>NC_091715.1:94825000-96075000 GCF_041296265.1 Equus caballus
CAACAGATGCTAGCTCAGGGCCAATTTTCCTCACAAAATAAATAAATAAATAAATATTGTGATATATAGCTTATATAAACTTAATATTCTCCAAACCACACAGCCTAGGAGACACAAAAAGTCAACATATATATATATATTTTTTAAAGATTTTTTTATTTTTCTCCCCAAAGCCCCCCAGTACATAGTTGTATATTCTTCGTTGTGGGTCCTTCTAGTTGTGGCATGTGGGACGCCGCCTCAGTGTGGCTTGATGAGTGGTACCATGTCCGCACCCAGGATTCGAACTGAGGAAACACTGGGCCACCTGCAGTGGAGGGTGTGAACTTAACCACTTGGCCATGGGGCGGCCCCAACATATATATATTTTAAGTAAAACTGTCATTCTTGTGCTGTCATGTTCTCTTTCTCTCATCAGCTTAAATATGGAAAACATAAATATTCCACAATATTGTAAAATAGGAATCTTAAATCTTTAATATAAAATACGGTATTTTTAAAACATATTATAATAATTGACCATTAGAGTTAGCAACATTGAATAGCAATGTTATGCCTCGTGAAAACTGCTCCTTGTTTATTTGCTGTGCCTATCGAGCACATCCAGACTCTTGAATCAATAGGTGATATTTTTAACCTACTTGCCTAGTCCTTTTCTGCTCCCTGGATGCCCTTGATAATGCTCAAAGTTTTGGCAGTTAGTATGATTGGTCTCTACTAGGAACCACCCAATATCCTTAATCAATCATCAAAATAGAGAAATACCTCACCATAATAGTCCATCAAACTCTTGTCTTTTTCCCCTTTGTTTACACTCCCTTTCACCACTGTTTATCTCCTATAAGAAATAATTTTTTTAAAGATTTTATTTTTCCTTTTTCTTCCCAAAGCCCCCCAGTACATAGTTGTGTATTTTTAGTTGTGGGTACTTCCAGCTGTGGCACGTGGGATGCTGCCTCAGCGTGGCCTGATGAGTGGTGCTATGTCCACGCCCAGGATCCAAACCAGCAAAACCCTGGTCCACAGAAGCAGAGCGCGCGAACTTAACCACTCAGCCACGGGGCAGACCCAAGAAATAATTTTTTAACAATTTTGGCAAAGAATTTCGGTTAGAAAGACAAGACAGTTTCCTACAAAATTTTCTTTCCTATTCTAAGAGAATGTCATGGAAGCTTATTGTGCCACTATCTTGAGACTCCTATGCATTCATCTCTAACTATCTATTCATAAATCCTTGGAATAGTGGTTTTCAAAATTGAGTGCACATCAGAAACATGTTTGGAATCAGTTTAAAAAGAAATTATCTGTAGCCCACCCCCAAAAGACTGATTCAATAGCGTTGGGGTCAAGCTCAGGAATCTGTATTTTTAACAAGAATCCCACGTGATCTTGATGCTGATGATCCATCACCCACAATTTGGGAAACACTGACTTTGAAGATGGTAAAAAGGGAGAATTTGTCAAGAAAATAAAACTGTCAGGGTTGCTAGGGCTTTGGAGGTTGACATTCAGTAACAAAAGTAAGCCAGCCATACAAAAGGATTTTAAAATTGATAAACTAAAATTGGTGATTTCATGTAGGAAATAGGATAATGACAACGCCATTAACTAGCATTGATTAAGCACTTGCTATGCGTGAGGCACTAAGATTTTTAATCCTCACAACATCTCTATGAGTTAGCTTTATTAGCGTTTTCACTTTACAGATGAGAAAACTCAAAAATAGAGAATCTTAATAAATTTGCCAGAGATTACACAGCAGGTAAGAGGTGGAATAGGATAATCTGAGAAAGGAACTTAATCATTTGTATGCTGTTTGATGCCCATATTTTCCTTTTCTATGAGCTCTGTTTCTTGCCATTGAAAATTAAATTTAAAAGATCAAATGTATAGGGATGAAATAGGAAAGGACTTACTATCAATCATTGTAAATATGCAATGATGCATGCAAAAAATTGTTAAGGTTACACTTTTTTTCGTTAAAATATATTTAGAAAAGAAATTATTTGTTGGATCATCATGAATACCATACTGGGAATATATTAGCTTCTAGAACAAGGCAATAATGAAGATTATGTTCCCCATTCTTTCCTATTATATCAGTTGCCAAATCTGTATATATCTTTTCTATATCTGTATTCTTTCTATATTTCTCATTCAAATGCCATTCTTTTTTCACCTCCATGCCTTCGTTCATTTTGTTCTCTACATCTGAAATGCCCTTATCCCTCATTTTCACATATGCCAACCCTAAAGATTTTGTTCAAATGCCATGTTCTTAATTAAATAGTGTACATATGAAGGAATGGTAGAGACTTTTAATGCTCACTCGTATCTAATCGTCCTCTTATTTTAGTACAGAGGAGGATAACAATTCTAAACTCCTTTGCAATTAGGGAAGGTCATGTGACTAGTTCTGGCTTATGCTTTTAGGTGTAAGACTTGAATTAATTGCTGGCACAAGACCCCCTAGGGTTCATGGAAGAGGTCATACACTGAGGTGGTGGAACCACAAGATCAAAATAGTCCAGATTTCTAAAATTCCCTGGAGAGTTACTCAGACCCACAGAGTACTTTGCATGAATATGTGCTAAGCCAATGAGAGCGTGGGGTTGTTTCTTATTACAGTATTGCCTAGCTTATACTCACTAACACATAGATGTTTCTCAATAAATTTTGAGATGAGATTAGTGACTGAGAAAAGGAAGCTTAGACCTAAAACATATTGTGGAAGAAAAAGTTTTATATATATATCTCCAGTACTATAAAGGATTAGATGATGGTAACATTAATAATAGAAAAGTCAGGGAATAACTTTCAAAACAAGATGATAAGAATTTTAGAAAGTATAATTTAAAAACTAAACTTTACTTTTATAGCAACTAAAAATATGCTTTCCTAATTTGTTTCAACTTAGTTTAACTTGAAGAGTTGTGCTTAGGATTGGAAGAGAAATTAGACTGTTTATAGAATGCCAAAAGTTAGCTCTTATAATAATATAAGAAAGGGGTGATTGACATGGAATGAGAGGACTAAAACAACTGAAAAATCAAATAGTTGATGGAATTTTCAACCTCTTCAGGTCCATTGGAATGGTGAAGTATTCAACATTTTTGAGAATTATACATAACAGAGACAATAAATATTTGTTAAATTGAATTAATTGCATTTTACATCCCAATAATAATACTTTGTGTTTGCTGACAAGCCACTGTTGTGGGTATCAGAATGAGAGCATGTTTCTCCCAGGATTTCTTATAATACTTTATCTTTAAATATTAACAATTCCATCCTATATGTCAGATAAGAATGAATATGTTATTTGTTGCCACTGATAAAAATTTAATTAAAAAAAGAAGCACAATGTGTTCAACTTTATTCCAAAAATATGTTTTGAGTACATTTCTAAAGGGAGTAGAAGGCATGAATCTAACACAATGACAGGCAAACTTTTTTAAGTGGGAAAAATAGGTTTTATTTTCATTTTGTCTGCTCTGTTTCCTATGGTCTCTGTTATGACTATTAACTCTGCCTTTGTAGTATGAAAGCAGCCATATATAATGTGCAAATTAATCAGTATGGTGGTGTTACAGTAAAACTTTATTTACAAAAATAAAAGGCAAGCTAGATTCGATCTATGGGAGGTAGATTTCTGCACTTGTTCTAATTTCCTTTATTGAAGCATAGTGTCTCTGTCATATATTGGAACACATACTAAATGTTATGTTCTACAGTAATTGAAAAGAGCAAACATAGAAAGGATTTACTCCCCGTGGAACTGGATTAGACAACTGGGTTGGAGTTAGGCAAAAATCAGAAAGAATCATAAAAATGGACTTAGACTGAGCCAGTGGGGAAGGAGTAGGGATGTGGGAAGGGATGTGGGAAGGAATAGGGATGCGACCCCAGGGAAGCGAAAAGGAAAGGCGGTATATTATGATAGTTAGATGTAGGAGTTTTAGAATCAGAAAGACCTAAGCTCTAATTCCTGCTCTGACACTTGCTAGCTTTGTGACAGTGTCTCACTTTCTATGCTTCAGTTTTATCAACTGCAAAATGAGTTAAAAATAGCATCTACCTCAGGTTTTAAGGCTGATTAAATGAAATAATAGATGCAGAGAACACAGCCCAGTGCCTGGCATATAAGTCCTTAATAAATTCTAGCTGTTAGCTACTACAAAGGCCAAGATTCAGAAAGGACCTGACATTGATAGGTTATGCACACCATATTTACTCTTAATATTTGTCTGTGATGTGAAATTCAAGTGTCATTCTTTTTTGGGTGATGATGCGATCTTTAACATATAGTAAAACTTAAACTCAGTGAAACAATAGAAATGCCAGATAACAATGAGGAACCCCTGCCTCTGAGTAGTTCATCCATCCGCTCAAAAGACACATGCTTATTTTTCTGCATCAGAGGCTTAGTTAATAATGCTAATTGCTACTTCTAAAGAGTGGAGTGTGTAATACTTTCCTATATCTGCCCAGGGGTAATAATCTTTAGGGATAATCTGATATTTAACATTTAGAAGGATAATTTTGTTCTTAGATATACATGACCTCAAATATTCTTAAAGAATTAATGATGAGAACATGGACTTTATTCATCATTACTGCAGTTTGTCATAATATGAGAAGGAGACAGGTTCTTGAACGTAGAGAAACTACATGACAAGAAGGAAATTATCTGAGAGATGAATTGCAGACAGGTTTGGAATAAAGTCCTAGAGCTAGATTTGGAACCTCCTCAGTAATATCTGAGCTCAGAAGTTTGAAGTTACTTATGGGGTAGTAGGAGAGGTACTTAATTTAAAACAATGCAAAAAAGAAAAAAAAGTGGCTAGCAGCTAATTTCCTGTTAGGGAGGCAAAATACATTGATAGATCATTTTTGTTGTTGAAGAAGAGCTCTCAGGGCCTGACTATTGACCTAAGTACCCAAAAGGAGAGCTCAATTTCTCTGCATAGAAAAAGAAATTTTGAATTCTAATATTTTAGAAGGTCTGGAAGTGAGAAGAAGAAGGAAGGAGAAAAGACTAGTAGCATGGCAAGAAACTGTGCAGTTGGAGGTAAAAAAATTTGCTATAAAAATATTCCCTGTGACAAAAATGATAAAAACAAAAATCCATGATACTTAATTACTTTGTGTAAGTGATAATTGAGGGAAATCAAGGAATGTAAACTTGCTTACAAATCGAGGTCCATGTAGGATCCAAATAAGAGTTTCCTATGAGATGGAGGAAGGATGAGGTTGGAAGTTCAGCAAAAAGAGAATTTCACGGTTATAGGAGTTAAGTAGGAGAAGATCAGGTTCTGGAATGGCAGCAGGAAGAGCTATGTGGACTCCCAACTTAGTGAAACAGCCATAACTGATGAAAATAATAAAAATGAAACAAAACAAGTGAACAACAAGAAAGAAAACATTTAAAATCTTTGGAAATTGCCTTTAGCACATACGACAAATATAATAACTTTTATTTAAGAAAATCTGTGTGGTAAGAACAGCAAGAGTCTATAGCAAATGAGCTGTGACCACTCTTTCCTATTGTCCCAGCTCAACATGATGGAAGCTCCGGACTGCATTTGTGTGGCCAAGATGTGAATCTCTTTCTCCAGCAGCCAGTCATGGTCTATAATATGTCCAAGGGAGGGGAAGGCCACTAGCATGTTTCATCCCACCCGGGTCTATGTTGCAGTGACTATATTACAGGGGAGTGTAGAAGAGAGGCAAGGGCTTCCTTCTTCCACCAAGCCCCAATTTACAAAGCAAAAGCTCCACACCAGGTGTGGTAGGCCCAGGATACCATCTTCTCACCTTGTTCACAGGGCAGAGGTTCCCCAATGGGAGGGCCAAGCTAAGAGAATGAGGAGCTAATGCCTATACTCAGTGCTCTACTCATAGAGCAGAGTGTGCCTCTGAGAAAAGTGGACTTGCTACTCCTCCCTCCACTCTCAGCTAGACAAAGTTCTGCACAAGAAAAGTGACAGGTAATAAGAAAGAGCTCTGTAGCTCTCCCCTTGCTTGGCACACAGCAGGGAAGTTTAATTCTGAGAGCACTGTCAAAAGCAATGAGGATTTTGGTGATAAGCAAATAAGATGAGGCTGGTAGTTCTAAGCTAAACTGTAGGTTGAGCAGTTTATCAGAGAAAAGCAAAGAAAGAGACAACTAAGAAGAGGCTCCCAGAGTCAGAAAGAAACCTCAAAGTCTGCCCTCAAAAAGTAACTTCAAAGGAGGTCAAATTTGAATCAATAAGTCTGAGAAGAAATTTATCTCCCAGGGCATTATTAACACCAACAATAGGTCAATCAGCCACTAATTAGTAGAGGCTAACATGTTGATAAGATACCAACATAATTAAACAGCTTAAAAGAGAGATCAGGAAAAGAGACAATTAAAGAGAGCTCTGCTAAAATCGCTGTCACTGCAGAGTGACTGTGCACATACACACAGCTTTAACCTCTGAGGAGTGAAATCAGAGGCTTCACACTGTGGAGGAAACAGACTTCACAAAAATAGTCCAGCTAAGTCATGAAACAAATAAATAAGCAAATAACAACAATAAGCCCTGTAAGGGGAGAAGGATTCTGTATCCAGAGTTGCTACATTACCTGACATGCCTAGTTTTCAATAAAAAATTATGGTACATGCAAAGAAACAGGAAAATGTGACTCACACATTATAAAAAGGTAATAAAAACTACCTGTGAGAGGGCCTAGATGCAACAAAGACCACAAAGCAGGCATTATAAATATGTTTAAAGAATTAACGAAATCATGATTAAATTAGTAAAGGAATATATGATGATGTCTCACCAAATAGAGAAGATCAATAAGGAGATAGAAAGTATAATTTAAAAAGAATCAGGTGAAAATTCTGGATTTGAAATAGACAATCAAAATGAAAAATTCATGACAAAGTCACACCAGTAGATTTGAACTGGCAGAAGAAAGAATCAATGAACTTGAAGATAGATATATGGAGACTATGCAATTCTAAGAACAGGGAGAGAAAGAATGAATAAAAATGAACAGAGACTCAGAGAAAGGTTTCACACCATTAAAATCACTGACATGTAAGTAAGTGGATTACCAATAGAAGAGGGAGAAAATAGTGGAAATTTTCTCAAATAATGGCTTAAAACTTCAGAAATTTAATGAAAACATTAAAAATTCAAGAAGCTCAAGAAATTTCTGGTAGGATAAATGCACAGAGATCCACATAGTAAAAGCGCTGAAAGCCAAAGAAAAGGAGAAAATCTTGTAAGCAACTCATCAAGAAAAAAAACTCATCAAGTTCGAAGGAAGCCCAACAAGATTAACAGATGACTTCTCATAAGAAATAACAGAAATAAGAAGGCAGGAGATGGCTTATTCAAAGTGCTCTGGGTAAAAATCAACCAAGATTCTTATGTACAGCAAAGTTATCTTTCAAAAATGAAGGCAAAATAAAGACATTCCCAGATAAACAATACAATAAAATTCACTGCTAACATACCCATCTGAAAAATATATATATATTAAAGAAAGTGCTTCAGTCTTAAGGCAGGTAAACACAGATGGAAATTTGAGTTCTTATAAATGTAATGGATAGAGAAAGTAGTCATGAAGTAGAAGTCTTGAACAGCACCATAAGCTAACTAGAGCTAACATCTACATAACACTCCATCCACCAACAATAGTATACATACTCTTCTCAAGTACACATAGAATATTCTCCACGATAGACAATAGCCTGGACCATAAAACAAGCCTCAATAAATTTAAAAAGACTGAAATCATACAAAATATGTTCTCTGATAAGGAAATAAAATTAGATATCAATAACAAAAGAAAAATTGGGAAATTCACAAATATGTGTAAATTAAACAGCACATTCTTAAATAACCAATGGGTCAAAAGGAATCAAAAGGGAAGTTAGATAGTTCTTTGAGGGGAATGATGTCAGCATCGTGGTGGAATGAGTTGTTCCCTTTGCCTCTGCCCTCTAAGTTACAACCAGTAGGATACCCATAGACCAACAAAGGACCCTTTGAACTGTACACTAGAACTCCTGAGAGACTTATACATCTAGACATCTGAGGGTGGGTGGACTGGACCTCCTAGAGGTGGTAGAACCAGGGGAGAGGCAGTGGCAGCTCCTGAGACCAGGGTTCCAGGAACTGAGGTAATGTCCAGGAATGGATGCTCCAGGAATCCTGGCAGCTCATGCTACTGGAGGCTCCAGGAACTGCAACAATACCTGTGATCCAGTCTCCCCCTCCACCACCTCCCTCAGTGATGGCAGCTCTGACACCAGCCCTTCTAGCAACAGGGGCTGCATCCAAGACCCTGATACCCTCAGCAGTGGCAGTAGTGACTGTGACCTGAGGTTCCAAAAAGTGTGCCAACACCAGAGACCAGAGGCTGCTGAAGCTGCATTGGCCCTCATGGCTGAACCCCATCCCCCTCCTAACAGTGGTGAGCTGCACCTATGACCTGAAGCTTCAGGAAATGCAGCAGTGCCCACAACCCAGCACCTTCTCCCTCCCCCAGTGGTGGTGCCTCTGACACTGGCCCTTCCACCAGAAAGGGCTGCATCCAAGACTCCAATAACATCAGCAGCAACAGTGGTGCCTGTGAGTTAAGATTCCAGGAATTGTGCTGGCACCTGAGACTAGAGGCTGCAGTAGCTGCAGCAGCACCTGCAGCATAGCTCCTAACCTGTCCCAGCAGTGGCAGGTGTCACTTGAAGCCTGAGGATTCAGGAGATACAGCAGTGCCTATGACTCACAACCATGTGGTGGCACCACTGACACTGGCGCTTCCAGTGGGAGGGGGTGCATACAAGACCCTGGGCCCCCAGAAGTGTTGTCAAAACCCACAAACCCAGTGCCCCCAGCAGTGACATTGCCAGCACCCCAGATAACTTGGGAACAACAGCACAGGTGCTTCATGCAGCAGCAATGCCCAAGCCTACGGAAAGCTCACAGAGAGTCAGGTAACAATGACAGTGGACCCTCCTGGCTGCAGAGGCACCCACAACTTTGGCCCCCTCATAGCAGTGATGCCTACAGACCCAACAAACCCAGAAATGGTGGAGGAGCGCATGACCCCAGCTCCTGCTCCACTCTCCCCTCCCCACAACTGCAGTGGAGGAACACAGGACCCAGGCGACCCTGGAAGCAGCAGAAGTACTTGAAGTTCAATGACCCCAGTGGTGATACCATGACTGCAGTGATGTCATAAACAACAAGGCACAAGCAGCACAATGAGGGAAGTGACAACGCCTCTGGCAGAGGCAGTGGAGGGTGGAAAGCACAGGTTCACAAATACCATCAGAAGCAGTTCAAAATCAAAGTAAACAAAGCCTTATTTAACCAAAAACGTATTTACTACCACAAATGCACCAGCAGAGGAACAACCCATAAAACACCATGAAGAACTACAGTAACACTCTAGCACGAAAAGAAAATGACTAATTTCCAAAAATGGAGCCAAGAATATACAATGGAGAAAGGAAAGTCTCTTCAATAAATGGTGTTGGGAATACTAGACAGCCACATGCAAAAGAATGAAAGTAGGCCATTATCTTACATCATACACATAAATTAACTCAAAAGGGATTAAGGACTTGACTTTAATACCTGAAACCATAAAACTCCTAGAAGAAAATGTAGGCAGTATGCTCTTCGATATCAGTCTTAGCAGTATCTTTTTGAATATCATGGCTCCTCAGACAAGGGAAATAAAAGAAAACATAAACAAATGGAGCTACATCAAACTAAAAAGCTTCTGCACAGCAAAGGAAAGCATCAACAAAATGAAAAGACAACCTACCAATTGGGAGAAGATATTTGCAAATCATGTATCCAATAAGGGATTAATATCCAAAATATATAAGGAACTCATACAACGCAACAACAACAAGAAAAATAACCTGATCAAAAAATTGGCAGAGAATTTGAACATTTTTCCAAAGGTAATATACAGATGGCCAATGGGCACATGAAAAGATGTTTAACATCACTATTTATTAGGGAAATGCAAATCAAAACTACAATGAGATATCACAATGTCCATCAGAATGGCTATAATTAACAAGACAAGAAATAACAAGTATTGGAGAGGATGTGGAGAGAAGGGAATCCTCGTACACTGCTGGTGGGAGTGCAAACTGGTGCAGCCACTATGGAAAACAGTATGGAGACTTCTCAAAAAATTAAAAATAGAAATACCATATGACCCAGCTATTTCACTGCTGGGTATTTGTTCAAAGAACATGAAAACACTAATTCAAAGATACTTATGCACCCCTACGTGCCTTGTAGCATTATTCACAGTAGCCAAGACTTGGAAGCAACCTAAGTGCCTATCAATGGATGAATGAATAAAGATGAGGTGTAATATATGGAATACTACTCAGCCATTAAAAAGACAAAATCTTCCTATTTTTGGAAACACAGATGGACTTTGATGTTATTATGCCAAGCAAAGTAAGTCAGATGAAGAAAGACAATTACCATATGGCTTCACTCATATGTGGAAGATAAACAAACAAAAAAACTTGTAGATATGGAGACCAGATAGGTGGTTAAGAGAGGAGAAGGGGGTAGGGGGAGGGTGGAAGAGATAAAGGGGCACATGTGTATGGTGAGAGACGGTAAGTAGACTTTTGGTGGTGAACATGATGCAGTCTATACGGAAGTTGAAATATGATGTACATCTGAAATTTATATAATGTTATAAACCAATACGACCTCAATTAAAAAAGGAAAATTATTTGAGATAAATGGTAGCAAAAACAAAACATAGGATCACTTAAAACAGTGTTTGGTGGGATACTTGTAGTTTAAATGCTTACATGAAAAGAAAAAGTAATATCTCAAATTAATAATATAAACCTACAGGTTAAGACACTGAAAAACAAGAGCAAGTTAAACCTAAAGAAAACAGAAGGAAGGAAATAAAGATTAGAGTGGATGTAAATGAAATGTAGGATAGAAAAAACCCACAATGGACAAAATCAGCAAAACCAAAAAATATTTCTTTGAAATGATCAATAAAATTGACAAACCTCTAGCCAACAAAAAAGAGAAAAGACTCAAATTAGTAAAATCAGGAGTGAAAGAATGGAATACTATGAACAACTTTGTCAACAAATTAGATAATCTAGATGAAATGAAGAAATTTCTACAAAGATAAAAACTGACTCAAGAAAAAACAGATAATCTGGATCAAACTATAATAAATAACGGGATTGGATTAGAAATAAAAATAAAAACTTCCTACAAAGAAAACCAAAGCCAAGATGGTTTCACTGGTGTACCAAACATTTAAAGAAGAGTTAACTCTAATTCTTCATAAAGTCTTTCAAAATAGATGGAGAGGCAAAACTTCCCCAACTCATGCTATAAGGTCACTATTACCCTAAAACCAAATCTACACAAAGATATCACAAGAAAGCAAAAAGATGCAGACCCAAAATCCATTTTAAATATAGACACAAAAATCTTCTACTAAATATGATCAAACAGAATTCAGCAATATATAAAAAGGATTATATACCAAGGCAAAATAAGATTTATCCCAGAAATACAAGGCCAATTCAACATACAAAAATCAATCACTATCATATAAATAGATTAAAGGACAAAAGCCACACGATTATCTCAATAGATGCAGATAAAGCATTTGACAAAATCCAACACTCTTTCAGAGTAAAAACACTTAACAAACCAGGTATAGAAGGGACCTTCCTTAACCTGATAAAAGACATCTATGAAAAACCTACAGCTTAAAACAAAACAAAACAAAAAACCTATAGCTAATATTATACTAAATGGTTAAAGACTAAATGTCTGTCCCCTAAAGTCAATAACAAGACAAGGATGTCTATCCTCGCCACTTCTATTCAACATCATAGTAGACTGTCTAGCTAAGACAATGAGGTGAGAAAAAAAATTAAAGTCATCAATATTGTAAAGGAAGAAATTAGTCCATCTCTATTTGCATATGACATAATCTTATATATACAAAATTCTAAGGCTTCTGCTAAAAAAGCATATTTGAAAAAAATGTTCAGCAAGGTTTCAGGATACAAGATCAATATACAAAAATAAATTTTATTTCTATACACTAGCATTGAATCATTAGAATATTAAATTATGAAAACTATTTTACAATGGCATCAAAGAGAATAAAATATTTAGGTAGAAATTTAACAAAAGAAGTGCAAGACTTGCACACTGAAAACTACAAAACATCATTTAAAGAAATTAAAGAAGGCCCAGATAAAGAGAAACATATCTGTGATGGTTAAGTTTATGTGTCAACTTGATTGGCCACCAGGTGCCCAGATTAAACACTACTTCGGGATATGTTTGCCAGGGTGCCCCTACATGCATTTATCATTTGAATTGGTGGACTCAGTAAAGTGGATTGTCCTCCCCCATGTGGATGGGCATCATCCAGTCTGCTGAGATTGGATAGAACAATAGGCAGGGGAAGAAAGCAATTGACCCTTTTTGATTCCTTCCAGTCTGATTGCTTTGGGACTTCTCATCTCATCTCTGGCCCTCAGACTAGGATTTAAATCAATAGCTCCCCTTGTTCTCAAGCCTTCAGACTCAGACTGAATCACACCATTGGCTTTTCAGGGTTTCCAGCTTACAGATGGCAGAAGTGGGACTTCTCAGCACCATAATCATTGTGTGAGCTGATTCCTCATAAGTAATCTCTCCAGATAGATAGATAGATAGATAGATATAGATATAGATATATAGATCTATATAGATATCTAGATAGATACATAGGTAGATTTAGATTTTCTCTCTCTCTCTCTGAATGGGCAAAAAATGTAAAGGTGTGTTCCATGTGAATGCTCACCTTACCTCAACAATGACTTTAATAATCAAGTGGATAGGGTAACCCACTCTGTGGCCACCATTCAGCCTTTTTCCCTAGTCATCCCTGTCATCACCCAATGGGTCTATAAATAAAGTGGCCATGGTGGCAGAAATGGAGGTTATGCATGGGTTCAGGAATATTGACTTCCATTCACCAAACTAGCTATGGCCAGTTTGTGCGCCCAATCTGCCAGCAACAGAGACTAACACTGAGTCCCTAATATGACACCATTCCCCAGGGTGATCAGCCAGCTACCTGATGGTAGGTTCATTACACTGGATTGCTTTCATTGTGGAAATGGTAACATTTTGTTTTTAGTAGAATAGATGCTTCATCTGAATACAAATTTGCCTTCCCAGTATGCGATGCTTCTGCCAAAACTACCATCTGTGGACTACAGAATGTCTTATCCACCATCATGGTATTCTGCACAGCATTACTTCTGATCAAGGAACTTGTTTCACAGCAAAAGAAGTGCAGCAATGGGCCCATGCTCATGGAATTCACTCACATTACCATTTGTCCCATTATCCTGAAGCAGCTGACTTGATAGAAAGGTGGAATGACCTTTTGAAGGCTCATTTAGTTAGGTGGCAATGACTTGCAGGGCTGCAACAAGGTTCTCCAGAAGGCTATATGTTCTGAATCAGCATCCAGTGTATGACACTGTTTCTCTGATAGCCAGGTTGCACAGGACCAAAAGTCAAGGTGTGGAAATGGGAATGGCACCACTCATTATGACCCCTATTGATGCATAAATCACATTTTTGCTTCCTGTTCTTGTGACCTTATGTTCTCATGATCTAGAAGCCAAAGCGAGGAATGCTTCTATCAGGAGACACAACAATGTTCCCATTGAACTGGAAGTTCAGTCTGACACCTGGCTATTTTGGGCTCCTCATGCCTCTGAATCATAGGCAAAAAAGGTATTGCTGTGCTGGCTGGGGTAACTGATCCTGATTATCAAGGAGAAATTTTACTACTACTCCACAATGGAAGCAAGCAAGGGAATGTGTGAAATGCAGGCAATCATTTAGGACCTCTTTTACCTGACTCTGTAATTAAAGTCAATGGAAAACTACAACAACGCAATCCAGTCAGGACTAGCAATTGTCCAGACCCTGAAATTAAGGTTGGGTCACTTCCCCAGGTAAAAAACTAAGACCAGCTGAGATGCTTGCTAAAGCAAAAGGGAATACAGAATGGATAGTGGAAGGAGGTAGTTATATATACCAGCTAATAAGAAATGTTCACATGTTAAGGTATATGAGGAAGCTATTCTGGTTTAAACCTAATTCAGCTTAAACTGAATGTGAACTAAAGAAGTCTGACTTATTGCCTGTCAAATATACACTGTACATCTGCTTTAACCATTAAAGTAAAGGATGCATTAAACATCATCCCAAAATAAAGAAGGCACTCTTTGAAGCTAGAGATGCATACTTCCTTTCCTATGACACCAGTATCAGTACTCATTTGAAGATATTTCCTTTCTTAGACATCAGGGTCATGTTGACTTGCTAATCTGTAACTAAATACTTCTTTGAAATTTTGAGGAATATGACTCTTGGACGTGGTTGATGTATGCTTTTTGTTCTCGAAATGTATAAAAGTGTACTGAAAACCATGCTTCTCTGGAACGCTTTCTTCCTTTGTGGAGCCTGCATTCCCAGGCTAGTCCCTGGCTTGGCTTAAGTAAAACTGACCTTATCTTTCTTATCTATAGAATGGTTATTGGTTATTTCTATCAACACAGCTATGATCATATAACCAATTACAGAAATGGGGACTGTAACTGTCATATTTTGCTATGCATACATTCATGTGTGGGTGGATATATAATGTCTTTGTTGTCTTTCTTCTATTATTCCCTTATTATGCAACATAAGATATACTGATTTTATATCAGAGTATTTAATTATTGTTCATTTTACATCACAGTATTTAAGGTATTGGATATGAGAGAGAAGAGTACATATTGCTAAAGAGCTTTCCTTCCTCTCCTGGGGAAAGAGTTAGTGCATTTTTGATTGTATGCAGGATAGTTGTATCACGTTAGATATATTATAAAGTTATTGTCTTTATTTGGAGATTAAGTACTGTTAAAGAGATGTGTGTGTTTTTCAAGTTGACAAGGAGCGGATCTGTGATGGTTAATTTATCTGTCAACTGGACCGGCCGTGGGTTGCCAGATTAAACATTATTTCTGGGTGTGTCTGTGAGAGTGTTTATAGATGAGATTAGCATTTGAATCAGTCGACTCAGTAAAGTAGATTGCCCTCCTCAGTGTGGATGGGCATCATCCAATCTGTTGAGAGTTTGAATGGAACAAAAGGTGAAGGAAGGAGGAATTGGTCTTTTGCATCCTGCCTGCCTGCTTGAGTTGGGACATCTTATCTTCTCTCGTCCTCAGACCATTAGCTTCTCTGGTTCTCAGGCCTTTGGACTCAGATGGAGTTGTAACACTGGCTTTTCAGGGTTTCTAGGTTGCAGATGGAAAATTGTGGGACTTAGCCAAGGTACTAGAAATATATACATATATTTCTCCTTCTCTGGAGTACCTTGACTAATGCAATATCTCATAATCATATGTCAGGAGACCTAATATTGTTAAGATGGCAATACTCCACAAATTAATCTGCAGGCCCATCCTAACAAAATCCCAGTTGCCTTTTTTTTGTAGAAATTGACAAGCTGATTCCAAAATTTATATGCAAATGTAATATACCCAGAGTAGTCAAAACAGCCTTCAAAAATAACGGCAGAGTTGGAGGACCAACTTCCTGATTTCATAACTTACAACAAAGCTACAGTAATCAAGATAGCCAGGCACTACAAACATAAGGGTATATACAGATATGTCTTAATGGAATAAAATTGAGATGCCCTATATAAAATCTCACATTTATAGTCAATTTATTTTCAACAAGGGTGACAAGAATATTCAATAGGGAAAAGAATGGTCTTTTGAGCAAATGGTGCTGGGAAAACTTAAAATAATAAAATACTTTCAAAATAATGAAATTGGACTGCTTTCCCACACAATACAGAGAAAGAAACTCAAAAGGGATGACAGACTTAAACTTTAAGAAGTTAAACTATAGAACTCTTAGAAAACATAAGTTAAATCTTCATTATCTTGCATTAGGCAGTATTCTTAGGTACAACACCAAAAGCACAAACACCAAGAGAAAACAATAGGTTAATAGGCCTTATCAAAACTAAAACACTTTTTGCCTTAGAGGAGAACATCAAGCAGTTTAAAAGACAGCCCAGAGAATGGTAGAAAATACTTGCAAATCATTTACTTGATAAAGGACTTTTATGTAGAATATATAAAGAACCCTTACAGCTCACTAATAAAATGATAACCTAATTAAAATAGGGCAAAGGTTTTGAATAGTGATTTCTTCAAAGATGTACAAATGGCCAATAACCACATGGAAACATACTCAACATCATTAGATTTTGGTGGTATGTTGCACTTTCTTTGATGATACTAAAAACTATTGAATTGTACACTTTAAAGGGGTGTATTGTATATCTCAATAAAGTATATCTAAAAAAGTGAATAAGAAAAAATTTACCTTGCACAACAATCCTAGGATAATCTATGCCAGGGGAAGTTGCCCCTCCATAGTGGAGATGGGAGGCAGAGCTCATTTTATTTAAATATTTAAGGAAGAGCAATCAAGATAACCCAGTAAGTGGTATTTTCCTTAAAAAGGATGTGAGCCTGGGAACACTTTCTGATTTGGGGCTGGCCCAAAATAATTACACTTGAAATCAGGCCTTTAGGATATCATTAATAACACAATTTGGCATTTGACAATGTTCAGATAAGTGGAATCAAGTACAGTGCTATGCTCACCACCACCCTAAACACAGTGCCAAAGTTTTCCATCCTCATTGCCCTATTCAAGAAACACTTCTGGCTTTAAGGGTGAAAGACTCAGAGATAGAAAAGCTGTTTTTTAATCAATTGTGCAGAAAAAACTAGGGATAAAAAACTCCTGGGATATACTACAATAAATTAATCTTTTGAGAACAATTTGGTTTTGGTCACATTTCCAATGATGAAACTTCATGTGACGTCTTTCTCTCCTAAGGTAACATTCACTGAGTATTTTACTTATCATTTGGTGAGGGGGAACTAGCTCAAACTGTGAGAATCTCCCTCTCAGTTCAATTCAACTCTTCGTGAAGCTGTAGAAGCTTTACCCTCATAGGAAAGCCTGAGTTAAAGTCTGCTCACTATACGACCAGAATTATATTTGATAATAGAGCCACTTCAAACTTTTTCTTCAGACACAGCATCCAACATAAAACTGAGAACTTGTATTAGTAGTAAGTACAAGCATCTAGGGCAATCACCATCATTACCAAACCTAACGTCCTTGGATTGTTCTTCCCATGATGTCAACAAGAGCAATTTTCCGGTGTAGACTATGAGTGTTTCTGTCTTCATATGCAGGCATTTTAATTTAAACAAGATTAGCAGATTATAAGAGAAGAAGATGTAAGAGTAGGACTCTCTCCTGTGAACACGTGATCTAATACTCACTTGGATTATGTCTTTGTCATTTTGTTTGATAATGGAATATTTAATAGCCCTGCAATCCCAATCGAGATTTTAGGGTATTTATATAAAGAAAACTAAATAAAAGAACATAATCATGTTTCATACTTAAATGCGCATTTCCTGCAATAGTTCTATTTACTCATCTAGGTTATTAATTAGAGGAAATATTACTAGCTATTTTGTCTCTGTAATGACTGTGGTGGGAATAGAGCAGAAGTTAAAATTTTTAATTAACCTTCTTCCCAAAGGAAAACATCTAAAAATGTGGTGTATTCAAGCAAATAATTTAATTTTCTTGTTATCTAGCTTATTTTTTTCATTATCTAAATCCAATAACCAAAAATAAGAAACATGTTAGGACTAAATACCAACTAGTTGATGCTTCCATCCACAGCCACTTTACTAAACAAAGGATTTAAGTTATCAATAGCTGATGAATTTCCATTATTTTTATATTAATCATCTCCTCAGATACTCTCTGTACAGTGAGTGATAAATGGGATAATTTAGCATCAGAAAGTAATACAATAGTCATTTATTCCAGGGTTGTGTTTTTTTAAAAATGGAGAATAATTATTTCAAACGGAAAACAAAGAGCTCTCACTCTCTGCTTTTCCAGGGCTGTATCCTAAACAGAAAGACTTTCTTTAAGAACAGTGTAGATGAGTAGAGCTGTCACAACGGGGCTTTCAGAAAGTATACAATTTAAAGAGCAGACAGGGAGGAAAGTGAAAATTACCCTGCACATATTATATCACCATCTGTCAACTGTCCATTATTCTAACTGAATTTCATCACATTAGTTGTACCACGTGCTTTTTCTAACTTTGGAATTTGCATGGTAGTTTCTTTTGAATCACAATCTCATTTAGCGATCAAGTTGAAGTCATTCAAATCGAACACTGGACAGCATTGATATGAAACTGAAAACTCTCATTATTTCCCCAAGTAAGAGCCATCTCCACTCCAGGCAGAGGTTCAGAAAAGGCTCTTTTCTAATCGATGTGTCAAAGTATGTCAGTTTACTAATTATTTAAAAAGTAATAAAAAGTCAATCTAGCATTCTAAACATATATTCTGACATCCTGGGCAAGAAATCACGGTCTGTCCTACAAGTGAGTAAAACAGAAAAAACAGCCCTGAAGAGGGAACATAACTTCAAAATTATTCAATATTGAGTTAAGGAAAGGCAGTGAAAATATCATAAACAGTATTTAAAGAGTACTTTATCTAGGTTTGTGTTTACCACCTTTCTCTGCAAATGCATATGTTAGAACACATCCTCTATTCTCTCTGCATTTTTCAATATAACTTCTATTGTTGTACTATTTCCTCTTTTCAATACCATAGACAACTCAATCAGATTAACTTTTCCACTAATAATTTAAAAACACAACAAATCACAAGAACATTCATGCGTTGTTGCTCACTCCAAAGGTCAATGAGATACTGCTGCTTTTTTCTCTCTAGTATAAGAGATGCTAAATTCTTTGTTTCCCGGTACAAATTCACAGCCACAGTAAAATGAGGTACACTTTACCAATGATTATTTATTATCAGTAAACTTTCTGTGTTTGTTTCTATATAGTTCTGCACTTCAGTAATTTTCATTTTTTTAAGAAGACTCCTACAGAAATCATCCACCTTACTCCATAAAAATTACCTCCCCAAAAGCATGCTTCAGAATGAGGCATTCCTCCTAATTTCTATTAAGTAATGTATTTCTCTGGAACTCAAAAAATTCTACAAGAAAAATCCTAAAATTGGAAACGAGTAAACATCAGTGACAGGTTGCTTTGTTTGTGTTAGATTATGAATGTTTCAAAAAGGCTTACATGTGGTAAATGTCATGTGAATTACCCAGAAAGTACATATGAATATCACCACAGCCAAGGATGTTCACACCATTGCCTAGAGAGAGAGAGTGGAGGAAATTTGAGGTACCATCTTGCAGGAGACAAAATTCAATCTGGTCTCTACAACCACTGTTCATTTGTCCAACCTCTCTTCTACAGTCCAAGTATATGCTAGCTACAGCTAGCTACAGCTATCTGTTTCATTCTTCTTGGTGTCAAATTTTCAAAGGGAAGATAGCCTACCTTTGCTAAATAATGAACAAAGAACTACTCAGACAGGATACTGATTCTAAATGATTCTTCTTTCTGTAATAGGATGAAAGAAAATTTCTCTTCTTATATATATATCTTTCAACGAAAATTAATGAGACCAACAGAGGCCATACTCTTTTAAACTATATTCTGATAGCCATGACCAAATGAGAAGCTTTTTTTTCTCAGAAGACACTATATGAAAATAATGCATTAAAGTAATTCTCTTTATAAAAAGATAGGAAGTCAAAGAAAAAACTTTCAGAATGTTTTTTCAATTTGAGAAAGCCAAATTTTAGGAATGAATTTGAATGACTCTGTTTCTGTATCAACTACTTAGAAAGGAGTTTCTTTCTCAAAGATTTATGATATATGGAGGATTGTCATATTTTTGTGCATCTTCAGTAAAATAAAAATAGTTGTAGTATAATTTTCTAATAAACACAATAGTGTTAAAATGTACATAACATAAAAGTTACCATTTTAACCATTTGTAACTGCGACATTACACTTGCAATATTATGAAACCATCACTACTATTCATTTCCAGAAATTTTTCATCATCCCAAACAGAAATTCTGCATCCGTTTAACAAATCCTCTCCATTATCCCTATTTCTAAAGACTGGTAACCTCTATTCTACTTTCTGTATCTATGAATTTGCCTATTCCAGGGACTCTGTATAGTTGGAATCATACAATATTTTCCTTTTTTGTCTGGATTATTTCACTTAGAATATTGTTTGTTCAGGGTTCATCCATGCTGTAGCATGCATAAGAATTTCATTCCTTCTCAAGGTTGGATAATATTCCACTGTAATATTTATATATATACCATACTTTTTAAATTAATTCATCTGTTGATGGACATTTGCATTGTTTCTACCTTTTGGTTGTCATGAATAATGCTGCTAAGAATACTGGTTTGCAGGTATCTGAGGTTCCTGCTTTCAATATTTTTAGGTATATAGTTAGGAGTGGAATTGCTCTTGTAATTTAGATCTTACATCCAATTTAATTTTTCTGTGTGCTGTGGGGAGGGGTCCACTTTCACACCTTTGTATGTGAAAATCCAGTTTCCCTAGCACTATAGAGAGTTTTGAAATCAAGATATGTGAGCCTTCCAACATTGATTTCTTCTTCAAGATCGTTTTGGCTACTTAAGCTCTGTCAACATTCCAAGTGAATTTTAGGATGGGTTTACTATTTCTTAAAAAAAAACTCTATTGATATTTTTATAGGGATTGCATTAAATCTATAGATAATTTTGGAAAGTGCTATGGACTAAATTCTGTCCCTCAAAGTTCATATGTTGAAGCCCTGAACCCAATGTGAAGGCATTTGTAGATGGGGCATTTGAGAGAGAATCAGGTTTATAAAAAGTCGTGAGAACAGGAGCCTCATAATGAGATTAGCGCCCGTATTAAATGAGACCTGAATGTTTGCTCTCTTCTTCCCCTCACCATGTGAGGGTACAACAAGAAGGCAGCTGTGGGCAAGACAAGGAGGGTCCTCATCAGAACCTCACCATGTTTGCATGCTGATCTCATATTTCTCAGCTTCCAGAACTGTGAGAAATAAATGTGGTTTAAGCCACCGAGTCTATGATTTTTGTTGCAGCAGCTTCTGCTGAATGAGATAGGTAGTATTGTCATCCTAACAATATTAAGTCTTTTAATCCATGAACATGGGATGTCTTTTCATTTATTTATCTTTACTTTCTTTCAGCAGTGTTTTATAGTTTTCAGTATATAAATCTGTTGCCTTTTTGGTTAAATTTATTCCTAAGTATTTTATTATTTTTGATGTTCTTTTAAATGGAATTGATTTCGTAATTTCCTTTTCAGCTTATTGTTAGTATATGGAAATGCAACTTATATGATTCAGCAATTCCACTTCTGGGTATTTATCCAAAAAAACAAAAACACTAACTCAAAAAGATATATGCACCCGCGAGTTTATTGCAGAATTATTTACAATAGCTAAGACATGGAAACAATCTAAGCAT
Source organism: Equus caballus (assembly GCF_041296265.1). Lineage (NCBI taxonomy): Eukaryota > Metazoa > Chordata > Mammalia > Perissodactyla > Equidae > Equus > Equus caballus. Next base: position 94,846,586 of record NC_091715.1, read on the forward strand.
CTACCAAAAGATGAAGAGATAAAGAAAATGTGATATATATGCATACACACATGCACACAATGGAATATTATTCAGTGATAAAAAAGAATGAAATCTTGCCATTTGTGAAAATATGGATGGACCTTAAGGGAATTATGCTAAGTGAAATAAGTCAGAGAAAGACAAATACCGTATGATCTCACTCATATGTGGAAACGTAAAACAAAAAACAAGCTCAAAGATACAGAAAACAGGGTGGTGGTTGCCAAAGGCAGAGGGGTTGGAGGGGTCAAAAGGTACAAATTTCCAATTATATAAAATTAATGTCATAGGGATGTAATGTACAGCATGGTGACCATAGTTAATAATAGTGTATTGCGTATTTGAACGTTGCTAACAGAATAGATCTTAAAGGTTCTTGTCACAAAAAAAAATTTGTAACTATGTATGATGATGGATATTAACTAGACTTACTGTGGTGATCATTTTGCACTATGTACAAATACTGAATCCTTACATTGTACACCTGAAACTAATATAATGTTATATGTTAATTATACTGCAATTTAAAAAAAAAAAGAGTACAGGAGAATCTTTCAGGTACACTGTGGAGAAGGAGGTCTGAAATCAACAGATCACAGCCTGACTCTTCTCCAATAGGTATCTCTCAGAGCTGAGATAATAGACCCATATGTAAGTCACATCTTGATTCTGTCCCAAGAGCATCTCTGCCCAATGTCCCAGAAATTCAATATATTAATGAATCAAACTATATGCTAACACTGCAAAATGCAAATACCTTATTATATTAGCAATAAGCTACTATTGTAATAATTGCATATTAAAGAATATTTACATTATTTTTGTGATCCTGTTATTTTCATAAAACAAGCATAAATAGTATAGTAGCCACCACTGAGTCATGATATAGAAAAGCAAATGTGAGATTAACTTAATCAAGTAGATTGCATACATTATTTATTAACTATATTTTCTAAGAGTTAATAGAGTAGTGTCTTTACTGTATAGACTAGCTTGTTTGATGAGGAAAATATGACATTCTATTAGATTTGGACTTTAGGTTGTAGTGGTAGAAAAGACTGGAATGGTTACCAGAAGTTTTCTGGTAATACTCAATACCTGGACAACTTCAATGCCCCTCTACTTGATAATTTTGAGGATTAGAGAGAACAGAATGAAAATAAAGGGACATAAACAAAAATCTGGAAGAATGAATAAAGGGAAAAGAAAAAGGTCTATGCCTCATCAATTTAGGCAGTGGGTATCAGAGGTTCTTCATTAGCCTATTCCTTTTAACGGTTTTATTAGTAATTCTCCCCTTTTATCAGCAATCCTTTTTATCAGTAATCTTCCTTTTATCAGTAATCCTAACGTTTCTTATTTCTTAATTGGGAAAATGTAATTTTAAATGTTTGTAAGGACCCTAAATTTGTCCTAAATATTATGCTTCAATTTTTCCAAAAATGAAGGTGCAACTGCACCAAGAGGAAAATTTCTGACCATGTAAAAGTCAAGAGGGAATTTATTTTAAAATGATTCACTTTGAGGTTCTTCACTGAACACTGTGTCTCTGTGGACAATATGAAGAAGCTGAGAAATGATTTAAAACATTAAAGTCAAGTAACCTTCTTTGGATGGACTACAATCCCAAAAAAGCCCCTACCAAAAATAGCTCCTGGGCAGGTGCAAGTGGCATTTTCTTGGTTTACTTTCTCATGAAACTTTTTGGGAGATTAAGAGTAGCTAATTGTCTAAAGGCCAAATTTCTTGGTTTCAGTGATTTTATTCTTTCATTTGTCCTTTACTCATTCAGTTGCCTCACAGAAGAGCAAATTGGCATTTACAAGTATACACATATATATTACTACCTAAGAAAAGTTTCAGAGTAAAGATTATACTAAACAATTAGTTGTGGGGCTGGCCCCATGGTGGAGTGGTTAAGTTTGCACACTCCATTTTAGCGGTCCAGGGTTTCACTAGTTCGGATCCTGGGTGTGGACATGGCACCGCTCATCAAACCATGCTGAGGCAGGGTCCCACATAGCACAACCAGAAGGACCTACAACTAAAACATACAACTATATACTGGAGGGCTTTGGCGAGAAGACAAAGAAAAAGAAAGAAGATTGGCAACAGGTGTTAGCTCAGGCGCCAACCATTAAAAAAAATTCGTTGTTACAAGAATATATTTTCATGTTTATCAATGCACTTATTCTTAAAAAGTATGCAGTATTTTAGGAAATCTCTCTTTCATTCCCAGATAGGATGGTTCTTCCTCAAGATTTGTCCTTGCTATTACATTTTAAAATTCTTTCATTTACGTAAATTTCAAGAAAAAAGAAAACTTCAGAGGAAATTTTGGTAAAGTAATGTGGCTCTATCAATAAGCTCTATACCATTATAGTATTTTGACACATTTTCTCAGAAAGATTTTGGGAAACAAATCATTAATAATATATTTCAGGTTTGATATGTATTACTTTCCAATGCCATTCTTCTCTCTTCTTATTGGTAACCACTGTTGTGATTTATAAAAACATTTTACTATATATGCTGTATCCATAAATAATACATAGAAATTTTGCTCACTTAAACTGTGTACAAGCATATCTCAGAGATATTGAGAGTTTGGTTCCAGACCACTGCAATGAAGCAATTATCACAATAAAGTGAGTCACACAAAGCTTTTGGTTTCCCAGTGCATTTAAAGTTATGTTTGCACTATACTGTAGTCTATTAAGTGTGGAATAGCATTATGTCTAAAAAATTTACATACGTTAATCATGAAATACTTTAAAAATGCTAACCATCATCTGAGCCTTCAGCAAATCATAATCTTTTTGCTGGTGGAGGGTCTTGCCTCAATGTTGATGGCTGCTGACTGATGAAGGTGGTGGTTGTTCAAGGTTGAGGTGGCTGTGGTCATTTGTTAAAATAAGATAAAAATGAAGTTTGCCACATTGATTAACTCTTCATTTCACGAACAATTTCTGTGTAGCATGAAATACTGTTTAATAGCATTTTACCCACAGTTAGACCTTTCAAAATGGGAGTTAATGCTCTCAAACCTTGCTACTGCTTTATCAACTAAGCTTATGTAATATTCTAAAAAAATTTGTTGTCATTTCAACACTATATACACAGCATCTTCACCAGGAGCAGATTCTCTCTCAAGAAACCACCTTCTTTGCTCATCCATGAAAAGCAACTCCTTATCCATTAAAGTTTAATCACGAGATTGCAGCAATTTAGCAAATATCTTCAGACTCCACTTCTAATTCTAGTTCTCTTGCTATTTCCACCACATCTGAAGATGCTTCCTCCACTGAAGTCTTGAACTCCTCAAACTCATCCATGAGGGTTGGAATCAATTCTTCCAGACTCCTTTTAACGTTGATGTTTTGACCTCTTCCCATGAAACACAGATGTTCTTAAGGTCACCTAGAATGGGGAATTCTTTTCAGAAGGTTTTTAATTTACTTTGCCCAGATCCATCAAAGGAATCATCATCTATGGCAGCTATAACCTTACAAAATATATTTCTTAAATAATAAAACTTTAAAGTCTAAATTACTTCTTGATCAAAGGGCTGCAGAATGGATGTGGTGTTAGCAGCCATGAAAACAAGATTAATCTCTTGTACACTTCCATCAGAGCTCTTGGGTGACCAGGTGCATTGTCAATGAGCAATCATATTTTAAAAGAAATCTTTTTTTCTGAGCAGTAGGTCTCAACAGTGAGCTTACAGTATTTGGTAAACCATGTTGTAAACAGATGTGCTGTCATCCAGGCTTTGTTCTTCCATTTAGAGAGCATAGGCAGAGTAGATTTAGTATAATTCTTAAGGGCCTTAGGATTTGGGGAATGGTAAATGAGCATTGGCTTCAACTGAAAGTCACCAGCTGCATTAGCCCCTAACAAGAAAGTCAGCCTGTCCTTTGAAGACTTGAAGCCAGACTATGACTTCTCTTAGCTAGATCTGCTGAATAACTTGCTGCAGCTTCTACATCAGCACTTGCTGCTTCACTTTGCACTTTTATGTTATGGAGACAGCTTCTTTCCTTAAACCTCATGAACTAACCTAGGCTAGCTTCAAACTTTTCTTCTGCAGCTTCCTCACGTCTCTCAGCCTTCATAGAATTGAGAGTTAGGGCCTTTCTCTGGATTAGGCTTTGGCTTAAGGGGGTGTTGTGGCTGGTTCAATTTCCTATCCATATCTCTAAAATTTCTCCATATCAGCAATAAGTCTATTTTACTTTCTTATCATTTGTGTTCACTGGCGTAGCACTTTTAATTTCCTTCAGGAAGTTTTCCTTTGCATGCACAACTCAGTTAATTGTTTGGCTCAAGAGGCATACTGTTCAGCCTATCTCAGCTTTTAAAATGTCTTCCTCACTAAACTTAATAATTTATAGTTTTTGATTTAAAGTGAGAGATGTGTGACTCTTCCTTTTACTTGAACACTTGGAGGCCATTGTAGTCTTATTAATTGACCTAATTTCAATATTGTTGTGTTTCAGGGAATAGGGAGGCCCAAGGGGAGGGAGAGAGATTGGGGACCAGCCAGTGTGTGCAGCAGTCAGAATACACAAGGCATTTATTAGTTAAGTTCACCATCTTATATGGGCACAGTTCATGGCGCCCCAAAACAATTACAACAGTAACATCAGAGATCACTGATCAGAGATCACCATAACAGATGTAATCACAATGAAAAAGTTTGAAATATTGTAAGAATCACCAAAATATGACGCAAAGACACAAAGTGAGCCAAAAGCTGTTGGAAAATGGTACCAATAGACTTGCTTGATGCAGGGTTACCACAAACCTTTAAATAAAAAATGCAAATTCTGCAAAACACAATAAAGCAAAGTGCAATAAAATAAGGTATGCCTATATAATGATATAAATGATATCATATTTCATGTATCATTCTGTAGCTTGCCCTTTTCACACAGCATTAGACTTTGAGACTTACCCACGTTGCTACATGTAGCACTGCACAGTAATCAAAGGAATGAATAAGCTGAAGTTTGTGTAATCTCCATTTAAAGGATATTTAATGTTTCAATTTTTTTCTTCCTGAATTACAACTTTTAGAAGTTATTTCAGTAAAGATGTGTTAGTTGTAAAATCTCTGTTTTTGTCTGTATTGTCTTATTTCACCCACAATCTTGAATGATATTTTAGCTGGATATAGAATTTTCAAATGACGATTATTTTTCTTATTCCTTGAGGTATCATTCCGTTATAATCTTGGTCTGTTGCCATTGTTAAATAAAGTCTGTTATTAATTATTTCTTTATAGATAATCTATCTTTTTAAATGTTTTGCTTCTAAGATTTCCTCTAAGTTTATATGCTCTGAAGCTGCATGAGAAATTCCTTAATATGAATTAAATTTTATTTATCTTGTTTGGGACTAATTTGTGACTTTCATTAACTCTGGATAGTTATCAAGCACAAAGTCCTTGAATATTGCTTCTCCTCCACTACCAACATTCTCTTACTGAACTTCCCATAAAACATATTCTGTAACTTTTCAATCTAACCTAATATTTATAAAATGTCTTATATTTAAGTATTTAATCCCTTTTTAGTTTATTTTTGTGTATGGTGTAAGATAAGAGTCCAATATCATTCTTTTGCATGTGAATATGCAGTTTTCTGAGCACCGATTGTTGAAAAGACTCCTTTCCTCATTGTGTATTCTTGACATCCCCGTGGATAATCAGTTGATTGATTGCATGGATTAATTTCTGAACTATCTACTCTGTTCTATTCATCTATATGTCTATCTTTATGCCAGAATCATTCTGTTTTAAGTGATATACCTTTGTAATATATTCTGAAATTGAGAAATGTGATGCCTCAAGCTTTGTTCATTTTCAAGATAGTTTTGGCTGTTCAGGGTCTTTTGTGGTTCCATATGAATTTTAGTATTGTCTTTTCAATTTCCGTAAAAAATACCATTGGGTTATCAATATGGATGGCATTGAATCTGTAGATTACATTGGCAAATATGAACATTTTAACAATATTTTCCTCTAATCCATTAAAATGGGATAATTTTCCATGTTTGTGTCTTCTTTAATTTTTTTCATCAATGTTCTGTAGTAGTCAGTGTACTAGTCCTTCAACTCATTAATTAAGTTTATTCCTAAGTATTTTATTCTTTTGGGTGCTGTTACATATGGATTATTTTCTTAATTTCCTTTTCATACAGTTTGTTGTTAGTGTATACAAACACAACTGGTTTTGGTACATTGATTTTGCTGCAACTTTACTGAATTTGTTTATTAGTTCTAACAATTCACGTGTGTGGAGACTTTAGGATTTTCTATAAATAAGATCATGTCATCTAGAAATAGGGACAATTTTATTTCTCCCTTTCTGATTTGGATGCCTTTTAGTCTTTTCCCTTGCTTAACTGTTCTGACTAGGACTTCCGGTACTATGTTGAATAGAAGCGACGACAGTGGTTTTCTTTGTTTCTGATCATGGTGGAAAAGCTTTCAGTTTTTCATTACTGAGTATGGTATTAACTGTTGACTTTTCATATACGGCCTGTGTTGTGTCGAGGTAGTTTCCTTCTATTCCTAGTTTGTTGAGAGTTTTTTTTTTAATCATGAAAGTGTGTTAAACTTTGTTAATGCTTTTTTGCATCTATTGAAATGACCACGTGATTCTTCTTTTATTCTGTAACGTGATGTATCACATTAATTTATTTGCATATTTTGAGACATCCTTGCATTCTAGGGATAAATCCCACTCAGTCATGGTGCATGATCCTTTTAATGTGCTGCTGAGTTCAGTTTGCTACTATTTTGTTGAGAATTTTTGTGTCTTTATCAGAGATTTTGGCCTGTAGTATTCTTTTCTTTGGTGTCTCTGGCTTTGGTATCAGGGTAATGCTGGCCTCAAAAAATGAGTTTGGATGTAGAAACTCCTTCAATTGGGGGAAGAATTTGAGAAATATTGGTATTAATTCTTCTTTAAATGTCCTGAGAATTCACCGGTTAAATCATCTGGTTTTGGGTTTTTCCTCTGTTGGCAGGTATTTGATTACCAATTCAATCTCCTTACTAGTTATAGATCTATTCAGACTTTCTATTTCTTCATGATTCAGCCTCCATGGGTTGTACTTTTCTAGGAATTTATCCATTTCTTCTAGATTATCCAGTTTGTTGGCATATAATAGTTCATAGTAGTCTTTTGTGATCATTTTTATTTCAGTGGCATAAGAGGTAACATCTCTTCTTTCATTTTGTATTTATTTATTTGAGTCTTCTTTTTTTAGCCTAATTAAGGTTTGTCAATTTTACCTTTTAATAAACCAATTCTTTGTTTCATTGTTTTTTTCCTATTCTTTTTCATTTGTTTATGATGTAATATTTATTATTTCATTCCTTATGCTAACTTTGGTCTTAGTTTGTTCTTATTTTTCTAGTTCCCTATGTGTAAACTTATGTGGTGTAAGTGCCTGACAACCTTTTGATTTCCAAAGCACCCATTTCAAACGCATTCATTTCAAATAAACATATTTCCAGCTGTATGACACAGCTACTAGCAAAACAACTAAACCAGGCTACTCCCACCCTTGAAGTTTCTCTTTTACAAAGCACTGAATAACCTAGGTAACTGACCACTTGAGTGACCCTGCTTTTCCCTTCCTGTGCCCTAATTCCTGCTCTTATGCTTTAAATTCCTCAATAAAGAGTGAATCCATGAAACCCTAGACATCCCCTCTTTGGACTGTGATAAATGCAGAGTTCCAGGTCCATTGTTCTTCCCTCTGTCTCTACCTGAGACCTGGCCGTGTGTCCCTCAGACATTCCATGTACCATCCAGAAGCTGTGAGTAATAAATCTTGATCTTCAAAGTTCCTTGGTGTTTTTTGCTGAGGTGTGTCTTGCAATCCTAACAAGAACCATAAAGGCCAGTACAACCGCAATGTTAGCTCCAGTCAAAGAAATGTCTGTGGGAGCTTGCAACATGTAGTATGGGCCCAGGCAAGTGCCTCAGGCATTCCTGGCCAATAGCATCACTATCAATAGACTGTGACTGACAGAACAAGTTATGCTGTTTATTTGAGCTCTTTCTTTTTTGATAATGTGGTATTTATAGCTATAAAATGCCCTCTTAGACATACTTTCGCTGTAACCCATCAGCTTTGGTATGTTGTGTTTCCATTTTTCTCAAGATTTTTATTTTAATTTCCCTCTTGATTTCTTCTTTGATCCATTGGTTGTTTGGGACTGTGTTATTTAATTTCCACTTATTTGTGAATTAGATAAAATAGTCATTTCTCTCAGCTTTTATAGACTCATCTTGTACAGAAGACCCACATCAATCATCCTAGCCAGAGATTCCATGGGCCTCTCCAACCTTCACACTGGTCCAACCCATTTTCTTAGTTTCTTGTGCCCCCCAGGCATCTAGATTATGCCAAGTCCTGTTGGCACTCCTAGACAAATGAGACAGAAGCTATTTTTTCAGATAACTCCCAAAAAAGGTGGACTGTTGGATGCTCTGCCCAACTCTTTCTTCCCCTTGGAAGAAGCTGAGATCTGGGAGTTTTTACCTATTCACTATGTGCTGAGCTGGGGAGGACTATGGTGATTTGTGTTTGCTACATCAAACTGCCATCTCTGTTCTCACTGGCCCTCAGCAACATAAAACATACCAGAATGCGTCAGTGCTCTGAGACAGACTAGACAGAAGCCAGTCTTTTGGGTAGTCCCTGAAAAAGTTGGAGCATTGGATGTATGGTTTACCTCTTTCTCTCCCCAGGGAAAAACTTGGAACTATGGTTTTTCATCTGTTCCCTCTTTGATGTGCTGATGTGAGGGTCTATGGGCCTCTGGTGACTTCCAGGCCAAAACACCATCACTGTTTCAGTGGTCCCAGGTGGCTATATTATGCTGGGTCCCATCATCATTCCAAGGGAGGCTAGACAGAAAACAGCACTGTGGGTAGTCCCCAGAAAAGTTGGGGCATTGGATGCACAGTCTACCTATTTCCTGTCCTAGGGAGAACCTTGGATCTTGGGAATTTCCTCTTAATCATTTGTCATTGTGCTGGGGATAGGAATTATGACAAGAGAGTGTCTCAAATTTCCCTACTGCCTTTGTTATGGGTAGTAGCACACTAACCAGTTGTGCAGGAGCCATCAATTACTTTATGGTTTTCTCACAAAGGGAGCTTGCCCATGTATTGTGTGTGTTCATGTGGGGAAGGATGGTCTTGGGCTTCCCATTCCACCACCATCTTGCCAATATCACTCCACTGAAATAAGTCTTGAAATTTGGCAATGTCAGTCTTCCAACAATGTTCTTTTCCTTAAATATTAAGGAAAATATTTTTTCCTTAGGCATATTCTGAGTCTTTTACTTTTCCTTGTAAACTTTAAAATAACTTTATCAGTAACTACAAAATAAGTTGCATGGATTTTTACGTATTTTTAAATTTTGGTAAAAAATACATAGCATAAATTTTATGATCTTAAATATTTTTAAGTATAAAGTTCAATAATGATAAGTATATTTACATTGTTGTGCAACTGATCTCCAGAACTTTCTCATCTTATAAAACTACAGCTCTATATCCATTGAACAACAAATCCTCCTTTATCCTTTCCCGAAGCCCCAGGGGAACCACAATTCTACTTTCTGTTTCTACAAATCTGAATAGTTTGGCAGCTCCTATAAGTGGAATCATACAATATTTTGTCTTTATGTGACTGGCTTATTCCACTTAGCATAATGTCCTCACTGTTCATCAATGGTGTAGCATGTGACAGGATTTCCTTCTGTTTACAGGCTCAATAATATTCTATTGTACATGTATACTACAACTTCTTTATCCATTTATCTATTGATGAACATTTGGATTACTTCTACCTCTTGGCTATTGTGAATAATACTTCAAGGAACATAGATGTGTAAATATCTCTTCCAGATCCTACTTTTAATTCTTTTGAATATATACCCAGAAGTGGATTGCTGGATCATATGGTAATTTCATTTTTAATTTTTTGAGAAATCTCCATAATGTTTTCCATAGTGACTGTACCATTTTACACTCCCATCAACAACAAACAAGAGTTGGAATTTCTCTACATCCTTGTCAACAGTTATTATTTTCTGTTTTTGTTTTTATTTTGTTTTTTTGATAGTGACCATCCTAATGGCTATGAGGTGATAGTTCATTGTGGTTTTGATTTTTATTTCTTTAATGATGAGTGATGTTGAAATTTTTTTTATATGTTTCTTGGCCATTTGTGTATCATATTTGGAGAAATCTGAGTTCTTTGCCAATTTATTAATTGGTTTATTTTTTTATTGTTGAGTTGTAGAAGTTCTTTATATATTCTGGATATTAAGTCTTTATCAGATATATGATTTGCAAATATTTTCTCCCATTCTATTAATTGATTTTCACTCTATTGATTAATGCACTGAAGTTTTTATTAATTTGATGCAGTCCCATTTGTCTATTTTTGCTTTTGGTGTCATATCCCAGAAATCATTTCCAAGTAAAATGCTATGATTTTTTCCCCTATGTTTTCTTCTAGGAGTTTTATAGTTTTAGGTCTTATGTTCAGATCTGTAATCTATTTTGAATTAATTTTTGTGTGTGATGTAAAGTAAGGGTTCAATCTCATTCTTTTGCATGTAGATATACAGTTTTTCCAACACCATTTGAAGAGACTTTCCTTTCCCCATTGTGTGGTATGGGCACCTTTGTTCAAGATCATTTGAACATATATGTGAAAGTATATTTTATGGGCTCGCTATTTGGTTCCTTTAGTCTACGTGATTCCCTCTAGTCTTTTTTCCAGCTTGCTGATCCGTTCTTCTGTATCACCTACTCTGCTATTGAGTCTCTCTAGTGAGTTTCTCACTTCCAGTACTGTATTCTTCATTTCTGATTGGTCCTTTGTTATATTTTCCAATTCTTTGTTGATCTTCTCACTCTATTCATCCAGTCATCTCCCAATATCAGTAAGCACCCTTATGACTTTTTGGTAGAACTCTTTGTCAGATAGATTATTTCTGTTTCATTTAGTTGTTTTTCTAGAGTTTTGTTCTGTTCCCTTGCTTGGAACATATTTCTTTGCCTCCTCATTTTGCCTCTTTCTCTGTGCTTATATCAGTGTATTAGGTGGGTCAGCTGTCTCCTGATCTTGAAGAAGTGGCCTTACATAAGAGATGTTTTTTGAGGCCCAGCAGTGTGCTTCCCTCTCATCACCAGTTCCAAATGTTCCAGGAGCGACCCCTGGGTGGGCTATGTGTATCCTTCTGTTGTGGCAGGGTTGCTTTTAATGCAGGTGCCCAGGGAGTCTAGGCTGTCCCTCTGGCCAGCTGGTTGTATTCTCAGCTACATGTACGTGCTATGGACCCTTCAGTCACTTTATCAGGTTTGGGAAGCCCTGGCACAGTTGGCTGCAAAATCTAATAGCACATCCCTGTTGCAGTTTTTCTGTTAAGTGAGTAGGCCCCCAGTGTGGCTGGTTGCTAGGCTCAGGACCTTACAATTTCTGTAGGCCTCTGGCCTGCAAGGCTGTTGTCAGCTCTCTCAGGATTGCAGCTGGGTGGGGCTGGCCCCAGGCATAGGAGCACTCAATTGTTTCAGGCTTTGGAAGGTGGGGCAGATCTTCTATGTGGCTGTTTGAGAAGTACATGTCTTCTGCCACTGACAACCCCCATGGCCCACAGGTCCATACACACCATCAGGACAGTTCTGGCACATGCACATGTCCCAACCCCCTGGAGTGTACCCAGTCGTCCCACTGCAGAGGCTCTCACACACTCCACCAATGCCCCACCTACACCAGCCACTCCTCACATACACCCTGTCCTGCAGAGGGAGACCCACTCCCCACTCATCTGCCTGTAGAGGATCCAGGCACCCAGTCTATGCAGTCTGAAGAGTTTCCCGAGGTCTTGCTGTTGGGGGGGCCTGCCTAGGGTGGGTTGTCTGCCCTAGCTGAGTTGGGTTAAATTGGCACTTTAGTGGGCGGAGCAGACCCTAGGCTGACAAGCCAGGGGAAGAACTCTAATGGCATCTGCCAGCATCTCTGTCAGCACACCTGTACTAGGCCACAATAATGGCTGCCACCAATGTCTCAGTCCCTGGAGAAGTCTCACCTCTCACCAAGACGTACCCAGAGTCTATCAAGTGAGTCTCTTTTCACAAAAGGACTGTGCACCTTTCTTTCTCATGATTTTAGGTTTCTTTCTGAAATGGGTGAATTTGTGCATGGGCCCTTTAAGAGTTGGCTTTTTTTCTGCATATGTTTGGTAGCTTTTCTGGGGGTAGTCCCCGTTGTAGTTAATAGCCAGCAAAACCAGATATTATGACACTCACCTCAGTAGTACTGAGTCCGAAGGATGCTTATCGTGGTAATGTTCCCCCACTCAGGTCCCCCACTCCTGCAGGGAAGGCTGCCTACCTTAGGATTGCTCCTGGCCAGCTGTGAAGTGCCATGGTTTATGAAGGTGGCTTTTTTCTTTCCAGAAAGGAATTTCTGCCTCTTCCATCTCAGTCAGGACTGTCCCTTGTTGTTGGGGTTCTCTTAACCCAATTTTTGTTTCTCTCTCAGGGGTAATTGTTCCAAGATTAGTTGTAACTTTGTTATGTTCATGGGAGATGAGTTGAGTCTGCCTATGCCACCATCTTGACATCAACTGTATTTTCTTTCTTTAGATTGTTTTCTAAGAACATGAAGATTTTTAACATTACTCTAAAAGATACTTAATGTTACAACTTAATGTTATTACTTAATGTTATAACAGTTATAATGTTATAACTGTTGCTAGTATACAAAAGTTAAATTCATTTTTATATTAACTTTATATCCAGAGACCTTGCTTAATTCATTTTTAATTTCCATAATTAACTGTAGATTATTCTGGATTTTGTACATGCACACTCATATCTTTAGCAATAATGTCAGTTTTGTCTATTCCATGCCAACTTTTTACTGGTGTATTTTCCTCTTATTACCCCTGAATTTTATTGGCTAATATTTGTTTAGGTTGCTTGCATCTATGCTTATGAGAAAGATCAGTCTAATAATTTTTCTTTCTTGTAATATTCTTGTAAGTTTTTGATATCCAGTTTATTCTGATATTATTAAAGAAGTGGGGAAATGTCCCTAGCTTCTTTTTTTCTAATCTTTGTGGATGTTTCTATAAGATTAATGTATTTTTTAATTAAATGTATGGGAAAATTCACTAGTTAAGCTGTTAAATCCTGCAGTGTAGGAAGGTTTTTAATGAGTTCTATATTCTTTTTATTTTCCTGATGTCTTTTAAAAAAATTTATCAGTTTTGTAATTCTCAAATAACAGACTTCTGCTTTGTTGAATACTTTATTGTGCTTTTTTCTATTATACTAACATCTGCTCTTAGCTTTAGTTTATTTTTTCTACCTTCTTTGATTTTAATTTTATGTTCTTCTTCTAATTTCTTGAGATAAATTCCCAAGTAATTGATTTTCAATCTTTTTTCCCTTTATAATATATCTATTTAAAGTCATAATTGTCACTCTGAACACTGATTTAGCTGCATTACAAATTTTGATATGTTTCCTTTTCATTATTTTCCATTTCAAAATGCTGATTTTCATTGATTTGTTCTTTGAGAAATAATTATTGAGAAGTACATTTTTTTGATCTCCTGACATAAGAATTTTCTAGCTATCTTTTTTATTGATTTCCAGCTTAATTGCACTGCAGTCAGAATATACACTGTAAAATCTAATTTTTAAAAAGTTTGTTGATAGTTTCTTTTTTGGCCTAGCATGTGGTCAATTTTAGTAAATTTTTTGAATTCAAAATGTTTCACATTGAACAAAAAATGTATTCTCCAATTGATGGATAAATTTTTCTGTGTATGTCAAGTATCAAGTTTGTTAAACGTATCTTTTTACATTTCACTTATATTTTTATTCTTCTTGTTCTGTTAGTTATTGAAAAAGACGTGTTAAAATTTTACACTAAATTTGGAAATTTTAATTTCTCCTTTTAGTTCTATTTTTGCTTTATAAATTTTGAGACTTTATCTTTAGGTAAATACAAATTTTATATTAAAATATCTTTGTGATATTGAATTATAATTATTACATATCTTTCTTTATCTCTAGTTATGCTTCCTTCCTTAAATTCCACTTTGCACATATCTATATGGGTAAATATACTGTTTTCTTTTTTTAGTGTTTATATAATGTATCTTTACTAGCTTTTCTTTTGACTTTTTTGTATCCTTATGTTTAAGGCACCCTTCTTGTGAGCAGCATATGTTTTATTTTTTCAAACTGACAGTCTAACAAACCCATTTTAACTTAATTACCATTTTAAAGGCCCTATATCCAAACACAGTCACATTCTAAGGTATTGGGGGTTAGGGCTTCAACACACGAATTTCGGAAGAAAACAATTCATCCAATAACAGCAAATATTTACTATTTTAATTGTTCTTCATTCATTCTAATTCATTATGCTTCCATCTGGGTTTATTTTCCATCTGCCTAAAGAATTGTTTTTATTAGTTACTTTAATGTGACTCTCCTGCTTCTGAATTAGCTGAGTTTTTGTTGAATGGAAATATTTTAATTTTGTATTCACTTTTTCATAGAATTTATATTTTTAGAAAAGTGTTAGGTTCACAGCAAAATTGAGCAGAAGGTACAGAGATTTCCCATATCCCCTTGCCCCTACATATGCACAGATTTCACCACTATCAACATCTCACATCAGAGTGGTAAATTTGTTATAATCAATGAGCCTACATTGACAAATAACTATATCTAAAGTCTATAGTTTATATTAGGGCTCACAGTTGGTGTTATATATTCTATGGATTTTGGCAAATGTATAATGACATATAGCCATAATTATACTATCATAAAGAATAGATTCGATGCCTTAAAAATCCTCTGTGCTCCACCAATTCACCTCTCCCTCCTCTCAATTCTTATACACCACTGATCCTTTTATGGTCTCCATAGTTTTGCCTTTTCCAAAATGTCATACAGTTGAATCATAAAGGATGTCTTTTCAAATTCTCTTTTTTAAATTACTATATGCGTTTAAGGTTCTTCTATTTCTTTTATGGCTTGATAGCTCATTTCTTTTTAGTGCTGAATGATATTCAATTGTTTGGTTGTACCACAATTTATTTATCCATCTACTTTCTAAAGGACAGCTTGGTTGCTTCCAAGTTTTGTCAATTATAAATAAGGTTGCTATAATAATCCATGTGCAGGTTTTTGTGTGAACATATGTGTTCGATTCCTTTGGGTAAACACTAAGGAATCATGATTGCTGGGTCACAAAATAAGCAAATGTTTAGTTTTATAAGAAACTGCCAAACTGTCTTCCAAAGTATCTGCACAATTTTCTATGCCTACCATCAATAAAACAGAATTCCATTTGCTCTATATCCTTGTCAACATGTGGTGTTGCCATTGTTTTGAATTTCGGCCATTTTGATAAGTGTTTAGTGGTATCTCATTGTTGTCTTAATATCCAATTCCCTGCAGGCGTATGATGTTGAATAGATTTTGCTATGTTTATTTGCTATCTGATGTCTTCTTCAGTGAGGTGTCTGTTCAAGTATTTTGCTCATTTTTTAATTGTACTACTCATTTTATTATTGTTGATTTTTAAGTATTCTGTTTATCTTTTGAATAATAGTCTTTTATTAGACATGGTTTTTTTGCAAATATTTTCTCTAATTATGAGACTTGTCTTCTCATTCTTTTTTTTTTCCAAAGATTTTATTTTTTTCCATTTCCTCCCCAAAGCCCCCCGGTACATAGTTGTATATTCTTCTTTGTGGGTCCTTCTAGTTGTGGCATGAGGGACGCTGCCTCAGCGTGGTTTGATGAGCAGTGCCATGTCCATGCCCAGGATTCGAACCCACGAAACACTGGGCCGCCTGCAGAGGAGCACGCAAACTTAACCACTCGGCCACGGGGCCAGCCCCTTGACTTCTCATTCTTTTAAGAGTGTCCTTCACAGAGGTCAAGTTTTTAATTTTAATAAAGTCTGTGTGATCAATTATTTGTTTCATGGATTGTGCCTTTGGTATTATATCTAAAACGTCATCATCATAGCCAAGATTGTGTAGATTTTCTTTTATGTTGTCTTGTAGGGGTTTTATAGCTCTGCATTTTACATTTATGTCTATGATCAACTTAGAGATTTTTGTAAAGAGTATAAAGTCTGTGTCCAGATTCATTATTTGCAAGTAGAAGTCCAGTTGTCCCAGCGCCATTGTTGAAAATACTCTCTTTTCTCTGTTGTATTGATCTTGCTTCTTTGTGAACGAGCAGTTGACTATATTTATGTGAGTCTATTTCTGGGCTCTTTACTCTGTTTCACTGATCTATTTGTCTACTCTTTAACCATAGCACACTGTTTTGGTTACTATAGCCTTACAATAATTGTTGAAGCCGGGTAGAGTCAGTTCTCTCACTTTGCTTTCCTTTAACATTATGTTGGCTATTCTGGGTCTTTGCTCTCTCCATATAGACTTTAGAAACAATTTGCCAATAACTACAAAATAACTTGCTGGGATTTTGATTGGGATTGCATTGAATCTATAGATTAAGTTGGGAAGAACTCACATTGGTAAAATATTGAGTCTTCCCATCTGTTACAGACTGAATGTTTTTGTATCACCTAAACTCATGTGTTAAAACTCTACCCCCCAATGTGATGGCATTAGGAGGTGGGGCCTTTGGGAGAAAACTGAATTTAGATGAGGTCAAGAGGGTTCCAGCCTAATGAATGGGATTAATGCCCTTACAAGAGTCAGACAAGAGCTAACACCCCCTTTCTCTGCACTCCACCATGTAAGGATACAATAAGTTATCAGTCTTCAGCTCAGAAAGGAGTTCCCACCAGAATTTGTCCATGCTGGCACCCTGATCTCAAACTTCCAGCCTCCAGAACTGTGAGAAATAAATTTCTGTTGTTTAGAAGGCACGCATTCTATAGTACTTTGATATAGCAACATGAACTGACCAGAAAAAAATTGGTACAGAGAAATTGGGATTCTGCTATAACTATACCCAAAAATGTGGAAACAGATTTGGACCTGGGTAACCATAAAGGAGAGAAGTATTTTGGTGTGTATGCTAGAAAAAGTTTGCATTGCCATGAATGGAGCTTTAAAGGTGATTCTGGTGAGGTCTCAGAAAGAAAAGAGAGCTGTAGAGAAAGCCTCAGTCTTCTTAAAGAATATCTAAATGGTTGTGAACAGAATATTAGTAGAAATATGGATGGTAAAGTCTATTTTGATGAGGTCTCAGACAGAAATGAGGAACATGCTATTGGAAAATGGAGGAAAGGCAATCCTGTTATAAGGTTGAAAAGAACTTGACTAAGTTGTGTTCATCTTGTAGTGTTTTGTGGAAGGTAGAAACTTGCAAGCAAGTAAATTGGATCTTTAACTGAAGAGATTTCTAATCAGAGTGTTGAAGGTGCAGATTGCCTCCTCCTGACTGCTTATAGTAAAATGAAAGAGAGAAATAACTCAAAGACACATTTGTTAAGAAAAAAGGACCAGAATTTAAAAATTTGGAAAATTCTCAGGATGTTCATATTGCAAGATATGAGAAAGCCTGTTTGGGAGAGAACACCAAGGGTGTGGCTGAGTGACTGATAAGATTGAGTATAGATGTGGACCATGGACTTACTCAACCATCTCAACAAAAGCTTGGAATAGAGATGAGACTACACCAGTAGGAACACTGCCAGCTAGAACTAAATGAAACGGAGGAAATTGGACAAAATGAAGGAAGACTGTTGGACTTCTTAGACCCTACAGGACTGGATCATAGAATAATTCTGCTGCCAACATGCAATATTATTCAAAACAAGGGAAGAAGGACCCAGAAGACTCTCAGAGGTCATCAGGGCTGCGTCTCTCACCAAGGCTTGGAGCATACAGGCCTGGAGGGCAGGGCAGTTCAACCTTCATTTCACAGTGTGGAATCAATGCCCAGTACAGATATGGGGATGGGCCACTGAGTGGACACCTGGGAGTGTGACTTTCACCCCAATGGAATGGGAAAACTAGACAGCTATGCAAAAGAATGAAACTGGACCACTATCTTACACCAAATACAAAAATTAACTCAAAATGTTAACCAAATAATCAACACAAATGATACTCAACAGCACAATTAGCTTTCTTAGATCAGTTCAATTGTGTAATATGGTCTTAAACAACTTCTCAAGTAGCCTCTTTCCTTTTGAGTTTGCTACAAAGTCACTTTTGCCAGAACAAAATTGAACAGATTGCCTAATATTAGAAAAAGCCAGATTAATTTATCCATTGGTCTATTTACATATTTTAATACAGTCGGCCATCCACATCTGCGGGTTCTGCATTCTCGGAATCAACCAACCGCCATAGGATCAAAAAGCCTATGATGGTTGCATCTGTAAAGAACATGTTCAGATTTTTTTTTGTTATTATTCCCTAAACAATACAGTATAACAAATACTTTCATAGTATTTACATTTTATTAAGTTTATAAGTAATCTATATATGACAAAGTATACAGGAGAACGTGCATAGGTTATTTGCAAACACTACACCAATTTATATAAGGGACTTGAACATCTGCAGATTTTGGTATCCTGGGTTGGCGGAGGAGGTCCTGGAACCAATCCCCTGTGGATACCCAAGGACAACTGTACACCAATGGTATGACATGAAGTCAGCTGGGCATACTCTTTAATAGTTTTTCATCTGGATTTGTTAAGTGTTTCGATTACAATGTAAATCAATCATATGATCGTAATAATTTCAACAAAAATAGGAAAAGTATATGGGGTCTAAAAATATAATTTATTCAATTTTTTGTCAAAGTTTTAGTTTATGATTTAATCAAATTATTCTTTCATCAAGAAAGAAAAGGAAATGGCAACATGATTTCTTTGGATAGCAATTATTTCAGTTAATTTTCAAGTTTACTATTACACCATTTGTGATTTTAAATTAACAGCTTAATTAGTTTGCACTTTTTAATTTGCTCTCTGAATGCTTCCATTTATTGTTAACAGCATATTTATTTTATATCTCAATACACAGAGAATAAACTAAATGAAGAAAAAGTAAGATTTTTTAAGAGACTGTTTAACTTCCCAGATTCATTCTGGTTTCAGTGCTTTAGAGATTAAGAACAGTTTTATTTTTTAGAAGAATCGTAACCAATCGAAAAGTCACATATAAATTGTAGTTGATGAGACATTTAAATTTCATGTAAAATACTATCATTTTAACATAAAGGGCAATCATTGCAAAAAGATAGGGCAGCTACAATTTGATAAATAGATAATGAATGTTTACAGGAATGGAAATGAGAAAAGGGTAGGGAAACACTAAATTTTACACCAAATGTCATGCTGCGTATGCAGCATACTTTCTTGGAGTAGATTTTTTGTCAACCATATCTTTCTTATATTTCTCCCAACAGTTGGCCTGGTGAAAAGTAATTACAGACATCAGAGAGAAGGAACATAAAGACCAAAGTAGACAAGCAGAGAAGGGATATTTCATCAAAAGACGGCTACAAAGATAATTAATTATTATTGTTCTTCTTTTTTGGAAATCTGCTTGAAATCATTATATACATACTTTCGTATATAATGTACATTCATATACATTCATATATATACATTATATATGAAATTACATATATCTAAATGTATATATAATATATAAATATGTTTATATAAATTTATATTTTACACATTTAAATATATATTATATATTAACTAAAGGTGTTTTCACAGACTAACAAATTTCCTGTGAAGGTACAGAAAATGAGAAAAGTAAACAGGACTATTTTTTTCTCTTAATGAGTCTCTGTTGAGATTCATTCCACTTTTTTCAATGTGAGAGAAAAATACTACGACATTGGAAAATTAAAGTGCACCTTCATCTCGCAAGTAACCCTCTTTTTATTCTGTTTTTTTTAAAGAAGAGCATGTAACTTCCCAGCAACAGGTTCCCCTAAAAATGACAGAGAAATGGAGATTTGAAAGTCAATCAGTCACCATTTCTCAGGTAGAAGCTGTCTTCAGATCCATCACTAAATTCAAAAAAATCAGTGCTATTGCTTCTTCCCTGAGTTGAGGAAGGCACACTGCTATGTAGACCAGAGAGGGGTAACTGCAGGATGGTGGTGGCAAACAAAGAAATAGTACCATTCAGAGACAGCATCCAGCAGTGGAGCGACAATCAGTTTCAGAGTCGAGGCTGACAAGTTCGAATCCTGGCTTGGAATTTATTTCCCATGTAATCTAGGGCGGTTAACTTGCCTCTCAACCCAATCCTTATTAGCAGTCAAATGGGGAAGATAATGTCAATCTCATAGGGTTGATTTGAGCATCTGCTAAGATATGCATGCAAAAAGCCTAACACAATCCTTGGTCTATAATTAGCACTTATTGAATATTAAATTTATTCCATTCCGCTTGACCCTGAACATTACCATAGGCTCTTGTTCAGAAGCACAGTCAGAAAGTAAGAATGCAGTGGAGGGATATTTCTCACGCTTTTTAACCTCTTTACTCACCTCAATCTCATTATTTTCCTCAAGTTCAGTTTGTAAGATTTTGTTTTATGATATCATTTCCCTTTTCAGGCTGCTCATACTCGTTCACTTTAATCTGCCTTCATATGGATGAATATGTTGGGAAAAACATGTTTATTTTTTCAAGGCTCTTCATTTTCCTATTGAAATCCTTGTCTCTTGCTTCCATAAAACCTCTGATCACATAAGTTACTGCTTATTTTCATAACTAAAGAGTCTGTGCAAAAATACAGTCTTTATTCCTATAGTGATAATTCAAGTTTTTAAATTTTCTAATCTTTATTTGTGCTTAGTAGACAAAGACAAAAGATTAACAAACTATGTACAAATTCTTCAGACTTTAAAGCTTAGAGTGTGAAGCTTAAGCACATCACTACAATTCCAAAAAGGACAAGATACATGAGACAACAGGCAAATCTAACTTTGAAAACAAAGGATTACTCTTATTTAGAGAATAGTCAAGATTCTGTTTTAAATCTTCTATGTGGTCATAGTGATTCAGAAAATAATCCCATTTTGTTGCAACGTGTTAGGCTGATTCAACCACCCAATGCATATAATGTCTAATTAACTTACGTGATTTGACTGAAATTATTGCCCAGGAAGTCTCAAAAGAAAAACAAATAATTTGATGAAAACTTAATCTAAGTAGTTTTTTCCAAATAGACAATTGCCAAAAACTATTTTTCTTCTTCTTCTTCTTTTTTTTTTTTTTGGTGAGGAAGATTGGCCCTGAGCTAACATCTGTTGCTAATCTTCCTCTTTTTGGTTGAGGAAGATGGTCCCTGAGCTAACATCTGTGCCAATCTTCCTCTATTTTAGGTGGCATGCCACCACAGCATGGCTTGACCAGCAGAGCATAGATCCACACCCAGGATCCAAACCTGCAAAACCCAGGCAACCAAAGTGGAGTGTGCCGAACTTAACAACTATGCCACTGGGCCAGCCCTAAAATTTTTTTTTCTTAATGTTCACAATCAGTCTTGATAGCAAATGAAAGAAATTGATTATATTAAAATTGATATATACTCTTAAATGTTCATATTTCAAGAACTTCTACTAGAAAGAGGCATATGTTCCTTAAGGACAACATTAAAAATTTAAAACCTTTTTGAAGGATGCTTGTGGGGGCTGCAATGCACCACTGGGATCTCCCATAAGATCTGAAAAGACCCATTTCCCCAGTGGTTCGGAGTGTTGCTGGCTGACAGTCCTCTGCTGTCAGGCCTTTAAGGGAATCGCCCCAGCCTTTAGAAAGCTGCTTCACCCTTTTCTCCAGGGGTAGCTCACATCTAATACTGATTCTTGTAGGCTTAAAAAGGCCTGGTACTCTGGGGACCATTTTGAAGGGTCATCTCAGTTGAGAAATTCCCCTTGGGTCAGCTGAGGCCTTTGTTGGGGCGGCATAAGAGCCAAACTTTTCCTCTGCCCAGTCGCTCTCTTTCCTTCCTCTGCAGGTGTTGATCTGGAGGGCACTCTCTAATCAACTTTGCATGCTAACGTACATTTCAGAAGTTTTCCCCTGGGAACCCAACCTACTATACCACATATCTTAAAAGCTTTTTGTGGAATGAGATAAATCGTCTTTAGATGTGAATAAGTAAGCTCATATGTATCTAAGGTCCAAAGATTTTGCGTAAAAGTAACATTGATAATAGTACCAATGTGCCATATTTATATAGAATCTTTCATCTTATAAAGTAGTATCAAGATACGTGAGGCGCCAGCCCCGTGGCACAGTGGTTAAGTTTGTGCACTCCACATCAGTGGCCCAGGGTTCATGGGTTTGGATCCTGGGTGCAGACCTACACACTGCTCATCAAGCCATGCTGGGGTAGCACTCCACATACAAAAATAGAGGAAAATTGGCACAGATGTTAGCTCAGGGACAATCTTCCTCAAGCAAAAAAGAAGAAGATTGGCAACAGATGTTACCTCAGGGCCAATCTTCCTCACCAAAAAATTAAAAGATACTTGAGTTCATTGGATCTTCAAAATATCCCTGGAAAGATGGTAGGGCAGGTATTATCAATATCAATCTCATTTGATATGCATGAAAATTAAAACTTGCCCAAGATTAGGCAAAAAGAAGTGGATCTAATAATTCAAATTCAATGTTTCTGAATCATTACAAACTATATTCATGAAATACATATATAAAATTTTATATACATCATATACAACTCTACGTTAACCTAAATAGTTTATTAAGCATGAATTGGGATAATTTCCAAATAATGTCATTCAGGTAACAATGATATTTAAATACTTAAGTTATTAAAAGTCCTCAGAATTCTTGAATGTTTAAGTAACAGTAGTTCAGTCAAGCAAATGCTGGTATATTTTGGGGCCACGGTCAATTCAGGGACTGACTCTAGGCTTTAGTCCTCTCCAAAACATTCAGAACTGCGCTTTGTTTCTCAGAGTAGCAGAATCCAGGAAATCACCCTCAGGCTTAGTTACCCCAGTCAATTACACCAAAGACATAAGCCAAATAATCAATTTAAGTAAGACTTTTATTACTTAGGTCTGTTACTTTTGGTAAACTCACTCTTTCTGGAGAATTCTATTGATTAGAGCAGAGTGTTAATCTAATGAAGCCAAGGTGATGTTTCTAAGAATAAATTGCTTAGTGTTACTGTGTTCCATGTTACAGAATGTAACACAGACAACCATCTTAGAAATACCAACAATGCCCAAAACAGGAACAAGAAGGGAAGGTGAAAATAAATCTCTAATTATTATAATTTAAACAATGAAATAAAATTTACAGTCACTCAGTAGCAACAGCTTCACATATCAAAGACATGAAGTGTATCATTTCAACTAAAATGCTAAGTGCTTATATTGCTTGGGGATTTCCATTCCCATACTACATACACCTGATGCTCTGCTGAAGTATAATATTACTTCATGTAGAAGTGACATTACTCCTTGACCACAATGGGCAATATTTTCTTTACAATCTAATTTTTTTCATTTCTTAAAATTCTGGCTTCAGAATAACATATGTTAAATTAGATTAATAAATTGTTCATAAACTCTTTGTTTTAAAATATACTACATTGTCAGCTTGTCCATTTGGGATGACAATAAAAGACAGGTATTACAATCATAAGTTATTATAACTTACTGAGAATTCATCTTACTTCTAGATACTTCAGAACTTTTCCCAAAGTATTGTATGGCAGTAAAGTCAAAGTGAATTCTTATTACAGGAGCTTAATTTCCAGAGCTTTGATCTAGTGTGTATTCAATTTGCAAAGACAAATCCACAAACATTTGCTACAAGAAAACTCTACTAGCATTGTTACACATTTAAATGCTAAGTTCTTTATTTTCTATCTGTATTTAACATATATTATTTAATACATGTATATATTTACTATATATGAATATATATTATTGTGTGTAAACGTTTATGTTTTAAGACCATTTGTCCACTAGGACAAATTTATTGAAAACAAATTATTTTTGCTTTGCCTTCTACTCTGGCTACTTACTGATTTTGATTAAAATGGCTAGAAAATCTGCCCTCATTATGGTCTGAGTAGCAATAATTTATGGATGAATAATATGATGAGCTACAAAAATTAAAACAATAGCAATGATAAAAGCTATCATGTATGTTTTGCTTGCTATAGGATGCCAGGAACTATTTTGAACACTTCTCCTTTACTAACCCATTTAATCCTTAGAACCATCACAACAGATACATACTATTATTATCCTTATTTTACAGTCTCCAAAACTGAGGCTTAGAGACTCAGTAATATGCTTAACATCACAAAGCTAACAACTGCTGAGGTTGGGGTTTGAACCCAGGCAGGCTGTCTCTAGAGTGTGTCCCCTTAACTACTATGTATATTGCTTTTCATAAATCATAAAAGACCTATGGACTCCATGCCTCTAGCTAACACTTTTTAAAAGTCAGTTACAATTTTTATTTATGTGGTACATTAATATGATTTAAAACTAAAACACAAAGACTTACATTGAGAAAAAAGTAAAACAAACAGTTCAATGCCTTGGCTTTCTCCATCACCAGTTTTACTCCCAGAAATAATTGCCTTCAAATATTTCAGTTATTTTTCTGAAATTTACCTTTCTGTTACAAAATAATGCACTTACAATGTTTCAGTTGATTAATCAATTCTAGACATTATTTTCCGATGTTTTGTTATAGCAGAGGAAGACTTATTTCTAGTATTTGACAGCTTCTTCTGTTTTCCTTATTCTTTTAATTTATTTATATATATTAATTTTTTTATTCTTAAATGGATAGTTAATATTTGCTAAGTTAATGGTGCTCATTGCCGAGCCATGGATGCATAATATTATTGTGCTTTCTTTCCTGTGTGACAGTTTTCTCCAGTAGTTAATAACTGCCTTATTTTTAAAAAATTGTTTAGCTTTCTACAAATCTATCCATAATTATTTTCACATACTCTCTCAGATCTGTAATTATCCACCTTTAAACATTATTTCCTTAATGATGAAAACTGTCAGACAATCTAGCACTCTTTTCTCTTTCTCTGGAAAACTCCTTCCTGGATTTTTGCTCCACCTATCTCATTCCTGATTCATTGTTCCGTAGGATTACTGCATAGTTATCACTCTGGGACTTCCTCTAATTACTTTCCTTTCATTGAACCACTATTTCCTATATCCCACATTTTCTTTCTATGTTGTTTAAATCTTTTATTTTGAAGGAGAAGCTTCCAGAAAAAGATTTGCATAGAAGATAAATTTTTGATGACCTACCCTTATGCTTGGTTCTTGGTTTGGTCTGGTAATAGAATTCCACATAGAAAATTATTTCCCCTCAGAATTTTGAAGGCATTGTTTTATTATTTTCTATATTGTAGTGTTGCTTTTAGAATGTCTAATGACATTCTATCACCTACTCTTTATGTATGTGACTTTTTCTCCTAATAATTTTGATGTCTTCCCTTTGTCCTTAAGGCTAAAACATTTTTTGATCACGTGCAATAGTAAGGGCTTTTTTTTTTAATCAGTGTTCTAGGAGTGGATCATATTCTTGTTTCTTTTCTTTTTTAAAACATATAATTGTATCTACTGTCTTTTTTCTGTTCTCTTTCTGAAAGTACCATTAGTCATACGTGAAATCTCAGTTTTATCCTGCCCAATTTCTCCAGAGAATAAATCTACAATCTTCTGCCCGGGTGGAGGAAGAATTATCACACTTCTGTATGGGATGGAAATCATAGGGGATCTAACGACTGCATGGAACAACATTTATTCCCCCCGGATTCAGCCAGTCCCTTCTCATCTCCCCCTCTACCCTACCTCTCCCCGACCTTCAATAATACTTTGGATCTTTAAATTCTGAGGCTTTCAGATGCTCTGTGGAGGAGATTGATCCACTTCTTTTTATCATTTCCTTCTCAATGTGTTTTAGATTGTAGCTTTCTCCACTCTGCAAAGACCGTTATTACTCTTGCATTCACGTTCTGCTTTCAATAATATGCATTGCAACCTCTTATCCGTTGATATTTCCTTCCTGTTCACTTTGTCTTTGTCAATTTATACCTTATATATACCTTCACTGTCATCATAGTAAGGTTTCAGATGGAAGAGTAGATAAACACGTGAGATAAATCTGTTGTGTTTAACCAAAAATCCGACAAACCATTTCCCTCCCTACCAAAGCAACCAATCCCTTCCCCAGGAATTTTCCTACCAAAGGCAGCAGCATGCAAGTCTAACTAGTTGTGAACATTTTACTGAAGCAATCCTGTCAAAAAGGTGATGTGCATTTACAAAGAGTTTATTGAATTCAAGGGTCACAAGATATCCTTTTCAACATCTCTTCTGTCTGCACAACCGCATAAAAATTTCTATCGTTGCCCTTGTCACTGGGCATTAAGGACTGTTCTGCCAACAGGAGAAAGGCTGGTCCAAATAATTCCCTAAGTTTATACCAGAACTATAACTTCACTAATTGGCCTAAGGTAGTAAATGGCTAATAGTTTCTTAAATTTGTTTTCCTCTTCATTTCATTTATGGCTCCAGATGGTTTCCCTTCTCTACACATCATCTTTAAAATTCCCATACTATATATTCTAACATTTTTAAATTTACAGAAAATTACATTTTCTTGAGACAAAAGCAACCTTTCCACCAAAGAAACCATGTCCCTAATATATAATAAAATGCATGTTGTATTCCACAGTTTTAGTTTCAAATTGAGCCTTTAGAGTGAGATATGAAAAGACAAAAAAGTACTAGCTCATTTAATTTCCTACACTGACTAAGCAGCTTTATTCATTCAAGGGCAGAAGAAAAAAAGAAGAAGAAAGAACAGGACTTCAACTCTCCCTAAATGTAAATTACTGACACAATTGCGGATACTCATGCCAACATAAAGCTGAATTTAACAGGGCCCTCTGGAGTTTTAAATCCTCTGAACAGTGAATCTAATGGCTGATATGCACTTTCTTTCAGGGAAGTTGTCAGTATTAAAATGAAAAATACGCAAGTGGGGAAATAGTCACCTTAGTGAACTATTTGCATAATAAAAATTAATGGTCAGTTTCTTGTTTATGTCCAGTTCACTGATTATCAATAAAAAATATTGGACCAGGAATGCATTATCCGCATTTACTAAAATCACCCTCAGAGCCTATTACAGAATGTTGGTAAGGTAACAAACACTGGAAAGGTTTTTTGGCACCCAATAATAGTTTGAAGTTTAAGGGAATCCTTTGCCCTCTTGTAGCTTAGTAGTTGTCTTCTATAGTATACAAACTTTTCATGGCCATGTGGCTGAGCCATAATGATCCTGAAATCATTTTCTTAAGAACTTTTATTCTATGATAAAATACTTTAATCTGAGTCATAATTCAATCAAAAGCTAACTTGATGCAACGGACAGTGAAATTAGTATTTTAGAAATAATTGAAATGCCCACTCTTTTCTAATACAAATAAATAAATTGTCATTTTATGCCTAGACCATTCAAGAGGAAAATGTGGTGAAAATGGAAAGAATGCTTTATAAAAGAGTTGTATATTAATGCACAGGCTTTCTAATATTTTGAGCTCTTAAATATTCAGATTTTAAGTCAGACTGAAGGAATAGGGAGGTGCTCCAACTAAGAGTTCAATCATCCTCAAATTAGCTGAAAATCAACCATATTAACCATTTTACTTCTAATCACACTAATTATAGATGCAGAATTCACTGATACATGTATATGTGTATTACAGTTGTAAGAAACATATCCTAATATAAACAAGACTGTAAGATCTTTGTGGGCAAGACCTGACTTTACATTTTATCATATGGTACTTCTGAACATACAATTAGGCATAGCTCAACAGATAAATATCTCTAATCTTTACCTCACTAGCTGTATACGCTTCAACTATGCCACTGAGGAAATTAATATTTCGACAAAGAGCTCTAAAATTAGTATTGATGCATACAAATTGTCACCAATCTGGAAATGTTTCCTTATACCTTTCCACAGGATAGGTTCTCTATAAAATCACAGTAGGATAAATATATTTGATTTGAGAAAATGGAAAAATGTAGAATCATAGGATGCTGGACCCATAAGTCACCATAGAGAATATCTAGTTCAAGTCTCACAATATTCAGTTGAAGGAATTTGTAGCCAGAGAATTGTCTTTGTATGTTCAGCAAGTTAGGTGGCCATATATTACCCTTCCTTGTATTAGCCCCACTCTCTTAATTATTTTTAAAAAAGAAAAAAATACTTATATGCTTATATATTGACAAAAAGAAAATTCTTTTCCTCATTTTCTTAATGGTAAATAATCAGATTTCTAAGAAAGAGAAGTTTCTTGTCTTTATAGTCAGAGTTCTCCCTGACGTTTATTGAGCATTTGGATGGTGCTCACCCTGTAAAGGAGCACCAATGTGAATAACAGAATATTGACTGAGTTAATTATCTTGGGAAGGTGCTACTAATCCCTACCCAAAGGCTACTTATTTATAAACCAAATTGAAAAATAACTATACTTAGAGAACGTGCATAGTCAAAGCATTAAATTCTTTACCCTGAAATGGTTGTCTGCTTTCCTTACCAAACCTAGGCTGCATGAATTAGAAGGTTGTTTACTAAACATATAACATAAGAAAACGGTAGAATCTCAAGCATTCCTACTCAGAGTCTTTGAATATAGATAGACATACATTAAAAGAACTGGAATGGTTAGTTATAGAAGATACTGTTTTTATTTTTATTTTTTAAAAAGCCATGCAAAATCTCTGAATTGAGCAGTTTTTCAACTCCACTTCACTGCGCAAAAACTAATCTTAAACTTCTAAATATATTACTTGACATTTTATAGCTGTCAGAGCTGAATATCAATTTTTTAAATGTTAGTGGAAATTGGATAAGAAACCACATCTCAAAGGAGAATCACCAGAGTATGGAGAAGGCTATTAATTTACTTCCCATTACCACCTGGAATCTACTTTCACTGTTCTCACCTATCTATCATCTGCTCTGCTTAGACTATACACATAAAAATAATTTCCGGAGTAAGGGACTGAAAAATACCCTCGCGTGATTTATATTTGATCACAAATCTATGATTCACACTTTATTTTAAATAGTATTTAATTTTGAAGTAACAAGATAGTTACTAGTGAAGATTATGTTAAATAACTTTTAAAGGTTAGAGATCATTTGTATAGATTTCATAATCATTTCAATGTACATGTTTTGGCCTTTGATGTGCAAGACAATAACTGACAAAGCACAGACTCCTGAGAGCATAAATATCCTCAGGCTGCTGCCTGTTCTGCCGCTTCACCTTTAGGCAGGATCTCATTTAACCTGCTTTGATGCTCTTTCTTTCATACAAAAAATGTATTTTACTTTTTTCAAAAAAAAAATAATCCATATTTACTGAAAAGTAAAAAACAAACACAGAAAAACTCTCCACTGTCTCATCTTTTACAATCCTACCACCAAGAGATAAGTACTTTTTTGTATATACTTCAAGTTATTTTTATTTGTGTGTTCACATGTATCTGCATTATGCATGTTTTTTAAAGCTCTCTCTCTCTCTCTCTCTCTCTGTAATGGGGTAATATATAGGTAGATAGATAGATCTGCTTTCTTACTTAGAAATACATTTGTGAACTTCTTTCTAGGTCAATAAATATCGAGATATGCTACCACTATTCTTCCAGAGTATCCAATTGCACGGACGCAATATAATTTATTTAGCCACACCCTACTGTTGGTCATTTTGACTCCTCTTTTAAAAACATTTTTTTCCTAGTTTAGATACTGCTTCCATCAACATCTTAATACATACGTTTTGTGAATTTTTCCTGTTTCTTTCTTTTGGATAAACTTCTAGAAATGGTATTTCTTAGTGAAGGTATATCATGTTTTGGAGGACTTTTATAATACTAACAAATTGTACTCCAGAAAGGCCGACCAATTTACACTACGTCAGCAATATATGCGATTGCCTATTTCCCCATGCTCAGGCAAAATGGTAGACAACGAAAATCTTTAATTTGATGGGTAAAAAAATGGAATTTCTACATATAATTCCTTGATTTTGAGTAAGGTTAAATAGTGTTTATGTAAAATTAACCATCTTGAACTCTTTTGTTAAGTGACCATTCGTGTCCTTACTAATTTTCTGTGGTGTCTTAGTTATTTTATGATGGATCTGTACTGCCACGTTCCCTAATCTGAAGAGTATAGAAATTCACTTTTGAAACAAATACTTCTTTTGTTTCATCTGGAAATCTCTTTTACATTTTTGAGCAGCAGGATACAATTTTAAGACAAACTTCTAGTTAACAAAGATTCAATTTAATCACATTTGATTGAATAATTAACAGAGAATAAACCTGTTAAAAATAGATGTTTTTGAGAACTAATCATTTCTCAAAATATAGAACAAAGTTTCCAATGCATTTATATGTAATTGTAATGGGGTAACAAATTGAACTTAAGCTACAAATCAGTGTGCAGAAAATATAAATTAATTGCTGTTTGATCTATAGCTAATGTTACTTTTCTTCTGAGCAGCAACTCACTGGTTAGCACAGGACAAAAAAAAATCCAATCTGGTTTTATCTTATATGAAATTGCTCACTTTCTCAAGTAGGCTGACTACCCCCATGGATCTCTATAAAATAGCATAATAGTATACTGGTTTTGAACAAAAGTTTGGACTAGACTGCTTGAGTTCATATACCATTTAGTATATTTAGTTCTTCAGTTTTAATACTTGTATAATGAGGAAAATGATAATACCTGCTTCATATAATTTCTGGTAGAGATGAAATGACATCACACATGTAAAATCTTATAAGGGTGTCTGACATGATAAGTGTTCAATAAATTTTTTAAACTACTTTTCTAATAATTAATATATGAGAGTAAGTGTGATAGTTAATTTTATGTGTTGACTTGGCTAGGTCATGGTACCCAGATATCTGGTCAGACGTTATTCCAGATGTTTCTGTGAAAGTGCTTTTTAGATGAGATTAACATTTAAATTAGTAGACTTTGAGTAAAGCAGATTACTCCCCATTGTGTGGGTGGGCTTCATCCAATCAGTTGAAGGGCCTAAGAGAACAAAGACTGCAGCCCCCAAGGAAGAGGGAATTCTGCCTGCAGGCTGCCCTTGGACTTGGATGGCAACATCAGCTCTTCCCTAGATAACCAGTCTGCCAGTCTACCCCGCAGATTTTGACTTGCTAGCCTATGCAATCACATCAGCCCCTCTCTCCCTCTCTCTCTGTATATAGACACACACGCACTCACACACATCCTGTTGGTTTTGTTTCTCTGGAGAATAATACAGTAAGGGACCTCTGAGCAAAGAAGAGAACTTGGGGTCCTTGGTCTGTGTATCCTCTGTTATTCTCTGATCTCTTGGATGCTGTCACTTGTCCACATTGGTACTCTTTGCCTAGCAGAAACTTATGGCTGAATTCTACGGCTGGTATCATATATAATCTGGTCTCTTTTGCCTTAGTCACGGCTCAGTGGGGCTCACTGGTTGTGTCAGCAGTATCTTGGTTCTTGTGGACAATATAGATCTCTCCGGAGCTTGGTATTTGTTTACATTTATCCCTGACTTGGACTTTCAGCTGTACTGCCTGCTAATCCAAGCCACTTTGATTCCACTTCAGTGGCCACATTTTACAAATTCTCACACTAAAGACTTAACTACTACTAGCTCCTGTTATATCACGTGGGAGATGAAGTAAAGCTAAAAGTTAGGCTCTTTTTTGGATCATGCTTTTTCACCAGGTTTTCTTTGCTGTAACCGTGCCCAGATTGGTAAGGACTCCATACCGACTTCAGATTCATTCTATCAATTAGTTATTTATAATAAACAAGTGGCTTAAAACAAAACAAAACCATTTATTGTTGCCATGCATATGCAAGTTAACAGGTTAGCTAGGTTAAGCTGGGCTCAACTGAGTGGCTCTGCTTCAAGTTGAGACACCTTAGGCAGGTCTGCTTCTCTTTACAGGGCTGTGGATCAGCAAGGTCACTCTAGTCTATGTGTGTCTCATCCCCCTTGGCCTAGGAGGTTATCTGGGGCCCAGTCTTCTCATGGCGATAGCAGAAACATAAATAGTTAAGCAGAAACATGTGAAGTTTCTAAGGCCGAGACTTTGATCTGCCCACTGTCACTGCTGCCTACATGGCTGATCCTAAAGTCTAGAGACAGGGCAATACATTCTGCTCACAATAAGGCTATGGTCAGGAGGTATGCAGAATTAAGTCCAATCATTTAATCTTCCACAACTATTCTCACATATTGCCATGAGGCAAAGATGGGAGATGAGAAATTATGACACCAGTCTACCTTGTTTCTTACTTTTTTGCCCTACAATGTTCAAGGTCAGAAATGAGATAAGCTTCTCCTTTTTTCACTTCTCATATATCTCCTTTACGTAAAACCCAAAGATCTGGTCTGTTAGTCCTTTTTCTTCACATGATAAAGAGGGAACTAAAGTAATCAGGTAATCTTTTCTAATGAAAACAGTCTTTCTCAGAACTTTAATGTCTTGCTGCAAAATCCTATTATTATTTTTTAAATTTTATTAACAATGCCCGCCTCCTGTCAGTTATACCTCACCATCCCTAACTCACGGCAATCACTAATAAGTGATTCATTTCTATAATTTTATTTTAAGAATATTATATAAATAGAATCATACAGTATACAACCTTTGGGGATTGGCTTTTTTTCACACAGCATGCTTCCCCTGACATCCATCCAAGTTGTTGCATGTCTCAATAGTTTGTTTCTTTTTATGGCTGGATTAAATTTCCTGGTATGAATGTACCACAATTTGTTTAACTATTGACCTTTTGAAGAGTATTTGAGTGATTTCCAATTTTCGGTTGTTACAAATAAACCTGTTATAAATATTAATGTACAAGTTTTTGCGTGAACATACTTTTCTCTGTAACAAATTGCCCAAGAGTACAATTGCTGGTCATACAGCAGTGGCATGTTCAGTTTTATAAGAAATCGCCACACCCTTTTTCAGGGTTACTGCACCATTTTGCATTCTCACAATCAATTATGAGTGATCCAGTTTCTTCATATCCTTACCTGCATTTGTTGCCACTATTTTTAGCCATTCTGGTAGATATACAGTGATATCTCATTGTGATTTTAATATTTATTTCTCTGATAGCTAGTGTTGAAAATCTTTTCATATGCATATTTGAAATCTACATATTCTCTTTGGTGAAATGTCTGTTCATGTCTTTTGCCCATTTTCTAATTGTGGTTTTTTCCAGATGAGTTTTGAGAGTTCTTTATACATTCTAGATACTAGTTATTTGTCAGATATGTGGTTTAGAAATATTTTCTCCCAGTCTGCTTTATTTTTCATCTTCATCACAAGGTCTTAGAGCAAATTTTTAATTTATCAAGTTTTCCTTTTCCTTTTCAACAAATAGTCCTGGAGAAATTGAACACCCAAAGACAAAAAAAAACAAAACCCTAAACCTCACACCTTCTACAAAAATTAACTCAAAATGGATTGCAGACGGAAATGCAAATATAAAATTTTAAGCTTTTAGAAAAATATTTTAGACAAAAATTATTGGAAAAATATATAGGAGAAAATCTTCAGGATTCAGGGCTAGGCAAAAACCTAATTTTCCTTTTTTGTTCAAGAAATCATGTGGTTTTATTTAGTAGTTGCTGGTCATATAATGGAAAGGAAAAATGACAACAATTTAGTTGATCATACACTAGAAATCATTAAGTCTTTACAATTTATTATACAGTCTGGATTTTTTTGAACTCCCATTTCATGTGTGGCAAATCAATATATGCCCTCAATCAAAATCAGTTCTTTAGATGTGAACCCATCATATTTGCAGAAGCCTGCACATAGACAAGATGTTCTAAGACTCTCTCAACACAGTTAGTGTCAGCAGCCTGGCAGAAGGCATCATGGACTTCTCTGAAAGAAAGATGTATGTGGGTCCAATCAAGTCATTGTCGGGGGCATAAAATATGGACTGCACTCCTGGTCCCCAGAGGTAAGGCACTGCCTGTCTGAGGAGGTACAGTGAGCTGACAGCACCAGGAGATGCAGACCCACAGGCAGGCCTCGGGCAAGCAGGGCTAATCTTAGTCAGGAAAATAAATACCCATGAGCTTCTTGTCTGTTTCACACACAAGGAACTTTAAGCAAAGAGGAGAAAATATAAGGAAGTAACGGGGGATCTAAACACCTTTTAAGCCTTTCCAATTCTTTAATGGTCGTGTTCACAGCTCAGTTCTCTCACTAAACACATGAGGGCTTTCATACTGCCCTCAGCCACACCCAGTGGCTGTGTTTTCTTGCCCTCTCACCAGGCCTAGACACCCAGGACAGCTGCCCTCCACTGCCCACCACAGTCTCCTGGGGTAGAGGCCAATGGTGACTGCGGGTATGCAGAGTGGGAGGCAGGGGCCCAGAAGGCTCCCTGCTGAATCTCTGGCACATCTGCATGTCCATTACAGCCCCTTCCATCCTTTTGCTGCCTGGGGATGCTCATGTGGTGCCCACAGCCACAAACCATTTTACTGACCCATACTTCAACTGACCCCAGCTTCCATGCAGCCCATCCCCTCTTGCTATCATACTAAATCTCAGAGCCCGGGACCTTCTAAGAACTGCATCGAGAATATTAATGTTAATAGTTTATTTAAATTTAGGTCTGTTTCTTAGTAAGGCACGAACAGAAGATGGATGAAATGGAGCCCCTCCCTGGATGTCCTGCTGTCATACTCCTCTCAAGCCCGCACCTGTGGCCCCATAAATGCTGTGTCCTGAGAACTGCCTGGGCTTATGGCTTTAGTGACCATGTCTAGTAGACGTCACCACCTTTCCAGTCACAAGGTAACATTAGTCTGCACCAAGAAGTGAGAGTAGAAACAGCAGACCAGAGCAGGGCAGGCTTCCTTCAGACACGTGCTGCTCACCACCCAGAAGAAGGAGGGCTCCTCTGAGCTGTGCGGGATGGCTAGACTGCAATAAAGCAATGCTGCGAGTGTCCTGCGGTGCACCCTGCTACATCCATGTGCACACTGGCCCTAAAGGGATGCGCAGGTTGTAGAGCAATTATACAGGAAGGTCAGGACTACAAACCCTGAACCCCTGCAAGGATCCAGCATGCCTCCTATGCTGTTTTTCTGCCTCACCTGCCCTCATGGGTCATGGGATGTTCATTGGGCCAGAGCTGGGTCAAAAGAGCCACGTCAACTGTGCGGCATTCTGACAATGATGCTGAACAACACGAATGCCCAGGGTGGGCAGGCCAGCCAGCCTCTCCAGCACAGCACAAGCCTACGTGTTGACCTCCTAGCCACAGTAACAGCTTACCAAAAACGCCAATGTAACAAATGTCTCCTTGTCTCCAACATGCTACCAGGACAGGGCCCCAAACATGCTTCACTATGAGAAAACTCCAGGCAAGCTAAGAGCTACGGTACTTGAGAGCAGCGCAGTGCATTCCTCCCACAAGAAATGACTCCTTCCCCACACAATGGGCATGAATGCCTTGCCTCTGCAGGAACAGCTGCAAGCTGTGAACAAAGTTGTCCCGCCCCGGCCGACTTTGGTCAGCTTCTCTTGAGTCTGGGAGTGCTGCAGCGCAAGGCCGAGTGAAAGCCACAGACCCTAAGGAAATGCTGCTTCCCTGGGAGGCAGAGATGTTAGGAAAGGGCCAAGTTGTGGGCAAGGCTAGTGGGAAAATCTCAGGCAAAGAAAACTGGGAATGTTTGATAAGCAGGCCCAGAAAAAGTGAAGCCGCGTTGGGCTGCCTAAGGAGGTGAGGTTGGGAGAAAAAGAAGGTGGTCTCGAAACCTCTTTAGATAACAGGGCTAGACCAAACTAAATCACTCAAGGGTCTTCCATTGTTCCTGTGAGCTCCAGCTAATAAGAACCTGCTCAAGCCAATAATTCCATTATAGTCTATTCCATTTTAATTAAACCAAATGATAAAAAGAGAGCACAACACCCTTGTTCCCCAACTGACTTTCCAAGATGGTTCTATGGAAGGTTGTGGACACCATGTTACAGGCAGTTGGGCCCCAGAAAGTACATCTATAAGCAAATAGGGATCAGAAATACCCAAACAACCTTCCATTTCTACAGTATCTTCCCTCCAACAAGCTTGGTGCACAACCTTCTGCCCGTGGGCAGATCATCTGAGACTGTGGGAGCAAGAGCTGCTCTCTTCAGCAAAAGGGGTGGTGCTGGTACCTACGTCAATGGACCAAACTGATGATGGTGTACACAGAGAAAAATCTTTAACGAAAAGATTTTAAGGAGAACTTGTGTGCTGGGAAGGAGGTTAAGTAGAAAAGCTGGCACAGAATTGACAACACTTCATTCAAGGACACGCACCCAGCAGGTGTTCCCCAAAATGCCAGCTGAAGACAGGAAGGAATACAAATTAGTGCTTGCCTCCAGATGGGTGGGGTCCCCACAGACCTGGGGCCCCCAGCAGGCCCACGCAGCCCCCTAATGGGAAGGAGAAAGAATTTTCCTGGCCAGCCCTCTCAGAGGGCAAACCACCAGCCCCTGGCACCCTCCAGTCTAGCCACTGTAAATGGAGAAACAGAAAGACACCTACCTCCCAGGCTGTGAGGGCGAGGACAGGACGCTGAAGGCAGCTCGGAGGGAAAGCTGGCAGCTCGGAGCCCCTGCATGAGATGCTCACAGCAGATCCCCATGAGAGCACTGGATTAAATTGCTACGACCTGGCGGATTCTCTGAGCCGCCACAGCTGTTTGCTCCCTGTTATGGGACAGAGGCTGCGGCAGGCCAGGAGGAGTGACCAGTAGTCCACTGGCTGGTGCTTTGTGGGGACAATGAAAAGAGCTCAGCCTGGGAGTCAGAAGCTGAAGATTCTGTAAATTGGAAAAAAATCACTGAACATTCCTTGGTTTTAGCCTGTTCCCTTTGAGAAGGTCCCTTGCAACTCTAAAACTATGAATACTTGCTGAGATAAAGCTGAATAAGGGGCATGCTCTTAATCTCCTGGCCCTGCCAGCGACCCCTTCCATTAAAATGGGAGCCGGGGAAGGATAGTGCGGCAGCTCTTGGCAGCTTGAGGTCTTGTCAGCGGCCAGCGAAACTCAAGGTGACATGCGCGGCCTGGCCCAGCACAAGCTAAGTGTGAATGATTCCATACGTTCCTGCAGTTTATCGGACCACGAGGAAGGTAGAGAGGCAGCTAATCACCTGGCAAACAACTGATTGTTAGGGATTGTCAGCTGATTTTTTAGACAAAAACTTTAGACAAAAATTATTAGAAAACTATATAGGAGAAACTCTTCAGGACTCAGGGCTAGGCAAAAGCTGAATTTTCAATGTCAAAAGCTGAACATCACCTGGGTCTTATTCTTTGTATCCCTTCTGCAGCAGACCCTGATTTCCCTTCAGAGCGATGGATGCCTCAGGCAGACTAGAATTATAACTGTGTGTTTGGAAAGGCAAACGAGAAAAGTACATTCGTGTTTTTAAAAATACTACCTTGTTTACTCATTTTAATATGAAATTGACCAAAATTTTCAAGGATTACTCTTGGTCAACAAAAATATGCATAAATATGCCTCCTGTGCAGTGACTTTTACCAGAGCATATAATTTTTGTATTTTCCAAGGTTAGTCTGTCCCGAATGCTATGACACTGTATCTCAGCAGATTTCT
The DNA here is from genome assembly GCF_041296265.1 of Equus caballus. Classification (NCBI taxonomy): domain Eukaryota; kingdom Metazoa; phylum Chordata; class Mammalia; order Perissodactyla; family Equidae; genus Equus; species Equus caballus. The sequence continues at coordinate 94,884,417 of NC_091715.1, forward strand.
CATAGATAAGAAAGCATGTCAATGTAGGAAGTATCTTATCTCTCTGATTTGCCCGTATCCCTGCCTATTTTGAAATTTGGTGGGCACAGAAGGTAGCTTACCAGTAATACACCATGTTTAATCACATACACAAGGAAGTCAGTACATTTTGTTGTGTTATTAAGACAAAACAACAAGCAAACTCTAAACAAGTGTGGCTCAGCTCAGAGTGAGAATGAAAGTGACTTTATAGGTTGATTAATCACCACACCATTCATAATCACCAGTTTGGCACTTTATATAGAAGCACATATTTAAATTAAAATAAATAATTCCATTTCCATAGAAATCAACATGTATTGCACTTAAACCATATTTCAATTAGTAATCAAATGCTACACCTCAACTAAACGCTTCCTGAAATTCATCAGAAAACTTATCTTTCTAAACATGCAAATACTCCAGGAAAAAGGTGCTTTAAGCTTATTAATAAATATTTTAAAGCAGGTGAGGGAATGAAATGCTAAATGAAAATCGTAAATGTTGGTTCTGGTTGAAAAAGCCTCCAAATGAGGAAAACCTAAATGCAAGGAGGATGGTAATACCATACTTGGTTTCCCTCACATACTTACAACAACATGACAATGAATGACCGGCAAAGGCTGCATTGTGTAGCCAGAGCTTGCTGATCCCTTTTAACATCAGTATATGGTGGGAACAGGTCTCCAAATCATTGGCTACAGCTTCAAGTGATAGATTATAGTTTTTGCAGAAACCAAGCCCCAAATCAGTGAAGCATATTCAACCAAAGGACGGTGTAGAGGCAGTCTGAGCTACTCACACTATAGAGCCATGAACAAACCTTCCAAAAGTGGCCCATCACTGCCCATATTAGCCGGGACATTAAAGTTATTTAAGTGGTTAATTTTCTGTTGGCTTCCTTTAGTGAAAAAAAATAACTAAGCAGCTAACTTTATAAAGTTACGTATGTATATATATAGTTGATGTGTATGTGTGTGTGTGTGTGTGTGAGGAAGATTGGCCCTGAGCTAATATCTGTTGCCAATCTTCCTCCTTTTGCTTGTGGAAGATTGTTGCTGAGCTAACATCTGTGCCCATCTTCCTCTACTTTATGTGGGATGCCGCCAGAGCATGGCTTGACCAGCCTTGCTAGGTCCGCGCCCAGGATCCGAACCCACGAACCCCAGCCTGCCGAAGCGGAGTGTGTGGACTTAACCACTATGCCACTGGGTCAGCCCCTATAAAGTTACATATTTAAGGAATAAATGAGGATTACTTGATATTACTTCATAATATTTTTCTCCAGCTCTCATTTCTCACTATCTACCCCTTTAAAAATATGGTATATATCAATATTGTCAATAAATGTTAATATTTTGCCTTTTTATATGTAGTTTTAAAAAGACTAAATATATTCTTAACTTGCAATTTTATGACATTCTGAGGAAAAATGCTCCCACATAAACATACCACCTGGTTTATATTGGAAGTCAAGGGGAAAACAGTATTCAATATACTATACACATTTCTATTTACACACCTTTATGGCATAGCTGAAGTAATAGCTTTTAAAATCATTTTACTAATTCGGGCATATCTCCTGGATGCTAGCTACTGGAAAACAGTCTTCTATTGTTGTTTCTCAATTTCCCCAAACAGAAAGAAACCTCTATGTGCAAATTCTTTCATCAAGTAGATTTTAAAATGTTCATTTCATCTCCCGAGTCACCACCTGTGAAATAAACACCAAAGAAACTTAAATTGAATGTCATACTTTTCCCAAGCAGTTTTTAAGGAACTGATTTCTAAAGAGACAATGTAGAAAGTCTCATGCCCAGTAGTTTCCTTAATCTAATCATCTCCAGAAAGAATTGTGTCTTCCTCAGCCTAAATGGATTATCAGAAGGATATAAACTATGATCATAGCCAAGAAAATGAGAGATTAAACTGTGAAATGAAACAATTTTTATGAGTCTATTGAAAAAACTTTATTTTTTACTATCAAAGCATGTTATAATTTGCAGTATGAAATGTTAATTGAAAATCATCACACAACAATTGAGGCATATTCTTCAAGAGACTAAAACTACTCCAGTTGCTTAAAGTTAAGGTTTGGGTTCAAATGCAGTACTTCTGAATATATGCATTTAGCAACGTATAAATAGCTTGGTTTTTTTGGAAGTTCACTTGCAAGTCACTTTTATGGTATGCTAGACAGAAAACACAATTCATAAAACTCACCTACATGACACAACAGTTCCTAGGCTAGCCCACAAGGGCCTATTTAATCAATAATGTAGTTTAAATGTTGTATATGTAAAGGTAACAAGCAAAATTTTGAAAATAAAAATTATGTATGGCTGTTGTTCTCATTTGAAAATGATAATTATGTCACTAAATTTTCAAGAAGTATTCACAGTAATTTCCCACCATGTTGAAACATTATCAAACAAAAACAAATCAAAGAAAGAAATAAAATTATTTTTTAAATAATTATCTTAAATGGTCATGCTTGAAAAAAATGGTAGAAGGACATGCAGAAGTAATTAGGACATTCCTAAAGATTATTATTGGGAGGATTTTGGTTATTTCTAGGAGTTTAAAGGCTGATGGTATTAATTCCTTATACCTAATTATACATGAAAAAGTGTAGTTTTTGTTAATAGAGGAATATCACTAATACTAGTCTAATGCGCAGCCAGGGGGAGTTTGAAACTCATTAACAGAAAAAATAAATGCATACTGTTTTTCTCTGAAAGTAATAAAATTTCCTCAATCATAAAAGCAAAGGACCTTTTCAATTTTTCCTGGATTATTTCTCTATTTGTGTTGTAGGCTTTCTTGGTATCTCAAGTGTTCTGTCCAAGGTTTTACAAATTCGCTCTAACCCTCTGCCCCTCTCAATATTATAAACTTTTTTCTGTTTCTGATCCAAAACTACTCAGATGATGTCAGGACAGTGACATTCAAGTCCTGTCCTTTCACTAAGATCATGGCTTCTCTAGCTGTCAAAGACCTGTGACGGTTGGACCTAGACTCCTGGGCCTATGTGGTAGATTAATGGAAAATAATTAGGTCTGTGGCCTGATCCCATGGATATACATCCACTGGGGGAAAAAGAATAGAGAAAAGGGCAGGCACGGAATCTAAAGGGGGCAGAGATGGAAGATTTTGTGCAGCAGGAGGAAAAATAACTAAAGAGCACTCAGCCTTAGATGTGAGCCCATGTCTCCGTCTTTACGAATCTCAGAAGAATCAAGACACTGCCCATCTGAACAAGGAGGATGAGACGCAAGATGGTATTGTCCCTGTGAATACATTGAGAGTTGAAAGACACCTAAAAGCCATCTAGTATTAGATCCATAACCTATGAACAACCAATAATTCAGGAGGAAATTTTTAAAAGGTGGGAGTAAATTGTAATATAAAGTGTTATATACTAGTAGGCACTTCCTATAACACCAAATAAAACCTACTTCTCAGAACACTTATCTAGTTCTGGTTATTCATCCAGTGGGGCAAAGTCTAAAACTGTCCTTAGGAATCATGGTATTTGAAGGTTACTACTGGACATAGGGAACTTATTCTCAAACCTATAATGAATTGAAAAGAGGAATATTCCATATTCTAAGAAACTCACCTTCCTCTCTGGTTTTAAATGCTGTGTTCCAAATACATTGCAGCCACTTTAAGAGATTTTGGATGAAGTTCTGCAAGGTCATATCTTCACTGACACATAATTTTAAACATTCTTTCTATACATAAGGAAGATTGGACTCAGGAAAAATAGCCACTCTTTTTATTTGAGTCTTCAAAGGGAGTTTAGCTTTCCAGTCTATTTTCTGTCATTTTGTCCTATTCTCACCCTCTTATTTGGGCTGATTTGTGCCACCATATCTTTTTCTGTACTTGCGTAACCCCCAAATTGTAGATATGACTGCTAATCAATATTCTTTCTAACAAAATCATATTACGTTATATCTGGAAAGGAACTTAAAAGCATCCGGTCCCATCTTCCCGTTTTACAGTGGAGAACACTGGGGCCTACAGTCACACGGTGGAAGATCCAATTCTAGGATTCAGGTCTCAAACCTCTAGTGTTGTGTTTTTTGCACTATACCACATTCTCTAGTTCATCTGGATTCTTGGGTTTTATCATCTTGTATTTAGTATTTAAAAAATCTTATTGCCAGGGCCGGCCCGGTGGTGCAGTGGTTAAGTGCGCACGTTCTGCTTCTCAGCAGCCCAGGGTTCATGGGTTTGGATCTCGGGTGCGGACATCGCACTGCTTGGCACACCATGCTGTGGTAGGTGTCCCATACATAAAGTAGAGGAAGATGGGCATGGATGTTAGCTCAGGGCCAGTCTTCCTCAGCAAAAAGAGGAGGATTGGCAGCAGTTAGCTCAGGGCTAATCTTCCTCAAAAAAAAAAGACAATAAAGGCATTCTTTAAAAAAAAAATCTTATTGCCAATATAAAAGGCCTGAAATGCAACTGACATTATATAAAAAAATACAGAAAAATGAATAGAATAATTCTTTAAAAATGCATGTCAGATCACATTATTTCTCAGTTCAAAACTCATCAGTGCCATCTCATCTCACTCCTGATGTCAGTCAAATCCTCACATTGGCTTGCGATGGTTTTCATGATCTGATTCCCTGCTGTTTCTCTGACCTGTTCCCTTATTTCTCCTCATTGACTGAATTCAGCCAAACTGGCCTCAACTATTCTTTAAAAGCACCAATCTGTTTCTCCCTTAGGGCCTCTCCACTTGCTATTCCCCTCTCCCTGGAATTCTCTTCTCTCAGATATCTACAGGGCTTACTCCCTCACTTTATTCATATTTCTGAGGTCTTGCCTGACCATATTTAAAATATAGTCCTCCAGCGAGCACTCCCTTTTTCTTCTCTGTTTTCCTATAGTGTGTATTACTTTGTAACATAATCCACTAAAATAAGGCTTAGGAGGGTAGAAGCTTTGTTATTGTTGTTGTTTGCCAGGAAAAATTTTAACAATCCACTCTCACAGACTATCAACAGATTTACAAGCCCAATGAAGACCATGTGTATGCCATGATGTGTAGCATCAAACCAAGTTCTTCGTCGTTTCTGTCTGGAATGGGCTGTTTTCACTTAGCTGAGGATTGGGAATTTGAGCTGACTTTCTAGTACCTGTCCTCTCCTGTGGAACAATTTCTACTACAAAGAGACAATAAATCCAAGATCAATTTATGGAGGGACAAACATGGGGAGTCTCTTCCTCCATGTTTGTCCCTCCATAAATTGTTTCTTGCCGTATCCAGACAGAAATCAAATCCAAAATAAGAGGTATTCCATGCTTGATTCCAACCAGGCTAGGTTCTTACAAGATGGGAACATTTCTACATGTTAACAACGAGCAAGGAGGATGCAACAAATATTCTACTGTGGTTGCGGCATTAAACATTCCATCTATCAAAGCAGTTTGCTCCCCTAAACTCTCTTAGAATTCCTACAGGATCATAAGCCAACATGAGAATGTTCTTCTCTGCCTCATTGGAAAGATAAAAGAGATTCAGTTTTTCATTTATTGTGATACTAAACAGATCAAACAAATTTTAAAAAATAGATTCATATGCTTTGAGTCAGATTGTAAATAAATATATCCTTTCAGGAAAACTATATGGTAACATGTGTCAAAATCATTTAAAATTTCATATATTTAAGTCTGATAATTTATAAGAATTTATCATAAAGAATGAATGGCTCCAGCACAGATTTATTTACCAGAATACCCATATTGAATTATTTGTAAGAGTGAAAATATGAGGAAGAAACATTTAAATGTCCAACAATGAAATATTGATGTTTCATATTTTCCACAATGAGCATTTACTACTTATGTACTTTATTCATTTCTTCATCCATGTATATTAGGATTATGGCATAAAGGATATGATATTAACAATGCAATAAGTAGAACTTGAGTGCCCCTGAAAGTCATGATAAAAGTACCAAAATTATTAATAGTAAATTTTACATATACCTTTTTTTCATATTTTTAAATTGGCGATAAAGCTATGAAACCAAATGTCTTTTAACAGATAAAAGTGAGTTTGGAGAGCAATGGATGTCTGTATTTGACATCAATTAACTCAGCATTTTCTTAATATATTTGGCCATGAGATTCTTTCTTTTTGGTAAAACCATTAACATCTTTTTATTTTTTTGCTGAGGAAGATTTACCCTGAGCTAATGTTTGCTGCCAATCTTCCTCTTTTTGTATGAGAGCCACTGCCACAGCATGGCAACTGACAGACAAGTGGTGTAGGTCTGCAACCAGGAACCAAACCTGGGCCGGCGAAGCTGAGCACACCAAATTTAACCACTAGGCCACCAAGGCTGGTCCCATTAACATTGTAATAGAAGAGGTTACTTTGCTATCAATTTAGGAAATATTGGTCTTATCTCTTCATTTTACAAATCAAAAAGCCAAAGCCCAAAGTCAAGATGTGAATCAATCAAATTTGCACATTCTAATTATTTACCAAATTAGAGTTAGAACTCATATCTCCAAACATCGAGTCTAGTATTCTATTCCTTTTGTCAACTCTTACTCTGTAGGCTTGCATTGTATATAACTGTAAGTTGTATGAGTTGTGCATATATCCTTTTATTTTTTTGACAAGGGCAAAGGTGAAATTAACAAGAACTTTATATAAGATGTTTTATTTAGAGAAAAAAACATTAATAAACACATTGTAGAAGTAATATGCATGAAATAATGTTTAAAATTTGATAGTTTTTCAAAGATTTCATATTTATAACAATAAAAATTTATATTTACATGGTGATTTATAACTAAGAAAGAATATTCATGATCATTGTGTCAATTAAGTGTTCTGAAATAGATGAACTTCAAACTCCTCTGTCCTCATTGCAGGCAGCATGGCCTGATGTGCACGTGAACTTTCAGAGGGCACTGCCTTTTTGATGAGCTTTCCTTGATTTTTAGTCAGTAGTTCTTTCCAGAGACTTGATTTTGGGGGTTCTTCCTGAGATTTATATTGGATTGTGCCCTCCAGTTTTAAATAAGTTGGGATCCCTGACTTCAGGCTATTTCCCTATCCAGTGAACTAGATTAATGGTTCTCAGGCTACACTTTTATGAACTTCTTCACCTTGTTCAAGTCTTTGCTCACATTGTCACCTTCTCAGTGAGGTCTACACTATACACTATCTTCTCTAATAAGAACTGAAACCAACAATGTCTCCCCTCATCCCAGGTTTTTTTGATCCTCTATACCCAACTCTATATATTATCTGTAGTGCTCATCACCTGCTGACACTGTACGATTGAGGAATTTAATATTTTTCTACTTATTATTTATATTCCTATGCTAAAATTTAAGTTCCATGAGGGCAGAGCTTTTTAATTCCTGTTTTCTTTCTCTGATGTATGCTTATTCAGTGCTAACTATATGCCAGGCCCTTCTCTAGGCACTGGCATATGGTAAGCACTCAATAAACATTAGCTGAAAGAAAAATTAAACTCCCTCCTGCTCAAGAACTTTCAGTGACTTGCTCCTGCCTAATAAAATAGGCTAAAATACTCATCTTCACTTTCTAAACTCTAAAATCTGTTGACGCACTACTTACACTTTATCCTTCCTTCTCAACTTGCATCCTTTGATCTAATCAGTCCAATCTCTTAAGAGTTCCAAACTGTCTATCTTTACAAAATAAAGACCAGATTTGTGAACATTGTATGCTAATCTTCCGTAATCTGTCCTCATTATGTCTTTTCAGTCTCAGCCTCTGTCATTCATCTTTCCTTGCATCCTAAACTACATGAAAGACACATAATCACCATTCCTTCTTCTGGGACTGAATTAAATGTCACTTCCTCATTGAAGCCTTTCCAATATTTCTACCTCCACCCTCATTTCCTTCCACTTAGACTTGAGCTCTACACATCCCTCAATGTGGGCATATTGGTCTCCCAACTAGACCATTATTCCCTGACATTTGGGACAATGTCTTATGTATTTTTGTACCATAGAACCTAGCACAGTGCATGACACATAGTAAGGACTTAAAAAAAATATTTGCTGAAAGAATGACTGCCATGCCAAATTATACCTTAGCATGTTTACCCATGTCATTCTTCTCATTTGGATGGTCATTATCTTGCCCCTCTAGTCGACGCCTAACCATTTGTTATGGCTAGGTTCAATTTTTCCTTCATCTGCCCAAATCATTTCAGTCTTTTGTATCAAATAATGCTTACTTCTCAGAAGTAACCCTTACTATACAGCTTCATGTGAGACTATATATAGCCATTCATCATTAGCTCTTGTTTCCTAAGTGCCCAACATTTCTAATGATGTTGGACATCCTCCCACCCCAAGTTTGAACACTTAGCAGCTAGTCAATACACAAATAGACTGATAGTGATTCTGGATCCTCAGATTCCTTTTTTTGTAGGAGTTCAGGACTGGACTCCTTTGAGGCTTTAGTTCCCACAGAATATCTAACAGATAATATCCTCAGTTTTAGAAATCCATAGAAGCTAAGATTATCTTCTGATTATGCTGGAACTCTAATTATGTCCTCAGCTGTCCCTTCCTCAATTCTTTTGTCCTAAATGTTTCTCTTTTTAGTATGAGGCAATCACTTGGTTCCCTAGCTTCTTAACTAGGAAACAAGGAAACACATCTCTTTACTAAAAGTGATTTTCAAAGAGAGATTTTTTTGGTAAACAAGTCCCTTGGTTAATAGGTTTAGGAAATAATGCATTACCTAGCTGTTCTCTTGGAGAGTCCCAACACATAATTAGCATATTAAAGGCTCTGAGAACTTCTGTAGATATGTTTATTGCTTTACATATTATTTAATTTAATCTTCAAAGTATCTCTATAAGGAAGGTATTTTTTTTTTAAAGATTGGCACCTGAGCTAACAACTGTTGCCAATCTTCTTCATTTTTTTCTTTCCTTCTTCTCCACAAAGCCCCCCAGCACATAGTTGTATATTCTAGTTGCAGGCCCTTCTGGTTGTGCTATGTGGGATGCCGCCTCAGCATGGACTGATGAGCTGTGCCATGTCCGTGCCCAGGATCCAAACAGACAAAACCCTGGGCGGCCAAAGCAGAGCGTGCGAACTTAACCACTCAGCTACGGGGCCAGCCCCATAAGGTATTTCTTTATTCTCATTTTATAATAGAGAAAACTAAGACACAAAGAGATTAATTAATTTGCCTAAGGTCACACAGCTAATAAGTGGTGAATCCAGATAAGCACAGTGAACCTCATGAATCAAACACTCATGCTCTTAACAACCATACCTAGTCTGTCAATAAAACATTCCATAGAAATAGCTTTTATTACAAGGGCATGTATTAATAATGATGATAAAGCATTTCATTAGTGTTTTCTATGTGCGTGCTCTTACCATCCTAAAAAATGTTTATATGCATCATGACACTTAATTCTCAAAATAACACTACGAGATAGATAGGGAATATAATAATAGACCTGGAGAAATAGAGACTTAGAGAGGTTAAGCAATTCGCCCGTGTTCACAGCTGTTAATCAGTAGAGCAGAGATTTAAAAGTCCAGAAGGGAGATACATCCAAGACTAAGGTATCTCTTAACAGCATTGATCTGCATTAAAAAAGGCAGTGTCACCCAAATGGAGTTATTGCTCATCATTGAATGGCAGTGCCGCATTGTTACCCCAAGCAATTTAGAATCAAGACAGTCTTTTGTCTAGTAAAGGCAATAAATAAAACATACTTCTGGAAGCATAAATTACTGGTAAAAATGGATCGTGATTACTCATTAAACAAATAAGCAAATATCACTCTTTCAAAGTTTATTTGCTTTACTGTTTCTAAACCTTGTATGATTTTGTGCTTAAAGACGTTCTAAGGTTGATTGATTGGAGAGACGTGTTCATAAATGCTTTTAGGAACTTTTTAAAAAGAATAACATATTTTGAAGTAAAAGTAACCATATTTTTTAAAGCAAAGGTGAATTGAAATCAGAATGTAGAAAGCTCAACATAATGTAGATTATGGTTTATATATACATACATATATAATTTCATTTTAGACATACAAGGGATTGTATCAAATGAACACATGGAAGGTATTGTGCATATAGAGATCTGTTTCCCAGTTACATATATCTACTTCTGTGCTGGATAACCCACCAATGGAGTTTTTTTCAGGTGCCTACCATAAGATGAAGGTGAGTTGATGCTTGTGATACGGTGGAAAGAAGAATGTTCTCGGAGTCAGAAAATGTAAGCTTGCATTTTATATTGTGGATCAGCATATAGTGTAGCATCTGGCATATAGTAGGTGACTCATTTAAAATGCAGCCAATGGTTAAATGAATACCACTTACTGGCTCTGTGACCTTGGGAATCTTACTCTCTTCTATTCCTCAGTTCCTTCATCTGAAAGAGCGGAATACAGCTACTATTTATCACCCAGATTAGTTTTGAGAAATAAATATGATGATGCATGGGGAAAATTTTTTAAAGCTTTTTTTGCAGAATGACTTCTAGGCTAGGAGAAATAACTTACAGATGGCCGGGCTCAGTTGTCCTTTGCCCACCTGCATGCTTTAACTGATGAAATAACATATACACCAGACACTTATAAAAAGTCTATTTGGGAGGGATGCAGACAATAAAGGAAGTAGTATCAGTTACCCTTCGCACACCCTTGTTAAAGATCATCCAGCCTAAAGAGAGAAGAGAGAAAACAGAAAAGCAAGATCTTAGACAGTGGTATGTCAAGAAGAAGGGGCCCTATGCCCCTGCCTCTGCCCCCGTCTGAGTCACAGTGAGGGAAGAAGAAATCATAGAACTCTCAGATAGCTTGGGGAGGAAGAGGATGAAAATACACATATGGGCTGTCTTCCTTTCAGATTGGAGCAGCAACAAGTCTCACAGAGTTCTGTATCCAGGATGGCACTTGAAGTGTCCTGACAGTTGTGCCTCTGCGATCCTTGCAGAGTGCCAGCACACACTTGCATGTTATGGAGAGTAGCTGAATGTTTTCTCATGAGGCAGAGAACATCATGCAATGGTGTAGAGAAGCAACTGATGTCAGATACCTTGTAGTTGAGACGAAGAAGATTCTGTTAGTATCTATATGGAGAACCAACTAGAGAGCAGATGGGGTATTGATGTCACAGTAGATAATAAGAAGGACAAATGTTGATATAAGGCTAAATTTGCCTCTCCTATTGGATTTTTTTGACACTATCATGCCTCCTAAAACTTAGAAGAAAGCAAAGAGAATAGCAGGAGAAATAGTACATTTAATTGAATGAGAAAATCTTGGATTGATTAAGCTTATACTTATCTGACTGTTTTTAAAAAGGTTTAAATACTTGGTAGTATTGTTACACAAAATGAAAGTTTAGTTCATACTGAAATAGACTAACATTCTTTGCCCTTCCAAGATTATGGAGTAAGAGTCATGTTGCTGCAAGTAGAAATCAAACTTGTAATGAAATTAAATTTATCTCTATTTTAAAGCAAGGTACTCTTGCTATTTGAACACAAAATGTAGTATGAATTTGGAAACATTTCCAACAATAATACTCTGAATAAAATTTCCCAGAGCACAGGCTGACAATTGCTTAACCTTAACATTTTCTCTTCTTCAAAGTTTAGATTATCACAAGTACAACTTTAAGGAATTTCCTATCCATATACTTTAGATATATTTTTCTAAAAGGAATATAGCAAACTATTTCCTTTTTAACTTGGAGAGAGGAAAGAGGCTCTCATTTTTAATTTCGTACTTTTCTACACAGTTTGACTTTTTCAATCATGTATACATATAACACGCATTTATTTAACTTTTTTATCAAAAGTCATATCTGGGCAGTGAGATTATGAATAATTTTTGCTTTTTCTTTACATTTCTCTTTATTAACAATGAATAAAAGTTATTTTAAAATACACAACACAAATTTAAAGAAATATGAGACGTGGCTTTGTTTGTTGATGGGGAAGGCAAACAATTTGAGCTACAGTGCTGATTTCAAATATTCTAGTCCCTGAAAGAATAAGTGAAGTGTGCTAGAATCTGGAAAAGCTCATGATATTTTCTCAAATACTCCAAAGTAGTACAGATTCATTGGCTTTAGGAATCTCTAAAGGGCTGGCCAGGTGGCGAAGTGGTTGAGTTCGCACATTCCGCTGGGTTGGCCCGGGGTTCGCTGGTTCGGATGCCGGGTGTGGACATGGCACTGCTTGGCACGCCATGCTGTGGTAGGCGTCCCATATATAAAGTAGAGGAAGATGGGCGTGGATGTTAGCTCAGGGCCAGGCTTCCTCAGCAAAAAGAGGAGGATTGGCGGTAGTTAGCTCAGGACCAATCTTCCTCAAAAAAAAAGAATCTCTAGAAATACAAGTGTCTTCTTTAAAAATTGCCAGATTTAGACCAAGGGCCACTGCTTAAAGGATACAGATTCTGTCTGAGATTGAGAGGAGAGAAGGGAAGCTTACAGCGGTAGGGCACTGAGACAGGTTAAGAGATTTTGGAATGGTTAAGAGGGATTCTGGGAATCCTGGGCATCAAAGAGAAAGCAAACAAAAACTGGAGGTGAAATAGGGTTTTAGAAAGATAGGTTAGCACTGGGTATATAAGAGTGAGCCAAAAACTACATTTTTTTTCTTACAGGATTTACGGTCTAATGAGGAGTCAGAAAATAAGCAAGGAGACATTTAACTACAATTTAGGATAAGTGTAATGAAGAAAAAGTAGAGTGCCATTAGAAAGAGTATTGGAAGAGGTTACATTAGATTGGACAGTCATGTAAGGTAGTCCTGAGGTGACACTTGAACTAAGACCTGAATAACTGGGAGTTATTAGCTTTGGTGAAGATCTGATTGTTACATATTCCAGGCAGCAAGTGTGAAGGTACTGAAATGGAAGCAAACCTGAAGTGTTGCACAGTAGAAAGAAGGTTGGTTTGACTGAAGGATAGTGCATAGAAGGGAGAGAGGGACAGACGATGACTTAGTACAGGGGCCAGATCATATAGGATCTCATAGGTTTGTCAACCATACCACCTATCACCTAAACCTAAAGACTTTTTTAAAATTTCAGTTATATTGAGATACAATTGACGTATAAAATTGTAAGATATTTAAAGTGTACATCGTGGTGACTTATACACATATACATTGTGAAAGGATTCCCTCTGTCTAGTTAATTAGCATACCCATCACCTCACCTATTTATATTGTTTTTTTGATGACAACATTTAAGTTCTACTTTCTTGGCAAATTTCAATTAAACAAGAGTGTTAACTATAGTCACCATGTTTTATATTAAATCTTCGGGCCTTATTCATCTTATAGCTGAAAGTTTGCACCTTTTTAGCAGCCTCTCCCTATTTTCCCCACCCCACCCCCCAGGCCTTTGGCAACCATTTTTCTAATCTTTGTTTCTACGAGTTTGAGTTTTTTCCCAGATTTATTAAGATATAATTGACATATCGTGTAAGTTTAAGGTGTACAGCCTGTTGATTTGATACACTTATATATTGCAAAATGATTACCACCATAGCATCATTTAACACCTCCATCTCATCAAATAATTACCTTTTGTGTGTGTGTGTGGTGAGAACATTTAAGATTTACTCTCTTAGCAACTTTCAAATATCAATGGCTCTTAAAGTTTCTGCTCAGAAATCAAATCAACTAAGATTTCATTGGGCAAAGCAAATCATATGCCCAAGCTCAAAATCAGTGAGGTGGGAAATGGGGCCATAGGAAGCACTGTAAGTCAAATGTCAACAGGTAGAAATGTATAAAGCCTCTTACCAGAAAGAAAAGCAAATAGATTGAACAGATGAGAAAATATACAGTCCATCACCTTCTACCCTCTTGGTCACAAATTTTCACTTTCCTTCCTCCTGAATGCAAAATAATCTCACTCTTTCCCAAGAAGGTATTCCAAAAATCCACTGAATCATGGCATCAAAATGAGAGTGTAAGACTTTACAATAGTCTCTCCATCAAGCTTTTTCCTAAATCTAGGAAACTGAATTAAACACAAGTTTTCCTGTTTTCCAAACGTCTAATATACAATGATGGAATAGTGACACTCACATCTGAAAGTGGGAAGGCATAAACTGTAGTCATTCACTGGTCGATAGGAATTGTGAAATCGTGCTGGGAAAAGATTGTGAATGTGAATTGCTCCTTGATTGCGCTCCAGTTCCACTTTCTGGGAGGAGCTTTGCAATTAATTGTTCTCTATCGCTATTAGTTCCGCCCTATGAAAAGTGCTTCCTTTTCCATGATTCTCCTTAGCCACATCTGAAGAGAACATGGAAAACATGTTCTCCTATTTTACTCTAGTCAGTTTCATGTGTCAATAGCTATAACCACAATTCTTTTCAAAATATGCCCCTAATTTATTAGACTTACAGGTAATTTGAATTTACTAGACTTTTGTGAAACCATTCTTAGTGTGTTTTCCCTGAGCTATTTAATCCAATTTAAAGGATTTACTGAGAATCACTTAAATCCATCCAGAGGTTTTTAACAAAACATGTGACCACGCCTGCCTTTGATTTGGTCCTTGATAGAGGTTGAATCTTAATTGTCTTAATTGGCTTTTCTTGCTTAAAGCATTTCTTAAATTTTTCATTTTCCAGTTTGACGCTAGAAACAGTTGTACTTTTCTCTCTTCTTGCTTTCATTCTTGTTTATAAAGTTCCCGGTTTTTTAAAAAGTATTTCTTTCTTATACTACCATGCCAAATTATAGCACCAAACAAGCAAATCACGCATCCAACTTTCTGTTTTCCCCTTCTTCATCTAAAACAAGTTCATTAGATAATTATATGCCTTTCAAGTTATCACAGGTGACACTTTTATAAATACTTTTGTCATTGCATATATGAGCTACTATTTTTCCATCCTCTGATAATAGTTTCCTTTCCACTCACGACCTGACCCCAAACCAATGACATATATATATTATGTATTTTATGTCAGCACTGTAGTTATAAATATCCTATTAGTCACCATTGCTGTGGTAACAAATACCCCTAAATTCTCAGGGCTTATCACAACAGAGGTTAATTTTTGCTCACATTTTATGTTGGTTGTAGGCCAGCTGTAGCTCTGTTTCCTATTTTTTTTTTCAACACTCAATCTACTGGAGCAGCCCCTATCTGGAAAATGCTTTGATAACATATCATTATGGCAGATGGAAAAAAAGAAACTGAGCTGGAAAAAACATAAAATGGCTCTTAAAGCTACTAGTTATACAACATATCCGCTCACATTTTATTTGTCAAACATCAATGAGGTGAGGAAATATATTCCTCCCTCAGAAGGCATTGCAATACCCATGTTGATAGACACAGATCCTATAGATCCTCTTACAGGAAGAGAAAGTAAATAGTTCAGAATAATGAAGTCTATCACAACTTGTTAGAAAAGCTTATGGAAACTAGAAATTTTTCGTACAAAGAAGAGAACAGTGAGTCAACATCCACTTTATAATTACTTCCATATTCTTGAATGTCCTTAACCTCTTATTTTGAACACAAAGGAGTATCACTAGATGTGAGCATCCTTTCTGGACTTGGAAAGATTTTGAATAAATTCAACAGCCTATTGAGACCAACTGTCAACTTTTTGTGGCTATTTATGAAAACATATAACATTGAAACTCTGGGTAGGGAATATAGATGCTCTTTCAACTAATCTAAGGTAATTGGAAAAAAGTCACAGTAGTATTCTAGAAAACTAGATAGTGAGATGGAGGAGGAGGAGTGTAAAGGAGAGAGACAGAAGTAAATGTATTGCAGGGAGTGAAACTGACAATCAGATCCTAAGGAAGGGAACTACCTAGTATTGAATACCTCACTCTGTGCTAGTCACTGCACTTGGCATTTTTGCATAATTCTCCTAATCAATTCTCACAATAACATAGTATTACTTCCAGTTTGTCAATCAGGAAGCTGTGATTGAAAAGTTTAGTTTGTCTAATTTTGGAGCTAAGGTTCAAACACAGGTTTGTCTCTCCTTCTTGCATCTCCTGCTGCATATTTCAAGCATATTTGCATTGTCATAGGACTTATGCTTTTATTGACATGGGAAGAATTTATTATGACATTTCTGGTGATCCTGAGTCACACTTGCCTTAAGAATTTCCTGGACCTAGGGTATAGCAATCACCTAAGCACTATAAAAATCTCTGAACTAGAGAGATCTTTCAAACCAGTGCGAGGGATTTACTGTGAAGACTGACGAGGGAGTTCCAGTTTTCAGTTCAATTTAGCAAATATGCATTAGTATTTACTATGTTCCAATACCTGATGAAATGAGTAAGACACAGTCTCTGAGCTCAAATTATTTAGAGACTTTGGAACAGGAAGAGAAATAATTCTTCCTGGATATGTTGGTGAACTTCCTAATACTTATATGAAGATAATAAAAGTATCTAGCACACTGACTCATAATGGAAGCCTGTTGAGTTAATATCCACCACTCAACCCTCATTTCTTTCTCAAAGAAATACACACTCATTTCACACTTTATCAGAACCTAGGGAATGCATCAAGAAAGGAGGTCTTAAAAAGACATGGAAAGGCTAATCTCACTTCATTTGCATTTCAATAAAAAAGGAAAATTAATATGTACCTCCCCTTACTTATGAACAAGTTTTAAGGAACTGTGGTTTGTTTGTCTTAAGTCCAAAATGGTATTATACAAAGGAGCACTTGCACTAGCTGTCAGTATCAGACATGGTTGACATACTTTTGCTCTAATGTGCAGCCTTTTCTATAAAATATTTCTGGTTAAAATTTTAAAAATAAAGAAATTTCTGTGTCAAATGAAAGACTGATAGGAACAAAAATAAAACAAAAGCAGAAAACACAAAATGATTGTGTATTGGTAACAAAAAAAACTTCTAAAAATTGAGAGAAATTTCTGCACTTGTTTCAGTAGAATAGATTCTGAAACTTTAGGTACTAGAACATTAGGTATTAGAATAACTGAGGAAGCTGTAATCTGATGCTGAGCCTGTCTGAAAAGAGAAACTGAAGCAGACCATAGGGAGTATGTGGTGGCTGGCGGAAATTTCTTAAACCTGAAGAGTAGTTTGAGAAAGAAACAATTGGATGAACTGATCGGAAAGATAATGGAGAAGGAATTGAATAAGCATGGTCTTGACCTAATTTATTATAATTAATAGATGATATTTTGGCACAAGCCTAAATTCCTAGAGATGTAGGAGTGACAAGATTCATTTCATTGAAATAAGTTCAGTGTTCAGAATGATTTAGTCAATGGTTTTAGTCATTCCCTTTTTCTACTGGCTATACAGAGCATGATTCTAAAGCACCAGTAACTTAGGTCCTACAAAGAATCTAGTTATTTCTCTACAATCACACCTAAACTATTTGTGGGTAAGTGATAGAGACCCTATAAGTCATTATTCTGATCAAAACTGTATGATATATTTAATTACAACAAGAATAGGTAGGTTGCAATTTTGAGTTTTAATCAATCACTAAGACCAAAAAAAGAATTCTCAGAATGGCTCATCCTAGCTGGTGATAAAAATACATGATCTTTTCCACTATATCTTGACTGTCACATCTATAATAAACTATTTATAAATATTACATTATAAGATAACTCTCTCATCTTTGGCTTTCATTTCAACGCACTCTCCTGATCTTCTTTTGTTTATGGCTATTCCTTGAATCTTCATTGCAGGCTCAAGCATTGCTATTTGGTCACTAAGCTGGTAATCATTAAGTAAATTTGTGTACATTTCTTCTCACTCTAAATTTTTCCCAAGGAAATTACATCCATGCTATTGGAATCAATGACCATTCATCACTCCCAAAATCATATCTCTGGCCTAGACATCTCTTCTGAACTCCAGACGCTCATAATTCAACCCTTGAAGGACATTTGGCCCTGTCTAAACTGTCCATAAGATGTTTGGTTCATATGACATTTGGTCCACACCAAAAGGTCCTTGGAATTTGGTCCTATCCAAAATGTCCATGAACATATTTGGTCCGTGCCAAGTGGTTTTGGACAGGACCAAATATCAAGGACCTTTTGACATGGACCAAATATCTCCATGGACATTTTGGACAGGACCAAATATGTCCAAATATCAAGGATCTTTGGGAGTAGACTAAATGTCTTGTGGACATTTTGGAAAGGATCAAATGTCGAGGACCTTTTGGTGTGAACTAATATCTTATACCCCAAATGTCTTATGGATGTTTTGAACAGGACCAAACATCAAGGATCTTTTCAGCGTAGACCATGTGTCTTACGGACGTTTTGGACAGGACGAACTGTCTGCTAATCAATGCAACTACCTTTTTGACGCTTACATTGGGATAACTAAAAAGACCTGAAACTCAAAAGGCCCAAAATTGCACTCACAAGCAAACCACCGTCTGCCTGGGGAGCAGGAGAATAGATCCTCTCCCAATGTTCCCTATCTTGGTAGATAGCATCACTATTCATCCAATTTAAAACCTAGCACAAATTCTTCCCCCTCACTTCCTATATATAATCCAGCAATAAATGATATTGATTTTATTTCCTATCTCTCATATCTGTCCATTTTCTTTCAGTATCCACTGTCCTTTCTTTATTTGGAGCTACCATGAAGAGAATCTTGCCCTCTTCTAAGCTGCTTCAGAATCTGAAGCTAGTAGGAGTAATCTTTTCAAAATACAAATCTGTTCATGTCACCACTGCCCATTACCATGGCCCTGTAAATATTTTGGAATTTTAAAGTACTTAACTACTTTAAATATTATCCCATTACGATAATGGTTAAAATCTATAACAAAGTCTACAAAAATTTGAACGTTCTGGCCTCTGCTTAGCTCTTCTAGCTTCATCTTGAACCATGATCATCCTCATTCTATGTTCTAGCCACACTCACTTTCTATCAGTTCTTCAGAGTCACCACATTCTTTGTGAAGGGACTGTTTATATAGTGTTCTCTTTGCCTGGAAGGCTTAGCCTCTCCTCACATACCACAAGATTATTTATTTCTTCTAATGATCTCAGTTCAAAAGTCACTTACTCAAGGAAGCCCTCTCCTACCACTTTATCTACTAGACATCCTACTATTATATACTCTCCAATCACTGTGTAACATTTATCCCTAAAGGTTATCAGAGTTGTAATTTAATATTTATTTAATTGTTTGATTAGTGTCAGCAGCCTTTACTAAACTCTAAATTTCAGGACAGCATGGATTTTCTTTTTTCTGTTTTGTCCACAACTGTATCCGTGGTGCATAGGATAGTGCCTGGCAATGCAGTGAGCATTCAATACAAATCTGTTGACTAGATGATTGCAAAAAGGAGATATGACACTAAAGAGTTTAAGATTTATAATATAAACATGTTTTGTTTTATTTTGTTTTTTTTTAAAAGCTTACCAATAATATTCTTTTTAATATGACCATAAGGATATAGGTATAAAACTTTAATGTTACTAAGCAAATCCAGCATTAAGCACATCTAGCTTTTCCAGTCATTCCACTTCTCTATGGACAATACAAAGGATGACAATAAAGTACCAGTAACGTACTTATTTCTTCATAGTCATACCTGATCTACTTATAAATGACAGAGACTCACATCCTATCTTGCCCTATCACCACTAGAATTACCTTTAGCACGATTCATTACACATTCTTATCACCTTTAAGACCCATTATTATGGTAAACAAAAGACAAAAACATTCCAATTGTCTTTGTTGTCATTTCAATAGCTTTAGAAAATAACTACAGTAGTAGTTCCCAATCATGGCCTTCTATAAAAGAAAAATTCTTACCAAACATTTAAAGAAGAGTTAATACCTGTCCTTCTCAATTTATTCCAAACAGAATAAAGAGGAAGGAACACTTTCAAACTCATTTTACGAGACCAGCATTACCCTGATACCAAAACCAGATAAAGACACCACAAAAAAAGAAAATTACAGGTCAATATCCCTGGTAAACATAGATTCAAAATCCTCAAAAAAATATTATCAAACCAAATTCTACAATACCTTAAAAGAATCATACACCATGATCAAGTAGGATTTATTTCAAGCATGCAAAGATGATTCAACACCCACAAATCAATCAATGTGATATACCACATTAATGAATCGAAGGATGAAAAGCATATGATCATCTCAATAGATGCAGAAAAAGCATTTAACAAAATTCAACATCCTTTTATGATAAGAACTTTTAACAAAGTGGGTATAGAGGGAACATACCTCAACATGCTAAAGGCCATATATGACCAAAAAACAGCTAACATTATACTCAACAGTGAAAAGCTGAAAGGTTTTCCTCTAAGATCAGAAACAAGACAGGAATGTCCACTCTCACCACTTTTATTCAGCATAGTATTGAAAGTCCTAGCCAAAGTAATTGGGCAAGAAAAAGAAACAAAATGCATTCAAATTGGAAAGGAAGAAGTAAAACTGCTACTATTTGCAGATGACATAATACTATATATAGAAAATCCTAAAGACCAGCAGAAAAGTGTTAGAAGTAGTAAATGAATTCAGTAAAGTTGCAGGACACACAATTAATATACAGAAATTGGTTGTTTGTATATATAAATAATAAACTATAAGAAAGAGAAATTAAGAAAATAACCCCATTTACAATTGAATCAAGAGGAATAAAATAGGTAAGAATAAATTTAACTAAGGAGGTGAAAAAGCTGTACTCTGAAAACTATAGGACATTGATGAAAGAAATTGAAGATGACACAAATAAATGAACAGTTACACTGTGTTCATGGATTGGAAGAATTAATATCGTTAAAATGTCCATATTACCCAAAGCAATCTACAGATTCAACGTGATCCTCATCAAAATACCTATGGCATTTTTCACAACATAGAGCAAAGAATCCTAAAATTTGTATGGAATCACAAAAGATCCAGAATAACCAAAGCAATCTTGAGAAAAAAGAACAAAGCTGGAGGCATCATACTCCCTTATTTAAAACTATATAACAAAGCTATAGCAATTAAAACAGTATGATACTGGCACGAAACAGACACTTAGATCAGTGATCAGAATAGAGAGCCCAGAAATGAATCCATGCATACGTGGTCAATTAATCTATGACAAAGGAGGCAAGCCTATACAATGGGGAAAAGATAGCCTCTTCAATAAATGGCGTTGGGAAAACTGGACTGCTACATGCAAAAGAATGAAGTTGGACTGCTATCTTACACCATTTACAAAAATAAATTCAAAACGGATTAAAGACTTGAATATGAGACCTGAAACCATAAAACTCCTAGAAGAAAAGAGAGGCAGTCAGCTCTTTGGCATCACTCTTAGCAATATTTCTTTGAACTAGTCTTCTCAGGCAAGGACAACAAAAGCAAAAATAAACAAATAGAAGTACATCAGACTAAATAGCTTTTGCACAGTGAAGGAAACCATCAACAAAACAAAAAGGCAACTGACTGAATGGGAGAAGATACTTGCAAATACTACATCTGATAAGGAGGTAATATCCAAAATATAGAGAGAACTTACACAACTTAATACCAAAACATCAAACAACCCAATTAAAAAATGGGCAATACACATTGGAATAAACATTTTTCCAAAGAAAATATATAGATGGCCAACAGCACATAAAAAGATGTTCAACATCAGCAATCATCAGAGAAATGCAAATCAAAACCATAAGATACCACCTCAGACTTGTCAAAATAGCTTTTATCAAAAAGACAGAAAATAACAAGTGTTGGTGAAGAGGTGGAGAAAAGGGAACACTTGTGCACTGTTGGTGTGGATGTAAATTGATGCAGTCACTATGGAAAACAATATGGAGGTTCCTCAAATACTTAAAAAAAAGAACCATCATAAATCCAGCAATTCCACTTCTGTATACTTATCCAAAGAGAATTAAAGCACTAATTCAAAGAGATATATGCACTCCTATGTTCATTGCAGCATTGTTTACAATAGCCAAGATATGAAAGCAATCTTAGTGTCCATCCATAGATGAATGGATAGAGAAAATGTGGTATATATACACAATGGAATATTACTCAGCCATAAAAAATGAAATCTTGTCATTTGTGACAATATGGGTGGACCTAGAGGATATTATGCTAAGTGAAATAAGTCAAACAGAGAAACACAACTACCATATGATTTTATTTATATGTAGAAGCTGTAAAACAAAACAAAAGAACAAACAAAACAAAACAGAAACAGACTCATAGATAAAGGAAACAAACTGGTGGTTACCAGAGTGGGGAGGGGTCGGGGAGTGAGCAAAATAGGTGAAGGGGTTAAGAGGTACAAACTGTTAGTTATAAAATAAGTCATGGGGATGCAATGTACAGCATGGGGAATATAGTCAATAATATTATAATAACTTTTTATGGTGACAGATGATAACCAGACTTATCAGGTGATCATTTTGTAATGTATATAAATACTGAATCACTATGATGTATACCTGCAACTAATAGGATATTGTATATCAATTATACCTCAATGAAAAAAAGAAAAATTATTCTAATACTTACTTAAAAAATAATAAGGAAGACTTTATTCAAAACTATTGCAATAGAGATCAAGACTATTTCAATAAAGGAGAGAGATTGAACTCAACTCCAAATACAGCAAAGACAGCTGGAGAATTATAGCCAAAGAGCAGAGTGAGGGGGTCAGTGGATGGAAAATCACAAAGGGGAACTTGATTAGATATAGAGTAGGGTGATTCTTGCTAAACTGGCCTAATAGGATTCTTGCTAAAAGACCAATGACTTAGACAAAGATGGAGGATGAAGAATTTGATCAGATATCAAGCTGGGGAAGGATTCTCACTAAATTGCCGCAGCAGAATTCTTTGCTAAAGCTAGGCTCAGCAGGTCAAGGTCAAGACCTAGTTGAGAAGAGGAGTCAGAGGAGCCTGATTAAAGATTGGTCAGAATGGGATCTTTATCACTTCTCATAACAAACTTTCAGCTCACATGTTCAAATCTCATTCCATACTAATTAATTGTATTATATCCATCTAATATAATGAAAACTTGCAATGTTAGGAAAAGCACCTGAACATACCAGAATACACTGTTTCATTTCATTTAAAATTCTATTTTTAACTTTTAGCCCTAAAATGTTTTATCATCTCCTCATCTAGATGAGTGCAATAAAATGACCAAAAATGAAGCTGATAAAAGGATGCGTTAGACCCAGATCAATCAGCTCTTGGAGGATATGATCAGAGGCAAGTCATACCATGTGAATTTAAAAATCTCTCAACATTATTATGGAAGGGGATATTTCTTCTGGTAGTTATATCATTTTTTGCATCATATATTTCAGTTTATGCAATTAGATGCATGCAAGTTTAATGTTGGTGTGTGTGTGAATTATACCTTTTACGTAGTATCTCTAACAATTAATTTTTGCCCTAAATTCTATATTATCTATGTTAAAATAACTGCTTATACTAGAATTTTGGTTTTGTCTGATATATGTACATTTTTTCTTTTACTTTAATCTTTCTTTATCCTCATGTTTAACATGTCACTTGAAAACAGCATACAGCTGGTTCTTGTTTTCTTATATTTTATTTTTATCAAGACCAACAAAATTTGCCTTTTAATTGGGATATTTGGCCTATTTACATTTACTTTTTAAAAATTTATTTCCATCATCTGATTTTGTGTTTTCTATTTTCTCTGAACTATTTTTGTTCCTATTTCTCTCCTTTCTTGTCTTCATTTGGATTATTTTTCATTTTCACTTTCTTTCTAACATTTTTAAATTTATTCACTGTGCTTTTTATTATTTTAGGCATTACCCTAAAAAATCCTTACATGGCTCCTTAAATTAGCTGTTGTGTTTTTTTTTTTTTGCTTTTTGTATTTTTATTTTTACTTTATTGTAGTAAGAATACTTAACATGAGATCTATTCTCTTAATAGATTTTCATGTACATTAAAGAATTTTTATTTATAGGCACCAGATTTTACAGTAGATCTCTAGACTTTATTCATCTTGCATAACTAAAACGTTATATCTGCCAATTAACCACTCTCCATTTGCTGTACCCTTAGCCTCTGGCAACAACCATTCCATATTTGGCTTCTAAGAGTTTGACTATTTTAGATAATTCATATAAGTAGAATTATGCTGAAGTTATCCTTCCATGACTAGAGTAAACATAGTATCCTCAAGCTTCATTCATATTGTCACATATTGCACAATTTGCTTCTTTTTTAAAGCTAAATAACTTTCCATTATATGCATATACCATGTTTTATTTATCCATTAACCCATCAATGGACATTTAGACTATGTCTACATCTTGGCTATTGTAAATAGTGCTGCAATGAACATGGGAGTGCTAACATCTCTTCAAGATCCTGACTTCAATTCTTTTGATAAATACCCATAAATGAGATTGCTGGATCATATAGTAGTCTCACTGTTTTTATTTTTTTTAAGGAACTGCCATACAGTTTTCCATAATGGCTGCACCATTTTACATTCCCACCAACAGTGAACAAAACTTCCAATTTCTCAACATTGTGATCGATATTTTTTGTCTTTTTTAAATATATATAATAACTGTTCTAACAGATGGGAGGTGATTTCTCATTGTGGTTTTTACTTGCATTTCCCTGATTATTAGTGATGTTTAGCTCCTTTTCATGTTCCTGCTGTCTATTTATATGTCCTCTCTGGATAAATATACAATTTTTATTTGGCTATTACTATTTTTTTCTTTGAATTGTAAGTTTCTTATATATTTTGGAAATTAACCCCTTATCTCATATATAGTTTGCAAATATTTTCTCTCATTCCAAAGCTTGTCTTCACTGTGTTGACTGTTTCCTTTGCTGTGCAAGTTTCTTAGTCTGATGTAGTCCCACTTGTCTATTTTTCCCTTTATTATCTGTGCTTTTGGCATCATATCAAAAAATTATTGCCAAGACCAATGTCACAATGTTTTATTCCTATTCTTTTCTAGGAGTTTTATAGTTTTAGGTCTTCCATCTAAGTCTTTAATCCTTTTTGAGTTGATTTTTGTGTATGATGTAAGATAAGGGTCTAGTTTCATTCTTTTCATGTGGATATCAAGTTTTCACAGAACCGTTTGTTTAAGAGACTATTCTTTCCTCATTGTGTATTCTTGGAACCCTTGTCAAAGATCAGTTGACTGTATATGCATGGATTGATTTCTGGGATGTCTATTCTGTTTCATTGGTCTGTATGGCTGTCTTTTTAGCTGGTTCTGTACTGTTTTAATTATTGTAGTTTTGTAACATGTTTTGAAATCAAGGATTGCGAGGCCTCCAGCTTTGTTTTTCTTTCTTAAGATTACATTGGCTATTCTGGCTTTTTTGTGATTCCAAATGAATTTTAGGTTTTTTTTCTATTTCCGTAAAAAATGCCATAGGGATTTTGATAGGGATTATATTGAATTTGTAGATTTCTTCGGGTGGTATAAACATTTTAACAATATTAAGTCTTCCAAACCATGAACACAGGATATCTTTCCACGTGTTGGTGTCTTCAATTTCTTTCATCAGTGTTTTGTAGTTTGCAGTGTACGTATCTTTCACCTCCTCACTTAAGTTTGTTCTCAAATATTTTGTTCATTTTGGTGCTAATGTAAATGGGACTGTTTTACTAATTTCATTTCAGATAGTTCATTGTTCGTGTATAGAAATGCAGCATATTTTTGTACGTTAATTTTGCATCTTGCAACTTTACTGAATTTGTTTGTTAGTTCTGTTTTTGTGTAGATTCTCTGGAGTTTTCTATATACAAGACCATGCCATCTGCAAACAGAGATAATTTACTTCTTCCTTTCCAACTTGGATTCCTTTTATGTCTCTTTAACACCTAATTGTTCTGGCTAGGATTTCCAGTACTATGTTGAATAGAAGTGATGAAAGTGGATTTTCCTGATCTTAGAAGAAAATTCAATTTTTCACTGTTGAGTATGATGTTAGCTGTGAATATTTTCATTTATGGTGAGGTAATTTCCTTCTATTTCTAGTTTGTTGAGAGTTTTTGTCATGAAACAGTAGTGAATTTTGTCAAACACTTTTCAGCATCTATTGAGATGATCATGTGACTTTTATACTGCTTTCCACTAATGTGTATCACATTGATTTTCCTATGTTGAAACATCCTTTCATGCCAGAGATACATCCTACATGTTTATGGTTTATGATCCTTTTAACATGCTGTTGAATTCCATTTGGTAGTATTTTGTTGATTATTTTTGCATCTATTTTCATCAGGGACATCAGTCTATAGTTTTATTTTTTCGTGATGTCTTTGTTTGCCTTTGGTATCTGGGTAATGCTGGCCTCAAAAATAAGTTTGGAAGTGTACTCTTCAATGTTTTGCAAGAGTTTGAGAAGGATTGGCATTAATTCTTCTTTAAATATTTGTTAGAATATGTCAGTGAAGCTATCTGGTCCTGGGCTTTTCTGTGTTGAGAGGTTTTTGATTAGTGATTCAATCTCCTTACTAGTTAAAGAACTGTCCAGACTTTCTATTTCTTCATGATTCAATCTTGGCAAGTTAAATGTTTATAAGAATTTATCCATTTCTTCTAGGTCATTCAGTTTGTTGGTGTATAATTGTTCATAGTAGTCTCTGATGATCCTTTTTATTTCTGTAGCATCAGTTAAATTGTCTCCTCTTTCATTTCTGATTTTATTTATTTTGAGTTTTGTATCTTTTTTCTCTTAATCTAGATAAAAGTTTGTTGACTTTGCTCATCTTTTCAAAAATCCAACTCAGTTTTGTTGAATTTTTTGTTGTTGTCTTTCTATTCTCTATTTCACATATTTCTCTTCTAGTCTTAATTATTCCCTTCCTTCTGCTAACTTTGGGTTTAGTTTGTTCTTTTTCTAGTTCCTTAAGTTGTATATTTAAGGTTTTTATTTGAAATATTTCCTCTTTTTTAATGTAGGTGGTTATTGCTTTAAACTTCCCTCTCAGTACTGCTTTTGCTGTATCTTGTATTTTTGGTATGTTGTGGTTTTGTTTGTCTCAAGATATTTTCTAATTTCCCTTTTGATTTTCTCTTAGACCCATTGGCTGTTTAAAAGTGTCTTGTTTAATTTCCACATGTTTATGAATATTCCAGTTTACCTCCTACTATTAATTTATACATTGTGTTCGGGAAAGATCTTTGGTAAGATTTCAATCTTAAATTTATTAAGACTTGTTTTGTGATCTAACATGTGATCTATCCTTGAGAATGGCTTATGTATGCTTCAGAATAATGTATATCCTACTACTGTTGGGTTGAATATACTGTATACACCTGTTGGATTCATTTGGTCCATAATGTTGTTCATGTCTGCTATGTCTTTGTTGAATTTCAATCTGGTAATTCTATCTATTATTGAAAGTGAGATATTGAAGTCTTCTACTATTATTGTCTTGCTATCTATTTCTCCTTACAAATCTGTCAATGTTTGCTTTATATATTTAGGTGCTCTTGTTGGATGCATATTTATTTTTAATTGTTATATCTTCCTGATGAATTTATATTTTTATCATTGTATAATGTCTTTCTTTGTCTCTTGTGACAGTTTTTGACTCAAAGTCTATTTTGTCTGATATAGGTATAGCCACTCATGCTTTTTTGGTTACCATTTGCACAGAATATCTTTTTTTCCTTCCTTTCATTTTCAGCTCATGTGTGTCCTTAAACCTAAAATCTCTTGTAGATAGCACATAGTTGGATGTTTTTTTCAGGTATCCATTCAGCCACTCTAAGTCTTATGATTGGGGAATTTAATCCATATACATTTAAAGTAATTATTGATAGCAAAGATTTTACTGTTGCCCTTTTGTGAATATTTTTGTTTGTCTTACAGCTTTTTATTCTTTTTTTCCTCTCTTGCTGTTTTCCTTTGTGTTTCATTGTTTTGTTTTGTTTTGTTTTAGTATTTATATGCTTTGATTCCCTTCTCTTTTTCTTTTTGTAACTTCTATAGGTATTTTCCTTGTTGTTACTATTGGGCCTACCTAAAATATCCTATAGTTACTACAGTCTAGTTTAAGCTGAAAGCAATTTAACTTAAACGGCATACCAAAACTCTACACTTTTACTCCCTTAATACACTTTAAGTTATTAATGTCACATTTTACACCTATTTATATTGTGTATCCATTAATACTTATAGTTATTTTTAATACTTTTGTCTTTTACACTAGAACTAAAAGTTATTTACTCATCACTGTTACAGTTACACAGAATTCTGTGTTTGTCTATTTTTGTATGTGTTCCAAAGAGTTTTATATTTTCTTATTCTATAGTGTTGCTGCTTATTGAAGAATTCTCTTTAGCATTTCTAGTAAAGCTAGAACATTTGAAGGACAGTTTTGCTGGGTGTAGTCTTCTTGGTTGGCAATTCTTTTTCTTTCTTTCAGCACTTTGAATATATTATCTCACTCCCTTCTTGCCTACAAGATTTCTGCTGAAAAATCTGCTGATAGTATTATGGGGGTTCCCTTTTACATGATAAGTCACTTTTCTCTTGCTGCTTTTAAAATTCTCTTTGTCTTTCATTTTTGACAATTCGATTATAATATGTCTCAGTGTTAATTTTATTTGACTCCTCTAATTTTATGCCATTTGGGCTTCCTGGATCTGGGTAACGATTTCTTTCTCCAGATTTGGGATATTTTCAGCCATTCCTTCTTTGAGTAAACTTTCTGGTCTTTCTCTCTCTCTTTTCCATCTGGGACTCCCATAATGCATATATTACTCCATTTATGGTGTCCCATAATTCCCTTAAGCTTCCTTAACTCTTTTTCATTCTTTTTTCTCTTGGTCCTCTAACTAAATAATTTCCAATGACCTGTCGTTCAATTTGCTGATTCTTTCTTCTTCTTGCTCGTCTGCTGTTGAATCCCTTCATTGAAGTTTTCAATTCAGTTATTACACTCTTCAGCTCCAAGATTTCTGTTTGACTATTTTTTTTAATTATCTTTATTTTTGAAATTCTCACTTTGTTCATGCATTTTTCTCCTGATCTCATTGAGCATTTTTATAATGGATACTTTGAATTCTCTGTCATGTACTTCATACATCTTCATTTCATTAAGGTTGGTTTCTAGAGTTCTATCTTGTTCTTTTTTCTGGATTGTGTTTTCTTTTTTCATCATTTTTCTTGACTCTTTTTTGGTATCTATGCATTAAAACAAAAAAGTCACTTCTCTCAATCTTCATGGATTGGCCTTGCACAGGAGAAGACCCTCACCAATCTACCTGGCCAGAGCTTCTGAGGATCTCTCAAACCTTCATGCTAGTCCAAGCCACCATATTTGCTCTTAGCAGTACCAAGGCATGTAGAATGAACCAGGTCCTGTCAGTACTCCAAGACTGTGAGACAAATGCTGCACCTTGGGTAGCACCTGTAAGAGCTAAGATGTTGGATGTGCAGTACAACTCTTTTCCTTCACAGGGAGAAGCTGAGATCTGGGAGTTTTCACCCTCTTGCCCTGTGCTGAGTTACTGGAGGAGATGTTATGAGTGCTGCACTCTAGTTCAAACCATCACTTTTTTCTCTGTAGCCTCCAGGGGTTTAGCATATGCCAGATCCCACCCATATTCCAAGACATGTGAGATAGAAGTCATTTTCTCAGGTGCCACTCCAGAAAAGCTAGGACATTGGATATGTGATCTAACTCTTTCTTCCCTCAGGGTGTAGCTGGGGGTTCAGATTTCCTCTTGATTACATAGTGCTTTCCTAAGTATGACGGTTACAGCCACAGAATGTCTCCAATTTTCCCATTGGTTTTGATGTGGCTGGATTTGCACTCATTTGGGGTGCTGGAGCCTTACATCTAGTTTCTGGATTTCTCACAAAGTGAATTGATTCATGTATTCTGTTGAAATTTTTGAGTCCATGGGTGGAAGGAGAGTCCACAACTTTCTCTTTCACCACCTTGCTAATGTAATTCCATAAATTATTGAATCCTAAAGTTAATATTTTTACCTTTCTCCCACAAGGGTAATTGAACACTATCTCTGATACCCCATCTTTTGCATATATACTATTGTTGTTTTACATTTTATGTCTACCTAGTTTTTACTTTTATTTTTCAGTTCATGAGAGATTACTGACATTGCTTTATAAAAGCATTGTTCATTTAAATTTACCAATATAGTAACCACTTCCTTTGTTCTTTATCCCTCTTGCATCATAAAGCTTCTACCTGGGAACACTTTCCTTTTGCCCAAAGAACATACATTAAGATCACCTTTAGTAAGAATCTGTTTTACTCTTTAAGATGTATCTTCCCCTAATTTTTGAAGGATGTTCTTGCTAGATATTCAGTTCTAGGCACTTTTTAAAAATTTTTCCTTAGTATATTGAAGATATTATTTCACTCTTTTATGACTTTCCACTGAAAGAATGATCATCTTACAGATTAATTTTTTGACATTTGAAAGTAATCTATTTCTTTCTTCTGGTTGCTCTTAAGACTTTGTGTTTGGTTACCTGCAATTTTTCTATCTGTATATAGATGCAAACTATTTTTTATTTAACCTGCTTGGAATGCATTTGGCTTCCAGAATCAGTGTACTGCTACTTTTCAAATTCAATAACATTTTTAATGCAAATAAAGATTCTTCCCATTATTACTATCTTTCCCTTTCAAATTTCCAAATAGATTAATATTAGAGCTTCTCACACCATCCATCACATCTCTTAAAGTACTGTTCATAATTTTTCACTTTTTTATTTCTCCATACTCTATTCTAGATGGTTTCTTTAAATAAGTCTTCAAATTTACTTATTCTCATTTCAGCTGTCTCCATTATGTTTTAATTTATCCACTTTTGTAAATAAATGTTTTGCTTTAAAATAGTTTTAGATTTATAAAAAATTTACAAACATCATACAGACAGTCTTCATATAACTCACAGCCAATTTTTCCTAGTGTTATTATATCCACTAGGTTTTAAACTTTAATTATATTGTTGTTGTTTCCTCTGTGTCTGGGGTATCTGATTAAAATTCCTAACTTTCACAGACCCTCTGTTTGTCTTTAGCCTCCCACCCCTATTCCTCACCCTAATAAAACATGAAAATCAACATTCCTAGGTTTAGCAAATGACTTTAAGGTAGAAAGTACCTTTAATACCCAGATATCCTCTCTGGATTCCTGTTTTGTTTTTTAGAAAGATTGGCCCTGAGCTAACATCTGCCATCAATCCTCCTCTTTTTGTTGGGGAAGACTGGCCCTAAGCTAACATCCGTGCCCATCTTCCTCTACTTTATATGTGGGACGCCTGGCACAGAATGGCTTGACAAGCAGTGTGTAGGTCCACACCCAGGATCCAAACCAGCAAACCCTGGGCTGCTGAAGTGGAATGTGTGAACTTAACTGCTGTGCCACTGGGCTGGCCCCTCTGGATTCCTATTTTGACTTTTACTTACTCTTTAATCTTTGAGTATGTCTTACTTTCCATTTCATTGATGCATTTGTTTTAGTTTTTATTTTATTCAGCATTTTTAGATGTTTTCAGTGGGAGGACATAGGAATTATTGATAGCTCCCATAGGGATAAGAGAAACCAGCAGCCACAAATCTATCACTGAAACATAGCTGTTCTAAATCGCACTCCTTGTATATTAATAAGGCCGAAACTTTTGATGTGGTAATTCTGATGGGCTGTGCATTTTAAATTAATACCGAGCATAAGCTATCAGCAGCAACAAAATGGCCTATTCTTCAACTATTATTTTAAGAAGACAAAGCAGGACACTGACAGTGACACTTATTCTCATCTTAGTTTTGGTCTAGGAAACAAAACCTTGAATTAAAACTTGACAAGTTAGAAGGATTCAAATTTCAGTATATTTCCCAAATAATATATAAAAGTACTCTCACATAGTCCACTGCTGCCGTTGTTTATCCACAAGGTGGCATTGCAAGCCTTTAAAAATCAACTAATTTTATCTACTAGGATATAAGTGATTGTGTTGAGATTTTGATCAGATTCTAAAGGGAGGGACAGATAGATACAAACAAAGGTGCTTCTTCAAACACAGATTTCTTAGTAATGATCAATTACAAGAAATACTAGAGAATTAAACTATAAATTGTTAAAGCATAATAAGAACAAAGGGACTAGTAAGGCAGATCATCTGAAATCACTTAGATTGCTTTTAATTTTTTTAATGTTTAGAAGATCGCCTTCCTGATTATATTTGGTAAAGTGTTATCTTACTGGCATTTCCTGAATAGACAGTAGTGGCGAATACTATGATGTAAGAAGGAGGTTGCAAGCCTGGGATTCGCAAATGTGCGGTGGATAATCCACAAGTCCTGACTTTATAGGGTATAATTATCAAGAACCCCTCAAGGGATTGTTGACAAATAAGAATTCATTTTCTCATTCTCAGTTAGTCCAGGGGCTTAAGTTCTTTCCCTTTGCCGAAAGGACAAACAGAACCTTATAAACGTAGGATTTTAAAATTGAAAGATCCTTAAACACTATATAATCCAACACTCTCATTTTATAATTTAAAAAACTGAAACCAACATAAGCAACTTCTTTAAGATGATGTGCCTTATGAGGATTATAGTCTTCCCTGCAGGTATGGTATTTGGTGAACACAAATTCTTGGTGAAAGCACAATGGTGATGTGAGACTTTTAAGAAAAATAATCAGTTATTGCATCAGGGAGAAAAAATAAAGCTGTGACTAAATGACACTAGAAAAATATCTGATTGTAACCTGCCCAAATCACACAGCTGTTAAGTGGCAGAACAGGCACTTCAACAATGAAGCCGGTGGTCATAACCATGCTGAGATAAGTTTTACTCATAATACCTAAATCAGGGCCTGGGTAGTGAGTGAACAGTAGGCACACTAATAGTTTGTCACACTAAATATTCCTCAAACTGAAAAACTAAACAGGATGGACATTATCTGCAAGAGCTTTTGTGGAAATGGCTAGAGCCAGTGTGAGGAAGCTAATTTGATTCCGCCACACCTGTCCTCTAAGAAAGTGAAAGCTGTCAAGGGAAACCTGGGCTAAAAGGAGGAGATTATCAGCTATCAGACATGATGGATAGGTGGATTATTATTATTACTACAATTATACAAATAATACACAAGTGGATTTTTAAAAATGGTTATCTAATTATGTAAAAATACATAAAATGGGAATGTAAGACTCGACATAAATTCTCCACACAGAAATAACCACAGATGATATTTGAGATTGTTTCAGACTTTTTCTATGAATACATATCCTTTTTGTTTTTAACAGGATTAGTATAATACTGTGCATAACTTTGTTACCTGCTTTCTTCAATTAATAATATATAAGCATCTTTCTATATTAATAAACATACCTCTGCATCTATTCAATGGCTTCAATTCAACTTGTTCTCTATTGTTGAACATTTAGATTTGCTTTTTGCTATTTTAAATGTTGCAATGTCTTATATTAAAAAAAGCAAAAAATATGGTTGATGAAGCAATGCAGTAAATGAACCTCTCATGGGGGAAAAAATCAAGCTAGTTGTCTAGCATTGTATGGGCTTAATAACTGGTTGATTGATACAACTTGTAAAATTAATCTTTGCCATTACTTCTCACTGAATAAACATAGGGTGTCTAACTATCACACAGTTCCTACCTACTTTTCCAACCTACTTGATTATGAACTCTAATGACAGCACTGTGTGTACCTTACTTGCTAATGTATCCACAGCATCGTAGCACATGCTAGCACAAAGTAGGTGCGTTTCACATTATTAAATCTGTATGTTGCCTATGAACTTGTAAAATAGTTGACTGATTTTGATGAAAATATGTACATTATTAAAGAGCATCAACTATTAATTGTATCTTCTTTGTGATTATATAACTAGAAATAAAATATTGTATCATACAATGTTCAAATGTACTAATATTTGATTTTTGCTTAATTAAGGTCTATGTCTTATAGAACCACTAACCTTATTAGACTTGAGAGAGTTTAAAAATAATTTTTACCTCCTTCTTTCTCTATTATACTTCATTTACTCTGTCAAAAAATTCTCTTGAAAAGTCAACAAATAAAACAATATTTGTTTAACACCTTCAGTTGCAGGGTGGAAATCTGCAAAGTTGTAGATAACTTCATCTTCCCCTTAAGAGATTTATGGGAGGCAGGCATATCAGTAAAGATAGGCTACATTATTCTGCAATGCCAAACAAGTCCCAAAACTCAATGTGTTAACATCATAAATGTTTACTGTTCACTAATGTTACATATCTACTGGGTAGCAGTCACATGCTATTTATGGTAATACCTCAGAGACTCAAGCTGACAGAGGGGCCTTCATCTTGAATTTGCTGGTAGCCATGAGAAAAAGAAACATCTATGGAGAGTCTCACACTGGCAAATGGATTCTCTGGCCCAGAAGTAACACATATCATTTCAGCTTACAGAAATTTTTACAGAAGTTCTAATTTACAAGAGCCAGTCACAGAGTTCCACCCAATCACAAGGGTGCCAGAAAAAGCCCAGCAGATAGAGTACCAGGAATACTTGGTCATCAGCAATAATTAGTACCACAGTAGAAAATTCACAAATTACAGAATTGCCATATGGCAGAGCAGAAAGTGAACTATGAAATCCTCCTCAAATTCCTTATTTTATGGATAAGGACTGAGACCCAGAAAGGAAGAAGTGATTGATAAGAGATCACATAGCTAGTAATCAACAAAACTAGGTCAAAATTCAGATTCCAATCTAGGACTGTGATCTTTCCACTAACTAAAATTAAAAAGTCAATATATACCACTAGTCAACTTTAATTTTTTGTCAATTCTGCTAGCAAAATCCTCTTTAAACAGGTGTCTTCGTTTTTCAAGCATTGTAAAACTCCATTTCTACTTCTAATTAAACAGACTTTATTTATCCAACCCAAAATATTTAACTCCTTTGATTTTTTTCTGGTCACATATAATCCCCTTAATCATTCTACTCTTCTTTTAACTTTTACTAAGCTGTTTGCAAATTTATAGTGTCATAAAAACGATCACTGAGTCTTTCTCTCTCCCACCGAAGTAAAATATTAAAAGGATCTTAAAGCAAAGGCAGTTCTCCACATGGAACAGAAATTCCTACAGTGAAGGGCCGGTGACTTCATTTCCCATACTGAACAACAAGAGCTGCAGAGGCCAAGGATCACACCGTCTGGATTAGGATGCTGAGCCCACAGCGGGAAAAGTCAGCTAAGGGTCACAAGCAATAAGAGAGGAACTGTTGGTCGTGCAGTAGTTTATCTGAATGTGAATATAATCTCTGCACATCTCAGGGGTTGGCATTTGGGACTGAAATAAAGAAACTCTTTGTTTTAATTTACCACTCATACAGAGAGAAATAAAAAGGTAGATGCTCCTGGGGCGTAAAAGGTACTATTGGGCAGTACATCAGGCATTCCCATTTTCAGGTTCCCTGGGTAGGACTTATTAAACAACCATATCAGCAGAGCTTGGAGGCCTGAAAAAGTAAATACTTAATGTACTACCCACCTAGGAGTAGCTTAGGCCTTGGGAGAAGCTGGCTCAGCATGTTTCAAGGCTGGGCTCAGGAGTTGTTTTTCCATCACCTGACTCTATCAAAAAATAAAATGGAACAAAGCAGGCTCAATAGACTATTTACCCTTGTAGCAAATCTTACTCCCTGAAAAGGGTAGGTTTTATTTTGGATATGTTTCCCACCTAAGAGTCCACAGTACTGCCCATTGTAGTTTCGCTGACATAGGATACAAAGAGCAGTCAATTGCTTTCATTCCACTCATTCCTCTTGACCCTCATTGAAGAAACACTCTTTGGGGCAAAATTATGGGAATCTTCCTATTGCCCTTATAAAACTTGACAGGATATTGTTTTGGATTTCATGAGAAGGTCATAGTGGACAAATAACGCTCAGAACAAGTACATTCACAGCATCTGTTGCAAATTCTATCTTCTTATGACCAGAGTAACTGTGTCTTTGCACAAGTGTCAAAGGGACAGGCAGGCTGAGTTGGCCTTGACCGCTCTTTGGTAATCAGCCCTTACACAGCAGGCTTCAGGAAACATCCTTTTGATAGAGCGTGTTCGTGTGAGAGTAGAGGCAAAATGTCTTTCCTACTTCTGGCTTTCCTGATGAACTGTGGCAAGCTGGCACAGCTAGAGTGGGATCCCCACCCCTAATCGTAGCCAACTGGCTCCTGTGTAGTATGCTTTATTTTCATTTTGTTTGACAGTTCTTAAGCTGTGCTTTCTTACAGCTGAGTGGCCTGTGGCAGCTGGCTGCCGAGAGTGGTTTTCACTCATATAGAGACCACACACACACAAGAAGAGAGAGAGCACAAGAGTGAGAGCAAGAGGCAGTGAGAGAGAGAAGAAATGTGTGAAAAATTGAAATGGCAAGGACTGTTACAAAAAGAAAACATGTGAAAAATTGAAATGACAAAGACGGTTAGCGGCTTGTCTCATCGTCACAGACAAACTGAAATGGCTACTGACATTCTGAGCGTTTGATAGGTGACAGGACAGAAGATGTGGCTATCAAGGTTCACTCTCCCTGCAGAAATCCTACAAAGGTCAGATTCAAAGGAATTCTGGGTCACCTCTAAATCTATAAGGCTTGAAATATCACAGTAAGAATACTGTGAAAGGATGTGTTTTTCACTGTTTGACAAATTGAAATGTATTTAACTCTTCAGAACTGATTTTACATAATTACAAGTTCTGGCACTGGTGATAGTAGCTTCATAGATTTAGAAAAATCCTAGAATAATACTCAAAAAGAGTAGCTACTCAACTTCTCATTGAACAAAATTCAATAAAATAAAGGTTTTCAGGAGTGGGACATGAATTCAGAATCTAAATGAAGTAACTGCAGTAAATCATATATAGAAAATGATGAATAAATAAACAAGAACACACTGAAAGGAAGATATAGATGCTAATAATAATTGAAAAGGAGGGCAGGCAGGTCTTCATCATTATCACATATCACAATAAAAACTCCACTCTAATACACGATCATGAGTGAAAGAATTTTCCACCTTATGGACTCATCTACATTACAGCTACAAAAAAAGTTTTCAAGAAAGAGCTCCGAACCACTCATTTTCATCTCAGTGGTGGGTGGCTGAAATAATGATGCAAGGACTATGCCAGCTGGCACAGCTGAGGTTTCAGTTATATGATTAGCAGGAATACTAAAGATAGCCTGGTGCAAAGAATCATTACCAACCTCTATTTCATTCTCTTAGGTGTAGAAAGAGAAAGCTGAGATGTGATGAATGCAAACTATTGATCAGAGATCAATGTCCACGCCGATAGAAAAAACTACAACTACTTAACAATAATATCAATGATAATAACAAAGATACACAACAAAAAATAAACAAACAGCCAGCACCACTTACTGGATTTCTACTATGTATCAGGTAATTATCTTATCTAGATTATCTTACAAAGACCTTCAATGAAAATCTTTATCCCTGTTTTCAAGGGTTAAGAACTTGAATCTCAAAGAGGTTAAGTACCTTTCCCAAAGTCTTACCTCAGTAGCAGGACTGGAATATGAAAAGCCCAGTGCTTTTTCCAATAAATCATTTTTCTCAAACCTGTATTTTATAAGATATTTTCTGGAAGATGTCTTATAGATATCCCATGAAAAAAGGTCCAGGAAGTAAATAACTGTAGGGGGAAAAAAACAGACGATTTTATGACTCTTGACAGAGTTCATTGTATATTAAAATAGTGATGGTTCTAAGAAGTTTCACAGTAAATAAGTGGCCTAACTTATAATTCACAAGTAATTTTAACAGAGAATTTATTTTTCAAGAACATTTGTTAATATCCTTGAAATCATGCTCTGAGAGCCACTGACTTAGGAAATTTCACTAATAAGGTGAAACCAAAGATACACAACTGACCGCTCTGTAATTTTATATTTGTATTGCAGTACATACTTTTCAAAGTACTTTCAAAACAATTGCTTATTTAATCTTTATAACAACCTAAGGCATACCTGTGTGTGTTAGCTCCATTACCAATCAAATATTATGAATTTCAATAAGGCTATCAGCTCATTAAGGTCACAACTAGTAAGTGATGAAGTTTGGACAAGAACTTTGGCCTTCCAACTCCTAGTCCAGTATTCTTTATGCTATACTGTACAATATGGCTAAAGTACTCTTTCCTCTCTTTCAAAAATAAGGTTAATTTACATGTTTGAATGTATGCTGAATCAAAGGTTGGTGACAAGATTTGAAACAATGCACAGATGCAAAAATAAAAACAATGGTTCTATTGCTCCTGTAGCCTAGGCGTAAAGAAAAACATCTTAAGATCCCAAAAATACAAACTGTAAGACAAAATTTGATGGGTTGAGTGTATCAAGAATAAGGATTTCTGCGTATTAAATGACTCCAGTCAACTTATTGATAGAAGATATTTACAATGTCTATCACTGAAGAGGGACTGATAACTAAAAAACAGTTAACTATGTACAAAACAGCAGGAAAAATAAAACAATGAAAATGGTCAAAGGATAAGAATAGGCCAGTTAAGGGAAGGAAAACCCAGTGAATAATAAGTTTAGGAAAATATGCTCAAAATCATTGAAATGCTGTGCCACTATATATTCATATTTGCACAAATTAGAAAATTTTATAATGTTACATGTCAGCAACGATGGAGGAAACATATTTCATTCAACCTTAGTGGACATGCAGATATGTGCAGCCATTCTGGAGAGCAGTGTGGCAGCAATTGGCTAAATTAAGTACTCACATGCACTATGACACAATAATCCTTCTCCTGGGTCTATAACCCAGGAAAATTTTCATATAGCACCACAGGTGAATATATAAGAGTATATTTACTGCAGCATTGTTCATGATAATACAAAGTTAGAGACAATCTAGGAATCTCTCACTAGAAATATAGATAAGTAAAATGTGGTGGATGCCACTTCTGGTTTCTGCTCAGAGATGTAGAGAGCCAAAAAGAGTATCACTTTCACGCTTACAAAACGAAAATGCTGGAGACACTGAAAACTAAGGACTTTCTTGAACCAATCAGAAAACTAAAGCCAAAGGTCAAAAAATTAAACCAAATATAGGAAAAGATAGGAACCTACAACAAGAAACCAGGCTCTAGCATTGGCATACCTGGAGAAAATGCCATTTGATTCTGTATAAGATGATAAGAAAATTCAGCTAAAAATATTAATAAATTGCTAAAGGCTGAGAGCATGGGCTAGGGTGAGAGTGTGAAGACTTTAGGTGTGGCATATATACTAAGGTTAGTAACCTCCTGAAAATTTTTCCGCTATGAACCCCACCAGGTGCTCACAAGGAAGGTGGAAGGAATCCTGATAAAAATTTTCTTCATGATGTTGGCTAGGGGAAGGGAATGGCAGCCTAGATAAAATTACACTCAGATCTATCTCTTCCAACTCTCTTATGGAAGAAAAGCCTTAATCTGCAAAGAGGAAAAACAACAAAAGCTGTACTCTTAGGACATTGGAACAAGGAATATTATCAGGGTTATTAGATAATAATGAGTCAATTCACCCAGAAGACATAACAATCTTAAATTTTATGCATCAAACAAGAGAGCCTCAAGATACATGAAGCAAAACCTTACAGAGCTGAAAAGAGAAAAAGGCAATTCACAATTAAAATTAGACACTTCAATAATTCTTTCTAAGGTATTGATAGAATAAGTAGGGAGGAAAAACAGTAACAACATAGATGATCTAAACAATGCTGTTATTGATATTTATAGAACACTCTACCCAACGACAACAGAATACACATTCTTCTCAAATGCACATGGAACACTCACATAGATAGATGATATTCTGGACCGTAAAAGAAACTTAAAGAAATTCAAAAAAATATTAATTATACAGACTATATTCTAGGACCAGAATTAAACTAAAAATCGATAACAGAAAGAGATCTGTAAAGTGCTCAAATATTTGAAAACTAAACACCATGCTTCTAGATAATCCATATATCAAAGAGGAAGTCTTAGGGGGAATTTAAAAATATTTTGGGAGCTGGCCCTGCAGAGTAGTGGTTAAAGTTCTGCACACTCCACTTTGGGGGCCCAGTTTCTCAGGTCTGGATCCCAAGCATGGACCCAATCCACTCATCAGCCATGCCGTGGATGCATCCCATATACAAAATAGAGGAAGATTGGTACAGATGTTAGCTGAGGGCTAATCTTCCTCAAGCAAAAAAAAAAAGAGAGAGAGAGGAAGATTTGCAATGGATTTTAGCTCAGGGTGAATCTTCTTCATAAAAATAAGTTGAACTCATTGAAAATGAAAATACAACATATCAATATTTGTGGGATGTTACTACAGTGGTGATTAGGGGAAATTTAAAGCAATTAATGCTTGTAGTAGAAAAGGAAAAAAAAGATCTAAAATCAGTAACCACATTAAGTATATAGAGAAGAGGAGAAAATTAAAGGTGAGCAGAAAAAAGTAAATAATAAAAGTTAAAGCATAAATCAATTGAAAACAGAAAAACTACGAGGAAAATTAATGAACATAAAAGATGTTCCTTTGAAAAGATCAATAAAATTGATAAATCTCTAACAAGAATGACCAAGATAAAAAGGCAGAAAACACAATTACCACTATCAGTAATGAAAGAGTGCATGCTACCTCTGATCCCACAGATATTAAAGGATAATGAGGAAATACTATGAACAACTTTATAAGAATAAATCTGACAACCCAAATGTGATGGACCAGTTCCTCTCAATATACTGCTGTAGGTAGAATAATAGCTTCACAAAAACTGTCTATGCCATAATCCCCAGAACTCATGAATATGTTACTTTACTTTGCAAAAACTCTTTGAAGATGTGATTAAAGTTAAGGACCTTGAGTTGGGGAGATTATCCTAGATCACCTGTGTGAGCCCAATCTAATCACATGAGTCCTTAAAAGCAAAAAGTCTTTCCTACTTAAGTTAGAAAGGAATGTGGAATAGGCAGAATAGTGCCCCCTCAAAGACGTCCATGTCCTAATCCTGGAATTTATTAGTATGTTACCTTACATGGCAAAGAAGACTTTGCCAGTGTGATTAAATTAAGAATTTTTCCTGGGAGAGTGTCCTGGTTTATCCGTGTGGGCCCAATGTAATCATAGGTGTTTTTATACAAAGGAGGCAGGAGGATTAGAGTCACAGGAGGAGAGGTAACAATGGAAACAGTTTGGAGTGATTCAGGACTATGAGGCAAGGAATACAGGTAACCTCTAGAAGCTGGAAGAGGCAAGGATATGGATTCTCCTTTAACTCCTCCAAAAGGAATGCAACTCTGATGACCCACTTTGAGCTTCTAAACTCCAGAACTGTGAGATAATGGAATTGTGTTGTTTAAGGTTGCTGAATTTGTGGTAATTTGTTATATCAGAAATAGAAAGTTTATGCAAGATGTGATCATAGAAGAAAGGCCAGAGAGAGATTTGACATAGCTGGATTTGAAGACAGAGGAAGAGGGCCACAAACCAACGAAGGCAAGTGGCCTCTAGAAGCTGAAAAAAGTAAGGAAGTAGATTGTTGCCTAGAGCTTCCAGAAAGGAACACAGCCCCAGCAATGTGTTAATTTTAGCCCAATGAGACAAATGTCATACTTCCGACCTTCAAAACTATAAGATAATAAATTAAGACACTAAGATTGTGGTGGTTTGTTACAGCAGCAGTAGAAAACTAATATGGACACAAACTACCAAAATTCATTTAGAAAGAAATAGATAACCAATAATAGTCCTAAATCTATTTTAAAAAATGAAAATGTAGTTTAAAACTTCCAAAAAATATAATTCGATTCTTAGACAATTTCAATGACAAATTCTACCAAACACTTAAGGAAGAAATAATATCATCATGGTTAATTTTGTGCGTCAACTTGACTGGGCTTGGGAGTATGCAGATAGCTGGTAAAACATTATTTTTGATGTGTCTGTCAGGGTGATTCTGGAAGAGACTAACATTTGATTCAGTAGACTAAGTAAACAGATTCACTTTTATCATTGTGGGTGGACATCATCTAATCTGTTGGAGGCTCAAATGGAACACAAAGGCAAAGGAAGAGCAAATTTGCTCTCTCTTCTTGAGCTGGGACTTCATTCTTTCCTGCCCTCACACAGCAGAGCTCCTGGTTCTCAGACCTTCATAGTTGGACTGAATTATACCATCAGCTTTCCAAGTTCTCCAGCTTGCAGACAGAAGACTATGAAACTTAGCCTCCATAACTGCCTGAGCACATTCCTGTAACAAATTTATCTCTCTCTCTCATGTATGTATGTATATATATATGTGTGTATATATGTATATTCTATTGGTTCTGTTTCTCTGGAAATCCTAACTAATACAAACACCAATTCTAAAAAGTTTGTTCCAGAAAATAGAAAAGGGTGAAACACATCCCAACTCATTTCATGAGGAAAGCACTGTTCTAAAGTCAAAATCATCTAATCTAAAGTCAAAAGATAAAGACATAAAATGGGAAATACTTTCCAATATCCCTAGTGAACATAGCTGAAAAACTCAACAAAATATTAGTAAATCAAATCCAGAAATATATAAAAAGGGATAACATATCTTGACCAAAAAGTATTCCTCCCAAGAATTCAAGACTGGTCCAAAATTTAAATATCAATCAATATAATTCACCACAATAAGAGACTGTATAAGACAAACTACATGTCATTTCAATAGATGCATAAAAAGCATAAGAACTGTCACTAAACTTGTAATAAATGGAGGTTTCTTAATTTATGAAAGATCATATACTAACATCATTAACAATGGCAAGAGTTCAGGAATAAAGCAAGGATGTCCTATCTCACCTATGCTAATCAACATCATAGGCGAATCCTAGTGGAGCAATCAGCAATAAACATAAATAAATGACCTAAAGATAGTAAAGGAAGAAATAAAACTGTCTCTATTATTAGATGCTGTTATTTTCTTTTTGAACAAGTCTGCAAGAAAGCTATGAGAACTAATAAGCCAGTTTATCAAGGTCTTAAGATACAAGGTCAATAAATCAAAGTCAATTGTATTTTTATATATCAACAATAAAAGTCAATACCATTTACAATAGCGCAAATATTAAATACTTAGGTATAAAAATAATAAATTAAGTGCAGGCTTTAGGGATGCTTTCTGGACATTTACTTCTTTCCTTCAAATGGGCCATGTTTCCATTTTCTTTTTATGCCTTGTGATCGTTTGTTGAAAATTGGGCATTTGAAAATATAATATATTGAGAATATAATCAAAGAAATATAAATTATAAAAAAGAAACAAATAGAAATTATGGAGTTGAAATAGACAAAAATATTGAAAATTTCACTCAAGTATATTAGTTTATTAAGACTGCTGTAACAAAGTACCACAGACTGGGTGGCTTAAAGAACACAAATTCATTTTCTCACAGTCCTGGAGGCAATAAGTGCAAACTCAAAGTGTTAGCAGGATGGGTCCTTCCCTTCTGAGGATCATGAGGAAAGAATCCATTCCTGGCCTCTGTCCATGACTTGTAGATAGCCTTGTTCTCCCTTTGTCTTCATATCATCTTCTCTTTGTATATGTCTGTGTGCAAATTTCTCCTTAGAAGTACACAAGTTATATTAGATTAGAACCCTCATTTTAACTTAATTACCTCTGTAAAGACCCTATCACCCAAAACAGTCATGTTCTGAGGTACTGGGGTTTGGAATTCAATATATGAATTTGGATGGGGGCACAATTCATCCCATAGTAATGGATTCAATAAAAAACTTGAATAGGAAGGAGAAAGAATCAGTGAACTTAAAAGCAGGTCATTTTAAATTATTGAGTCTGAGGAGCACACACACACAAGAAGGATGAAGAAAAGTAAACAGAACCTAAGGGACTTATGGAACACCATCAAGCAGACCAATGTATGCATTATGAGAGTTCCAGACGTAGAAAAAGAGAAAGATTTCAGAGAGATTATTTGAAGAAATAATGGACAAAAACTTCCAAAATTTGAGCAAAGGCACGGATGTACAAATACAAAAAACTAAGCAAACTCAAATTAGGATAAACTAGAAGAGATCCGTGCTGAGACACATTATAATCAAACTGCTAAAAGACAAAGACAAAGAAAGAATCTGGAAAGCAGCAAGAGAAAAGTGACTCATCACATATAAGGCATCCACAATAAGACTAATAGGGTATTTCTCGGCAGAAACTTTGCAGGCCAAAAGGCATTAGGATGATATGAAGTGCTGAAAGAGAAAATAAAAATGTTGTCAACTGAGAATTCTATATCTGCAAACTCTCCTTTAAAAATGAGAAGGAAATTAGGACATCTAGGGAAAAACAACAGTTTAAGGAATTCATTACCAGTAGACCTTCCCACCAAGAAATGTGAAAAGGATACCTTTGGGTTGAAATGAAATAATGCTAGACAGCAACACAAGTCCATATAAAAATATAAGGTTCTCCAGTAAAGGTAAATATATGAAAAAATATTTTAAAAAACAGTATTATTGTAATTTTGATTTGCAACTCCACTTTTTATTTTCTATACAATTTAAAGTACAAATGAATTAAATAATTATAAATCTGGGGCCGGCCACGTGGCCAAGTGGTGAAGTTCGCATGCTCTGCTTCAGTGGCCCAGGGTTTTGCCAGTTCAAATCCTGGGCATGGACATGGCACCACTCATCAAGCCATGCTGAGGCGGTGTCTGACATGCCACAACTAGAAGGACCCACAACTAAACTATGTACCGGAGGGCTTTGGGGAGAAAAAGAAAAAAATAAAATCTGTAGAAAAATAATAATAATAATTATAAATCTTTGTTAATGAGTACACAATATATAAAGATATAATTTGTGACATCAAT
This sequence comes from Equus caballus, assembly GCF_041296265.1. NCBI lineage: Eukaryota > Metazoa > Chordata > Mammalia > Perissodactyla > Equidae > Equus > Equus caballus. Next base: position 94,929,397 of record NC_091715.1, read on the forward strand.
GACATGAAGTGAGTGTGACTGTAAAGGACTTTAGTTTTTGTATGTGATTAAAACTTAATTGGTATCAATTTCAAATAAATTGTCAAGACGTTAACATGTTACATGTAGTCCTCATAGTAATCATAAGGAAATACACACAAAAGGAAATGAAAGGGAAACAAAGCTCGTCACTACAAAAAAATCAACCAACAAAAAGTAAAGCAGTAATAGAGGAAATGAGAGACAAAAATGCTATGACATACAGAAAACAAATAACAAAATAGCAAAAGTAAGTTCTTCCCCATCAGAAATTACGTTAATTGTAAATGGATTAAACTCCACAATCAAAATGCATAGGTTGACAGAATGGGTGAAAAAATATGATCCAACTATATGCTGGCTACAAGAGACTCAATTTAGATTTACTGGCAATTATAGGTTGAAAGTGAAGGACTGGAAAAATATTCTGTGTGAATAGTAACCAAAAGAGAATAGGGTTATCTATAATAATATCAGACCAAAGAGACGTTAATTTTAAACTGTTAAAAGAGACAAAAAAGGACTTTATATATTGACAATAGGGTAAATTCATCAAGATAAAACATTTCTAAGCATATATGCATCCAACATCAGAGCTCCTATATACATGAAACAACAGACAAAATTGAAGGATATAATACACAACTCTACAATAATAGTGGGAGACTTCAGTACCCCACTTAAAATAATAGATAGAACAAGCAGAAAGAATAAATAGGAATTAGAGGACATGAAAACATTGTTGATTGGATCTAACAGACATCGATAGAACATTTTATTCGAAGATAGCAGAATATATATTTTTCTCAAGTGCACAAGGAACATTCCCCAGGAAAGGCCACATGTTAGGCTCCAACACAAGTTTTAATAAATACATACTGAGTATCTTTTCTGATTACAATGGGATGAAACTGAAAATCAATGGCAGAAGGAAAATTGGAAAATTCACAAATAAGTGGAAATTAAACAACAAACTGTTGAAAACCAGTAGATCAAAAATAAGTAAAAAGGAAAAGTAGAAAATATCCTGAAACAAATAAAATTGAAAATACAACATACAAAAAATTATGAGATGTAGCAAAGGTAGTGCTAAGAAGGAAATTTATAACTATAAATACATTAAAAAAGAAAAAAAAAGGCCAGCCCCAGTGGCCTAGTGGTTAAGTTTGGCACACTCCGCTTCAGGGGCCCAGGTTCAGTTCGTGGGCACAGACCTACACCACTTGTCTTGTCAGTGGCCATCCTGTGACAGTGGCTAACATACCAAAAGAGGAAGATTGGCAGTAGATGTTAGCTTAGGGAAAGTCTTCCTCAGCAAAAAAAAGAAAAAGAAAAACAAAAGAAGTCTCAAATCAATCATGTGACTTTACACCTTAAGGAACCAGAAAAAGAGAACAAACTAAACCCAAACCTAGCAGAAGAAAGGAAATAACAAAAAAAAAAAGAGTGGCAATAAGTAAAATAGAGAACAGAAAAACAATAAAGAAGTCAACAAACCAACAGTTGTTTTTTTAAAATATCAATAAAATTGACAAATATTTAACTAGATTGAATAAAAAAAAGAGTGAAGATCCAAAATTAAAATCAGAAATGAAAGAGGAGACATTGCTACCAATTTTAGAGAAGTAAAAAGGATTATAAAAGACTACTATGAACAAATATACATGAACAAGTTGGATAATCCAGATGAAATGGACAAATTCCTAGAAAGACCAACCTACCAAAATCCAGTCATGAAGAAATATAAAATTTGAACAGACTTGTAATTCATAAGGAGATTGAATTAGTAATCAAAAATCTCCCAATGGAGAAATTCCAAGGACCAGATGGCTTTACTGGTGAATTCTACTAAACATTTAAAGAATAATTAATACCAATCCTTCTCAAACTCTTCCAAAAAAATTCAAGAGGAGGAAATATTTCCTACTCATTCCATACAGTCAACATTACCCTGACACCAAAGCTAGACAAAGACACTAAAAGAAAACTACAACTCGATATCCTTTATGAATACTGACGTAAAAATCCTCAAGAAATTACTAGAAAACCAAATTCAGCATCATATGCAAGGGATCATACACTGCAATCAAGTGAGATTCATTCTTAGACCAAATGATGATTCAATATATGAAAATCAATGTCGCACACCACGTTAGCAGAATGAAAGGGAAAAAACCATGATCATCTCAATCAATGTAGAAAAACAATTTGACAAAATTCAACACCTTTTCATGACAAAAATGCTCAACAAATTAGGAATAAAAAGAAACTACCTCAACAAAATAAATTCTTTATAAGAGAAACCCACAGTTAATAACATACTCAAAGGTGAAAGACTAAGAGCTCTTCCTCTAAAACTGGGCACAAAACAAGGGAAGACTCCTCTTGCCACTTCTATTCAATAAAGTACTGGAAGTCTTAGCCAGAGTAATTAGGCAAGAAAAAGAAACAAAAGACACCCTTGTCAAAGGTCTATTGACCACATATGTGTGGATGTATTTGGGGGTACTCTATTCTGTTCTACTGGTCTGTGTGTCTGTCTTTATATCAATACAATACAGTTTTGATTACTGAAGGTTTCTAATATGTTTTGAAATCAGAAAGTGTGATGCCTGCAACATTTTTTTCCATTTCAAAATTGTTTAGACTATTCATGGTCTTTTGTGGTTCTATACAAATTTTAAACTCATTTTTACTATTTTTGTAAAAATTGCCAATGAGACTTTGATAGGGATTGCATTGAGCCTATAGATCGCTTCAGTTAGTATGAACATCTTTAGCAATAGTAAGTCTCCCAATTCCTGAACGTCGGAAGTTTTTCCGTTTGTATCTTGTTTAATTCCTTTCATCAATGTTTTCTAGTTTTTAGTGTATAAGTCTTTCACCTTCTTAGTTGAGGTTTTTCCTAAGTACTTTATTCTTTTCGGATGCTATTGTAAATGTGATTGCTTTCCTAATTTCCTTTTCAAGTAGTGCATTGTTGGGAAATATAAATGCAATTAATTTTAATGGGTTGATTGTGTATCCTTTAACTTTACTGAATTTGTTTATTCTTTCTAACAGTATTTTGTAGAGTCTTTAGGATTTTGAGGAATTTCCATAATGTTGTCCATAGTGGCTGCACCATTTCATATTCCCATCAACAGTGTCATCTGCAAACATGGAAAATTTTACTTCTTCCTTCCTGACTTGAATGTCTTTTCTTTCTTTTTCTTGCCAAATTGCTCTGGCTAGGATTTCCAGTATTATGTTAAATAGAAGTGGCCAAAGGGAGCATTCTTGCTTTGTTACTGATCTTAGAGGAAAATAATACACAATAGGGAAAAAGTAGTCTCTTCAGCAAATGGAAAAACTGGATATCCACACACAAAAGAATAAAACTGAACACTTGTCTTACACTATATATAAAAAAATCAACTCAAAATGGAATAATGAGTTATACATAAGATCAGAAACTGCAAAACTCCTAGAAGAAAACATAGGGGCAAATATTCTTGACATTGGTCTTACTAATGATTTCATGAATATGAAAGCAAAAGCACAGGCAACAAAAGTAAAAAACATCAAACTAAAAAGTTTCTGCACAGCAAAGGAAACAATCATCAAAATAAAAAAGGCAACCTACAGAATGTGAGAAAACATCTGCAAATTATTTAACTGATGGGGGTGAATATCTAAAATTTGTAAGGAACTTCTGTAACACAATAGTAAAAAAAAAAAAAAAAACCCACCAATAATGTGATTAAAAAATGGGCCAAAGATGTCTCAAAAGAAGACATGAAATGGGCAACAGTAATATAAAAGTTCTCAATGTCACTAATTATCAGGGAAATGCAAATCAAAACCACAATGAGATATCACCTCATACCTGTCAGGATGCCTAATACAAAAAGAAACATGTATTGGTGAGAATGTGGAAAATTGGAACCCTTGCACACTATTGATAGGAATTAAAAATTATGCAGCTACTACGGACAACACTGTGGAAGTTCCTCAAAAATTAAAAATAGAACTATCATGTGATCCAGCAATCCCACTTCTGGTACATTTCAAAAGAAGTGAAATCAGGATAACAAAGAGAAATTAGCAATTCCATGTTCACTATTTACAATAGCCAAATGTAGAAACTACCTAAATGTCCAACAAAAGATAAATGGATAAAGTAAATGTAGTATATACATTCAATGCAATAGTATTCTTCCTTAAAAAATAAAGAAATTCTGAAATATGCAGCAACATGGATGAACCTTGAGGACATTATGCTAATTTAATTAAACCAGTCACAGAAAGACAAATACTGCCTGATTCCACTTATATAAGGTATCTAAAATAGTAAAATTCCTAGAATCAAAACATAGAAAAGAAGTTGCTAGAGGCTTTAGGGAGGGGCAAATTGGGAGTTACTAATCAACAGGCATAAAGTTTCAATTAAGCAAGATCAATAAGCTCTAGGGATCTGCTGTACAACGTTGTACTCATAGTCAACAATAAGGTAGTACACTTAAAAATGTTTTATGAGGGTAGATCTCATGTTAAGTATTCTTATGACAACAAAATAAAATTTAAAAAAGAAACAAAAGGCGTCCATGTATTGAGAGAGTGACATCAGCATCCTGGTGGCATTAAGGTGTTTCTCCTCTTTATTCCCCTTTTTAAATAATAATTAGACATCCATCCATGAACAAAAGTGCCTCTATGAGTGTTGTGGGTTCTAGCACCACATGCCAAGTGACCTAGCAGGAGTCCTGCCCACCTATGCATCTGGTAATAGGCAGACAGAGCTCAGGACAGGCTGCGGAACCAGTGGAGCCAGCGAATCTGCCCAGACCCGTCTTGCCATGGTCCGGAAACAACTTGGAGAGTGCTGACCTGGGCAGATCCAAATTGGAAAGGAAGAGGTCAAATGATCTCTATTCACACATAACATGATCTTATATGAGGAAAATCCTAAAGATTCCACACAAAAAATTGCTAAAACTAATAAACAAATTAAGCAAAAATGCAGGATACAAAATCAATGCACAAAAATCAGTTGCATTTCTGTACAATAACAATGAATGTCTAGAGTTAGCTATGCTGCTCCACAGTATTGCTGCCTTGGCGTCCATTTTTCTGGCCAAGCAGCCTGCAAGGACCTTAAACTGACACTAGCCTCGTCAGGCAGGCACGTGCCCTGCATAACAGCCCAGCGAGTGATAAGCTAATTTAAGTTCCTGATATAACTTCCCAACAGCCCTTGTAATCAGCAGTCTCTCCTGCCTCCTAGCACCTTACTCTTGTCCACCCCTTAGATAAGATCTGCATGGGGCTTAGCAAAACTCCCCTCTTTGGGTTTGAGTTGACCAGTCCAGCCTTAGCCTGAGGATCCCAAAGCACTCCACCTATGGACCCTAATAACGGCACGTGCCCCAGGTTCTACCTCTCTATCTGTACTCTGCCTTGACCTCCCTGTATGGCCCCTTGAGACATGCCAGGTACTTCCCCCGGGACCTGTGAATAATAAAATTTTCTATTTAAATTTTTCTTGTAGTCTGTTGTTGAACGGTTCACCATCTGGCATCCTGTGCTCCACTGAATAAGTGTTAATTTGACAATTTCATAACAATTGGCATCACAAATAGGATGGTAGAATTGGGCTAGCAATGTACCATAGGGAATGTGTTTTAGCTGCAAATGGCTAACTGGCTCTCCCAAGTAGGTAATTCTATCTCAAAGGGGTCCGCTCTTTGCTGCCATTCATTTGCACTGCTTTGTGCTGCAGTGTACTGCCTATGAAGGGTACTGCCAAAACTTCCCATCCCAAATTGTAATCTCCAAAAAAAAAAAAAACAAACCAGAGTCCTCCTGGACTTCAGAGCACTGATGGTCAGAGCTGGTCTGAGGTGCCACAGATGTGTTTTCTGCCTGTTAACACCCCACACAGAGGGTGAGTTCCTCCAGCAGCTGTTAGACACTGGGTGTATTTTTTGACTGTAAACACAGACACTGCTGCCGACTGTTAGGTGAATTGGTTAACATTTTCTCAAGATCCCATTGCACTCGTTAACAGGCAGGAAACCTCAGTGGCAACACCCATGCAAGCGTGGGCTACTGGATAAAGGTGCCAGACAGTGCCGTTAAAAAGAAGAGAAGGAAACTTCCCTTCTCTGGCCACTGTGTTTCCTGGCAGCACAGGGACTCCAAATCCTAACCAGTATGATAGGGGAACCCCCACTGGGGAAGATTTGGCTCCTCACAAGGACAAGTGCTGATGGGGCCTGCAGTCCCTTTCTTGCTGTATACCTTACTGCTATCACACCTCATCTCCCAGTCTTATGGGATATTGTGAGTCCCACCCCTGGCACATGGTGGCACAAGATCTAATAGCCTAATATAAACAATATAAATAGCCTGAACACATAGTACTGAAGAAGTTAGCAAGCTCCTCACGAAATGTAAAATACCCATAGAAGCAGCCTGGGTGCTGCTCAGAAATTCAGCATACCAACATGCCAAAGCCCTGGTCCTACGCTCTTGGGGACCAGGGGACAGTCCCAATGATCCTGCCACTATTGTGCTAGTGGAGGCCAACCCCAATCGTAGTGAGGTCAATTGGGACAGCGTGGAGAAGAAAGCCGATACCTATGAGTCCAGCCACCAGGGATGTACGCCATAGATCTTTCTGGTAACAATTCCTAAGGTCTAATAAGATAATAAGGAATTAAAAACTGATACTCAAAATTTTACGTCTCGAGATACTAAATGTTTTAAAAGACTTTGTACAAGAGGAAGGAGAAAAAGGGGCTGACCAGTTGTTCAAAACGTCAAATACTGGCTCTGAGCTACTACTCACCACCACTGAAATGAGACAACTAGCTAGTATTTCCAAAGACTCCAAAATGCATAAGCTTAAAAAAAAAAAAACAGAACCCGCGGTCCAAATTCTTTAGAGACACAGGTGACCCTGACCCCCACCCATGAGAGACTGCCCCAAGACTCATACCATTAAGTCAACCAGAATCAAATCAAAGGCTGCTGCTGCGGACAATCCCAACACCATAGTTGAGACTTCCAGTGACGAGGGCGAGGTAGAACCCAAAGGCACCAGCCCTAAATATATAGAAGGAGAATCTCTTCCCCTGCTTACTTGGATTTTTATGGTTTGGTGCCTAGCTCACCTGTCTTATTGAGGTTATTAACCGCAAAGGCTCAAAGCCAGCGGAAGACACTAGAGAAGCCAGACTCTTTCTCCATACGATTGATATGGTCCAAAGGGTCTATCACTTCTTTGAACATAACAACCTAAATGACCTGGATTTCATCTCAAACCCCGAAGAGGCTCCAATCGACCCCAAATCCAGAAAATTCTTTTTACAGGAAGCCCTGCCAAATTACAGGGCCACACTCCTGCACTTCGTGGGGACCTCCCATAGTATTCAGGAGGCCCTGGAGGAAGCAGACATGGTGGCCCACCATGAAGGAGGTGCTCACTCAGATTCCCAGATTTTACAGTATGAAGGCAGCCCATAACCCCAAGGCCAGCCCTTGGGTGCCCGGCCCCAGAACTCACCTCGCAGAGCACTCTTTCCACCTCCTGGTCCTGGAGCGCCCAAGCAAACCCCATTGAGCAAACCCATTAGAATCATCCTAGGATGATTCTAAACAGCATAGGGCCTTGTACTGGCAGCTCCATCAGTTGGGAGTTCTCGATAACCTTATATCCAGACAGCCTTGGCACAAGCTCCTCTCTTTAAAAGAAGCAATTACTTCACTACAGAGCACACTCTCAATGGCCCAGAGCCTTTAGAGAATCTTGAGGCTCACTCTGCCCCAAATGAGTTCCCTGACCTGTGGGATTGGCAGCCCCCCAGAGCTTTACTCTAGGGAGTTGGCAGCTCCCTAAAGCTTGTCTTACCTCCTGGGGACAATCACCCATTTACAACTCAGGTAGTCCACTGTGACAAAGGTAATAACCAGACTTTCTTGACTCTGTTAGACACAGAAGTCCAAGTCACACTAAGTCCAGGTAACCCTTATAAATTCCTCAAGGGGACCTCATACAGCCTACAAGTCATAGCAGGTAAAACTGTAAAGGCAGTACAAATTACGCTAAATTTGTCTATTGGCACCATATTTCTAAAATAGTTGCCAGTGGTGGTGGCCCCCCCAGCTCTTTCTTTTCCTATTATAGGTATGGATACCCTCATCCAGTGACATGCCTAGTAGAATTAACACAAATTCCTGGCCTTTCTAGTGGGAGCTGCCAAATGGGAACCTGTCCAATTGCCTCCCCAAGTGAAAAACAGAAAATATACCACAATATAGGCTGAAGCAAGGTACAGAGATCCTTTAGCTCATCATTAGAGATATTCTGGACACTGGGGTCATTAGACTTACCATCTCATCCTTTAATGTCCCTATCTGGCCAGTGTTAAAACCAGCCACTAATGAATGGAGATTAACAATTGACTATCAAAACTTAATTGCACAGGTTCCTGCCATTAAGGCTCCCAATGCCAATATTATAGAGATGATAAATGATACCACAAAGGCTCAGGGCCCCTACTTTACTGTCCTAGATTTAGCCAACATGTTCTGCTTGGTCCCAATAACTGAAGACTCACTGAGTCTCAATAACTGAAAATTTACTTCAAATTCAGTGAACTTGTTTTCGCTTTTGAGGGCACCCAGTAAACCTTTACTCAGCTGACCATGGGTTATCCAAACAGCCCTTCCATCACACATAACCTATGCAGACAACATCTAAATTTACTCAAACTAACCCACTGCCATCTTTGACATTATACAGATGACATTCTACTATGAGGGTCCTCTGAGGATGCCATCCAGGAAGATTTGCACCTAGTAACACAATATTTATATTAGAGAGGATGGGCCATTGCTCTATACAAGATCCAAGCCCAGCCAATTTTCTAAGTTTCATGACATAACGTGGTCAGCTGAGGGCTAAGAAACTCTTCTGGCTGTAAAACACTAACTCCTCGCAATCAAAGTTCCTACTACATTATGGCAGATAACACATATTAGGGCTTTTTACTTTTTGAAAGTAACACATTCCACATTTATCCATTCTACTTAGGCCTTTTTATGCCACTACATGAAAATTGGCTTCTTTCCATTGGGGAGAACCTCAACAAAGTGTCTTACGATGGCTGGCCCAGCAAGCCATACAGCAGGCCCAGCCCTTAGTCCTCTGGGATCAGACTTCCAAGTTAAATCACTGGTGATGACCAGTTACACCTTTTGGAGTATCTGAACTAAGCACAGCTCTACCTGGCTGACCATGGGGTTCTGGACCAAACATCTGCCTCAGACAGCAGATGGGAACATGCAACTCAAGTGCCAAATCTTGGCAGCCTAATGGACCCTTTTAGAGATAGAGGCATTAACAGGCACACAGACCATACTGCTTCACACACAAGTCCCCATACTGCCTTGGGTCAGGAATTCAACCCAACAAAGACTCAGCATGGCAACTGAGGCCTCACTGTAAAAGTGAAGTTGATATCTTTAGGGAAGGACTAAACCTGATGTCAAGGGTCTTTTCAAATTCCAAGAGGATATGGCTTCCCCCTTGCTCAGTCCCTTGCCTGCTGACATAGAGGTGAAGCCAGTAGCATCCCCTCTGCTGACCCCTTGAGCAGTTTGGGAAGCCCTTTAGGACCAACTGTCTGACATGGAAAGGGAGCTGGCATTCTTCACCAATAGTAGTACCACCATTGTATGCAATAGAGCCCGCTGGAAGACCACAGCATATCATCCTGCTAGCAGCACATCCTTAGTCAAGGAGGGCTTTCCTGGCTCAGCCCAACTGGCAGAATTGGTGACAGTGCACTTGACTTACAACAAGCCATAAAAATGAGACACCAAGGGCACACATATTTACTGACTTCTGGGTGATAACCAATGGGCTCACAGTCTGGTTTGGACAATGACAAAAATACAATTTCATGATTTAAGGAAAACCTATCTGGGGTGCCTCCATTTGGAAAGAAATAGCCAACTCACACATGCCAATTACAGTCACTCATGTTTGTGCACACACACATCAACAAACACCAGAAGCACATTATAATAACATTGCAGACTCCTTATCCAAATTACACACCTGTTCTAATGCCCCACATGAGCTACCTCCCAAAGTACGAAACACAGCTCTGGACACAACTATTCCTCCAGAAATTCCATATCCACTAGCAGAGTGGGCCCATGTTCATGCGGGGTTGGTGAGCCGAGGAGTCGAAAGAAAGATTTCTTAGACTCTTAAGATCTGGCAGTAGTGCTCTTTTACTTAGAGAATAGAATAGCATGGGGACAGGACCCATGGGCAGTCAGAGCTTCTGTTGCCGCCATGGGAACAGGACCCATGGGCAGTCAGAGCTGCTGCGTGGGGACAGGACCCACGGGCAGTCAGAGATGCTGCCGGCATGTTGCTGTTGCTGCTGCCGCTTCTGCTGCAAAGTTGGGTGGAGAGTAAGGCTAAATTTAAGGCATAGGTATGTGTGTTATCTCTTTACAAGACAAAGAATATGTAAAAAAGTTAAAACGGTATCAGTGCCCATAGGGTCCGGCCATTTGGCAGTCCCACAACTTTTAGATAAGAATCAAACCGGATTGAGTAAATGGCAGAAGTCACCGCTTGAATTTTATCCTCATCTAAAGACAAAGGAGGATTTGGGGGTGGGGGGGTCAGTTACATGAGGTTGCCAGACAGTAAACAACTTAAGTTCTTGCCGCTGGCATTGATTAAGAGTTTCTAGAGATAAGGCCATCCCCCTTCTTCCTGGCACAGAGAGGGAGGCATCTTTACAGATAGAGGTTTCCCTTAGAAATGTAAATATTTCCCAACAAAGGGGTCAGCAAATTCCACTCCTCGGAGCCTGCTTCTCATCTGTAGTTTAAAATTAAGCAGCCTAAAAATCCTCATCACATATCACATCAGGCCATAGAGGAGTGACAGCACTTACGGACTGGGCATACAAGTGTAACACCCCCCTCACCCTGACTAACCAACGTGGTGGTAGATAATTGCCTCCTTTGCTCCCAAACAAAATTCTAGAAGGCTTTCAGGTGGGGAAATGTGGCCCAAGGTGACAGGCCCTACTTGTAATGGCAAATTGATTTTATTAGGCACTGCCACCCTCCACTGGAACTAGTTGGTATACAACCACCATCATGGATGCTTTCACTGCTGGCCACTCCCTCCAAAAACACTGTTTCCCATAATGTATTCTCCTTAACCAGGTATATGTTCGTCCCTTTTGGTTAACCAGTCATCACAGATTCAGATTAAGGTCTTTTCACCTCCCAAGTTGTTCAGTCATGGGCTCAAGAATATGGAATCTTGGGAATTTCCACCCAGCTTACTGGCCCCAAGCAACTGGGCTTATAGAGGGGCATAACAGCCTACACAAAGACATTCTCCTCAAGCATTCAAACAATAAATGATCCTCCAAATGGACAGAAATTTTGCACCTTACTGCAATACTGCTTAATTTCCAGGCCTCAGTTCTCCAAATACCCCACACCAACTACCAGTCTCCTCCAAAGACTCCCCTGTTAGTATTTACAGGGAATCTCCTCCCCTTCTTTGACATTAGAGAGGATGTCATTCATGTCTGCTCACCATATGAATTCTCCTCGTTCCATTTTGATTTTTCCATCATCTCATCATCTTCCACACACTGGTGACCTGATCAAGAGAAGATTGTGCAATTTGACCTTCTTATAATAGAGAGCTCAAAGTGATAAATTCATACCAAATTGCTAAAAGGTCATAATCATACAGATTTTATTGGCCCAGACGATGGCCCAGTACCAGCTGCAAAGCAAAGGCCATCAGCTTTGCATCACTATTTCGGTTATCAAGGTTGGTTAATTAAACCAAATTCATGAAAAATTTTGCAGGAGATTGAAATTATAGCTCCAAGACCCATTAGTGGTGATGCGGGGTCAGTGAGCTGAGGAGTCAAAAGAAAGATTCCTTGGACTCTTAAGATCTGGCAGTAGTGCTCTTTTATTTAGAGAATAGAATAGCATGGGGACAGGACCCATGGGCAGTCAGAGCTTCTGCTGCCGCAAGTTGAGGGTTAGAGCTAAATTTAAGGCATAGGTATGTAAGTTATCTCTTTACAAGACAAAGGAAAGAATATGTAAAAAAGTTAAAATGGTATCAGTGCCCGTAGGGTCCAGCCATTGGGTGGTCCCACAACTTTTAGATAAGAATCAAATGGATTGAGTAAATGGCAGAAGTCACTGCTTAAATATTATCCTCAGCTAAAGACAAAGGAGGATTTGGGGGTGGGGGGGTCAGTTACATGAGGTTGCCAGACAGTAAACAACTTAAGTTCTTGCCGTTGGCATTGATTAAGAGTTTCTAGAGATAAGGCCATCCCCCTTCTTCCTGGCACAGAGAGGGAGGCATCTTTACAGATAGAGGTTTCCCTTAGAAATGTAAATATTTCCCAACAAAGGGGCAAGCAAATTCCACTCCTGGGAGCCTGCTTCTCGTCTGCAGTTTTAAAATTAACTAGCCTAAAAATCCTCGTCAGTGGAACCATGTGGATCTCAGAGAGAAGAAGAGGCCCTCTGCCTAATGGATGTCAGTCATATTAAGGAAAGAAAATCTAAAAAGAAACTCCAGTATCTTGGGGCCACTATCAGTAGACACAGGCTGGACCCCTACCCCATCTTAGATGAAGAGGTAAAAGACCTCTTGCTTCAAAGCAACTACACCCTGCCTTTGATCAGTATCCAGATTTCTCACCCCAAAGGAGGCCCCTGCAAGCTAGTCAAATGCCAATGCTCTCTATGGTTGTGGCTATTGCTTTTATTGTGTATGGGCTGGATAACAAGGCTGCTGGCAGACCCCTCAGGCTTAACCCTGTCTCAGGAGAAGTGCTGGAACTAAATCAGACAGGTTCACAACTGCACCACAGGATGGCTGAGCACCAGGTGCTGGCAGGCCCTGTTAGAAGGGCTTTGGCCAGCATGCTACCAGTCATGGATTCAGACCTAGAGCTCACCCCTCTCTACATTAAATGTCATCAATGGAAGTGACACTTAAACGTGTTTCACCCCCCTTATACCATGCCTCAAATTGTATCCCCGGCAGAACTACCCTCTCAATGAAAGCAAATCAGACCCATTTGGCTGGCAGATTTGCGCTCTAGTGATCTTACTATAGTTTTAATTGGGTCATCTCTGGATTGCAAAGCTACCATCTACAAAATGTCCCTACAATTTGGTTATCAATATGCCCAGAATCTGTATGCATTGTGGGCAGAGTTCCCACAAATCTCGGTCACAGACATTGACGACTCCTTTGCGCGGTGCACCCCTGATGATCTGATGGAGCTCACTGAGATCTGCTCAACCAGCAGTAGAGCCTATAATTGTAGTTCCATACTCTATGGCCTCCAGGATATATAGTAAAAACTTAACACCAGCCAGCCATTCCTATCCTTCACGGATCCCCAGCTGGGAAGGCCGTCTTACCCTGGACTGTCCTCCACCACCCTGAAGCACACCAACTCCACAGATGACATCATTCCAGCCCAAAGCTCACTATTTGAGATGACTATGCCTCAGACAATGACACCACAACCCAAGAGGATGACACAGGAGACAATGTGCCCCAACCTCACTGGGCAAAGGGGCTTTCCTCTTCTAGGTTACCTTCACACCAGAAAGGCAATGGCTGTGGTGACTGTCAGCCTCAAGGCCAAGTTGCAAAAATACCTCCAACTGATCAACACTGAGGACCCTATAGACTACTATTTTTTTGAAATAGATAACTGCCTGCCTCACAAACCTTGCCTCTATCAAAACCTTTGCAAAACAGTGAGCAAATGCCCTGCTGGGAACACTAGAAGTCATTTGTCCCTTATAGCAAGTCAAACAATGTATCTTAAGCCAAGTCAAACAATGTATTCTAAACACTTCTAGCTTGACCTGCCTAGACCCCATGGTCAGGAAACTCTGGATGCTGTGTTTGCTGCTCAGTGTACTAGATTACGGCTTTTGCTTTCCACCCAATGCATCCATGACAGACCCTATACCCTTCATTATTCCCATCATCACCACAAGCACCTCCTCCATACCTGAAATTGCCAACTCCACTTCTCTCTCCACCTTATCCATCAGCCCCACCCCATTGTACACCATAACCCTGCCCCGCACCACAAGCCAGTGGCCTAGATCCAACACAACAAATATATTCATACAAAACCTCTGAGGGAGCAGTCCAAGACTTGCAATTCAAACAATGTTGAATCTGTCACCACACAGGGCCAGACCTACAGCTTCATGTCATTACCTATCTCGCAGGTCTTCCTAGTGATTATTGCCTTGTACTAACTTCCTCCAAAACACCTTGAGCCTCATTTAGGCTAGACTAAACTCCTAATCTAGACCCCAAACAGGACACCCTGTGGATAAGTATCAATAGCCAAGCCCCACAGTGGTACTTTCTAAGAGATGCTAACTATACTCAAACACAAAAGCTGGACCTCATCCTGTATATTTACCAAACCAAAATGATAAATAATGCCTCATTCTGATTCTATTGTAGACCTGACTCAAAGGGCCAAGAGCAAGTCCACTTGATCCTGCCATATATATAGGAGATGACCCCTATTATTGCAACATTGTTACCTTTAATATTCCAGCCACCTTTACCTTCATGGCAGCTCTCCACTAGAGACATCTTACTCACATACCAAGAGAACCATTCTTACCCATATCCTATTGGGAGTGGCTATCACCACTGGAATGCCAGGCATAGAAATGAGTGCTACCGTCCTAGCCCAATAAGATCAGATATTAAAAGCCACCCAGTAAATACCCTCCACTCTAATCAACTACACACAGATACCACACTACAGTCTGAGAATGATGCAAAGAGCATGATTCAGGAGTTAGATTTCCTATTGGCTGAATGGGAAAGAATCTGTTCTATACAAGGCACTTCTTACTGCATGTACATTAACAACTCAGGACAAGTACAGGCCGACCTCCAGAAGATATCTCAAGATATCCAGGTCATGCATAATATAACTAAAATATTTCAACAAATTTCCACACTCCCTGAGGTCCCTGAATTGTTCTTATGGCTCTCGCCACCCACCTGGGGGCAATGGTTAAGAACTGGATTTCAGACAGTAACAAGTCTATTCATCATAGGCTTCATCATTACTGCCTTGGTTAAATGTGCCTTACAATGGCTTCAGAAAACAATACCTATGTCCTTTAACATATCTGCTACACAAGTCATTGCTATTCCTGACGCTGCGGCATCACAGGGTGGATTGTCAAGTTTAGTTAACATATTCCATGATATTGCTGCCTAAGTATCCATTTTCTTGGCCAAGCAGGCTACAGGGCCCTTAAACTGACACTAGCCTCCTCAAGCAAGCACATACCCTAGATAACAGCCCACAGAGTGACAAACAAATGTAAGCTCCTGATATGACTTCCCCAAGGCTCCCTTGCCTCCCAGCGTCTTCTCTTTGTGCATCCCTTAGTTAAGAGCCCCATGGGGTTTACCAAAACTCTGCTCCTTTGGTTTGAATTGACAAACCTGGTCTTAGCTGGGAGCCCCAAAGCACTCCACCCGTGGATCCTAATAAAAGCATGTGCCCCAGGTCCTTTCTCTCTTTCTGTCTACACCCTACCTTGAACTCCCTGTGTGGCCCCTCACAAGGCATGACAGGTACTTCTTCCAGGGCCTGTGAATAACAAGCTTCTCTATTTCAATTTCTCTTGTGGTTTATCATAAACCAGGGCTTACCATCTGGCAACCTGTGCTCCACTTAACAATGTTAATTTGTCAGATTCATAACAATAAACAATACAAAAAGAAAATTAAGACAATGATTCCATATACAATAACATCAAAAAGAATAAAATACTTATGAACAAACCTAACTAAGGAAGTGAAAGACTTGTGCACAAAAACTATAAACTTTGCTGAAAGAATATAAAGACACAAACACATGGAAAGACATCTCATGCTCATGGACTGAATGATTTAATATTAGGATATCAATATTACATAAAGCTTTACAAATTCAAGGCAATCCCTATAAAAATCTTAATTACTTTTTTTTTTTTTGCAGAAATAGAAAATCCACCTTAAAAATCATCTGGAATCTCAAGCAACCAAGAGTAGCCAAAACAATCTTGAAAAAGTACAAAGTTGGAGATCTCCCAGTCCCTGATATCAAAAGTTATTGAAAGGTTGCAATAGTCACAACAGTGTGGTACCTGCATAAAGACATAGAGTCAAATAGAATAGAATAGAGAGTCCAGAAATAAACTCTCATATATGGTCAAATGATTTTTGACAAGGATGCCAAGACTATTCAATGGGAAAAGGAAAGTCTTTTCAATAAATGTTGTTGGGAAAACTGGATATCCACAAGCAAAAATATGAAGTTGAACCCTTACCTTACATTATATACAAAACTAACTCAAAATAGATCAAACAACTACAAGTAAGAAATAAAATTATTTTCTGATAAACAAATAAATGAGGTAAAAATTGAAAGAATAGATTGAGAGTTAGGGAGCATGTTCTTCTAACAGTGACCACTAATTAGTTACATGTACTTGGTCAAGTAAAATTACCATTCTGGCTTCACTTTACCCTTCTGTGAAATGAAGATAACATACGATGTGATATATGAAGTACTATATAGCTCTATCATCATATGATTTGACTTGGTTTATATTACACTAATGGATGACAATCTATTTGCTATGCTAAAATCACAGACTTTTAAAACAAGAATAAATCATTATTGCAATAATTAAATTGAATCTAAAAATGTTACATGACTTTTCCAGTAAGTATCACAAAGCTACTTGGGGCCAATCTGGAAATACAACCTAATCTCACAACTTTTAGTATAATCCTCTTACCCACATTCATGGAGCAAATGGCATTATTTAGTCAATTTACTTATTTGATTATTTTAAAAATTGTGTATTATGTTCTCCACACTGTATTAGATACAAGGAATTATAAATGAATGAAAAAATTTCTGACTATTATAGTTTACATCCTAACTGAAGAAACAAATGCCAAAACAAATGCAGTGTGATAAATACATGCTTAAGGAATGTACACAGTCTCTGGGTCCATAGTGGAAGAAATGACACAGAGATTTCTGAGTTGAACATTGAGGGATGAGTAAGAACTTGCCATGCTTGAAAGAGGAATGATCACTGCAACTAAGTTAATAGCATACATAAAGACACTAAATCATAAGGTTAGTGTATGGAGCAATTAAAACACTTGTTACATGAAGGAAGATGGCACAGATATAGCAAGAATAAGGCTGACAACACAGGATTGAGCCAGATTAGGAGGGATCTTGATTTCTGTGTTGAGCAATTGAAATTGTATTATATAATTTGGTGGTTTTTAAACTGTACTCCAAGAAGCTATGGGGGAAGTGAAGTCAGTAAGATGACAGAATAGGAAGTCCAAGACCTCACGACCCCCCACACAGAAATGCCAATAAAACAATTAAATTTGGATCAGCATAATTTCAGCTAAGAAGTTCCAACACCCAAGATGAGAACAAAATCAGAAAAACTGCTTTGAAATAGGTAGAAAGAGCACTTTCCCTTTCCGAGTCAGCCTCTCCCCCAAGCCAACACAGCTCAGGACTGAGAGAGATAAACCCAGCCCACAGTTTCTACCTGGGGAGAAAGAAGAGTGAAGCATGCATCTAAAATTCTTTGCTTTTTCAGGGGCAATGTGTGAGAGATCTACTTCAGTCTCATCTTACTCAGAGTGCTAAAGCAACTAGCATAGTTAGAATGCCTGAAGGCAGTTAAGAACAAAGATAAAGAGTGTGGGCTCTCAACAGACTGAATAGCTTTAACAGGATGGAGAGAAGGAACACAACCCTGAGACTTCTCCTTTGGAAGGAAGGAAGTGGAGTTTGCACCAAACCTCCCAAAATTCCAGAGCACTTCCTTGGGGGAGAAAAGTGGGCAGCGCTTAACAGCTAACATAGCTCTTTGGGATTGAGAGAAGGTGCACAATTCTGAGACTTCTTCAGGAGGTAGGGAGAAAAGTGGAGGTTGCATCCAACTTCCAGACATTCAGGGCACTTCCCCAGGGTAAAAATGATGGGTGGCTCTCAGAAGTTGGCAAAGCTCTGCAAGATAGGGAGAAAACACACAACCTAGAATCATCTCCTTCAGGAGGAAGAGAAAGAAGTGGATCTTGCATCCAACATTGCAGAATTTCAGTGCACCGCCCTAGAGAAAGGGGCAGGAGGTTTAAGGTAGCTGCACAGTTCTGAGAAAATGGGAGAAACACACAAGTCTGAGACTTCTTCTTCAGGAAGGAGGGAAAGGAGTGGAGTTTGTATCCAACACCCCAGCCTATCAGCGCACTGCACTAGGGAAAGGAGAAAGGTGGTTTATGGAAGCCAACATGGCTCTGTGAGATTTAAAGAAGGCAGTCAATACTACAACTTCTCAATCCAGAAAGAGGAGGAGGAGTGGAACATAACCACAGAAAACATTTGAGAGGTTCTGAAACATGTTGATTAATGAAGGACTTTTCCTGCCAAAACCACTCCTTAAAAACTAGAAGAACAAGCTATTTCTTCAAAGGTGCAGACACCAACCCTAAGCTACAAGGAACGTGAAGAATCAGGAAAATATGACACCACCAAAGAAACAAAATAAATCTCCATAACCAACCCTAAAGAAATGGAGAGCTATGAATTGCCTGACAAAAAATTCAAGTAATCATTTTTAAAAAGCTCAATGAGCTAAAAGAGAACACAAATAGACAAGCACATAAAATCAGGGAAACAATACATGAACAAATGAGAATATCAACAAAGAGATAGAAACCACACAAAAGAGCCAAACAGAAATTATGTAGCTGTCAGAGCAAAATGGAAAAAAAAATGAAAACGAATGAAGAAAATCTACAAGACTTACAGGACACAATAAAATGAGCCAAAATATGAATTATGGGAATCCCAAAAGGAGATAGAGAAATGGGTATAAAGCTTATTTAAAGAAATAATAGTAAAAAAAAAATACCAAATCTAGGAAAAGAAATGGACATTCATATCCTAAAAGCCCAAAAGATCCCAACTAGGATAAATCAAATAAGTCTACATCAAGATACATTATAATCAAATTGTCAAAATTAAGACAAGGAGAATTCTGAAAGAAGCAAGAGAAAAATAACTCATTATGTACAAGGGAGCTCCTATAAGACTAGCAGTGAATTTCTCAGCACAAACCTTCCAAGCTATGAGAAAGTAGGATGACATATTTAAATTACTGAAAGAAATCACTGGCAACCAAAAATGCTACATCCAGCAAAACTGTCTTTCAGAAATGAGGTAGTGATAAAGACTTTCCCAAACAAAGTTGAGGAAATTTGTCACCACTAGATCTGCTTTATAAGAAATGCTAAAGGGAGTTCTTCAAGTTGAAATGAAAAGACACTGTAATCAGTACCATGAAAGCATATGAAAGTATAAAATTCACTGGTAATGGTAACTATATATAAACAAACATAGAATAATTTAATACTGTAATGGTGTGTAAATCACTTTTAACTTTAGTGTAAAAGTAAAAGACAAAAATATTAAGAATAATTACAACTATCAAATTTCTTGATGGATTCATAATTAAAATACACAAATTGTGAATTAATTACATAAAGTGTGAGGGCAAGAAGTAAAAGTATAGAATTTTTTATATGATTGAAGACGAGTGGTTATCAGGTTAAAATAAACTGTTATAACTATAAGATGCTTTATGTAAGCCTAACGATAACAAAAAGAAACATATGAAAGAGAAAGAAATCAAAGAATATAACTAAAAGAAATCAACAAAATATAAAGCAAGACAGTAAGAGAAGAAAAAAGCACTAAAAAGCAGACAGAAAACAAGTGAAACTGCAATAATGAGTCCTTCCACATCAATAACTAATTATAAATGGATTAAATTCCCCAATCAAAATACATAGAGTGGCTGAATAGATAATAAAAGAAGACTCAACTATATGTTGTTTACAAGACACTTACATTAAATTCAAGGACACACATAGACTGATATTGAAGATAAGGAAAAGTAATTCAACACAAAATGTACATAAAAGAGAGTAGATGTGGCTATACTTGTACCAGAAAAAACAAACTTTAAGTAAAAATTTGTCACAAGGGACAAAGAAGGACATTATATAACAATAAAATATCAATTCATCAGGAAGATATAACAATTATAAATATATATTCACTCAACATCAGAGCACCTAAATATATAAAGCAAACATTGACAGAACTGAAGGAAGAAACAGACAATAAAATAATAGTAGTAGGAGACTTCAATACTCCACTTTCAACAATGGATATACTCTCCAGACAGAAAATTAATGTGGAAACAGTGGACTTGATAAACATGATAGACCAAAAGGATCTAACAGACATATACAGAAAATTCCACCCAAAAGGAGAAGAATACATGTTTCTCAAGCGTACATGGACCATTGTCCAGGATAGATAAAATTTAAGGCCACAAAACAAGTCTTAATAAATTTAAAAAGATTGAATATTCCAAGTATCTTTTCCAAACACCCTGGTATGAAACAAGAAATCAATAACAGAAGAAAAAATTTTAAAATATATAAAAATTAAACAGTATACTCTTAAACAACAAATGAGTCAAAAAGAAATCAATAGAGAATCAGAAAGTGTCTTGGGACAAATGAAAATCAAATACAACAAACCAAAACTTATAGAATGCAGAAAAAGTAGTAGTAAGAGGAAGTTTATAGTGATAACTGCCTACATTAAAAAAGAAGAAAGATTTCAAATAAACAATCTAAATATACACCTTGAAAAACTAGAAAAGAAGAAACTGAGCCCAAACTTAGCAGAAGGAAGAAAATGATTACAGCAAAAGCAAGTAAAATAAAGAATAGAAAAAATCAATGAAACCAAGTTAGTTTTTTGAAAACATAAACAAATTTTGCAGAATTTTATATAGACTAATGAATAAAAAAGACAAAATAAAAAGTATGAAAAGAGACTACTATCATCAATTATACATCACTAAATTGTAAAACCAAAAAAAAAGGATAAGTTCCTAGATATATGCAACCTAATCAGACTAAATCATGAAGAAATAGAAAATTTGAACAGACCAAAAATGAGGAAGGAGATTCAATCTGTAATCAAAAACCTCCCAACAAAGGAAATCCCAGGACCAGATGGCTTCACTAGTGAATTGTACCAAACATTTAAAGAACTAATGCCAATCCTTCCCAAACTGTTCAAAAAAATTTGGAAAGGGAACACATCTAAACTTATTTAATGAGGCCAGCATTACCTTGATACCAAAGCAAGACTAAGATTACAAGATAAGAAAATTAAAGGCCAATATCCATAATAAACATAGATGAAAATCCTGGGCAAAACACTACCAAATCAAATTCAATAGCACATTAAAAGGATCATACATCATGATCAGGTGGGATATATCCCTGAGATGCAAGGATGACTCAACATATAAGAATCAATAAATGTGATAGAGTACAATAATGGAATGAATGCTAAAAATCACATAACTATCTCAATGGATACAGAAAAAAGCATTTGACAAAATTGAAACACTTTCATGATAAAAATGCTTGAAAAACTAGGTATGGAAAGAATGTACCTAAACCTATTAAAGACCACATACGACAATCCCATAACTAACATCATATTCAGTGGTGAAAAATTGAAAAATTCTTCTCTAAGGCCATGAACAACACAAATATGCTCATTCTTTTTTTTTTTTTTTTTGGAGGAAGATTAGCCCTCAGCTAACTACTGCCAGTCCTCCTCTTTTTGCTGAGGAAGCCTGGCTCTGAGCTAACATCCGTGCCCATCTTCCTCTAGTTTATACGTGGGATGCCTACCACAGCATGGCTGCCAAGCAGTGCCATGTCCGCACCCGGGATCCGAGCCAGCGAACCCCGGGCCGCCGAGAAGCGGAACGTGCGAACTTAACCGCTGCGCCACCGGGCCGGCCCCCGAATATGCTCATTCTTGATACTTCTAGCCAACATAGTGCTGGAGTACTAGCCAAGACAAGTGGGAGTAAAAAAAAGATCCACATCAGAGAGGAAGAAGAATAACTGTCTGCATATTTGCAGATGACATTGTGTGACATGTAGAAACCCCTACAGAATCCACAAGACAAACTGTTAGAACTAATACACAAAATCAGTAAAGTTGCAGGACGCAAAATCAATATTCAAAAATCCCTTGCATTTCTGTATGCTAACAACAAACTATCCAGAAAGGAAATTAAGAAAACAATTCCATTTACAAGAGCATGAAAAAGAATAAAGTACTTAGGAATAAACTTAACAAATGAGGTGAAAGTTTCGTATACTGAAAACTAAAATTGTAACTAAGATTGGAAGGTTTAATATTTTGAAAATGTCCATACTACTCAAATCAACCTACAGATTCAGTGCTATTCACATCAAAATTTCAATGGAATTTTTCACAGAAATAGAACAAACAATCCTAAAATTCATATGGAATCAAAAAAGACCCAGAGTAGCCAATGCAATCTTGAGAAAGAATAACAAATTTGAAGGCATCACACTTCTTAATTTCAAAATACATTAATAATTTACCATTATTAAAACAGTATAGTACTAGGATAAAGTCAGACATATAGACCAATAGAACAGAATAGTGAATCTAGGAATAAATCCATGAATGTATGTTCAAAAGACCTTTGACAAGGTTTCCAAGAATACTTAGTGAGGAAAGGATAGTCTCTTCAACTAGCAGTGTTGGAAAAACTGAATGTCCATACACAAAATAATTAAATTGGACTGCCACCTACACCATACACAGAAATCAACTCCAAATGGATTAAAGACTTAACATAAGACCTGAAACTGTAAAATTCGTAGAAGAGAAAATAGAGAAAATCTTCTTGACATTGGTTTTGGTAAAGATTTCTTGCATATGACAACAAAAGAACAGGCAACAAAACAAAAATATACAAGTGGGATTATATCAAACTAAAAAGCTTCTGCAAAAGGAAAGGAAACAATCAAAAGAATAAAAATGCAACTTTCAAAATGGGAGGCAGGGCCAGCCCCATGGTGGAGTGGTTAAGTTCGCGTGCTCCACTTTGACAGCCCAGGGTTTCACCAGCTCAGATCCTGGGCGTGAACATGGCACCATTCATCAAGCCATGCTGAGGCAGCATCCCACATAGCACAACCAGAAGGACCTACAGTTAGAATATACAACTGTGTGCTGGGGGGGCTTTTGGGAGAAGAAGAAAAAAAGAAGATTGGCCACAGATGTTGGCTCAGGTGCCAATCTTTAAAAAAAAAAGTTTGGGAGGAGATATTTGCAAATATTATACCTGATAAGTGATTAATTTCCAAAAACTATAAAGAACTCCTACAACTTAATAGCAATAAAAATAAATGACAAAAATGGGCAAAAGTCTTGAATAAACATTTGTCCAAAGAAGACATACAAATGGACAAAAGGTATATGCAAAGGTGCTTAATATGATTATCAAAGAATGCAAATGAAACAGTGAGATATCACTGCACAACTGTTGAGGTGTCTATTAACAAAAAAACAAAGATAACAACTGTTGGCAAAGATAAGTAGCAAGTTGAATCCTTGGATACCATGAGGATGTAAAATGGTGCAGAATCTGTAGAAAACAGTCTATAAGTTCCCCCCTAAAATGAAAATAGAACTACCATATAATCAAACAATCCCTCTTCTGGATATATAACCAAGAGAATTAAAATCAGGATCCCAAAGAGGTATCTGCACTCTCATGCTCATTGCAGCATTATTCACAATAGTTAAGATGTGGAAATATACCAAGAGTCCTTCTACAGATGAATTGATAAAGACATGGGACTTCCAGTTTATGGTTCCACATGAAAGGAGCTTAGAAGTCATGATTCCATCCTAACAACAAGTTAAAAATTGAATAGACTGAAAAAATCAACAACTCTTCTTGGATCCATAAGAGAGGGGAGGACATAGGGTAAACTACTGACCTCAAGATTGGAGAGAGAGACAGATGACTACAGGGAGTCACAGCTTTACTACAGTAGAGACTCATGAGAGGAAAGTGGTAGGAGAAACAGCACCTGTGTAAAAAACTCTGAACTGAAATTGACCAATTGCTGGAAACTCAGTGCAGACAACTCTGAGAATAAAAAATTCCAGGGTGACCCAGTCATTGGAGTGCTGCCCACAATATTATGAGATTTACCTCCAAGAACTTGACAAGGTTTTCACAATAAATATAGCAGAAAAATCCACTTGGGCTTATGGCAGAGGGAGGGAAAAGGAATCACTTTGAAATATGCCAGATTACTCTGTTGTTCTTAACAAGGCCTGACCTCAGTGGAGACTAATTAACAAAAGCTTAACCTACTGGGCTATTATAAGAGCCCAACTGACAAGGAGGAAGAACATTATCTATCTCCAGCCCAATCTAGCCATTCTGTCCCATCTAAGAGGGGAGAAAAAAACTGGCAAATACTTTTGAAGTTCACAATCCAGAGGCATAGACTCACTAAAAGACTAAGACTTAATCATAGGGTTATAGAAACTTTATTTTCTCACCACCACATTACTAAATGGCTATTTATGGCAATTCCTGGTACCCATTTCATCATGTTCAACTATCAAGAAAAAATTACAAGGCATACCAAAAGAAGAAAAGGCACAATTTGAAGAGGCAGAGCAATCATCAGAACCCGACATGGCAAGAATATTGGAATTATCAGACAGGGAATTTAAAGCAACTATGATTAATGTGCTAAAGATTATAATGAATAAAGTAGACAGCATGCAAGAATAGATGGTCAATGGAAGCAGAGAGATGTAAATCCTAAAAATGTACCAAAACAAATGCTAGAGGTAAAAAACACTCTAACAGAAAAGAGTAATTTTATGGTGGGTTTATTAGTAGACTAAATAACTACAAAAATTGTAACATACACAATTTCTGTAATGGGAATACTGGAAAAAGAAGTAAAAAAGGGAGAGAAGAAGTAAAAAAGGAAGAAATATTTGAAAAAATAATTACTGAGAATTTCCCCCAAATAATGTCAGACACCAAACCACAGATAGAAGAAGCTCGGAGAACACCAAGCAAGAAAATGCAAAAACAAATAACTAAACAAACAAAAACTCCACCTAGATATATCATCTTTAAATTGCAGATAATCAAAGACAAACAAAAAATACTGAAATTAGCCAGAGGAAAAACACACCTTACCTATAGCTGAACAAAGATAAGAATTACATTTCACTTCATCTCAGAAACCATACAAGCAAGAACAGAGAGGACTGAAATATTTACAGTTTTCAGAGAAAAATGTACTAACTTAGAATTCTGTATCCTGTAAAATTATCCTTCAAAAGCAAAGGAGAAATACTTTCTCAGACTAACAAAAATTAAGGGAATTTGTTGCCAGTAGACTTGCCAGTAGACATTAAAAGAAATTCTTCTGAGAGGAGGAAAGAAACATGGGTCAGAAACTCAGATCTACATAAAGAAAGGAAGAGCATCAAAGAAGGACTAAGTAAAGGTAAAATGAAAACTCATTTCTCCTATTTTTATTTGAACTAACAGTTTGTTCAAAATAATAATAGTAACAATGTATTCATTATGTATGCTTACATATATATCTTATAGTTAAGAGTTTAACTAAGGTACTTTTCGTAGTATTGCTTCCTTAGGATCCACTTTGTTTGGCCAAACAGTCTTCAGTGACCTTAAACTGACACTAGCCCCCTCATACAATTGCATGCTTGAGATAGCACCTCACAGAATCTCAAGCAAATGTAAGTTCCTGATATAATTTCCCCAACATCCCTTGTGATCAACAATCTCCCTGCCTCCCAGCACTTTTCCCTTAATTGCCCCCTTTGACAAAATTCCTGTGTGGCTTATCAAAACCCTGTTCTTTTGGTCTGAATTGACCAATCTGGCCTTAGCCCAAGAGCCCCAAAGAATTCCCCCATGGACCCTAATAAAGGCATGCATCACAGATCCTGCCTCTCTCTGTTTATACTCTGCTATACTCTGTGTGTGGCCTCTCAAGTAAGCCAGGAACTTCTTCAAGGTCAGTAAATAATAATAAACTTCTCTATTTCAATTTCCCTTGTGGTCTGTTGAATTGAAGTTCACAATCTGGCACTCTATGCTCCATTTAACAAGTGTTAACCTGACAAAGTCATGTATACTGCAAACTCTAAGGCAACAATTAAAAAAGTAAGCAAACGAAGTATAACTGAAATGCTAAGAAAGGAGAGAATATAGAATTATATAAACTTCTCAATTAAAACCACAAAAGACAGAAAAAGAGTGGGAGAAAAATACAAATAAGAGGGGCAACAAATAGAAAACAGTGATGAATATGGTAGGTATTAATCCAATTATGTCAATAATTACTTTGAAGGTCAATGGTCTTAATGAACCAATTAAAAGATAGAGGCTGTGAGAGTGGATCAAAAAATATGACCCAAATACATCTTGTTTTCAAGAAATTCACTTTAAATATAAAGATACATACAGATTAAAAATAAATGAGTGAAGAAAAATATATCATGCTAACATTAATCAAAAGAGAGCAGGCATAACTATATTACCCCGAGCAGACTTAAAAGCAAGGAAAATTATCAGGGATAAAGAAGGGTAAAACATAATTATTAAGGGGTCAGTTCTCCAAAAGACATAACACTTCTTATTGTGTATCCACCTAACAACAGAGCATCAAACAACATGAGGCAAACATTGATAGGACTACAAGGAGAAATAACTGAATCTTCTATCATAGTTGGAGACTTCACCTTTCTTTTAGAAATGAACAGACCCACCAGGCAGAAAATCAGTAAGGACAGAGTTAAACTCACCAACATCATCAACCAACTAGATAAAATTGACATCTATAGACTACTTCATCTGACAACAGCAGAATACACATTTTTCTCAAGCTCACATGTAATATTCTCAAAGATAGTCCAACTTCTGGACCATATAACACACTGTAACAACTATAAAAGAATAGAAATCATACAATGTCTACTCTCTGACCACAATGGAATTAAACTAGAAATCAATAACAAAAAGATAACTGGAAAGTCCAAAAATATGTGAAAATGAAAATACAAACTTCTAAATAATATATAGGTCAGAGAAATGAAAAAATATGTACTAAATGAAAATGAAAACACAACTTACCTGAATTTTCAGATGCAGAGAAAGCAGCGCTTACAGGAAATTTATAGTACTGAATGCATATGTTAGAAAAGAAGAAAGATCTAAAACCCATAATTTAAGTTTCCATCTTAGGAAACTAAAAAAAGATGAGCAAATTAAACCCAAAGTAAGCAGAAGAAAAGAAATAATAAGAATTGAATTGGAAATAAATGAAATTAAAAATAGGAAATCAATAGAGAAAAATCAATGAAAGCAAAAGCTGGCTTTTTGAAAAGATTAATAATAATTTTAAAAGATAAGTTTCTGTTCAGGCTAACTACGAAAAAAGAGAAAGGACACAAATTACTAATATCAGATGTTAAAGAGGGGACATCACTACAGATACCATGGACCAGGGATAATAAAGGAAACTATAAATAATATTATGCCCAAAAATTTGATAAACTAGATGAAATGTACCAGTTCTTTGACTGATAAAGTCTACCAAAATCACACAAGAGGAATTAAATAATATGAATAGACATATCTATTAAAGAAATTGAATCAATAATTAATAACCTTTCAAAACATAAAGCACCAGGCCTGGATGGATACACTAGATAATTTTATCAAATATTTAAGAAGAAAATTGAAAGAAGAAATTATACCAATTCTCTACAATTTCTTTCAGAGGATAAAAGCAGAGAGTATACTTTCTAACTCATTCTATAAGACTGGCATTACCCTAATACCAAAACCAGACAATGCCGTTATGAGAAAAGAAAAGTGCAGATGAAAATCTCTCACAAGCAGAGACACAAAAATTCTTAACAAAAGATTAGCAAATCAAATCCAAAAGAATATAAAAAGAATTATACACCATGACCATGTGGGATTTTTCCTAGATATGCAAGGCTGGTTGTACATTTGAAAATCATTTAATATAATCCATCACATCAACACACTGAAAAAGAAAAATCACAGGATTATATCAATAGACACAGAAGAAGTATTTGACAAAATCCAACACCTATTATAATAAAAATTCTCAATAAAGTAGGAATAGAAGGCAAATATTTCAACTTGATAAATACTATCTGCAAAAATCCTGCAGCTAACATTATACTCAATGGTGAGAAACTCAAAGCTTTCCCACAAAGATCAGGTACAAAGCAAAATGTTTCCTTTCACCATTCCTTTTCAACATTGTACTGCAAGTACTTGCTAACGCAATGAGACAAGGAAAGGAAATAAAAGGTATACCGGTTGGGAAGGAAGACATAAAACTCTCTTTGTTCACAGATTACATAATAGTGTATGTAGAAAATCTGAAAGAATTAACAAAAAAACTCCTGGAACTAGTAAGTGATTAAAACATATTTGCAGGAAACAAGGTTAATATCCAACTTCAATTGCTTTCTTATATACTAACAATAAACAAGTGAAATTTGAAATTAAAAACACAATACCATTTACATTCCTACCCAAAAAAGTGAAATATTTAAGTATAAATCTAAAACAATGTACTATATCTATATGAGGAAAACTACAACACTCTGATGAACAAAATCAAAGAACTAAATAAATCAAGAAATATTCCATGTTCATGGATAGGAAGACTCAACATTGTTAAGATGTCAGTTCTTCCCAACTTGATATAGAGTCAATGCAATCCCGGTCAAAATCCCAGTAAGTTATTTTGTGGATATCGACAAACTAATTCTAAAATTTACATGGGGAGGCAAAAGACCTAGAATAGCCAATAAATATTGAAGGAAAAGAACAAAGGTGGAAGACTGAAGCTACCTGACATCAAGATTTATTATAAAGAAGCAGTAATCAAGATAGTGTGGGACTGGTGAAAGAACATTCAAATAGATCAATGGAACAGAATAGAGAATCACAAAACAGACCACCATAAACTTTTTCAACTGAACTTTGAGAAAGGAGCAAATGCAACACTATGGAACAAAGATAGTCTCTTCAACAAATGGTGCTGCAATAACTGGACATAAACATGCATAAAATAAATATAGACACCACAAACCATACACCCTTCATAAAAATTAACTCAAAATGGATCATAGTCCTAAAGATAAAATGAAAAACTATAAAACTCCCAGAAGATAACATAGGAGAAAACTCAGATGACCTTGGATATGGCAATGCTTTTTTAGATACAATAACACAGGCACAATCCATGAATGAAATAATGCATTCATTATTCATGAAATAATTAAAATTCATGAAAATTAAAAACTGTCCTCTGCAAAAGACAATATAAAAAGAATGAGAAGACAAGCTGCAGACGGGGAGAAAATATTGGTGAAACAGATACGCAAAAATTATCATCCAAAATATACAAAGATTTTTTAAAACTCAACAATAAGAAAACAAACACCCTCATTAAAAAGATAGCCAAAGACCTTGACAGACACCTGACTGAGGAAGATATACAGATGGAAAATAAGCATATGAAAAGACTCTTAACATCATATGTCGTCAGGAAAACGTGAATTAAAACTACAACAATGAAAGCCAGCCCTGATGGCCTAGTGGTTAAAGTTGGGTGTGCTCTGGTTCAGTGGCCCAGATGTGGAACCACACCACTTGTCTGTCAGTAGCCATGCTGTGGTAGTGGCTCACATAGAAGAACTAGAATATACAGTTATGTACTGGGGCTTGGGGAGGAAAAAACAAAAAATAGGAAGATTATCAACAGATGTTAGCTCAGAGTGACTCTTTCTCAGCAAAACAACAACAACAAACCTCTAACAATGAAATACCACTATACACCTATTAGAATGGCCAAAATGCAGAACACTGACAACACCAAATGCTGATGAGGTTGTGGAACAACAGGAGCTCTCATTCATTTCTAGTGGGAATGCAAAATGGTAAAACCACTTAGGAAGACAGTTGGATGGTTTCTTACAAAACTAAACATACTCTTACCTTATAATCCAGCAATCATGTTCCTTATATTTACCCAAAGGAGTTAAAAGCTATGTCCACATTAAATCTGCACAGAGAAGTTCACAGCAGCTTTATCAATAATTGACAATATTTGGAAGCAATCAAGATGTCTTTCAGTAGGTGAATGGATAAATAAACTCTGATACATCTAGACAATGGCATATTACTTAGCACTAAAAAAAATGAGCTATCAAGCCATGAAAAGACATAGCAGAATCTTTAATGCATATTATTAAGTGAAAGAAACCAATCTGAAAAGGCTACATAGAATATGATTCCAACTATATGACATCCTGGAAAAGGCAAAACTATGGAAACAATAAAAAGATCAGTGGTTGCCAGGGGTTGAGGGTATGAGAGAGAAATAGGCAGAGTGCAGATGATTTTTAGGGCAGTAAACATACTCTGTATGATACTATATTGATGGATTTATGTCATTACACATTTGTCCAAACCTATAGAATGTACAATCCGAGTGAACCCTAAGGTAAATTATGGATTTGGGGTGATTATGACATGTCAATACACGCTCATCCTTGGTAAAATATGTACCACTCTGGTGAGTAATGTTTTTTTCAGATGTACGTCATAATACATTTCGAATTCTGTGTAGATTACATCATGTTCACCACCCAAAAACTAATTACAGTCCATCCCCTCACATGTGAGCCTAATCACCCCTTTTGCCCTACCCTTCCCCCCTTCCCCTATGGTAACCACCAATCCAATCTCCAATGCTACGTGTTTGTTGGTCATTGTTTTTATCTTCTACTTATGAGTGAGATCATATGGAATTTGACTTCTCCCTCTGACTTATTTCACTCAGCATAATACCCTCAAGGTCCATCCACGTTGTCACAAATGGCCGGATTTCATCATTTCTTATGGCTGAGTAGTAGTCCATTGTGTATAAATACCACATCTTCTTTATCCATTCGTCCCTTGATGGGCACCTGGGTTGCTTCCAAGTCTTGGCTATTGTGTATAATGCTGCAATGAACATAGGGGTGCAAGTATCTTTATGCCTTTGTGTTTTCAAGTTCTTTGGATAAATACCCAGCAGTGGGATAGCTGGATCATATGGTAGGTCTATCCTTAATTTTCTGAGGATACTCCATACTACTTTCCATAGTGATTGCAGCAGTTTGCACTCCCACCAGCAGTGAACAAGGGTTCCCTTCTCTCCACACCCTCTCCAACATTTGTTGTTTCCTGTCTTGTTAATTATAGCCATTCTGACTGGAGTGAGGTGATACCTCATTGTAGTTTTGATTTGCATTTCCCTGATAGCTAATGATGTTGAGCCTCTTTTCATATGCCTGTTGGCCATCGTATATCTTCTTTGGAGAAATCTCTGTTCAGATCTTTTGCCCATTTTCTAATTGGATTGTTGGTTTTTTTGTTGTTGAGCTGTATTAGTTCTTTGTATATTTTGGATATTAACCCCTTATCTGATATACGGTTTGCAAATATCTTCTCCCAATCGCTAGGTTGTCTTTTCGTTTTGTTGATGGTTTCCTTTGCTGTGCAGAAGCCTTTTAGTTTGATGTAGTCCCATTTGTTCCTTTTTCTTTTGTTTCCCTTGCCCGGTCAGACATGGGACTTGAAAATATCATGCTCAGACTGATGTCAAAGAGTGTACTGCCTCTGTTTTCTTCTAGAAGTTTCATGGTTTTTTTGTCTTACATTCAAGTCTTTAATCCATTTTGAGTTGATTTTTGTGCATGTGTAAGGGAATGGTCTACTTTCATTCTTTTGCATGTGGCAGTCCATGGTGAGTAATTTTGATAATGGGGGAAGCTATGCATGTAGGTGGCAGGGAGTATATGGGAAATCTCTGTACCTTCCTCTCAGTTTTGTTGTAAACCTAAAACTGCTCTAAAAAATAATTATTATCTAAAACATAATTACACACACGAACACGCAAATTAATCTATGGTTGTACAAATCAGGATAACAGTTACCTTTGAGGAGGAAAGTGGGAGCCACAATTAGGACTTCTGAAGTGTTAGGAATTTTCTATTTCTTACACAAGTTTTATTCACATTTTGATAATTCATCAGTCTATATATTATGATTTGTGTGCTTTTCAGTATATATATTACAATACAGTAAAAATACTAATAAAAAAGATGTGGTATATACATACAGTGGAACATTATTCAGCTTTAAAAAGGAAAGAAAGCTTGCCACTTGTGAGAACATAAATGAACCTGGAAGACATTATGCTACATGAAATAAGCCAGTCACGGAAGGACAAATAGTACTGATTTCAGTCATATAAAGTATCAAAAATAGTCAAAGCCATAGAAGCAGAGAATAAAATATTGGTTGCCAGGAACTGAAGGGTCGGAGAAATGGGAAGTTATAGTTGTTCAATAGGTATAAAGTTTTGGTTATGCCAAATGGTTAAGATCCAGAGATCGCCTCTACATCATAGTACCTAGAGTTAACAATATAGGATTGTAGACTTCAAAATTTGTTAAGAAGGTAGAGCTTGTGGGAAGTGTTCTTACCACACACACAAACAGGAAAAAATGAGACACAAGGACGTTTTGGGAGGTGTTAGATATGTTTATCACTTTCATTATGGTGATGGGTGATGGTATCATTGGTGTTTACATATGTCAAAAATCATCAAATTTTACACATTAAATATGTGCAGCTATTTGTATATCAACCATACATCAGTAAAACTGTTTAAAAAATGCTTATGAAAGAAAACAAGAAATTACTTAAATAAAAAAATCTAACCTTCAGCCTTAAGACACTAGAAATTGAAGAGAAAATTAAACCCAAATGAAGCAAAAGGAAAGAATAATAAAGATAAGAATAGAAACCAATGAAATTGAAAACAGAAAAAATAGAGAAAATAAATTAATCCAAAGGTAGTTCTTCGAAAACATTAATAAAATCAATTAACTTCTAGCCAGAACGATCAATAAATAGAAAAGAAACAATTTACCAATGTCAGAAATGGAAGGGGAGGCATCATCATACATCCTAGATGACACTAAAAGGAGAGTAAAGGAATACTGTGAGCAACTCTGTGTGTATAAAGATAACAAACTTAGATGAAACAGACAAATTCCTTTGACGATGTGAACTTCTGAAGATCAGTGAAGAAGAAATAAATAACTTGAATATTTCTACTTCTAGTTTAAAAATTGAAGTTGTAGTTTAAAAAATCTTTCCATAAAGAAAACTCCAAGCCGTCATGGCTTCACTGGTGAATTGTATCAAACACTTATGGAAGCAATAAAATCAATTCTGCACAAACACTTCCAAAAATTATAGGAGGGTGGATACTTTCCAATTAATTTTTGAGATTGAGATTATCCTGATTCCAAAACCAGGGAAAGAATTAAACTAGAAATAAGAAAAATACTGATCAATATTTCTTATGAATATAGTCATGAAAATACTCAACAAAAACTGGCAAATTGAATCCAGTGAAGTATAATATATCATGATCAAATAGGATTTATCTTTGAATGCAAGGCTGATTCAACATTTGAAAATCAATCAATATAATTTATGATATCAAGAGAGTAGAGAATAAAAATTTATATGATGATTTCAATAAATGCAGAAAAAAATCTGGCCAAGATAGAGAAAGCCTCAACATATCCCTCCCATTGATTACAGTTAAAACTTTTGCACAGAATACAAAAAGCAACTGCCTAAAGATTCTAAAAGTAAAGAATTTATATGATATTCTGGAAAAGAAAAAACTATAGGAACACAAATAGATCAGTTGGTTGTTAGGGGCTGGTAGTGAGAGGAGAGGCTGACTACAAAGAGGCATGAAATAATTTGTGGGTGTAAGGCAACTACTCTATAATTTGATTACAGTAATGATTACATAACTTTTGTCAAAAAGAATGGGATTGTGCATTAAAAAAGGATAACTTGTATTGTATATAAAGTGCACTTCAATAAATCTCACTTAAAAAAGGAAGTTATGGGGCTTCTCTTCAGCTGTATTGGAGAGAATAGGTAGGAAGTCTGGGCTATAGCAAATTTTGAAGACTATTACTATGACAATGCAAGGGACATGGGGAGGTTTTTAAAGAAAGATTAAAAAAAATCATGACCATAATTTAGAGAGAAAATAGTAGCGGTGGCATAAAAAGTGAAGTGTTGTAAGGAAGGATTGGATTCAGAGAAACCGGTTAGAAGACTCTTGCATTGTCCAGGCAAAAGTGATAAATGCCCAAAGTAGGGAAGTTCTCTAGTTAATGAAAGACAACTTTAATGTCTCATTTCTTGTCGTAACATAGCATACTCATTTTAAAGCATATTAGAGATGTCATCATCATGGAAGTGTGAGAGAATCCCTTTGTCTCTCTCCTTCAATCTACAGTGAACCACAATTAAATTAGTAGCTCTGCTACTCAGTAATTGTGTGACTTTGGGCAAATCCACTTATTTGTTCAGAACCTTGGATTTTTCCTCTGTTAAATGGAGGTAATAATGTGCGCATCACAGAGTTGTTGATGAACTAAGATAATGTATACAGAAGAGCTTAGAAAAGTGACATATAGTAGATGTCTAAATATTGGTTAAGTCCAAAACTACACAAGACTAGTTGATACCACACCATTTGGGAAAATATTCAGATTACTAAATTCACTTTTTTTTTTTTAAGATTGGCACCCAAGCTAACATCTGTTGCCAATGTTCTTTTTTTTTTTCCCCTGCTTCTTCTCCCCAAAGCCCTCCAGTACATAGTTGTATATTCTAGTTGTAGGTCTTTCTGGCTGTGCTATGTGGGATGCTACCTCAGCATGGCCTGACCAGGAGTGCCATGTCCGTGCCCAGGATCCGAACCGGTGAAATCCTGGGCCGCCAAAGTGGAGCACGCGAATTTAACCACTCGGCCATGGGGTGGGCCCTAAATTCACTTTTCATTGGTATGTATAAATAAGTCAGAATTGGAATTTTAGCTCTACGATGACTTTGTTGTAGCTCCAAGGTAATAAAATTGTGCCTTGACTCATTTGTAACTAGAGTAATACTGCACCATATAATTTCATATGAAAATAAAAGCATGAATCTGATCACTCTCTTTAAAGGTAAATACAAATTCAGTATTTATAAATTATACTAATAAAGTTTCCCATTTTATTTGTGAATTACACACTTGTAGTTTAATGTAATTTCATTTGTATTCCTCCTGGTTTCAAAAAGGATATAATATGGCTTGTAATGTTAAATTGTCCATAACCTAATTGGTTTCCTTGTTAAAAATCTGTTGCCAAAATGTTAAAGGCTGAAGTGAGTAAAACTTTTTCTTCACTCTTTGAATATATTAACATTTTCAGAGCACAACTATCCCTTATGTTTCCTTAAGGTCTTTATCTGAGTACTTATGTTGGTAGTTCATGTTAAATAGCCAAGAGATGATTCAACCTGTGTCAAAAGACCTTGTTTGTGGCAAAAACTATTCTGGCCTAACATCTACTTAAATCACTGTTGCATATAACTACAGAATCTCAAGTCAAACAACCACCAAAATATTGACACAGCAACCAGGAATATTTGGCATTAATAACTTCCCTTCCTCCTTGAATAAGGTAATAATTTAATCAGTAAGTGATACAGTATATACCTATATTTTGCTATACCAGATATCATATTCAAAGGTACTTATCGTTTTGCTATTTCTCATATTACCATTAGATGTTAGATTACAGTTGTCCACTGATTCAATACAATCTGCTTCATTAGATGATAAGTTCTTTTAGCTTATTCCTCCTTTAAAGCAAAAATGGTATTTCTTGCTTTAAATAAATTGGCTTACTGATGCTATACAGATGGCATGGCATCAATTTCCCCTTGTGAGAT
Source organism: Equus caballus (assembly GCF_041296265.1). Classification (NCBI taxonomy): domain Eukaryota; kingdom Metazoa; phylum Chordata; class Mammalia; order Perissodactyla; family Equidae; genus Equus; species Equus caballus. The sequence continues at coordinate 94,965,490 of NC_091715.1, forward strand.
CATAGTTTCTTTGCATGTAATTTCAGAAGTATGTCAGCAACTTTCTCTAGCATACCTATCCTAATGGTACAAATACCTTGTACAAAATTTTAACACTGCAGATCAGTTCTTTCTCAAAAGAGTTTTAAATTTTTTAAATGAAGCCCCTAAATAATACTTTTGAAGCACAGCTTTCTACAAATAAATTCTGATGTTTAAGAGTGGCAAAGGGCCTTGTGAGAAAATATAATGGGATTTATCTTTAACAGATGCTTCTGCACACTATTCCAGGTTTACCTCAGTTGTAAATTCATAGGCATGTAAAAATCTCTGGAAAATACAGCATTATCCTGAGTTCTTCTACCTAGGAAATGCTGATGATGTTAATCCATGTTCCATTCTCCTGTAAATAATCATGATCACCTAATTCCCACTTCCTGCCATTTCATCAGATAAAATTTAAATGTCATAGTTTATCCATGTGGCCCTAACTTTTGAAGGCAATTTATTTCAAATTCTTGATTTTATAAGTAGAATTTACATAAAACACTCCACCACAGAAGTTGACATGTCTTACTTATCCTAAGAAATTCTAGAAAATAAATGTCTATGACAAGTGTCGTCTGCTGAGATATAATATTGCCTTTTATTAAAATCTACCTCTTTCAAGTCTGTGGCATGTATAGGGACAGCTTCACTGATTAAATATCATTTTTCCCTTGGGCAATGTTAAACACCAAATTTAGTTCAGTAAGATGATGCCATAGAAATAAAAATAGGTAGACTTTTTTTAATGTGAGGAAATTAGGAAAGAGCAATTTAGGCAGAGAGAAAATATATTTGGGGATTGATGAGTAGTTTGGTGTGGCTCAAGCACAAGATGGACGAGTTTCAGTAGCAGAAAATAAAGTTAACAAAGTAAGTTGGAATTTTAATTGGTAGGCAATAAGAAGACAGATGTTTTAAAGACTGTGATGTGATCAGATGTGTATCTTGAGAATCCAGCAAACTACTACTCTACGTCAGACAAAGCATCACTGCAATATGAGTTGCTATAGCCACACCAGACTGTTAATTTAATTCGTGAAGTTGAAATCTCTGGACAATGACTGATGTGTTAGTGAAAAGTATAACCTCAATAATTCAATTCTGGGGGCCAGCCTGGTAGCATAGTGATTAAGTACGTGTGCTCTGCTTCAGTGGCCCAGGGTTCGGGGGTTCAAGTCCTGGGCGTGGACCTACACACTGCTCATCAACCCATGTTGTTGCTGCATCCCACATACAAAACAGGGGAAGACTGGCAACAGATGTTAGCTCAGGGCTAATCTTCCTCATGAAAATAAATAAATAAATAAATAATTCAATTCAATTCAAAATGGTAGAGCTCAGTGATGCAGAGATAGCAAGAGATGTTATCATAACATAGGTAGCAATTTTAGTTCTATTTATGTAAACAAATACTCCCTTGAAACCCCAAAGTTCTTCAATAAAGAACTTAGAATAATTTTTTTTAACCTAAGAAATATCAAAAGTGAGGATGAAAAGTTGTATTCCACAACAGTAAAATAACTTCAAATTGACTCCTGCAGTATGTCTGATTTTAAGTAGTACTGACTCTTAAGAAGACTGCTAGAATGAGAAAGCAACAAAACTGAAAATATCAACTTACTACATGTATTTGCTTAGAATCAACTATAGACTAATAGGAAGTTTTTCACTCTGAACAATTACTTTGATTTTGGCAGATTGATATTGAGCTGTCCTTTCGAGTAGTAATTAGACATGGGAATGGTTGCTTTCCTGAAAGTACAACTACTTTATGATTTTAAAAAAAACAAAAGAAAAAGAAGTCACCACTCTAGAGCCTTGCCCTCATTATGCCAGCAGTCGGTTTTTTGTAGGATTCATTAGCTAAGAATGTAGGGTATTTTTTCTTACATTATTGAAGGATTACGAAAAGAATGAAAAGGAGGAGAAGGAGATGGTGAGAGTTCAGTAGAGATTCTGTGTGACACATAATGACAAAAATAATTACTGACTTTGCAGGAAAAATTTGCCAGTCCCTGGCTCAGAAGATAGTTATGTCTTGCCATGACAGGAAGACTTGCATCAAGATCAACTAAAAAGTTTACAGGGTTGTTTAAGAGGGAGCTTATAACAAGCATAAGAATCCCACACACGATTTTTAGGTCTTTTGCTGTAGTTTGCTTCAAGATAGAATGAAAGCCTTTCAGCATATGAATCTCTGACATAAATTATTTCAAAACACTCTCAAAGCGTTCATTTGTAAGCAGGAAGAGTACTCAATTTTTAGGATAAAGTCTTTACTAAATTGTTTAACTCTAGTACTTAAAAATTATATGCTCTGCTCTTATATAGTTTTCAACATCTCAGCCATCACTAGATGATATATTTAGAGGATAGAAAATAGAACAAGGTGAGATTTTTTTTTTATCAAATGAATTCTACTGAGGCAAAAAAATATTTTGAGTAAATTTTACCCAGAATCTCTGAAGCATGTAACTGTAAGAATTTAAAAGGAATAAAATATAGCATTCAACCACTGTGCCCCCCAGCACAACTAACAGCATCCTAAGGAAGATAAATGATTGACCTCATTAATATTTAAAGTATAACATCTCTAAATGTGGCATGTTGTAGTAGAAAGAGAATCATCTTTGGGATCATACAAGTGCAGGTCTGATCTAGGCACCACCACTTGTTAGCTACATGATACCAAATTATTTTAAACTCTCTGAGACTCAGTTTCCTCTTCTGTGTAACGGACTCTGTAACACATATCACATAGTTATTTTGAGAATTAACTGAGTTACTTTTTGCAACAAATAAAAGTATTGGCACACAATAGATGCTGATGTTCATAAAAGGTTATTATCTCACGTTTTCTTTTTTCTGTATATAAGGGTGCTCGATACCTGTTTTTAAAAACTCGTGAAACAAAATACAAAGTTGCAAATTTTACAGGAAGAAGTTAAGGAAATAAAAAAAATCTAGTATCATTAATTCAATTTTAATATAATAATTCAATAACAATCTGCTTCCTAGTATGATAACCAAGCCACAATACATATAAGAGTTAATAAGAAGAAAGGCTCAGTAAATCATTAATGAAAAGATTAATTACCTTATCCCATGGAGGACAACCTATTACATGATTCCTCACCAACAATTTGAACAGTCTACAAACGTAAAAGCTAGGGAAGACCACGTTTTTTGGTGTAGGGTGATGAAAAGTTTGTTTGTATGTGTTTCTGGGGAGTGGAAGATTGAATAAGATATTCCTTTCATAATATGTAGCAGTCATTTTTTCATAGGAGTATTCAACCATGCTGTCTTCCCTTCAAAAGAAAAATTTACAACATTTTTACTTAAATTTTTATTCATATTTTATCTATATTTCTTACCCATTAAAAATGGAAATACATGTCCTGACAAGTTACAAAGCCACTTTTAACAAACTTTTGGCCTGTTTGCTTAGAATGAAACAGTTTCATTCTAAAAGCAAAGCAATGTTTTTGAAAATGCAGTGCTTTTATATTTTCTATTATATGATTTTATATCCACAAGTTTCAATTAGGCCATTTTATAAATGTAACAGAAATTAATCTAGTGAAGGTTGAGAGGTAAAAACAACGATGTGGGATTAAGACAAATACTAAAATAACAAGTACCTTGGGAGCATGCCTTGGCACAATTGAGGGAACAGGTGATGGCAGCCCTGAGCCTGAGCATGATAGCTTTCCCATCCAGTGGGAGAGCCCACAGTGCTACCATGGTCCCAGGGTGTGGCCCAGGCTCAGACCCAGTGGGAAGGTCCTGGCCACCAAGCACAATGTCCAGCATGACCTAGGAAGAGGTAGTTGTGGAACTGCATGCACAGGTGAACAAGTTCCTGGCTGCCATGAGTGTCCATAGTACTGCTGTGGCCCCAAAGGTGGTAGCATGCCTTAGCAGGAATGTGGGAGCAGGTGGTGGCAGCCCTGAGCCCCTGCTTGATCACTTTCCCATTTGGTGGGACAGCCCTCAGTGCCACTGCAGTTCCAAGGAGTGTCCCAGGCTTGGATGGTCAACAGCTGCCAGGGATTGTGGTGGGCTCAGAATAAACAGCTCCTAATATCCACCAATGGTGGCAAGTGGAACCTGAGATGAGATACTATCACAATGTGAAGGCACAAATCTACTCCAAGTTGTATGAAGAGGTATATTAATATTCAAGACCTGAAGGAAAAAGACAAACACCCAAAAATCAATCCTGAAGGCACAGAAATTTACAATATAAATGACAGAGAATTCAAAATAGCTATCATAAAAAATCAATGTGTTACAAGAAAACTCAGAAAGATAGCTCAATGAAATTAGGAAAAAATCAATGAACAGAGGGAATTCTTAACAAGAGACATTGAAACTATAAAGAAAAATCCATCAGAAATTTTGGACAAGAAAAACACAATGAATGAGATAAAGAAAATCTGGAGTCCTTTAATAACAGAGCTGATATTATGAAAGACTGAATTAGCAATTGAGAAGATGGAAATATAGGAATGCTTCAGATGGAGGAAGAGAGAGAGCAAAGCCTAAAAATAAATCAAGAAATTCTCTGAGAAATATCCAACTCAATTAGGAAATGCAACATAAGGATTATAGGTATTCAAGAGGGAGAAGAGGAGAAAGGAGCACAGAGCTTGTTCAAGGAAATAATAGCTGAGAACTTCCCAAACTTGGAGAAGGGGCTGTAATTACAAGTGAAAGAAGCTAGTAGAACTCCTAATTACATCAATGTAAAAAGATCTTCTTCAAGGAATCTATTAGTAAAACTGGCAAAAGTCAATGACAAAGATAAAATATTAATGGAAACAAGTCAAAAGAAAATAACCTAAAAAGGAACCCCTATCAGGCTTTCAGCATATTTCTCAGCAGAAACCTTACAGGCTAGGAAAGAGTGGAATGATATATACAAGATTCTGAAAGACAAAAACTTTCAGCCAAAAATATTTTATCCAGCAAAAGTATCCCTCAGATATGATGGAGAAATAAAAACTTTCCCAGACAAATAAAAGCTGAGGGAGTTCATGGCCATAAGACCCCCCCCCCATACAAGAAATGATCAAGAAGGCCCTCACACCTGAAAAAAGGAAGAAAGAGTTTACACAGGCCTTGAGCAAGGAGATAAATATGCAGAAAAAAATCATAAAATTGCAACTCTATCACAACAGATTAGCAAACAGTTGATTACAACATTAAAGATAAAGGGAAAGAAAACATCAAGAATAAATATAATCACCTCATTTTAACCACAAACTCACAACCCAAAATGGAATAAGTTGTGACAACAATAACTTAGAAGGAGAAGAAGAAAGGGATGAAGCCTGCTTAGACTAAGGAAATAAGAGGCTATCAGAAAATGGACTATGTCATCTACAAGATCTTTGATACAAACATTATGGTAACCACTAAACAAAAAATCAGAACAGAGACACCAATGACAAATAAAGACAAAATTGAGTAAACAATCAGAGAGAACAACCAAATTGAATTGACAGTCCAAAATACATGGATGAGGAACAAGGGAAATACAGAAAAACTAGAAAACAAGCGGTAAAATGGTAGCATTAAGCCCTCACATATAATAACCATTCTAAATGTAAATGGATCAAATTGTCCAATCAGAAGACACAGCGTGGCTGGATGGATTAAAATACAAGACCCAACCATATACTGCCTCCAGGAAACACATCTCAGCTCTAAAGACAAACACAGGCTCAGAGTGAAGGGATGGAGGATGATACTCCAAGGGAAAGGCTAACAAAAGAAAGCAGGTGTTGCCATACTTATATCAGACAAAGTAGACCTCAAAATAGGGCAATGAGAGACAAAGAGTAGCAATATATAATGCTAAATGGGGCACTCCACCAAGAGGACATAATGCTTATAAACACATATGCACCTAACATAGGAGCACCAAAGAACATAAAGCAACTATTAACTGACCTAAAAGGAGATAATAACAGCAACACAATAATAGTAAGGGATATTAACACCCCACTTACATCTATGGATATATCATCCATACAGAAAGTCAACAAGGAAATAATGGAATTAAATGAAAAACTAGACCAGATGGACTTAGTAGATATATATAGAACACTTCATCTCAAAACAGCAGAATATACATTCTTCTAAAATGTGCATGGAACATTCTCAGGGATAGACTATATATTGGGAAACAAAGCACGCCTCAATAAATTTAAGAAGATTGAAATAATATCAAGCATCTTTTCCAACTACAGTGCTGTGAAACTAGAAATTAACTACAAGAAGAAAGCTAGGAAAGGGACAGAGATGTGGAGACTAAACAACGTGCTATGGGACAACCAATGTATCATTGAAGAAATTAAAGGAGAAATCAAAAAATACCTAAAGACAAATTAAAATTAAAATACACCATACCAACTCATAAGGGATGCAGCAAAAGCGATCCTAAGAGAGAAATTCATACCATTACAGGCCCAATGTAACAAACAAGAAAAATCTCAAATAAGCAATCTTAACTACACCTAAGAAAACTAGGACAAGAACGAATAAAGCCCAAAGTCAGTAGAAGGAGGGAAATAATAAAAATTAGAGCAGAAATAACTGAAATAGAGACTAAAAAACAGTAGAATTGATCAATGAAACCATGAGCTAGTTCTTTGAGAAGGTAAACAAAATTGACAAACCCTTAGCCAGACTCACTAAGAAAAATAGAGAATGCGCAAATAAATAAAATTAGAAATGAAAGAGGAGAAATTATGACAGATAGCACAGAAATACAAAGGATTATAAGGGACTACTATGAAAAGATACATGCCAACAATTGGACAATCTAGAAGAAATGGATAAATTCTTAGACTTATACAACGTCCCGAAACTGAATCAAGAAGAAATTGAGAATGTGAATAGACCAATCACAAGTAAAGAGATTAAAACAAGAATCAAAAGCCCACCAAAAAGTAAAAGTCCAGGACCAGATGGCTTCTCTGGAGAATGCTACCAAAGATTCAAAGAAGACTTAGTATCTATCCTTCTCAAAATATTCTAAAAAGTGAAGAAGATGGAACACTCCCTAACACATTCTATGAAGGCAACATCACCCTGAACCCAAAGCCAGACAAAGACAACAGAAAGAATGAACATTACATGCCAATATCATGATGAAAATAGATGCAACAAAATATTGGCAAATCAAATATAGCAATACATTAAATACACCATGATCAAGTGGGATTTATATCAGGGATGCAGGGATGGTTCAGCATCTGCAAATCAATCAATATGATACACTATATTAACAAAATGAAGAATAAAACTTACATTATCATCTCAACAGACACAGAGAAAGCATTTGACAGGATCCAAAATACATTCATGATAAAAACTCTGAATAAATTGGGTATAGAAGGAAATTAGCTCAACATAATAAGGCCATATATGACAAACACACAGCCAACATAATACTCAGTGGGGAAAAAATGAAAGCCATCCCTTTGAGAACAGGAACAAGACAATGGTGTCCACTCTCACTACTCTTATTCAACATAGTACTGGAGGTTTTGGTCACAGGAATTAGGCAGGAAAAAAACCAAAAGGTATCCGAATTGGCAATGAAGAAGTGAGACTCTTGCTGTTTGCAAATGACATGATTTTATATATAGAAACCCCTAAAAATTCATTGGAAAAGTATTAGAAATAATCAACAACTACAGCAAAGTTGCAGGGTACAAAATCAACTTACAAAAATCAGTTGTATTTCTATACTCTAATACCAGACTAATAGAAAGAGAACTCAAGAGTAAATTCCCATTTACAACTGCAACACAAAGAATAAAATATCCAGGAATAAATTTAACCAAGGAGGTGAAAGACCTATACAATGAAAATTATAAGACATTTTTGAAAGAAATCAATGATAACATAAAGAAATGGAAAGATATTTCATGCATATGAAATGGAAGAATAAACATAGTTAAAATATCCGTACTACATAAAGCAGTCTACAGATTCAGTGCAATCCCAACCAGAACCCCAGTGACATTCTTCATGGAAATAGAGCAAAGAATCCTAAAATTCATATGGGCCAACAAAAGACTCTGAATAGCTAAAGCAATCCTGAGAAAAAAGAGCAAAGCTGGAGGCATCACAATCCCTGACTTCAAAATATACTACAAAGCTATAAGTAATCAAAACAACATGGTACTGGTACAAAAACAGACCCACAGATCGATGGAACAGAATTGAAAGCCCAGAAATAAAGCCACACATCTATGGACAGCTAATCTTAGACAATGGAGCTAAGAGTATATAATGGAGAAAGGAAAGTCTCTTCAATAAATGGTGTTGGGAAAACTGGACAGCCAAATGCAAAAGAATGAGAGTAAACCATTATCTTTCACCACATACAAAAATTAACTGAAAATAGATTAAAGACTTGAAGTTAAGACATGAAACCATAAAACTCCTAACAGAAACTATAGGCAGTACACTCTTTGACATCAGTCTTAGAAGGATCTTTTCTAATACCATATCTACTCTGGCAAAGGAAATAAAAGAAAAAATAAACAAATGCAACTTCATCAGACTAAAGAGCTTCTGCAAGGCAAAGGAAACCAGGCCAAAATGAAAACACAACCCACTAACTGGTAGAAAATATTTGCAAATCATATATCTGATGAGAGGTTAATCTCCAAAATATATAAAGAATTCACACAACTCAGCAACAAGAACAAAAACAACCAGATAAAAAAGTGGGCAGAGGATATGAACAGACATTTTTCCAAAGAAGATATACAGATGGCCAACAGGCACATGAAAAGATGTTCAACATCACTAATCATCTGGGAACTGCAAATCAAAACTACATTGAGATATCACCTTACATCCATTAGAATGGCTATAATCACCAAGACAAAAAATAACAAATGTTGGAGAGGATATGGAGAAAAGGGAACCCTCATACACTGCTCCTGGGAGTGTAAACTGGTGCAGTCACTGTGGAAAACAGTATGGAGATTTCCCAAAAAATTGAAAATAGGATTACCATGTGACCCAGCTTTCCCATGACTGAGTATTTATCCAGAGAACCTGAAATCAACAATTCAAAGAGACTTAAACACACCTATGATCATTGCAGTATTATTCACAATAGCCAAGACGTGGAAGTAACCCAAATGCCCATCAACTGATGAATGGATAAAGAAGATGTGCTGTATATATACAACAGAATACTCCTCAGCCACAAAAAAAAAGACAAAATCTTCCCATTTGCAACAACATGGATGGACCTCGAGGGTATTATGTTAAGCAAAATAAGCCAGACAGAGAAAGACAAAAACCGTATGATTTCACTCATATGTGGAAGATAAACAAATACATGGACAATGAGAACAGATTAGTGGTTACCAGAAGGGAAGTGTTTTGGGGGTTTGGCATAAGGGGTAAAGGGGCGCAAATATATGGTGACTAACAAATAATAATGTACAACTGAAATTTCACAGTTATAAACTATTATGACCTCAATAAAATTTTTAAAAAATTACAAGCACCTTGGGTTTTATGATATCACTAAGGAGCCAAATTTTCTAAAGGCTATCTTTCTTCTAGAACCAACTTCTACTATAGTTTACTGACAATTTGCCAAGCTCCAATAAAATTCTTAACAAGTACCTAAATCCAATGTTTCATGTTATATTCTTTATTATCCTACCCCATGCCTTTCACTAAGCAAATTCCAGCATAAGGAATGCTACTATAACCCCATTGTCATGCAACATCATTCTTTACTTTAGAAAGGAGTATCAGGTCCATATTGTCCTCAAAGTTTTTCAAGAATAGCATCATTTGTTCTAGAAATTGCTAAGCAAGAAAATCATTGCCCTGTTCATAATATTTATAATTATTTTATTCATCTTTGTCTACTGATATGCATTGAATATTCAGATGTCTTCTCTACCAGGATTATAAACAACTTGAGGGTAGGCATCAAGCCCTAAAACCACGTGAGAGCTTTTTTCTGAAAGACTATATGAATATTTTCAAAGATTTTGCCTCAGAACATGTATGAATTTAACTGACAATACGGCTACTCACACAAACTAAAGCAATATTTGACTTAACCAGCTGACATATTTCATGGATTTATTGTATTTTATCTTTGATGGTTCACAAAGAGTAGTATTTTTAGTTGTAGGATATTTTTTCTTTTTCTTTTTTTTTTTGGAGGAAGATTAGCCCTGAGCTAACATCTGCCCCTAATCGTCCTCTTTTTGCTGAGGAAGATTGGCCCTGAGCTAACATCCATGTCCGTCTTCCTCTACTTTATATGTGGGACACCTGCCACAACATGGCATGCCAAGTGGTGCGTAGGTCCACACCCGGGATCCGAACCAGTGAACCCCAGGCCACCAAAGCAGAACGTGCGAACTTAACTGCTGTGCCACCGGGCTGGATATTTTTAAACAGTAATTTTAAAGATACAAACTGCTCTGATTGTGTTTAGGAAATCCTTCTGATTTTTCTCATCATTTCTAGTTCATCAAGCAATGAATGCTTTTATACCAACCTAGTTTTGTATTTTCTACCATTAAAAAATACCTTCATCTTTTATGTATTTAAACATATGTATCTTTCATGTTTGGAATTCTATCACTCAATTATACAGATCTAGAGATCACTGTGGACACCAGTCAAATATGTTCCTACAGTCTAAATAGGGCCAACACAATGGACAGCAGTAAAAAGGTTTTGCATTAAAAAAAACATAAAGCATCCTCCTCCTATCACACAAATTCATCAACAACTACAAAGTGTGCTGTTTTGGTTATTGTTCTTCTGCGTCCAAAACATAATGTGATTAAGTGGGTACAGGGAAGCCACAAGGATCAAGGGTATAACACAGAGGAGATAAGAACAAACATTGTGTTGGTACTGCTTTTCATGAAAAGACTCAATAAGTGTTTAATAAATTGAATTGGAGTTTATAAAATCACAGAATTATGAAAAAGATGAACAAGTCAAAAATGGGAAAAATTAATCCATGGTGATAGAAATCAGAAGAATGATTGCTTTTGTGGAGGAGAAAATTAACTGGAAAGGGGCACAAGAAAATTTGGGGAGTAAAGGAAATGTTTCACTGGGGTGTTAGTAACATAGGTGTATACATTTGTCAAGACTTGTTGAACGTAAAATCTGTGCATTTTACTGTATGTAATTTTGCCTTACTAAAAAAAACAAAAAGGAAATGTTCAATAGACTGAACACGTACTATTCACCAATATACATGTTCCAGGTCATTGGATCATTCTCTTGAAATTTTATTAAACAATAATTTTCAGGACAAATAAAAGAAAGTACTAGTAAGTGTGAGCTAGGCAAGGTACATGGGGCATGGGACACAATATACAGCATAGCTTGGAAATACAAACATTCTTCTCTTAACTTTGAAAGCTCTGGATCTATTTCACAATGAAGGGGAGAACACATTGATATTGAAAACAATTTATTTTCTCTTAGATTCAATTAGCATTATGCTAGATCCTTTAAAGTTTCTGATCTGCGACCTCTCTTTCTCCACAAACTATTCTCCACATGAAAAGTTATTATCCCATCTATTCTCCCATAAACACTATTTAGAACTTCTGGTAGAGTTTACAACTAAATACTAAGCAGGTAATTCCAGGAAGATTGGGTTTAGTCATTTTGTGAAATTCTCCACAAATGGAATGTTAGAAAAGAAACGTTATAAACTTGAAAATTGTCCAGGAGATAGCTACCATAATGAATAAAGCAGCGGGCAATAATTCTTATAGAGAAGACCTAAAGATTCTGAATATTCTTAATTGTAATATAAAATGATGGAGCTAGAGTACAATTTCTAAAGCATTAAGTATTTTGACACAATTTTTTGAAGTTTCCCTAAATTAAAACAAAATCCTGACTATAAAGGCTGTGATACACTTTACAAAATGCTACTCTCAAAGAAGGGCAATTACCTCCTCTGTAAATGTTTAAAATTGGAGAAAAGAATTCCATGTCTAGAATGTTCAAAATATGGTATTTGAAGACATAGAATGTGATGATTTCTAGTGGGATCTCAGCTTCATGATTCAGTAATTCTAGTATATAAAACTGAATTTCTAAGTGCAGAAAACTTTACAGAGAAAGACATTTTCTACTGAAAGATTATACTTTAATACTGAAAATATATTGAGATATAGTAAATTATTTTAAGTCCCTTATCACACTAAAACCATTTGTTGCCAAACCTATCCTGTCTCCTTTTACTCTAAGAAGACTTAGAAACAATTTTACATCCTAATTTTTTCATCATACCAAATTCACTTAACTGTAAATAATTATATACCCTCATTAATCCTTATAAATAATATTTATTTTTGAGAATTAGAATTTATAGTGTAATTTAATATCTTCATTTTTGTTTCAATTAAATGACTCTAAAGCACATTTAAAATAGATCACATGGGCTAATGATATATAAACAAATAAATTTTGAGATAAATAATCAGGAAGCAGATTTAAAAATAGGAAAAAAGTAAATATACAATTCACGCAAAAAGAAAACTGCTCTTAAATATATGAAAATATGTTCAAGTTCACTCATATTTAGAGAAATGCAAACTAAAACAACACTGAAATACCATTTATTACATATCAGACTGGTGAAAATTTAAAACCTTTAACAAATTCTCTTGGTGAAGTTGTGTGAAAACAGCACTTTCATATGCTGTTGATGGGAAAGGAAACAAGTACAGCATTTCAGGAGGGGAATTTGGCAATATTTAAGAAAATTTCATATGTGCTTAGCCTTTCAGCCAGCAATTTCATTTATAGGAATTTTCCCTGAAAATATACATTCAATGTTATGAAAATACATATGCACAAAGTTATTCTTTGCAACATTGTAATTCTAAAATATGAGGAAAAAATACATGAAGGAGTGGTTGAATAAACTTTGGTATATCTTCAAAATGGATTAATATGCAGCTGTAAAATATGAATGAAAAATAGCTCTATGAACATATACTGACCGAGGAGTTTCCAGAATATGTTGTTAAGTGAAAAAGGCAACATCCAGAGAGTATCCAAGATATGCTAAATTTCATAAGGAAGATTTATAAGGAAATAAACACATATCTGTCACTTTATGCAAGAGGAAATACAGGAAGGACAAGCCAGAAACTAAAGAGATGAGTTACCTAACGTGGGCGAAGTGAGAATGGGATGGAAGTATTGGGGAAGGTGAAAATGTTTGAAGGGATTAGGTGGAGGTTAGTGATGCATCTCTGAGGATGACTTTGTATATAGTATTGACTTTCAGAAAAATGTTAACATTTCAAAAATACCAAAAGTAGATAAAGGATTGAAATCAACCAGAATGTGGGGGAACCCAAGATGGGCTATAAACGGTAAAAGAAGAAATTAATTGTGCTACCAATGAGTAATATAACCACAATGAAGGGAGCGGAGAAGTAAAGAATCTAAGTAATATTGGAAAATAGTATCATGATTAAACGGAATAAGGATAATGACAAAAAGAACTATACACAAATATTGTTCTCTAGTTTTTAAGATCTTTTTTTAATTTTGATTTTATTTCAACGCCATTGAGGAGACATAATTCAAGTATTGTAAAATTTATCCATTAAAAGGGTACAATTCAATGAGATTACTAAACAGATTTGTCATCACAGAGTTGTACAATCATCACAATCTAATTTCAAAACGTTTTCATCACCCCAAAAAGAAACACTATACCTATTAACAGTCATCTTTACCCTCCCACCCAGCTCTAGGCAACCACCAATCTATTTTCTATTTCTACTGATTTACCTATTTTGTACATTTCATATAAACTGAACCATGTGATATGTGGCTTCTATCACTTACCATAGTGTTTTTAAGGTTCATCAATTTTGTAGCAAGAATCAGTACCTCATTCCTTCTTACGGTCTTTATACATTTTTATAGCTGCTGCGTGTGCATGCACACACACGCACTGTTTAACCACTTATCAGTTAATGGAATTTTGGGTTGTTTCCTTTTTGACAAACAAATAATGTTGTTTTGGACAATTGCATGCAAATATTTGAGTGGACATATGTTTTAATTTCTCCTAGGTATATACTTAGGAGTAAAATTTCTGGATCATATGGTAACTCTATGTTTAACATTTTGAGGAACTGCCAGATATTTTACAAAGCAGCTACATTTTACATTCCCCCCAGCAGTGGATGATGGTTCCAACTTTTACACATCTTTGTCAACACTTGTTATTGTCTGTCTTTCTGATTTGGAACATTCTATTGGGTGTGAAGTTTTATCTCATTGTGGTTTTTATTTGCTTTCCCCTGATGGATAATGATGTTGAGCATCTTTCTAACGTGCTTGCTGGCATTTTTATATCATCTTTGGAGAAATATCTTCAGATCCTTAATCCATTTTTAAATTGGTTTATTAGTCTTTATATTACTAAATTGCAAGATTTCTTCATATATTCTGGATAAAGTTGCCTTATCTAATATATCTTTGTGCATATTTTCTCCCATCTGTGTGTTGTCTTTTCACCTTTTTGATGGTATCATTTGCAGCAATGTTTTTAATTTTGATAAGGTTTCATTTGTCTTTTGCTGTTGGGGTGGTTGTTTGTGCCTTTGGTATTGTATTTAAGAAACCATTGCCTAACTCAAGGTCATCAAGACTTATTCTTCTGCTTTCTTCTAAGAGTTTTATAATTTTAGCTCTTTCATTCAGATCTATGATACATTTTGAGTAAACTTGTGTATATTTTGTAAGGTAGGATCCAACATCATTCTTTTGTATGTGGCTATCCAATTGTTGCAGCACCATTTCTTGAAAAGACGATCCTTTCCCCCATTGAATGAATTTAGAACGCTTGGTGAAAATCAGTTGAGCAAATATGTATGGCCTTATTTCTAGATTCTCAATTGGATCCCATTGGTTTATGCGTCTAGCTTTATGCCAGTACCACAATGGCTTGATTACTGTAGATTTATAATAAGATCTGAAACAGGGAAGTGTGAGTCCTTCCCTTCACTCTTCTTTCTTCAGATTGCTTTGGCTAGTCTATACTGCTTGCATTTCCATATACATTTTAGGATCAGCTTGTCAATTTCTACAAAAAAGCTAGCAGCTTGGGTTTTACTAGAGATTGCATTGAATCTGTAGATCAATTTGGGAATAATGCTATCTTAACATAAAGTATTTTGGTGAATGAATATGGGACTTTATTTCATGTATTTAGATAATTCTTAATTCATTTCAATAATGTTTTGTAATTTTCAGAGTACAAGACTTTCACTTAATTTGTTAAATTTTTCCTTAGTATTTTATTTTGTCGATGTTTTGTAAACAGGATGCTTTCGTTAATTCAATTTTTGAATTGTTCATTGCTGTTGTATAGAAACAAAATGGATTTTTAAACTATAATGTCCCTCTCTGTTTGTGAGAATTCTTTGCTCTGAAGTCTACTTTACCTGATACTAAATAGCCACTTCTTCTTTCCTTTGATTAATGTTTGCATGATACATCTTTTTTCCATCCTTTTACTTTTAGTTCGCCTGTATCATTATCATTGAAGTAAGTTTCTTGAAGATATCAGATAGTTGGCTTATGTTTTCTAATCCATTCTGCCAATCTCTATCTTTTAACTATTAATCTCTGTCTCATAGACTATTTACATTTAATATAATTATAGATATGTTAATATTTGTCTGCCATTTTATTGTTTATTATTTGTTTTGTTTTTCCTTCTCTGGTTGCTTTTTTTTCTTCCTCTAAGTTATTTAAACATTTTTTAGAATGCCGTTTTGATTTATTTTCATATTTTTGAGTATCTACTTTCATATAAATTATTTTAGTGGCTGGTTTTGGCACTGTATCATACATATAGTAGTATATACATATGACGTATATTCTATACGTAAGTTAGTTTTTGTTATCATTTCACCATTTTGAGTGAAGTATACAAATCTTACCTCTTTCTATGTCTTTTTACCCTCCCCAATTTATAACTTAGCTTTCTTTAATGTTTTATCTACATACATTTAGAACCACTCAACTAGTAGTATAATATTGCTTCAACCAACAAACGTAGTCTAGAAAACTCAAGAGTAGAAAGAAAGCATATTTTATTTACAAATATTTTTGCTTACTACTTTGTTTTCTTTCTTGATGTTCCAAGGTTACTTTTATTTATCATTTCCTTTTTGTTTAGAGAACTTCTTTCAGCCATTCTTTTAGGGTAGGTCTGCTGGTAACAAATTCTCTTAGTTTTCATTCATCTGAGAATGTATTTTCCCTTAATTTCTGAAGAATATTTTCTCTGGGTATATAATTGTGGGTTAAAAGTTCTTTACACTCTGCACTTGAAAAATATTGTGCCATTTCCTTCTCATCTTCAAAGGTTTCTGATAAGAAATCTTCTGTCACTCAAAATGTTTTTCACCTTTAGGTAAGATTTGGTTATTTTTCCCCTCTCTGGAGGCTTTCAAGATTTTGTCTTTGTCTTTAATTTTCAGAACTTTAAATATGATGTGTCTTACTCTGGATTTTTTGAGTTTATTCTGTTTGGGGTTTTCTCAGTTTCCTGTATCTGAAGGTTTATGTCTTTTGCCAAATCTGGGAAGTTTCCAGCCATTATTGCTTGTATTACTTTTTCAGCCCCGCTCTCTTTCTCCTCTGCTTCTGAATTCTGATGATAGTAATGTTAGACATTTTATTAAAATCTCATGGGTCCCTAAAGCTCTGTTCATTTTTTTTTCCAGCCTGTTTTCTCTGGTTTTTATATTGGGTGATTTCTGTTGTTTATCTACAAGTTCACTACTTCTTTCCTCTGTCCTCTCTGTTCTGCTGTTAAACCTATGCACTTACCTTTTTATTTCAGTTATTTTATTCTCCAGTTGTAAAATTTACATGAGATTCTTCTCTATATTTTCTATTTCTTTGCTGAGATTTTCTGTTTCTTTGCTGATGCTTTCTATTTTTCATTTGTTTCAAGCATGTTTGTAATTGCCATTGAAGTGTTTTTACATAGCTGTGTTAAAGTTTTTGTCAGACAATTCAAACATGTCTGTCATCTTGGTGTTGGCATCTATGGATTTTTTTCATTCAACTTGAAATCTTCCTGAATCTTGGTATCTTAAGTTATTTTCAATTGAAAGCTGAACATTCTCATATAATGTTGTGAGACTCTGGATCTTATTTAAACTTTCTGTTTTAGCTGATTTCATCCGACACGACTATGGGAGAGGAATGGAAGCAGAGTCTTATTTGCCAGGTTTATGTGGAAGTCCAGCTTCCCCAGTCATCTTCCATTGATACCTCAGGGTGAGGGGGCTGCTTGCTACTGTCAGGCAGGAGTAGTTCATCTAATCATATGGCCTCTCCTGATGGTGTGGTATTGTGGCTTTATTACTGTCAGATGATGGTGTAATTCTTAATCCTCCAGTAAGCCTCCTCTGATACAACCCAGTGAAGAGTAGGAGGAGCACCTTAATACTGCCAGATGGAAGTACATGTCCAGGCTTCCCATGTGGTATTCGCTAACTCTGCTAAGGGAGACTAGTTACCAGTTGGAGGAGATCCTGCTCCCTATTTGTTTATCTCTGACACCACCATTGTGAGGGTTAACCATTCTAACAGGTGTGAAGTGATATCCCATTGTGGTTTTGATTTACATTTGCCTGATAATTGATGATGTAGAACATCTTTTCATTCACCTGTTGGTCATTTGTATATCTTCTTTGGAAAAATGTCTATTCAAATCTTCTGCCCAATTTTTAATCAGACTTTTTTTGTTATTGAGGTCTTGGAGTTCTTTATATATTTTAGATATTAGCCCCTTATTAAACACATGATTTACAAATATTCTTCCCATTCTGTAGGCTGCCTTTTCGTTTTATTGTTTCCTTTGCTGTACAAAAGCTTGTTAGTTTGATGTAGTCCCACTCTATTTTTCTTTTGCTTTGGTGTCAGATTCAAAAAATCGTCAACAAGACCTATGTCAGGGAGCTTACTGCCTAGGTTTTCTTTTACGAGTTGTATGGTTTCATGACTTATGTTCAAGTCTTTATCCATTTTGAGTTAATTTTTGTGTATGGTGTAAGATAGTGGACCAGTTTCATTCTTTTGCATGTGGCTATCTAATTTTCCGAGCACCATTTATTGACGATACTGTCTTTCCCTCATTGTATATTCTTGGTTTCTTTGTCACAAATTAATTGACTATATATGTGTAGGTTTATTTCTGAGATTTCTATTCTGTTCCATTGATCTATATGTCTGTTTTTATTCCAATACCATACTGTTTTGATTACTGTATCTTTGTAATACAGTTTGAAATCATGGGGCTTGATGCCTCGAGCTTTGTTCTTCTTTCTGAAGATTGTTTTGACTATTTGAAGTCTTTTATGGTTCCATACAAATTTCAGGATTTTTTTCTACTTCTGTGCAAAATCCCATTGGAATTTTGATAAGAATTGCATTGAATCTGTACATTGCTTTGCATAGTGTGAACATTTTAACAATGTTAATTCTTCCAATTGATGAGCATGGAATATCTTTCCATTTACTTGTTTCTTCTTCAATTTCTTTCATTAATGTCTCCTGGTTTTCAATATCTATGTCTTTCACCTCTGTGATAAAATTTATTCCTGGGTATTTTATTCTTTTTGATGCAATTGTAAATAGGATTGTTTTCTTAATTTCTCTTTCTATACTTATTAATATTGTACAGAAATGAAAAAGATTTTCACACGTTGATTTTGTATCTTGCAAATTTACTGGATTTGTTTATCAGTTCTAACAGTTTTTTTTTAGATAGTTTAGGGTTTTCTATATATAATGTTATGTCACCTGCAAATAGTGACAATTTTCCTTCTTCCTTTCCAATTTGGATGCCTTTTCTTTCTTTTTCTTGCATAATTGTTCTGGCCAGGACTTCCAATACTATGTCAAAATAAAGTGGCAAGAGTGGGCATCATTGCCTTGTTTCCAATCTTAGAGGAAAAGCTTTCAGCTTATCACTGATGAGTATGTTATCTGTAAGTTTGTCATACATGGCCTTTATTATGTTGAAGTACATTCCCTCTACACACACATAGTCGCAAATTTTTATCATAAATAGATGTTGAATTTTGCTCTGCATCTGCATTTATTGAGGTGATCATAAAATTTTTATACTTTTTATTTTGTTAATGTGGTATATCACATTGACTGATTTGCAGATGTTGAACCATCCTGGCATCCCTGAAATAAATCCCACTTGATCATAGTGTATGATCCTTTTAATGTACTGTTGAATTTGTTTTGCTAACATTTTGTTGAAGATTTTTGCATTTATGTTCATCATGGATATTAGCCTGTAGTTGTTTTTTTTTTCTTGTGGCATTCTTGTCTGGTTTTGGTATCAGGGTAATGCTGGCCTCATAAAATGAGTTTGGAAGAATTTCCTTTTCTTCTATTATTTTGGAAGAGTTTGAGAAGTATTGATATTAATTTTTCTTTGAATGTTTTGCAGAATTCACTATTGAAACCATCTGGTTCTGGGCTTTTGTTTGTTGAAACAGTTTTGATCACTAATTCAATCTCCTTACTCTGTTAGTCTATTCACATTTTCTATTTCATCATGATTCACTCTTCATGATTCTTCAACTCAGGTTTATGTTTCTAGGAATTTATCCATTTCTTCTTGGTTGTCCAATTTGTTAGCTTATAAATGTTCATAGCAGTCTCTTATAATCCTTTGATTTCTGTGGTATCAATTGCAATATTTCCTATTTCATTTCTGGTTTCATTTATTTGAGTCCTCTCTTTCTCTTGGTAAGTCTAGCTAAAGCTTTGTCAATTTTGTTTATCTTTTCAAAGAACAAGCTCTTAGTTTCATTGATCTTTTTTATTAGCTTTTTATTCTCTATTTCATTTATTTCTGCTCTAATCTTTATTTCCTTCCTTCTACTAACTTTGGGGTTTGTTCGTTCTTCTTTTTCTGGTTCCTTAAAAAGTGAAGTTAGGTGGTTTATTAGAGACTTGTTTTGTTTCTTGAGATAGGCATTTACTGGGATGAACTTCCCTCTTAGAACTGCTTTTGCAGCTTCTCATAAATTTTGCTATGTTACATTTCCATTTTCATTTATCTCAAGGTATTTTTTGATTTCTCCTTTGACCCATTGGTTGTTCAGTAGAATGTTGTTTAATCTCCACATTTGTGAATTTTCCAGCTGTCTTCATGTAATTAATTTCTAGTTTTATAGAAAAGATGCTTGATATAATTTCAATCTTAAATTTATTGACTTGTTTTGTGGCCTAACATATGATCTATCTTGGAAAATACCCCATGTGCACTTGAGAAGAATGTGTTTTCTATCTTTTTGATGAAATGTTCTGTAACTATCTTTTAAGTCCATCTGATATATCATGTCCTTTAAGGCCAGTGCTTCCTTATTGATTTTCCATCTGGATGATCTATCCATTGATGTAAGTGGGGTACTAAAATACTCTACTATTATTGTATTGCTATATATTTCTCCCTTTATCTCTTTTAATAATTGCTTTATATATTTAGGTACTCCTGTGTTGAGTGCATAAATATTTAAAAATGCTATATCTTTTTGTTGGATTTATCCATTTATCATTATGTAATGCCTTTCTTTGTCTCTTATTACAGTCTTTGTTTTAAAGTCTATTTTGTCTGATGTAAGTATAGCTACTAAAACTTTCTTTTGGTTTCCCTTTGCATGGAATATTTTTTCTATCCCTTCACTTTCAGTATGTGAAAGTGAACTCCTTACATATAAAGTGATTCTCTTGCAGGAAGCATTTAGATGGATCTTGCTCTTTTATCCATTCAGCCACCTGATATCTTTTGATTGGAGATTGTAATCCATTTACATTTAGTGTAATTACTGATAGGCATGTATTTATTGCCATTTTTTTCATTGTTTTCTGGCTGTTTTTGTAATTTCTCTTTTCTTCTCTTGCCCTGTTGCTTTGTGATTTGATGACTTTCATTAGCAGTCTGCCTATATTCCTTTCTCTTTATCTTTTGTGTATTTACAACAGGTTTTTGCTTTGTGTTTACCATGATGTTTACATATAACAGCTCATATCTATAGTAGTCTATTTTACATTGATAACAATTTAAGTTTGATCTCATTGTAAAGCTCAACATTATTACTCTCCCACACAATTTTTGTTTTCTTTTTTTTAAGCTATTTTATTGAGCTCATATTGGCTTATAACATTGTGTACATTTTAGGTGTACCTTATTATATATGAGTTTCTGTATATACTGCATTGTGTTCACCACCTATAGTCTACTTTTTATCCATCACCATACATAAGTGCCTCTTAACCTCTTTTGCCCTCCTCTCATCTCCTTCCCCTCTGGTAACCACTAATCTCTTCCCTTAATCCATGCGTTTATCTTCCACATATAACTAAAATCATACAGTGTTCGTCTTTCTCTGTCTGGCTTATTTTACTTAGCATAATGCCCTCAAAGTCCATCCATGTTGTTGAAAATAGCACAATTTTGTCTTTTTTTATGGCTGAGTAGTATGCCATTGTGTATATATACCACATCTTCTTCATCCATTCACCAATTGATTGGCACTTGAGTGGCTTCTACATCTTGGCCATTGTGAATAATGCTACAATAAACATATGGATGCATAAATCTCTTTGAATAGTTGTTTTCATGTTCTATGGAAAAGTATCCAGTGGGATAGCTGGGTCATATGGTATTTCTATTTTTAATTTTTTGAGAAATCTACATACTGTTTTCCATAGTGGTTGCACCAGTATGCATTCCCACCAGTAGTGCATGAGGGTTCCCTTTTCCCCACATCCTCTCCAACATTTGTTATTTCTTGACTTATTAATCATAGTAATTCAGACAAGTGTGAGGTGATATCTCATTGTAGTTTTGATTTGTATTTCCCTGATGATTATTGATGTTGAACATCTTTTCATGTTCTTGCTGGCCATCTGTACATCTTCGTTGGCAAAATGCCTGTTCAGGTCCTCTGCCCATTTTTTGATCAGGTATTTTTGTTGTTATTGAGTTGTATGAGTTCTTTATATATTTTGGAAATTAACCCCTTGCCAAATATATGATTTGCAAATATTTTTCTCCCAGTCAGTGGGTTGTATTTCCATTTTCTTCATGGCTTCCTTTACCTTGCATAAGTGTTTTAATCTGATGTAGCCCCATTTGTTTATTTTTTCCTGTGTTTCCCTTGCCTGAGTAGACATGGTATTCAAACAGATGTTGCTAAGACTGATGTCAAAGTGTGTACTGCCTATATTATCTTCTAGGAGTTTTATGTTTTCAGGTCTTACAATCAAATCTTTAATCCATTTTGAGTTAATTTTTCTTGTCATGTAAGATAATGGTCTACTTTCATTGTTTTGCATTTGGCTGTCCAGTTTTCCCAACACCATTTGTTGAAGACACTTTCCTTTCTCCATTGGATGTTCTTGGCTCCTTTGTCAAAGATGAGCTGTCCATGGATGTGTGGGTTTTTTTCTGGGTTTCAATTCTGTTCTATTAATCTGTGTGTCTGTTTTTCTGCCAGTCACATGCCGGTTTGATTAGTACTGCTTTGTAGAATATTTCGAAGTCAGGGATTGTGATGCCTCCAGTTTTGTTCTTTATTCTCAGAATTGCTTTGGCTATTTGGCATCTTTTGTTGTTCCATATAAATTTTAGGATTCTTTGTTCTATTTCTATGAAGAATGTCATTGGGATTGTGATTGGGATTGCATTGAATTTGTAGATTGCCTTACATAATATGGACATTTTATCTATGTCTATTTTCCCAATCCTTGAGTGTGTAATATCCTTTCATGTCTTTATGTCTTCTTTGATTCTCTCAATAATGTCTTATAGTTTAGCGTGTATAGGTCTTTCACCTCCTTGGTCAAATTTATTCTTAGGTATTTTATTCTTTTTGTTGTGATTGTAAATGGGATTATTTCTGACTTCTCTTTCTACTAGTTCATTATTAGTGTATAGAAATGCAGCTGATTTTTTTGTGTCAATTTTGTACCCTTAACTTTTGTTTTACTTGTTGATTATCTCTTATAGCTTTCTGGTGGCTCCTTTGGGATTTTCTGTATATGGAATCATATCATCCACGAACAGTGACACTTTTACTTCTTCATTTGCAATTTGGATCCCTTTTATTTCTTTTTCTTGTCTAATTCTCTGGCCCAAACTTCCAGTACTATGGTGAACAAGAGTGGTGAGAGTGGGCACACTTGTCTTGTTCCTGTTCTCAGATGGACGGCTTTCAATTTTTCAAAGTTAAGTATGATGTCTGCTGTGGGTTTGTCATATATGCCCTTTATTATGTTGAGGTACTTTCCTTCTATACCCATTTTATTCAGAGATATTATGATAAATGGATGTCGGATCTTGTCAAATGTTTTCTCTGAATCTATTGAGATGATTGTGTGATTTTTATTCTTCATTTTGTTAATGTTGTGTATCACATTGATTGATTTGCAGATGTTGAACCATCCCTACATCCCTGGAATAAATCCCACTTGATCATGATGTAAGATCCTTTAATGTACTGTCATGTTTAATTTGCTACTATTTTGTTGAAGGTTTTTTAATCTAGGTTCATCAGTGATATTGGCCTGTAATTTTCCTTCTTTGTGTTGTCCTTGCCTGGTTTTGCTATCAGGGTGATTGTGGAATGAATTAGGAAGCATCCTGTCCTCTTCAATTTTTCTGAATAGTTTGAGAAGGATAGGTATAAAATCTTTTTATTATTTCCCTCCTTCTTCTGACTTTGGGCTTTGTTTGTTCTTTCTCTAGTTCTCTTAGGTGTAGTTTAAGATTACTTAAACTTTTTCTTGTTTGTTGAGTTAGGTCTGTATTGCTATAAATTTCCCTTACTACCACTTTTGTTGCATCCCATAAGAATTGGTAGGTTGTGTTTTCGTTTTCATTTGTCTCCAGGTATTTTTTGATTTCTCCTTTGATTTCTTCATTGATCCAATGGTTGTTCAGTAGCATGTTTTTTAGCCTCCACATATTTGTCACTTTCTGAGCTTTTTTCTTGTAGTTGATTTCTAGCTTCATAGCATTGTGGTCAAAAAAGTGTGATTGATATGATTTCAATCTCCTTAAATTTATTGAGGCTTGCCTTGTTTCCAAACATATAGTCTATCTTTCAGAATGTTCCATATGCACTTGAGAAGAATGTGTATTCTGCTGTTTTGGATGATATGTTCTATATATATCTGTTAAGTCCATCTCTCCTAGTGTTTCATTTAAGGCCATTCACCTAGTTCCACTGCTTCCCAGGGGTCCAGGTCACCCACCTTCAGATGTATAGTTTCATGGATCTCTCAGGCATCCTATTGTGCAGTGTAGGGAATCCTCTGTTGGTTAATGGATGTCCATTTAGTTGTAACTTAGAAGGAGAGACAAAGGAACTCACTCTGTCATGATGCTGATGTCACTACACATTTTAGGTTTTAGATGTCACATTTTACATCTTTTTACCTTGTGTTTACTTTCACTAATTATTGCTAATTGTAGTTATTTTTACTACTTCTGTCTTTTAACCTTTATACTAGCTTTATAAGTGGTTAATCCACTACCATTACTATATATTTACCTTTCCAGTGAGATTTATTCTTTCATATGTGTTCTTGTTACTAATTAGTGTTTTTTTTTTTTCAGCTTAAAGAAGTCCTTTCAACATTTCTTGTAAGGCTAGTTTAGTGGTAATGAACATCCTTAGCTTTTGCTTGTCTGGAAAAATCTTTATCTCTCCTTCACTTCTGAATAATAACTTTGCCAGGTAGAGTATTCTTGGTTGGTGATTTTTTTCGTTCAGCACTTTGAATATATTGTGTCACTTCCTTTTAGCCTGAAAAATTTCTACTTAAAAATATGCTTCTAGTTTTATGGGGATTCCCTTGTACATAACAAGTTGTTTTTCTCTTGCTGTTTTTAATATTCTCTTCTTGTCTTTTAACTTTTGACATTTTAATTATAATATGTCTTGGCGTAGGTCTCTTTGATTTCTTCTTATTTGGAACTCCTTGGGCTTCCAGTATCTCAGTGTCTGTTTCCTTGCCCAGGTTAGGGAAGTTTTCAGCTATTTGAATAAGGTGTTTTCCCTTTCTCTCTCTCTTCTCCTTCTGGGAGCACTATGATGTGAATATTAGTCCATTTGATGTTGTCCCATATGTCTCTTAAGCTATATTCACTTTTTTTCATTCTTTTTTCTTTCTTCTGCTTTGATTGGTTGAGTGCCACTGCCTCATCTTTCAGTTGGCTGATCTTTTCTTCTGGTTCATCTAGTGTGCTGTTGCACCCTAGCAGTGTATTTTTCTGTTCAGTTATTGTATTGTTCAGTTCTGTCACTTCTATTTGATACTTTCTTATATTTTCCACATCTTTTTGAAGCTATCGTTGTGTTCATCCATTCTTCTCATTAGTTCCATGAGCCTCTTTATGACGATTACTTTGAACTCTTTATCAGGTAAATTACTTATCTCCATTTCATTAAGCCTTTTTTTTCTAGTTTCAATCTTATTCTTTCATTTGGAATGTATTCCTCTGTTTCTTCATTTTGCTTGACACTCTGTGTTGGTTTCTATACAGTAGATGAAGAAATTGCCTCCTCTAGTCTTAAAGGAGTGGCCTCATGTAGATGAATCTTGGCATTCAATCCTGCCTCAGCTTCCATTTTTCTCTCAGATCTCTATTTCCCAAGCAGTCTATTATATTTTTAATAGTTCCCAGTAACTGAGGATGTGCCAAGACCCCTCAGTGTCCCAAAGTGGAAGATCTCAGCACCTAGGTTCAGGCTGACTTGAAGCCAGACCCTCAGGCATCAGCTTTTAAAATTATGCAAATATATACAGTCCTATTAGACTGCAAGCATAAGCTTCACTGGCCACCAGAGCCAGGCAATCTGGAGGTTTCCTCTGAACAGCAGTCACAGAAATCAGGGCTCCACACATTGGATAAGCTCTTTTCTGGTTGATACTGGTGAGCTGGAGCAAGGTAGAGGGAAAGCACCAACATGTCATCCATAGCCTATATTTCCTTGAGAGCAGTTATGTAGGCCAGTAAATGTGTGCCAAACCTGAAGTCTGCCCCTCAGGCCAAAGCTCCAGGACAAGCAAAGAGGCCTCCTTCACAGAAAGACTGGAGAGTGTGCCTCAGTCCACTGTCTGTGCAGTGTCCAAGGGGTAGTAGCCTTCCAAGAACAGCCTCTCCATTTGCCACAGTCTTATAGGACCCAGGAATGCAAGCCTCCCTGGCCACGAGAGCCAGGTGATCAAGAGGCATCCCCTGGGTGGCAGCCACAAAAACCAGGGTACCAGATGAATGTAAATCTCCCCTCCAGGAGACATTTGCATCTTGGAGCATGGCAGAAGGTGTGAAGATAGTGCCCACCTTCCAAGGTCTCTGGAAAGGATTATAGTCAGCCTCTAGATGTGTGTTTAACTAGAAGCCTGTCCCTCAGGTCTCAGTCATGATGATTAGCTAATAGGCCTCCTTCACTAAAAGACTGAGATTCTGAGTCTGTTGCCTCTTGCTGTGCCCTCTGGGTGATAACTGCTTAAGAATGATTTTTCCTTCAATTATAGTCCTGTGGGGCCCACAAGCATAAGCCCCACTGGCCACCAGAGCCAGGTGATATAGAGGTGTCCCCTGGCAGCAGTCATAAAAAATGGATCATCAGAGAAGGTTATGAGTCCCTTTCTGTGTGACACCAATTATTACAGTCCTATCAGACTAGGAACACAAGCTCTCTTGGCTTCCAGAGCCAGGATATCAAGAGGCATTCCCTAGGTGGCAACCACAAAAGTCAGGGCACCAGTTGTGTGTAAAAGTTCTCTTCCAGGAGATACTGATGCTCTGGAGCACAGCAAAGAGAAAGTACAAAGGTGGTGCTCACCAGTCTCCATCCCCAGAGAGTGTCCAGAAGTCTCCTAGCTGTGTGTGTTAAATTAGATGTTTGTCCTTCAGGCCAACACTTTAGCATAAGCAGGTGAGCCTCCTTGACTGTAAGTTTGCATATTTTTGGCTGCCTCTGAACTGGGCCCTGGGACAGATCCAAGAGCACAAGCCCTTTACGGCATAGTTTTTCAGATTGCTACCATTTTGTGGGTCTTGGAACATGAGCCCTGTTGGTTTTCAAAGTTAGATGTTTGGAGATGTTTGCATCTCTATGTGGGATTTGAATTCTTTACTCCTGAGGGAGAAGCTCTGGATTCTGAGCTCCCTCCCAGTTGTGGGTCACTGCACTGGGGTTGGGATTTATGGTAAGATGGTGTCCCAGTCTCTCCTACCCGCTTTGATGTGATTGCCTCCTCATTTATCTGATGTGTAGTCATCAGTCAGCCAGGCTTTAGATTTTTTTTTAAGAGAAAATTGTTCCATATGTAGCTGTAGACTCAGTGTGTCTGTGGGAGGAAGTGAGTTCAAGATCTTCCTACATTGCCATCTTGAACCAGAACTCTCTTCCTGTTGTTGATTTCTATTTTAATTCCATTGTTTGATTTAAATTCCTTTAAATGTATTGAAGACTGCTCTTTGCTCTAGCATATGGTTTATCTTGGAGAAGGTACCTATCGCACTTAAGAAAAAGTATTCTGCTGTTTTTAAATGCATTGTTTTATGCATGTCTGTTAGATCTAATTGGTTTCTGGTGTTTTTAAGTCTTCTATTCCCTTGTAGACTGACTATCTAGTTGTTCTATCCATTATTGGCAGTGGGGTATTGAATTCTTCAGCTGTTTTTTGAATTGTCTATTTTTCCTTTCAGTTCTTTCAGTTTTTGTTTAATATATTTTGTAACTAGGATATTAGTTGTTTATATGTTAATATGTCTCCTTGATGGATAGATTCTTTTATCATTATAAAATCTCCCTTTTTGTCTTTAATAACAACTTTTTTCTTAATGTGTATTTTGTCTGATAATAGTATTTCAGATCTTTTCTGGTTAAAGTTTTCATGATTTATCTTTTACCATGCTTATTTCTTTCAACTTTTTTGAATCCTGAATCTAAAGTCTGTCTCTTAAAGACAGTATGTAATTGTATCATAAAATTTATCTAGTCTGCCAATCTCAGTTTTTTATTGAAGTACAAATAATGCAATTACTGATAATTTAGGATGTCTGCCATTTTGTTTCTTTGTTCCTTTGTGCCTTTCTTCCTTTAGTCTTCCATTTCTGCCCTTTTCGTCTTAAAATATATTTTCCAGTGTGCCATTTTAATTTCCTTGTAGTTCATTTTACCATATTTTGAGATATTTTTAGTAGTTGCCCTTGGGATTAAAATTGGTATCAATTTAAAACAATCTACTTCAGATTAATACTAACAATTTCAGTAGTATGAATACTTCATACTGATTCAACATAGCTACATTCTTTCTGCCCTCATTTTTGCTTTATTGTCATAAAATGACATCTGTTACTGAGCTTTAAGTGTTCTTTGTATATTTTGGATAATAGTCCTTTATCAGATATGTCTTTTGCAAATATTTTCTCCCCATTTTTGGTTGCCTTATTCTCTTGACTTTGCCTTTCAGAGAGCAGAAGTTTTTAATTTTAGTGTGAAGTCCAGCTTATCTATTATTTCTTTCATGGATTGTGCCTTTGGTGTCATATCTAAAAGGTCATCACCATACGAAAGGCCATCTATGGTTTTCTCCCATATTATCATCTAGAAATTTCACACTTTTGCATTTTACATTGAGGTCTGTGACTCATTTTGAGTTAACTTTTGTGCTAGATCTGTTTATTTTTGATAGAGGGATGTCGAGGTCTCCAACTATGATAGTGGATTCATTTCTTTCTCCTTGCAGCCCTAAGGAGGGTCCAAGGGCTTCTGATTCCACCATCTTGCTGATGTCACTTTTTCTTTAACTTAAAACTACTCTAAAAAAATAAAGTCTATTAATTTAAAACATAGAGGAGAAAAACAGTCATTTCATTACCATAAAGTTGTAGTTGATGGGGAAAGGAGAAGGCTCAGTTCCTATAAAAAATTAACATTGCTTTTGCTTTTCTTTTCTTCACCATCATTAGCATTAATCCTTTATCAGGACTGCTGAGTTTTAGCTGAAAAATACCTTTTAAATATCAGTTTCATGCTGCGAATTTATTCACATTTGGTCCTTAGTTATTGCCTACCTAGCTGCCCCTCAAAAATCTCGGGAAGATAAAAGGCATATAGTGTCCAGTAGAAACAAAAACCAGAAAGATGAAAGGCTACTAATACATTCATTTTCCTAATTATCTGAGTTGAATTTAAGGTTGTTCTATAAGAAACGTGATCAAAGATAAAGTAGTTGAAATAATCCCAGAGCCAATGAATTTTAGATAATTTGCACAAGCCAGCAAGCAAAGTTACCCTATTTATTTATTTTTAGTAAGTTTCAGGAAAGTGACTAATAACAAAATCTTAAATGCATAGAGTAACTTTTTTTTTGAGTTAGTCAATAAGCTTAAGGGCAGCTCTTGGGAATTTACTATGAGATAGAAGTCACGGGGGGACCAGTTGACTAACTTATCTAAGGACATCCAATTACAGAAAAACCTCCCTCAACTAGACTCTAACTCAATTAATTTTTCGATACTTGACTTTTAGCTGAAAGTGAAAAACATGACAAGGCAATATCAAAGTTCTATTTTAAAAATCCAACTTCTGGTTACGCCCTACAATGAGATAATTTAGTCTAATTATCCTATTTTTAATTATCCAATAAACCTATTTTCAGAGTGTATCAATACTTTATGCTCAGAACGGTGGGCCCTCAAAGCATTGGTTAGTCTACTGTAAGAAATACTAAAAATAAGGTATACATAGTAACAGTAAGAAACGCAGATGAAAACGTGCACGAAAATGCAGATATCTTTTCTTGAAAGAAATTAGAAGATTTCAAAAATGTGGGACTTAATAATTTTCTATAATCTATTTATGCATGTATTTCAGTGTGTTGCATCTTGTCATTCAAAATACGTATAAGACATGTAAGTCCATTTAATTGGACATGCACTCAAATACCAAACACAAAAAATGATCTCATTTCAAACTGTACATAGGCATATATTCATATTCCCCAATAATCCAGAAAATAGTGTTCACATGTCACAGATGTTTTGTAAATGAACTTTAACAAAGGTTAAAAAGAATCTGTATTGTAATGGTGTGAACATACTGGGCACTGTGCAGATGGTATTAATTATTTTAAAAGGTTAGCCTAGTGTAAAAATCGGGGGAAAAAATGTTCCCAAAATTTTTTGAGCTCTACTATTAATCTGATTTATCATTATTATTAAGGAAATATTTGAAAAATTAAGATAGATTTTAAAAAGCTCTACTTATAGAGCCAGCCTGGTGGCATAGTGGTTAAGTTCGTGTGCTCTGCTTCTGTGGCCCAGAGTTTGCCAGTTCGGATCCTGGGCATGGACCTGCACACTGCTCATCAGGCCATGCTGTGGTGGCATCCCACATAGAAGAACTAGAAGGACCTACAACTAGGATATACGACTACATACTGGGGCTATGGGGAGAAAAAAAAAGAGGAAGATTGGAAACAGATGTTAGCTCAGGGCCAATTTCCTCACCAAAAAAACAAGTATATAAAAGAAAAAATGTCTACTTATTCTATCTAGCATCAAAAAGTAAAACAGGAAAAATAAGAGTAAAGTTTTTGTTGGAAAAATAATTTGCCAATATCAACTGAAATTTACTAAATTTAACTTCCCATTGGCTGTGCAAGTCTTAATTTATACTGTAATTCTAACTCTATGGAGTTCACAGTTATATTAATCTGTTAATCTCTACATATATTATTATTAGTTCTTACAACATATGTCACATCTAAATAGTAAAAATGAAAAGTTTTTCAACTAGTAAGAATTGACTTTTATTGCGCATTTAATGCTGAAGCTGTATAAAGTAGCAGAAAAACCATAAGGAATACAATATGTAGGTTCTAGTGCAGTTCTGCCTATGCTATTTACCCTGTACAAATCACTTAACTTCTCTGGCATTTAGTTTCCTCAACAATAAATGAGGTGCTTAGATTAGATTATAACCAAGATTAAATCTATTTATTCTCCTATGAACAAAACTTTCTAAAATCTATAGTACTATACAGTCATGCATCACATAAGGATGTTTCAGCCAATAACAGATTGCATATACAATGGTGGTCCCATAAGATTGGTACCATATAGCCTAGGTGTGTAGTAGGCTATACCAGCTAGGTTTGTGTAAGTGCACTCTATGATGTTCGAACAATGACAAAATTGCCTAACAACATATTTCTCAGAACATATCCCCATCATTAAGCAACATATGACTAATATCTATATTTATAATGTATATTCTAAAATAATGTGATAGAATCTTGTTTTTGACAAAGTTTCATAGGCTAAAACTATTTTCCTTGGTTTATTAGTACAATTTATCACAAAGACTCAATTAGAATTTTGAAAAGGAATGTTGAGATTATTTTCAAATAGGATAAATGTAATTTTCCCCTCATTTTCATACCCAAAAATAGGTGACTAAGAACTAAATCAGAACAGTTCAGAATATCTGAGGAGGTGTCAAAGGACTCTAAAAAAAGATAGGTAAACAAAACTGCCCAATTTCAGGCTCAAAACTATCATTTGCAGCATATATCTGTCCAGTATTTCATCTTAAGACAGAAGATTTTACCTAAGGAGGAGCTTTCTTTCCAGTGATGCGTAATGGGGGCATATTTTACATCAGCAACTACAGCACTAGAAGAAGGATGTTCTGAGAAGTGCAAAGTACTGGGGTTTCCTAAAGTCTACAATGTCATTAGTATGAGAAACTCTAGAACAATCCTTATCATAATTATTTCTAACTTTTTTTTTTTGAGGGGGGAAGCATGCAGTTTTGAAAGGCTTTATATTTTTTAGAGAAGTTCTAGGTTCACAGCAAAATTGAGAGGAAGGTAAAGAGATTTCTCATATACCTCATGCCTCCACACATGCGTAACTTCTCCCATTATCAACATCCGCTACCGGAGAGGTACATTTATTACTATTGATGAACCTACATTGACATGTTCACTGAAAGTCCATAGTTTCCATTAGGGTTCACTTTTGATGTTGTACATTCTGTGGATTTGGACAATTGTACAATAACATGTATCCACACTCATGGTATCATACAGAGTATTTTCACTGCCTTAGGAATCCTCTGTGCTCCTCCTATTCACCCCCTTTGTGTGCACCTCTGGAAACCACTTATCTTTGTATTGCCCCCATAGTTTTGCCAGAATGTCATAAGGTTGGAATCATACAGTGTGCAGCCTTTTCAGATTAGTAATATGCATTTAAGATTCCTCCATGTCTTTTTAGGGCTTAATAGCTCATTCCATTGTGGCCAGATGATATTCCATTGTCTGGATGTGCCGTAGTTTATTTATCCGTTCACCTCCTGAGGACATGCTTCCGAGTTTTGGCAATTGAGAATAAAGTTACTGTGAACATCTGTGTGCAGGTTTTGTGTAGACAGAGGTTTTCAACTCCTGTGGCTAAATATCAAGGAGCGTGACTGTGGGATTATGTGGTAAGAGTATGCTTAGTATGGTAAGAAACTACCAAGGTGTCTTCCAAAGTGGCTGGACCATTTTGCATTCCCACCAGCAATGAATAAGAATTCCTGATGCTCCACAATCTCGCCAGGATTTGGTGTTGTCAGTGCTCTGGATTTCGGCCATTCTAATAGGTGTGCGGTGGTACCTAACTGTTGTTTTTCACATGCATAGTTAATGCAAAACTTGGGATTCTTATGCTTGCTCTTCTACTTCAGACTAGGCTGTCTGATTTCAGCAGTCTACTCTCCTGATATTAAGAATACATAGGTAGGAAAGGTTGAGAAGCACTGTGTAAGATGATATCCCCATCAAATTGACTCCAAGTTGGGAAATTATATTCTCTTTCTGAATATATGTGTATGTGTGCACACATACATATATATATATATATAATTTATTTATGTATGTATTTATTGTTAGCCTTCACGGTCTGAGAATTGGACTGGTTCACGGTCTTTTTTTTAATTTGCCCATGAACTTGCCACTCAATCCAGAACCAATAGGATACATCTGTCTCTATGCTCTTCTTCTAAATGATCTTCTTGCCTCCTCCCTGGAGTAAATGTTATCCTACATATGGTTTTTACCATTGATTTTCTTTCATTTTTAAGGCCTTTATTGAGGTATAATTGATAAACAAATAATTGCACATATTTAATACATACATCTTGATGAGTTTGGACATATGCATACACCTGTGATACCATCACCACAATCAAGTTACTAAATATATATATCACCTCCAAAAATTTCCCTGTGTTCTTCTGTGGGCTTTGTGTGTGTGTGTGTGTATGCATGTGTGTGGAAAGAACAATTTACATGAGATCTACCCTCTTAATATACTTTAAAGTGCATGATACCACACAGTTAACTACATCTCTGAAATTTTTCATTTTACATAACTGAAACTTTATGCCCACTAAACAATGATTCCCCATTTCCCCTCCCCGTAACCCCTAGCAAGTATAATTCTATTCTTGGCTTCTCTGAGTTTGACTATTTTGGATACCTCATAGATGTGGAATCATGTAGTATTTGTCCTTCTGTGACTGGCTTATTTAACTTAGCATAATATCCTCTGTGTTCATCCATATTGTTGCAAATGACAGGCTTTCCTTATTTTTAAAGAGATTTTAAAATAATATTCCTTTGTGTGTATATACCACATTTTCTTTATCCATTCATGTATTGATGGGCATTTGGTTGTTTCCACATCTTGGATATTGTGCATAACACTGCAATGAAAATGAGAGTGCAGAAATCTCTTTGAGATCCTGATTTTAATTCCTTCCGATGTATATGCAGAAAGGGGATTGCTGAATCATATAATAGTTTCATTTTTATTCTTTTGAAGAATCTCCTTACTTTTTTTAACATGGCTGCACAATTTTACGTTCCCACCAACAATGTATGAGAGTTCCAATTCATTCATATTCTTGTCAACAATTGTTATCTCATCCTTTTTTTTTTTGATAATAGCCATCACAACAGGTATGAGGTGACATCTCATTGTGGTCTTCATTTGCATTTCGCTGATGGTTAGTGATGTTTAGCACCTTTTCATTTACCTGGTAGCCATTGGAATTTCCTCTTTGGATATATGTCTATTAAAGTTCTTTGCCTATTTTTAAGTTGAGTTATTTGGGTTTTTTGCTATTCAGTTGTAGGAGACCCTTATATATTTTGAAAATTAACTCATTAGATATTTGACTTGCAAATATTTTCTCCCATTCCGTAGGTTGCCTTTTCACTCTGTTGATTGTTTTCTTTGCTGTGCAGAAGCTTTTTAGTTTGATGCAATCCCACTTGTCTGTTTTTGGTTTTGTTGCCTGTGCTTTTGGTGTCAAATCCAAGGAATTATTGTCAATGCCAATGTCAAGAAGCTTTTCCCTTATGTTTTCTTTGAGAAGTTTTACAGTTTCATGTTTTACATTTGTCTTTAATCTATTTTGAGGTAATTTTGTTAAGATATCCATACTATCCAAAGCACTCTATGGATTCAATGCCCTTCCTTTCAAAATCTCAATTGCATCTTTTACAGAAAAAGCAATCCTAAAATTCAGATGGAACTACTAAAGACTCTGAATAGTCAAAGTAATCTTGAGAAATAAGAACAAATCTGGAAGCATCACACTTCCTTATTTCACAATATACTGCAAAGTTAGAAATAGCACTGCCATAAAGACAGATATATACAACAGTAGAATAGAATCTAGAGCCCCAAAATAAACCCATGCATATATGGTTAACTGGTCTTCGGCAAGGGTACCAGGAACACACAATAAGGAAAGGATAGTCTCTTCAACAAATGGTGCGGGGAAAACTGGATATCTGCATGCGAAAGAATGAAATTGGACCCCTATTTTACACCGTACACAAAAATCAACTCTTTCTACCTTTTTCTTCTAATAGCATTTAGGCCTAGAAAATATAAGCCACATCTAGAATATGTTACTATGTCCAAAAAAATTGGTTAATTGATGGGAACTTGAGAATTAGACCAGATTCTTAGAATAAAACTTGTGCTTTATTCATTACTTCACCAAGACTATGAAAATAAAATATTTTATTAGATCAATTGTTACCAATTAGAGGATCCTAATGCCAACTATTACTTCTCCCAAGCCCTTCCTAAATTTTGCTTTGTTTATTTTTCCAGGAACTCTTGCAGAGAAGAAAGTCTCTGCTGTTCCTGTTCTGTGCCTTAGACCAGTGTACGTGAACACCGGTCCATATACTTGCAGAGTCCCCAAAACATACATGCGTAAGTGTGCGTGCACAGACACACACACACACACACACAGGGACTTAACTCTAAGTTTTATTTACTCCCCAACTCCTAGGATGAGCTTAGGGATTTTGGAAAAAAGCTGCTTTTTGAAATACAAATGTTGAGGATTCCTGCAGTAAGCAACAGTTAAGACGTTAACAAACAACAAAAATGATTTTTAATAGTATTACATTTTAAGGTCAGAAGTTTATCAAATTACAGCCATAAGATTTTAAACATATCATTTAGTTTACTCTATCTGCTTTGTTCTACACTCATGAAAATATACATTTCTACAAAGTTTTAAACATGATTTATGATTAAGCATTTTATTTTCATCTTTTGTGAAAACATTATGGGCCTTATCAAAACTATAGTGAAATATACATAGGAAAATTTAGATATTTCATACTCATCCATTCTCAGGAGTTTATCAACTATCTTTTCTTTTTCCTCTCAGTCTAATTCTGACCAGTTGCCTGCAGTGCTGTAAATGAGACAGTCAGAAGTCACTGAATACTAATCACATTTTTTCAGTAATAATAGCCTCCAAATTAGAACAGGAGTTGGCATGAATAGTACATCACAGGAATAAAAAGTCTAAGAGATGGCTATAATTATCATGTACAATTTTAATGATTTAAAATTGTAACTTTATTTCAAATCTTTCATTTTTCACTATCAAACTTACTGTAAATTTATCTTGCCCTAAAAAACCACAAGCCCATAAAGAAATATTTGATCAACCACTGAGGTTTTCAAACTATTTTAAAATTATATTTTTTTCTGGGATTTTTCAGCTAATATTTTTTCCATACTCTAGGCTTATATTAAGCATAATGTCTCATGATACAATAATTTACTTTGTTCTTTTACCTGCTAGAAGGTCATCAATGAAAGGATAACCTAATTATATTGAGGGAAAAACAGAACAATCTCTGATGACCAAAATGCATGGAAATTCCTGTTTTTGTGTATGAAGAAAAAGGAAAATCTAACTTTTATGTAGTTAGACTACATAGGAAACATATTCACAAAAGTAACTTATTTGAAAAATAACTCCAAACAAAAAAATAATTATTTGAGTCTCTGACTAAAAGTAGGAATCAAGTATCATCAATATAAGCACAAAACTCAAATCAATTTTACTCAGTTTTCCTAGAAATATTATTATGTGAAAATTTAGTTAAGTAGTCTTAGGGATATTGCTTCCCTAAAATGAAAATGTAATTGGTACAGAAGGTATTATGAATAATTCTGGAGAGAAAAAAATAGTAATATATGTCACATTGATTGAACTACAAAGATATGCGCTATATGTACGTATGCATGTGTGCACATATCTGTGTGTGTGTGTATAATCTTGAAAGAGCCATACAATACAGTATGGCATATTTTAAATTATTTCAAATAATTTTTAAAATTCTTCTATGATGATTAATGGCAAACATAGCATTTGGTAGCAATCTAACGAAAGCAAGCATACTTGGATGCTAGTGATGTTCTTTTGTGGTCATTTAAAACACAATACTCAAGTAACACAGTACTGTAAACTAAGTCAGGCATCTTTAACGTGAATCAAAACTGCTAAAGTAATTATATGTTATCAATCATTTAGAAGATGAAAAGATGTGTCAATTCCATGACTTGAATCGATTAGCAGCTTAACACGCTCTCATCACATGTACCAACAACGCCTTCCAGTCTCATTAAGCTTATATTGAACTTTTTGAAGTATTAAAACTATCACATTTGGTTGCTCTTCCAGCTTTATTAGAAATTTAGGCCTCACTTTAGAGCCATCCAAAGACAGAATACTCTAGGGAGCCCTTTATTTTTATTAGTGGCTTCCTTTCAACCTACCTTGCCCATTTTGGGTTTGTTAGATTTTGGCTCCTTGTAGTTCTACCAAAATCATGTCTGACTCTACATGATGGCCTGACGACATAACTATCTTCAAAGCGAATACTATTTTGCTGGATTGTTACAAATTCACTGCTTGGATCTCTAAGAGAACAAAACTACTCCCCACATACCTGTCAAAAAAAAAAAATAAAGATGACAAAGGAGAAGACAAAAGAAAATCAATCTCCTTTTTCTTTCTAAACTTAGATCCACAGCATTTTGCTATATGCACATTATTTCAAAGAGTATTACAAAATTGTAGCATTATAGGTGGGAGGCTGCCAACAAATCTGGATAATTCCCTGAAAATCAGTCCCTTGAGAATCATGCTGACCTTGTGGTTTCATAAAAATTGTATGCAACAGTAGATTTCACCTCAAATTAGTCTTTCTTTTTAGTCTCTATCAAATAATTTGTAGGAAGAAGGAAAAGATCCCTTCCTTTTACATCTTTGAAAATTGATCTAGACACCTTTTACTATTTTTGGCAATGATTACCTAGTTGAAAGTGAGCACTTGACCACATCATCCTCAGTGACTTTCATTTTCTCCATCAAGAAATGAGCACTGTGCTCCTTTTTTTTTTGTCTCTGTGCACTGAGTTCTTGACTTCACCTCTGAGACCTTCTACAGAGGGTTCAATTAGTACTATTGTTTGGTACTTTTATTCATTTATTCCTGACACTCCCTGGGTCATACTCCTTGATAAATTACATTTAACATTCCTTATTGATACTCAAAGGCTGTTCACTGAAGCAAAGGATTTTGC
This sequence comes from Equus caballus, assembly GCF_041296265.1. Taxonomy (NCBI): domain Eukaryota; kingdom Metazoa; phylum Chordata; class Mammalia; order Perissodactyla; family Equidae; genus Equus; species Equus caballus. The sequence goes on from NC_091715.1 coordinate 95,003,627, forward strand.
ATCTTATAATGAGTTGTATATTATAAAGTAAAAGTCTAAAATGGAGTCTGGGACTTGGGAGATGAAGTTCAGTATCAAGCAAGTGAGAGCAGCACAGACAAGGAACATTTTTAAAATTAGATTTGCAGTCGCAATTCAGTTTGAGCTGCTTTCTCATGAGTAAACTTGTGCCTTCATTTCAACCAAGTTGCAAAATATCAATTTAGCACTCTGGCCGTGGAATATGATTAAGATCTTACACTTAGATGTGACGACTTTTATCCCAAAGGATTACAAAGAACTTTAAATTTATAAAGTGAGTATTGGACGTATTAGAGTTGGCACCGCAACAGCTTGGGCAAAATAGTGATATACAGATACACTTAATGTCACTGAACTAAAACCTTAAGCTGTACAATTCATATTTTCAAAATTGCCGGGGGTCATTACAGTGTACAAAACAAGTTTTCTATATTAAAAACTCCCAATTCTTGCAGTAATTAAATGTAAAGCAAAGCTTGAGGTAACAACCCTTCTTAGAAGGCAATGAAAATTTCTGCTGTTTAACTGCGTAATCTTTTCAAATGGGGCCTGAAAATGAAGGTTACTATAGACACAAAAGGTGAGCGTCCCAGCAAGGAGAATAAAGCAATCTACAAAATAATTGAACTAAAAGGGCCATAAAGATTCAGATATAAGTTGAGGTATGCCAATATTCATAAAGGAAGAGGGAAAGCAAGGGTTTAGAAATTGCACATGACCTTTATTTTTTGCCCTAACACCAGTGTCACAGATTACATCTTGCCTGCGCCTTTGCCATGGGCCCATACACAGAACTTGAGGTGTCCCCGTGTGCCTTAAGGACAAAGGCTGTGGTGACACATTCCTAACATTCAATATCTGTAAATTTTATGAGAGCAGGAAATTGTGACTACAAACATTAACAACTAGTAGACACTGGCCCATAGTAGCTGCTTAATAAATATCTCTTAATTGAATGAAATTAACTGTTGCATCCAAAATCTTGTTAATTTCTCAGGAAATCCCCTAATGTGGTCTTTTCAGGTACTTTTCCTTTGGCTCCAGAACTGATCTGTTGATTAGTAGTTCATCTTTGAATAGTATGACCAGAGTGTTAGATTTACTCCAGATATAGAGAAGAAACAAATGCAAGTATATCCTACCTGATACATGTACTAATGTTTCTTATAAAATAAAAATATATGGACTATAAAACTGCAAATTGATTTCATTTTATTTTAAAATATTGATTAGAGCTATGTAAAACAAAAAATTTATGTGCATTTGCTATTAATTTCTGCTTTATTGATGAATTGTTTTATTTCTTCACTAAACAACCTCAAACATCACCATCTTCCTCTCTTTCAGTCTCCCCAGTTCTATTTATTTACCTCTGGCTGACTCTTTCAGGTTTTCTACCGGTTATAAATCATATATGATAAATACATTATTAACATCTTTCTGCCACTCACTCTGAGCCCCAAATATCCTCAAAACTTTAACCAGAATAATTCTACTTTCTACTGCCTTTGGTTCCAAAGCCACTGCATCATTTGGTTTTCTTCCTTTAATTAAAGAGAGGAATCACCATCCTAACAGTACCTAATTACTCTTTCTGGGTCATCCCTCAAGTTTATAATACCACTCGGCTGTTTAAGGGAACAAGTCTCTTATTTTTTCTACACATATAATCCAAACAAAATGATAAATAGGCTTCTTCACAACTTACAAAAACTACAGTTCTCTTTGAAAATGGCAAAGTGTTTGAAAGTCTCATACTCTGTTGGTGCTAGAAATACAAGTCACAGCCTAAAATAAGCTTCACATACTGCTAGCTAAACCACAATGGGGATTAATATGCCACATACGAGCGCTAGCTGTTCTGATGGTATGGCATTTTCCGTCTTATGAGAAAACCTTAATCTTTTTTCAAAGTGTTGGCTCTAAAATCTAAAAATTTTCAAAATACCTTCTAATCTCTGCAAGCCCTATAATGGTTATTGACGATATCAAGGGAAATGGCATTTTTCATGAAATTATTTTTTAAACTCCTTTTCAACTAGATCACAACAGATGGGGGTGGGAGAGTGTTTGCACTCATAGAGAAAATAATAGAAATGGGCACAGAAAATAAAAGGCAGATGATTTGTCAGGAGCCTATACAATATTTTAGACTTTCATATCAACAAGTAAAACAGAGAATCCTAAACTTCTAAATGGTATGATATAAAGTACTAAGAAAATTCTCTGAAAATAGTGTTTTCTAACTTTTTTGTTCAGTAGAACCTCTTCATCTAACACAAATCACTGTCCGAAACTTAGCATCTAAACTTGCTCCAAAAACGTTCAGCTCTAACTGAAGTACAGATGAGGAACTATCCTCCTACCCGCTTATCTCACCCCAGAATGGCACCTACATCGCTTCCTAAGAACTCAAAATCTCAGAAGGGCATATTAGCCAGAACTTCTACAGTTTCACCATGGATCTACTGTTGGTGCATGAATAAATTGAGATTTATGTCTCAGTGCGACCATTTCCTTCTGCACATTTGTTTGTCTATTATTTATAAAATTTTCAAAGACAACTGATATTGAACATGTTTAGCACGTATCTCAGTTTGATTTGTAGTATTTAGTCTGCTTTCCTACAAAAAACAATGTATGTTTAATTTCATTTTGTAAAAAATATTTATCAAAGTTAATCGAGCACATAATTTAGAATATTTAGTTCGTAAAATTTGTTTAAAAAAGCAACCCCCTGCCACTTCCTTCCCCAAAGACATGTCACTTTCAACTATTTGGCTGATTCTTTTGGCACTTAAATTAATACATGAAAATAACTTGCTTATATTACTATTTCTTGATTTTTCAGTTTTAAACATTATATAATAAATTTTTCAATAAAGAAAATGAAACGTTAATTCCCATTCTTCTCTCTCCCCCAAACACAAATGCTGTTACCATTACTATATTCTTTTATTGTAGTTATAAGAAAATTTCATTAAGATTAATATTTGTTGTTTACATCACTGTACCATGCTATTCACAACTGAACCATGTAGCATACTATGTATACATTTTGTTTCATGACTTTTTATTTTCCTTAGAATTAATCTTTATTTTGGATTTTTATTTGCTTAATTTTCTATGCTATTATTACTGATTCAACCCTCAATCCACCCCCACTTTGCAATTATCCTCTTAGTGTATTCAAACACGTAAGATATTCTTCCAATTCATTCTCTTAAAATCTCTCTAAAGGCTTCTGGCCTATTACAAACTGGAATGGTTGCTCTCTAAGCCTGCTGCAAACTCTTGCCTTGTAATCTCCCTTCACCCTCACCCTGGGTCTTCCTTTTAGTTGTTTCTTATATTGGATTCCCTGCCCGCTAGATACTTGGTCTTCTATGTCGTGACAGAGCACATCCATGAATAGCATCTCGGAAAGAGTGCATAGAAAGGTCATTTTCAGAGACAGTGCGTATCTGCAAGTAACTGTAATCTACTTTCACACTTGACTAATAGTTTAAATTTGAATTCTAGATTGGAAATCATTTTTCTTCATAATTTTGAGGACACTCACAGAATATTTTCTAGCTTCCAGTGTTGTTATTGAAAAGTCCAATCACCTTCTGATTATATATATTTTGAATGGAATGAAGAATCTTTGTCTGTTTTCCAAGTCTCTGGATGCTTGTAAAATCTTATTGTTGTCCTTAGTGTAATAAAATCTCAAAATAGTAGTTAAGAGTCCTAGGAATCAAATCACAGCTGTGTGTAATCTTGGACTAATTACTTAACCAGCTTAAAGTTCTCAAATGTAAATTAACCTCATCTTTAAAAATAAGGATGCTAATAGTACATACCACTTGGGGATGTTGTGAGTGTTAAAATGGGTTAATACATGAAAACTGTTTAGAACAGTGACTGGCATGGGATAAATACTCAATAAATGTTAATTATAACTACTGGTATGGATCTATTTTTGAATGTTGTGCCAGAACTTGATGGACTCTGCCAATCTGGAAACTCATGTACTTTAGAGCTGATAAAATTACCTGAATTTACCCACAACTAAGATATAAAGCTATGCATTGGGGGGGATTAGGGGAGAAAAAAAGCAGACAAAAAATTACCTGAATTTTTTTGATGTTTGCCTCCACTCTATTTTCTGTTTTCTCTCTCTATGGAATTTGGACTAAACCTTAATTAACTTATCCTCTTTTCTATTTTCCATCTTTTTGTTCACTCTATTTTCTGAGATATATCTTCAACTTTACCTCCCAACCACTTGCTTTAGTTTTTTGTTTTTTCACTTCTCATAACACAATTTTAATTTTCAAGAGTTATAATATATTCTGGATGTTTCACTCCTATATAATGTGTTCTTATTTCATTTCCTGCATGCACACACACACTTGTGTGTGTGTAAGTTTTCTTCTCCCTTCATGGTCTCTGTTTATACCAATTTGCTTATTTTCTGTTCATTTTGCTTTCAGTCTTTCAACCCCTGCCTTCCTCAAATGCCTGTACACTGCATGCTCATATATAAGAGTAAAGCACTGAAAAGCTGATTAGAAGTTCTGTACACAAAAATAGGGGTTTTAGATTGTGTTCTCCAGTGTAGGGTCATCTGTTTGAGCCAATTTTCTGTAGGAAAAAACCTGGTGTGTGTATCTATAGGTCTCTTTTCTTGGGCAGTCGGATGCTCCAGAGAAGTATATTCAGTCGTTGTCTTCTGGTATTATCCTGGTTGCCATCATTCTGGGGGAAGAAGGCTGGAGGTTACAACATTTAGTCAGTATATACCGCCCTGTATTCAAAATTATACCAATCCAGCTCTGCTAGGTGTATCTCAGTCCAAGTACCCTCGATTTCATGGTTTCATCCTTTCTAAATAATAAAGCTTCGGTCTTCTCCTGGACTTGGGCAGAGGAAGTTTATGGCTGTGGGAGTAGGGACGTGGATTTTTTGTTTTAATTTTCCAGTTTACCCTTCTGTTTTTTAGCTCAACTCTTTTTCCTTTTTGCCATGGTTACCTAATGTTAGCAATTCCTAAATCTTCAGAAGCTATCTCAATTCTTCCTACATCCACCTTAGGATTCAGATTTCTTGGGTCTGCTAAGTCAGTCATCAATCACCCATCTGATTTTCAGTTTCCAAAATTTGTCACTCTTTAGTCCTCTTCCATTCTCTTTGACTATGGATGTATGACTTAAAAATCCCAAAAATATTATAGTGAGATTTTAGGAGGGAGTAGAGATAAATGTATATGTCCTGTTCATCATCTTTATTTGTAAGTCTCCTAATACAATTTTCACATAAATATTTCTCCTGTAATTTTGTTTTCACTTATGTTTGATATGTGAATAGATGTTTAAGGATACATTTCATATAGGAAACTATGATTCAGGATATCATCTAAAGACAAAATGAGCCCATTTCCTGTGACTTGTGTGGTTGACATATGTGATGAATGACATTGCTCAAAACTGAGAACTCAGTTCATAGTAACAATATCATAGAGAACTATTCATGTGGGTAAAATAGTACTAAATTTAACAAATTAAATATAATCAGTGCTCAATGATTTTCTTTAGCATAAATGCTTTGCATGCAGAAATGTTAGCACCAACACTTTTTAAAATTATATTTTAATCTGCTTATTGTATTTTGCACATTAACAACTATAATAATATTCTCATTTTGTTATTATGGTTTGTATTTTTGATAAGTAAAAGAAAATCATGGAAAGATTAACAGATTATTGCAAGGCAGATGCATGGCAAAGTATATTGATATGATTAATAATGTTATGACTTCTTAAAAGGACAAATGAAATAACCAGGTAAAGGAATTTCTAAGAAGATTAGAAGATATATTTCAATAGCAATTAAAATATTATCCTTCCACTATTTATTTTAAAGTAACTAATTTCACCGAAGCTCTTTGATAAATATACCATTCCATTAATCTCTCAGGGGCTTGAAATGGCATGAAAAATATAACATTAATTCAACCTTCTGCAAATGAATCATGTCTTAAAACCAAATTTTTTTTTATATCTTATTTTCCCTCATAATAAATTTTCTTTAAAAGCAATCCTACCAGATAGGCTTCTTTTTACTAATATCTAACAACATTCAGCAAAGTAGAATTTTTTCAAAGTCAAAATTATAAGTCACTGATTTGTGGCCAGTAATAAAGGCTGTTCACCTGTAATGGTTTATCATGATTAAGCATTAGCTATATGCAAATAATAATAATCTTTACATTTGCTGTCCGTATTAATGATAAAATCACTAACAAAGGGTAACAATCTGAAATAGTTATTAATGCAGAACAACTTTTCATGGTCTAATCCATTACGAGAATTTAACAATCATGTGCAAAGAACATATTAACTTATAAACAATAAGAGCAATAAGGTTAATTTCCCATGAACTGTACAAAAAGTTCAGCCCTTTTATACTCACTTTGGTTTAAAAATTAAATTCAATATCAGTCATAACCTGTTGGAGGCATCGCTACTGCTGTATAACCAAGTGGTAAATGTGTTGAAATAACAGATAGTATTCTCTCACTCTCTTTGTCTCTCTCATTGTTAAAGTTTCAAATTTGCAGATTTTCTGTAAATAGTATATATTTGGAAGTTGATATAGAGACCATCTTAGGGTTTTTGTATTCTGTGTTGCAAACTATGCTTGAATATTTTAACAGCTTAACTGTGACTAACATTACAAATTAGCTGAGAACTCTATTTATATTTCAAATGTGAGGACAATAGACGATATCCCGGAGCTCCTTTGAATATTTTGCCCTGACCTCTAGTTTTCAAATATTAGTGTTTTCATTGGCTTTAGTATTGGGTTAAGGAGCTCTGGGTTGGGGGAGATATTTCATTCTTTTATTTATTTAATTATTTTTAAAAAACATTTTTTTTCCTGCATTCAGGAGGCAGTTTTATGGAAAAAGATGATGGTTTATGTACTTTGTCTTAGACACCCATGCCCAAAAGTTTTCCAACCTCCAAACCTAAGCAATCAGGGCCTCCGGGGAAAAATTAGCTTGTCTTCCCTCAAAAAATATAACTTGAAATATCCAAGGAGCAATCTTGATATCTTGGTAGATGTTATGTAGATTTAATTGTTTTCCTAATGAAAAAGGTTTCTCTGACTTGGTTCATTGGTTAAAGTATCTTAACTTAATGTCGTGTAATTTTAAGCTCTTTACTAGCAGTATCAGAGGACATTCGTAAATAGAAACGGAAAGAAAAGGATAGCAAAAGGTTTAAGAGGTTCGGAAGCTGGGATAGACTTCTGATTAAGATTGTGAATTAAATTAGAAAAAAGTCGAGAGCTAAGGAAAAAATATGTATATTTCAACTCACCAATAACTGTTGCCAGTGCATCCCCATGCGTTACTTGCTTTTCTCCCATTCTCTAGGATACCAACACTTTTCAAACATAATGCTTGATGTCTGCTCCCAAGTCCTTCTTCTCTTAACACCTGAAAAGTGTAGGTGTTTAATTGCACCATACTGAACTAAAAAAATGAAAGAAAGTGGAGCCATGGAGTGCTGACTACAATCATTTTTACCAGAAGTTGAATGTATCCACCAGTTTCAAAGCTTATTATCCCTCCGTATAGTGCAATAATTAAATAATAATCATGATTGTTTGAGTATTTAATATGTACTAGGCAATATGGCAAATGCTTTCAACAAATTATGTCTTGAAATCTACTAACGTATTTCTCATTTCATACATAGGTGACTGAGATTTAGAGAAAGTTAAGCAACTTGCCCTCAGCCACTCAACTAATAAGTGACAGAGGCAAGATTTGAACACGGTCTATCTAATTAAAGAATCGAAGCCTTTAAGCACCTTACTAAATTATTTATAGATAACAACGCGCTTTAAGGAGATAACATAATCTTCTGATGAAGAACATTGGTAATTATATCAACCAAATGACTCTTTCATTAAAGGGACTTGAATGAAATGTTTTTAAGTTAAATAATGTATGCCATAAGGAAACTTTTTGGATTTATTTGCTACATGTTTTCTGTTAAAGAAAAATTAATTTAATAAATTTATTAGATTAATATAGTTTCAGCTGTATGTATTGCAAGTGAGGGATCTCATTGTCAACATATCTGAAAATAAAATGAAAATTAACAGTAATCAATCATTGTTTATAGGATGAGAGGAATACATAGGGCTCATTAGATATGATTATATTGCTTAAAGAATTACCTAGTAATATTGGTTACTCATATTCCAGAAATTTTGCTATTAAAATATTTTATCATCAGAGTTGTAATTTTTCACATGTTCCTGGTAGGCAGGGAGTTAGAGGGAGAGAGATTTGAAGTAAAAACATTGCTTCATGCTGTTGTTATTGATGGTGTTATTGTTTTCTGTTCCCTTCGTATGTACTTGTTCAGAAAGGCCATTATTTAAAATTAATAGACCTGATTGCTCAGAGCAGTTTTAGGTTTAGAGAAAATCTGAGTGGAAAGTTCAGAGTCCCCATTATACTCCCTTCTCTCCCACAGTTTCCCCTACATTAGCATATCGCATTGGTGTGATACATTTGTTACTTTGATAAACCAATATTGATAAATTATTGTTAACTAAAGTTCATAGTTTATATTAGAGTTCACGCTTTGTTTTCTACAGTTCTATGGATTCTGGTAATGACATAATGTCACGTATCTATTGTGCGGAAATGTTTCACTGCCCTAAAAATCCCCTGTGTTCCACCAATTCATCCCTGCCCTTATTACTCCCAAACACAAACCCCTGGCAACTATTGATCTCTTTACTGTCTCTATAGTTTTGCCTTTTCCAGATTACCATACAGTTGGAATCATACAGTATGTAGCCTTTTCAGATTGGCTTCTTTCACTTAGCAATATTCATTTCAAGTTCTTCCTTCTCTTTTTGTGGTTTGATAGCTTCTTTCTCTTTATCACTGCATAATATATCATTGCCAGGATCTACCACAGTGTGTTTAAACATTCATCTATTGAAGCACATTGGTGACTCCTATGTTTTGGAAATTACGTATAAAGCTGCTATCAACTTTTATGTGTAGGTTTTTGTGTTGCCATAACTCTTCAACACATTTGGGTAAATCCCTAGGAGCGCAATTGCTGGGTGGGACAGTAAGACTATGTGTAGCTTTGTAAGAAACTGCCAAACTCTTTTCCAAAGTTGCTGGGAGGCGTGGCTACATCATTTGATCGGCTGTTTGACAGGGTCCAGCCGATTAACGCCGAGGGGTGCAGGGCCGCCCCTTGGTGAAGAATAACCGGCCAGCCCCTCACATAGTTCTGAAACCTGTGCTGCTTCTAATTGCCCTTCATTCCTTTTCCTTTCTTAACCTCCAGTTTTCACTCCTTTGGGTGGCTGCTTGGAAGGCACTACCTCCCGGGAAAATTAGATATAGTAAGAGAATGTGACCACCTGCAGGTAACTTTCAAGATATTTTTCAGTTAATTAATGGAGGAGCACACAGTCCCATTTGAGACAATCAGAAAGGAATCCTGCCCAGATAAGATGTCGAATTAGGTTTATGGCCTCCATCTGGTTAATGTTTCCTTCTCCCTCCAGTTCTTTGTCTAAATATACATATGCATCGTCCTTCTAAGTTTGCTGGTTAATTGGATGATCAAGAAGTATCTATATATTATTCTTGACCTTCTGCTTTCTGTTAAAATGTTATAGAGGTTTTCTCCTAAAAGCAATAAATAATAAATAATTGGTGAGTAGAAGGGCCGAGGGGTGCAAGAATGCCCCTCGGTGAAGGATGGCCGGCCAACACCCCCGATATTTTCTGAATTATATGCATGCTTTCTATCAAGGTTATGTGTATACTTATTTCTCTTTTTTATTCTTGAAGATATATAGTTTAGTTTAGCTTTTCAGCCCTTTACTTTACTAACAATATGATACTTTCTCCGGCAGTGTACTTAAGGGACCGTTAGCTCTACAATCTAAAAGACAAAGGAATGCTTCCAGCCCCTAAAGGGCGCGAAAAAGTAAAGATGTTTAACTGCCCGCTGAGAATGCAGATAGCCCTGGGGATAAGACACCCTGGAGTCGCCTTTTGTTCCCATTAACCATCTACACTAATGGCGTAAATGATTGAGGGGGGCAGGGATGGCTCCACCAGGATGTAACCAGACGGGCTGCTGTCCTGTCCGGAGGCCTGGACCTTCTCTCTTTGATTTAACTTTACCGTGAATTACAACAGATGCCTAGGTACCTATCTCCTTTAGCTTAGAGACAACAAACACTAGTTAATTGCGGAGAAGACGATCATTAACCTTATGCTCTATAGAATGGAATGCTAATAAATATTCTTGTGCTCGTTTTTACTTCCTTATCTCTCTGAGAATATTTGTAAAACTATTTCTGTACTAATCCTGAAAAATATATAAACGACACTTGTGCACAGTAAAGTCGGACTTGCTAACACCAACCCAAGTCTCACGTCCCCTTTATTTCCCCCTCCCTCATCGCGCCGACGCCGTCCATCCCTCAGGAACCTGGACTCCGCCGGGGCGGGACCCCGGCACAAAGTGACTTGTACCACTTTGCATTCCCACCAGCAAGGAATGAGAGTTCCTGTTGTTCCACAGACTCACCAGCATTTGGTGGTGTCAGCGTTTGGGATTTAGTATTTTTCATAGTTCTGTAGAGGTATCTCATTTTTGTTTTAATTTGCAATTTCCTTATTACATATGATGTTTACCAGGTTTTAATATGCTTGTTTTCCATCTGTACCTCTTCTCTGATGTGATGTCTATTCAGATTTTTTGCCCACTTTTTAATTTGGTTGTATGTTTTCTTATTGTTGAGTTATAAGTATTCTTTGTATATTTCTAATACAGATCATTTATCAGATATGTATTTTGCAAATATTTTATCCCGGTCAGTGGCTCTTTTTTTTGTTTTTACACAGCTTTACTGAGGTATAATTGTTATACAGAGAAAAAAATGGACATACTTTGTGTATACAACTACATGAGTTTGGCAACATGCATAAACCCAAGAAACCATCACCACGATCAAGATAATAAACATATCTGCCACCTCCAAAAGTTTGCTGCTGCCCCTTTGGGTTTGTGTGTGTGTGTGTGTGTGTGGTACGAAGACTTAACATGAGATCTTTTTGACAAATTTTTAAGTGTACAGTACTGGTTTGTTACCTATAGACACTATGATGTAGAATAGATTTTCAGAACTTGTTAATCTTGCATAACTGAAATTTTATACCTGTTAACAACTCCCAGTTACTCCCTTCTCCTCCCCTCTGGAAACCACTATTTTACTCTCTGTTTCCGAGTATGACTATTTTAGATACCTCATATTAGTGGACTTATGCAGTATTTGTCCTACTGTGACTGGCTTATTTCACTTAGCATAACTTCCTATAGGTTCATCCATATTGTCACATATAACAAGATTTCCTTTTTGTAAGGCTGAATAATATTCCATTATATGTATATACCACATTTTTTTAAAAAGTTGTACAATGTGCTTTTTTTTCTTAAGGTGCACAACATGATGATTTAATATACATATGCATTGTAAAGTGATTGCCAAAATCAAGATAACACAGCCATAACTTCACATAGTTAAATGTGTGTGTGTGTATGTAGTGAGAACACTTCAGATCTACTCTCTTAACAGATCTGAAGTATACAATACAGTATTTTAAACTATACTCACCATGCTATACATTATAACCCAGAAATTATCTTGTAACTGAAAGTTTTTATCTTTTGACCAATATCTGTCTATTTCCCCCACCCTCCAGCACCTGGCAATCATCGTTCTATTCTCTGGTTCTATGAGTTTGACCATATTAGATTCCACATATAATTGAGATCATGCAGAGTTTGCCTTTCTTCATCAGGCTAATTTCACTTAGCATAATGTCTTCCAGGTTTATCCATGTTGTCACAAAAGGCAGGGTTTCTTTCTTTTTCATGGCTGAAAAATATTCAGATATATATATATATACATATCACATTTTCTTTGTCCATTCATCTTTGTTGCAATGAACATGGGGTGCAGATATCTCTTTGAGATCCTGTTTTCATTTCCTTTGGATATATACCCAGAAGTGGGATTACTGGATTATGTGGTACTTTTGTTTTTAATTTGTTGAGGAACCTCCATACTTATTTTCATAATGGCTGTACCAGTTTACATCCTCACCAACAGTGCACAAAGGTCCCCTTTCCTCCGCACTCTAGCCAACACTTATCTCCTGTCTTTTTGATAATAACCTTCCTAACAGATGTGAGGTGCTATCTCATTGTGGTTTTGATTTGCATTTCTCTAGTAATTAGCAATGTTGAACACCTCTTCGTACACTCAGCCATTTGTATGCCTTCTTTGGAAAAATGTCTATTCTGGTCGTTTGTCCATTTTTTAATCCTGGTTTTTGGTTTTTTTTTGTTTTTACTATTGAGTTATATGAGTTCCTTATGTATTTTGGATATTAACCCCTTATCAGATATATGATGTGCAATTATTTTCTCCCATTCTGTAGGTTGCCTTTTCATTTTGTTGATGGTTTATTTTATTCTGCAGAAGTGTTTTAGTTTGATGTAGTCCTGCAATTGAGATAGATAGGTTTGAAATATATAACCTAAAAAGCTAAGATGGTATAGCAAAAGTTTAGATTTGCCTTTCATTTATTCTTTATTATCTTTTTGTTTTGTTTTATTTAATCCTTTCCTGCCCTTCGGAAGTTTTGATAAACAATAGTTTTAATAGAAAAACTAAAGCAGCATTATATACATTAAGCATAAAGGGTGAACAAGTGTTTTGCTTTTTTTTAATCCTGAGCTGTGAAACAGTGAGATGGATATTTATAAAATTCTAATGCAGTCTGATTTTTACAAAGACTTCAAAGAATTGTTTCATCCTTGTACATATATATATATACATGCATGCATATATATGCATGTATATAGGATATATGTAAGGATATGTACAAGGATATATATATATACATGTATATATATATGCGCAAGGATGAAACAATTCTTTATATGTATATATATAATATATGTATAAATATAATATATATACTAACATAATAACTGGGAATTTGCCTTAATAGAAAGCTAACTTTCATACACATGAATTTGTATCTTGCTGTGTAATAAAAGTAAGAATGTCTCTTTGAATCTCAAATACCTTTTAATATGTTCCTCTAAAGGTCCTCTTACAAAAACTCTACTTATTTCTAAGAGAAACAGAAAAATTCTGGAATTGTTTGAATAAGGTAGTACTTTTCATAATCACCATTTAATAAATTATCTTAACCAACACAATCTTTAATGATTCATTAAAAAAACCCTACATTTTACACTATTTCTATAAAACATACTAACTAATCTATACAACATACTGAATGATAAAATGTCATAGGCAAAAATCTAGTGTGTCTGGTCCCTTCTGTTTCTATCAGATGAGTAATATACTTATACAGAGAAAGTAATGTAGGCTCACATTTTTATACTAGATATGCTTATATAATTTAATTAAATATTATATAACAATAAATATGAGTGTAAAATAGGATTGTTGAATGCTTTTGAAAGAGTTGATAATAATAATAATAGATAATTAACAAGATGACATCAGCAAAATGGCAGACTAGGAAACTCTGAAGTCTTTTTCCCTCACGATAATATAAACAAAAGAAAACAAAAATTGGCTACAAAAATCTTACAGGAGCTCTGGAATGCAGTCAAAATTCTAGAGCAACCAAGTGAATGCCCCATCAATAAAAAGCTACACTCAACATGATAGCAAATTTTGTGGCATTTTTACTCTCCCTTGCCCTGTCACCTCTGATCATAAAGTGGTCTTTCTCTGGAGGAGATGGAAGTCCAGTTCCTAATCCCTCCTTTGAATTGGAGGTAGCAAAGGAGACCTCATATACAACATTTTAGCCTGTCAGGGGGCTGCCTAAAACACTGGACTCTGTCTTACCTAACTTGGAGCTCAGGCAGGGAAAAGCAGAAGCGGTTGGTCATGAAATCTTTAGGAGGACTATAGACCTGCAGATACCTGGGGCAAGAGATTACAGGTGGAGACATACAATAGACCATCTAATATCCCCAGGAGAAGCAAGAGTGAGACCTTTTAGGAAATTAAGACATTCAAAATCATCTGTGTGAAAAGAGGTATAGAGAAAGCCACACTCAAGCCCATGCAAAGTGTATGTTCAGAAAAGACCTGAAAAGACCTTAAGCTTTCAACTCAAGGCGATTGCTGGGCTCAAAACATGCCCAGCTAATCAGCGAAGAATTGCCCAGCACAGAGCCAGTATGCAAAGACTGAGAGAAGTGACTGTTTTTTCAAATTCCAAAACTTAAAAAAAAAGTCACAAGGTATACACAGAAACAGGAAAACACGGCTCATTCAAAAGAGTATGTAAAGTAGTAGAAACGTTTCCTGAAGAAGCATGTACATGGGGCTTACCACACAAAGACATTAAAACAAGAGTCTTAAATATGCTCAAAGAACTGAGAGAAAACATAGACATAAACCTAAAGCAAACAGTTAATCTATATATGAACAAAAGAGAATATCAACAAAGACATAGCAATTATAAAAGGAAACCAAACAAATATTATGTCATTGAAAAAAAATAACTGAATTTAAAATTCTTTAGAATAATTCAACAGCAGATTCAAGCAGGCAGAACAAAGAATGAGTGAACTTGCAAGGAAGACAATTGAGGGGCTGGCCCGGTGGCATAGCGGTTATGTTTGTGTGCTCCACGTTAACGACCTGGGGCTCACTGGTTCAGATCCCAGATGTGGACCTATGCACCACTCATCAAGCCATGCTGTGGTAGGCATCCCACATATAAAACAGAGGAATATGGGCACAGATGTTAGCTCAGGGCCACTCTTCCTCAGCAAAAAGAGGAGGATTGGTGGAGGATGTTAGCTCAGGGCCAATCTTCCTCAAAAAAGAAAAAGAAAAGAAGACAATTGAAATTATCAAGCCTAAGGAGCAGAAAGTAAAAGAATAAAGAAAAAAGAGCGGAGCATAAGAGATATGTGTGACACCATCAATTCGACCAATATAGGCATTAAGGGAATCCCAGAAGAAGCAAGAGAGTTTATTTGAAGAAAAAATGGCTGAAAACTTCCTAAATTTTATCAACGATGTGAATTTTCAAACCCAGGAAGCTCAAATAATTCCAACTAGGATAAATCCAAAGATGTTCATACAGAGAAACATTATCATCTTAACTGTCAAAAACCAAAGAGTATCTTAAAAGCAGCAAGAGAGAAGTGGCTCATCGTGTATAAGGATCTTGAATAAGATTGTCAGTAGGTTTCTCAGCAGAAATATTGGAAGCCAGAAGGCCATGAGATGATATATTTAAAGTGCTTAAAAGAAAAAAACTGTCAACCAAAAATTCTATGTTAGGCAAAACCACCTTTCACAAATGAGGGAGAAATTAGGACATTCCCAGATAACCAATGCTGAGTAACTTTATTACCACTGGACCTACCCTACAATAAACACTAAAAGGAGTCCTTCGGATTGAAAAGAAAGGGCACTAGACAGTAACTTGAAGCCATATGAAGATATAAATATCACCAGTAAAGGTAAACACATGGGCAAATATAAAAATTAGTATTATCATAATTATTGTAGTTTGGGTTAGAGAACCATTTTGTATTTTTTACAGGATTTAAAAGACACAGGAAAAATAAATAATTATAAATCTTTGTTAATGGTTATAAAATGTATAAAGATGTAATTCGGGATATCAAAAATAAAATGGGAGGGGCAGAAGTGTATAGGAATATAGTTCTTGTACAATTGAAGTTAAGTTGGTATCAATTCAAATTAGATTGTTATAACTTTAAGATGTTATATCTGATCCCAATTGTAACTACAAAGAAAATATATATGTAAATATACACAAAATGAGATGAAAACAAAATCAAAATGTGTCAATACAAAAAATAAAGTAAACGCCAAATTAGGCAGTAATGGAGGAAATAAGGGGTTACTAAGATATAGGACATTCAAAAAACAAATCACAAAATGGCACAAGTAGATCTGTCCTTATCAATAACTGCTTTAAATGCAAATAGATTAAACACTCCAATCGAAAGGCATAGATTGGCAGAAGGGATAAGAGAAAGAAAATCAGCAACAAACATGATCCAATGATACGCTGTCTACAAGACACGGGCTTTGGGTTTAAAGACACACACAGGTAAAATGTGAAAGGACGGAGAAAAAGACATTCCATGCAAATGGTAACCAAACAGGAGCTGGAGTGACTATACTAATACCAGACATAATAGACTTTAAGTATAATACTGTTAAAAGAGATAAAGAAGGACATTTTACATCAATAAAACAGTCAATTCACCAAGAAGATATCACAATCATAAACATATACGTACCAAACATGAGAGTTCTGAAATATACGAGGAAAACATTGACAAAATTCATGGTGGAAATAGACAGCTCTACAACAATAATTGGAGACCCAACATCATACTTTCAAAAATAGATTTAAAAACACATGGCAGAGGATGAATTAATAAACAGAGGACTGAAAACACTCTCAAGGAATAGGGCTGAATAAACACATGCAGAAACACCCAACAACAACAGGATACACTTATTTCTCAAGTGCCCACGGAACACTCTCCAGAAGAGACCATATGTTAGGCCATAACATGTCTTGATAAATTTTAAAAGGTTTAATTCATACAAAGTATCTTTTCCCATCACGTGGAAATAAAGTAGAAATCAATAACAGAAGGAAAATTTGAAAACTTGCAAATGTGTGGAAATCAAACAACACACTCTTAAAAACTTATGTCAAAGAGGAAATCACAAGGGAAATGAGAAAACACCTTAAAGTAAGTTAAAATGAAAGCTCACCATACCAGAACTTACGGGATGCAGTGAAAGCAGTGCAAAGACGAAAACCGATAGCTGCAAATGCTTACATTATAAAAGATGAACATCTCAAATCAACAACTTAACTTTACACCTTGAGGAACAAGAAATAGAAAAACAAACTAAAACCAAACCTAGATGGTTCAAAATACATAAATAAATCCATGTCACACACTACATTACAGAATGAAGGGGTTAAAAAAAATAACCATCTTAACTGAAAAAGCATTTGACAAACCCAAATGCCTTTTTGTGATAAAAACACTCAACTAGGCATACAAGAAAATTTACACAACATAATAAAGGCCACGTATGAAAAACCCATAAATAACATACTCAATGGAGAAAGACTGAAAGCTTTTCCCCTAAGTCTCAGAACGAGACAAAGATTCACACTTTTTTAAACTATTCATCTTTATCATTTATAGCTTTAGTGGCATGTACTTGACATATAACATTATATAAGCTTGAAATGTGGAATGTATTGATTGGATGCACATATATTGCAAAATGATTGCCACCATAGCATGAGCTAGCACCTCTATCATGTCACATAATTACCATGACTTTTTTGTGGTGAGAACATTTAAGAACTACTCTCTTAACAACATTCAAGTATATAATATAGTATTGTTAACTATAATCACAATGCTCTGCATTAGACTCCAAAAACTTATTCGTCTTCTAACTGGAGGTTGTACACTTTGACCAACATCTGCCCATTTCCCCCACCACCCAGCCCCTGGTAACGACCATTCTACTCTCTGCTTCTAGGAATGTGATGATTTTAGATTCCACATTTAAGTTATATCATACAGTATTTGTTTTTCTCTGACTTAGTTCACTTAGGATGCCTTCAAGGTCCTCTGTGTTGTCACAAATGGCAGGATTTTCTTCATTCTCATGGGTGAATAATATTCCGTTGTACATATGGGCCACATATTCTTTATCCATTCACCTGTTGATGGATACTTAGGTTGTTTTCATATTTTGGCTATCATGAATGATGCTGAATAAACTTTAGAGTACATATTTCTCTTTGAGATCCTGTTTTCAACTCCTTTGGCAATACACCCAGAAGTGGGATCACAGGATATACAGTAATTCTATTTTTAAATTTTTGTGGAAGCTCCATACTGTTTTCCCTAGTGACTGTATCAATATATATTCCCATCAAAAGTGCACAAGGGTTCCCTTTTCTCTACATGTTCACCGACACTCATCTATTTTCTTTTTGATGATAGCCATTCTAACAGGTGTGAGGTGATAGCTCATTGTGTTAAATTGATTTGCATTTCCTTGATGATTAGTTATGTTGAGCACATTTTCATGTACCTGTTATTTTTTCCCAAAACCATTTACTGAAAAGACTATCCACTCCGTACTGACTACTTTTTCCCTCTTGTCAAATACTAGCTGATTGTATACGCAGGGGTCTATTTCTGGGCTCTCAAATCTGTCCCTTTGGTCTATGTGTTTATTTTTATTCCAGTACCAGGCCGTTTTGATTACTGTAGCTTTGTAGTAAAGTTTGTGTCTTCTTCAACTTCTTTCATCAAAGTCTGTTAGTTTTTAGTGTACAAATCTTTTACTTCCTTGGTTAAATTTATCCCAAGTATTTTATTGTTTTTGGTGCTATTGAGAATGGTATTGTTTTCTTTCTTTTTCAGATACTTTGTTGTAAGTGATAGAAACATAACTGATTTTAATATGTTGATTTTGCATCCTACAATTGTCCTGAATTCATTGATTTAGTTCTAACAGTTTTTTTCATACAGTCTTTAGGATTTTCTCTATATAAGACCATATCATCTACAAAGACAATTTTACTTTTTATTTTCTCATTTGGATGCCTTTTATTTCTTTTTCTTGCCTGATTGCACTGACCAGGACTTTCAGTACTATGTTGAATAAGAATGGTGAAAATGGGCACCCTTGTCTTATTCCTGATCTTAGAAGAAAATCTTTCAACCTTTTACCATTGAGCATGATGTTAACTGTGGGTTTGTCATATGTGGCCTTTATTATGTTGAGGTATATTCTTTCTATGCTCAATTTCTTGGGCATTGTTATCATGAAAAAAAGAAAGAAAGTAAAGCATTTTGTAATGCGCTTTCTCTGCTTCATTGAGATTATCATATAATTTTTATCTTTAATTCCATTAATATAGTGTATCACATTTATTGATTTGCATTTGTTGAACCACCCTTGCATTCTAGGGCTAAATCCAGCTTCATCATGGTGTATGATTCTTTTAATGTGTTGTTGAATTTGGTTTGCTACTATTTTGTTGAGAATTTTTACATCTATATTCATCAAGAATAGTAGTTTGTAGTCTTCTTTTCTTGTAGTGTCCTTGTCTGGCTTTGATATCAGGGTAATGTTAGCCTAGTAAAACGTGTTTGGGAGTGTTTCCTGCTCTTAAATTTTTTAGAAGAGTTTGAGAAGGATTGGCATTAATTCTTCATTAAATGTTTGGTAGAATTCACCAGTGAAACCATCTGGTCCAGGGCTTTTCTATATTGGGAGGTTTTTGAAAACAGATTCAATCTCCTTACTTGTTATTGGTCTGTTCATATTTTGCATTCCTTCATGATTCAGTCTTGGTAAGCTGTATGTTACTAGAAACTTACTCAATTCTTCTAGGTTATGAAATTTTTTGACACAAAATTAATCATTCAAAGTGGTCACTTAGCATTGTACTTAGCATTGTAAAACTAAAACCTGTTGATGAAGTCCAAACAGAGGCTACAGTTATGAGTGTAAGAGTTGGTGGAGTTAAGGCAAAAGTTTGTAGGAGAATTAATATGTTTGAACAGGCTTTATGTGAGGTGGTTGCATCTCTTTTACCTGATTGTATTATGGGCATGGACATTGTATCTGACTGGGGAACATTGCCCCTACCTAGCATTATAAATCAAAAAGGATGTAAATCTGCCCTTCAAGCAATGTTAATTGGATATTCTAAATGGAAACCAATAAGATTGCCTGAGCCCACACAGTGTAGAATAAAAGGTGGAGTGCTGTTAGAGACAAATTCTCTGTACAATAGCCTTAATTAGCGTGTAGACTAGAGATTATACCAAAAGCCTTTAGCACATCGCAGCAACAACTACTGGGACTTTAGACTATAGATTTTCCATGTGAGGGGTATTTACTACCTTGCTATCAGACATTAATCGAAGCTACCCTGATGACTAAAGGACATAAAATGATCTTAAAACATAAAATACTCATAGTTTCTAGGGCGACATTGAAGAAATACTCTAATGGGGATGGTAGTGCACAGAATGGTTCCATAATAAAATAGAAATAGTTTATACAGGATAATGCTGCCTGGGGAAGACAAGGAGGAGATAGATACTCATGAGCAGGGAGCCTCTTTTCCCCTAGGAGTGACTCTGAAACTGTGCATATGAGGAGCTGTGAGATTCTACTGTCACCTGGACAGGCCCTATAAACAGCTTTCAACTGACCAAAAAAGAGCTGCTTGCTTTGTGGATGGCAGCTCTACAGTGAATGGATAGCATCCTGTTTGGAAAGCTGATGCAGTAAGACCAGTCAATGGAAAGACTGACTGAAGAAGGTAAAAACAGATCAGTTCAGTGGGCTGAATTGCATACTGTTTTGCTTGCAGTGATGAAATAATTGAATAGTGGGAAAAGCCCCTGTGTTTGGGTTTTTAGTGACTCATGGGCAGTGGCCAATAGCCTGGCCCTATGGTCAGATAGAAGGGCAATAGAAACCTGGCATAGTAAAGGGATGCCCATATGGGGCATGGCCTTGTGGAAATCACTATGGACATTTGAGGGGTACGTTAAGGTAGGATATTTCAATGCCCTTCAGAAGAATCCCCTTTGCATGTTCAGAAGGTGATTGGAATCAACAAGAAGAAATCCCTGTGTGCTTGCTTAATGTGGCCACGTGGGTTCATGAAATGAGCGGATATGGTGGTACTACAGCAATGCAGAGATGGGCTGAATCGAGACATATTCCTCTTGCACCCTCTGAGGCACAAAATGCCAATAAGAGCTGTTCTGTCTGTCAACAAGAGACAGAGAGGGGCCGGCTCCGTGGCCCAGTGGTTAAGTTCGCGCGCTCCGCTGCGGCGGCCCAGGGTTCAGATCCTGGGCGGGGACATGGCACGGCTCGTCAGGCCACGTTGAGGCAGCGTCCCACATCCCACAACTAGAAGAACCTGCAACTAAGATATACAACTATGCACAGGAGGGGTTTGGAGACATAAAGCAGGAAGAAAAAAAAAAAAAGATTGGCAACAGTTGTTAGCCCAGGTGCCAATCTTTAAAAAAAAAAAAAAAGAGAGACAGAGAATGCAGATGACTTTGTGGCAGATTTCCTGGTGGGAAAGCCTTGAACATAGCTAGCAAGTGAGATTAATGCTGGTAGCCCTGGAAGGCTACAAATGCATCCTGACAGGAATAGACACTGACTCTTGACTGGGCTTTGCTTACCTGGGATAAGCATTTGCTTATCTGGCAAATGCTCAGAGGGATAAAAGAGACTGGAACAGAAGACATTGCATCAATTTGGATTGCTAGCAATCATTTCTTCGGTCCAAGAAACATACTTTACAGCCCACAATGTCCAGCAATGGGCAAAGAGATATCTTTCTCAGAGTATAGAGAATTGCAATGTTCAAATAAAATATTGATTGGCTAAAACGGAGATAAAAGTATGAAGGGCTGGCCTAAATGCCTTTAAGAGCGCATGCTCACACTCAATATGAACATCAGTGGGGCTAAAGGAGTGTCCCCACTGGAGGGATTTCTCTGTTTTTTCTAGTGGTTCTAGGGAAGACTGGGTGGGGAAGATGCTGGAATACTTTCTTCACATCACCTCAACTTTGTTTCCTTTCCTTACCTGATGCAGTGGTCACAGGACCAGGGATGCAACTACAAGGGATGCAAGCAGAGATGATTCCTAAGCAAAAAAACTGTAACTATGTTTTTAACCTTTATGTCAGAATTCCTGAGGGCCTGATGAGGAAGGATATGCCTTTACCCACTCTGGAAAAATTGGGCCTAACAGTAAACGTAGCTCTATTGCGTGGTGCTAAAGATATCTCACTAGTTCTGCACTTATGTAACTACCCTATATAAATTGGAGTGGACTTAGGGGGAGGGACTTGCTAGACTACTATTGCTGCCTTCAATCTAGACCAGTACAGTGACTAAACTTAAGGACCCTTCCAAGTGTGGAAGAGTTTGGGTATAAATGGAGACAAGGAGGAATAGTAGCTACAGATAAAGTTAATGAATAAATAAGTTATGTGATAAGGGAACTCCAACATTACATTAACACCTCGAAAGAGGCTCAGAGCAAGAGATGCTATTGTCTCTGAGCTCAATTATATCAGATGTCTAAAGGACAAAGCAGAAGCCAGTTCTGCTTTTGGAACCTGACAAGATCAAATGGAGGCCTGCAAACCTGAGAGGTCTTGCCCTAGGAGATACTTTTTGTGTGATATGATGATGGACTGGAATGATTCTTAATGACTGCATGGGATTCTAGTAATGTGCCAGTATCTTTTGACTTGTGTATCATTTTGCTGTAAGAAGTCCGTGGCCACAGACCTGGGAGTGGGCTGTGAGATAATAGAAATTATATACATTGTTCTTTGCCCCTTGTTCCTGTCACAGAGCTCCAAAAACCCATGTAAATTCCTAAGTGATAAGAGCATTAGGAGCATCTTTTCTTCTAGTGAGGTGACTCTGAGTGGGGTCCTGGATAGTTTCTGGATGGCGGCTGGTCATCAGAAAGACCAAGCCATGATTAGAAGCTTGGAGTTTTCAGCCTCACTCTCCCTCCTACAGAGAGGGGAGTGGAAATGGAGTTAATAATTGATCATGCCTACATGAGGAAGCCTCCATAAAATCCCAGTAGTAGGGGGTTCAGAGAGCTTTCAGTTTGATGAACGCAACACTGGAAGGGTGATGCACCTCAACTGCACAGAGACAGAAGCTCCTGTGCTCAGGACACTCCCAGACCTCATCCCATGTATCTCTTCATCTGGCTGCTCATCTGTATCCTTTATCACATCCTTTAATAAACTGGTAAACATAAGTAAGAGTTTCCCTAAGTTCTGTGAGCTGCTCTAGCAAACTAATCAAATCCAGGGAGGGGTCTTTGGAACCTCCAATCTGTAGCCAGTTGGTCAGAAGCACAGGTAATAACCTGCACTTGTGACTGACATCTGAAGTGTGTGTGGGGGGGTGGGCAGTCTTGTGGAACTGAGCTCTTAATCTGTTGGATCTGATGCTATCTCCAAATACATAGTGTCAGAAGTGAGTTAAATTGTAAGACATCCAGCTGGTGTTGCAGAGAATTGCTTGTTATGGGAAAAAACCTCCACACATTTGGTGACCAGAAGTATCAGAAGTGAGGTGTTTTGTGTGAGTAGTAAAGGAGACTCACAGGGAAGAAGTACACAGTAGGGGAGAACTGGGTTTTCCCCAACATAGAAAGGAAAAATATGAGGTTTTCCCTAAACAGTCTTAAAGACAGACAGATCAATGGAATATAATATAGAGCCCATAAAAACCCTTGCATATATGGTCAAATGATTTTTTTTTTACATTTACCAGTTTATTATAAAGGATGCAAATGAAGTCATTTGAGGAGGTACATAGGGTGAGGTCCAGAAGGGTCTGAGTGCAAGAGCCTCTGTCTCCATGGAGCTGAGGTGTACCACCCTCCTGGCATGCATTCATCAACCAGGAAGCTCTCCAAAGCTTGTTGTTCAAGAGTTTTTAATAGAGGTCAGTCTCCAGGCCCCTTCACCCCCTGTAGGCTGGTGGGTGGGCTGAAAGTTCCAACCCTCTGGTAATCACTTGGTCTTTCTGCTGACCAGCCCCATCCTGAGGCTATCTAGAGTCTCCACCCTAAGTCACCTCATTAGCATAAACTCCAGTGTTATTGAAAGGGGCTCATTATGAATAACAAAAGACATTCCTATCTCAGGATGCTCCAAGGCATTTAGGAGCTCTGTGCTAGGAACTGGGGACAAAGGCCAAATATATTTCTTTCCTTTTTTTATTTAATTATTTTATTGAGGTCATATTAGCTTATAACATTGTGTAAATTTCAGGTGTACATTATTATATATCAGTTTCTGTATAGACTGCATCATGCTCACCATCAATAGTCTAGTTTTTATCCATCACGATACATATATGCGCCTTTACCCATTTTGCCCTCCCCCGGCTCCCTTTCCCTCTGGTAACCACTAATCTGTTCTCCTTATCCATGTGTTTGTTTATCTTCCACATATGAGTGAAATCATATGGTTTTTGTGTTCATCTTTCTCTGTCTGGCTTATTTTACTTAGTATAATACCCTTAAAGTCCATCCATGTGGTTACAAATGGCACCATTTTGTCTTCTCTATGGCTGATAGTATTTCATTGTATACATATACCACATCTTCTTTATCCATTCATCCATTGATGGGCACTTGGGTTGCTTTCACATCTTGGCTATTGTGAATAATGCTGTGATGAACATTGTTGATTTTGTGTTTTTTAGCTAAACACCCAGTAGTGGGATAGCTGGATCATATGGTATTTCTATTGGATTAAAGACTTGAACGTTAAGACCTGAAACCATAAAACTCCTAGAAGAAAATATAGACAGTATACTGTTCAACATCTGTCTCAGCAGTATCTTTTCAAATACCATATCTACTCAGGCAAGGGAAACAAAAGAAAAAATAAACAAATGGGACTACATCAGACTAAAAGACTTCTGCAAGGCAAAGGAAACCATCAACAAAATGGAAAGACAACCCACTAACTGGGAGAAAATATTTGCAAATCATATATCCAACAAGGGGTTAACTTCCAAAATATATAAAGAACTCATACAACTCAACAACAAAAAAACAAACAACCCAATCAAAAAATGGGCAGAGGATCTGAATAGACATTTTTCCAAAGAAGATATACAGATGGCCAACAGGCACATGAAAAGATGTTCAACATCACTAATTATTAGGGAAATGCAAATCAAAACTACAATGAAATATCATCTCATGCTCTTCAATATAGCTATAATTAACAAGACAAGCAATAACAAGTGTTGGAGAGGATGTGAAGAAAAGGGAACCCTCATATACTGCTGGTGGGAATGCAAACTGGTACAGCCACTATGGAAAACAGTATGGAGATTTCTCAAAAAATTAAGAATGGTCAAATTATTTTTGACAAAGGACCAAAAGCATCCAATGAGGGATAAACAGTCTTTTTGTGTCCATTGGTGCTGGGAAAACTGGATATCCATGCGCAAAATAATGAAGTTGGGCCCTAAACTTACATCATATACAAAAATTAATTCAATGGGATCAGAGATCTAAACATAAGAATGAAAACCAAATTCTTAAATGAAAACATAGAGGAAAGCTTCATGACATTTGGTTTAGCAATAATTTCTTGGATATGGTACCAAAAGCATTGGCAAGAAAAAAAATTGAACTTTACTAAAATTAAAAACTTTTGTGCATCAAAGGACACTATCAAGAGAGTGAAATGACAATCCACAGAATGGGAGAAAATACTTGTAATTATATATTTAATGAAGGTTAATATCCAGAATATATTAACTCCTACAAATCAACAACAAGAAATATACAACTCAATTAAAAAATAGGCAAAGGATTTGAATAGTCATTTCTCCAAAGGTTACATAAAATTGGTCAGTAGCACATTGATAGATGGACAACATCACTAATCATTAAGGAACTGTAAATCAAAATTCAAACAATAAGTCAGAATTCAAAAACTTCAAACAAAAATCAAACACTTTACACTCATAAGAATGGGTATTATAAACTTAAAAAAACACAGAAAATAACAATTGTCAGACAGAACGCAGGAAAATTGGAATCCTTGTTCATTGCTGGTGGAATGTAAATGGTGCAGCCATGGTGAAAGCAGTATGGCAGTTCCTCAGAAAATTAAACACAGAATTAACATATATTCCAACAACCCCACTTGTAGTTATGTATCCAAAAAAATTAAGTTAGAGTCTTGAATAGATATTTGTGAAACTATGTATACCAAAAGACAGAAGCAACTCAAATATCCATTGACATTTGAATGGATTAACAAAATATGGTATACATGGAATGGAAAAATGGATTGTTATTCAGCCTTAACAAGGGGTGAAATTCTGAAACATGCTACAATGTGGACGAAATTTGAAGACATTATGCTAAGCGAAATAAGCCAATAACAAAAGAAGAAACATTGTATGATTTCACTTATATAAGGTACCTAGAGTAGTCAAATTAATCGGGAACAGAAAGGAGAACAGTGGATACCAGGGCCTGGGGAAAGGGTGCAATGGGTAATCATTGTTTAATGAGTACAGAAATTCCACTTGGGATGATAAAAATGTTCTCGGGTTGGATGGTGATGATAGTTGCTCAACACTGTGAATGTACTTAATGCCACTAAACTATATAGCTACCAAAATTAAAATGATCAATTTACATTATATATATATTTTACCACAATAAAAAAGGTAATTAAAAAGCAAATGAATAAAAAATTCCTAGGTTTTCTGTGGTGAGACAACTGTAAAAATTGGAATAAACAGTAAAAATGTGCAAAAAGTTTATTTTCATACTGTCTTTAAGTTGTCAGTCCACTAAGGACAAAACAAAACAAGTGCTAGAAATAGTATATCACGCATTATCAATGTGGTAATGCAAGAGAATGAGAATTTTTTTAAGACAAAATAAGCACATTAATGGAAAGGTGAGGAAATTTGACTAAGATCTATGGTTTATTTAGTAGTACTTTACCAATGTTAATGTTCTCTTTTCAGTAATTTTATTAAGGCTTTTTATGATATTAACAGTAAGGGAAGCTGGATCAGTGGTACATGGGATCTCTGTACTATGTTGCAAAATCTCTATTGTCTAAAATAAGCTTAAAATTAAAGTTTTAAGAATTAGTAATGAATGCACATGCAATTTATAGGTTAATTATATATACATATCCATCCATAGTTTTTTGTTTTGATGGCTTATTGTCACAACAGGATATAGTATATTAGAGCCATACTAGTGATTTCAAGACTTTTGGATTTTGTAGATCCAAAGGTGTACACTCACAAACTGGGGTACCAACACAGTGCAGCCCAGTGGCACAGAGGTTAAATTCATACACTCCAATTCGGCGGCCCATGGTTTATGGGTTCAGATCCCAGGTGCAGACCTACACACCATTTATCAAGCTATGTTGTGACAGCACCTCACATACAAAATAGAGGAAGATTGGAACAGATGTTACTTAGCTCAGGGCCAATCTTCCTCGCCAAAAAAAAATTGAAGAGTATAAAGAGTAATGAAATTGACTTCCATGTTCCCATACCCATCTTCAGCAGTTATTACCTAATAGACAATCAAGTTTCATCAATATCCTCACTGATTTCCCCATTTCTCATTCCAATCCATTGTTTTGAAGTGATAGTAGACATTGCATAATTTCATTCATAAACACTTCAGTACATAACTCAAAAAGATGTCATTTTTAAAGCATATCATATTATCTCACCTAAAAGTAACAATAATCGTTACTATCATCAACTATCCAGTCAATGTTCAAATTTCCTCAGCTGTCTCAGTTTTTTCTTTTAATATGTATAGTTTGTTCAAGTTATGATCTAAAGTCAGCCTATATATTGTAGTTGAGTGATGTATTTCAAGTCGTCTTTAATCTGTAGGTTTTCTTCTCATCTCTTGTTATGTTTCCTTTGAAATTTAGATGTTGAAAGTCTGGTCATTTGCCATATAGATTTTCTCTCATTCAGATAACTTTGTTGTA
Source organism: Equus caballus (assembly GCF_041296265.1). Taxonomy (NCBI): domain Eukaryota; kingdom Metazoa; phylum Chordata; class Mammalia; order Perissodactyla; family Equidae; genus Equus; species Equus caballus. Next base: position 95,031,455 of record NC_091715.1, read on the forward strand.
ATTTAACATGTCCTTCAGTCCCCTGTATTTCCTATAAAGTATTGGTTAAATCTAAAGAATTAATCAGATACAGGTTAAAGTTTATGGCAAGAATACTTCATCGGTGGAAATGTGTATTTCCATTGAAAGATTCACAATTTCTCAATGTCTCTATTTTTGGTGGTGTTAAAGTTGATCAGTAGTTTTCAGGTGTCATCAGCATGATCATCATAAAGTTCCCCACCAGCTTTCCAACTAAGGAGTCTAGAGAACACTGATAACTGTTGCCTAGATCCATTCTTTCCTTATGGGTTGTGAAGCAGTAATAGTCTAAGTTTATCATTATTTCTTCATTTATAGGAATACAACTATAAAGAAAAACTTTCCTGATAAATTTTTCGATAGATTAACTTGAAGTGTATTTAATCCAATACAGGCGCCACAAATGCTTGGGAATAATAGGTTGATTTCCCAGCGTTTCCAAAATTAACGGGTTTTTAAAAAATATTTTGAAATCAGAAATTTTAACACAATTGATATGTTACAATCATTTGAGTTATTCTTCCTTCTGATTTAAAATCATAAAGATTTTATTTACTATCGTTGATTTTTATATTTGCATCTGTATTCTCTTATATTGAAAATCTTAATTCATTATGATGAAAATGAATTACCTATGAGGTTTATCTTACTTTCAGAATAACAATGCCAATATTATTACTAATGTATAATTGCCAAAAGTTATTGTGATTTTTTGCTTACTTGTGACCTTAAGATATATGTCACAAGGGATTTACTGACAAAATACTATATTTTTTGAAGAGACTTTTTTTAGAGAAATTTTAGATTCACAGCAAAATTTAGGTAAGGTACAGAGATTTCCCACATACTCCCTGTCCCCACACATGCATAGTCTCCGCCATTATCAACATTCTCCACCAGAGTGGTACATGTCTTGCAATTGATGAACCTACATCAACCCATCATAATCACCCAAAGTCCATAGTTTACCATTACAGTTTAGTCTTGGTGTTGCACATTTTATGGGTTTGGAAAAACATATAAGGACATGTACCCACCATTATAGTATCATACAGAGTAGTTTCACTTTCCTAAAAATCCTCTGCGCTCCACCTGTTCATCCCTCCTCGCCCCAACCCCTGGCAACCACTGACCATTTTTACTGTTTTGCATTTTTCAGAATGTCACACGGTTGGAATAATACAGTATGTAGCCTTTTCAAATTGGCTTCTTTCACCTAGAATTATGCATTTAAGTTTCTTCCATGTCTTCTCACGGCTTGATAACCCATTTCTTTTCAGCACTGAATAATATTGCATTATCTGGATATCCCGTTGTCTGGATAGTTGATCTATTCACCTAATAAAGGATATCTTGGTTGCTTCTAAATTTGGAAGAGCTTTTGTTCTGTTTTGTTTGTTTGTTTGTTTTCTGCTGTAAATATCCATGTTAAGGTTTTTATGTGCACATAAGTTTCCACTTCTTTGGGGAGATATCCAAAACACAATTGTTGGATCATATGGTAAGTTGATGTTTAGTTTCGTAAGAAACCGCCACCCTCTCCTCCAAAGTGGCTGTACTGCGGTGCATTCTGCCAACAGTGTATGAAAGTTCCCACTGCAACACATCCTTGCCAGCATTTGGTGTGATCAGTGTTTCAGATATGGGTCATTCTAATAGATGTTTAGTGATATCTCATTGTTATTGTCGTTGTTAATTTGCGTTTCTCTGACAGATGACGTGGTGCATCTTTTCATATGCTTATCCGCCATCTGTATAACTTCTTTGGTAAGGTGTCTATTAAGGTCTTCAGGCCATTTTTTAATTGGGCTATTTGTTTTCTTACTGTTCTAAGAGCTCTTTGTATATTCTGAGTAAATTTTTTTTTATCAGATATGTCTTTTGTAAACATTTTCTCTCAGTCTGTGGTTTGTCTTCTAATTCTCTTGATATTGTCTTTCACAGAGCAGAAGATTTTAATGTTGGTGGAGTCCACCTTACTCATTAAGCAAGTTTATTCATTAATACTAAAATAGTATCCAAGCAATGCATATTTGAAAAGCAAATAAAGCTATTAAAATAAGAGGGGGAGGAGAAGAAAAAGTATACATGACAGTCTTTTTACTTTCTTTTTTCAAATATTAAATCTCCTGTTTATATCAAACTGGAAAAAGAACAATTTTAAAAATTTTGAAAACAAAATCCAAGTTATAGAAATTAAAATCACTTGTAAAATGAATCTGAATATAGTTCATAGTTGAAGAGAAAAAAATTACTTCAATCTATCTAAGTATACAACTTTACTTAAAATAAGTAAAGACAATGATGAAAATACTAAAATGAGCTCAATTACAAGGCATTTTAATTACTTCAGACCTGTATAGCAAATATAAATTAGACACATATAAACTTGATAATTCCAAGAATAACTAAATGTTAATGAAGGAAAATCACCATAGATTCTGAGAAAGTGAAAGTGAGTTCAACTCTTCTAAACAGACAGAAGTAAAATGTTGGGAAATTCATTCTCTTTGCATGCAAACTTTGTTTCCAATACCATAGACTGACAATTGGAGCCCTATTTCATCCGTGAAACTTGCCTGGACCACTCCAATTGTTCTACATCCTTAGAGCACTTACTGCCAATATCACCCATTTTACAAATAATCACATACTCGCCTTGGATGCCATTTGTACATTTCTCATGTTTTTATAACATTTTGGAGGTGGAGGTGTTTCTTTCTAAACTTTTCATGCATTTTTTGTTTTCAAAAGTCAATTATAATCCCCTTAAAGACAAATATTTTGTACAAAATTCTTAAACTTTTATACTATTTGAGTAGTTAATACATACATATTTGTAAATGAATATTCAAAGATTACAAAGGGTTTCTTTCACTACCTCCACCTTCCTCGTAGCCTCAGAAGTTTTCAAACCACAAAGTTCAGCAAACAGTACTTCCATTGTCTGTGTTTTCTGCTAGAGATACTAGTGATACTTGGTGCATAGACAAGTGTATAAACAAGTATATAAATTAGTATATCACGTGCTACATAAATGGATATATGTCTTTTAAAAAATATACACACCCACTCACACACACACATGTATATATCACTGTTTAAACACCAAGGTTGGCATACTATACACACTGTCATATTTATTTCCTGCTTATTATCTTCCATGCTTCCTTAAAAGTATTCATGAATGTATGTTGATTACCTCATTGATAAGAATAACAAGTTTGAGACTTAGCTATGTAAGGGAAATACTTTAACTTAAGAAAATGACATTTTAGGGGCTGACCCGGTGGCACAGCAGTTAAGTTCCCGCGTTCCACATCTCGGCGGCTCGGGGTTCGCCGGTTCGGATCCCAGGTGCAGACATGGCACCACTTGGCAAAAAGCCATGCTGTGGTAGGCGTCCCACATATAAAGTAGAGGAAGATGGGCATGGATGTTAGCTCAGGGCCAGTCTTTTATATGTTTTTCTATAAAGTAGAGGAAGATGGGCATGAATGTTAGCTCAGGGCCAGTCTTCCTCAGCAAAAAGTGGAGGATTGGCAGTAGTTAGCTCAGGGCTACTCTTCCTCAAAAAAAAAAAAAAAGAAAATGATATTTTAACGTTACCTGATTTATACTTGTCACTTGAATGCTCTTAATTTGAATATTATGCACAGTGAATTATGTAGGGTAAAAATATTCTAAAGCTACCCTGTATTGGAAAAAGTAATATATTTTGACAGATACTACAATGGGGCCACTTTCATGATGATACCTATGGGTCTCTTCACAAGCAGCTTAAGATAGGTAAATTCTTAGTCTGACAGTATAAACATTTTTGGTGGTAGTAGAAACATACTGATTTTGAATGTTATTTCAATATTTATTATGTAAATACACTATGAATTTTCCTAGGTTTTGTTTTACTACGCTATTTAGCACTTGATTAATTTTTAAAAAATTTTTCTTAGGCTTTATTTTTTAGAATAGTTTTAGCTTAACAGCAAATGGAGCAGAAAGTACAGAAATTTCCTATGTAACTCCTGTCCCCACATGTGTACGGTCTCCCCCATTATCAACATCCCCCACAGAGTGGTACATTTGTTACAGCTAATGAACCTACATTGACACATCTTAACACTCAAAGTGGTAGTTTGCATTAGGGTTTACTTTTGGTATTGTATATTCTGTGGGTTTGGAAAATGTATAATGACATGTATTCACTGTTATAGTATCATACAAAGTAGTTTCACTGCCTCCAAAACCTTCTGTGTTCCGTCTATTCATTCCTCCATCTCCATAAAGGTAGGCAACCACTGATCTTTTTATTGTGGCCATAGTTTAGCCTCTTCCAGAATGGCATATAGTTGGAACTGTACAGTATGTAGCCTTTTCAGATCAGAATCCTTCTCTTGGTGATATGCATTTAAGTTTCCTCCACGTGTTTTCATGGCTTAATAGCTCATTTCCTTTTAGCACTGTATAATATTCCACTGTCTGGCTGTACTTCAGTCTATTCATCCATTCACCTACAGAAGGACATCTTAGTTGTCCAAACTTAGCTTCCACACTTTGGCAATTATGAATAAAGCTGCTAGAAATATTTGTGTGCAAGTTTTTGTATTGACATAAATTTTCAACATTTTTAGGTAAATACCAAGGATCACAATTGCTGGATCATGTGGTAAGGGTATGTTTAGTTTTGTAAGACACTATTAAATGTCTTCAATCATGCCTGTACTATTTACATTCGCACAGTATGAATAAGGTTTGTATTGCTCCATATCCTCACCAGCATTTGCTGGTGTCAGTATTCAGGATTTGAGGCATTCTAATAGGTGTACAATGGTATCTTATTGTGGTTTTAATTTGCATTTTCCTGATGATATATGATGTGGAGCATCTTTTGGTATACTTACTTGACTTCTGTGTATATTCCTTGGTGAGGTGTCTGTCCAGATATTTTTCTCATTTTTAAATTGAGTTGTTTGCTTTCTTATTGTTGAGTTTTAAGACCTCTTAGTATATTTTGTGTAACAGTCCTTTATCAGATATGGCTTTTGAAAATATTTTCTCCCAGTCAGTAGCTTGTCTTTTATTCTTTTGACAATGTCTATTGCAGAGCAGATGTTTTCAATTTTAATGAAATCCAGTTTCTCAAGTCTTTCTTTTAAAGAAAAATATTTAATGTAGTAAGAACACAACATGAGATCTAACAAATTTTGAAGCATACAATACATTATATTGACTATAGGTACACTGTTATACAGCAGAACTTAATAGCTTATTCATCTTATTTGAAAGAAACTTTATGGAAACTGATTAGTAACTCTGCATTTTCCCTTCCTTTCAACCCCTGAAAACTACCTTTCCATTTGTGGATTCTATGAGTTGGACTATTTTAGACACTTGGTATAAGTAGAATCATGCAGTATTTGTCTTTCTGTGACTGGCTTGTTTCATTTAGCATAATGTCCTCCAGGGCCATCCGTGTGTTCACGTATTCCAGAATTTCCTTCTTTTTTAAGGCTGAATAGTTTTCCATTGTATGTGTTTACGACATTTTCTTTATTCACTCATCTGAATGGATATATAATTAAGATGGACATTTAGGTTCTTTCCACATCTTGGCTATTGTGAATAATGCTGCAATGAACATGGGAATACAGATATTTCTTCAAGATCCTCATTTCAATTGTTTTGGATATATATCCAGAAGTGGGATTGCTGGATCTTATGGTAGTCCTATTTTTAATTTTTTGAAGAACTTCAAAATTGTATTCCATATGAGTTGAACCATCTTGCATTCCCACCAACAGTGTACAAGTGTTCAAATTTCTCCACATCCTCGCCAACACTTGTTATCATTTATTTTTTGCTAATAGCTATCCTTACAGGTGTGAGATGATATCTCCTTGTGGTTTTGATTTGTATTTCTCTGATTATTAGTGACATTCAGTATTTTTTTATATACCTGCTGATCATTTGTATGCCATCTTTGGAGAAATGTCTATTCAAGTGCTTAGCCCATTTTGTAAATGGGTTTTTAGTATTTTGCTATTGAGTTGTAGGACTTCCATGTATATTTTGGAAATTAACCCTTTATAAGCATAAAAGGTTTGCAAATATGCTCTCCCACTAGATAGATTACCTTTCTTCTGTGTGATTATTTCGTTTGTTGTACAGAAACTTTGTACTTTGATGTAGTCCCACTTGTTTATATTTTGTTTTGCTACCTGCGTTTTTGGTATCATACCCATGAAATCATTACCAAAACCAATGTCATGAAACTTTCCCCCTGTGTATTATTCAAGGAATTTTACAGTATCAGGTCTAACATTCAAATCTTTTATCCATTTTGAGTTGATTTTTCTGTATGGTGTAAGATAGGGGTCCAGTTTCATTCTTTTGCATGTTAATATTGAGCTTTCCCAACACTACTTGTTAAAAAGACTGTCTTTTCCCCATTATATGTTCCTGACGTCCTTGTCAAAGATCAGTTGACTGCATTCACATGGATTTATTTCTGCACTCCCTATTCTCTTCCATCAGCCTGGGTCTGTCTTTATTCCAGTACCACAGTATTTTGATTACTATAGCTTTTGTAACATGTTTTGTAATATATTTTGAAATCAGAAAGTGTGATGCCTCATGCTTTAAGCTCCTTTCTCAGGATGAATTTGGGTATTTGTGATTGTTTGTGGTTCCATATGACCTGTAGAATTATTTTTTCTATTTCTGTAAAAAATGCCATTGGGATTTTTATAGGGATTACATTGAATCTGTAGATCACTTTGTGTAGTACAGACATTTTAACAATATTGTCTTCCATTCCGTGAACACAGATGTCTTTCCATTTGTCTGTGTCTTCTTTAGTGTCTTTCATCAATGTTTTACAGTTTTAAGTGCACACGTCTTTCACTCCCTTAGTTAAGTTTATTGCTAAGTATTTTATTTGTTTTGTTGCCTTTGTAAATGGGATTGTTTTCTTAATTACCTTTCCAGATAGTTTGTTGACAATGTATAGAAATGCAATTGACTTTTGTATGTTGATTTTATAGCCTGTAACTTTACCGAATTTTTTTAATGGTTCTGAGTTTTTTGTGTAGTCTTTAGGGTTTTTTTATTATAAGATCATGTCTTCTGCAAACAGATAATTTTACTTTTTCTTTTCCAACTTGAATAACTTTCATTTCTTTTTCTTGCCTAATTGTTAGGACTTCCAGCACTATGTTGAATGGAAATGATGAGAGAAGGCATCCTTGTCTTGTTCTTGATTTTAGAGGAAAAGTTTTTAGTTTTTCACCATAGAGTATATTTGCTGTGGGCTATCATATATGGCCTTTATTATGTTGAGGCACATTCTTTGTATACCTAGTTTGTTGAGCATCATTATTATGAAAGGGTAGTTGAATTTTTTCAAATGCTTTTTCTGCATATATTATGACTGTCATGTGATATTTATCCTTCCTTCTGTCAACATAGTGTATCATATTTAGTAATTTTCATATGTTGAAACATCTTTGTATCCCAGGAGTAAATCCCACTTATCACGGTGTATGATCCTTTTAATGTGTTGTTGAATTTGGCTTGACACCCCACTTTCAATAATGGCTAGAATATCCAGACAGAAAATCAGGAAGGACACAGTGGATTTGAATCAAATGATAGACCAAATGGACCTAATAGACATATGCATTGCCTTCCACACAACAGAATTCTACTAATATTGTATTGCTGCCTATTTCTCTCTTCAGATCTGTTAATACTTGCTTTATATATTTAGGTGCTCTGATGTTGGGTGTATATGTAATAGCTATATCTTGCTGGTGAATTGTCTTGTTTATCGTTATATAATGTTTGTCTCTTTTGATGGGTTTTGATTTAAAGTCTATTTTGTCTGAAATAAGTATAGCCTCTCCTACTCTCTTTTGTTTACCATTTGCGTGGAATATCTTTCCCCATACCTTTACTTTCAGCCAATATTTGTCCTTAAATCTAAAGAGAGTCCCCTGTACGCAGCATGAAGCTGGGTCTTGTTTTGTTATCCATTCACCCACTCTATGTCTTTTGCTTGAGGAGTTTAATCCATTTACATTAAATAAATTATTTGTAAGGAAGCATCTACTGTTGCCATTTTGTTCATTGTTTTCTGCTTTTATTGTAATTCTCTTGTCCTTTTTCACTCTTGCGGTCTTTGTGTTTCATCACAGGTTTTTTGGCAGTGATATTCTCTGAGTCCTTTTTTTATCTTGTGTATCTTCTCTATTTTTTGTGATTATCATGAGATTTTCATAAAACATCTTACTGTTATAATAGTCTATTTTAAGCTGATAACATCTCAACTTCAATCTCACATACAATTTTACTTCTTCTTCCCCTACATTTTATGTTGTTGATATCAGAGTTTACATCATTTTATACTAAGTATCCATTAAAATTGTTTATAGTTATAGTTATTCTTCATACTTTTGACTTTTAATTTTATACTAAAATGAAGAGTGATTTATAAACCAGCATTACAGTAATACAGTTCTGTATTTTTCACTATATTTTACCTTTGTAAAATGAGTTTTATGCTTTCATAAGCTTGTGTATTATTGTTTAGTGTACTTTCATTTCAACTTGAACTCCCTTTAGCGTTTCTTGTATATCAGGTCTGGTGGTGATGAATTCCCTTAGCTTTTGTGTGTCTCAGAACATCTTTATATCTACTTCATTTTTAAAAGACAGTTTTGTCATGTATAGTATTCTTGGTTGGCATTTTTTTCATTCAGCATTTTAAATATATCATCCCACTCCCTTCTGGCCTGCAATGTTTCTGATGATAAATCTGCTGTTAGTCTTAATCGGGACTTCCTCTTCCATGATAAGTCACTTTCCTCTTGCTGCTTTCAAAGTTCTCTCTTTGTCTTTGACTTTTGAGAAGTTGATGATAATGCATCTTTTTATAGGATTATTTGGGCTCCTCTTCATTGTCTTCACTGGACTTCATGAATCAGGATGTCCATTTCTAATCCCAGATTTTGGATTATTTCTTTAAATGATTAGTATTTAAATTTATTTCTTTAAATAAGCTTTCTGCCCAATTCTCTCTCTTTTCTCGTTCTACACTCTTATAATGGGGATCTTGATTTATTTGATAGTATCTCGTAAGTTCCTTAGGTTTCCTTGACACTTTTTTGTTGTTTTTGCTTTCTGTTCTTCTGACTGGATAACTTCAAATGTCTCTTTAAGTTTGCTGATTATTTCTTCTTCTTGACCAAATCTGCTGTTAAGGCTTTCTATTGAGTTTCTTAATTCAGTTGTTGTATTTTTTAGTTCCTAAACTTCTTTTGGTTCTTTTTTATGATTTCTATCTCTTTGTTGAACTTCTCATTTTGTTTTTGTCTCATTTTACTGATTTTATTACATATCTATCTGTGTTCTCTTATACCTCACTGAGCTTTTTCAGAAAAATTATTTTTTGAATTGCCAGGCAATTCTTAGATCTCCATTTCTTTAGGCTCAGTTACTAGAGATTTATTTTTTTCCTTTGATACTGTCATATTTCCCTGATTGTTCATCTTCTTTGTAATTTTGCTCATTTGAAGAAGTTGTCATCTCTTACAGTTTTTACAGATTGGCTTTGGTAGGCAAAGACCTTCACTAATCAGTGCAGCTAGACATTCTGAGTATATCTCACACCTTTCTTACTGATGTTCATATTCCACTTCTCTCTCTCCCTTCTGAAGGAGAAGTCTCAGGATTGTGCACCTTTTCCCAATCCTGCAGAGCCATGCTGGATGCTGAGAACCACCCTCCCCCCCACCTTTGTCCCTAGGGCAGTGTACTGAGATTCATGTCATTTGCTGGGAACTGCGCTGTCTCCTGATGTTAGACACAAGCTTCACTTCTCTCCCTCCTTCCTGAAGAAGCAAACTTAGGATTTTACACCTTCTCCTTTTCCATTGAACTATGCTGTGTACTAACAGCTGCCTTCCCCTTTTCCCTAGGGCAGTGCACTGAGATTCATGGATATTGGGTATAAGCTCTACATTTCTTCCTCTCCCCTGAAGGAGAAGTCTCAGGATTGTGTGCCTTCTCCCAGTCTTGCAGAGCTGAGCCAGCTGCTGAAAGCCATCTCAACTGCTGAGAGCTACAGCATTTATTGACATCTGCACTATCAGCCAAAAGCATTGCTAGCTGCCTAGAGCCTCTGGCTGCTGAGATTCATGTCATTTGCTGGGAACTGCACTGTCTGCCAATAACTATGCAGTCTGCTGAGATCCTTCCTGGCTGCTGGGAGCTGTACCAGATGCTGCGGGCAGCACTGGCTACTGCAAGCCGTGCTGTCTGTTGGGGGCCATGCTGGCTGTTGTGACTGGCACTGGCTGCTATTATTCATATCAGCTGCTATGATCCATGCTGAGTGCTGAACTCCATACTGGTTGCTGTGGGCTGCCCAGGCAAATAGAGTCTGCAATGGCTGTTGGGGGCAGTGCAGGCCACTGGGAGCTGTGCCAGCCACTGGAGGTTGTACAAACAGCTGCAATCCACCCTGGCAACTGCAATTCATGCTGGCTTTCAGTGCATGCAATTCATGATGGCACTACCATCAGTGCCAACAGCTGTAATGCATGCCAGTAGCTGTGATCTGCACAAATTGCCAGGGGCCACACTGGCTTCCTGGACCACACACGCTACTAAGAGTCACTCACTCTTCTTCTCCATTCTTAGCTTTCCCTGGGAATTCCAACCATGCCAGATCCCTCAGCACTCTAGATGAGGAAAGATAGAAGTGGATCTCTTTGGCAGTGCCCTGAAAAGCTGGATACATTGGCTGCACCCCTTGTTCTCTCCTTTCCCTGCAGGAAAATCACGGGGAAGGGGATCTTTCTCAGTACTGAGCTGTGTGGACATGGAAGAGGAGGATACATGGACAAAGTGAAACTGATCTTCCTATCCAATTCAATGCAGCCATTCTTAGTCTTGTGCTCTTCTGGGGTGCTGCAACTTTTTGACTAGATTCTTGAGTTCTTACAAAGGTATTCTGGTCCATATATAGTTGTTAAATCAGTGTTTCTGTGTGGAAATGAGAGCCAAGACCTCTTATTCTGCCATCTTGCTGATGTCACTCAGTCTATCGGTTTTTGCCTCATTTACTTTGGTGGTTTGTTGTTAGAAGCATACACTTTAAGGCTTGTTATGCATTCTTGGAGCCCTGACTTCTTTACCATTATGTGATGCCCATTTTTATCGCTGATAACTTTCCTTGCTCTGAGGTTTGCTCTGTCTCAAATTAATATAGCTACTCCCATTTTCTTTTGATTAGTGTTGGCATGTATTATACTTCCCCATTAATTAACTTTTAATATACATGTGTCCTTGTATTTAAAGTAGATTTCTTGTAGACAAAATACAATTGGATACTGCATTTTGATCCAGCCCAATAACCTCTGTCTTTCAATTGGTTCATTCAGATCATTGGTATTCAAAGTGATTATTGATATAGTTGATTTCTATCTACTGTATTTGTTACTGTTTGCTATTAATTGCCCTTGTTCTTTGTTCCTACTTTTACTTTGTAACTTTTCTCCATTTTCTAGTTTCAATTGAGCATTTTATATTATTCCATTTTCATTCCTTTCTTAGCATATCAGTTATATTTCTTTTTAAATTTTTTTTTTGGTTGTTGCCCTAGAATTTGCAATATACATTTACAACTAATCTAAGACCACTTTCAAATGTCACTTTACCACTTCATGGTTAGTATGAGTACCTTATAATAGCAAAATAATCCTAATTCCTTTCTCTTGTCCCTTGTATCATTGTTGTAATTAATTCCACTTATATATAAGCATATATATACAAACATATGCTATCACAATATGTATCTATATAAGCATATATAATGCATGCATATAATCTTATATATGTATCAATGTGTCTTAGTCCATCTGGGCTGCTATAACAAAACACTATAGCCTGAGTGGCTTATAAAACAGCAATAATCTATTGCTCATAGTTTTGGGGGCTAGAAGTCCAAGATCAGGGTGCCAGCATGGTCAGGTTCTGGTGAGGGCTCTTTTTGCAATTGCATACTACAAACATCTCCTTGTAGTCTCACTTGGTGGAAAGGGCTAAGGAGCTCTGTGGGGTCTCTTTTATAAAGACATTAATCACAATCATGAGGTCTCTGTCCTCATGACCTTATCACCTCCCGAGGGCATCACATTGGGGGTTAGGATTTCAATGTACAAATTTTGAGGGGGCACAAACATTCAGATCATAGCAATAAGCATACATAATCAAATACACTTGCTATTATTCTTTTGAACAAATTGTTGTCTGTTAAATCAGTTAAGAATTTAAAAAGGGGTTTTTGTTTTGCCTCCACTTATTCCTTCTCTAATTTTTTCCCTTTCTTTATGTAGATCCAAGTTTTTGACATATATGGTTAATTTTTAATATAAAATCTATGTGAAAATCTGGCCATCATTAGGAACTGGGTGGGGTGGGGTTGAACAGAGAAGACGTGTTCTCACAGAAGCAGCAGCTTGTGAAAAGACTCATATGTGAAAGGACTTATAGGCATAAAAGATTCTTATCTAGAAAAATAATAGACTTGGGTGAGGATATAATTAACATAGAGAGACAGGCATAGAGCAGAGCATAAGGACCTTTAATAAATGTTAAGGAGTTTGTATTTCATTCTATGATCAATGGAGCATCACTAAAATATTTTAAGTAGGGGGCTAAAATGATCAGTCTTGAGTTTCATACAGACGATTTTAGTGCCAGTGTGGAAAACGTATTGAAGAGAGTTAAGGTCCAAGGCAGGAATTACCACAGATGAAAGTCTATGGTCTTAACTAAAGTGTTCACAGTGGAGATAGAGAATGAATTGATTCAAGACCTATAAATGAGGCAAAATTAATAAGAACTCATCACTACTTTGGGGTGTAGATGGAGAAGCCAAGAAGTCACAGGTTTCCAATTAAGGCAACTGGGAATCATTCACCAAGATATGAAATACCAAAGAGGGGACATCACATTTGGTGGAAAGGTAATAAATTCAATTTTAGACATATTTAGTACCATCAGAATAGCCAAGTGGAGCTATCCACTAGGCAGTTGGATCCATGGGTCTGAGATTTAAGAGAAATAACTGGGTTAAAAATCTACACTTAGGAGTTATCTGTATAAAAGCAATATTTGAAGGCAAGTTACTTGCTGAGCTCTCTCTAATAGAGGATATATATATTGATAACAGAAGAGAGTCAAAGAGAACATTCTTTTAAATTTCATTGATTTCTGCTCTTATATTTATTATTTCCTTCCTTCTGCTTGCTTTAGGTTTCTTATTTATTTTACTCTTCTTCTTGTTTCTTAAGGTGGGAGTTTAGATCATGATTTTTAACTATCTCCTTTGCTAATGTAAACATTTAGTGATATAATCTTCCCTCTTAGTACTGCTTTTGCTGCATTCCAATGTTTTTGATATGTTGCAATTTCATTGTCATAAAGTACAATGTAATTGTGAGTTCTCTTTAGACTTCCTCTTTGACCTGTTGTTTATTTAGAAGCGTATCATTTAGTTGCCAATTATTTGGATATTTTCCTGGTATTTTTCTGTTAATAATGGCTACCTACATGGTATGATTTCAATTATTTTAAATTTGTTGAGATTTGTTTTATGGACCAGGGTATGGTCTTTCTTGGAGAACGTTCCATGAGTGCTTGAAAAAAATGTGTACTTTGCTATCATTAGGTAAGTTGTTCTACATATTTCAATTAGATTCTGTTGTTGGATGTTTTTCAGTTCTGTTTCTTTGCTGATTTTCCATCTAGTAGTTCTATCAATTGATGAAAGATGGGTGAAGAGTTCTCCAACTATGTTAGTGGATTTTTCTATTTCTCCTATCAGCTTTAACTGTTATTGCTTCACATGTTTTGCAGTTCTGATGTTTGTGCATACACATTTAGGATTGCTATGTCTTCCTGTGTACTGACCCTTTTATCATTATATTATGTTGCTCTCTATCTCTGGTAATTCTTTTTGTCCAGAAATCTATTTTGTTTGCTATTAATAAAGATATCACAGCTTTCTTTTGATTAGTGTTTGAATAGTATATATTTTTTATTATTTGGCTTTTAATCAACTGTTTTAGTCTGGTTGAGCCACTTTAACAAAAATACCATAGACTGGGTAGCTTAAACAACAGACATTTCTCAAAATTCTGCAGGCTGGGAAGTCCAAAATCAAGGCAGTGGTAGATCTGGTGTCTGGTGACAGCCTGTTTCCAGGTCCATATCTTTTTTCTGTGCCTTCACATGGTAGAAAGGATGAGGGAGGTCCCTGGGATCTCTTTTGTAAGGGCACTAATCCCATTCACAAAGGCTCTACCCTCATGATATAATCACCTCCCAAAGACTCCACTTCCAAACAGCATCACCTTGGGGATTAGATTTCAACATATGAATTTTTGGGGGACACAAATATTGAGTGTATAGCATCAACCTATATTGTTATTCTTGAGGTGAGTTTTCTTTTTTTTTGAGGAAGATTAGTCCTGAGCTAACATCTGTTGCTAATCCTCCTCTTTTTGCTGAGGAAGACTAGCCCTGAGCTAACATCTGTGCCAGCCTTCCTCTACTTTATATGTGGGATGCCTGCCACAGCATGGCTTGACAAGCAGTGCCTACATCTGCCCCCAGGATCCAAACCAGCAAACCCCAGGCCACCAAAGTGGAACACGAGAACTTAACCACTGTGCTTCAAGGCCAGCCCAGAGGTGAGTTTTTTAAAAACAGCATATAGTTAGGTTATGTTTTCTTATTGACTGTTAATCTCTGCATTTTAATTGTTGCATTTACACCATTTACATTTAATGTAATTTTTGATATACTAGGGCTTAAATGGGCATTTCATTTTTGGGTTTTCTTTGTTCTGTTCTGTATTTCTGTTCTACTTTATTTTTGCATTCCTGTGGCTCACTTATACTTAGATTTAGAATTCCATTTTTATGTATCTCTCATGGTTTTTAGTGTATTTTTTGTATAGTTTTCTTAGTGATTGCTCTAGGTATTACAATATGCATATGTAATATAGTTACTAGTATTGAGATTTTACCAGTTTGAGTGAAGTATAGAATCCTTTGTTCCCTTTATTCCACTTTACCATCCTTCATTTATAATGACTTAAATATTTCCTCTAATACATTTAGAACCACATCAGACAGTGTTGTGTTTGCTTTAACCATAAGACATAATTTAGAAAACACAGGAGGAGAAGGAAAGTCTATTGCATTTACCCATACTTTTACTCTTTCTTTGTTGTTTCTTCCTTCCTCGTGTTCCAAGACTTCTTTATCATTTTTTCTCTGTTTCAAGCAGGTCCTTTAGTGATTCTTTTTGAAGTAGGTCTGCTGCCAACACATTCTCTTAATTTTTCTATATCTGAAATTTGTCTTGATTCTCCTTCATTATTAAAGGATACTTTTGCTGAATATAAAATTCTTGGCTGACAGTTATTTTCTTTTAGCACATGAAAAATATCGTGCCCATGCTGGCCTCCATGATGTCTGATGAGACATCAGACATTTGAATTGTTTTTCAAGTCTAGGAAAAATTTCATTGCTGTCTTGCTGCTTTCAATATTTTTTCTTTATTTTCAGTTTTTCAAAGGTTAACTATGATATATCTTTGATTTCTTTGAATATATGCAGTTTGGGGTTTATTCAACTTCTTTAATCTATAGGTTTATGCCTTTTGCAAATTTAAGAATTTTTTAGCCATAGTTTCATCTTTACTCTTTCAGCTCCACCCTCTTTCTATTCTCCTTTAAAACTCTATGACACAAATGTTAGTCTGCTCATAATTGCTCCTTGAAGCATTTTTATGATGGTTGCTTTAAATTCATCAGCTAATTGCAACAATTCTGTCATTGAGGTGTTGGTAAGTATTGATTGTCTTTTTTCATTCAAGTTTTGATTTTCCAAGTACTTAGCCTAAGTGATTTTTTTATTGATACCTGGACATTTGGGGTATTATATTATGAGAATGGATCTCATTTAAACTTTTGTCTTTGCTGCTTTCCACTGACACTACTTGTGCATGGAAGAAGTGGGTGTTCACTTGTTACCATCAGGTGGGAGTAAAAGTCCAGGTTTCCACCTTGGCTCCCATTGACACCAAGAAGGAAGGGACTTCTCATTATTGCTGGGTGAGGTGGGATTTAAAGCTCCCCACTAGGCCTTTACCAACAACACCCTGGCTGAGAAAGCGTGGGGTACTTCATTACTGCTCACCATGTGCACTCCACTGATATTAGAAGGGATTACATGCAGGACTTTCTTTTCACTGGTCAGGGCTGAAAGTCCCAGTGCCTCACTTTGCCTCCTCTGATACCACCCCAGTCGGGGATGGGGAGGGAGAAGTATGACTCGTTATATCTGCTGAGGTGGAAATCTAGGCTCTCCCCTTGAGTTTTGCTGATACGGTGGGCATGGGGCTACAGTTTTCTCCATGGTGCTTTTTGGGGATAGGACGATTTATTTCTAAAAGTTTTTGTCTTCCTAGGCTGCTCCTTTTCTGGTCCACTGGCTAGAGAGGACAGGTTCTTCTTGGGGCTCTTTTGAATTTTACTTGTTGGTCTTTTCAGGTTGCCAAGCTCTCTAGAACCCTTTCTAGGATATGTGCGGCCTCCCCAAAAAGAACACAACAACGCAACCCTGGAACTCACAACTGGGCCAATTCCTCAGATCCCAAGGTCCCTAGCCAGTCTCCTCTTCCTCTCTACCTTTCAGAATCTTTATATATTTGTTTTATGTATAATATCCATGATTTTTAAGTCCACAAAGCAGGAAAGACAGAATTGTGTCTACTGCATCTTATTCTGGAACAGAAAGTCACTGCAACCTCCTGGAGTTTTATGAGCATTCAATGGGTTAATGTGCATAAAGCACTTAGATGTGCTAACATATATTAAGTGTTCAATTAACATTTTGTATTATTTATTTTAAAAATCGACAACCTGTAAAGGTTTCCCGTTTATTATTGGGAAAGTTATGTATCAAACAATAAATATCAATAGATGCAGACTTTTATATTCTGAATGGACATAAAAATTGGAAAATGCATTTTTGTAAGGACTTCAAAGACATTTAAATCTTCTTGGAGAGATGAAATATGATATTTAAAGGCAATTTAAAGTTACATATAATCAAGACCCTAAGGGATGCTGTACAAAAGGTCAGCCTTGCTGTGATTTGAAACTATGTTTATAAGGAATCTGGCTATTGAACAACTGCTGCTAATGCCATTCATCTATCCTATACAGCTCTATCACTTGCACTGGGAAGTTATATCTGTTATGGTCATTGATTTCAAAATATTATTCCGCAATTCATATCAATGTAAAATACTGCAGTTACTTAAGTTTCACATCAAAAATATTATAAAAGGACAGTGAAAGTCAATGTGCACAAATGTTGCAATTTTTTCTTAAGGTTATTTCTAAACCTCAGCCTACCAATATAGAACTAAGAATGCTTTGTGGGGAAGGGAATTTCGTAATAAGTAGCAGATATACAATATGATCTCTTAGAAAATGAAAGCTAAGGTACATAATTAATACTTTTTAATGCTAGAATCATTAGCAAACAAGCCAATTCTTTGAGAGCTGGGGTTAGAAGAAGTGGGGTGGAATTCTTCAGAGACATTATTCTGTCACAATGGAAATAGGAAGGAGAATTCAAGGATAGAATCATTAATAGTGCTATCCTCAGTCACTTGAGGTGCATTAATTAGCTACAAAGTAAACAAACAAACAAAATAGAAAATAAATCACCTTGGGAAGAACAGAGCATCAATGAAAAATGGGAGAGCTGAAGGAGGGAGTATAAATATAGTCTTCTACGACTGAAATCTGACAGAGAATGAGTTAAAAAGACAAAGTGCATGCCGAAAATATAGATACAAAAGAGACCCCCATTGGAAGTATTCAGCACAGCAATGCTTCTTTGATCATGCACACTCACCCTGTCACCTCTCAGGGCAAGAAGGTCATCTGCTAGAAGGTCTGAACCGTGGATTAGACTATTGTGAGTGATTGGGGTCCTGACATTTTCCCTCCCCACAGGGTTTTAAAAATAAGATAGTATAAATTGATTAATCTCATGAAATAGCAGAGCTGGCTTCATCTCACACCACTCAGCTAAATAATGGTATAAAACGCTGCAAAAAGCAAGCAATTCACATGGAGTTCATTGGTAACTCTAGTACTGTCATTCAAAGTTATTAATTCCTTGTCTAGAAGAGGAAGTTGAGAGAGCCTCTAAGTTCCTAAAGTGTTATAAATCGCCTCTTTGCCTGATCCTTGCACCTTAAAATCTTCTAATTTTGTTGGTTTCTCATGTTAACATAATAATGAATGATTAGGTATATGCAATTATAGGTAAAATTCAGCATAATATTGCAGACAAAGCACTGGATTACAAGTGAAAAGATTTGGATACTAGCCTTGACGCTGTCATTTATTTGCTATGTGCCTTGGATCAGCCATTTAAACTTGTCTGTGTCTCAGGTTTTTTTAAAATGTTAGTCATTCAAGGACAATAAATTATGTCCTACCTCATGGGATTAATGTATCAAGTGAGATGATGGATATGAAGATGCTTTGAGAGAATAAAACACTATATAGTTTTCACCCTTTTAATATATGCTGGCTTTACACAAAGTATACATCCAAACTGTATTTCCATGGGAAAACAGATTTAGGATCAGAAACAACTTTTTTGATAGTTAAAAAATAGTGTATATATAGAATTTTCTGAGTAACCAAACTTTTTGTCTTGATTATTAATTTAGCTTGTTTAGAAATGGAGAGAAAATTGGGGCCATTTTTAGTAACATTCTATCATGTGGAAACTTGATAAAGTTAAATAACTTCAATATCTCCTCAGAGATCCCAGGAAATGTTTCTGAGTTGAGTACCTGAATCTTCAGAACAGACTGCATTTTCTTCCATTTAACCTAAACCACCAACATATATAGAAGATGATCAGTTGTATTTCTATAATAATACTAGATGCAAATGTTTATTCTACACCAAAAGCTATAACACATTATTGTTGATATGATCTGTAGATGAAGTGTATAATGGCTATCTCCTCCTTTAGAATATTAACCCACCCATGAAAGTTATATTTTAATCAAAGATAATCAAGAGAAAACTAGGTGTACCATAATTGAACTATCCTTCCACACTCCCAGTAACACAATACAATATCATTGAATTTTAACTTCAGCCATTATAAATAGAGCTTAAATTGACTTTGTGATTTCAGCAGATTACACTTCAACCTAGGAATAGAAAATTCCGGAATTGTGTTTGTTTGGTTGCTTTTCATTTTGTTTCCATTTTTATTTTTTGTTCTGTTTTGCATCCTTTACTTAAAAATAAAAACTTTACTTTACAGTGAAATAAAATACATATCACCTTTGGAGTGGCGAATTTGCAGGGAAGGAAAGTCCATCTGAACTCATTCCTTAATCTTGTGAAGTGTAAGAATGCGAACAGAAGTTTTACAGTGCTAATTCGCCCCTCACCCCCCAGATAGTGAGGCCCTCTTAGAGGTGCTACACTGATATAAACACAGCATAGCAAGGAGAGTACTGAAGTAGGAGTCAGAAGACAAGGGAGTCACCTGGTTTACGGCAACCATAAAACAGATGATCTTGTACCTCTTAGCTCACACATTCGATGGAAAAATTATACTGTCCTTCCTTACTCTAAAGCTTACATTCCTAAAAGTCTCTAAGCAATGAGGATGTACAATGACTGAGATATTTTTAAACAATCTCATCAAAGGTATCTGTTTTTAATGTTCACTGAAAGCGTTTGCAACAAAACCCAGCTGGTAGCCATCAGGGCTTACTGATGAAAATCAGCAAACAGAGAGAACCATAAGTAGGAGGAAAGCATAACTGGGCCAACTCTTTTTCTAGGAGACCCATATCCAGAAGAGTACCATCAGTCATGGTCATTTGTAGGAGTCACAAAATGCAGTAATCTATCACGTCACTGAGAAGGCATAGATACCAAAGAAACTATTCGATTAGAGTATGGGTTATAAGTTACATTTATCTTCCTGTCTTAGGCAGCCGCCAATTAGCTGTGATATAAATCCAAGTTGATATTATAAGATAATTTTTAAAAATGATATAAATAGTTTTAATGACATGGAAAAATACCTATACCATATTATTAACTGAAAATCCTAGAAACAAACCTATATATACAGTGTTATATTATCTCAATTATGTCAAATGTGTGTGTATATATGAGTTTTAAGGAAATGTGCTAAACCGTTGCAATTGTTTTTGAATGGCGAGATTATAGGCAACTTTCATTTTCTTCATTATCGTTTTCTTTATTTTATAAATTTTCCACAGTGAATATGTACTACATTTATAATCACAAAGAAAGTATTTAAAAAGCAAGCTGACAAATTTGCAAACTAACAAAAACTGCCAACATCCAAACTGAATTCTGGCGATGCCTCCAGAAGTAAGAGTAAAGTTGAAGGCTCTTAAAGTGTAGTACAAAGCATGTGAGAAACAGTGATGGAGGTGAGGAAATGGCCACCTAGAGAGTTTTTCTTGGTATGGATCTAAGAAAAGACAATAAGTTAAGTAGAGCTTTCTAATTGTGCCTTTTCTGTTTGCAACTTTGTCAGATGTGGCTCATCCCCTGCTGTGTCACCGGTCTTGGGAAGAGAAATAGCAACACCAGTCAAGCACCCAATGGAGTCAGAGGGTTACATAAAGGCAGCACAGAAAGCAGATTGGATGTGCAAGCAGATAACTAGGATATGCTAGCACAACGGGCATCGCCTCCTCGACCCCAGATCTTCCATTCCTATACGACAGGCTAAGTGATTACAACCAAGACAGGCAGCACTTGTAAAAGAACAATGTCAGGGCAGAGAGTCATAAGGTTCCCAGAGTGGCATACTAGGGGATAGAGGAAGGGAAACTAAGCATGTTATAGCCCACATGGTAGCAATAAGCTCTCTCTCTGAGACCTCTGCTCTGAGGCTTGTTCCTGGCCTTTCCCTTTCCTCCATCCATGGGAGATGATGTCTGAGGACATCTAAAAAGATAACAACTACATACTAGAAGAAGTGGAATTGATAGGCCAGAGATTACAATAATGTAAAACAAGTTATAAAGAATATTCCCATAAAGGTAAGGCAGAATATTAGAAAATGAAGAAGAAACAAGCATCAATAAAGAACAAACTGGAGTTCCTGTATACGAAAATGTAATGTTGGAAATAAATGACTTAATAGAAGAGTTGAATAGTAGAATGGATATAGTCAGAAAAGAAAAGGATGGGCCGGCCCAGCAGCTCAGCAGTTAAGTACGCACGTTCCGCTTCGGCAGCCCAGGTTTCGCCAGTTCGGATCCTGGGAGGGGACATGACACCACTTGGCAAGCCATGCTGTGGCAGGCATCCCACACATAAAGTAGAGGAAGATGGGCATGGATGTTAGCTCAGGGCCAGCCATCTTCCTCAGCAAAAAGAGGAGGATTTGCGGCAGATGTTAGCTCAGGGCTAACCTTCCTCAAAAAAAAAAAAAGAAAAAGAAATAGTGAGTTACAAGGGTGAGAACCTCTTCCAGAAGGCATCAGCAAGAGATGAAAAATATAAAAGAAACATTAAAAGATATGGGACGTAGAAGTAGAAGTATCTTTATTCACATAATCGTGGTCATAAAGGGAGATAACTAACCAAATAGGAGATAACTAAATAACTAAATAACTGAACCAAATAAAACCAAAAATTTCCAAGAATAAAAGAGAGAAGCAAAGATGTTAAATCTCAGAGTAAAAGTTCACTTAGAGTGCAAAGAGCAGAGATAAAAATTACACTTAATGCTTAAATATACCGATAAATTGAAGACATGAAAGACAAAGCAAAACTCTAAAAGTTTGCAGAGACTTAGATTATTCACAAATGAGCAAACAATCAGGTGGATAACACATAATATTTAACGCACACAAAAGCTGTATATATATCTCAAGGATACAAAACTTCATGCACATATATTAAACACATGATATTAAGTGCATATGGGAGGGCAATGGAAGTGGGATTTTGAAAGGATCCTGGAGGATAAAAGATAATTACAATCAAAAGGATACAGAATGTATCTAGTGGAAAAAAACAAAGAGCTACTAACATATTTAGTATGTGGAATAAAGATAGATTGTGCTAAACTCTCATAGTCTTTACATAAAATCTGGAGATATTACAATAGTAACCACCATGATACCATGGAGAAAGAAACATAGTTTGAACTGAGGTCAAAATATTTACTCTGGGATTTGCTTGTTTGTTTGTTTTCTGGTTTTTTTTCCAAAGAATTTTATTTGCTTCAGAGAAGTTTTAGATTCCCCCCAAAAATTGAGAGGAAGGTACAAAGATTTCCCCGTACTTCTGCATCCACACAGCCATAGCCCCACTCCCATTAGCAACATTCCCCACCAGGGTGGTACATTTGTTACGACTGATGAACCTACATTCACCCATTATAATCCACAAGGTCCATAGTTTACATTATGGTTCATTCTTAATGTGGTACATTCTTCGGGTTTGGAAAAATGTATGATGATATGTATCATCTTTATGGAATCACACAGAGTAGTTTCACTGCCCTAAAAATCCACTGTGCTCTGCCTATTCATCCCTGCTCCCCTCCTCCAAACACTGGCAACCACTGATATTTTTACCGTCTCCATAGTTTGCCTTTTCCAGAATGTCATAAAGTTGGAATCTACACTATGTAGACTTTTCATATTGGCTTCTTTCACTTAATAATACACAATTAAAGTTCTTCCATATCTTTTTATGGCTTGATGGATTATTTTTTTTAGCACTGGATAATATTACATCGTCGGGATGCACCACAGTTTATTTATCCATTCACCTACTGAAGGACATCTTGGTCGCTTCCAAGTTTTGGCCATGATGAATAAATCTTCTATAAACTTCCATGCGCGGGTTATGGTGTAGACATAGGTTTTCAAATCCTTTGGGTGAATATCAAGGAGTGCTATTGTTGGATCAAATGGTAAAAGTATGTTTAGTTTTTTAGGAAACTGCTAAATTGTATAACCACTGCCAAAGTGGCCATACCATTTTGTGTTCCCAACAGCACCGTATGAGAGTTCCTGTTGCTCCACGCCCTCACCAGCATTTGGGGTTGTGAATGCTCTGGATTTTGGCCATTGTAATGAGTGTGTATTGGTATCTCACTCTTGTTTTAATTTGCAATTTTCTGATGACATACGATGTGAAACGCCTTTTCATATGCTTCTTTGCCATCTGTATATCTTATTTGGTGAGGTGTCTGTGAAAGTCTTTGGCCCATTTCTTAATTGGGCTGTTTGTTTCTGTATTGTTGAAATTTAAAAATTCATTGCGATAATAAGGTCGTCTAGGTTTTAGCCTATGTTATCTTCTAGGATTTTATAGTTTTGCATTTTGTGTTTAGGTCAATGATCCATTTTGAGTTAATTTTGTGAAAGGCGTAAATTCTAAGTCTAGATTCATTATTTTGCATGTTAATGTTCAGTTGTTCTAGCACCATTTCTTGAGACTCTCTTTGTCCCATTGTACTGTCTTTGCTCCTTCACCAATGATCAATCGACATTTTTATGGGAGTCTATTTTTGGACTCTCTATTCTGTTCCATTATTCTATTTGTCTGTTTCTTGACCAATACAACACTGTCTTAATTTCCGTAACTCTTGAAGTCAGGTAGCTTCAGTCCTCTAACTTCATTCTTCTCCTTCAATATTGTGTTGGATATTCTGGGTCTTTTATCTCCAAATTTCTGACCTATATTATTTTCTTCCTCTCTGAAGAATTTTCTTAAACACGTCTGGTAAGGCAGGTCTACTGACAACAATTTTTCTTCGTCTGAGAAAGTTATTTCTTCTTCACTTTTTAGGAATAATTTCACAAGGCCCAGAATTCTAGGTTGGTAGTTCTTCTCTTTTAGTGAGCCTATGCCTTTGTTCTGTAAACTTCACAAATGTTTCTCAGTTTTTTCCCTCTTTAAGTGGGAGAGAATGGCTGGCTAGATTGGGTTTGAGTTGGGTATTTGCCTTTCCCCATGTAGAAGGCTAAAGCTGGCTAGGATTGGGTATTTCCCTTCTCCTGTGGAAGGTTAGAAGAGCAGAGTGGAGTCAGGTATTCTCCTTCCCTAGGTCAGTTA
Source organism: Equus caballus (assembly GCF_041296265.1). Lineage (NCBI taxonomy): Eukaryota > Metazoa > Chordata > Mammalia > Perissodactyla > Equidae > Equus > Equus caballus. Next base: position 95,055,729 of record NC_091715.1, read on the forward strand.
GGTTCTGATGACATCGCAGCAGGTAGGCTCTGGTTAAATAGTGCCCCCTGAGAGCAGGCCTTGTTATGAAGAACAGCATGTTTTAGAGTGTTTCAAAATGGTTGCTTCTCCCCCACTACCGCCAGAAGCACAAGGGGGTTTTTCTGATATTTACTGTAGGGACCTGGTTGAGCTCCAGGAGGTACAGCTCATAAAATTGTGGTGGATCCCTATGATTTAGCTATCCTAGAGTTTTTAATTCTCAGACTTTTCCATACTGAGCTTTCAGCAATTTGTCAGTTACAATTCAGGTTTCCTTATCTCAGCTCTGGTCCCCGCAGCAGTTTCTGCTGATGAGTCTCAGCTATGGTAAATTGCTGTTCTGCGTATTCGCCTGTCTATCTCTATAATCTTGGAGACAGCAGTTTGCCCGTGTTCTCCCCTCTCTTTTGTATCTTAGAAGAGTTGTTGACTTTTCAGTCAGTTCAGCTCTTAACTTGTATGGACAGAGTGATGACTTCCAAACTCCTTATATGTGGAGCCAAAACCAGAAGTCCTTGGATGTTTTGTAACCACGTGTTAGGACTCCCTTTTCGCACCAGATCAGGACCTCTTTAACATCCTGTGGGCTGAGTGGAAATCCCAGCTCATCATCAGATCTATGTATACTAGGCACACAGGTTATGAGTACCTAGGTCATTCTGACCGATTATTGACCCTGTGTACCTCTTGGTCCTCTTTTGTTACTTACTTCTACTTCATACTCAACATCCGGTCCTGGGTTCTGGCTCCTGAACTCATGTCTCTTTTATTGATAAGTTCAGCTCAGTTTGTTTCTCAGCTATTTCTGGTTCTAAAGCTTGGCTCAACATTCTTCCCAATTTTTCTTGCATTACTGGTATCCCAGATCACTTGCTTTCTTTGCAGATCTTATTGTTACTATATGCTGAATCCAGCTCATTCAGAACTAATTCAATACAGCCTGATAATAAGTTGTTTTGTTTTTGATGAGGAAGATTGGCCCTGAGCTAACATCTGTTGCCAATCTTCTTCTTTTTGTTTGAGGAAGACTGTCCCTGAGCTAACATCTGTGCCAATCTTCCTCTATTTTGTATGCAGGATGCCGCCATAGCATTGCTTGATGAGCAGTACATAGGTCCGTGCCCAGGATCTGAACCTGCGAACCCCAGGTCACTGGGGTGGAACTTAACCACTACGCCACCAGGCCAGCCCCCAATAATAAATTTTAAGTATGTGGACCTAAACCTTAGATTTAAGCTCCTAGATGAAATATGGCTTTCTGAGCCATCTACGTAGCTATTCAATATGTAGCATTTGGGTCTGTATATATATACACAAATATATATATATACACATATGTATATATACACACGTATGTGTATATATTTGTATACATATATACATATATAAATGTATATATATGTATATGCAATTTTCCCCCTCCGTGGAGAAGTAACAAAGCACTGCTAAATATCAAAATTAAAGGGGGCTTAATAAGGCCAAGCTCATAATACATAGGGCGATTTTAAAATAGTCAAAAGTCAATTTTGAAATAAAACACTTCTAAGATCCACTAAACTCTACTTAGATATTTATATAAACAATCTTAGATTTTATCATTTGAGTTCTCCAGACCCACTCTGAACATCTTTCTAATTCTTATTCATACTATTACTAGCCATCGAGAGATAGTGTCTATACATTAATATGATCCAGTAGATGATTCTGTATTTGAAAACATATTTTCGCATAGGGTCTCAAATAGACATTTTTCCCTAGAAGACATACAAATGGCCAACAGGCACATGAGAAGATGCTCAACATGACTAATCATCAGGGAAATACATATCAAAACCACGAGATACCACCTCACAGCTGTTCGAATGACTATTATCAAAAAGACAAGAAATAAGTGTTGGCGAGATGTGGAGAAAAGGGAACCCTTGTGAACTGTTGGTGAGAATGTAAATTCGTACAGTCACTATGGAAAATAGTAAGGAGATTCCTCAAAAAAATCAAAAGTAGAACTATCATATGATCCAGCAATTCCATTTCTGGGTATTTATCTGAAGAAAACAAAAACACTAATTCAAAGAGATATATGTACCCCTATGTTCATTGGAGCATTATTTATAATAGCCAAGACATGGAAACAATCAAAGTGTCACCGATGGTCTAATGAATAAAGAAGATATGGTATATACGTGTATATATATACACACACACACATACATACACATGCAATAGGATACTATCTAGCCATGAGAAATAAGGAAATCTTGCCTTTTGTGACAACGTGGATGGATCTTGAGGGCATTTTCCTAAGTGAAATAAGTCAGACAGAGAAAGACAAATACCATATGATTTCATTTATAGGAGGAATCTTAAAAAAAAATATACTCATAGATACAGAGAATAGATTGACGATTGCCAAAGGTTGGGGACTGGGGAGTGGGCAAAATGGGTGAAGGTAGTCAACAGGTATAAAGTTCCAGTTAAAAAATAAATAAGTCCTAGAGATGTAATAAAAAATATATACAGTGGTATATGGACATTCACACACAGATTGATTATAAGTAATAAGAACAATTCTTTATGTGAGAGAATTGAGCATATTAAAAAATAGTCAAAAAATCCTACTTTGCTCTGAATTTCTATTCACCTTATCCAAATGCCACATATTGGATAAAAAGTTATTTCCAGTTATTATACTGCTTTGAGTAATAATTCACTCAACAATTAAGAGATATACGATGAGTAAAATACTTATGGTCATGAACACATGGAGCTGTCAACAAAGTATTTCAAATCAAGCATTTTAGGTATATATTTTAATGAAATCCTGAAGAGATCATCCTTAAAACTTTCTTTGGCTATTTTAGTTAAGTGTTTTAATCACTAGGATTTATTGACTACCTTGACTAGGTAAGCAATGTGCATTTTTTTTCCTTTATTATTCCACGTAAGTCCCTCCTAAAGTTTTATGTTAAATCCATGAAGACAACAGGTCTAGAGAAAAGAAGACCATTCTTCATCAGCATACACAAATACCTGTGTCAGACCTGTAAAACCACCGTATAAACGTTGAGGTTTAAATCATTTTAATCTTTATGTTTAACTTTGTTTTAAACTTCATGTTTACATTATTTTTTAGTAGTCTTCCTTAGCTTTTCAAAAGCTGCAGAAACTTTAAGAAAATAGTAAAAATGATTAAAAATTTGTTGATTTTATTGTAGATTTATAATTACAGCTTAAGACAATAATATTCTTCTGTTATTTTATTGAACAACTTTGCATTTTCCAGAAAACTGGGACATTTAGAAGGTCTACAATAAGGCAGACATAAAAGCATCTCTCCCTATTTAATGTGACAGCCATTTGCTTTCTTTCCATTGCATATGAATTTCAGCAAAGAACAATTCCAGTATTTGCATGTTTGTTGCAATGCGAAATCTTCATCCATATGCAGTTTATTTGGTTTTTGCTGACAGTCCTGAATTGACTAAACTGCTGAAGGCTTGGTACAAATCTACTGGTGATAAGAGGAAAGGAAGTGAGTCGGTGATATACATTGTTAACAGTAAGACATCCTGATCCATATGAACTGTAAGAGTGAACTTACAGGATAAAAAATTATTCACTGCCATTACTGCTCAATTTTCTAGGCTGCTTCACCAACTCTACTTGTTTCAAAGCACAGAAAATTCCTTTCTCCTCTTTCTTCTAAGATAACGCTTGATAACACCTGATATTTAGCTGGATCCTCTGGTTAAGACTTTACCAAAATTCCACTGTCTCCTTATTGGAAATATCAAACAAATAAGTGAAAAAGGGAATTCATGCAAAATTATGGGGCCTATCCTTCTCTTTGAAATGCTGTCTATATTACATACATTAATTCTAAATAACTACCTACTTGATGTTGAAATTTTAGTCATCCCTTCTCTTCTACTCCTAACTGCACACTTTTCCTGAAACACAAACATACATAGTATATAGACTCCTTCCATTCAGAATAAACAATAAATTTCATTTTTATCCTGTATTTGAAGACTACATAATGAGCTACTATTTTGACAGAGGTGTAGAAAGCTAAAGCAGCTAGAAGTCTGCGGGGTGTCAAAAGGCAAACACCAAAACAAAATATGCTGGATAACGCTCTCTGTGATATTCTCTTTATTGTCATTATTATTATTATTATTATTATTTTCACACATTGTGTTAATACAATATGTAAAAAATAATTTTCCATGCTTTTGTTAAATTTGCATATGGTTTGTGTTATTTCTCTGCTAAAAATAGGTAAGCTGGTGAAGGCTTTGTTTAGGGCCATATCATCATGTTATTGTAAATGAATTTATAGAAACAGTCCTCCATACTTCCTGCCTCTCACTTTGTGGTAATAATACCCGCCTTTGCATCTTCTCTATGAATTGCAACACTAAACATATAGCATAAAAACAAAAAAATAGTTTATAATTTCCCAGAAAACAGCCTCAACATACCTGACGTGTAACCAGTAACTAATGTTAAATATTTGGATGAAAGACTCATAGCCAAATCTGGTACTTTGATAAAATTCTTGTGGTCTACATCCATGCCAAAAAATAAATGCACAAGAATATTTTAATAAATAGTTACTTCTGTGCTATTGTATATAAAGCAACTATGCTATACATCATCCTTGCCTTCAGGAGCTTACCCTGAAAAGGAATGTTTGACGTACATGCAACAATGTGTACATGCAACAATGTAATGTATTACGTTTAACTCCCATTAGCAAATGCAGAGGAGCACCAAATATGGATGGGCAGAAAAAACTCTTGTGGTTCCAATTGTGTTCACTCTGAGACTGCAGTATCATATATTCGTGGCTGCTACTGCACACTTATTTCTTGACTATTTGTGGCAAAACTGTGAGAAAGTCCAGGAAGTCCCTGTATCACTTTTCCTGCATAGATCAGGACCTATCCGTATCTGCAGTGTTTGAATTTTCTCTCTCGTTTTAAGCATATTGCTGCCAAATGCTTTTTGCCCCCACTTGCAGGAGGGCATGTAAAAGTAGGCAGAGCTCAAAGCACGTTTCAAAACACCGAGCTTATGCTAGTGCATTCTGTTTCTTAGCACCCCTATCTCAGGTGTCCTAAAATTTCAGCCTCATCTGTGAGGTCTGATAAACTCATCCAGACTTGAAAGATACTCTGAGCTCAATCTACGACCTATCTGTGCCTGAGTTTTATAGACTCACCTCTCTCTGAGTAAAGAAGGAAATGGAACTAATTTTTATTGATTATTTCTTGGCACTTTCACATATTTTGTCTCATTTTATCCTCACGGTCACCCTACAAGAAATGGATATTATTTTGTTCCTTTGAGAGATGGAGAAACTGAAGTTCAGAGAGTAAAGTCACGTGCCAAGGTCATTCTACTATGTTAGCAGAGCTGTATTTCAAACTCAGATCTCTCTAACTTCAGAACTAGATGCAACTCGTTGCCAACCACATGTGAAATACTTTTTTAAAAAGCTCTATACTCTAGCTGAAATCTTTATACGAAACATTTCTATTCACAATTTCCCTGCTTCCACCCTCATCATTCTCATCAATGGAAAAAACACAGAATTTAAATTTGGGAGACAAAATTTTCAATTCCTTTATGACCTTAAGCAAATCATTGACCCTCTTAGGATCTGTTTACTTATCTCTAACGTGGGACCAGTTCATTTGTCCTAATCTCCTTTTAGATATATTGTGAGGACAAAAACAGACAACGCATATGAAAACATTTTGTAAATGGTAAAGCACATGAACGTCCTTGTCATCATCATCATCATTTGATGTTACACAGTTCTTGCCCAAATCCAGACAAATCCTTATCTAGACTTCACAGCCCCAGTTCATAATACCCAAACCACTGGAACTAGTTAACAAGAAGGGTGATGGTCTCCCTTTTATGAACTCTTACATTTCTTCAGACTGTCTGAAAACCTCTAGGAGATAGTCTCTGAGAGTTTCTGACAACCTATTTTCTCCTACTGTAGTGGGAGAGAATGAGATTTACTGGCATAAAAGCAAAATGGACTTATTTGAGGTAAAGCATTTCGCAAAGAAATGCCTTCAGAATTAGATTTTATAAGCGGTGCTCTATGACTTTTATTGGGCTCTTTTTTTCCCTCCAGTCTCAGGTGTATAGCCCATCGTCTGCATTATTATACATCTTCTCTAATAAAGAGTTACTTCCAGGTTCTTTCTGTTCTCTAGCTTTCTGATCAGATCATAAACACACATGCAGAGGGCATATCAGCTCCCTGAGGTAAGTGCACATATTGCTATTCACATTGTACTTTCAGTTTGAACGCACTTTTGGAATCCTGCTGCTTAATATAGTGTGTCTAGAAATGGAGCCAGTCTAATATACTGCCCTCAATGCATCCTTATCTAAAAAACAAAATCACCATAAAACACATATTTAAGCCAATTGCTTCAATTACTCAATGTGTTCAAGGATCTGGATATTCCTGTGCACTTCCCACAAACACATAGTGTGGAAGAAATGTTTCTTTAATGCACTTCATTTAACTCAACATTGCATTATAAATATGTATATCTTTTATCTTCCAGTGGTCATAAGTACTATGGCTAGAGTCCCCTAATAACACTCCCCCAAAATGATTGTATGTTTTTACAGGTGTATGTCAGCAAATTCCGTATTGTAGAAGAGCCATATTGTCTTGGTTCTTTTCAATCTTGTCTGTTCTTGTGCACAAGTGGTGCATAGCTTTGGACTTACTTGCTAGTGGGAAGTCTTAAGTTCAAATATCAGAATTGTTCTCCTGCTTATTGAACTAAATTTCTGTGGGGCCTACCAATGGTCAAACCAGTCTGTTATTCTGCTCAATGCTGTCTTCTGGGAGAGAATGACAGTTCAATACAATTCAATATATTAATTGATATTCAAATATGCAAACACTGTAGTAGATACTTCAATGGATACACATATCCGAGTCATGATTCTTGTATCTACAAAGCTTAAACCAAAATACTGGTAAATGAGACAATAATTTACAGATATAAAACAAGGTAGACATGCAAATTGCTGTAACAGATCTTACTATCTTAAAAGGTAAGAAGATGCTTTAAATTTACCCATTTTCCCATAATAGTTATACAAATCAAATATCCATGAATTTATCTAAACACTCCTTTAAACCATTTATTGTGTTTAGTATGTTTCACTTTCTAATATATTTCTTCTCTCCTTTTGAAATTTTTTTTCATATACGGTTTGTTTTAAGCTACATAGAGCATCCACCTATTTGATATTCTGATTGGATAGATTTTCATATCTCATCTCTACCTTAACCTTTCCAGGCTGAATAGTGTAAAATTTGTAGTCTATTCATATGTGGAAGGCAGCTCATCCCTTTGTTTCTAGTTTCTTATTTATTATTACAAATATGAAAGGATTATGTCTCCAAATATAAAGGCACCATAGACACAAAGTGTACAATATACAGATTATTGTCCACAGGGAAATTCATAGAAGTAATTTTGAATATTGTCAAAAAAACAGTATTTTAATCTTAAAACCTTTTTCAGGCAAAAGGGCCAAAGCCCATCTTAAGCATTACTTAATTTCTTAGAAAATAGAGGGAAGTGGGAAATATCATCATGCATATTCAGAGGAGTTTTCACTTCTTTGGCCAGAGACTTTTAAAAATGCCTGGCAGGGCTGGGTAAGAAAACATTTTGCCACTATCCTAGGTGAATAAAGTGATATTTTTAAAAGCTAATATTTCTTGTGATTATAAATTATCACACATAAATTCTAAAAAATTTGAAAAATACAAGAAAGCATAACAAAAAACAGTAATATCACTCCTATTTCCATTTGCATTTGAAATTACCAATGAATGCATAGCTCCTGATAGCCAGTCTCCAAACTCCTCATTCTACAGTTTTCATTTTAGAGGTCATTGCTTTTGGGTAAACTTCCTTGATCTTCCTCAATCTAGGTTAAATACTTCTGTATGGTCTTAGACTATACTTGCATGGCCCCTACTAATGTATATATCACAATGGGTCTTGGATGCTGTGTTGAACTGCCCAGCTCTCCTTCAGAACTGAGGCACTCATTCTCACAGCTTCTTCAGCATATTGCTAGCTGATGGCTCTAAGCTGAGTCCCTCTACCAGAATTACCCTTCAACAAAGAGAGAGCCCTTACCTTAAGGCCACATCCTCTTCCCTGAAGTAGGCCATATTCAATTACTAGTAAATGCAGGTATATAAAGGCCCAGGGTCTCAGGATGATACAACTTTAAAGGTCATCTCAGGTCTAGAGTACTCCTCAGAGGGCCCTTCTGAGGCCTTTGTTCATATTTCATCTCAGTTCTCTGCCCAATCTTACTGCCTTCTCTCCCTTACAAGTGTTGATCCTGAGAACAAGTCCTCCTAAAAAATCTGGCATGCATATTAACACTTCAGAGTCTGTTCTTAAAGGTCACAATCTAAAACCCTTAATATTTTAATTGCCTATTTTCTTGGCTGTCTACCTCAGCAAATTATAAATCCCAAGAGGGCAAGAGATATGTTTCTCCTCCTCTTCACTATCTTTGAAGTACATAGGACAATGCCTGGCTCAAAAAAATACTCATTGAATGAATGAATGAATGAAAAAGAGAGAGAATTCAAACTTATAACTGCTTGATTTAGAAGTCTGAGATCCTTCCACTATTGAATATAACACTGCCCTATTAGGGAAACCACACACAAAATAGGAGGGGAAAGATTATTCAACCTCATGTTGCCAATCCAGAAATCTTCAAGAGAGTAACATAAAATTTTTAAACAATGTGGAGTATTTCATTGTTTAAGCAAAGCCAGTCTGTGTGTGAGTGAAATATATAATTTCCTACCTAATTAAGCCAACCAGTCAAATCATGTAGCATAAAAAATATATTGTACATTAATCGTTGCTTTAATTAAAACAAAGAACACAATTCTGCCTCTAGGTCTATTAGACTATGCAAATTTCTTTCTTCTCCTAACCTCAGTTCTGCTATACAACTTGAACTGATGAGAATATTTGCCTAATGTGAACCTATAAAACAGTAAGCATAGTAAATATCATAATTTTACACCTATAACACTTTTCCTTTACAATCTGCAAATAGACCTCCAAATAATTCATAGCTCCTTAGGATAATAAAGCAGTCCACTTTATAATGGATTACCAAAAACTTGCAGCTAAATTTCAGAGGAAACAATGTACAAAACTCTACTTCATTATGAGGCCAAACTAGAGATAACTAAAATAAAAGATGCATCAACTTATCACTTTTAAAATGTTCATATTTCTAGGAATACAAATTAAATTCAATTGTTATCTTCAGGTAAACTAACTTTGAAATGCAAATTTCACTAGCATTCTGAAATTCAACATTTCAGTGTATGACACATAGACATATGCATGCATGTCAATACTTATGTGCATTTATGTACATTTGAGCTAAGAGAAAACTCCACTTTCTGCACTCAGGAATGAAAGCAGATCATTCAAAATCATCCTAGAAACCTAAGTCCAGCAACAAGTGTAAAATCACCTTCTTAAGGACAACAGTAGGTGTCACAGTGTGTAGTCCTTAGGAAGCAACAGTGGGTGTCATAGTCCTTAAGAGGGTTTTTGCCAATGAAATGAAGGACAGGGTAAAGCAATTTTCTTAACTTCACAATGCACTCTTAATTTTATGATTGAATATGAATTAGAGATACCATGAATAATTGAAATGAAATGGTAATTATTAAAAGGAAAGTTAAGTCTTACTTTATTATGAACATGATTTGTATAATATGCCCTTGCTACATTTGGGAACAAATGGAATTCATATTAATATCAGCCTGAATTAAACATAGAAGCAAGTCTCAGTTTTGGCCTTTAGTTTCTAAAAATATAGACCAAATAATGCATCGAGGTACAGCTGTATGGGCAAGAAGTTCAGAAACGAGTAAGTAAGACAGGGATGGATATACATAGTAAATCCCTCAATTTCTATTAGCATCTAATAATTCATGCTTTATAATAAGAAAATATTATATTGTAATAATAGCCAGAAACAAGGTAACACTAAAAAAGATCATTTTTCTTGCCATTCATTTTCAGGTTTATCACTCCTTACACCAAAATGATTCATAAATTAACTTAATTCCACATATAAATCAGTCATACTGTTACAACTACCAGAGAATATTTAAATATTTCCTTCTCTTTGGAAAGTGCTAATGAGATGATATACATTGGGAAACATAGCTCCAAGTTCAAAGCGGCTTAAATTTCTGAACCTAAAGACAATAAAGAGAATAAATTCACCGAAAAGCATATATAAAAGACTGAACTAAGTAGTTGTCCATATTATTTCAGACTAAGATAAAAGCGTGGATACAAATGCCATGGAAAGGAATTAAAGTAAAAATTGTATTTTGTGATTTCAACACTTAGTTTCTCCAATTTATTTTAAGATAATACACTGGAGGTTTCAAAAACAACCAACTGCCTCAAAGTCCATTTTCTCTAAGAGAATCTCACTGCTGTATGCTGTGCTGGGTTCTGAGAGTAGGCTATACTAGAACCATCACACCAAAACATAAGCTTTAAATTATGGGCCAAAAAGGAAAAGACCATCGAGGAACCAAAGTTCAATTTGCTTCCCTGGCTCCTGATCTCTAAGAATGCAATTGGTTAGAGCAGAATTGGAATATGTCAAAAATTAATTAATTAAGGTAAGAAGCTCTGGATGAATCCTTCAAGAAGACACTATTGTTTATGCATGAATTCACTAATTAAGATTTCATTTATATACATTTAATCAAGACATCTGGGTGTCTCCACATTTTACAAGTCCCTCTACTCCAGAAGGAAATCTTGAGGAAACTGTAAAAGCTGGCTTTGCAGTACTTAACAGAGATTCAAAAACCCCTTGTGGGGTCATTTAGTACATACAAGTGTTTATCTAAGTATTTGCTAATGGCTACTTGTCTGGTGTATTCAGTTAAATTCTAATTAGGATTAAAACCTGAGCACCCAATTTATAGTCTACAGCAGTGGTTCTCAAACTTTTTAGTTTGGGGACCCTTTTACACTCTTAAAATTACAGAAGACCTCAAAGAGCTTTTGTTTACATAGCATATACTTATTGATATATACAGTATTAGAAATTAGAACTCAGAATTTAAAAAATATTCATTTATTAATTTATTTAAAATAATAAACCCATTACTCAATATGTAAAGAACACAGTTTATGAAAAATCTCTATATCATACAAAAAATAGTGAGAAGAGTGGCATGGTACTATATTTTGCAAAACTCTTTATGTCTGGCTTAATAGATTTTAGCTAGATTCTTGTACTTGTTTCTGTATTTACTCTGTTAGATTGGTTGCTTCAGTTGAAGCACATGTAGAAAATATGACCTTACAGATATTTAAATACAGAAAAGGAAGGAGCATTTTAGTAACACTTTTCAGATAATTGTGAATATTTATCTTTGATAGTACATCAAAGATCCCCAGGGGCTGGCCCTGTGGCCTAGTGGTTAAATTCGGCATCCTCTGCTTCAACAGCCCAGGTTCGGTTTCTGGGCATGGACCTGCACCATTTGTTGGTGGCCATGCTGTGGTGGCAACCCACATACAAAATAGAGGAAGATTGACACAGATGTTAGCTCAGGGTGGATCTTCCTCAGGAAAAAAATAAAAATCTTCAAGTGGTAGCTTCTTAAAGGATGCTTACAATGTGGAATCAGATCATGTAGTTACATTAAAATCTATTGGTCTATTTTTGTAATATGAATGGATCTTTTACTTGTTCCTTATTTTGCAATATCATGCATTGCTCATTTGGAAAACAGGAGTTCAATGAGTTATGCAGAACATCCAAATGTTGACATATCATTATACTATATCAAAAAAGTCATATTTAGGAGTACTATCACCAATCTCATAAGAAAAGTCCTTAGATATTGAGAAGCTTTCAAGCTCACAGTAGTGGATATGTTTTCCAAAATTCTAATTTTTACTTGAAAGCTCAAATTTTATCATTGGTAACAAATAATTTAAGTTGCTTCTCTGAAGACGCCAAGCTTATTTTGTTCATTTTTAAGAAAATGTCTGTCAAATACCCATGTTTGAATAAGCATAGTTTTTTTGGTCAGTTGTTTTTTAAGTAAAAATAGTAATCCTTGAGAAAGACACTAGCTCATGACTCCAACAATAGCCATTACATAATTAAATTTCCTCAAGATAACTACCTAATTTCAATATTGAAAAATAAGAGTTTTATTCAAACTTCTAATTTTGTCACATAGAATATTAAAAAGATGTGCATTCTAGGGTTGAGATTTTTAAAAATCAATTTTTACTCCTTAATCACAGAAATTCTTAAGTGAAGTTATTTGTTGTTGGTTTTTTCCCGAGTACATGTAGTCTTTGATGTCACTGCCTAAGGCACCAGCAATTATACTCAACATTACTTTGCATTATCAGTGCAATTGTCAACCCAGTAACTAGTAAAATAGTGTCTTAATATTATTATAGAAATAGTCCTGAATTTGTAGACTCCTGAAAGAATCTCAGTGACACCAGGGTTCCACAGACCACACTTCAGGAAGTGGTGATCTACACCAAGTGTATTAGTTTTCTGTTACTGCCATAAAAAATTACCAAAATAATCACAGCTTAAAACAAAGCAAATTTATTATCTTAAAGTTACTGTATGTCAGAACCCTGAGTGGGTTCACATGGGTCCTCAGCTCAGAGTCTCACAATGCTAAAATTAAGATATTGGTAAGTCTTTGTTCCTTTCTAAAGGATGTGGGGAAGAATGAGGTTCCAAGATCATTCAGGTTCTCGTCAAAATTCAGTTCCTTGTGGTTATAGGACTTATATCCCTATTTTCTTGCTGGTTGACAGCTGTGGCTCAGGTTTTGCTCTTAGGGGATGCTCACATTTATTCTCATGCCTTCCATGTGGCCCCCTCTAGCAACAGGCAGTCAAGTCTCAGAGAGGAGTTCAAGATTATGATGTAAGAAGACCCTGAACTCATCTCCTCCCATGAACACAACAAATTTACAGATACTTATGGAATAATTTTCCTCTGAAAGAGATCTGAGAACTGGATGAACAGTGCCTCTATAACAAAAGAGAAAGAGGTGCACTGATGAGGGTAGGAGAAGCAGAGCATTGGTCTCAACCAAGACCCTATCCCAGGTGCCATGTCTAACAATTGGCAAAGGATACCCAAAATATGGAACTTTCCCCTAAGAGTGAAGCAACTATGTCACACATCAGGCAACCTGACCCTTGGTGTGGCACTGGAAAGATGAGCCCCCAAAACACCTGGTTTCGAAAATCAACAGGGATTAAGTCAAGGGGAAAAACAGAACTATAGGAAACAGAGAACCTAGTCTTAAAGGGCTTGGGGGCAGATCTACTCACCCTGAGATCCAGCACAAAAGCAACAGTTTGAAAAGCACCCATGCCATAACTAATGGAGACTCACTTACTAATCCTAAAGTGGCTGCCAGAGAAGCAGAAACCTACAGTGAATTTCTCCAGGGACAGAAATGCTGGCAGTTGCCATTTTCACAATCCCATTATAACTTGCTGGTGACAGTGCCATTTTTGATGCCCTCCCTCTGCCCTGCTAGCATCAGTGGTCATGCTCTACACTCCACCCACCCTGCACAGCAGCAGAGAACTCACTCTTAAGGGGCTCACATGAAGATCCACTCATCCCAAAATCCAGGACAAAAGCAAATGTTTGAAAAGTACCTAGACAATAAGTTAGGGAGAACCATTTACTAATCCTAAAGCAGTTGCAAGAGGCAAGAACCTGCAGTGACTTACCTTGGGGATGAAAATGTTGGCAGGCACCATTATCACAATTTTGTTCTATCTTGCTGGTGATGGAGCTGGCAGGTGCAATTTTTGGTGCCTTCCCTCTAGCTTGCTAGCACTGGGTGGGCATACTCTGAACCTTGCCCACCCTGCACAACAATGCACCACAACTGGGACAGGCAAGCACTCCATGCCCTGCCCTCCCCACACAGCAACCATGATGTAGCCATGATAGTTGAGTGCTCCATGCCCTGCCATCCTTGCACAGCTGTCATGCCACAAATGGGCCAGGCAAGTGCCCCAAGTCATGTCCATCCCATGCAGCAGTCACACCAAAACTAGGCTGAGCCAATGTCCCAAGCCCCACCCACCCCATAGCATAGCCATGCCACAACCATGCCAAGCAAGCACATTTTATCCTACCCTCACCACACAGCAGCTGTGGCCATGCAACAGAGGATGGGAACACACAGTACACACAAAAGATGCCCCTTGAGCACCTGGCTCTGAAAGCCAGGGGAGATTGCACTTCTCAAGACCCATGGATCATCTCCCACACAAGACTACTCCCTCAAGACTGGGAGAAGTAGCAGTTTTGTCTAATACACATAAGCAAACACAGAGAATCAGGCAAAATTAGGAGACAAAGGAATATGTTCCAAATAAAAGAACTAAACAAACCCCCAGAAAAAGACCCTAAACCAATGGAGATAAAAACTTCAAAGGAATGTTCATAAAGATGCTCACCAACCTAGGGAGAAGAATGGGTAAACACAGTGAGAATTTCACCCAAAAGAGAAAATATAAGAAAGTACCAATAAGAAGTTATAACTGAACTGAAAAACACATTAGAGAGGTTAAACAGCAGGATTGATGAAGTACAAGCATGAATCAGTGAGCTGGAAGACAAAGCAATAGATCTCATCCAGACAGAGCAACAAAATGAAAAAAAGAATTTACAAAAGTGAGGATACCCTATGGGACAACATGAAGCAGAATAACATTTGTATTATACAGGTTCCAGAGGAGAAGAGAGAGATAAATGGCCAGAAAAAGTATTTAAAGACATAATAGCTAAATGCATCCCTAATCTGGGAAAGGAAATACACATCCAGGTCCAGGAAGCCCAGAAAATTCTAAATAAGGTAAACGCAATTAGAGAACCACATCAAGACACAGTAAAATTAAAATGGTAAAAGTTAAGGATAAAAGGAGAATCTTAAAAGCAGCTAGAGAAAAACAATTTATTATGTATAAGGGAAACCTCTTAAGGCTATCAACAAATTTTTCAGCAGAACTTTACAGGCCAGAAGGGAGTGGTATTACATATTCAAAGGGCTGAAAGGAAAAAATTTCCAACCAAGAATTCTCTATCTGGCAAGGTTATCATTCAGAATTAAAGGAGAGGTTAAGAATTTCCCAGATAAGCAAAAGTTAAAGGAGTTCATCAACACTAAATCAGCCTTACAAGAAATGTTAAAGGGACTGTTCTAAGATGAACATTAAAGACACTAATTAATAATAAGAAAACATACAAAAGTAATAATCTCACTGGAAAAGTTAACTCTATAGTAAAGGTAGTAGATCAATCAATTATAAAGCAAGTATGAAGGTCAAAAAGACAAAAGTAGTAAAATTAACTAAAATTACAATAATTAATTAAAGGATGCATAAAATAAAAAGATGTAAAATCTGTCATCAAAAATATAAATCATGGGGGCTGGCCCCGTGGCCGAGTGCTTAAGTTTGCGCGCTCCACTGCAGGCGGCCCAGCGTTTCGTTGGTTCGAATCCTGGGCACGGACATAGCACTGCTCATCAAACCATGCTGAGGCAGCATCCCACATGCCACAACTAGAAGGACCCACAATGAAGAATATACAACTATGTACTGGGGGGCTTTGGAGAGAAAAAGGAAAAAAATAAAATCTTTAAAAATATATATATATATAAATCATGGAGGGGACTAAAAATGTGAAGCTTTGGAATGTGTTCAAACTTAAGTTCATATCAACTTAGACTGTTAGACACATAGGATGTTATGTGTGAACCTCATGGTAACCAAAAAGAAAAAAACTTATAGTAAATACACAAAAGAAAATGAGAAAGGAATCTAAACATAAAAGCAAAGAAAGCTATCAAACCACAAAAGAGAAAGAGAAGAAGAAAGGAACAGAGAAGAACTACAAAAACAGACAGAAAACAGTTAACAAAATGGCAATAAGTACATACCTATCAATAATTACTTTAAATTTTAATGGACTAAATTTGTCAATCAAAAGACACAGATTGGCTGAATGGATAAAAAAACAAGAACCATCTATATGCTGTCTACAAGAGAATTTAGAAATAAGGAGACCCAAACTGAATGTGAATGGTTGAAAAAAATTCCATGCAAATGGAAATGAAAAGAAAGCTGTCATAGGTATACACATATCAGACAAAATAGACTTTAAACAAAGACTGTAATAAAAGACAAATAAAGATAAAGGTATCAATCCAGCAAGAAGATATAACACTTATAAATATCTATGTACCCAACATAGGAGCACCAAAAGATATAAAACAAATATTAATAAAACTAAAGGGAAAAAGTGAAAGCAGTGCAATAATAGTAGGGGACTTTAATACCCCACTTACAGCAATGGGGAGAGCATTGAGACAGAAAATCAATAAGGAAATATCTGCCTTAAATGACATATTAGACCAGATCACCTTAATAGATATATACAGAACATTCCACCCAAAAACAGCAGAATACACTTTCTTCTCAGCTGCACATGAAACACTCTCCAGTATAGAACACATGTTAGTCCACAAAAGAAGTCTCAATAAATTTAAGATTAAAATAATATCAAGCATTTTTCTGACCATAACAGTATGAAAGTAGAAATCAATTACAAGAAGAAAACTGGAAAAAACATAAGCACATGGAAACTAAACAATGTGCTATTAAACAATCAATAGTCAATGAAGAAATCAAAGAAGAAATTAAAAAGTACTTTGAAGAAAATGAAATTGAAACACAACATTCCAATATCTACGGAATGCAGCAAAAGCGGTTCCAAGGGGGAAGTTCATAGTGATACAGGCCTACCTCAAGAAACAAGAAAGCATCTCAAACAATCTAACTTTACACTTAAAGGAACTAGAAAAAGAAGAACAAGCAAAACCCAAAGTTAGTAGAAGGAAGGAAATAATAAAAATCAGAGTGAAAATAAATAAACTAGAGACTAAAAAAGCAATAGAAAAGATCAATTAAACCAAGAGCTTGTTCTTTGAAAAGATAAATAAAATTGATAATCCTTTAGCCAGACTCATCAAAAAAAAAGAGACAGAGCACAAATATATAAAATCACAAGTGAAAGAAGAGAAGTTACAACTGATACCACGGAAATAAGAGGATCACAAGAGACTACTATGAACAATTTTATGTCAACAAATTGGACGACCTAGAAGAAATGGATAAATTTCTAGGAACATACAATCTTCTAAGACTGAATCAAGAAGAAATAGAAAATCTAAATAGACTGATTGCCAGCAATTAAATTGAATCAGTAATCAAAAACCTCCAAACAAACAAGAGTCCAGAACCAGATAGCTTCACAGGTGAATTCTATCAAAAATTTAAAGAAGAGTTAATATCTATCTTTCTCAAATTATTCCAAAAATTTGAAGAGGAAGAAATACTTCCAAACACATTTTACAAGGTCAGTATTACCCTGATTCGAAAATCAAACAAATACAGCAGCAAAAAAAGAGAATTATATGCCAATATTCCTGATGAACATAGATGCAAAAATCCTCAACAAAACATTAGCAAACCAAATCCAACAATGCATTAAAAGGATCATACACCATGATCAAGTGGGATTTATTCCAGGGATGCAAGAATGGTTCAACATCCACAAATCTATCAACATAATACACCACATTGACAAAACAAAGGATAAAAAACATATGATCATCTCAATAGATGCAAAAAAGAATTTGAGAAAATTCAATATCCGTTTATGACACAAGAAAGTGGGTATAGAGGAAACATACCTCAACATGATAAAGGCCATATATGTCAAGCCCATAGCTAACATCATATCCAAGGGTGAAAATCTGAAAGCTTTTACTCTAAAGATCAGGAACAAGACAAGGATGCCCACTCTCACCACTTTTATTCAACTTAGTATTGGAAGTTCTAACCATAGCATCTAGGAAAGAAAAAGAAATAAAAGTCATCAAAGTGGAAAGAAAGAAATAAAACTGTCATTATTTGCAGATGACATGATACTATATACAGAAAACCTAAAGACTCCACAAAAAAACTATTAGAACTAGTAAATGAATTCAGAAAATTGCAGGATACAAAAATCTGTCACATTTCTATATACTAATAATAAACTATCAGAAAGAGAAACTAAGAACACAATCATCATAATTGCATCAAAATGAATAAAATACTGAGAGTGATGTAAGAAACATGGTGGAGTGAGCTGTTCCCTTTGTCTCTTTCCCTCTGAAGAACAACTAAACAGACATTCATTGACCAACGAGGATACCCATACAGCACAACAGGACGCCTGAGAGACCCACACAGCTATACACCTGAAGGTGGAAGGACTGGGTCTGCAGGAAGCAGTGGAGATAGGTGAGAACTCCCTTACCCTCCCCAGCAGCAGTGAGCCAGGTCACAGGCCCTCTCCCAGCAGCCAACGCTACTCTAGGAGGAGGTGGAGTCAGCCCAGACTGCAGGTGAATGCTCTCCTGGCCTACAGGAGTGTGCACTGTGCCGCTGCGGCCTTGCCAGTGAGAATGCACCACAGCATGACTGTAAGAAGAGGTGGTGGCAGCCATGCATGCACACATGAATGCTGTCCCTGCCTATGAGGGCACCCACTGTGCAGCCATTGCCCTGCCAGAGGGAATACACCTCAGTATGACTGTAAGAAAAGGTGATGGAAGCCCTGCATAAGCGTGTAAACACCTTCCTGGTCTGTGGGACCACTGACCATGATGCTGCAGTCCCACCAGAGGGAACACATCTCAGCATGACTGTACTAAGACACAGTTGAAGCCCTACACACATGTGTGAATGCTTTCTGGGCCAGTGAGACTGCAGACCATGCCACTGCAGCTACACTAGAGGGAATGCGCCTCAGTGCAACTATGAGAAGAGGAGATGGCAGAACTGAGTGTATTATGAATGCTTTCCAAGCCTACAAGAGTGCCCACTGTACCCACACAGCTTCCAGTAGGTGGGGTGGGATCAGAAACACAGATCCTGCTTCCCCCTAGTGGTAGCAGGTAAAATCTGTGACTGATATTACCACAAATGTGCAGACAAAGGATTAGTTCATCAAACTCCGTGAAAAACTACACTAGCAATTCAGAGCAGAAGGAAAATGACAAGTCTCCAGAAACCAGCCCTAAAGTCACAGAAATTTACAATCTAAATGACAGAGAATTTAAAATAGCTGTCATAAAGAAACTCAATGAGTTACAAGAAAACTCAGAAAGATGTTCAGTGAGCTCAGGAATAAAATTAATGAGCAGAAGGAATACTTCACCAAAGAGATTGAAACTTTAAAAAAAAACAAAACAGAAATTCTGGATATGAAGAAGACAATGAAATAAAAAATCTGGAATCCTTAAAAAATAGAACTGATTTCAGGGCTGGCCCAGTGGTACAATGGTTAAGTTCGCACATTCTGCTTCAGTGGCCTGGGGTTCACTGGTTTGGATCCCAGGTATGGACATGGCACCACTGGGCAAGCCATGCTGTGGTAGGCGTCCCACATATAAAGTAGAGGAAAATGGGCATGGATGTGAGCTCAGACCCAGTCTTCCTCAGCAAAAAGAGGAGGATTGGCAGCAGATGTTAACTCAGGTCTAACCTTCCTCAAAAAAAATAAAAATAACTGATTTTATGGAGGACAAAATTAGTGATTTAGAGGACAGAAATATAGAAATTCTTCAGGTGGAGGAGGAGGGAGACCTAAGATATCAAAAAAAACACGAAAGAATTCTTTCAGAAATATCTAACTAAATTAGGAAAAGTACCATACCATAGGGATTATAGGTATTTCAGAGAGAAAAGAGAGGGAGAAAGGAAAAGAGAGCTTGTTCAAAGAAATAATAGTTGATAACTTCCCAAACCTGGGAAAGGAACTGGGCTTACAAATACATGAAGCCAATAGAACTCCTAATTACATCAATACAAAAAGACATTCTCCAAGGTATATAATAGTAAAACTGGCAAAATTCAATGACAAAGAAAAAATACTAAGAGCAGCAAGGCAGAAGAAAATAATCCACAAAGGAATCACTATCAGTCTTTCAGCAGATTTCTTGGCAGAAACCTTAAAGTCTGGGAGAGAATGGAATGGTATTCAAAATACTGAGAGGCGAAACCTTCAGCCAAGAATATGCTATCCAGCAACAATATCCTTCAGATATGATGAAGAAATAAAAGCTTTCCCAGATAAGCAAAAGCTGAGGGAGTTCATTGCCACTAGACCTCCATTGCAAGAAATGATAATGGAAGCTTTCATACCTGAAACAAAAAGGCAAAAGTCTACAAATCTTTGAGCAAGGAGATAGACAAAATCAAAATACTGCAGCTTTCTATCACAACAAGTTAGCAACAATTATAACATAAAAGATAAAGGGAAGGTAATCATCAAAAATAAATATAAACAATTTAGTCACAAACACAACACAAGATAGAATAATTTGTGACAATAGCTGAGAAGGGGAAGAGGAAAGGGATGGAAACTGCTTAGACTAATGGAGATAAAGAGTATCAGAAAACGGACTATCTTATCTATGAGATCTTTTATACAAACCTCACGGTAACCACTAAACAAAAAATTAGAACAGAGCTGCAATTCATAAATAAACAGAAAACTGAGAAAACCACCACAGAAAACCACCAAACTGAAATGGCAGTAAGAAATACAAGGGAAAAGAAACAACGGAAATATAGAAAAACCAGAAAACAAAAGATAAAATAGCAGTATTAAGCCCTCATATATTAATAATCATTCTAAATGTAAATAGATTGAATTCACCAATCAAAACACACAGAGTAGTTGGATGGATTAAAAAACAAGACCCAACAAAATGCTGCCTCCAGGAAACACATCTCAGGTCTAAAGACAAACAGGCTCAGAGTGAAGTGATGGAAGATGATACTTCAAGCAAATGACAAACAAAAGAAAGCAGCTGTTGATATACTTATATCAGGCAAAGCAGACTTCAAGATAATAAAGACAATGAGAGACAATGCAATGAACAAAGGGGTGCATATGTTTTCAAATTAGTGTTTGCATGTTCTTTGGGTGAATGCCCAGAAGTGCAATAGCTGGATCATACGGTAGTTTTGTTTTTCATTATTTGAGGGGTCTCCATACTGGTTTCCATAGTGGCTACATCAATTTACATTCCCATCAGCAGTGTACAAGGGTTCCCTTTTCTTGACATCCTCTCCAACACTTGTTATTTCTTGTCTTTTTAATAAGTGCCATTCTGATGGGTGTGAGGTGATATCTCATTGTGGTTTTGATTTGAATTTGTCTAATAATTAGTGATGTTGAACATCTTTTCATATGCCTATTGGCCATCTGTGTATCTTCTTCAGAATAATGTCTGTTCAGCTCCTCTGTCCATTTTTTAATCAGGTTGTTTGCTTTTTTGTTGTTGAGTTGTATGAGTCCTTTATATGTCTTGGATATTAACCCCTTATCAGATATGTGATTTGCAAATATCTTCTCCCAATTGGTAGGTTGTCATTTTGTTTTGGTGATGGTTTCCTTTGACAAAGGAGTCAAGAACATTCAATGGAGAAAGGAAAGTCTCTTCAATAAACTGGACAGCCACATGCAAAAGAATGAAAGTAAACCACCATCTTACACCACACACAAAAGTTAACTAAAAATGGATTAAAGACCTTAATGTAAGACCTGAAACTATAAAACCCCTAGAAGAAAATATAGGCAGTACACTCTTTGACATTGGTCTTATCAATTTCTTTTTGAATATGTCTCCTCAGGCAAGGGAAACAAAGAAAACAAACAAATGGGACTACATCAAACTAAAAACCTTCTGCATGGCAAATAGTTCAATTGTATTTCTACATAGTAACAATAAGCAATCAGAAATTGAAATAAAAACATTATCATATAAAATAGCATCTAACATCAAATATTTAAGCTAAATGTGACAAAAACTGTGAAACACTTGTACAAGGAAAATTGCAAAATCTCAGAAAGAGAGATTTTTAAAAGCCCTAAGTAAGTATAGAAGTATACCTTGTTCTTAGGTGATAAGACGCAATATCGTTATGATATCAACTCTCCGTATCGATCTGCAAATTCAACTACTATACTGGAGAGAAA
Source organism: Equus caballus (assembly GCF_041296265.1). Lineage (NCBI taxonomy): Eukaryota > Metazoa > Chordata > Mammalia > Perissodactyla > Equidae > Equus > Equus caballus. The sequence continues at coordinate 95,078,010 of NC_091715.1, forward strand.
ATTAATGAACCACAGCTATATAAATCAATATGAATGCTCCTAAGAGATAATATTCAGAGAGTGACATCTGCAAAATGACAGATTAGGAGGATCCAGATCCTCATTCCTCCATTAGAAAACAACCATAAACTGACTGAAAAATATCTTATAGGATCTCTGGGAAATAGCTAAAGTTCTACAGCAAACAAACAAACACCCAATCAAAAAAAAAAAAGCCATATTCATGTCCATAGAAAATTTAATGACATATTTATTCACCCTTGCCCCTCACCCTTTCCAATGGCATGAGATGGCCTTGGTATGGAGGGGGCAGTCTCCCAGTTCCTCATCCCTCAAACTGGAGAGAGCAGAGCAGAACTTATCTGCAACATTCCAATCTGCTTAGGGGATTGCCTGAAGCACTGGTCTCTGTCTCTCCTATCTCAGATATTAGGTAGGAAAAGGGGCCTCACAGCTGGGGAAAGCCACAGGGGGAATACAGACCCATAGAGGCCTGGGGAAAAATACTATGGGTGGAGACATACAACACAACATCTAAGACAGGAGAAGAGACTTTTGGGAAATTAAGACTTTCAAAAGCACCCATCGGGGCTGGCCCCGTGGCCGAGTGGTTAAATTCGTGTGCTCTGCTGCAGGCGGCCCAGTGTTTCGTTGGTTTGAGTCCTGGGCGCGGACATGGCACTGCTCATCAAACCACGCTGAGGCGGTGTCCCACATGCCACAACCAGAAGGACCCACAACTAAGAATATACAACTATGTACCGGGGGGCTTTGGGGAGAAAAAGGAAAACAAAATCTTGAAAAAAAAAAAAAGCACCCATGTTTACCCATTAGGTTGGCTATTAAAAAAGAAAATAGAGGCCGGCCTGGTGGCACAGTGGTTAAGTTTGCGCACTCCGTTTCAGCAGCCCATGTTTGGATCTGGGGCATGGACTTAGGAAAAAGAGGAAGATTGGCAACAGATGTTAGCTCAGGGCCAATCTTCCTCACACAAAAAAAGTAATAATAATAACAAGTATTGGCAAGTGAGTCAAGAAACTGGATCCCTTGTGTATTACTGGTGGGAATCTAAAACGGTGAAATCACTGTGGAAAACAGTATGATAGTGCCTCAAAGAAGTAGACAGAATTACTTTATAGTCCAGCAAATCCAATTCTATGTATATACCCAAAAGAATTGAAAGCAGGGACTTGAACAGTATTTGTCCACCAATGTTCACAGCAACATAATTCACAATAGCCAAAGGTGGAAAGAATTCAAATATCTATAGATGGATGAATGGAAAATACTCTGTGATCTATACATAGAATGAAATATTATTCAGCCTTAAAAAGGAACAAAATTACGACACATGCTGCAACATGGATAAACTTTGAAGACATATGTTAAGTAAAACAAGCCAGACACAAAAGGATAAGTATTGGGTGATTCCACTTACATGAGGGACCAAGAAGAGTTAAATTCATAGAGACAGACAGTAGACAGTTGGTACTGGGGGCTAGAGGAAGGGAGTAATAAGGAGTTATTGGCTAATGGGTAGAGTTTCAATTCTGGATGATGAAAATGTTCTGGAAATGGATAGTGGTGATGGTTGCACAACAATGAGAGTTACTTAATGCCAGTGAACTTTACACTTAAAGATGGTCAAAATGGTCAATTTTATATTATATATGTTTTACCATAATAAAAAATTTTAAAAACCATCAGATAGCAATATGCCCCATTCTAAAACAAAAGAAAAAAATATTCAGGGAAGGAACAAACCACAGAAGAATACATATAATCCATACATTATGCTTTAACTTATTTAAAGTTTAAGAGTAAGCAACAATGAAGAATATTTTATTTAGAGATACATACATCATTGGTTAAATTATAGAGAAAATCAAGATAAATACTAATAAGAAAAATTCAGAAAATTGTTAACTGAAGAAAGGGAGTGCAATGTGAATGGGGCACGTAAGAATGTTGCTTCCAAGGGACTATTATGATATTGTTTCAAAACCTACGTGGTAGGTAGACATATTTTTGCTTTTTATTATTCTTAATCTGAACATACATGTTTGATTCACATATGTGTAATGTATTTCACAGAAAGAGGTGAGGACCAAGGTGGTTGGGGGGATCATTAGTTCCTCAATGGGCAGGAAAGGGCCATACATTTAATTTCTAACATCACCCAACATTGCCTAGCACAGGAAGAAAATGTTTATTGAAGGACCATCTCTAAAATCAAACATCAATAATTGATACTTTCTTCAATTATCTTTTGTTAACACCTTACTTTGTAATTAATTAAGGAAACACTGTGCCTCAAAACCTAGTCAACACACGACTCACTTTACATACATTCCAAAATTGGGAGCAGTGAGCTCAATATTCTACTAACAAAAATATTTATGACACTTGTCAGAATCTCTACATTATGTCCTTTAGTCACTGATATTAGTTTTGGTTTTGCCCTTTTCTCTGAAACACTGAGAATTTTCTTTTCACTAGATGGAAAAAGGTTAAGAAATACAGTTAAGGAAAAATCAGCAGAGGCAAAAATTTTGGATTTCTCTCATTGACACTGCTTTGAACTTTACCTGAGAAGCAAGTTATTACCTAGAAAATAGGTCTGACAGCATTTCTCTACTTACATAAAGATTGAATGGTTTAATAAATAATTGTAAAGGGTTTGCATGTACAATGTGTCTACATTAATATATTAATGCTGAGGTTCTACATAATACAAACTCTTAGTTCTCATGCCATTTTCTATAATCACCTTAGTCTTACCACCAACTTGGAAATGAATTGACAGTTTGGCTTTTTAAAATCTACTTCTGTTTCTTTGACCCTGACCTCAGCATCATTTAACAAAGCATAAAGAAAAACTGACATTAAATCATAGCTGTATAATCCTAGCTGAGTTTTGGTGGATGTTTCTGAATCTGCAAAGCAAGAGGGAGTGACAGCAATGATAGTAAAATTTTTGCATGTAAATAACATCTCTACCTTTTCATTATGTATGAGAGCTTTCTTCCAGAACACAGAAATTTAAATTCATGTACTGAATAAATGAGGCTGCTGAGAAATAAAGCATGCTGGTCCTCAGTAAAACAAATGAGTTAACAACAATAAACAAAAATTGAAAAAGTGCTCAAATTTTTATAAGATTTCAAAAACAATGACTCTGTGGATTCCGTGTCTCAATAGACAGAGAAATACTACTACTTCACATTTGTATAGCACTTTATTTACAAACTACTTCCACGTTTTTATCTCACTGTGTCCTCATAATAGCCTTGTAAGTTAAAACAATTCATAGCTGATAAGATATCTCAGAGAGGTTAGGTGGCTGTCTGCTGATGAATGAGAACACCATATTTAAGGCCAGGTCTTTTTGATCAAAATAGTTATCTACCAGATTCCACACCCTGAAGGTACAAGTCTAGGCATTTCATATGGGAGAGAAACTATAAGCTCATTCAGAGCAACTGTTATGATGCAGGCCCAGTTTGATTAGTCAGATGACTAATACCACTAGGTGTAATTTAACGATATTTGGTTTTGATTTTATTGAAAGACTAGGCTTTTCAGCAAAGGGATTTACCTTTGTAACCAAATTTTAATGAAAAATTTAGGGAAGCAACTATTAGCAACCTAGTGATCTACAAAGTGAAAAAAAATCATTAAAAATAACAGACCAATCTCTTCTTATAGGATCAGCTACCTGTCTTATAAACGGCACTTAGTGTGTGTGAGTGTGCATGTGTGTGTGTGTGTGTAAGAAAGAGAGATAAAGGAAAGAGGGAGAATTTTGTGTATAGTATCGATGTGTCATTTCATACAGCACATTAACTATTATCTATCTATCCATCCCAGACAAGAACGATCAATATAAGCATCCTTAAACAAATAAACAATTTTCTAATCAAATATTCCCACTCTGAATAATGACATCCAATATGTATATTACAGCCTATGTGCTGGGAAAAGCACACTTCAGAACGGTATATACTTAGAATCAGTCAATCAGAAATATTCAAACATTTCATGCATCTTTCACATCTACCTTTAAAAAAATTGCTCCCCAAGAACAATCACATCAAATAATTCAACATGAACAGTAGTGCCAGAGTTAGAACTTCTATTTTTATTTAAATAACTTTGACTATGGTTGAGAGCAGAAACATATTACTCTATTTGTAGCATCAAAAGACCTAAATGGCTTTCTAAAATTTTTATTTCTTTGCTTCCATTTTTTTCCCCTTGGACAGTAGTGTTTCTTTGGGAAGACTGAAGGAATCTTAAGAGAAACGTTTCATAAAAATGCAGGAAAGTGATCAGAATCAGACATTATTGCTCAAAGGCAGTAAGAAGTGTACGTGCACACAACACATGTATGTTCACAAAAGACTCTTACAGTTTAAAAGCAAATATACGGAATTTGGGGGAATAAAATGAGATGCTATTATCTTTTCACAGACAATGGTTTCTAAGAGTACTCTGATCTGGTTTCTAGTTTTGCACTTAGGGAGCTTGGAAGACACCATTTCATCCTAATGTCAAGTAAAAAGCTGAACAGACTGAAAAAAATCAACAATTATTCTTGGATCCCTAAGACAGGGGAAGACACAGCAAATCACTACCCCAAGATTGGAGAGGCTTATAGGTGAATACATGGAGTCACCACTTACCAGAGCAGACTCAGGAGTGGAAATCACCACAGGAACCCATGCTGGGGTAGGAAAACCTGAACTAAAATTGACAACCTCTGGAGCCTTAGTGTTCACAATTCAGAGAGCTAAAATTTTCAAGGGGGCTCAGTGATAAGGGGTCACCCAATACACTGTGAGACTTATGTCCAGGCGCTTGACCAAGTCCTATCAGTAAATATTGGGGAAAAACTCCCTTTGCTTCCAGTACGGGGAGGGGAAAGAACCATTTTGAAATATACCAGGAAACTGTTCTTAATAATAAGACCTGCTCTCATGGGAAAAGAGTTAATAAAAGCCGAACCTGCTGGGGTTTTATCAGAGACTAACTGACTGGGGAAAGGGAAGCACTCAACTCCAGTTACCTCTATCCTTCCATGTGGGAGAAGGGAAATACCCAACTCCAGCCTACTCTAGCCATGTAAATGTCCCACTTAACTGAGGAGAAAAAAATTAGAAACTCTTGTAAAGTTCACAGTACAGGGGCATAGCCTCACTAAATGACAGACATTTAACCCTAGGATTACAGAATGCTTCCTCTCCTCACACATACCACTATATTATGAAGATCTTTTTATAGCAGTTCCTTTTACTCAGTACATCATATCCAGCTATCAAGAAAAAATTATGAGGCATACCAAAAGAAAATAATCACAATTTGAAGAGATATAGAGAGCATCAGAACCAGAAATATCAGGATGTTTACATTATCAGACAGAGAATTTAAAACAACTATGATTAACATGCTAGGAGCTCTAATGGATAAAGTGGCATGCGAGAACAAAGACGCAATGTAAGCAGAAAGATGGACATCCTAAGAAAAGAACCAAAAGGAGAAATGCTAGAGATCAAAAACACTGCAACAAAAATGAAGAGTGCTTTTTTTGGGCTTATTAGTAGGATCTATGAACTTGAGACTATCTCAATAGAAACCTCCAAAACTGAAAATAAAAGGGAACAAAGCCTGAAAAAAGTCACAGAATATCCAAGCACTGTGGGTTAACTTCAAAAGGTGTAACATACTCATAATGAGAATATCAGAAGGAGAAGAAAGAGATAAATAAAAGAAGAAATATTTGGAACAATAATGACTGAGAATTTCCCCAAATTAATGTCAGACACCAACCACAGATGCAGGAAGCTCACAGAACACCCAGCAGGACAAATGCCAAAAACACTAAACCTAGGCATATAATTTTCAAACAACAGAAAATCAAAGATAAAAGAAAAACCCTAAAAGAAGCCAGAGAAAAAAAGCAGCTTGCCTGTAGAGAAAAAAAAATAATTACATCTGACTTTTCAGAAATCATGGAAGCAAAAAGAGAGCTGAGTGAAATATTGAAAGTGTTGAGAGAAAAAAGAAAACACCAATCCAGAAGTCTGTACTCTGCAAAATGACCTTTCAAAGGTGAAGGAGAAATACCTTCTTAAACAAACAAAAAGTTAGGCAATTTGTTGTCAATAGACCTGACTTGTAAGAAATGTTAAAAGAAGTTCTTTAGAGAGAAGGAAACTATTATAGGTCAGAAACTAAGATCTGGATAAAGTAAGGAAGAACATCAAAGAAGGAATAAATGAAGGTAAAACAAAAACATTTCTTTTTCTTATTCTTAATTGTTTTGACAGATAACAGTTTGTTCAAATAATAATACCAATGACATATTTGATTATGCATGCTTGTATATGCTTACGTATGTTTATATATAAGTGAAATGAATGATAGCAGTGATACAAGGGACAAGAGGGAGGAATTCGACTAGTACTGTTATTATAAGGTACTCACACTATCATGAAGTGATATAAGGTTATTTGCAAGTAGACTTGCATTAGTTGTAAATATATACTGTGAACTCCAGGGCAACAACTAAAAAAAGTAACAAAAGAAGTATAACTGGTATGCTAAGAAAGGAGAGAAATAGGAATCATATAAAATAATTAAAACCACAAAAGGCAGGAAAAGAGTAGAGACAAAAATAGGAACAAAGAACAAGGGCAACAAATAGAAAATAATAACGAACATAGCAGATATTAATCCAACAATATCAATAATCACTTTAAACAGTAACCATCTAAATGCACCAATTAAAAGACAGAAATTTTCAGAGTGGATCAAAAACCAAGACCCAACTGTAGGTTGTCTATAGGAAACTTCTTTAAATATAAAGACACATACAGATCAAAGTAAATAGATGGAGGAAAATATACCGTAGTAACATTTACGAAAAGAAAGCAGGAGTAAGTATATTAATTTCAGACAAAGCAGACATCAAAGCAAGAAAAAACATCAATAAAAAATAAGGGCATCGCATAATAATAAAAGGGTCAGTTCTACGGGCAGACATAACAATCCTTAATGCATAAAAAAGCTAACAAAAGAGCATCAAATTATGTGAAGCAAAAGCTAATAGAATTGCAAAGAGAAATAGATGAATCCACTATCAGAGCTGGAGACAGCAACACTCCTCTATTAGAAATAGATCAAGCTGGAGAAAAATTGGTAGGGGCATAGTTGAACTCAACACCACCATCCAATCAACTGGATATATTTGACATCTATATTCTACCTCATCCAACAAGAGCAGAATACACATTTTTTTCAAGTTCACATTTAACATTCACCAAGATAAACCACATTCTGGGTCATAAAACAAACCTCAAAAAATTTAAAAGAAGAGAAATCATACAATGTCTGTTCTCATATCACAATGAAATTAAACTAGAAATCAATCAGAAAAAGATAACTGGGAAATCCCCAAATACATAAAGATTGAACAACATCCTTCTAAATAGAACATGGGGCAAAGAAGAAATCTCAAGAGAAATTTAAAAATATTTTGAACTAAATGAAAATTAAAACACAACATCAAATTTGCCAGATGTCATGAAAGCAGTGCTTACTGGGAAATTTACAGCATTGAGTGCATATATTAGAAAAGAAGAAATATCTAAAATCAATAATCTAAGTTTCCATCTTAGGAAATTAGAAAAAGAAGAGCAAATTAAATCCAAAGTAAACAGAAGAAAAGAAATACTAAGAATTAGAGTAGAAATCAAAACAGGAATTCAATAGAGAAATCAATGAAACCAAAGGTATTTTCTTGAGAAGATGAATAAAATAGATGAATCTTTAGCCAGGCTAATAAAAAACAGAGAGGACACAAATTACTGATCCGGACACAAATTACTAATCATAAATTAAAGAGGGGACATCATTATAAGTACTGTGGACATTAAAAAATACTAAAGGAATATTGTGACAACTCTATTCCCAGAAATTTGATAATCTAGAAGAAACTGACCAATTCCTTGAAAGACACAATTTGCCAAAACTCACTTAAGACAAACCAGACAATCCAAATAGGCCTCTATCTGTTAAAGAAATTGAATCAATAATTAATAACCTTTTAAAACAGAGAGTACCAGGCCCACATTGGGTTCACTGGTAAATTCTAGCAAACATTTAAGGAAGACATTATGCCAATCCCCTATGGTCTCTTTCAGAGGATAGAAGCAGAGGAATACTTCCTAATTCATTCTCTGAAGGCAGAAATACCCTAATAACAAAACCAGAAAAAGACATTACAAGAAAAGATTACTACAGAACAATATTTCTCACAAACATAGATGCAAAAAGTCTCAATAAAATAGCATCAAATCAAATCCAACAATACATGAAAAGAATTGTACACCATGACTAACTGGAATTTATCCCAGTTATGCAAGTCTGGTTCTACATTTGAAAATCGATTAACGTAATCCATGACATCAGCAGGCTAAAGAAGAAAAATCACATGATCGTACCAATAGATGAAGAAAGAGCTTTTGATGAAATCCAACACCCATTCATAATTAAAACTCTTAAACTAGAAACAGAGGGGGAACTTCTTCAACTTGACAAAGAATATTTACAAAAAAATCTATACCTAACATCATAATTAATGGTGAGAGACTAGAAGCTTTCCTACTAAGATCAGAACAGGGCAAGGATGTCCCTCCTCTCCCACCACTCCTTTTCAACATTGTACTGGAAGGCCTAGCTAATGCAATCCGATGAGAAAGGGAAACAAAAGGTATGCATATTGGGAAGGAAGATATAAAACTCTCTATGTTTGCTGATGACATGATTGTCTATGTAGAAAATCTGAAGAGTCGAGAAAAAAACTCCTGGAACTAATTAAGCAATTACAGCAAGATTGCAGAATAGCAGCTTAATATACAAAAGTCAATCACTTTCCTATATACCACCAATGAACAAGTAGAATTTGAAATTACAAACAATATCATTTACATTAGTACCCCCAAAATGAAATATTTAGGCATTCTTGAGAAGGAAAAACTATGGAAAAAGTAAAAGATCAGTGGTTTCTAGGGTTTGGGGTGGGAGGATGCATAAGCAGAGCACAGAGGATTTTTAGGGCAGTAAAAATACTCTGTACTTTATCATAATGATGAAAACATGTTGTTATACATTTGTCCAAAACCATAGAATAGACAATATCAAGAGTGAACTGTATTATCAACTATGGACTTTGTGTAATTATGACTTGTAATGTAGATTCATCAACTGTAAGAAATGTACCACTCTGGTAGGAGATGCTGATAATGAAGGAGACTATGCATGTGTGGTGGCAGGGAGTACATGGGAAATCTCCATACCTTTTTCTCAATTTTGCTGTGAACCTTAAACTGCTCTAAGAAATTAAAGTCTTAATCTTAAAAATAGTACTATGACTTTTCCATCCCAAACGGTGGCACTAATTGCATTGTAGGGAAAGACTAAATGTCTTGTACAGCCCACTTCTACCCTCTGACAGGTGAATGAATAAAACGTGGACATACTGTCTTGTCTTTGCTTTTGCTATTGAATGAACAGCTAGTTTTCCACTCTACGTTCTTGCCCTTTGCCACCTTTCCTTGAGACCGCCATAGAATCGTCTGTCAATTTATCTCATCTCCTTAATCCCACTCATTAATGCTCAGATCATTATTATAGACATTTTTCCACTTCCTGTCATCTACCTGATTTTGCCTCCTTAATCAGTCCATAGATCCCAGAAGGTACTGTAAGGCTCACCATCACAAATGTCACCTCTTAAATAGTGCCCAAGGGAGAGAACTGCAGGTTGGGTCTTCAAAGTACTAAGGCAGAACAGGAGTTAAAACTTTAGAAACAAGACAACTTTGTCCTTCTTAATGAACACATTACATTGAATCAATTGATCTGAAGGTAAGTCATCCTTTGATATGACAGAATAGATTGGTTCATCTAACATAATCAATTTTAAACACCACAATTGTTTAGATTGAAATGGCTTGTCCTTTAGGCTATGCCATGAAGAACCATAATCCCGTTTATTTCTCCTCAGATTGGTTGGTCTTTACTGTGTAAATGTATATATACGAAAATTGTTTCTTGCATACACTCTCATTAAAACTATCTGTTGAAGAAGGAAGTGAGAAAGGATACTTTTGTGAGCAGTTACCTTGAAAGCTGATCAAAATTGTCTTACAGACCAGATAAAATCACTTTCACATTTGAAACACACTATTTTCAAATTAAATTAAATTTAGTGTTTTCAAATGTATTTTTTAAAATTTTGAATTATTTCATTCAGGCTGTTTCTACACAAGCACAATGTAGCGAGTATAGCTAAGTTTGATAGTTGATTCAATTAATAAAATGCTATTGAAATTAACTAATAAATACAGTCAAAACAGTGAAACTAGATATACCCTTTAAAACTTGGTTTTATAAAACCAGCAGTTTTCTACTATTTACTACAGTATTCCCACTAGATGGCAAGCTTTAGTCATAAATACAAAAGTCGTTTTTAAAACAATATAAGAAGCTTTTTTGTTATAATGCAACAAAAATGGCTAGCAAGATGTTAACATTAATTTTTATCATAATCATCATTTTATCATGCTTAAGATAAAGAGATTAACAAGATATTTGGAGGAGTAGCTCTAAAATACTAAATTCGAGAAAGCAAAAGAAGATAATCTCCAAACTAAAGCATAATATAAAAGGTGTGGCAATACGAAGAAAGCTTTCAAATCCTTGATAAATCTAGCAATGCTGAACCCCTCTTCAGGGGAAAGACTGATCTTATACAGAGACTAAAAAGAAAACTAGAAAAGAAATTCTTCCATTCCTTTGAATTTAATTTCTGGGATGCTTGTTATAATTTTCACAGTAGTGAGATTTGATGCCAGAAACACAGGAAGTTGATAAGAGGTTAAAGAAGAAAAAATATGCTAAAGTTAAGCTTCAAGTTAGGTGTAAGTCCTAAATAACAGAACATGGTCTTCCGGAGAATTTTAACCTATTATGTACATGAGAAGTTTCTGTTGTTTTGTTTTGTTTTCTATTTTGTAAGATACTATTCAATGCAAATATAATCAGATTAATCTTTGAAAAACAATTGACCACCAATGGCTAGGCATCTAAAAATCTGGCTGATTTTTGTGTTCGAAGCTGTTATACTAATACAAAGGCTTTGAAAAGGTTTGAAAGGCTTTCAAGTAGAGATTTTCTATCACAGTTCAAAGGCTAAATCAAGACAGAGACATTTACGTGTTTAAAAATCACGTACTGACTTTGAACATGATTGGCTATGAAGAAATTACCAACTTTTCCTCCAAGATTCAGTCTCACGGATTGAAAGTGAACATTCTGTGTTTAGATGAATTTTCGGTGATTTCTATTCTGCAAATGTAAACAAGAGAAAAAGGGAACCTGGCTTAATTGTTACTCAGAAATGTCTACTGACAAAGATGTTGGTTGGCAGTTTATTATATTTTCACTGGAAGTAGTTTAACTTCTGACTTTGCAGTTTTAAGCTAATTGTGCTACCTAATCAGCCGCTCCGTCTACAGTTCTCCATTCGGCAGATGCTGAAATTAAGAGGACACGTAACAGAACTACAGAAACTCACATTTGCAGTTAGGTGCAAAAGTCTTTAACGGTAATAACTCACAAGAAGATTGACAATTTATGGCTTTTTACAACATGCAATATAATTTATAGTATGTTACACATTGATGTATATCCCCAAGAGTTATATAAAGCCATAAATCATCGGTGTTCTTGGGTTCCCATTAGGACCTCATGGATTGCATCATCCCAGAAGAACAGTTCCCTAAGGGAAGCACACTCTTATAATCTCGCACACACACCTACACGCACGCACACACACACACACACACACATTTGGAAAAGGTAGAATTATAGTAGTCTGTGTTGCATGCATTTTTATGCAATAACGTTGGTTAAAAATGTTAAACTCCACAGTGCTTTATAAATATGTTGAATAACACAGGAAAAAAAAGCACTTAGCCATTAAATAAAGAGGACTTTTATATAAGATTTACTTTATTATTATTAAGGGAAAACATAGAAAGGATTTCATTTGATATGCAGTACCCTTAATCACACCACACATTAAAAATCTGTTAAATTATGTCAACAGAAAGTGTACCTACATTCACACATCGATGTTGATCTAAAACGTGAATTTCTAATGCTAGAGTTGCAAAACACACAAAACCTAAATTTCACAACTTTCATTTAATTAATGTGAAAACCAAATTTAGGACTAAAGAGTAATGGTGCCAATGTCTTTATCTTCTCTCCTATTTCACTTCCTTTACATGTCTTTCAACTACCTAGCGCTTCCGCACTGCCATTTGCGTGAACGTTGAATTGTTTCTCAGGCCCAAATGCTGATTCATGATTGAAAAATAAATATCTTCCCTCATTACTTATTTATTCCTTCTGGATTTCAGCCTTTAACAGGAAACTGTGTTCAACCTAACCTGGTCAAAAATAGCTTAAATGGGATTAATTACTTCAGTATATTATTTGAGCAATTGTTGGAGATAATTTGCTTCATTGCACATTTACTGCTCAAGGAATAAAATAAAAGATTAGTATACATCTGAAGGCAATGGATTGACTTTTTCAAGGAGAGAGGGACAAAGTGAAGCCTTTCCACAGGTACTGAGATGGTGGCTTCCCTTCCTTTCTGTGTACTCTCTTTTCTAAGTTACTTTGTATCTTATTTCTAGTTGGACTCAGGTTTTTGGTAGTTTGGAGTGTTTTTAATCATTTTTTTTTGCTTTGTATTGTTTTGTCATTGTTTTATTTCAAATCTAGTCTCTCTTCTTCATTTTTCCTTGAAATTGTAACAAATGGAAGAGTGTAACTATTACTGACTCACCAGGCAAATCAGAGACACAAAGGGACAAATATTTATAGATTGGATTTTCCACATCATCTCTTCTTCTATAGTCATTCTTTTTTCATTTCCATACATGGAAAATGTTTTTGGACAATTTGTTGCACTTTCAGAAAAACTCACTTTTTGTCATTTGTTGAGAATACAAAAGACTCAAAGTATATTATAAATGTGCATAGATCACAGTGGATCAGAGTATGTTTCTGTCTGTTTACTCTTCTCCACACTCTACTCCCCCCTAAAAAAAACAGGTGATCAAAAGTCTGAGAATTAATAAACTCTATAGATTGCCACATAGCCAAAAGAGCAGACAGAATCCCTTTTTGACTGCTAATAAAAACTGTGTTAACCCTAAAGTTCCAGGTTCAAATCTATTTTGATCGATTTGAAGTGCCTCCTTAATATATGGATGTATTTTTTATATGTAAATATAATCCAAGGAAAAATCAGCAAGATGTGTCTGATTTATAAAATATAGACTCAGTGTAGTACATATTGGTGCTGGGAATTATTCTTGATAAAGCAGCATGTGAAGAGAAAAGAGCTCTGCACTGGAAGCATGGGGGCAAAGCTAACTATATTTTGATATGGTGCATGCAAACTAGTCAGAATATTGACTAACAATTTAACCCCACTGAGTTGTCATAGTCTTATGCAGACAGGGCCATAAACATATACACCATCAAAGAGAGTTCATGTCCCCAGGGACCCAATGTCTTTTTCCTGGTGCAACTATTATATTACCCCCCTCTTGTCGGTTTCTTCTTCATGAGGCAGAAGGTAAAACTTTATTCCCAATTCACTCACTACCAGGCCTACTGGTAAAACTCTCATTTTGAGATGAGAAATAAGCATTCCTCCTGCTTTTTAATGCTGAACGAAAATAGCTTCCCCAAAACTAAAATTCATTAAATCCCATGAAGATTTCTATATTTTTTCTTTAATGCAGAAACTAAACAGTCATTTATGAGAGGTAGTTCAAAATATACAAATCAAGCACATTATAACAGGGAATTCTCAGAAGAAATCAAGAAAGACTCTACTCACTGAAATGAAACAGACTAAAAGATGCAGCCTCACTTTCCTGTCAGTTTGAAACAGCAAGGACTCTCTGAAAGCAAAGATCTCACAGGGATACATACGCCTCTGTTTACCTCCAATTCAAATCAGAGGAGCAGAAGCAGGGGCATCTCAGCTGATCTCAATCACTACGTGGCTATAAATGGATTCTTGGAAATAGCTCCAAATCCACACTTTATGATTTAAAGGAATGAATAAACAAGTGTATCCTGAAAAGAAAGGGCGTAAGCATACACTCTTAGGCAGTCTCAGATGACCTATCAAGTGGTCTTGAAGGATAGGGATCATTCTGCTGTTCTGTCTGACTGACAGAATGGCGTAGATTGCTGTGAAAGATACAAGAAATGGTTGTAACCTTCATCTCAACACAACTGGATGCCAGCTCTCTCTAGCTGCCACATGGAAGCCAAGTAGCAGGTGTAAATCTAGGAATATTCTGAGATGGTGAACTTCCATGCCAAGGGGTATCCTAGGCACCTCAGTTGAGGGAGCACAAATCAAGGCTGTCATGGGCACTTACTGTTCCTCTTCATCTCTCAGAATCACGTATGTTTGGGGATTATGCTTAAAGTAGAATTACTGGGAAAATTTAAATGAATGAACCCCGCTCCAAGCAGTCTTTTTTCTCAACCTATGTATTTCTTTGGACAATCACTGAAAAGTCAACAGGATTTTTCAGACAAAAGCTAAGATGAGATTCATAGTTTGAGTCATCATCAGACTCCAAAGCGTGCCAAAGGTCACTTCAGAGTGGGGGCAGAATGTATTTCTTTAACTCACTCATACTTTGAATACTGTTACTTAAATTTCAGTTAAAAGCAGTGCTTGAGATGAACAATGGTCATTTCCACACTGTAAATAAGGTGTTCTTATCAATTTTTGATTCACAGACCTCTTTGAAAATCTGATGAAAATTATGAATCTTTTCTCTGGATAATACATAGTTTCATGTATTCATAATATTGAATGCGAATGTCAATGCTTCGTGTATTCTCTTAGGTCCATGGACCTACGCAAAGAACTGCTGCAACCCAAGGCCAAATGTGGAAATGAAACATTCAGATTTCAAGGAAAATAATTTATAATCCCCGGCTTCCTTTGGTCAAACTATTCTGAGAGGGTGGATTTTGACAAAGGTGTGATAGCTAAAGTAAAAGCACCTGCGTAATTCTGCAATTTAAACTATATAATTTGATAAATTCTTTGGCGAGTATATCGATTGAGTGATAAACCTTATGCAAACAAGATGAGAATGTCCAACCATTTGCTTGAATCAAATACAACTAGAGAAGATAAACAATTATGCTGTGATTCAGAGAATTAACGTATGTTCCCAAAGTGTATTTAACATACCTGATTATATGCAGTGAGAAACTCACTTCCTAAGAGTATTTGAATTAGGAGAGTGTACAATTAAATGCATAGTACTAGTGGTTACCTTGGAAATTTAAGCTTCAACTTAACAAAATGATTCTCTTCATCTTATATTCCTTAGAACTCTGGTTTCAGGTTCCCTCAAGCACTCCAGTCTGCATGATGATGATAAAAGTTTGAATTCCTGAGGTTTTAAAAATAATTAACTCTAGTCAGTTTTACCA
Source organism: Equus caballus (assembly GCF_041296265.1). Classification (NCBI taxonomy): domain Eukaryota; kingdom Metazoa; phylum Chordata; class Mammalia; order Perissodactyla; family Equidae; genus Equus; species Equus caballus. The sequence goes on from NC_091715.1 coordinate 95,093,631, forward strand.
GTTGTAAAATTAAAAATTATGGCTTTAACCAAGCCCTAACTTGGATAGAATATTTTACTGTGAACTATATTAGAGTACTAAACTAGATGTTTGATTTAAACTTTTTTTTTAATCTGTTTAATCCCAAGTAAAATTATGCTAAGTGCCCTCAGGAGTATCTTATTCAGAAATGCATATACCCCCATAGAATATGCAACAATATATTTCCTTTTTGCTAGTACTTCTGTAATAAAATTTTGCAGTCAGGTGTTCTCTGCTTTCTACTTCTAAAACCTACCCACTATCCAGCTGACATAATCCTTATGTCATCTTTAGTTACTTTAAATAAGTGAAACAATTCACCAAACCCAACCCTACTTTTATTTGAACCTCTCCTTGATTAATACAACATACAACACACTCAGCTATGTACTAGAAAAATCAAACGTGATTGGTTACTTAACTGAACTGTGAAAAAACTCCAATAGTGATATATGTCTGAAACTAATTTCCTTCTATGTAATACATGCTCACATTTTGAGCACCAATAGGAAGTTAACACTGTGCATAATTCTTCTCTTATTTAAGTGATTAACTTTTCTAAAGCATACAAGACATACAATACTAAAAAATTGAAATGATATTCAAACTGTTTTCTTTTACTTTATTTTATCTGAGTGTGTATGCAGAGTTGAGAAGTCTGTGCTAAGCGGAATGGAAGCAAGCCTTATTAGTTCCTTCTCTATTTCTAAAGAACATAGTTCAGCACTTCTCAGCTTGAATCACTGATGCCTATGACATGCAAGCCTAATGAAAAGTCCAAAATAATCAAAACCTGACAACTTTAATTGTCCTATACCCCTCGCCTCTGACCATCGTAGTGACTGAATAAAAATTGGATGCTCATAAGCTGAAGAAAGATGTACGTTCACTATCCAGTTCTGCCACCTTTAACTATATTGAGTTTTTGGCTGATACTCATTTGGATTTTGCTTTGTTTTCAGACTACAGTACTTGCCGTCCAGATGGATCACTTTACTATTAGACTCACTGATTGATTGAATTGTTTTTTTTTTTTAGATGACATTCTTTTGACTTTGGTGAACTTCGTTTCACAACACAGCATCACAGCTGCACAGTAGCATTGAGAGATGTCCCCTTGCACTGTTGGTCCTTTGGTTACTACCTAGCCCAGGAATTCCTCACACGTGACTGAAAAGCCAAAGTAATTTATAGTGGAACTTGCCTTGCTGTCACAGACCTAAGCACTTGTGTCTCTGGCGTAACCACCCCACACTTCTCTTGCTCTAATCTGAATGTTTGTTTTTCCCCAAAATTTGTATGTTGAAATCCTAACCCCTAAAGGTGATGGTATTAGGAGGTGTGGCCTTTGGGAGGTGATCAGTGAATGAGATTAGTGCCCTTATGATATAGGCCAAAGAGAATTCCCTTGTCCTTTCCACCATGTGAGGACACAGCAAGAAGGTGTCATCTGTGAACCAGGAAGAGGGACTTCACCAGACACTGGATTTGCCAGCATCTTGATCTTGGGCTTCCCAGCCTCCAAAACTGTGACAAATAAATCTCTGTTATTTATAAGTCACCCAGTCTACGGTATTTTGTTATAGCAGCCCCAATGGACTGACTTTCCTCTATTTTCAGACCATGCAACTCGAATTCTGCCTCAATTCAACCTGACTTGTGCTCTAATATTTTACAGGGACTAAGCCCTAGTCTACTAGACCATTTGCAAGGCTTTCTTAAATACACTGGGGAAGGGGTATGAAGGTCAATTGCACTGTCTGTCTCCCCTGTCAGTTGATGGGATCGTGCTGTAAATACACTGATTACTCATTCAAGTAATGACTGCCTCTTGTAATCCCAATGCCACAGCCCTTTCAGCATATTAGATTCTCTTGGACACTGATGCCTGTCTTTGCCAAATACAAGTTTGAAAAGCATCATAGGACACTGGGCCAGTCCTCTTCTGCCCTTCCCTGGACAAGCCTCTTCTCCTCCTGAGAAGCCTAGATATTAGAAATTATCAAAGTTTTTCATGTAGAAACTCATCCCAATTATACCACAGGTGATAATTCTTCTGGTGCTATCTACCTCCCTTCCATTCAGTTCCTAACATTATCCTCGTTGTGCTCAGGCTCATTGCCTCTGATGATCTATCCTTTAATCTCTATGTCCTTCTTCCATGAACCTTCCTTATATCCCTTTAGAAGATCGGTCTGACAATTTTAGTTAGGCATTCCCCCAAACACAAGAAATTAGTAAAATACTCTTGCATTTCTGACTCCCGTAATTTATAAGAATTAGTTTAGGCATCTAGAGGAAAACTATGCAGTTCAAACAATATAGACTCCCTTCAATACATAACCAAAATATCTTACCACAATCAAATCCATTTGACAAAAATCCAAAAAATGTGGTAAGTAGTGTAACAAAGATATAGCAAAAAATCTCAGTTCTGAAAATCTGTATTGAAAGAAGTGATGATGGTATCTAGATTAAAAAATTGTGTTCATTTTTTCTCCATTTAAATCTGTATAAATATGTCAATAAAAAGAAATGGCTTTGATTACTTTTACCAACAATTGTACCTAACCAAACATTATGATAACTATAAGATCTGTACATTTTTTTTCTGTGAGGGTATTAAAACACACAGATCTTGAAAATATTTCATTAATTTTCATTATTTTTGCTGAAGCTTAGGAAAAGTAGCACACAGAGTTTTAAAAATTCATGTCACAATAAGAGGCTTATCTTTCAGTCTCCCTCTCAAAAATACAAGGTCAGGGCCTTAATCCACCTAGCCGATTTGTGATTCATCAATCTCTCATGAATCATCTGGTCTTCAAGAGTGCCTCTAGGTCCTACTAAAAGCACTACCCTTCATTTGCATTGACCTCTCCAGGACAAACGATGTTGTATTGTCCCATCCAACTTGATTCCAAAGGAGTTAAATACAATGGTGAGTAGAAAAAACGGCCATGATCTGATTTTCCTGATTTTATACCCACAACACTGTTAATTTTCTCCCTCCCTGTTTCCTTGATATCATTTTTTAAGCCTTATTTTATTTTATTTTTTGAGTTTTGGTGAGGAAGATTGGCCCTGAGCTAACATCTGTTGCCAATCCTCCTCTTTTTGCTTGAGAAAGGTTATTGCTGAGCTAACATCTATGCCAATCTTCTTCTATTTTGTATGGGGGACACCACCACAGTATGGCTTGATGAGCAGCATGTAGGTGCGCACCCAGGATCCAAACCTGTGAACCCCAGGCCACCAAAGCAGAGCATACAAACTCAACCACTATGCCACCTGTCCTGTCCCTCCTTGATATTTTTTGTCCTCAGAGTGACACCATTATTCCTGTCGGTTCAGTTCTCTATTTTTCCATGGCATAGAAAACAGCTTCCTTCACACATCTCAACCTTCATTTGAAGAAACTAATTCCAGGAAAAAAAGAAGAGTTTCATTTCTGTGGCTCATTCTGTCTTTGGATAACCTGACGTACCAATTAGTACAATTTGTGATGTGGACCAATTCACCAAAAGTTGTATTGACTAGTAGGCTCCATTGCTTATTTTATATATAGTTACCCAAGCTGCTTTAGAATGATAGACATTGATGAACATAATTTATCCTATTTTCCATTGTTTTTAAAAAATATTTCTCCTGCTCTTTAAATGATAACATGTACACTGCTTTATAGTAATCCAAACATTTTGACCTCTAAATTTCCTGTCCATATATCCATCATCTGGCAAGTTCTTGAGAGAACTTGGAAAACAAAACATTTTTCAGTGTCATTTTCGATACGTGGAGATATTCAAGGCTCCCTGGATATTCTATTGATCACTTGGGGAAAATGTGTCTTGTCTATAAAACTAATGGGAAATAATTCTCACTGGGATGGAAACAAGCAGAAATAACTTATTACTAGCTGGAAATAGTTCTCTAACCCAAGATGGAAAGGTCTTGTGCATACCAATAACCACAGATAAAAGCTTTTCACTATTTGCCCTTAAGAACAAGTCACTTAATCTAAATAAGAAGTCTGTGTCTTTAGCTCCTCTACAAGATCTCAGGGAGACATTCAGTCCAGCTGGTGACCAACTTCTGCTCCTGATTAAAATGCACTGAAAAGGAGTCGAGACAAAGATCCATCATTCGAATCCACAACTCGCAAAGGCTATATTTCTCTTTCTGGTTTCATGCAACAATACTTGTGCTATAGTGCAGTAAATTACGAGCTGGTTAGAGTTCAGCCACTTAAGCTAAATTATTGTATAATTTACACTTAAGAATGAAAATCTAGAACAGCATGCTAGCTTCAAATTTTTCTAACATAGAAACAAAGAAGATTCCTAGTGAAAGAAATGTGTATAGATGAATTACCAACTTGCATGCTGGAAATTTGTAATAACGATAGTTTCTGTTATACTGAGTAATAGTTATGCTTAGTAAATGTACTAACATAAGGCCACTGTGTTCATAAAACTATTGATATACTAAAAGTATTGAAAGTGCTTCTTATATAAGATAATATTTGGCAGTGTCAAGGTGCATAGGCCCTGTTCTTAGAAGATTGTGTGACCCTAGGAAAGTTTCTGAAACTCTCTGTGCCTTGGTTCTATCATCCAAAAAATGAGGGGGCCGGCCCAGCGGCATAGAGGTTAAGTTCATGCGCATCACTTCAGTGGCCCGGGGTTTGCTGCTTTGGATCCGGGGTGCAGACCTACGCACTGCTTATCAAGCCATGCTGTGACAGGTGTCCCACATATAAAGTAGAGGAAGATGGGCACGGATGTTAGCTCAGGGTCAATCTTGCTCAGCAAAAAGAGGAGGACTGGCGGCAGATGTTATCTCAGGGCTAATCTTCCTCAAAATAATTAAAAATAAAAAATAAATAAAAGGGGATAGTACCTACCTCATAGGGTTATTGTGAAAACTATATAAGATAATCCATGCAAAATGCTCATAAGAATGCCTGACACATAATAAGTCTCAATAACTCATATATATATAATTACTATTATTGTTGTTATTACTATTATTTTATTATTATTATTATTGCTATGGTTTTGTTGTTAACTAATGTGAGTTACTGTAGCCAGGATTTTGTGATTAATAAAAACAACTATTGCAACTTTCCCAGAAATAAATTCTTTTTCATTTCATGTAAAGGATCACTGAGAACTGATAAGGGCTAGCAGTCCAAAAGAAAACAAGGGAGAAAGAAAAATATGAGAAAACCAAGGATAGTAGATCTGGGTGGAGATAGTTTTAGAGGAGAAGCAGGCATAGAAACAAAACTCAAAAAAGTCTAGCGATAAGCCTTCTGTCAGTTAAATCAATCATTCTAATGTAGGAAATAATAAATATTGAGTCATTCATGGCTGATTCCAGGGAAAACCTGTTTTCAGCATTCCTTACTTCTCTGGTTCAGTAATTTTTCTTCATACTACAACATCCCTTTTCACAAGTGTCTAATAATCCTCGAAGGCTGATTACTACTCTTAAGGAAAGTGAGCTGCCAAATTCATTTGAGTGTATTGATGGCTTACAGTGTGAATCATCCCAGGAATGTTAAATGTTAAAATAAGAATGTCAGGTGAAGGAAATGCTTCATGCAAAGAATCGTCGAGGATGGCATTCCACTTGGGCTGTGGATGTATCTTGAGTAGGGAGCTTTCCCAGTGTGCTTCAGGCATGCAAATTCCCCTCCGCAAGTGATTCAAGACCAGGCCTTCGGCCAAGGACCCTAAGCCTTCTTTCTATTGTGTTTTTTATTCCAGGAAACTCGAAGAGGTTACTTCTGTATCTTAAGTCTTCATTTCCAAAATTTAAGACGAGGGAGGTATTCTGGATTCAAAGGAATTATGATTTATGTAGGCGTATTTTTATTCAATTTTGAAATTATTAAAAGAAGAATGTGAATTTAGAAAAATGATTCTGTCAAAGGAATCAATAAAAATGAAACAAATAAAATATATCAACTCCAAAACAAAAGAAGAAAGGGAAAAAATGGAAAAGTTATCTTTAAAAGTTTTCTACCTCTGTATTAAAATGCTCAAAATGCCCTAATTCTAACTTTCCAATTCTAAATTGTAAGATAGCCAGGAATGTGTGACTCGTCAATAATAGCCATTAAAATTAATAGGGACATTTTTATTTATACCTCTGGATAAAATTGAATGCATAGGGCATTTTTGAATCAGAAAATATCAAATCTCCCAGGAATACTTGCAGTTAATAAACATGCTTTATGGAAACAGAGTCTAGGAATTGCATTCCACTCAAATCCTCTCTGGGATTTATTCTGCACCAGTTGTCAGTTGTCTATTTACACTGTATAACAAAACAAATTTCTTCCAACAGACACAACATAACTTCCTCTTAGTCTGTCCTTCCAAACTAAGAAACTGCACATTTATCAAGTACTAATTTTTTCTTATGATATCCCTAATACTCTTCAAGAAGTGGCTTTCAGTAAAGCTAATAAAACATAAAATTTAGGGCCCTTTATTTGGATGGGTCCTTTACACAACCTCCAAGGGAGCCTAGCAACTTTGTATTCACAATTTTGTATTATTTTTCTTAAAAAGGACCCAACTCAAATTGTATAAACTTCCAACTCTACAAATCTTGGATTTCTTCCTGTCTTAGAGTGAATTATTGTTTATTAGATGTCATGCTTAGCACCATGAGAATTAGAGAATGCATGAAAGAGGTGCTAAAGAAATGTTTTCCTCCCTAATGCACTTTTTTTTAACTGATATACAATCGACATATGTAACATTGTATTAGTTTTGGGTGTGCAACATAATGATTTGATACATCTATATATACAGATTATGTATATTGCTAAATTATTACCACAATAAGTTAACATCTATCACTGCATATAGTTACATTTTATTTGCGATGAGAACTTTCAAAATCTAGTCTTGTCAACTCTCAAATATACGATACATTATTGGCAACTATAGTCGTCATGAACTTATTACATTATATTACATCCCCAGAACGTATCATATAACTGGGACTATGTACCTTTTAACCACCTTCGCCCATTTCACCCAACTCTCAACTCCCATCTCTGACAACCATGAATCTGTTCTCTGTATCTATGAATTCAAGTTTTTTACATTCCACATATAGAGATCACACAGTATTTGTCTTTCTCTGTCTGACTTATTTTACTTATCATAATGCCCTCAAGGTCCATCCATGTTGTCACAAATGACAGGATTTCCTTTTTATGGCTGAATAATATTCCATTCTGTTATATATCACATTTTCTTTATCCATTCATGTGTGGATGGACACTTAGATTGTTTCCGTGTCGTGGCTGTTATAAATAATGCTGCAATGAACATGAGGGTGCAGACATCTCTTGAAGATAGTGATTTTGTTCCATTCAGATGTGTACCCAGAAGTAGAATTGCTGGATCATATGGTAGTTCTATTTTTAATTTTTTTGAAGAACCTCCATAATGTTTTCCATAGTGACTGCACCAATTTACATTCCCACCAACTGTGCACAAGTGTTCCCTTATTTCCACATCTTCGCCAGCACTCGTTATCACTTGTCATTCTGATAGCCATTCCAACAGGTGTGAGGTGATATATCACTATGGTTTTGATTTGCATTTCCCTGATAATTAGTGATGTGGAGCACCTTTTCATATACCTCTTGGCCATTTGCACGTCTTCTTTGGAAAAATGTCTGTTTGGTTCCTCTGCCCATAATTAATCTGATTGTTTCTTTTCTATTGAGTTGTATGAGTTCTTTATATATTTTAGATACTAACCCCTTATTAGATATATGATTTGCAAATATTTTCTTCCATTCTGTAGATTGCCTTTTCACTTCCTTGACAGTTTTATTTTCTGTAGGGTAGCTTTTTAGTTTGATGTAGTCCCACTTCAAGAGAATAAGTGACTGGAAGATGATCACCTTGTGAGGCTGTGTTTATAATGATCAGTACAGCTCAGATTGCTTACTGCTTTACAATGTAGAGGCAATTTTCCATAAATCTAATAAAATATATCTATTATACCTCTCTGGCTAATTATTTTAGATTATGAGCAGGCACCTTATTTTTTTTCTGCTTTGTTTTCTGAAGGAGTTAACTACCCGCCACCATGTCTGCATAAGCAGAGTAGACTAAAACTGAACTCCACACTTTGCCAGCTGAAGCTGTATTTCCTATCCTTTTCTTCATGAGTTCACAAGACATATTTGCCACCTCTACCATGGTCACTTGGGGGAGAATGTTGTGTCAGTTTTATATTACTAACAAATTACCACAAACTTAGATTCCTCTGTGGGAGTTGATAGGAGAAGATATGCGTATGAGCTTTGGAATGTGATCTTGAGCAAGACTATAACCAGACTTTTAGTTTCCTCATCAGAAGTTTCGGATAAAATCTATGAAAAGATTGAAGGTAATGGTCCCAGTTCTTTGATATTTAGACATGCAGATTCTGACAGCATAGCTTGCGGGAGGTCAGTCGCAATTTACAAAGTGCTTGTATATCCACTATCGTATTTGACCTTACAGACCATTGTTTGGGTAGGTCTTTGTTTTCTACCTGTTCTGCAAATGAGGAAACTAAGACACAGCACAAAACAAATGACTTTCTAAAGGTCAAAGAATATGTAGCATAGAACTACAATTTGAACTCTGCTTTTCTAATTCAAAACTTTTGTTCTTGCTACTATATCTTGCTGTCTCCCCCAAAAGTTTGGCTCTGAATTTTCATTGTTACATTTATCTAGTTCTAGTCAATCAGATGGCAAGTTTAGGATCCTAGGACAGAGAATTAAAAATGTTTCCCTGTTAATATAACTGAATTCTTCCATTTACCTATGGGGAGAGGGAAAAATAGTGGAGTTCGTTCAATTTGATTAAGAATAAAATTGAATATTTACAGCATCTTGATAAAAGAGAATTCATTAATTTCTTCTCTCCAATCTCTCCATATCCTCAGGTTGCAAAGGATTAAATATTCAGATTCGATAGTTATTAGATAAATAAACGCAACAGAATAAAGAAAACTACTCTCACATTGCTATGAACACCTTTTCAGTGCTTCTGTCCCATTCGTACACACATTCCTGCAAACTTGCATCATCACCCTGTTAGATACAAGGACTTGTATCAATGAAGACCAACTTACCAAACATAACGAAAGCAAAAACTAAGGTGAAAAAAAAAGAAAAGGAAATTCCTGAATGACAGTCAGTATTTCAAGAGCAAAAATAAACTATGCTATTAGACTGAATTTCATTTGCTAAACGTACTAGGCTGAACTACAAGCCTAGTTTTGCTATAAAACATTCACTCAGTTGGTGGTTCAATTCAATTGGCGGTTACTGGTGTCTAAATTTTTCCTGTCTGCCTCATTGAATATTAGCTCCACAACTGACCACATATTGATCTAAATGACAGAAAAATGCAGAGAAATATATTTGTGTTTAAAACAGCCACAATATCTATTATAACTGTCCTAATTGTTGTCTTTGAATCCAATATTTTTTAAAGAAGTTTAGCAGTTTCTACTTCATAATTATGCCAAATAAGGAAATAGCTGTTAACCTTAGGATGTATCAAAGTTATCCTACACAGAAAAAAAAATGAAATCAATAAGATCAATGCTCAAGTGCCACCAAATCTTTGTGTCTGAAGGACAAAGGGGACAGGGCAGAACTTCACAATAGCTCTCATTAAAAGAGAAGTTTCCAAGTATATTCTGAAATATTGCAGAAAAGCGTCATGGTAATTAAAACGTCATCTTTTAAAAACATGTTTGGAGAGTATAAAAATAGTAACTTCATTGTGAATAAAAGCAAAAGAAAATGAGATCTTTAAAGGGACCCAGGAGTACATGGCCACGCTATTTACACTGATACCTATTTCCACTCACAGTTAAGTGCTAAAGTGTGCCTGTAAAGGAAAGGAAGCCTGGCATAAAAGTAGCCTAGTTGTGAGACTGTCATTATCACAACAATCATTTGGTAACTGTAGCAAATTAAAGATGACTACAAATCTTTTGGCACTCCTCACATTGTGAAGTAGGAATCTGCGCCTCTTCCCCTTGAATCTCATGGGCTCTGCAATTGCTTTGACTAAAAGAATAATAGCAGAATGGCTATAATTACCAAGACAAAAAACAACAACTGTTGGAGAAGATGTGGAGAAAAGGGAATCCTCATACACTGCTGGTGGGAATGCAAACTGGTGCAGCCACTATGGAAAACAGTATGGAGATTTCTCAAAAAATTAAAAATAGGAATACCATATGATCCAGCTATCCCACTACTGGGTATTTATCCAAAGAACTTGAAATCAGTGATCCAAAGAGATTTATGCATCCCTGTGTTCATGGCAGGACAATTCACAACAGCTAGGATGTGGAAACAACCCAAGTGTCCTTCTACAGATGAGTAGATAAAGAAAATGTGGTATATACACCATGTGGTATATATATATATATATATATATATATATATATATATATATACTCACAATGGAATACTACTCAGCCATAAAAAAGACAAAATTGTCCCATTTGCAACAACATAGACGGACCTGGATGGTGTGATGTTAAGCGAAATAAGCCAGACAGAGAAAGACAAATACTGTATTATTTCACTCATATGTGGAAGATAACAAATATATGGATTAAGAGAACAGATTAGTGGTTACCAGAGGGAAAGGCGGTTGGGGGGTGGACAAAAGGGATAAAGGGGCACATATATATGGTGATGGATAAAAATTAGACTACTGGGGGTGAGCACGATGAAGTGTATTCAGGAACTGATAAATAATAATATACACCCCAAATTACACAGTATTATAAACCATTATAATCTCAATAAAATTACTTTAAAAAATAAATAAAAATAAAATAAAAGTATTATGCAAATTAAATATTAAAAAAAAAAGAATAGCAGAACGGGCTCAGTGTCAGTTTACATGCCCGGGTGTTAAGATACTAATAGCTCTTTTTTTTACCTCTTAGAACACTCACTCTTGGAGCCCTGAGCTGTCATGTGAGAAGTCTGACTACAACGCTGGAGACCGTGGAGGGACCCTGATACAGCATTGACAGAGAAAGGAACCAACCAAGCCCAGCTATTTCCACCAATGTGCCAGGCCTGTGATCAAAGCCATTTTGGACCTTCCAGACCAGACGGCCACCAGATGAGTGTCACTGAATGACCTCAGTCACACAAAGGAAAAAAATGTTATTTAACAAGCCATACTGTGAATTATTATCTTTGCCAGTCATATGTAGTCATTTGCATTCATGTCAAATGGCAAAGGACTTCTACTTAAATAAGGATGTTTACTTGTGTCCATTGGGAAATTCATTACTTCCATTTATAAACTATCCAGGAAATTCTCAGGAAAGATCAGAGAGAAGAGATAGTACGTGCAGAAGAAAACTAAACACCACCGTATCAACCATACCACACTATTTTTGAGAACGAGAGAGAGTTAATCTTTGGAGGAATAAGACAATAAAACTAAGAAATCATATATGCCATTAAATAGGCACAAGTTTTGTGAACATGCAAATGTCAGATAATATGCCTAGTGTATTTATATATAATATTATGCCCTCCTTGTACATATACATTGTAGAACAGAAGACTTTTGTTAGGAGCCTAAATCTCTTAGGAGTGCATACCATTAACTTGAACAAGGAGACCTATCTTCCTAGAAAAAGTATATTCTAAAATTAAAATTACTTGGATTTTCTTTTGGAGGTGATAGTTAATTTATTTTTAATTTCAAACAGCATTAAAGGAACATATGGGATTTGATGTTTAGTAAATGGAAATTGCATTTTAAAAATTTTGAATCATCGTTATAGAAATTTTTCTAGGATTGGATAGTATAAATGACTGCAAAATACTTTGAAAACTCTTACAGTGAACAGGCTTATAGAGTTAATGCCCTTCTACATGGTGTTTTGTCACCAAAAAGTTTTCCTTCTCCAATGTGATGAAGTAGAAAGAACTTGTACTGAGACTTAGCAGCTCTGACAGTGAGTCTTTGATTTGCCACTAACAAGCACTGAGACCGCAGGCGAGTGACTTTTTCTCCCTGGCCTCAGTTCCTTCAATTTTGCAATAGGGAATTTTCATAAGAAGATTTCTCAGGTCCATTCTAGCTGCAATATTTTATGACTACATGTTCCTCACTAGTCTTGCTAAAGTTCCTATATTATTTGCTCCTTTGGGTTAAAACACTGAGTACTTTATTAAAAGGAAATATTAGCTGAAAAGAGTTGCACATTAAGCCATTATTAGCCATTAAAACCTCAACTTGATTCAGTTTATTAGATTAGCTAACAGAGACCTGAGGGAATAGAACTAAAAAGGGGAAAGTTTGACATGAAGACAAAAGGGCAGAAAAACAATGGCAGGGGGTCCCAAGGAACCAAGAGCTTGCATATAGATATTGGGCACTAGCCTAGGCAACTTCAATGTCTGCCTAGGAGAGTTCTTGGTAATGTGCCCATAGGTATTATGCAACAACTGTATACACACACACTAATTGGGGCCCTATCAAATATGAAAGAGGGATTACTTTTGGCAACTTGAGTCTCAAATATTTTATTCTGAATCTGCCATCTCAAAGATAGCAAGTGACTTGCCATCATTTTGTGGTGGAGTAAAATGCCTAACTAGAAGAGAAAAATACAGGTGCCTTGCTACATGACAAAGTAAACCATTATAAGAACTCATTTTGTAACCCTGCCACAGTAAACAAAGCCTATCCAGGGTGCCGTGGGTGTATGCTTCTGTAGAATGAAGTAAGGGTTTTCATCAACCCTAAATTACATCTGCATTCAAGAATGAGAAAGGGAAGTATGAGTTCCCTCCTTCTTATTTAAGGAAATTTTCCAAAATACTCATATAAAACTTGTACTTAAGTCTAACTAATCAGATGTTAGTCGCTTAGCCACACATAAGTGCAAGAGATTCTGGGAAACAATGTATTTTACTCTGAATGTCAATGTGCCCTGATAAAAATTAGGATCCACTTACTCGGGATAAAGAGGAAGACATATATGGGAGGCAAGTGGCAGTCTAGGCCACAAATGCAATATTACAGAGTCTGAGACCCCCACACACCTTACTACGTCCGATTAAGGATAGAAAGTCTTCAGTTAAAATAAAAATTCAGTTCCAGAGGAGAAGGCTTAAACTTTGCAAACATGGTACTACGATAATTATCTAAACGAACAATAATGGCAGAACTAGAAACCCAGAAGAGTATAAATATTATTGGAAGATAAAGCCTCTAATGCTAATAGTCATAAAATAATAAAAATAAAGCAAAAATAGACAGCATGTAAAAGTACACTTTCTGTCTTGGATTGTACACAGTTCTGCCTGTGAAGGACCAGAAAACATTCAAATTAGGGAATTACTGATTAGACATGTCTCTCACAATAATGACTCTTACAGAATGGGCACATTAATGTCTGCCAAAACTCAGGAAACAAGACGCTTCCCAAATAATTAAGTAGTAACAGAGATAGAAAAAAAATTTTAACTAACCTTCTAGAACTTTCTATAATTTTGCCAATAGTGTCTATAAACTTTTAAGACCAAAAACATATATTACAAAGGGATGAATTATTTTTGCATCTTAATCAGAAACCCAGGTTTTATACATCTTTTTTACCTACTGAAGAAACATCAAAGAGAAATATCCCTCATGCATAAAATGGGGTTTCATAGGGTAATCAAAGACATTTCATGTTAAGTTGCTAAATTTTTTTATCCGTTCTATGGGTGAGCTAAATGAGGAAACCGTACGTAAATAATCTAGAGCAGATGGGGATGTAATATTGTATTTTTCAAAAAATAAGCATTCTAAGACCATAAAAACCATGGGCCACTGAAAAACAACAGCTAAGAGGCCTACTGGTATGCTGCAATTAGAGGTGACTCATTTTGAACAAAGGCTTCACAAAATCTGTGAGCAAACAGAGGCTGAGCCACAGCAGTGACAGGCCTGGAAAAAGGTAATTACAACTGTACAAGAAACCAAATGACAAATGGTGTCAGAGCAGCAGCGTATTGCAAGTTACACACATGGTGCCATTTCGGGGCCACTGGATCAACTTATCTTGCCTACTAGCACAGACGTGGAGCCTGAAATTCCTAAATCAGTCAAACATCATATGAATGACCAGGGAGGGATAACATAATAAACCATTATCAGTCTGTAATGTCAAAATAGAGATGTATATATTGTGCTAACCCTCATCTAGCAGGATTCTGAGTGGAAGAGCTACTGGATAGGCAAGGTTGATGTTAAGAAGATAGTTAGGAAAAGTCTGAAGTCAAGTAGGGCTGGCATGGCCAGTGCGGGCCTGGCAAGAATCAGATCACAGGAACATTCTCTAGATAGCCAGAGACATGACTTTGGGAAGTTAGTAGGACACATAGGATTAACAAATAAAATAAGATATCATCTCAAGATTATGCTTTCATTATGTTTACACAATAAATGTTATAAGCTATAAATATAAAATAGGTCATAGTACATCTTAATCAAAAATATGAAGAAATATATAAACTATCTACTAATAAGACTGTTAATCCACACTAATCACAGAATCAGAATCCTCCAACTATCAACTTTTATGACAATCAACATGCATTTATTGAATTCCTACCATTGGGTTAGCAGGTACTGGTGATCCAAAAATGAGGAAGGCACAGTCTCTGACTTTCTGAAGTTAGCAAAATAGATTATGTAGGCATGAGAAGATGCTTATAGATAAACAATTCCCATGAAGCTGAGAAATAGCATTGCTATTAAATTACTATTGCATTGATTCTTCCACATTTAAAAGTTATTTTCGAACTCTAATCCCACTTTTATTTCTAGGAGAGATTATAAAGTCATGGTAGAGCCCCAAGAAAAAATTAAGTCCTAAAAGCAATATTGATCACAGTGACCCCACCCTCATTGCAGTGGCACTTGGCACAACTTACTAGTTGAAGCACCATGGTGAAATCCTTTGTTACCCAACGCATGTTCCATTGTACTCAGAAAGTTGTCTTTTGTTCAATAGTAAGCCTTTTAGTCAGCAAACATGTCTTTGCTTATGTAGCTCTGAGTATACTGCCAGGACTCTGAAAATAACAAAATTATAATAAAAACAGTTATTCATGAATGAACATACTTAACCCAAGAGTGTTCCAGCAGAAAGGGCAGGAAGAGCTAAGATATTAGACAGCAACATGCAGACCAGATGGAAGGGTGAGTTTTTAAAATGTTATTTGAAATAAAGGATACAGGAACAATCTGAGAAACTCAAATTCCTAAATCCAGTTTTCGGGGCAGGAGCCAATAAGGAAAAAGAGAATTTTATGCATGCAGATATTTAATTAAGGTTCAAGTAATAATGTGCATTAAGTGCTATTTCGTTTTCCTTTATCTCAGGAACCCAGAGAGCTAAGGGATCAGTGAAGTGTGTGGTTGATAGCCCCTGACTTAACAGCTTACCATGAGACAACCCAAAGTTCACTTCCGATAGCTATATATTTAGTCATTTGTATTATAATGTATTGCATGCTCATTTCAGAAATTTTTGAATATAAAAAAGTGTAAAGACAAAAGCATTCAGTCCCACTGATAACCACTGTTCACAAAACGTTAGTGAATTCTTTCTAGTGTTTATTCTCATCACCGTCTCTCGCACATACACACACATACGAACGGAATCATTCTTTATACACAATTTTGAATTCCTTTTATGTCTAGCATTATAAGCTTAGTAGTTTCCCATGTATTAAGAATTCTGTGAAAACAGTATTTTTAGACTGAGGTATAATTTACATAGAATGAAAAGCACAGATCTTAAGGGTACAGTTCAATGGTAGTGAAAACACCCACATAATCAACACCCCTATCAAGATAAAGAATATTTCCACCAACTCAGAGACTTCAACACCAACTTCACCAACACTCTGGTTCCCGTGGTGGTTTCCACTCATGAGCCTCTGCTCTGGTAAACGCGACTCTCTGTCTTCACCTGTGTGTCTCTCTAATATCGGAGACAGTGGTTTGCCCTGTGCCCTCCCCTCTCCTATAGATCCAAGAAGAGTTGTTGATTTTTCAGTCTGTTCAGCTTTTTACTTACTGTTAAGATGTCATGATGACTTCCAAGCTTCTTATATGTAGAACCAGAAACCAGAAGTCTCGGTTACCTTTTTTCTTGGTTGATTGTTTCATTTGCAGTGCAGAAATTTTTAGCTTGATGTAGACAAATAAACAACACATGATAA
The DNA here is from genome assembly GCF_041296265.1 of Equus caballus. Classification (NCBI taxonomy): domain Eukaryota; kingdom Metazoa; phylum Chordata; class Mammalia; order Perissodactyla; family Equidae; genus Equus; species Equus caballus. The sequence goes on from NC_091715.1 coordinate 95,109,958, forward strand.
ACATAACTGAGATATATATAAACTATTTTTCATATAAGAAATTTATCTATATTTGTTTTTCCATAACATACATCTTTATCATAGATTGTTGAGATAAACCATGCAAACTAATTTTCTTTGTGAGGACTGTAGCGAGATGTATTATGTCACATTTATTCATGGGTACCTTCGAACTTGCATCTTACTCTAATCTTGACACGTATTGCTTTAGCCAAGAAAATTCTATATTGGAGAAGACTCTGATTTGGTTAATATATCCTGAAATTCATGTGATTGCTAAATGTTTTTTACCACTATTTTTTAGTAGACTGGTTTTGTTATTGGAGTTTTATTACTAAGACTATGATGAGTTATGGACATTAGAAATATTTATAGAAATTTTGCAAACTATTTTCCAGGCATTTCACATAAAATGTAAGAAGACTGATTTCTTAATAAACTCTATAGGATGAAGCCCAAGGTTTTAAACGTAAAATACTAGCATCTCCATTATTGTGTCTGCCATACTCTCCAGGCTCACCCTCCCACTCTCAAATCTGACTGACAACATATACTCCTAATCCACAAGGCTAAACTGCATGCAGTTCTCTCTCTCACACACACACACACACCACATGTTTTCACATTTCCATGCCTTTGCTGCTTCTTTCCCCTGACCAATTTCATCTTGCTTAACTCTAATTTGCTCACTGGTTTCCACCTTATGTATTGTTTCCTCCAGGATTATTTACCTGACAGCCCACCCCACCTCAAACTAAGTAATGTAACCTTCTCCTGTATCCTCTTATATCCCCCTGCATATCCCTATCATGGCAATATAGGACAGAAAAATGACCTTTTTATATGTTTTTCTTCCTTTCTAGGCCATAAGACCCTTGAGGTTTCTTATTTGCGTTTGCATCCCAGTGCCTCATTCTGTTCCAAGTACATACAAGATATTAAATATAAGATGATTGAATAGACGGATGGATGGACAGACAGGTAGATAGGTGAATTTATGATAAATTGTGGCCTTAGACAAGTTAAGTCATCAATCTAATATCTCTGGACCAGAGTATCTTGACCTATAAAATGAGGATGACTAAATGTTTTCTGTGTTTCTTTCCTGGCTAAAATTTCTCCATTTTCCTACTCTCTATTGTGTCACTTCTTAGAATTATCAATTATTCATTGTTTGTCTAATATTAGAAAGTATTTGAGAAACAGGCAATAGCAGTGCTTTGATATTAAAACTAATATGATATGCAAGGAAATGTTACGGGCTCAAGAAAGTCTTTTTGTACTCCAAGCTTGCTTACATACCATAAGCACTATAGAAGTAATCAAATAAATATCTATTGATTTGACCCCATAGACAAACTTATGCGTAAAATCCTACATGGCATGATTTGAAGACCATTAAAATATCCATTCAGACCAAAAATACGGTGAAGCTGCATTTTCCTTTTTTTTTTTTTTTACCTTATACAAATACCAGTTCCACTGCACATAAAGAGAGAGAGAGAGAGAGAGGAGAGAGATAACAGGTGTGCAAGTAAGTTTGCCTGCCACTGCACTCATTGAGAATTAGACCAAGAGTGACGTGCTTTCATCCTTTAGTCAGTGGCCTTGTATGCCTTTTAGGATCTGAGTTTCTTGACACCATAAGTGTAAATCTCAATATTTAAAGACACATTATTTTATAGTCCATGGTCCTTGATAAGTCAATGGCTTTATCTATGCTCAAGCAAGAAAATAGCAATCTGTTCCAATACTGGCAGAGAAACTGGCTATACAGGACTATTTATTATTTCTCAACATGATGGTATTTCAAGAGTAATTTTGACCACATGCCCTTTTACTTGCATGCTGCCTTTATCATCTATCCCTTGGTGAGGTACATCTCCACTGTATCTCTTGTTTACCTGCCAAAGTTCCTAAAATCAACTCATTTAGCATTACTTCACAAGGGGGGATACTTGTATATACTTTATAAGGGCCATCAGGAAGGTAGAAAAATTTGGGAATTGTAATGTGTTTTGGAAAAGCAGCTGGGGGCAACTAAAGATGTAGGCCAGGGCTACTATTAGCTGAAACAGTACTTTCGTGCAAATGAAAAGCAAAAAAGTTCCTCTTCCTTAGGAAACTTTATTTCCATCTCTCAGAAGGATTTAATAGTATATTGATTTGTTTAGACCAAGAAACTTTAGTGCTGTCTTTCAGAAAATTGTAGAAAATGTACAAAGCTATGATGTATACGATGTGACTGGTACTTTATGTGCAGTGCCTCTGAAATGCACAATCTACACAACCATACACGGCAGCACTGGTCTGGGGACCTAAGGAGGGGCCATCAAAAGATATGGCAAGAAGACTGGAAGTGGAAGAGGAACAGAACAAAAAGCATGGAAGAGCAGCAAACATAAACTTGTCAGCCTTATCAATTTGCTCAGAACCTCTCACTGGTCCAGGATACAGAGTCATACTCCTGCTACCCAAGAGATCAGCTGCCAGCACAAGATTCCCCATTTTCAGTCCTGTTATGTCCATTAATGGTAAATATCAAGGAGAGTTGGAACAAGTTATCAAAGGATACATAAGAATTTAGAATGTTGCTCTCTAACTTGAATATGCATCGCTAATAAATTATTTGGTGTCTCTCACCAAATCCATTTGGTATACCTGAGCTATAACCGAATTGGCATTCCAGAAAGATATTCAGTGCCTCATACAAATTAAGTTTGTCTTGGCCACTGATAACTTAAACTAGCATATTTCAAATGTATATTTTTCCAGCCACTAGAATTCATAATCTCACCTATCATTTATTAATCAAAAGAAAAACAACAGAAAATGACCCTTCACAGACAGATAATTTGAAACACGTGCTCACACTCATACACCACACACACACACACACACACACACACATACACACAGAGACAACTACTGGCCTATAGCCATTTTTCGAGTTCCTTTAATACCTGCAGAATTTCAAAAGTCACCCCTCGGCTGGGACTCAGCTATAGTCACAAGAGAAAATCCAGCAACTGCGCTATGGTTGTATTTTTCTTTTTTATGGAAACTCTTCCTTGTTCCCAGATAAATATCTTTGTGGTCTAGCCACAGGGTTTTCGGACCCTATGATATTTTATTTGGCTGCTTTAACAACCCGAAGCATTATGCCTTCATGGGATAAAGGTACAAAAAAATAAAAGATGTTATTTTTCACATGATAAGGCTGAAACTATACCTATAAGCATTTTAAATTGCCTTTCCAGAAGTGGTGATGATTTATGCTGGGATGGCTACATTCCTCTCATCCGCAGCACACTCCCATAAGACACGAGCCTCACACGATGAAGTACTTTCTGGAGTCAATCGTCTACCTGAAGAAGAGTAATGTGATTAAGAGGATAGGTTGATAATAATACTTCATAACCTTACTGAAATGATTAGATGAGATAATCTACATTAAATGCTTGGCACACAATAAGCACTCAATAAATAAGAGCTATTACTATTACTGCTGTTTTAGCAGGATTTACCTGTGATATTGGCCTAATTAACATTGCAATATATAGTATTATAATAGCTATATTAGCATAGATATATCACTGATTGGAAATGAGGACAAAAGTGAATCTCTTTAATGCAGTAAAGCTTAGTTCCCTTGAAGCCAAGCTTAGAAGGACCTTAATAGACCTCCTTTCAAGGAAGGGGGCAAAAAAAAAATAAGTGGAGAAGTTAACAGAAGTTACTGAACTAGAGGCAACATCCTACTTGCCATTGTACTTTATCCCCTGGAATTAGCTCCCTTTCTCACTGTTATCTCCAGTCATTGAATTTTATTATCTATTTTTTATAGGATAATTATAGATGCAAGTGAATATGTAAAAAGAGAAGTTTTGAATCAAGTTATCTATTGATAGAGAGCAGCCTGAGGTCATTGCTCAAAGACATAAAAGAGGAGATGATATATTAGATCATCCAGCATAATGACAAGTCAAATTATGCCCCCCTTCCAAGGCAGGGATTTTCCTATTAGAAATTTCTTCAGTGCCTTGCATAGACCAGATTAATAAGTTTTAAAAGGAACAAACCCAACTTGTAGATGCCCCAATCATTGGTTCCTCTATTCATTTAAAAGCTGTCACTTCTCTAGTAGGGGAAAATAATGGGTGCACAGATTCACGGATATATGCAAAAGTCTCCTTGAATTTAGCTCTCTCTAGTTCAATACTTCTTTCTCTTTTCGTTCCACTAGGATTTGGAGTATTTTAGCAATGATCTACTTCAGAATCACCAAGAAGCAGAGTGGATCAGCCTGCCTGTTAGAGCTAAGCCTTAAAGAAATGGCCAAGATGGTCTATTCCCAGTAAAGAGAATCTGTGCCTGGTAGGCCAGGTTCAGGAGAAAAGTAGATGCCCTATTTGATCCAGAGACTTTCCTAATGACTAATAATCAGTCCACTTCAATAAGTGGTGTTCTCTTGTTACTTTATAGGAAATAAAATAAAATGTTAAACTGAAATTCATTCCAATTCATTCAACAAACATTTACTGAGCACCTACAATATCCCAAAAGTAAGGTAGAGGGTAATATGTGTGGTTAATGGAACAAATGGCAATGGGAGAAAAGGGGAGAGAGAAATGAAATTGCCTCCAAATACAGAAGCAGAAAGACCTTTTATAGTTGGTGGACTTAAGCAGTGCCTTGCCATCTTACTTTTCAAAAAAATTTACTTCGTATCTACTGGGCGTAAGGCATTGTTCCATTGCTCTTAAATGCACATTGCCCAGAGCTACCTCTTACCAACAAACAATACTGAACTCAGCATCACCCCACACTTTACACTCCAAACAATATCCTAAATGCTAATATTGAAGGAAAGGCTTATCTAAAGGTAGAGGAAACATCTGACTTGGGGGCACACATTTCCTGCATCGTTTGAAACATTAACAGTTCTACTGGAGTGTTCAAAGTTCCAAACTCATTCATTCAGATAGAGTTGACATTTTCCAAGTGGAACACATCCCTAAAGGTGAAAGAAGAAATGATCCTGACCTGAAAAATGACTTAGCTTTGGGGAGATGCAGTAGATAATGTACAGAAGAGAGAATGAGATTTGATAAAGGCTGTATATGACATATAGAGAAGAAAGGGAAGTTGAAGATGTCCTGGCTCTAACCTACATTCACAATATTATTTCCCACTACATATATCACTAATATGCTTTAAATCCAAGCCATATTAGGCTGCTTTTTAAATTAACTTACACTCCACTTCCATTATTTTGCTCAAGCTAATCGTTTTGCCTGGGATGTCTTTCTTTCTATATCCCCCTCTTGAAGTTTTATCAATCCTTGAAAAGGGCAAGTTCAAAAGCAGCCCCCTCTATGAAGCTTTCCCAGATCTCCCCACAAGGAATTAACCCATCCCCTATAGATCTAAGCCACTTGTATGTGCTTCCGTTACAACCTTTATCAAGTTTAATTCATGTTAAAATAGCAAGTGTTTAGTGATTGCTCTCCTACAAGATTATAAATACTTCAAGAGAGGGCAATTCTGTTTTATTTTGGTAAGTTGACATATTAGCTTAACATTGTGCCTTAGCCATAGGTGCCCAATAAATGAAACTGATTTTAATATGAACAATGTAGAGAGAAGACAAGGATATTTTAGCCACGTATGAAAATGATCTTATGTAGCTGATTTTCAAACCTCAGGGAACATACGCACAAACACACAGGCACATAGAAACACACACAATAGTAACAGCAGTGTACCTATTTTAGTTGCACCTTTAGGCTTATTTCTTTGGGAACAGATTTGATTATTTCTTTAATGTATATTCATTTATGGTACAACACATATAGGTTTATGGTGATATACAAATATTAAATAATAATGATTGTAGAAGTAGAAGTAATAAGTACAGAATATTTTTTGATTGTCAATCAACATTTGACTTTACTACATTTCATCCCATTACCCCTATGTACGCTGTTTCACTATCATAACTATTTTGCCACCTCCAGTACACGGAGGCTAGAATCCTGTTTAACTCCTGTATTAGAGTTCTCCAGAGAAACAGAACCAACAGTATGTGTGTATATATATATAGAGAGAGAGAAAGACAGAGACTTGTTTTAAAGAATTGAATCATGTGATTTTGCAGGCTGGCAAGTCCAAATTCTGCAGAGTAGGCCAGCAGGCTGAGTGGCACCCAGGAAAGAGTTGACGTTGCAGCTCAAGTCGAAGGATAGTGTGGAAGCAGAACTCCCTCTTCCTTGAAGGACTTCAGTCTGTTTTCTCTTAAGGCCTTCAACTGATTGAATAAGATCTCCCACATTACGCAGGATAATCTGCTTTACTTAAAGTCTACTGATTTAAATATCAATCTCATCTAAAACATACCTTAAGAGTAACATCAAGCCTGGTGTTTGGCCAAATATCTGGGTAACATGGCCTAGCTGGGTTGACACATAAAATTAAACATCACGCCTCCCTAAGAGATTATTTGGCCAAATAAAACGTATTTAGCCTTTTAACCTTTTACATGTATCAATCCCATTAGCCTGCAATTGTTTTTGTTGCTCTTCTCTGAATTGTTCTTACATTTCCACGATTGACACAAATTCATAAAATGCCAATTATTCAGGAATAACGTCTCAGGTATAAATATAGGACTAAGTGCACAAACCATTGCTCTATTACCAAGAAGTAAAAAAACCACCGTCCCTGCTCTTATTGTACATTACTCCAGAGCTATGACTTTTAAATGAATTCCTGCATTTACTATGCTGCCTCCACAGCAAAGAACATCCAGCATCTCAGCATAATTCTAGAAATGACCCATAATGCACTTTGGTGAATTTCATGCTGTGTGCAAAATCCTGGAATAGAGCCATGAACTATAGAATAGTATATTGGCTCAACCGTTGGGAATATCACAATTCATTTATCATTTTGAATTTGCTTAATATACTCTGGGGTCTAATGTTGAAAGGCACGTTTTAAGTGGAGAATAAATGCCTATTTACAGTTTAAAAATTGCTCAGTTATCGAAAAAAAAGTCAATAGGCCTGTGTATTTTGAGGAAACAAAAAAAGAGAAATTACATGCAAGTTCTTGGCTATTAAAAATTGCTCATATTTGAGCTTGTCACATATAGGTATTCTCCAAGTAAGCAACTCAAGAGACAGACACTGGATGTTTCAAGAAAAAAAGTCAATGTTCAAAAATATTTGTTCCATTTTTCAAGTGGATTTACCCATGCCAGAGTAATTAACAAGTGCTGAAATGATCTCAGTTCAGTTTATTAAATCAAACTGGACATATTTCCTCTAGGTAAAAGCACAGTTCACAGATGCACTCAAAGAAATAAATTTTAATTGGAATCAAATTACATGAGACTACAGATTTAACCAGTGAAATTTTTAAAAAGAGCTAGGCTTCATCCTTATATTAGTTAACATTATGATGTAGTTAGTTTTATCCAGTATTATTTTTATTGGCATGAGCTGCTTAGTTCAACTGTCGTTCCTGTATCACCCCCTCTGGGTCCCAACTGCTACTCAGGTAAGTACAACTCTACTTGCCACTAATCTTATAACAACTAGGTGTCTTTTCAGCCTCGCCTAACTCAGAATGCATTAGTTTTTCTGACCCAGCTCTTTCCTTTTTATATTTTATTCTTGTTTTCAGGCATTCCAAAAAGCCAGAACGTGTTGCTCACTTACCTCATCAAATGTAAAGTATCGTATAAAGCAGAAAAGTTAAAAAAAAAAAAAACCTCATTAAGCAGAATCCAGTGGACTGAAACCATCAATTAATTCTAATTTTTGTAGGAAAACTCAAGTCACAAGCAAACAAGGCAACAATGCAGACTTATTTAAAGCAACTGTGGGCTCAAGTAATGGGATTACAGGACCCTGAAAATTCCATTAAGTACACCTCCCTTTCTGCTTCCATAATCTTTTTATTCCTTATACGAATATGTAATGACATCCTGCCTTAGGGACAACCCAAAGATGTTAATACTCAGCTCAAAAAAGAAGCTAGAGAGCAAATAGAGTACCAAAGCCCAAACACGCAGCAGAATGACAAAAGTAGGAAGGAGACAGAATCAGTTATTAGAAATGCAAATTAGAAAAATCTTATGTCTACCTAGTCAAGGGGCTGAAGCTAGGATCCAGCTGGAAGGCACTTTGTAAATGTCATGGATATATTCTGTGTCCTTGGGTGTTTCATGCCTCGGTTCCTGATGCCTTGTTGAGAGTGGAACTCTGCATCTACTAGCTCATAATCAGATTACGTAACAAGGCATTGTTAATGTGCCTCCCACTTGTTTAGGAGCTCTCAGAGGGCAAAAGCCATGACATGCTTTTGTAGACTCACTGAGTTTGGCACATAGAAAGTCCTTAATATACATTCGTGAGTGATTTAGCACACTGTCCAGTTTCTTTCATTTTCGACATTTTTACTCTTTGTGAATATTTTTAAAAAGAGAAAAAACTTTCATATACTAGAAAACATGCATTTATGCTCATTTTAGTGTAAGCATAAATATATGATAAAACTTTTAAATAGTAAAAATTAGAGCAAAAGACACTTTACTTTGGCCTCGGTTAATAAAAAGATTAAATCAATCCAACCATCACATTCACAAACCCCTTCTACAATCTTTCTATGGTTTATTAAATTTTAATATGCTGGCATACAGCTTATTTATTCACGCCAATAGAGTTAAAATTTCTCAAAATCTTTAATAGTATGCATAATTAGTGTTGCCTTCACAATTAATTCCCACCATCATAATCTGTAGAATAAGGACTAAATTAGATACAAACAGCAGGATTATGCCTTAATCCAGAGTGAAATTTGCTTGCTCCTGAGGAAAAGTATGAAGCATTTATTTAAAGTTGTCCACCATTGGCAGCTCAGAATCCATAGTTAAATATTTACTTCTTGTTAATTAGATTTATTCACTTTCATTCATGAGAAACCATTTATGAGCACCTATTATGTATTAGGCAATACTCTGCTATAGACATGGATTATGCATTCAAGGGACAGGGCAAGGTTCTGAGTAACTAATGAATTATGGGAAAGAGAAGCACAAGTTAGAAGAATGTTTCTAAAACGAGAATTGGGAATATTCAAAGGCTTTAATAATTTTATTTCTCTTTCTGATTTGGATCTAATAGTGACATCCGGGATTAATATTATCCATTATAACACTTGGGTCTGAGTTTATTCCCTTGGACTGTATTGCAATTTTTCAGGAAATTAGTCTCACCAAGCTGTATCATTGGAAAGACTTTGATAGTAAGTAGAGTTGTTATACATATGGATGAGTATGTCTCACATATAAAACAATAATTAGAAAAAAATGAATTTGTAATAGTAAAGTTTTGGTAGTAGCAACAGGCTAATGCTAGAGAAATTGGTTTTGGAGATCAGGAACTTAAAGTTGAAGCCCAATTATTCCATTTATTCAAAAGAAAAGCCTGAGAAAGATGGGCAGGAATGACAATATGTATTATCATTGTTACTGTGGTATGGATCCAATAGTAATATTAATCTCCTGGAGGCTATGTTGATATAAACTCAGGGATCCGATTTTAAATAATTAAAATCTGATTTTTTTAAATCAAACTAAATATTTAAGTACTTGGAAACACCAAGAATTTTTACTATTTGACTGCTCTAAAAATGAGTTTTCGTGCTTCCACCTTCAACTTAGGATGTAGAAAGATGTAAAGAGTACTACATCCACACTTATAAAAAGGAAAAACGCTAGACAGTCTGAACATTTACAAAAAATTTTGAACTCATCAGAGTTATAAGGCCACATGGCAACAAAATGATAGAAAATCTAAAGAAAGAGAGACAGCTTCAAGGAGAGAGAATATATAAGCACTTGTTTACCTGAAGCAGATGCCACTGAAAGCTATACTAGACAGTAAGAATTCACCTACAATTTTAAATGAGTACCTAGAGTCTGACTGAGAACTATCTTGAGAATATCATACGGGAAATTCAGACACAAGGGGAATTCGCACCCATTTGTAAAGTCTTTGCCATGGACCTCACTGGGTGCTCACCAGAAAAACTGGGAGCAGGGCCAGATTCCTGAGAGTTTCCCTCATGGTGGAGATTTACGAGAAGGAAACATCAGCTTTGGTGAGAAAGTCAGGACATCCAATCTTTGTCATTTTTCCTCTCTCTCCTGTAAAACAAAAGGCTTAAGCCACTAGAGGAAAGGAAGTAAATTTGGTTGTACTAAGGATACCAGTGAAGACACATTGCAGCAGGGAGAACGAAACAGAAAAAACTATCCTTGAAGAGGAGCAAAGATGCCTCTTGGACCCAGACCATTAAAGGTCTGCTACAGATGGGGGCAAAGCAAGATCACGGAGAAGGCACTTACCTCTGAGTACCGAGGACACAGGGCCTGCTTAGAAAGATGATAAATGTGAACAACCAGAGAGCACCACGACAATACTCTACCACCAGGCCTACAAATATCAAGTAAAGAGTGACAGCAATACACTTCAGGAATATGGGTACATTTATGAAGAGAGACCTTCCCTGAGATACAGGGACAAATGGAAAACATAAGCTCATAGTGAAGTAGACAATGAGGAAAAATACTGGCAAACCAGCACCCACCTTAGTTCAAGGCAAGGACAGATAATTTTAAAGCCTGTGATATGTTGAGGGTAAAATAGCAACCACAAAATTCAAACCCAGTGTGGTAAGCAGAATTTGAAATGTGTCCCTCCAAGATTTCCACCCCCTGGTTATTCGGTCAAACCCAAGTCTAGGTACTGCTGTGAAGGAACTTTGCAGATATCATTTAAGGTTATGGACTTAACAATTGGAAAATTACCCTGGCTTATGCAGATATGCCTGATTTAATCACTTGAGCCTTCTAAAAGAGAGAAATTTCACTGGCTGGAGGTGGAGAGGTGCAGCAGAAGAGGTAAGCAAAGGAAATGGTCAGGAAGGGTGTTCAGAGTGAGTCAAAGAGTAGGAAGAACTTGATCTACCACTGCTGGTTTTGAAGAGCAACAGAACCACGAGAAAAAGAATGTGGGTGCCTTCTAAAAACTTAGAAAGATCCCAGGCTAAGAGCCAGCAAGGATGCAGGATCTTAGTCCTACCAACATGTGGAAATGAATTCTTCCAACAATCTGAATGAGCTGGGAAGTAGAAAGTACCCCAGAGCCTCCAGATAAGAGCTAAGGTCAGCTGATACCTTGATTTCAGCCTTGTGAGACCTTCAGTAGAGAACACAGTCAAGTTCACCAAACTCCTGACATACAACAGAGTAAGATAAAAAACAGATGTTTTAATCCACTATGTTTGTAGTAATTTTTTACAGTAGCAATAAATAACTAATATGCTCAACTCAACTCTTGACTATATTGACTCAAATGCCTCATGAAAAGCCTAGGAGAAGAAAAGGCGTATACATTTCCAAACATAAGAACTATTTACCTCAGTCCGCACTGTGCTACACAAAGTGTCCAATTTTCAAGAAAGAAGTTATAAGACATAGAAAAAAGAAAGAATAAAACAAAACATGGTCAGGAGACAAAGAAATCAACAGAACAATATAGATATAACACAAATGTTAGAATTATTGGGCAGAAAATTTTAAATAACCATGATTAATGTGTTAAAGGCTCCATTAGAAAAGATACATACCATAATCAGATAAGTAATTTTAACAGAAATAAGGAAGGTATAAGAAATAATGTAAATGCAAGAGACAGAAATCACAGTAACAGATTATGGAGAATAACTTCCATAGACTCATCGGTAGCATTGACACAGCCAATGAAAGAATGAGTTAGCTCGAAGACAGATCAATAGAAATAACCCAAACTTAAACAAAAAGGGAAAAAGAAATGAAAAAGAAAGACCATTCAAAGACTATGCTATGGGATGATATTTAAATGTCTAATATATGTGGAACTAGAATCCCAGGACATTAGGGAGAGAGGGGGCAAAAGAAATGTTTGAAAAAACAATGTTATAAAACATCAAAAGCACAATTCATAATGGAAAAACTCAATAAATAGAACTGCATTAAAATTAAAAACTCTGCTCTGCAAAAGACACTGGTAAGAGAATGAAAGGACAAGTCACCAACTGGAAGAAAATATTTGCAAAACGGCTAACAGGTAAAGGACTTATATCCAAAATACATAGAAAGAATTTTTAAAACTCAACAATAAGAAAACAAATAACCCAACTAAAAAAAGAGCAAAAGACTTAAACAGATACCTCAGCAAAGAAAGTTTAAAAATAGCAAATAAGCATACAAAATGTGCTCAGCATCATATGTCACTAAGGAATTATAAATTAAAACAACCATAAGATATACTACATACTTATTAGAATGGCTAAAATCTAAAACACCGACAATGCCAAATGCTGACAAGGAATTGGACTAACAATGATGTTAGAAATAGCTGATGGGAATGTAAAATGGCACATCCAGTTTGGAAGATAGTTTGGCAGTTTCTTACAAAACCAACCATACGCTTAGGACATGATCCAACAATCATGCTTGTTGGTATTTCTCAAATGAATTGAAAACTTTTCTATAAACAAATACCTATACACCTCTCGTGTATCAATATAGGCTTATCAATTTTAACAAATGCACAACACTGATAGAAGCTGTTAAAAACATGAGAGATGAGGAGGTGGTTATGTGGGAACTCTATACTTTTGCAGAATTTTTTGTGTAAATCTAAAATGTCTCAAAAATATGAAATGTATTAATTTTCAAAAGTTAACAAGTGTCATAATTTTCCAAAATTTGTGACAGATCTATACTCATTACAGATGATACACAGATCCAAGAAGGTCAGTGAGCACCAAGGAGAAAAAATAAGAAAATGACAACAAAAACACACTTGGACATATTATATTCCCAATACTGAAAAATGGAGAGAGAGAGAGAGAGAAACTTGAAGGAAGCCTGAGAAAAAAGATACGTTTCACACATTAGGAAAAAAGATATGAATTTCAACAGACTTCTCATCAGAAATGTTTCAAACTAAAAGACAATGCAAGAACATCTCAAAACTGCTGACAGAAAATAACTGTCAAGACAGAATTCTGTATCAAATACAATTTTCATTAAAAAAAGAAGGTAAACTAAAAACATTTTCAGGGGGCTAACCTGGGAGCATAGTGGTTAAGTTTGTGCATTTGGATCCTGGGTGTGGACCTACACACTGGTCATCAAGCCATGCTGTGGCAGCATCCCACATACAAAATAAAGGAAGACCGGCATGGATTTCAGCTCAGCAACAATCTTCCTCAAGCAAAAAGAGGAAGTTTGGCAACAGATTTTAGCTCAGGGCCAACATTCCTCACCAAAAAAAAAAAAAAAAAAAAAAATTCCAGGCTAACAAAAACTTACAGAATCATTGACAACAGACCTGCACTATAAGAAAGTTCTTCAGAGAAAAGAAACATAATCAAATAAACACTTGGGATATACACAAGTAAATGAAGAATACTGGAAGTGGCATAAATGAACTTAAATGAAAAATTTATTTTTGTTCCCATTTTTAATTGCTCTGAAGATAGCTTACTGTCTAAAGTAAAAATAGTAGCAACAAATTTTGTGTTTACAACATATGCAAAAAAAATGGCAATGATAGCAAAAAAGATAAGAGGAAGAAATTGAACATATACTATAGTAAGAAGAGAAAATTAGGAGTATACTATAGTAAGGGGAAAGAAATTGGGAGTACATTACAGTAAATTCTTTCCACTACACATGAAATGATATAGTAGTACTTGAAGATTGGCTCTGATTAATTAAAGATGTATACTGTAAAGCCTAGGTGAACCACTAAGCAAATTAAAAATGAGTTATTATTAATAAGTTAATAGTGGAGATAAAATGGAATAAAAATAAGCAACTGATTAATCCAAAGCAAAGAATAAAAATATGAAAAAAACAAAGAAAAGAAAGGAATAATAGAATAGAGCAGTATGGTAAATTGCAACCCAAGCATATCAATCATTATATAAAAATCTAAATTGTCTAAACTCACCAATTTAGGACAGTGATTGTTATATTGGGTAAAATAGGAAGACCCAAATATATCTGGTTTTAGGGAAGCCAGCTTTAACTATGAAATCATAAACAGGCTAAAAATAAAAGAATATTTTATATATATATATATAAATATATATACACATACATCTCCTATTCAAACACTAATCAAAAGAAAGCTTTGGTAGTTTATTAATAGCGAACAAAATAGATTTCAGAACAAGGAATATTACCAAGGATAAAAACATTACATAATAATAAAGCAGCAAATTCTCCAAGAAGATATAACATTCCTAAATATGTATGTATCTAACAACATAGCTTCAAAATAAATTAACTAATGGAACTAACAGGATAACCAGACAAATCCACAATTATAGTTGAATACTTCAACACTTCTCTCTTAGTAATTGATAGAACGAGTAGACAGAAAATGAATAAGTATACGGAAGATTTGAACAACACTATCCACAGATTGACCTTATTTACATTTTAGAACACTTCACTCAGTAAGAGTAGGATATGCAGTATTTTCAACTGAACATGGAACATTCACCAAGATAGACCAAATTCTGAGCCATGAAAAATTTTTTTAAATTAAAAGTTAAAAACCAGGGGCCTGCCCCATAACGTGGTGATTAAGTTTGGTGCACTCTGCTTTGGCGGCCTAGATTCACAGGTCCAGATCCCAAGTGCAGATCTATACCACTCATCAGCCATGTTGTGGTGGCAACCCACATATAAAGTGGAGGAAGATTGGCACAGATGTTAGCTCAGGGCTAACCTTCCTCAAGCAACAAAAAGAGGAAGATTGGCAACAGATGCTAGCTCAGGGCTAGTCTTTCTCAGCAAAAGAACAAAAAACAAAAAAATAAAACAAAAATCAATGAAATTGAGAATGAAAACAATAGAGACGATCAAAGAAACTAAAAGTTAATTCTTTGGGGGGAAAAAAACAACAAAGCTACAAAGCTAATGAGCCAGTAGCCAAAATGACCATGGAAAATGGGAAAAGATGCCAATTTTCAGTGTTAGAAATGAACAAGAAGACATCACTACAGACCTTACAGACATTAAAAGGATAATAATGGCACAATGCAGAAAACTCTACAGCCATACATTTGATGACTTAGACAGAATATATAAATTCTTTAAAAGACACCACCTGCTAAAGCTCACTTTAGAATAAATAGATAACAAGAATAGTCCTAAGCTATGAAATAAATTTATTTTCTAGTTAAAAATCTAAAAAGGAAAACTCCAGCCCCAAATGACTTTGTTGTTGAATTATACCAAACATTCAAGGAAGACATTATTGATTCTACACAAACTAGTCCAGAATATAGAAGAGGAGGAAATATTTTTACCTCTTTTCATGAGATAAGCATTACACTGAACATTACAAGAAAATAAAACTACAAACCAATATCCCTCATGAACAAAAATGTAAAACTTCTAAACCAAATACATTAAAAAATTTATTAAAAATATATAATGCATCATGACAATGTGAAATTTATCCTGAGAATTTAAGGCCAGTTCAACATTCAAACATCAATCAATGTCACTCATAATATCAGCAGATTAAAAATAAAGTTATACGATCACTTCAATAGATGTAGGAAAAGAATTTGAAAAATCCACCATCTGTTCCTGATTAAGAGTAACAAAAAAAAAAAAAAAAAAAAAACTCTCTCAGCAAACTAGGAATAAAAGGAAAATTTCAAAATATGATAAAGGGTATGCACAAAAATATTACAGCCAACAATTTACTTAATGATGACAAGACTGAATGTTTCCTCCCTTACAGTTGAGAACAAGACAAGGACATCTACTCTCATCATTTCTTTTCATCATGGTACAGGTACTATGCAATAAAGCAAGAAAAAGATAAAAAGTATACAGATTAGAAAGGATGAAACAAAACTCTCTCTATTTAGATATGATTATCTATGTAGAAAATCTCATCCCAAGGAATCCATAAATAAAGTACTAAAAAGTGAGTTTAACAACATCACAGTTGAATAAATACATACAAACAAAGCATTTCTATAAGATAGTAACATACTATTGAAAATGGAAATAAAAATGATACCATTTATAATAGCAACACAAAATATAAAATAGGTATAAATGCTTCAAAATAGATGCAAGATCTGCATGCTGAAAACTAGAAAACACTAAGGAAAGAAATCAATTCTATATAAATGTAGAATTATACCAAGGTAGTGAATTAGAAAATTCAATATTGTTAAGCTGTCAATTCTCTCTAAAATTATAATTTCTATTCTTATATTTCTAATCAAAACCCTGCAGGGATGTTTTGTGGAACTGCACAAGCAGATTCTAAAAGTTATATAAGAATGCAACGAAACTAGAATATATAAAAAGAATTTTGAAAAGGAAGAACAAAATTGTTGAACTCAAATTACCTGATATCTGAATGTATTATAAAAACTGTAATAGTCCAAAAAGAAAGGTATTAGATAATGGGTAGACATATGGATAAATGACACAGAAAAGAAACTTCAGAAATTTACTCACAAAAATCATATCAATTGATTTTTGACAAGAATGCAAAGGCATTTCAATGGAGAAAGAATAATCTTTTCATAGATTATTAGATATAGATATCCATATAAAAAATGAACTTTAATCCATCCTTCACACTCTACACAGAAATTTGCTTAAAATGGATTATAGACTTAGACATAAAACTTTGCTCTGAAAACTGAAAATCTTTGTAAACTTGAGTTAAAAGTAAATGTTTTCAGAGACAACGTAAAGTATTTCTGTAAAAGAAAATTTTCCATAAAAAAGTAATTGAATTTTATCATAATTAAGAACTTACATTCTTCCAAAGACAATATTAAAGGAACAAAAAAGCCACAATTTATAAGAAAACATTTCCATATCAAATATCTGATAACTTGCATCCAGAATATATAAAGAAATCTCAAAAGTCAATAATAAAAAAGCTATCGTCCCAAACAAATTGGGCAAAATATTTAAACAGACACTTAAGTAAGGATAAAAAGATACAAAATAAACACATGAAAAATGATCAACATCATTAGTCTTTAGTGAAATGCAAATTAAAACCATAATAAGATACAACTACAATATATTTGAATGCCTAAAATTTTAAACAAAAACTAACAATACCAAGTGTAGTCCAAGATGAGGAGTAATTGGCACTCTCATACACTACTAGTTGGAATATACAATGGCACAACAATTTTGAAAAAGCATTTGACAAATTTTTAAAATGTTAAATATGCACTTGCCAGTAATATCCTTCCCAGAATTTACCAATGTGAATTGAAAGCAAAAATTCCACATTTAAAGTATTATATAAATTGAAAGTGAATGTTCATACAAAAATCTGTGGGTAAATGTTCTTAGCACCTGTATTCACAATCACCCAAGGCTTGAAACAACCCAAATGTTTCTTGGCTGGGGAATGGATACACACACTGTGGTACATCCATGCAATGTAATTCTACTCTTCCTTTTTTCTTTTTCTTTTTTTTTTTTGGTGAGGAAGATTTGCTCTAAGCTAACATCTGTGCCAATTTTCCTCTATTTTGTATGTGGGTCGCTGCCACAGCATGGCTTGACAAGTGGTGTGTAGGTCCACACCTGGGATCCAAATGTGCAAACCCCAGCCACCAAAGCAGAGCACACTGGACTTAATCACTGTGCCATGGAGCTGGTCCCTGGAATTCTACTCAATATTAAAAATGAATAAACTATTGGCAGACACAACATGAATGAACCTCAAATGCATTTATCTCAAACAAAGAAGGCAGACTCAAAAGGTTGCATACTGTATAATTCCGTTTTTATGACCTTTTTGCAAAGCCAAAACTAAAGAGACAGAAAACAATTCAGTTGTTGCTAGAAGACGGGGTGGAGAGTGGGGTGATGACAAAGGGACATGGGAGGATTTGGGGCACTGACAACATTGCTTTATATTTTGGTCCTGGTGGTGGTTACACAAGAATATACATTTGGCAAAACTCACAGAACAGTACATTTAAAAGAGTGGATATTTCTGAGGTCAGCCTGGCCACACAGTGGTTGGGTTTGTGGGCTCCGCTTCAGTGGCCTGGAGTTCATGGGTTCCAATCCTGGGAACAGACCTATACCCCACTCATGAAAGTCATGCTGTGGTGGCATCCCACACACAAAATAGAGGAGAATTGGCACAGATGTTAGCTCAGGGACAATCTTTCTCAAGCAAAAAGAGGAAGATTGGCAACAGATGTTAGCTCAGGGCCAATCTTCCTCACAAAAAAAGAGAGGAATTTTTCTTTATGAAAATTAGACCTTAGTAAAAAGAAAAGAAAAATATTCTGTTGAATAAAACTAACTTCTGATTATTGAAATCAAATAAGTCGTGCTTCTGGTAGTGGAGAGGGAGTCAGTGACTAACTGGAAAAGAATGTGAGGAAAGTCTCTACATTGATGGCACTGTTCTGTATCTTGATATGCTTATATCAACATTGAACAGTGCACTTAAGGTTGGAATATTCACCAGACATAAATCACACCACATTTAAGAAGTCTTAAAAATATAAACTTTCACTATGGTTTATTTAATGAAACAAGAAAATAAAAAGACTGCTTACAATTAAATAGTTTTTTTATCCTGAACTGTTGTGTAAAGTTTTAAACTAGGTGATGCAAGAAAAACTGGGCATATCTAAGAAACATTGTTTCATTTTTACCTTTCAACAGCCCCTCTTCCCTGTCCTCCACCAGATTTTTGAAGAAAGGAATGTAGATGCCAGAAACAAGTTTTTTCCATTAATAACGAATAATTAAGAGGATTTTAAATTAAAAGGTTCATGCTGATTCTTTTATATTCTTATCTTTTCCTCAAAATGTAGTTTGCAGAATCATGCCTAAAAAAGCAATTTTGGAAAACTGTGGATGGCAGATTAATATTGATTTTCAGACATCCAGCATGGGTTGTGAAATTCAATGTACCATTTAAAATACTTGGAGTGAATGCTTGAATTATTTCTAAAATAAAAAAAATACATATATTCTTAGAGAATGAATTAAATATCACTCAAATAAGAATAACATAGATGAAAATTTCTTTCTACATTTTTGTGAAGTTATTAAAAATTTGAAAGTGCTATAGTTATTGATGTATTATGGATTTTTTAAAATTCACACACACAAGAAAACCTGATAGCAAAGTGCAAACAGAAAACTACAGCAAAACTATTCTGAAAATCAAAATGTGATGAAAGGCTAAGAAAGAAGGGCAATTAAATTAAATGTTGGTATCGTCATATAAATTTTACACCAAGTTTTGCACCATTTATCTTTCAAGGGCCTATCTTCTGCACTGCCACATGGTTGACAGCTCCTGCAGTTTGGCTCCTGTTTGGATCCCACACAAACATGCTCTCTATTCCAATGAAATTAAGAGCTGTGTTTATTGAAGATGGAAAAGATTGCTTAACATTAAGTATTTCATCATTTTCTGCAGCCTGACTTAGTTTTCATTGAAAGTCTAATGAATATATTCAAGCTCCAGGGGAAACCACAGCCAGGAACGCAAATGGTAGATTTGAGTCAGAACCAGAGTAACTGCTTGTCTCTCCTCTCAGCATGGGATGAACACTTCATAGCATTTTCACTTTCCTCTTTCAAAAAAGAAGCCTATCTTCTTGAAAATGAAAAAAAAAACCCAAATTTCACCTATCTGATTTCTCATTTGCCCTTTGTTTTTGCATTTGTCCTCTATTTTGCATTTATATTTGACATTTACTAGGCAGAATTTTGTTTTTTAGATTATTCAAATACGCAGGACAGAATTGGCTAAGGAGTTTTGTGATTATGGCTTCAGCTATGCTTTGTTTATGGACATAAAATTCTTCTCGGTTACTTTTCTAATTAATCTTATAGTGGTTCATACCGCATATCAGAGGATTCATAGTATGTGTAGAGGGTCAATTTAACTCACACCATGACTATGTCATGTAGAACTAGGCCAAAAATGATCAGGACCTAGAAATTTATGTCCAAACAGTTCAAAAATAAAGCCTTGAAATCTACACCTTAGGGTCATCTGTATAGAGTGTCAGACATCCAGATGAAAATGGAAAATTGGGTAACCAAAATGGCAACATAGGTGACCCCAGCTTCCATCCCCTCAGAACGATCAAGAATTAGACAGCTACCCATGAACAAAAACAGTTCTGGAAGAACTCTGGAGTCCACTTAAGAAATTTTAGCAACACAGTGCAACAAAAAACCTGAGAATAAATGCACAGGAAGAGAAAGAAGACAGCTTAATTTTGCCTACGTCATCCCATCCCCCAAGCTGGCATTGCTCAGCACCAAGAGGGAACTTCCCACCTAGAGAGAGTTCCTCTCATCAGAAAAAAAGATTGGAGTGAGTGACCAGCTTCCTCAGCCTTTCTGGGTAATGCTGAAAGGTCCCACTTCAGTTTCACTCCACCCAGACTGGCAAAGATAAGATCTATATAGATGGCTAGAAACAAGGAAGAAAAGCAGGGACTGCCAATAGCAGCCATGCAGCAGGATCAATCATGGTTCACAGTGACCTCTACAGACAAGCCCAGCAGATTTCAACTAAAGAAGGAACCAATGGCCAGCACAGCTGCCATAGACCACTACAGATTTCACATTAGCTCACACCAGCTGCCTAAGTCCCTCTCCACTCCCTCCCCATCCCCTCCCCCTCCACCCGGACAGAGTTCAGGAACTGCCAACAGCAACTGGCTCAGACCTCTGTGGCTGTATGAGTACAAGACACCAGCCCAGACTCCCAAGGCTAACCGCCACCACCCTGCATGTTCTCAGGGCTAGCCCTTCCAGCTATACACTTGTATGACTTTGGTCTGACACTGTCACCAGACCTCCACCTCACACTCAGAGTGAGACTGTACAGACAAGAGAAAGAAGGCTGATAAACAATGCCCCACAGCTGTTTTTTGCCCTGGGTCAGGCCCTATCTTGTGTGATTGGGCTATACCACTGCTCTCACCTGAAGCTACCCCCTCCAGCTTTGCACCTGCACACCACCAGCCCATCTACAGTCACTAGCCTCAATTACAGTGTGCACACTGAGGGGTGAGCTTGTGCAGCTACAGAAGAGCACGCTGACAGCCAGGGACCCCATAGCTGCCAGTGAACTCTTGGTTGGCCCCATAATTTGCTACTACATAATTTGTCTACACTGGCACCCCCCACTATGTGTATGTCTGCAATCAGCCCCTGACACTGCATAGGTATGCGTAGCTGGCTCCCAGAGCCAAGTGTATGTACAACACCTGCTCCAGCCACCACTTTTGCCTGCTCTGGCCCTTAGATGCTGGAGGCACCACTGAGAACCTCAACAGCTCATGCAGCCACTGTGGACCCCACATAGTGCTCACCAAGAACTACACAGTTGCCAAGGCTGCACACTCTAGCAGCCAGAGCCAAAGAGAAATCACACTCTCCCAGACCCAGTGCTGCCACATGTCCCTGCACCACTAAACCCAGGATCACAGCATGCTCAAGCATGCCCCTAACTGCAGATGAAAGTCTTCCCTTATCAAAGTCAGTTCATAAGCCCTGGAAGAAGTGACTGTTTCTTCAAATGCAAAACATGTATGCAAGGCTATGCAGGGATCATGAAGAATCAGGGAAACATAACTCCACCAAAGGAATACAGTAAAACTCCAGCAACTAGACCCAAAGAAATGGAGATCTAGGAAATGCTCCACAAAGAAGTCAAAATAATTGCACTAAAGATGTTCAGAGAACTACAGTAGAACACAGATAAACAATTTAATGACATCAAAAAAATATATAAAAACAAAATAAGAAGGTCAATAAAGAGTTAGAAACATTAAAAAAGACTAAACAAAACTTTTGGAGCTGAAGAATACAATGACTGAAAAATTCAATATGGAGCTTCAACAGCAGACTTGACTAACCATAAAAAGGAATCAGTGAGCTGGAGAACATCAATATAAACTGTCTAATCAGAGAGGCAAAAAGACAAAAGAATGAAAAGAAATAAAGAAAGTGTATAGGACTTATGGGAAACCACCAAGAGAAACAATGTACACATGATTGGAGATCCAGAAGGAAAGAGACCCAGAGAAAGGAGTAGAAAGTTTCTTTAAAGAAATAAAGTCTTGGAACTTCCCACACCTGGGGAGAAATTCAGACATTCAAGTTCATAAAGCTAATAAGTCATCACAAAACTTCAACTCAAAATGAGCTTCTCCAAGACACATTATAAGAAAACAGTCTAAAATCAAAGACAAAGAGAGAATTTTAAAAGAAGTAAGAGAAAAATATTCTCTTATACAAGGGAATGCCCATGAGGTCATAAGCAGATTTCTCAGCAGATACCTTGCAGGCAAGAGAAAAGAATGATATATTCAACGTGCTGAAATAAAGGAACTGCCAACCAAGAATATTTTCCCAGCAAAGTTGTCCTTTATAAACGAAGGCAATATAAACACTTTCCCTAACAAAGAAAAGCTGATTGAATCATCACCATTAAACTGGCCTTACAAGAAATGCAGAAAATAATTCTTCAAGCTGAAATAACAGGATGCCAATTACTAACACTAAAATATATGAAAATATACAAAACAATGGTAAAGGTAAGTATGTGTCAGATTTAGGTTACTCTAATACTGTTATACGGTTGTGTGTTAACTAGTTAACATTTTGTAAAATTACAAAAATATTAAAAAATAACTATAGCTACAATTTGTTAATGAATGTGAATGTAAAAGGATGTAAATAGTGATATCAAATACATGAGAGGATGGAATAAGAGTAGGTTTTAGTATGCAATCAAAGTTGAATTATCAGTGTAAAATAGGCTGTTACATACATATATACATATATATATATAAATACATATATATGATGTTTTATGTAAGCCTCATGGTAACCACAAAGTAAAAACCTACAGGAGATTCACAAGAGATAAAGAGAGGGGAATCAAAGCATACCACTGAAGAAAATCATGAATTCACAAAGGAAGGCAGCAAGAGAGGACGAAGGGAACAAGAGAACTGAAAAACAGCCAGAAAACAATAAAATGGCATTAGTAAGTCTTTACCCATCAATAATTACTCTAAATGTAAATAGATTGAATTCTCCAATCAAAAAACAGAGTGGTTAGACAGATAAAAACACAAGAACCAACTATATATTGCCTACAAGAGGCTCATCTCAGTTTTAAGAACTCTCATAAGCCCAAAGTAAAGGGATGGAAAAAGATATTACATGCAAGTGGAAACCAAAAGAAAGTAGGGGTGGCTATACATATATGAGACAAAATAGACTAAGCCAAAATGATAATAAGAGAAGAAAATGGTCATTATATAATGATAAAGGGGTCAATTCAACAAGAAGATATAGCAACCACAAATATATATGCACCCAACATCAGAGCACATAAACATATTAAGCAAATACTTACAGATATGAAGGGGAAATAAACAACAATACAATTATAGTAGGGAACTATAATACTCCACTTTTAACAATGGATAGATCATCCAGCGAGAAAATCAATGAAGAAACATTGGACTTGAACCACACTTTAGATCAAATGGAACTAGGAGACATATAAAGAATATTCCATCCAACAGTAGCAGAATACATATTCTTCTCCAGCACATTTGAAATATTCTCCAAAATAGGTCATATGATAAGTCACAAAAGAAGTCTTAGCAAATTTAAGATCGAAATCATACCAAGTATCTTTTCTGACCACAATAATATAAAACTAGAAATCAATAACAGCAGGAAAGCTGGGAAATTAACAATTATGTGGAAATTAAACAACACATTCCTGAATACCCAATGGTCCATGAAGAAATCAAAATGGAAATCAAAAAAAAATCTTGAAACAAATGAAAATGAAAACATGACATATCAAAACCTACTGAATGCCGCAAAAGCAGTTCTAAGAGGGAAGATTAAAAGAATAAATACCTATATTAAGAAAAAAGAAAGATCTCAAAAAATAACCTAACTTTACAGCTCAAGGAACTAGGAAAAGGAGAACAAACTAAACCCAAAGTTAGCAGAAGGAAGTAAATAACAAAGATCAGAGAAGAAATAAATGAAATAGAAACCAGAAAAACAATAGAAAGGATCAAAAAAATAAGAGCTAGCTTTCTGAAAATATCAACAAAATTGATAAACCTTTAGCTACACTAATTCATAAAAAAAGAGAGATGACTCAAATAAAATCAGAAAGGAAAAAGGAGACATTACAACTGATACTACAGAAATACAAAATAATATGAGAGACTACTACATATAATTATATGCCAACAAACTGATAACCTAGAAGAAATGGATAAATTTCCAGAAACATACAATTTACCAAGACTGAATTATGATGAAATAGAATATCTGAACATACTAATAATGAATAAGGAGATTGAATCAGTAATCAAAAATCTTCCAACAGTTAAAAGCCCAGAACCAGATGGCTACACTGATGAATTCTACCAAACTTTTAAAGAAGAACTAATACCAATCTGTCTCAAGCTCTTAAAAAAAATTGAAGAGGACAGATCATTCCCAAATTCATTTTATGAGGCCATAATTACCCTGATACCAAAGCCAGACAAGGACACTACAAGAAAAGAAAACTATAGACCAATATTCTTGATGAATATAGACACAAAAATTCTCAACAAAATATTAGCAAACCAAATTCAACAGCACATTAAAAGGATAATACACCATGATCAAGTGGGATTTATCCCTGAGATGCAAGGATGTTTCAACATATGCAAATCAATAAATGTGATAGACCACATTAATAGAATGAAAGATTTAATTCCATGATCATCTCAATTGATGCAGAAGAGACATTTGAAAAAATACTACATTCTTTCATGATAAAAATGCTCAAAAAATTGGCTATAGAAGGAACATACCTCAACATAATAGAGGCCATATATGACAAACCCATAGGTAACATCATACTCAATACTGAAAGTTTAAAAGCTTTTCCTCTAAGATCATGAACAAGACAAGGGTGCCCACACTCACAACTCCCACTCAACATAACACTGGAAGTCCTGGTCAGAGCAGTCAGGCAAGAAAAAGAAATAAAATTGTATTCAAATTAGGAAAGAAGAAGTAATATTTTCATTTTTTGCCAATGATATGATTTTATATATAGAAAATCCTAAAGACTTCACCAAAAACTGTTAGAACTAATCAATGAATTCAGTAATGTTGCAGCACACAAAAGGAGCATACAGAAGTCAGTTGTTTTTCTCTACTTAACTGTGAAACATCTGAAAAGGAATAAAATAATCCCATTCACAATATTATCAAAAACAATACAATACTTAGGGATAAATTGAACCAAGGAAGTAAAAGATCTGTACACTGAAAATTACGACTTTGATGAAATAAATTGAAGAAGACACAAACAAAAGGAAATCTATCCCATGTTCGTGAATTGAAAGAATGTTGTTAAAATGGCTGTACTGCCCGAAGCCATCTATAGATTCAATGCATTCCCTATCAAAATCCCAGTGGAGTTTTTCACAGCAATAGGAAAAACAATCTTAAAATGTGTGTGGAACCACAAAAGACCCCAAATAGCCAAAGCAATCCAGAGAAAGAAGAGCAAAGCAGGAAAACTTACGCTTCCTGATTTCAAACTATAGCTATATAGTTATATATGGGGGGGGCAAGGTGGTGTGAAATGTGGAGAGAAGTGATTGGAGGTGAGGAGAGGTGAGGTAATTGATGATGTGTGCAAGCGTAGTCAGACTCCATGTCTCTTCATAGGATGCATGCTCACAAAATGACAGCATTATCATGATCTGAGGGTGGAGCTTTTACCTTCTTGACGTTAAAAAGGTCACCTATCGGACATCTGCGCGGGCCCAGTTGATGAGTTGGTCTCAACCAACCTGGAGTGGACAAAGGGGTTCTAATTCCTGAAGAACAGCTCAAACACCCATTACCATGGTGACCAAGACTCCAGGGAAATGTTATCTGTAGGAACCTAGTGGGAGTCAGATAGCATATTGCCTAAAAAGCAAGTTAACAATGGATGAGTTAAACAGCTAAAAGCTATAACCAGTAATTGCAAAAAGGAAAAAAAAAAAAACTTTAGTTCCTAGCTACTTAATCATCAATGGCTGTTTGCCAGTTTCAGTAACTATCTGGCGAGACAGACAGCAAGGGTCCTAAGAGAATATGTGAGGACCTGACCTTGTTCTCAGTCACTACTATATGGTACTTATTTAAGGAAGACAATCAAGCTCCCCTGTTGTGCTCAGTCTGTAATAATAGATATGGTTGGCCCTGTATTTCAGGCCCACTGGTGCAAGCAGTATCACCCTTGAGGCCCTAGGTTGTGGCCCTGCCCCTGAAGCCTGGCCCAATGAAACTGATGAAACCAAGGAGGGAGCCTTGCCTTGTGAAACTAAGGAAGAAACAGCCTTGCCTCACTGCCTCCTTCCCTGGCCCCCTAGCTTGTGCCCTGTGGGCCTGTGGTGGGAATGGCAGCCCTGCTGATATCTAAAGCAATTTCTAAGTCATTCTTCTTTTTCTTGAAGGATGACACATGTCTGCAACTGAATAGTTCTATTATCCCATCTTATAGAATCCTAGAAGTCTGACAGCCTTCCTTCATTTTGCCCTGTCACTGTCCCCTTTAGTCCAAGTTGTCAGTGTTTCTGCGAGTAGAATTCCATCTCTGGTCCAGGCTCCTGCTGAAATGGCTGATTAGCTCCATAAATCACATCCATAATCTCTTTATTGAGGGATTGTCCAGCCACACTGTTGCAATATGTATAGGCAGAGAATTTTCCAAATCTTTAAGTTCTAGCTTCTTTTTGCTTAACACTTTATCCTTCAATTTATCTCTCTTCTCTCACATTTAACTATAAGCAGCGTGGAGAAACCAGGCCACAACTTAAACACTTTATTTGGAAATCTTCTCAGCTAAATATCCAAGTTTATCATTTGTTTATCATTTCCAATTTCTGCTTTCCACAAACACTAGAACCCAATTCAGTCAAGTTTTGCCACTTTATAGTAACAACGGTCTTTCTTCCAGTTTCCAATAACATGTTTCTCATTACCAACAGATCTCAAGAGAATCACCTTTAACATCCATATTTCTAGCAACAGTCTCTTCAAGTCAGTCTAGACTTTTTCTAACATGCATCGCCAAACTCTTCCAGTGTTTACCTATTACTCAGTTCGAAAGCCTCTTCCACGTTTTTAGAAATTTGCTACAGAAGTGCTTCAATTCTCAGTATCAAAATCTGCATTACCCAGGGTGCTCCAGAGAAAAACACAATTGACAGGATGTGTGCATGTTTGTATGTGTGTGTATTTATTTATTTTAAGGAATTGGTTCATTCAATTGTGGAGGTGCAAGTCCAAGTCCAATATCTATAGGGTGGGCCAGCAGGCTGGAGACTGAGGGAAGACTTACAGTCTGAGTTCAAAGGCAGTCTGCTGGCAGAATTCCTTCTTGCTCAGGAGACGTCAGGCTTTGCTCCATTACGACCTTCAACTAATTTGATGAGACCCACCCACATTATGGAGAGTAGTCTGCTTTACTCAAAGTCCAATGATTTAAATGTTAATCTCATCCAAAAATATCTTCACAGAAACATCCAGAATAATATTTGACCAAATATCTGAGCATAGTAGCCCAGCCAAAATGACGCAAAAATTAACTATCACAGTCTCCCAAAACTTCACATCTATTCTGAACCTCAGAATGTTATCTTATCTGAAAACAGGGTCTTTGCAAATGTAATTAGTTAAGATGAGGCCGTAATGGATTAGGGTGGGCCCTAAACCTAATGTAACCAGTGTCCCTATAAGAAGAGGAAAAGACATACAGACACACCATGAAGAAGGCCATGTGATCATAGAGGTGGAGGCAGGAATGACGCAGCTACGAGTCACGGAATGCCAAAGATTGTTGGCCATCACCGAAAAATGGGCAGAGGCGAGGAAAGACCTCCCCTAGAGCCTTCAGAATGAACATGGCCCTGCCCGCACCTTGATTTCAGACTTCCAGCCTCCAGAACTGTGACAGAGTAGATTTCTGTTATTTAAAGCACCAAGTTTGTTATAATTCATTATTCGAGCCCTAGGAAACTAATACACATAACATCTTTTGTATGTTCTTTGCATATTCTGCAGTTAGGGCAAATAATCTATATTAGCCCCTAAAATTTCTTAAGGTAGAATAACGCCAATTCTTGATTGTGACTTATCTATGAGGAATCACATTCCTAGACAGTGAAATCTTCTAGAGCTCTCTATGTGTAATAAAAGATAATAAATGACCCTATTATCAGAAGTTTACAAAAGGTTAAAATCCTGAAATCATATTTTTTAGCTGCTGTCTTTGGAACTGAGAAAGTCTCGATGTAAACTTACATCTCTCTTCTCCAAGCTGATAATTGTAAAATGCAAGATTTGTCTCCAATTAAAGAAACTTGAGGCATCAATCACTTTAGAATGTTTGGTTTGTTGGATTAGAAAAGAAATGGAATACTTTTCCAAAAGGTATGGATCAAGGGCAAAGTGCCAAAAGAAATCCTAACCTGAGGCATAGGCATGAGGTAGAGTTGTGACAGGTACTCCTCAGTTGATGGGAAAAACATAATCATGTGAACTTGGTCTTTAGGTTTCTGTGACTGTTGATATGCATATGTGTGTGGGTGTGTGTAATGAGGATAATGATTAAAAGATGTAGGATATGAGGGGAAACTGTCAATGTTGATATGAACTACAAAGACTAGCAAACCAGCAAATTAAGAAGAAAAATAAAATTGTGATTTGGTTTTATAAATGTGTTAGTAATTATAGTCATTTATTTGAAGTGCCTACTATTGATGCCTAATTGCCATGCAGTTCAACAATAATTATGCATATTATTAAATATACACCTTAACATTAACTTTGTCATACATCATGTTTGGTTAAGGCACTCAGTTCCGTACATGAATACTCCAGTCTCCCTAGTTCACCTCTCTAGTTATCTATTCACAATTTAGGAAATAAGAGAGGGAAGAACAGAAGATACAAGATACAGTTTTATGAATCTGACTAAGTGATGACTGAGACGGTCTGTAAGATGAATATTCTTAGGGAGAAGAAGGCAGAGTTCTGCAGGTGCCAATTTCATCAGAGGTTAAGCGCTAGGCTTTGGGTACTCCTCAGACCTCAGTTTGGTAAGCTGACTCATTAGATGCCAAGAATGGCAGCACCACAATGGAGTACTGAAACACTAAGGAAATACTTCCATTACTTGACTCTCTCTGTACCATGCCTCCACCTCCATCCTCTGCCAACATCACCTATAATAGCCAATAAACTCCTTCTAGGTCAATTTCTAGACTAAAAGGAATTAGCTAGGTTGGCTGATCTCTGAAAAAAATCTGTTGACTTAAAGAAATACCCAATAAGTTTCCAAAGAGAAATGAAGCTAAAGGTCTAGCTAGTTTGCATTATTTGGTGTCATTGATGAAAAGTAATACACTGAGTTCTCTCAGATGGTCTCATATAATAACCTTGAAAATCCTATCATCTACAATTACAATGAATTTCACCAGAGAAGTGGCAACAGCCTCCTGAACTGTCAGCTCCATACTAGGGATCACAGTCATTGCCCAGATAATAGGTCAGAGAGAAGTGAGTCTATACATTGATTCAAGGGCAACCTTTTTACTCATAAACATGTACTCAACTTCAATTGTGACAGACAGGTACTTGGCTGTTTTCCATTTGGAAGACTATAACACCATCATATTTTCATTTGATTAAATGGCTAAACCCAGGCTCCCATTATACAGAACATCCTAGTTATTATACCTCCCTCAAGCAGTATCCATTTTGAATTAGACTGAGTTGAACAAGAATAACTTCAGACCTTTGAAAATACCATTTTCATCTTTCCTTTTCCCAGACACCATCTTGTGCTCCAATTAATTTTTGTAGCCTCTAGGTTCACTTGAAACATTACTTCCAAGGTGCCAAATACATATTATTGGTATTCATCCTACCCTTAGTACAGAAAGACTAGCAGTGCCAGCCAGAATGTGTTAAAAATGTGTTAATGCAGGTAATTCTCAACATTATCCAGGTGATATTGTGAACCTATTTATATAAGAAAAAAAATCTCTTAAAAGCAATGGTATTGATCTACAATTTTTGATGATGGAGAATTATTAAAGAACATTCTTAGACTCCATTCTTTGGGAATCCACACTCACACTGGAAGCATTAGCAAGACCTTAGCCCTCCAAGCAATTTCTGCTTTATCAAATTTAATCGTTTAATAAGAAATCACCGAATTTAATAGTGATAAGTTCCCATCTTCTGTATTTCAAATGAATACTAAATTCTTTCTAAGTGGAAGTCCATATAATTTTTGTTTCAAGAAATATTCCTAAGAGCTCAGGCTTCTGTGCAATGTCTATGCCAAAAGAAGAGAGAATAAAAAGCTTTTATTTGCCAAGAACATTCTGAAGAGTTTCCCAGAATTGTAAAAGCATCAACAGTTCATTTGCAAACAGTGATCTGTGATTTCTCAATGACACCACTATACTCTTATGGTTCATGTTCTCCAAGGAATATACCTCGAAAACTTTTCCTGCAACACGCCCTACACCTGCCACGTGTTGTTTCTTCAAGTGAAAAATGTGCTAAAAATCACAGGACTTGCTTATTGGATCAGCTGGCAGCTTCTAAAGAAATTGACTGAGGCTCCTGGTTAATGGGCGCTGCTAATTACCTGCAAAGATCTGGGATGTGTGTTCATTACTAGAATTAATTTACTACACAATAAAGACTGGCTGTTCACTCTGAGGAAGCCAAAGACGTTCGTTTTAAATAGTTCTTACTGGGGCGTTTGATTCAACAGTGAAGCTATAACTCTGGCAACATAAGCGGGAAGGGAAGAGGAAAAATAAAGACCAAATAAAAAAGTAGAAAATTCCAAAGAAAGATAACTGTCGGGAGATCAGCATTAGTAGGAAAAAGCAACTGATTCACAGATTCACTCACCCACCGACCTTGACTATGAAAGCATTCTGGCACTTTTTCCCCTTCATCATCAATGGAATAGATATGTAAAAGGTGGTTTAGCACACACGGGGAGTATCAGAAATATAGGTAGACCTGCCTTGATTATTTTTGCTATATTAAAGTAGTTCTTCCAAGGAGAGTGGAGAGTGCTAATTGTTAATTGGATGTTAATTAAGCAATGGTAATTTGTCCTACAGCGATTGCATTTTGTTATTTCGTGTTATATTTATTAGAATAAACCTAGGAAAACCGGCTTAAATTTTTGGGAAAGGATTAAGAGTATTTTTCACCTGTGATATATTCTGAATTCAGTGTGTTAACTGCCTCATCACTTACCAAAGTCATAATATGACCAATGAACTTAGACAAGTGCATGGCACTAAAATCAGGAGAAATATAACATCAAACTCCATAGTAGCATAGAATAACTGGTCTCTACTACAGATACATGTTGGAAATATTTCAAGACATAATGCAGTTGTCTGAAAAATACAGATCAAATGTCACCCTCTCTGTGACTAATGCCTTTCTTGTAGTTTCCCTCCAAAATGAATGAATGACAATAGGTTATATTTATACCTTGTACGTCCATTTATTTTTCCACTTAGTATGCTGTAATCTAAGTATCCTTTCACCTCTCCTTCTTTATTATTAGGCTTTGTTTTATTCCGCTTAATATCCTTGGTACCCAGCACAGCACCTGGCCTATAGTGGGCATTCAATACCTATTTGGTGAATTTAATCCGATTTTCTCCTATATTATCAATTAATTGACAAATTTTGGTCTCGTTTATTATCTTTACAACTTCCTACACTGTCTATATTTCCAATTATGTACAAGGAAAACTGATATTCAGAATGCCAATCCTGAGGCCATTAGAGATTCTTTAAGTACCTATGAATTGGCACTCTTTTTCACTTGATCCACCCTGTATACTATTGAAAGATTTTGCTACTTAAAACCATTTCCATGTGCAGAACCCTTAATAAGGATGTGCTTCAGCAAAATTATCTTCAGTGTGGGTTAAAATGATTCCCTACAAATTACTGTATTTGTTTGGATGATTTCTGTTGAAAGTGACAAATAACTCAAAACAGCTTTAAAAGGGTATTGGAGTTAATAGCTCACATAACTAGAAATCCAGGTACAAGTGGATGCAGGTGCTAAAATGATGTCATCAGGAAACTGTCTCTCAGTTCTGCTGTATTCAGGGTTGGCTTCATTTTCAACCAAGCAAAATCGCAATCATGGAAAAGGTAAACAAAGGCATCTTCAGAATTATGCTATATCAACTTGGCAATCCAAGCACCGAAAGACTACTCTTTTCCAATAGTGCCAGTAAAGGGAATTTCTGTCTTTGTGAATATACTAAGTACCTCATATAAGTGTAATCATACAATATTTGTCCTATTGTGACTGGTTCATTTGACTTAGCATGATGTCTCAAAGGTCTGTCCGTGTTGTACCGTGTATCAGACTTTTACTCCTTTCTAAGACTAAATAATATTCTACTGTGTGTATACACTACATTTTGTTTATCCATTCATTCATTGACGGACGTTTGCGTTGCTTCACTGTTCCGCTATTGTGAATAACACTGCTGTGAACACTCTGTACAAACATCTGTTCAAGTCCTACTTTCAGTGATTTTGGATCCATGTCCAGGAGCAGAATTGCCAGGTGATGGCTCTATGTTTCAATTTTTGAGGAACCGTCCACAGAGGCTGCACCATTTTATATTCCCACCAGCAGTGCACAAGGGTTCCAATTTTGCATCTTTGATAACAGTTTCTATTTCTGGGTTTTGTTTTATCTTTAATAATTGTCATCCTAATGGGTGTAAAGTGGCATCTCACTGTGGTTTTGATTTATATTTCCCTAGTGATGAGTGATGATGAGCATCTTTAGATGGGCTTATTGGCCACCTGTATATCTTCTTTGGAAAAATGTCTATTCAAGTCCATTGCCCATTTTTAAACTAGGCTGTTTATTTATTTTCTGGATATTAATCTCTTATCAGAAATGTGATTTGCAAATATTTTGTCCCATTTTTTTGGTTGTCTTTTCATTTTGTTGATAGGGCTCTTTGATGCACAAAAGTTTTAAATTTTGGTGAAATTCATTTTGCCTACTTTTTCTTTTGTTGCCTGTGTTTTAGGTGTCATATCCAATAAATCTTTGCCAAATCCAATGTCATGAAGCTTTCCTCCTCTATGTTTGATGTACATTTGGATTTTTGTGCAACCATCACCACCATCCAGCTCAAGAATGTTTCATCGTACCAAACTGAAATAACACACCCATTAAACAATAACTCCTCATTCTCCCCTTCCCCCAGCTCCTGGCAACCCCCATTCTACTAACCAGGGTCCTTTGAAATTCCACAAGAATTTTAGAATGTTTTTCTAATTCTGAAAAGAAAATTGTTGGATTTTGATAGGGATTATATTGAATCTGTAGATTGATTTGGGTAGTGTTGTCATCTTAACAATATTTATTCTTCCAATCCATGAACACTGGATGTGTTTCCATTTATTTATATCTTTAATTTATTTCAGAAATGTTTTGTAGTGTTCACTATGTAAGTCTTTTGGCTTCTTGATTAAGTTTATTTCTAAGTATTTTATTCTTTTTGATTTTACTATAAATAGAATTGCATTCTTCATTTCAGTTTTGGATTGTTCATTGTTAGTGTAAGGAATACAACTGACGTTTGTGTTTTGATTTTGTATCTTGCAACTTTGCTGAATTTGTTTATTAGTTCTTTTTATTGAAGTATATTGACATGCAATATCCTATTAGTTTCAGATGTACATCATAGTCATTTAATATTTATATACATTACAAAATAATCACTATGGTAAATCTAGTTACCATCTGTCACTATACAAAGTTATTACAATATCATTGACTATATTTCCTCTGATGTACATTACATCCCCATGACTTACTTATTTTACAACTGGAAGTATGTACCTCTCAATCCCCTTTACCTATTTTGGCCAACCCCCCAACTTCTTCCCCATCTAGTAACGACCAGTTTGTTTCCTGTATCTATGAGTCTGTTTCTGTTTTGTTTTCTAGATTCTGCATATAAGTGAAATCATATGGTATTTGTCTTTCTCTGTCTGACCTTTTTCACTTAGCATAATACCCTCTAAGTCCATCCATGTTGTCGCAAATGGCAAGATTTCATTTGTTTTTATGGCTGAGCAATATTCTGATGTATATATATGTTTAATAGTTCTAATAGTTTTTTTCTGGAATCATTAGGTGTTTCTACACAAGATCATGCAATCTACAAACAGAAATAATTAAACTTCTTCCTTTCCAAGGTAGATGCCTTTTTTATTGTCTCTTGACTAATTGTTCTGGAGAGAACTTCCAATACTATGTTTAATAGAACTAACAAAAGCAGACATCTTCGTCTTATTCCTTATCTTGGGTGAAAAAGTTTTCAGATTTTTTTTTTTTAGATTTTATTTTTTTCCTTTTTCTCCCCAAAGCCCCCCAGTACATAGTTGTATATTCTTCATTGTGGGTCCTTCTAGTTGTGGCATGTGGGACGCTGCCTCAGCGTGGTTTGATGAGCAGTGCCATGTCCATGCCCAGGATTCGAACCAACGAAACACTGGGCCGCCTGCAGCGGAGCGCGTGAACTTAACCACTCGGCCACTGGGCCAGCCCCAAAAGTTTTCAGATTTTTTAATATTGAATATGATGTTAGCTGTGGGGTTTCATATATGTCAATTATTATGTTGAGGTAGTTTCCTTCTATTTCTGGGTTGTTGAGTATTTTTTATCATGAAAGTGTGGCAGATTCTGTCAAATGCTTTTTCTGCATGGAGATGATGATGGGCTTTATCCCTTCATTCTGTTAGTGTGATATATTAATTGATTTTTGATATTGAACCATGCTTTCATTCCAGAAATAAATCCCACTTGGTTATGGTATATAATCCCATTAATATGCTACTGAATTCAGTTTGCTAGTATTTTCTTGAGGATTTTTGCATCAAAATTTACAAGGGAGACTGGTCTGTAGTTTTGGGGGGTGGGGTTTCCTAGTGTCTTTGTCTATCTTTGCATCAGAGTAATGCTAACTTCATAGAATAAGTTGAGAGTTATATCCTCCTCTTCAGTATTTTGGAAGAGTTTGAGAAGGATTGGTGCTAATTCTTCTTTAAAGGTTAGGTAGAATCTACCAGTGTAAACAACTTTTCTGTGGCTTTTCTTTATTGGTAGGTTTTTGATTACTGATTCAATCTCCTTACTAGTGATATTTCTATTTAGACTCTCCAATTCTTCATGATTAATTCTTGTTAGATTGTGTTTTTTCAGGAATTTGTCCATTTCATCTACATTATTGAATGTATTGGTCTACAATTGTTTATAGTAGTCTCTAAAATTATGTTTATTTCTGTATAATTGGTAGTAATGTCCCCACTTTCATTTCTTTTTTTTTTTTTTAAGATTGGCACCTGAGCTAACAACTGTTGCCAATCTTTTTTTTCCTGCTTTTTTTCCCAAAATCCCCCCAGTACATTGTTGTATATTTTAGTTGTGGGTGCTTCTAGTTGTGGCATGTGGCATGCTGCCTCAGCATGGTCTGACGAGCTGTGCCATGTCTGGGCTCAGGATCCAAACCATTGAAACACTTGGCCGCTGAAGCAGAGCATGTGAACTTAACCACTCAGCCACGGGGCCAGCCCACCCCCCACTTTCCTTTCTGATTTTAGTAATTTGAATCTGCTCTTTTTTCTCAGCCAAACTATGTAAAGGTTTGATTTTCTCTATTTTTATTAGATAATATTATTTATCTCCACTCCAATAATTATTATTTCCTTCCTTCTGTTATTGCTTCTGTTAGCTTTGGGTTTGGTTTACTCTTCTTTGTTTATTTTCTTAAGGTGAAAAGTTAAGCTGTTGATTTGGGATCTCCTTTCAATTTTAATGTAAGCATTTACAGCTAGATGTAAATTTTTCTCCTAGTAGTGCTTTTGCTACATCTCATAAGTTTTGGTATGTTTTCTTTTTCTTTTTATTTGTTTCAAGGTATTTTATAATTCTCTTGTTATTTCACTTTGACCTATGGGTTATTTAAGAGTAAGTTGTTTTGATTCCAGAAATTTCTATGAAGCAAGTCCAAAAAGACTGGGAGAGGTGGCTATTTTTTCAAATGCCTAAATATCAACAAAAGATCACAAGGCACACAAAGAAATGAGAAAGCACGGCTCAATCAAAGAAATAAAATAAATCTCCACAAAATGACATTAAAGAAATAGAAATCTATTAGTTACATGATAAAGAATTCAAAACAACCATTTTAAAGACACTCAAGGAGCTAAAAAAGAAATATGTAGAAGCTAAACAAAATAATGAAAACAATGTATGAACAAACTGAGACTATTGGCAAACAGACAGAAACTATAAGAAGAAGCCAAACAGAAATTTTGGAGCTCAAGAACACAATAACTGAATCAAACAGTTCAAAGGAGATGTATGATGACAGACTAGGTCAAGCAGAAAAAAGACTCAGCAAAATTAAAGAGGGTGATTTGAAATTATCAAGTCAGAGGAGAAAAAAAAAGAATGAAGAAAAGTGAAAAGAGCCTAATGGGATACCTGCAAGTGGACAAATATGTGCATTATGGGAGTGCTGGAAGAATGAGAGAAAGGGGCAAGGAGCCTATCTTAAGAAATCATGGCCCAAAACTTCCCAAATTTGAGAAGAGAAGTTGACATACAAATTCCAGAAGCTCAATGACCTACAAGTAGGATAAATCTAGAAACTCACACCAAGATAAATTATAGTAAAATTATCAAAAGTCACAGACAAAGAGGGAATGTCAAAAGAAGTAAGAGAAAAGTGATTCATCACATACAAGGGAGCTCATATAATAAAATCAGTAAATTTATCAGCAGAAACCTTGCAGGCCAAAAGGAAGAGGAATGATATATTCAAAATGCTGAAAGAAAATAAACTGCCAACCAAGAAGAGCATATTCAGCAAACTTCAAGAGAGGTTAAAGTTATCACTTTTAAGACATATTCAGATGACTTGTGGTAACCACAAAAAAATACCTATAGATGACATACAAAAGGAAATGAGAAAGTAATCAAAGCATGTTGCTAGGAAAAAGCAACTAACACAAAGAAACACAGTAAGAGAGGAAAAGAGGGAAAAATAGATACAAGACATGCAGAAAACAATTAACAAAATGGCAGTAGTATGTCCTTCCTTATGGTAATTACTTTAAATTTATATAGATTAAACTTCTCAATGAAAAGACAAAGATTAGCTGAATGGATAAAAATTCAACTATATATTGTTTATAAGTGACTGACTTTCTATCTAAGGACAAGCATGGCATGAAAGTAAAAGGATATAAAAAGATATTCCATGCAAATGGTAACCAAAAAAGAGCAGAGATGGCCATAATTATATCAGACAATGGAGACTTTAAGTCAATAACTGTCACGAAAGAAAAAGAAGGGCATCATATAATAGTAAAAAGATCAATTCACCAAGAAGATAATAACAAGTATAAATATATATGCACCAAACATCAGATCTATCAAATATATGAAGCAAACATGACAGAATTGAAGAGAGAAATAGACAGCACACAATAATAGTAGGTGACTTCAGTACTCCACTTTCAGTAATGGATAGAACAATGAGACAGAAGATCAATAGGGAAACAGAGGATTTGAACAAGGCTATAGACCCTTTGTTCCTAACAGACATATACAGAATGCTCAGTACAACAGCAGAATACACATTCTTTTCAAGCTCACAAAGAATATTTTCAAGGCTAGATTCATATTAGTCCACAAAATAAACCTTAACAAATGTAATAAGATTAAAATCACAAAGTAACTTTTCCAACCACAATGGAATTAGACTACAAATCAAGAG
Organism: Equus caballus; assembly: GCF_041296265.1. Taxonomy (NCBI): domain Eukaryota; kingdom Metazoa; phylum Chordata; class Mammalia; order Perissodactyla; family Equidae; genus Equus; species Equus caballus. The sequence goes on from NC_091715.1 coordinate 95,148,061, forward strand.
CAGAAGGAAAACCCGAAAGTTCACAAATATATAGGAATTACACAACACACTCTTAAACAAACAATGGGACAAAGAAGGAATCACAAGAGAATTAGAAAAAATCTTGAGATAAATGAAAACTAAAAAACAACAGACCAAAACTTTTTGGATATTGCAAAAGCAGTACTACAAAGTAAGTTTATAAAGGTAAATGCTTACATTAAAAAAGAAGAAAAATCTCAAAATAACATGCTAACTTTACACCTCAAGGAACCAGAAAAAGAAGAATGAAGTAAACTCAAAGTTAGCAGGAAGGAAGGAAATAAAGAGTAGAGCAGAGATAAACAAAATAGAGAATAGGAAAACAATAGAAAAAAATCAACAAAACTAAGAGTTGGTTTTTTAATAGATTAAAAAATTGACAAACCGTTAGCTAGATTAACTAAGGAAACATGAGAAAAGATTCAAATAATTAAAATTATAAATGAAAGAGGAGACATTACAACTGCTGCCACAGAAATAAAAAGGACCATAACAAAATACTATGAACCATTATATGCCAACAAATTGGATTATCTAAAAGAAATGAATAAATTTCTATAAAGGTACAACCTATCAAGACTGAATCATGAAGAAAAACATCCTAAACAGATCTAAAATTAGTCAGATTAAATAAGTTATCAAAAACCTCCCAAAAAAGAAAAGCCTAGGACCAGATAGCTTCACTGAGAATTCTTCCAAACATATAAAGAAGAATTAATATCAGTCCTCCTCACACTTTCAGAAAATTGAAGAGGATGAAGCACTTCAAAACTCATTCTAACAGGTAAGCATTACCCTGATAGTAAGTCATGCAAAGATACTACGAGAAAAGAAAACTACAGACCAATAGCCCTGGTGAACATTCATGCAAAAATCCTCAACAAAATATTAGTAAACTGAATTCAACAACACAAAAAAAGAATTAATGCACCATGATCACATGGCATTTATTTCTGGAATGCAAAGATGTTCCAACATACAAAAATTAATCAGTGTAATACACCACATTGACAGAATGACAAAAGTCACATGATTATCTAAATTGATGCAGAAAAAATCATTTGACAAAATTCAACACCTTTTTATAATAAAAGTACTCAGCACAATAGGAGCACAAGGAAACCACCTCAAGATAATAAAGACCATATATGAAATCATAATCGTGAAAGACTGATTTTCTTCTAACACCAGGAGTAAAACAAGAATACCCATTCTCATCACTCCTATTCAATATAATACTAGAAGTCCTAGCCAGAGTAATCAGACAAGAAATAGAAATAAAGGCATCCAAATTGGATAGGAAGAAGTAAAATTACCTCTGTTCACAGATGACATGACCTTATAGGTAGAAAACCCCAAAGTTTCCACAAAAAAAATACTGTTAGAACTAACAAAGGAGTTCAGCAAAGCTGCAGGATACAGAATTAATACACCCAAATCAGTTGTGTTTGTATACCCTAACAATGAACAAAACAAAAAAAGGAGCTAAGTAAACTATCTCATTTACAATAGCATAAGAAAGAATAAAAAACTTTTAAATAAACTTTACCAAGGTGGTAAAGACTTATACACTGAAAACTATAAAACATTGCTAAAAGAAGTTAAAGAAGAAATAAATGAATCGAACAACATCCAATGTTCATGAATTAGAAGACCTAATATTGACAAAATGTTCCTACTACCCAAATTGATCTCCAGATTCAATGCAATCCCTATCAAATGTCTATTGGCAGTATTTTTCAGAAAAAGAAAAAACATCCTAAAATCCATACAGCATCTCAAGGGATCTTGATAGCCAAAACAATCTTAAATAAGAGCAACAAAGTTGGAATCCTCACACACTTACTGATAACAAAACTTATTACAAAGCTACGGTAAACAAAGCAGTGTGGTGCTGGCATAAAGACAGACATATAGACCAGTGGAAAAGAACACAGTGCCCAGAAATAAGCCCTTGTGTAAAGGGCAAATGATCTTTAATAAGGGTGACAAGATCACAAGAAGGGGAAAGAATAGTCTCTTTAACAAATAGTGTTGGGAAAACAGGACATCTACATGCAAAATAGTGGTTAGATCCTTACCTTTTAACATATACAAAAATTAACTCAAAATGGATTAAAAACCTGGGAGCTGGCCCCGTGGCCGAGTGGTTAAGTTCGCGCGCTCCACTGCAGGCAGCCCAGTGTTTCGTTGGTCTGAATCCTGGGCGCGGACATGGCACTGCTCACTAAACCACACTGAGGCAGTGTCCCACATGCCACAACTAGAAGGACCCATAACGAAGAATATACAACTATGTACCGGGGGGCTTTGGGGAGAAAAAGGAAAAAATAAAATCTCTAAAAAGAAAAAATGGATTAAAAACCTAAATGTAAGATCTAAAACTATAAAGCTCTAAGTAGAAAACATGGGGAAAAACTGTGGGTGTTGGATTTTGACCATGATTTCTTAGATATGACACTAAAAGCACAGGCAACAGAAGCAAAATTAGATTAACAGCACTACATCAAATTTAAAATCTTCTGCATATCAAAGAAAATAAAACAGAGTGGAAAGGCATCCTATGGGATGGGAGAAAATATTTACAAATAATATATCTGATAAGGTGCTAATATCAACTCAGCAACAAAAAATAAAGAACAAATAAAACGTCAGACAAAAATATGAGTAAAGTACTTGAACAATCATTTCTCCAAAGAGGATATGCAAATTACCAACAAGCATATGAAAAGATGTTCAACATCACTAATCACTAGAGAAATGTAAACCAAAGCCACCTCACATTATGATAAACACTGTCAAAAGAATAGAAAGTAAGTGTTGGCCAAGATGGTGATAAATCGGAACCCTTGTGCACCGCTGGTGGGAATGTAAAATGGTGCAGCTACTATGGAAAACAGTGTGGAGCTTCCTCAAAAAATTAAAAATTAAAAATAAAATTACTATGTGGTCCAGCAATTCCACTTCTGGGTATATATCCAAAAGAATTGAAAGCAGGATCTTGAAAAGATATGTGCACACCCGTGTTCATTGAAGCCTTATTCAGAATAGCCAAGAGGTGGAAGCAAATGAAGGGTCTGTTAACAAATGAGTAAATAAACAAAATGTGTATATTCATACAGTGGAATATTATTCAGCCTTGAAAAAGGGGATTCTGTCACATGCTGCAGCATGGAAAAACTTTGAGGACGTTATGCTAAGTGAAATAAGTTAGTCACAAAAAGACAGATACTTCTGATTCCACTAGTATGAGGTATCTAAAGGAACCAAACTCATAGCAACAGAAAGCAAAATGGTGGTTGTCAGGAAGCTGCAGGGAGAGAGAAATGGGGAGCTGTTCAATCAGTAGGTCTAGAACTTCCATTTTTTAAGATGAAAAAGTTATAGAGATCTGTTTCACAATAATGTGAATATATATTGAACACTTAACTGTACGCTTAAAAATGGTTAAGATGGGACCACCCCTGGTTGCCTAGTGGTCAAGTGTAGCATGCTCTGCTTTGGCAGCCTGGGATGGGTTTCTGGGCAAGGACCTACACCACTCTGTTAGCAGCCATGCTGTGCTGGCGGCCCATATACTAAAAAATAGAGGAAGATTGGCACAGATGTTAGCTCAGAGAGAATCTTCATCAGCAAAAAAAAAGAAAAAGAAAAAGAAGGTGTGGTTAAGATTTTTTTTTAAGTATATTTGATCTAATATAAATAGCCACTCCACCTCTCTTTTTGATATTTGCATGTATATATTTTTCCATACATTTTTGATCAATCTGACTCTTTAGATCTTAAGTGAGTCTTTTGTAGACAAAATATAATGAATTACTTTTTTTAATCCATTCTGCCAATCTATTTCTTTTAATTGGGGAGTTTAATTCATTTGCATTTAAAGCAATTACTAATAAGACAGGGCATACTTTTGCCATTTTGTTATTTGTTTTCTATATGTCTTGTACCCTTTTAGTCCCCCATTTCCTCCATTACTGGCTCCTTTTTGTTTAGTTGTTTTTTTGTAGCGACAGGTTTTGATTACCTTCTCATTTACTTATGTGTATATGCTGTAAATATTTTCATTGTGGTAAATATGGAGATTGCATTAATATTGTAAAGTTGTAAAAATAGAATTTGAATGGATACCAATTTCACTTCAACTGCACAAAAAAATTTTTCTACTGTCCAGCTCTGTCCCCTCCCCAACTTTATGTTATTAATGTCACAAATTACATGTTTATACATTCTTTATCCACTAACATAACCATAATTATTTTTTATGCATTTGTTTTTTAAATACTGTAGAAAATAAGAAGTGGAGTTAGAAACCAAAATTACAATACTCTTGGCTTTTATATTTGCCCATTTATTTACCTTCACCAGAGGTCTTTATATCTTCATCCAGCTTTGACTTACTGTCTAGCATCCTTTCATTTCAACCTGAAGGAATCCTTTTAGCATTTCTTGTAAGGCACATGTAGTGGTACTGAATGCTCTCCTTTTGTTTGTTGGTTAATCTCTTAATTTCTTCCTTACTTTTGAAGGAAAGTTTCGTTTAAGACGTAATTCTCAGTTGACTGGTTTTTTTTCTTTTAGCACTTTAGATATATCTTCCTACTGCCTTCTTGTCACCAAGGTTTCTGCTGGGTAATCACATAATCTTATTGAGGGTTCCTTGTAGCTTGTATATTACCAGTCACTTCTCTGTTGCTGCTTTCAAGATTCTCTGTCTTTTGACAGTTTGATTAAAATACATCTCAGTATAGGTCTGTTTGACTTTATAGTACTTGGTTTTCATTGAGTTTATTGGATTTTTAAGTTCATATCTTTCCTCAAATGTGGGACATCTTTGGCCATTATTTCTTCATATAATCTCTCTGCTCCCTTCTCTATGTCTTCTTCTTGAATGCCCATAATGCATGTTTTTCCACTTGATGATGTCCTGCAAGTTCTTTATGCTCTATTCAGGTTTCTTCATTCTTTTTTCTTTTTTCTCCTCATACTCAATAATTTTAATTCTTCTGCCTTCAAGTTCAAGAACTCTTTCTCTTCCTGCACGAATTTGCTGTTGAAACTCCCTAGTGAATTTTTTAATTCATCTATTATATTTTTTTCAGGACCAGAACTTTCATTTGGTTCTTTTTAAGAATTTCTTTGTTGATATTGCCCCCTTGTTCATTTATCATTTTCCTAATTTATTTCACTTTTTGTCCGTGTTTTCCTTTAGTTCTTTGAGAACATTTAAAGCAATTTTTTTAAAGTCTTTTTCTAGTAAGACTGATGTTTGCGCTTCGTCAGGGCAAGTTTCTGGAAATTAATTTTTTCCTTCGAATTGGTCATGTTTTTTGGTTTCTATGTCTGTGATTTTTTTTTGTTGAAAATTGGGCATTTGAAAAAATAGCCACCTCTCCCAGTCTTTGTATACTGGCTCTATGTCAAGGCAATTCTTCATTGATTAGCTGGGTGTTCTCTGAGCCAAGGGATCAGCTCAAAGTGAAGGCTTAAAGCCTTCTCTAGTCCATTCTGAGTATATGTTTTGCCTGGGCCTATGAGTAGCTTTCTCAATCTGCCCATATACATAACTGTATGAAATGTTTTAATTTCCAAAGAGTCTCACTCAGCTTCTTTTCTTGGCCTTAGGTGTTCTCTCATATGTCTTTACCCATAATTTCTTGACCTGTGTATCTATGGCTCTGTTGTCTTCCTGTAGCTTTCATGACCAGTGACCACTGTCCCAAAAGCCCTTTTGATTATTGCCCTTTTAGTCCTGCCCGCTGCTCAAGCTCTGGTACCTTCATATGCTCTGTGTTTGCCTGGTACTTCTCACTACCACCTCCGATGTACTAGTTGCAGAGAGTACTTGATGCTCCTTATCTCTTTTCAATATGATTACCCTGAATATTACCTAAATTAACAGAAAAAATTCCTGCAGGGAAGGGATGGGTTAGGTATCTACGAAAAGTACAAGTTGAGATAGTTGCAGTGTCGATATCCTAGTTGAGTTTGAAGGTCACAAGTTTGAAATGGCACCAATATGCACTGCTGTGGAGGATTCATTAGATTTTCAGAAATAAGTGCACTACTATATTACAGTTTGAAATATTTTCTACACAGCACTGACGATATCCAAAATGATTTTGAGAACAGGCGTAGAGAGTATCACTGAGTACTCAATGAACTCTTCTTTTATCAAAAATTTTATTTCCCCAACCTTTCCCTGACCAGCCAACTCTTATTGATCCTTCAAGACTTAGCCTAAGTAGTACTTCCACCAGTAAGTCTGCTCTAGCTTCCTTCTACCCCAACACATACACCCACTGCCTAGGGTGCCCACGCTGCCCTATTCACACTACCACATTTGTACTTAACATATTGTATTCTCATTTCCTCTTTTTACATCTCATGTTCCAGACGTTAAGCATTTGAGGTCAGGAACCATTTTTAACTCGGTACTTTACTGATGGGAACTTGATAGTAAGCACTTAAGACATGTATGTAGGAGGGAAGGAAGGATCAATATCCTATTTTGCTAAGTAAATACATAGAAAGAGAAATGTGTCAGAAAAATAACAATGTTGTACAGGTGTAAGTCCATAAATATTCAAAGAGAAATATATTCCACAATATAATTATTTTCCGTTTTCAAAAGGTTATATGTAACAACTATTCCTGGCATAACCCAGGGGTCAAAATAGTTACTCTGCTGACACAGGTTAATTGCACAATTATCAGGCAATACTGCTCATCAACTAGTGTGGAGCATAGACAGCTTAATCTGCCAATGGAGTAATATAACAATAGCCTGTCAGAAAATTTCTGAAGACATGGCAGGGAGTTTTAATAAAGTCCAAACATTAAATGCCTATTCTCTTCCCCCACCTCCCTTTTCAATAATTCTCCTATATTCAGCTGTTACAAAAACTAGGGATGGAGTTGATCTGATTGTGTTATAGCGTCATCAGGGACCAAAATTTTTTTAAGAGTGGAATTTTAAAAGCCCCAAAGATTTAGTGCTTTTAGAGGTATCATTCTTAGGCACTCTCTAAATATTTGTTGAATTTATCTATCTTTGTCCTATCTATCAATGGCCATTGTCTGAAGATAAGACAGACTTATTCTCAAAATAACTAGAAAGTTGAAGGAAGATTCAGATCCTCTTTACTTGGTTCCTTGCCTCTTAATTTTCAAGAAAACATCAATTCTAAGACCTAATATTTTGAAATATGTCTATGTGTGTATGCACATATGATATATGCATAAATATGTAATATGATTTGATATATATAACATTCAATTTAAAGCAGAATTTATGTGATTTCTATGAATTCTGAATTTAATTACTTTCCTTTAGAAATTGGCTATTATGTTTCTATAACTGTTGAAAATATCAGCTACTTTGATATGGTACTATACTTAGCTTTGTATTGCTCATTCTATCTGTCCCCTAGGTGAATTGCAGAATTAAAGTTATATCCAAGCCTGAGACTATATTTCAGCAAAAAATGCCAGCAAACCAAGTCAGCATCAATGGCTGTAATATCATTATTACCTGAGCCAGATATTGCTGATATTCCCCTGTCTCTAAACATATTTTCACTTGCTCTCCCACACAGCTAATTTTTATTCTCTTCGGTATGACCTGGTTGGTGTTTTATCCCCACTAATGACCTTAATTTTCAGATCTTCATCGCTCTGCTCTAATTTTGTTTACCCAATTCCCTTAAAGATTCAACTGCTGTATTAATTGCCAAATAGATGATGGCGGTAACTCCTCTAATTTTAGGAGTGCCCTTTGATGGCATAGAGGAGTGTTATGGGAACATTCAAGGACTTGGATTATACCTCACATACCATCCATGCCCGTAATTTAAGACTGCCCCAAACAAAGATGTGATTATAAGAAATATTAAGTGTCAAATTCAACCAGGCAAATGAAATTTTATTTCATGAAGCATTTTTAACAGAGAAGTTGTATACAAAGATGCAAGATATAATAAGCTATTGGATTCAAAACTAAGAAAGCCATTAGATTCAAAATTAATAGTTGTGTTGGTAGTGCCCAAGCAAAATAACGAATTGAATTATTTGGGATCTAGCAAAGCTTCTAAAATAAAACCACAGAGTTTTGCACACAGAGATACTGAAACAAGAAAATTCACGGAAAGTAAGAAAGAGACCAAGGAGAAATGAAACAAGCATAGGGAAATTAGACACTTAGAATTACTTATAAATTGGTGAAATCCAGCAGCCAGTAGAGCAGCTTGAAGACTTAGGCAAATAGCATTTTGGATGCCACATTGAGTACTGATCAACCAGCTGGCTAAAGAAAGTCTTTAATGCAATAAAACAAAAGTTTCCAGAAGCAATAAGTTTAAATATTTTATCAGAAGAATATTGTTCTTAGTCATTAACACCCCTGGATAGAACCCATACATATACTTTTAGTTCTTTTTTAAAATTTTCTTTTCTTTGGGATCAACATAGTTTGAAAAATTCCAGATAAAACCACAATAAAATAGAATCTTTTCGAAACTCAGTTTTATCCTGGCAGTTTATGCACAGATTAAGGTAAAGACATCACATATAATACCAACACAATCTCTTATCTGAAGAAAAGAATATTACTTCTCCTCCTCAAATATTTTATGTGTATTGTCCTAAAGGGGCCATCTCTAAATTTTTTTGATTCCCTAAACATTACACAGGATGCTTTTTCTCATAGGGAAAAAAAATGTTCATACGCTTAATTTCAACAGGTCTTAACAGATTTATTTCTCTTACTCAATGCCTCAAGGAGAACATAGTCATTTTCTCCTAAATGAAAGCAATGTTTGGGATACTGAAGAGGATCTGGAAGAGACGTAAGCAAGAACACAATATAAAAAAATTTTAAAGAAAGCTAATAGAATAAACTGGCAAATTTAGAATAGGTCCCAAAGAAGTATTTTATCTGTTCAAATATCACTTAACTAGTCATTAAAATAAATTGTATTTTAATTTCCTGAACATACAGGACTGTATCCTCAAGGGAGTCAATAAACTAAATAAATAGTTGCAACTGGTGTTTTTTTTCAATACATAATCTCAAGTCTGAAAGGGCAGAAGTAGGTCATAGTGGGATCTGCGCAGCTTACATTGTGTTTTAATCACAAACTTCCCTGGGAAGGCTGAGATAATAAGCTTCAGAGAGCTGTAAAGTACAGAAGGAAAAGTTATCAAAGTAACAAGAATTTTCAAAGCACCAGTTTAGACTGTTTATTTGTTTTTATCCAGTTTGAGCAGTCCCCTCCATCTTCTTACAGGTCCCCCTTCTACTCTTAGTCTATTCACTTTCCTTTCTTCCCACCAATCCCGACACACACAGACATACAGAAAAACCCACCGTTACACACATACTCATAATTTCTTGTCACTTGGCAATAGTTAACAGGAAAGAGAAGGGAATTAATGGGGGGGGGGGGCGGTATAAGACTGTCCATACAGTGCTGAATGTCTAGATGAATCTGAAATGTTCAGTTCAAAATAAATGTTCTAATTCAAAACAGCTAGATATTTGGTAACACTGAGACACAGCATTCAGGAGTTTCTGTCACATAGCCACAGCTAGTGGCATAGCCTCTTCTTTGAATGAATGCACAAACCAAGAAATAACTTTTCAAGTGAACACTAAGCAGTCACACATCATAAAACTGTAACGACAAGACACTTTTAGTATGTATTCTTTAATAAGCACAAGCTTACCTTGAGCCTCTGAATTGGCCCTTAGATATTATCCAAGATATTTGTATAAAATAGATGGTAAGAAAAACAATAACAAAAATATACTATTTGTTCCCAGCTTCCTATATACCTAACTTGAGTTGAGAGAAGTTTGATATTTAAAGAAATAACCTCAGTCCATTGAAATTTGATTAAGCAATATTTTTTTTTAAAGGTTGGCCCTGAGCTAACATCTGTTGCCAATCTTTCTTTTCTTCTTTTTCTCCCCAAAGCCCCCCAGTACATAGTTGTATATTCTAGTTGTAATCTTTCTGGTTGTGCTATGTGGGACGCCACCTCAGCATGGCTTGATGAGCGGTGCTAGGTCCATGCCCAGGATCTGAACCGGTGAAACCCTGGGCCGCCTAAATGGAGCACACGAACTTAACCACTCAGGCCAGCCCCTGATTAGGCAATATTTTGACTATCTGTCAGTGTTCCATTCCCAGGATTTGCACTGTTAGAATTTTCTGGAGGTAACACAACTTGACAGGAAGCCGTAAGAGAGACTTGGGTATGTGAAATATTGTCATGGGTCACCACTCCCCTAACAGCATAATTAATTTGTCCACTGCTTAATGATTGTAGTTTAAAAGGGAGAATTTCAAAAATGACTTTCTAGACTTTTTTATCTGAGCCAATATCATCTCTTTTTAGTATTCTTTTTTTTTCTTTCAAATGACTACATTAGAATAAGTCAAAATCTAGGATAGTTCAATAGTTTTTTGGGGCAATGCCAATAATGTTCTTTTTTTCCAAATTTGGATGCTGGTTACACATTTAAACAGTAGAAATTAATTAAGTTCTATACTTAACGATTTGTGCATAACTATATATGTACGTGACACTTCAATAAAACATTTAAAAATTGGCTTCAGCCCTTAAAAAGGTGAAGTAATATATGTAAGGTGTCTAGTACCATGTGGTTAAAGAAAAGATGTTCATTAAACAGGCAGCTATCATTCCACAGAGCTGCGAATGTACAGTTATTCTGTGTACTTTAAGTAAGAACAGAGAACGAATTGGAAGACCATCCAGTTCTCCCTCTTCATTTTATGGAATGGGGAAACTCAGGGCCAGAGTAGGGAAAGAACTCACTTAATATAGCACACATAATAATTAGAAGAATCAGGTTATCTGATTTTCAGCCTAATGTTTGTTCTGCTACATGCCATTCTCATTCTAATTGATTACCAATTTATCTCAACACAAATATCACATGTGGATATGACCAAATTGATTAAAAAGTATGTATTCTAGTAACAGAACATTACAGTCCTTAGCAAAGTGCTTTGAGATGTATTTTGCAGATAAGGAAACTGAAGCTCAGAGAGAGGAAGTAATTTGCCCCCTATCACACAGTATTCAGTAGTGGAGTTGGTGGGATTCACTTCCAGGTTCTGAAGACTTCAAAGCCTGAACGCTTGCCCCTGCAACGTACTGCCTAATAATGCTCTAATTTTGTCAATTAAACCTTGATCTATACCCACAGAAACACTGAAACAACTCATTAAATTTTTGAACATTCAGTTAGTTGGGTGTTGAAAAGCTTGTTTGACCAATGTTGGCTTGACGCCTGAGACAAGAGTGTTTCACCTACCAAGACACTTTTTCTATCCTCCTTGGTTCTCCTTGCATTTTCATAAATAGTTCTGTTTATACTTCAATCTATCCCTTGTTGAAAGCGATATTAAAATTCTATTAGAATTTTTACATCGGTGTGGGAATCCTTTCACTGCAATTTCAATACTTCTGTCATATACTTGTAGTAATTTGTGTCTTATAGCGCCACAAAGATGCTGCTACTGTATGTGTTTTCCTTTGATACTTTCAATCCACATTGACTGACATGAAGTTTTAATGATTGTATCAGCATTCTCATCATTTGATGAGTTGGAATTTAGTTTCCATATATGACAAAGTACGTGGCCAACATGGATGACATTTAGAGCAATAATACCTTGGTTTTACTCTGAAGTTTCCATTTTTTTGCTCAATTAATATCATACTTCAATATATATTAATTATATATTAATTAAAAGTCACAGAGCCTGTTGTTCAATAGCACAATAAACAAATCATCCCCACATCTACTATGGGCCTACTATGTGCAAGTGCAACACAAAAGATCAAATATTCATTAAACCATTTAAATCTACATCTTCCTTATTTATTTTATTTATTATGTTTTCCTAGTCATTTAAAAGGGATTACAAAACTGGTATGTCATGCAAGTTATCTAGCTGATGTTATACGGTGTTAAAGGTAAAGTATTTATTTATTTATTTCCCCATACAATAATTTCCTTAAAATTATTTAAACTGTCAAAAATTTTCAATTCGTCTAATTGGGAGCAGTATGTGATATATTAGATCTCTGGGGATTTTAACAACATGAGTGTGTTATAGTTATAATGAAAAAATAGATCACTTAATTATTGTTCATATTCTGATTCCAAAGACAGGGCCAACATCCGTGATCAGGAGGAAATAGGGAATTCTGCAGCTAACCTATTCTATTGAAATATATACATGGTAGAGAATGAATTTGCAAATTCGTTAATTTAAAACACCATATCACCAATGGATAATTTAAATAAAAATAATTATCCCTTGGAATTGTATGATGTTTTCACTTTTCTCTAAGATACTTTTCTGTCTAGTGTTTTATTTGATATACATCTCACTGAGATAGATTATTGTGTCTATTTTATACATTGAGAAGCTAAGACAATAGGATATAAAATGATTTAGCTGAATCTAAGTAAAATTTAAATTAGAAACTCAATTTTTCCCACAACACAAAATTGTTTTTGCTATTTGCTTTTCCTACCAAGAAATCAGTGATTTGTGAATATAGGCTGTGACTACAAGTTAAAATGAGGACTACAGTAACTTAGACCCCCACGATTACCATCACAGATTCAAAGGCCAGCTATTCAACTCTATGCCAAATAAAACTGTGGAAAGGGGAGAGTCTGTGCTCTCTTTTGGTGTTTCTTTCACCTTAATTCTATTTTTTCACTTCATAATCTAACCAGAAAATATAGCATAGTCTTCCAGGAACCTTTCCCATGGAGAATATTTGAGTTGAGATAGGAGAGGATTTTAAGAATTCAGTAGGAAAGTTTATTTGATCCCTTACTTAAAGGCAATATCCTAACATATGTAAGTTTAAACAGTGATACTTTGGGAAGGAAATGAGGCATCTTTATTATTATCACAATAAATCGGTAAGTTCGCAAACTGAACTGTCACTTTAAGGGTTTCTTCTAATGGAATTGAATGCAGCTGACATGTATGCAAGAGCCTAAGGCTGAAAAAGTATAATGAGAAATGTCCAGCCCAGGAAATACGAAAGTTACTGAGCCTCTTCTTGATATCTCTTTCCAAGTATATACATGGACGCACTTATCATTACTGTAAAACACATTATTTTTTAATGTATTAATTCCAATTATGTGATTTTTAAAGCATAATATTCACAAACTATAATATTCACAAAGTTAGAAATAAGTGGTGTATATTGCAACATTTTTGCTTATAATATACTATTATGTATGGTGATCAATTATTTTGAAGTGTTTTATGATTATTTTAATATTATGGACTGTGGCTAAAAGTAATAAACTGAACTTTCTTACCAGTGATCTACACTTCAGGTTTCACATTCATTTTAAAGTATTGTCCAGGGCTCATATTCTATGATTCTTGTTAGAATTCTTCTCCTTAGCCAATGGATACATATCCATTTCTATTATATATGTATATATATATTTCTAAAGATACATAAAATATTTTTTTAAATTTCTTCCTTACTCATATTTTAAAATCAGCCATTAATCAACTTCCATGATTTCTCTTAAAGATGGAAAAGAATTAGGGCCAGGGCTCATTATAGTTTGCATTTCTCCTTTATTAACACAGAAAATCATTTTAATGATCAATTCCTTCACCTCACCAACTCTCTTCTACTTCTAGGAAAATTGTCCACTTAATGGTATTGCAAGCAATTTGATCTTGTCCCCCTCTAACTAAACAGAGGTCCTTTTCATAGTCTCTATATTTCAATGAACTCATAAAAAATATCATTGGGAGTTCTTTGTATTAATGGCAGCCCCAAGGATGTTGGAGTTTGCATTTGCAACTGAATATAAAAGTTCCCTGAAGTTGAAAATCTTTCCCATTCTCAGCTTTTCAGATCCCTTAGGAAAGTTGGATCAAACTAATGCTTCTTTCAAAAGCAAGAAATTTGTATAGAAAAAAATACATAATCTGAATTAGACGTTTTCAAGATTTTAAACCCCCATCACCACAGACTTCGATTGTCAGCACTCAAAGAATTTCAACAGGTAAGGGAGTGCCCTTATTTTAAATAATGTTGTAATGATTATCTATATTCTACTATATGGCAAATATATGCTATTTAAGAAGTAGGAAAAATAAATAATAACGTTTAATATTCTCTTCTATAAAGGCAGCCAAGAGACATATCAGGTGGTTAAAGGGAGACAGAAATTTATAACAATGAGAGATGGGCTTATTCATAGTCTACCCCCTTCCGTTTGACTTACTTCAAAAAAGTATTTTGAGAAATACTAAGGACTTCTGGTGGGAAATTCTACAATATTTTATAATTCTATAATATTGAGATGGTTAGATAGAAAATATACAAATCTAACTTATAAATGTTGATGTGCAACCTGATTCCCAATTTTCAGGAAACAGCAGGAAACTATATTTTTAATGAAACTTACCTCTCTCCATCCCCTTTAAGAAATTGACTATAACTTGATCATTTTCTTTGCATTATAGAAAAAATTGATTTTGCATAACCAAATCCGTAAGTCTGTAAGATGGATGCACTTATAGAAGAGATAAATAATAGGAACTGAGATTATTTTAAAACATTCAGCTTTTATTCTTAATATAGTCAGTATAATATAGAAACAATATATTAACTTTACAGTGAGCCTATGTTGTTTAATAGGTATTTTGACCACAAGGGTAGACATATATTATTAAACAGTTAGAATAAAAATATTATTAGCAGTGTTGTTTCTTGAAGGATTCTTAAGAAAAATACGTACATAAATGAATGCTTAAATTCATATCTGTGTGCAGGTTGGTAATAGGAGGTGTACACTTGGACCTTGATACAAATGGTTACATCGGTAAGTAAGATTTATTGCATGAAAATGTTTGCTCTATCCAGATCTCTGTCTCACAGCGAAGGTCTGAGTGACTGCATTGAAACTATCCATCACAGTCTCTTTGCTGTAAGTTTCTATCTTAATAAACAGAATTTGTAGATTTCTATAAGACTGTGACTGAGACCTACCTCATCCAAAATGGAGTATCAAGAATTTGGGGAAAATATTTTTTCCACTTAGACCTTGAAAACTTCATGCAAGCCAAATCCTTGGGGCTATAATGTGTCCTGTGAAGAATTTAACGTAAACATAGCATAGCCGGGATTATTTCACATCAGGGAAAAGTCTAATGTATATAAAATTCTCGCTTTACTGTTCCACAAAATTTTGTTGAGCATTTCCATATCTGCGTGATTCCTAGCCTCTTAAAAGCTTTGTTCTAAATAGTCAGTTGGTTTATATCACTTGTATGTGTAAACAAGGATATTTTCATATGAAGACAATTTGCAAATACTGCATTTTTAAACTATTTTTATTGAAGTATAATTGACATAAAATAAATGGTACAACTTGATAAGTTTTGCTATCTGTATACACGTGTGAAAACCTCATCTCATCAAGGTTATGCTAGGCAGTGGAGAGATACAAACTCATTTAAGGTGGGCTAATGTCCAAGGAGAGGAGAGTGAGAAAGAGTCAGAAAGAATATTTGAAGAATTAATGGCCAAAATTTTCCTAATTTGATGATTACACAATTTGACATGAATGTTGATATCCAAGAAGTTCAAAAACTCAAAGATTGATAAACACGAGGAGCTCCACACAAAGACAGATTATAATCAAACTATTCAAAGCCAAATAAAAACAAATCTTGAAAGCAGCAAGAGGGAAATGACTTTTCATGTATAGGGATTCTCAATAAGAATTATAACCAATTTCTCAGCAGAAACCATGGAGGTGAAAAGGCAGGAGGGTGATATTTTTAAAGTGCTTAAAGAAAAAATTTGTCAACCAAGAATTCGGTATTCGGCAAACGAGTCTTCAAAGATGAAGGAAAAAATACTATTTTGAAATAAACAAGAGCTGAGGGAGGTTTTCCTAGTAGACCTAGTCAACCTCAATGTGGTTTAAAAAGAAAATGCATAAAGCAATTGTTATAACTCTATGGTAATGGTTACACAACATATAAAAATGTGATTTTTTACAATAAAAACGTAAAGAGCGGAACAGATAGGAGCAGAGGTTTTTGTGTACTATTGAATCTATGTTGGTATTAATTCAAGCTAGATTGTTATAAATTTAAGACATTAATTGTAATCTCCAACATAACCACTAAGAACATAACCAAAAAATATACATAAAAGGAAAGAAGGGAATCAAATGGTACACTACAAAAAGTCAACTAGACACAAACGAAGGTAGTGATGAAGGAATTGAGAACTAAAAAGATATGACATAGAAAACTGGCTGAAGGAATTCCTTCCTTATCAGTATGTAAATTACTCGTAAATGGATTAAACACACGAATGAAAGGCAGTGACTGGCAGAATGAATTGAAAAAGAAACATGATCCAACTAGATGCTGTCTATAAGAGACTACTGAAATCCAAAGATACAAATAAGTTCAAAGTGAAAGGATGGACAAATATATTCCATGAAAGAAGCAACCAAAGATAGGTGAGGTGGCTATATTAATATCAGATGAAATAGACTTTATAACAAAAACAATTTTACTAGCGATAAAGAGCAACATTTCGTAATACTGCTCTCCTGGACTTTGTGTTATTATTTTCACTTCAAATTTAACTGTTATTTTATTTGCTTGTTTAAACAATCTGTTATATCTTATAGAGATTCTCATATATTTACTGATGTAATTACCACTTCCAGTGTTCTTCATTCTTTTGGTCCAGATTTGTATTTGGTGTGTTTTTCCTTTTGCTTGCAAACTTCCTTTAACACTTTTTTCTTGTAGTGTGGGTCTGCTGGTGATGACTTCTCAGTTTTTGAAGACCAGAAAAAGTCTTTATTTCACCTTCATTTTAAAAAGATATCTTGCCTGGATAAAAAATTCTATGTTAACAGTTTTATTTTTTATTTCAGTACCTAAAAGAGGTTGTACCACTGTCTTTTTACTATCATTTTTTCCAAGAAATACGATGCCATCCTTATCCTTGTTCTTCTGTTCAAATGTTTTTTTCCTCTGGCTCCTTTTAAAATTTTATTTGACCACTGATTTTGAGCAATTTGACTATGATGTGCTTTGGTATAGTTTTCTTCATGCTTTTTGTTTGGTTTTGTTGAACTTCTAGGATATGTGAACTTATAGTTTTTATCAAATTTGGAAATGTTTCTGCCATTATTTTTTCAAATACTTTGTACATCTCCACCTCTCTCTTCTCTCCTTTCAAGATGTCAGTTCCACGCATATTGGGCTGCTTGAAGTTGTACCACAGTTCACTGATACTATTTTCATTTTATTTTATTCTTATTTCTCTGTGTTTCATTTTTGATAATTTCTATTGCTAGGTGCTCAAGTTCGCTAATCTTTTCTTCTGCTCTGTTTAACGTAGCATTAATCCAAACCAGTGCATTTCTTATATCAGACGTAATTTTCATTTCTAAAGTTTGATTTGGGTCTTTTACATATCTTTCACTCTCTACTTTACTTCTGAACATATGCAATACAGTTATAACTGGTTAATGCCCTTGTCTGCTGATTCTACCACCTGTGTCAGTTCTGGGTTGTTTTCAATTCATTGATTAGTCTCTTCACTATGGGTCATATTTTCCTACTTCTTTACATTACCCATATTCATTGATTGGATGCACTATGCTGCGAATTTTACCTTGGGGGGTGCTAATATATTTGCATTCTTAAACATATTCTTGAGTTTTGTTCTGAAATGGAGTTAAGTTACTTGGAAACAGTTTGATCATTTCAGGTCTTGCTTTTAACATTTGTTAAGCTAGACCAGAGCAGCATTTTAGTTTATGAGTACTCATTCCCCACTACACTGAGGCAATACACTTGTGAGTACTCTATTCGATGCCACACACATTATGAGGTTTTCCAGTCTGCCTTGTGAGAACAGGCACTACTTCTGGCCCTGTGTAAATGCTGGGTGATTTTCTTCTAATTATTTCATGTCGATATTTCCCCAGCCTCACCTGGTGTCCTCACACACCTATTGTGAACAGTACTCTGCTAAATACCCAAGGGGGACCCTCTGTAAATCTTCAAGGTTCTCTCTCTGTCAAGATAACTCCTCTCTGGTTTTCCCTTCAAGCACTAGGATACATGTTTCTGTCATGAAAGCATTCCACCAGGCTCTGCCTGGATCCTCCTCCCTCTGCTGCTTTCTAGAAACAATCTCAAAGCAGTAAACTGAGGCAATTATAGTTCTCACTTCATTTCTTTCCTGTCTCTCATGGTCTTTTCATGGCTTGAAAGTTCATTTGGTTTTAGCACTGAATAATATTCCAAGGTCCAGATGTACCACAGTTTGTTTATCCATTCACTTACTGAAGGACATTTGGTTGTTTCCAAGTTTTGGCAGTTATGAAGAAAGCTGCTATAAACATCTGTGACCAGGTTTCTGTGTGGACATGTTTTCAACTTCTTTGGGTAAATATGAAGAAGCTTGATTGCTGGATCGTATGGTAAAAGTATGTATAGTTTCATAGGAAACTACAAAACTTTCCTCCGAAGTGGCTGTACCATTTTGCATTGACACCAGCAATGAGTGAGAGAACCTGTTGCTTCACATCCTCCCCAGCATTTGGTGTCAGTGTTTTGGATTTTGGCCATTCTAATATGTGTGCAGTGGTATCTCATTGTTGTTTTAATTGGCATTTCCCTGGAGACATATGATATGCAGCATCTTTTCATATGCTTATTTGCCATCTCTCTATATCTTTTTTGGTGCAGTGTCTATGGAAGTTTGGTCCATTTTTTAATTGGGTTGTTTGTTTTCTTATTGTTGAGTTTTAAGAGTTCTTTGCATATTTTAGATAATACTCCTTTATCAGCTATGTCTTTTGCAAATATTTTCTCCCAGTCTGTGGCTTGCCTTTGTTTTCATAGAGCAGAAGTTTTTAATTTTAATGAAGTCCAACTTCAATGTACTTATTTTTCACATGCAGTTTAAACCAGTTTTTCTCATTTAGAACAAATGTAGATGGGTTAAGAAGAAAACAAAAATTGTTTATGTTTTAGGTAGAGGTGTTGTGGCCAGTACAATTTCTTTAAGACACAACAGGAAAATATGGTATGAAGTATAGAAAGGCATTAAAATATGCTAGTTAGAACTACTGCCTCAGCTGCCTACTCATTATTGCATGTGGTAAGTTGATATTGGGTTATATGCAGTACCTGTAAGACACTGATCCCCTCTTCCCAACGGTATGGGATGCTCTAGAATTCATAGACTCATCAGAAAAATAAGACATCTGACCATACTACTACAGTTCCCAGAAGAAATCCCAATATTCCAGGCACATCTGATAACATATTGGGGCCTTCAGATCAGCTCTAGAACCACCATCATGGAATCTCTGAGGATAATGTGGATTTTCTAAAATTTTCTCAGGCTCAACCCTACCTTTCTGTCTAATCTCTGTGGGATCAACCATGGGATCCAGGGACTTTCTCATATTTGAGTGAGAAATGGGTTCTCTGTGCCAGATGCCTAGGTAATCTGTACCTAAGTATCTGTTTAGTTGTCAAAATCACTACTATAGATGTTATATTTTCCAAGGCTAGAAAAACCTGATTATTTTCAAATGACATTTATATTATTAGTGGCATCTTATCCCTAGAATAAAATGAAATACTCCAGATTCACTGAATAGTAATAATAATGACTTATTATTAGTTTTTGTTTTCCACACTTCAAACTGATAGAAAATCTATGAAAGCCAGAAACATAGAATGGGACCAAGCAATAGATTAATAAAGAATTAAAATGTCTCACTTATTAGGTCTTTTCCAAGGCATATTTTTTCAACGGGATGCTAAATCCATTCAAGGTAACAAGTAGACTCAGAAGAAGTATTCAGGTGTTACTAATATAATATGACAATATGTTTTATCCTTAAATGACATTATATTCAATGAACAGAAAGTAAAATTGATGATAATTTTCCTACCTCTCTAATGCAATATAATTATCATTAAATATTGAATAAAAAGAGGATCTACTTACCAAGTTGTGAGTGCATTTTCTGAAGATTTTATACTAATCTCCATTTGACAACAAATATGGAAACTAACAAAAAAAATCATTCTGCTTTTGTCTGAATATCCAGAAGATGAAGTTAACGATGAACAAAAATGACATGATTAAAATGAAACTTTGAAGATTTACATACTCCCTGAAATCCTATGTGCCTTACTTAAATATCTAAAGTATAAGAATTGCTTTCATGAGAAGAATAACCTTATCATTTGATTTCTATAACGGAGTAGGTAATTGAAACTAGTTGTATGAACTGTGGATAAAGTTCACAAGTTCACATAAAGGAAAGATAAAATTATTCTTTCCCTCTTTTCAAACACTTTCTTGATCTAAAACACTTTTCTTTGCTGGCTGGTAACTTCATAAAAAAAGAGAATAGACATTCTGAAGAAGAGGCACAACCTGTCCCTTGCAGGAAAGTTTACAAAAGACATGGACCAAAAGAAAATGCTTTGGAAATCTTCTCTCCCAACTCTTACTCATTGAAGAGTTTCATGCTTGACTCAGTGCCTTCCTCCTTAACTCAACTCTTGTCACCATCTTGAGAGATTTCAAAGTTTATTTAGAACCCTCATCCAACAGTCCAACCTTGAAATGCCTGGATTTTCATAGCACAAGTGAACTTCTCCTTCATTCTACTTCAGTAACATCTCTCATGACCAAATCCTGAAAACACTATTTATCCAAAACCATTCTTAAATCATGATCCACGCACTGACCACAACCTCTTAACCTTTCCTATCTCTCATGCAGTCATTCCATCTACACATGACTTTTTGGCCTGGTGTTCCCTCGATCTCTTTGTTTTTTCCCAGTTGACGATATATTTATTGAGTGCTCACTATGCGGAAGACACTGTGCTGAGTACTTTATATGAATTATCTAATTTAATCCCCATAGAAACCCTAAGGAGTAGGTACTATTATTATCCTATTTACAAAGAAGTTGAGTTACAAAGAGATCACACAGCCAATAAGTGGCAACTGTTGGGTTTGAACAGTTTGATTTTCTAACCATAAATCCTGAATGTTTATGATGGATAGTACTTTACCCATCCATATTTTCCTTCTTATACCTTTTCACTTTTATTCATTACCCTCAGAAGACATTTCAAATATTCACCATTCTCTTTTAGACTACAATTCAACTTCTACACCTGACTGTAGGAGCAGAAGACGTCCTCCTATTTCACTGAGAAATATGAGGAGTTAAGGCATGATTTTCTCAAGCTCCTACTTCTGTATCTACAAATTTACCCATGTCTACAACCATTGCAATTATTATACATTCCTCTAGATTCAAAGAATAATGATTTCTCCACTTCTGTCCAAGGTCAACCGCCTACCATTACAAATTGCCCAAAATAAATGTCAAAGGATTGGTGGAAATCCCTTGATCTTTTACCTCCTCTTGGACACTACCCAAACTTGCTTGCCCTTCTTAGAAAAGCTTTTTGAAAAAGTAATCTGCATACAATGCCTACACTTCCTTACACCGTCCTGGCTTCTCAGTCTACTGTAATTTTGTTTCTGCTTTCACTATTCTATTGAAACCAGTCTAGCTAAACTCACCAATAAACCCCTAATTTGCCAAATCTAAAGGACATTTTCTAGTATTTATCCTGATGGTCCTCTCTTCTGTACTTGACATTGATGATATCTGCATTATCTGCTCTTCTTCCTTGGCTTCTGTGACCCCAAACTCACTTAATTTTCTCAAACTTCTCTGGCCACTACTTTTCTTTCTTTTTTTATAAGCCCATCTTCCTATTCTAATCCTTAAAAGTCAGTTCAGAGATAAATATATGCACACAATATCATGTAACTATAGAGGATGGGCATCTAAATCAAGGGATTTTACATCAGTTCATTATTCTCTATTTAGCCAAATGCCTCCTTCATAAGCCTGTGAGCTCCTTCAGAGAAGGTCTGTGTCTGACTCCTGCATAGTATCTAGAAAACAGTAAGGTGGCAAAAGTACTTATTAAGATAATTTGTTTTCAAATCTTTATGTAAATTAGAATATACTTTTTTCTATAAGTTTGTATGGCAAATGGCCTTTTCCATTTTCATTGTCTTAAACTATGTTATTAACCCTTCACTTATCTTAACACTTTTAATTCTTAAAAGAATCTTGTGAGTTAAGCAAGAAAGATATAATCATTCTTGTTCTATCCATAAAGAAACAAAGACTCAGGAAGATTGAATAATTTATCTAAGGTCACATGGCTTTTAAATACTGGATTCAGACCTAAAACCTAGGTGATTTTCTTTGTATGTTTTTCTAATCCTCATTGGTTAATTCTTGCATCACTACATTATTAATTTTTCTGATTCAGACCTTAATACTCATAAGAACAAGGCATTTGGCCAATTTTCCATATTTAAAGTCACAAGGAAAGATAAATAAGGGCAGGGAGTGAAAGAAACAGGCTAAATAAATATTAAATGATATATGCTTTGAAAAAAAGAAACTAAAGGACATATATTTGACTGTGCTTTTAAAAACAAAACTTAATCTAGAATGTGAGAAAATAAATGGAGAATGTACAAAACTTTAAAATGAACCCCAAATCAAATATTTCAAAAAGCACAACCAAAAATAGTAAAGAGTAGATATCCATATATTACTATTAAATATTTGTCTTCATGAAATTATCTAGCTCTAAAAATGTCCCAAGCACAATTTCAAATATTAAATTGCAAAGCACATAAGCTAAAGTAATTGCATATTACAGATCACTGACAGCTACTAAACTAGGCATTAACTTTAACAGGTACCACATAAATGAACTGTATTTAGAGTTTTCAATTAAAGCCCCAGGGAGTTGCCATATAGAACCTAAACAAAGTATCTTATCATTTCTAATCCCCTGATGATTAAAGTTCATAACTCACCAAAAGGAAAATAGTTTTAGACATAGTGATATTTTACTTAACCTTTGAGGAAAGGATTTTCTTATATCTATAAAAAAGTGTCTAGTTTAAATGACTTCAGCATGAGTACATGAACACAGACCACAATCTAGCCGAGGTTTAAATTGCGTAGGAACATAGTGGCAGGGAAAGAGGAAGCCTGAGATACTAAGCATTACTAAAACAGAGCTGAACTGCTTAATAAAGCCCCTTAGATGTTGATGAATCCAGCAGCTTAAATGTCTCTGACCAGGTACCTAGATTATCAATTTTATTCTTCAGGAAATGATGGTAGGGAAAATAGAGATCTATTCTTCATTCAATTTTACATTCATTGTACAGTTTTTTCTACTTAGTGCCTACCATATGCTAGGCATTTTTCCAGGAATCTAGTGAGACAGTAATGGAACCCCTGAAATGTATATATTCACACACACATCCATATATATATATATATATATACACACACACACAAACAAATATATAAGTATATGTGTGTGTGTGTGTGTGTGTGTGTGTGTCGGGTGATGATAAGTGCTATGAAAATTTGGAGAAGGGTAAGAGGATAGAGAGTGACCGGGAGCTATTTTACACAAAGTCCCCAGGAATGACTCCTCTGAGGAGGTAGCTCTTTAGCAGAAATGTGAATGAAGTGAAGCAGCAATGACAATATCTGACAGTAGTGTTCCAGATACAGGAAACAGCAAGTACAAAAGCTCAGGAGCATATTTTGCATATCATAGGAAAAACAAGTAAGCAAAGGATGGGGTGGCAGAGATGATGATGCAGAAATTGGCACGGACTAGGTCAAATTGGACGCTGTAGACTAATGTATAGACTTTGGATTTTATTCTAAATGAAATGAAAAACTATTGGAGGGTTTTGAGTATGGGAATAATATTATTAGACTACTCAACGTAGCCAGATTTTCACTTTACAAGCCAATCAAAATATGTATTAATGGATTCATATTAACATATATAAGACTTTATAGGAAATGTTATAGAATACAAAATATATTTCAAATCAAGAATTTAAGAAAAATAATTTCTAAGGCATTTTAAACTCTATCTTAAAAATTTAAGATGTTAAGACCTTCCTTACAGTTTTTCCTTACCCCCAAGTTCTATTTATTTTGATCTTAGATTATTAATCTCTTCTAATTCTTCTATCTTTATCTAAATATGTTAAAGATGTTTACATGGTGGAGTAGCTTTAGGAAGTTTTATCTTCCAACTCAGCTTTTCTCTTTTCCCTTTGGAGACTGAAGCGTTGGAAAGAATAAAGCAGTCTTATTTCTGTTGACATGAATACCAACTACTCTCAGTACTAACAACAAAAGAAAACACTACTTCTTCACAATACACATAGTGTCTCATCCCAAAAGCAAAATTTTTCCAAAAATATGACTTATTGATAAGAATTTATATTTATTGCATGGCTGTGATGTACTAGGCACTCTGGTAAGTGCCTTACAAGCTTTATCTCATTTTTTTTCACATAAACCCTATTAGGTGATTAGTATCTTTACCCCCTAGAAGCAACCTACATGATGATAAGAATGTTGTCTTCTTTACCACAGGCTCTCAGTATCAATAAGAGTGCCTGGAACATAACAGGTGTTTATAAACATCAGTTCAATGAAGTATTAAATATATGACTAAATTTCTATTACACAGATAAAAATGTTGAGGCACAGAAATTCTAAGACACTTGTTCAAGCTTACATAGCTGGGACATAGCACAGCCAAGACTCAATTAAGTAACGCCTGACTCCAAAGTCCTTTCTCACAACCACTATTTGTTTTGCCGCTACAAAATCTGTCATGCTCACCTTGTGCTATTTTCTCCAGTCTGGATAAACCCATAATATTGACCTCACTTTTGATTTCAACCTCTCATAGTCACTTTCTTTACCCAACTCTTCTTAAATTCCTGGTCCTCTAGGTTGGCAGTCTTTACTTTAATGAGGCCAAACATTTTTTTTCCTTGTCTTAGGTCTTGAACAACCTTTACAAGTATTTTTGTACCAGGTTTGTTTTTTTTTTGAATTTGGATCCCTGGTAACCCCCGGAGTCATTTTGCAATACATTTCTAGAACATGAGCTAGGAGTCTGTATTATAGATACATATATGAACTCAACATAAAATGCTGCCTGATAATAGCACATATAGAGAAAACTTATTAGATTATTTTTCAGAAATGTATATGATATAAAAGTCCCTTTAGAAATTTAGTCGAACTTTGATTTTAGGAATTCAGAAAAATGAAGGGTTTAGGGGTTTAAAAACATAGCAATAACAGTAAATAAAAATTATAGACATTTGTATCTTGAGGAAATATTTTTAAGGGTCTTTCACAAAATGTTAATAATTTTCAAGGAACGAACTTCATTTTGTAGAGTAGAAAGTTAGTTACCCAAAGTTAGTTCTAATAATGATACTACAAATATTTTGTAATACAATGTTCTCACTTCAAATCGGACATGAATTCCTTCTAAAGAGGAAGAAAAAGTCACAAGAAATATATTTTCAGAAACTTTTAGATTCATGCTTTTGTTTTGAAGTTCTCAAGGTTGTGTTTATGCTCTGGTCCATTGTATAGCTACATCTGTGGTGAGATTTCATGGGATTGGGTATTTCCTGTTAACCAAAATACATGTCCATCCACCAGTGGCCGGTTCTTTATATTATACCTTTACTGCTTTATCCATCATACTTAGAGCTTTGATCCCTATTGACAGTGAAAATACTCCTGAAAATATCCATCTACTTCTTTCCATTTCGAGCACTACCATCCTAGTTGGAGGGTCCCAAAATCTCTCAGTGAGACTACGATAGCATCTTCACAGGATTCTGCTTCTATTATTGCTTTGATTCTCCACACAGTAGAAAACAATAGTCTTTTCAAATGGCACTCTGATATTTCCATGAAAAAATCTTCCAAAGGCTTCTCATTATAATTATAATAAAATTCAAACGCTTTATTAACAACATTTAACATGATCTAGCCCCTATTTCTCTTACTTCATTTTTCGTGATCCTTCTTATTTTCTTCACTCCCGCCACAGTGGACTTCTCACAGGCCTTAAATATGCTAAACACATTCCAGCATTGGGGTCTTTTCATTTTCTATCCTACGTCCTGGAAAAAATCTTCTCAGAATTTTATTTGACTGGTTCCTTAGCATCATCCCGGCTCGAGCTAACAAGCCTTGTTTGATCAGCCTCACTGCCGTTGACCTCCAACTCCAATCACTCTTTCCATTTGCTTTATAGAACTTTTTGCTCTCTGAAATTTTTTTTAAGTTTATTATTTTATTTTATGTCACTCCCACATAACACTAGAATGTAAGATTTAATGAGTTATGGATTTTCTCTATTTGCTCAATGTTGTAGTCTTAGCACATAGAAAATCATCACAATATAGGTGCCCAAATTATATTAAATATGTGTTGAAGGAAAGAAGGAAGGCTCATCAGTGAGTTACATCTTAGTGAAGCTCTGTTGATCAAATTCCTTCTTGGGAGAAAAAGGAAAAGTTGGCATAAATGACCCTGGGTACCTGAGATTAAGGTGTGGGGAAAGATAGAATAGAGATTCCCTGTTCTCAAGATAGGAAAAGATTTCAGAAATTGAGGTGCTGGTGATATTTTGCTTACTTTACTCTTTTGAATAAGATTGGTCCTGTACATTTCAGAAATGAAAATGACGATATAGTCATCTTCCAACCACATATTTATGTACACAACAAATTTGGCTAATTTATGTACCAAAGTGAAGCTTGTCGGTTGAATGCTTAAATTTGATTTCATTCATGGCTGTTTAGTCACTTGCATTTGCATACTCAGCCTCATACTAACATGACTGGAGAGATGTGGAATTATAGTGGAGGATGTGGTGTACCATTAAGATCCTCCCATCAGGCCCCCCCATGTTAAGCCACAACATGATTTTGCCAGGGAAGTGCTATGCCTGCTAGAGGAAAGCAGAGCATATACCCTAAAGAAGCTTCGGCACCTAGGCAGCACATACTGTCAGTGGCCAGGACAGTATATAAGGCCCTGGATTCTGACAATACTGGATCAAAAAGGACAGAACATAAATCTGAATGAGAGAGGGTTTATCAATATGAGAGCACTATCCCAGAATATAGTCTATATCAAGAGTCAGCAAATTACAGCCCACTCTTGTTTTTGTAAATAAAGTTTTCTTTAGCCAGAGACTGTACGGCCTGACGAGCCTAAAATAGTAACTATCTGACCCTTTACAGAAAAAAGTTTGCTGAGTCCTGATCTATAAACAGGAATCACAACAGATGATACAACCAGGCTACGAGAACGGCTCTTAGAAATGTGGAGAATGCAATTAACCTCACTAAGTGAGGTAGAAATGGCAAAACAGCCATGGAAGAACATGAAATAATGGATCAAAAGGCTTAGAGAATTAAGCATGTTAGAACAGATATATTAGATACGGCCAGAAAACCTACCAGATGATTATGTTCCAGCAGAGGGCCTGGAAGAGACATCATTAAAAACAATAAAGAACTTTCTGGTGAGAGAGTCACCAGCATCACTGAGAAGCTCCGTTGTGACGGTGGGAGACGCCATAAAAGAATGGAGTCCTTGCTTTACCATCAGAAGCGAGGCAAATATAATTATTATGAGCAGCAGGGTCAGAGACGCCTGGGAGGGGGGCTGTGACTTGCAGAGAACAATGGAGATGGTTAATAGAATATAGTGCCCTGTACTGCTCAAACTACAGAGTTGAAAGAAATGAATTTGGCTAAGGGCAACTGTATCAATAAAAAATGTCATGATTATTTGTCCAGTTTCTAGAGCTAAGCCTGTAACCCATTGTCTGAAGAAGAGGCCAGGTCCTCATGAGGAAGAAACTTGCAGTGCCATGGCAAGTGTATATAGTAATGATTCTGCCAATCCTTCCTCAAAGAGGCCTATGGCCATTTTTCTTATATAAAAGTATACTATGGATAGGGGAACACCAAACATTTTGAGGATTGTTGGGCATAGGGTCTGAATCGGCATTGATACTCAGGGACACAAAATGTCATTTATGTGCCCCCAAATGGCCTGGGGGTATATGGGAGCCAGGTAATAAATGAAGGAATCCTGTTCCAGGCCTGGTTCACAGTGAGTGCACTGGGTCCACATCCATCCAGTGGTCATTTTCACGATCCATGAATGTATAATTGGAATGGGTGTACTTGGTAGTTGGCAAGTAGTCCATGTTGGCTCCTTGGGTTAGAGCTATTGTAGTGGAGAAGGCCAATTGAAAGTCTCTGAATCTGTCTACTTCCCCACACAAGACAAGATATTAAAACAATATTGTTTCCTAGGGAGTGGTACAGATTAATGCTAACCATACAGAACTAAAGGGTATGGGGGGTGGTGATTCCAGTTTTATTTCTATTTAATTCACCAGTCTGAATTTGGCCCATACAAAAACCAGTTGGATCCTAAAAGATGACAGCGGACTATGACAAACTCAACTGTGTACTAGCCCCATTTGCAGCTGCTGTGCCAGGTGTGATATTGATTGTTGCTAGGGCAAGTTAACAAGGCCTCAGCTTCCTGGGACGTGATCAGAGATCTGGCAAATATGTTCTTTTCAATCCTAATCAGAAAATAGGATAGAAACAGATCTCATTCATTTGGAATGGACTACAGTGTACATTTATAGTCTTGCCCTATGGCTGTGTCAACTTTCCTGCTACCTGTCATAAAATAGTCTGAGGATATCTGGACGATCTGACCATGCTGCAGAACATCATGTTGATGCAACATATCACAGCATTATGTTAATCAAACTGAGTGAGCAAGAAGTGAAAAGTACATTGGAGGCTTTGGTAGGAAGTAGGCATTCCAGAATGTGGGAGATAAAACCTACAAAGATTCAAGAGCTGGCCACATCAGTGAATTATGGAGGATCCTGTGGTCTGGAGCACGACAGGATATCCTCCCAATTTAAAAGACAAATTCTTGCAACCCACATTTCCAGCCACTAAGAAGGAAGCACACATCGTGCTAGGACTTTACAGGTTCTGTAGACAGCATATTACACACTTGGGAACATTGTTCTGACCCATATACCAGGTGACACAAAATTGCCAGTTTCGGGAGCACTTCAAAGCAGAAAAGCACTCTGTAGCAGGCCCAGGTTGCAGTGTTAGCAGTCCTGCCACTTGGACCATTGTGATCCGTAAGACTCTATTGTATTATAAATGTTTCCAGTGGTAAAGTCATCACGTGGAGGTTATGGCAAATCCTAATAGGAGAATCAATCACAACATAGATCCCTATGTGGCCTACACCCCCATGTCACTCACCAGTCACCCTAGACCCTCTCCTTCAGTTCACACTAAATGGCTATTGGAAGAGGTGGGTCACATTCAGCCAACCGATGAAGGAGGAGAAAGACTGAATTTGGTTCCCAGATGGGTAGGCTTGGCATGTGTATAGAAGCAGAAAATGGACTGTGGCTATACTAGAAGGCCACTCATGGCTGAAAGGAAGCCACCTGGAGGAGATTAGCCCAATGTCCAGAGTGTCAGTCAGTGTACTAGGTTATCCATTTGTGTAGAAATAGAAGTGGGCTGATATTAGAATTTATTCAGAGTCATAGGCAATAGCTAATGGTGTGGTTAGTTGGTCAGCAGCCTGAAAGAAGAAAGATAGGAAGATCAAGGATGAGGTATCCTAGGGAAGAGTCACGTGGTTGGTCCTATGGGAATGGGAACCAACTGTGAAGATGCTTTATTTCATTGCATGTCCTTCAGAATGCACCTATCACATAAGTGGCACTAAACAATCAAAGAGACAGAATGACTCATCCAGTTAACAGCAGCAAGTGTCTGTCATCACCTACCTAGTACAGGCACAATGAGCAGAAGGACAGAGTATCCATGGTGGTCAACAGCATGAGCTGGCATACACTAAAGATGATATTACAACTGTAGCTCCCAGATGTCCAATGTGCCAGCATTAAAGACTATTGCTGAGTCACTGATATGGCGCTATCCCTCCCTTGAGGAGACCAACAATCCTCTTAGTGGTAACCTAAATACATTGAATATTGATTCATCTCGACTGGACAAATGTTTGCCTTTCCTATCTACAGAGCCTGAAGCAAAGGCTTATTGAGTGTTTGATTTACTGATATTGAACATCACCTAATGCGGCATCAGACTGACCCACTTTAAAGCAATGAAGGCGCAGCAGCAGGTAACTGGTTCCAATTATACACTATACCACCCAGAAGCGGCCAGTCTGATGGAGTGCTGTAACAATCTATTAAAGGCACAGCAGAGGCACCAGTTTAGAGATGTTACCCTGTGAGAGTAGGGTGGTACCATATTCCCGGACCCAGTGAATATTCTAAATTAATGACCACTACATGGTGTCCCAGATAAGTAGAATATATATGTCCTAGGACCAAGATGAGAAAATGGGTGTGTGTGAACTTGCTTACTGACACTTCTAGTGACCAATTTGTAGAATCTGTGTCTCCTCAAATGACAATTTTGAGCTCTGCAGGTTTAGGAGACTTGGCTCCAAGATTTAAATGCATCTACCAGGACACAGAGCAAAATTCTCATTTAAATTTCAAGCTATGGTTGCTACCCTTTTACTTTTGGCTCTTTCTGCCTAGAGATCAGCAGGCAAGGAAAGGAGTCACCATCATGGCAGGGGAATTGACCCTGATTATCGAGGGGGGAGTAGGGATGCCATTACTGAGTGAGAGCAGGGAATAATATGTTTCTACCCGAGTGATTCATCTGGCTTTCTCTTGGAATTCTTTTTCCTAATTTTGAAAGTAAATGGACAAATGGAGCATATTCAGCCTCAGCAAAATATGGTGAGCAGAAGCCCAGATCCCTCATGAATGAGAGTTTGAGTCAACCCATGAGGAAGTCAGCTAGAGCAGCAGAGGCGCAGCTGAGGGATATCTAAAATGAATAGTAAAGGAGGATGAATATCAGTTGTGGCCTCAAGACTAGCTCCTGTGGTGGAGGCTGAGGTTTGTGTAGCTAACCTCCATCTTGTAACTTTCCTCCCACAAAAGTGGCCTGCTAAAATACAGAAGAAGCTACTTCTCCAACTTAAATGAAGTAAATAGATCCATGTGACACAAAGGTGGACTGCAATGGGCACTGCGGTGTGTTTCTCAGAGATGTGTGATCCTCGTGAGAATTACATGTAGAAAGTACTGTTATCATCATCAAATTACAGATAACGAAAATGAGGTGCAGAGAGATTGCCGATTGCCAAGGTCACACAGCCAGGAAGGGATGGTTTTCAAACTCAGAGACTCGCTCCAAAGTGTAAACTCCTAACGCTGCATCAACTCATTCGACAAGCATAGAGTAGGAAGCTATGAACCCTCTACTCCTTTGGAAACACATTATATTAAAAATTTTTTAAAATGTGTTTGCTCAAGCCATAATTAACTACATTTGGTTCCAAATTATTTCTTGTCTCTCTGGCCTCTGGCTTCACTGCCTAGATTCTAGGCCCCAGAATAGTATCCACCACCCCCTTTCCCATCCTCACCTGACTATCTACTAACCTTACTCCTTTGGGACAGTCAGCTTAGATGTCCCCTTCTCCAAAGAACCTTCCTTAAGTTCCAAATACTGGACTAGGTGGTCTTCCTATATGCTCCCAGAGGACACTGTGGTTACACCTGTCAGAGCACTGATCACACCTATTTTCATTGCCTATGACTTGTCTGTCTTCCACATTAGACTCTAAAGTCCTTAATACTTGAGACTGCGCCATGTGTAACTTTGGTTTCCCCACGATCTATCATACTTCCTTGTTTATAAGGGTAACGTGCTAAATGTCTGTTGATTTCTTAGAACGATATACTTTTTTTAGCCCTTATAAATCTAATTAAATAGCACTATGTTTAGATTCTTACTAGGTGCCTTTCCACACTAGAGCATAAACTCCATGAAGGTAGGAACAATGAGTTGTCTTCATCCCCTAGCACAGTTCCTGACCCATAGCCAGCACTCCATCAATAGTTTTTAACTAAATAGAAGCAAGTAAAAGAGTAAGGAATGATTCACAAAAGCATATTCTCAGTAATTTCTTGGAAGACAGCAGGTACAAATCAATGTACACTTATTGCTTTAGATCTAATATGTGAAAAGGAAAGACACACCAATAGAAATATGTAGGAAAAACATAAGGAAAAGTTGTGATCAGGGCTCATTTTTGCATAAAATACCTAAAAATACTTTTGCATAAAGTGAAAAATGTAAATGGAATGTACAACAGATGGCTCAAAAAATTCTTCATTCAGCACATAAATATATCTTAATATAGTTACCTTAATGTATTCAATAATAGTGTTGTTATTCACTTATGGGGATGAGGGGAACTAATTTTAAAAGATACATGTGCAAAATGTATTTTTCCATATGCTATTTATCCAAACACTCTATAGTAGATCAAACAGGCAAAATCCAAGAAACAAAAGTAAAACTGAGTTTAGCAATTTTATAGGTAATATTATCAACATAGGTTCATACCTGGCTTATTCAGGTTTTAAGCAGTAAGGCATTTTATCTCAATTATGTTGCAAAACAAATAAAAATTTGTCCTTTGATAGAATAATATGACAAATACCATGTAAAAATAATTGAATCAACTGATTATGTTTTTCTACTTACTATTAAACAATCATTTCACTCACTTGAAAAACAACAGAAATGGAAACATATATGCATGACATTTAAAGTTTGTTTGATATTATCTAGACATAGCCTATGTCTGTGAAAAAAAATTATTCTCCTTTCTAGCATTGTTCTTATGACCCTACCAAGATCAGAGGTTGAATATGGTGAATACACTGATCGAACATTCTCTTACACCCAAAGATGAAGAACTGTGGTGAGAAGACCATGACAATATATATAAGGCTACACCAGAATATAGTCGAAGTTTACGTCTGCTCTGACAGCACTAGACAGAGAACAAAATTTATCTGTGAGTAGTACTTCACACAGTTCCAGCCACGTAGTTGCTTAAGAAATTCTTTAACTTGATTTGCTTGACTACCTAGGGATAAATGGATATATATCTGATTGATTTTTTAAACTAAAAGAACATGGTTTTGTTAGTTCCAAAAAGCATTTATTTTTATGTGTGTGTGCTCTTAAGTGCCTCTAGTGTGGTCCTCACATTGTCATTGTTGCTAAAGTTGTCCTATCTCTCTTCCAACTTCAGTGGAAGCCACTTGCTCTATGTTGAGCGTTGCCTTTCTCCTTCAAGTTTCTGAGTACTCTTAAGTGGGTTGCAGTTTTTTCTTTGCCAGCTAATGGATTTGCATTCTTTTGTTACCCATATGAGTCAGCTTAGGGGGTCTCTCAAGCTGCACTACACAAGCAAGTGGTCAAAGACAGAGCAGTTGCTGCTTCTGTGATCTGCCTATGAATACACATGAGAAACCACTCTGTCTCAGCTGAGGGTCTGGAAGAAAACATCCTATTCTCAGGCCTCTCCAGGCCCAAATAGCAGCCCTCTCCTAATCACAGAAACCAAAATCCATTTGCCTCACCAGTGCAGATTACCTACAGGTTTACTTGGGTAAAAATATTGGGAAGCTCTTTCCAAGAATACCAAAGTAAGCCAAAGAATTTGTAGGTTCATCACTTACTGGAGGAGAGTCATAGGCCTCAGCAAAATAAAGCTCCTCAGGGAATCCAGCCCTAAATTTCATTTTAGCCCTCATGAAGAAGCAAGCCTACTGTTCTGCTGCTTTCCCCTGAGTCTCCAGAGCATCAAGAAAAATAAGAAACTAAATTGCCTCTCTTTCTCTCTCTCTCGATCTCATCTGAAAAAGAAAATCATATAAGAGGCTCAGAGGACAGATACAGTATACTGAGCACATGAATAATAAAATTCCCAAAAGGAAATAAAGGAATAAATGGAGGAGGAGTAATGATTAAACGTAAAAAAGATTATTCCAAGTTGAAGTAAGACTTGAGATTAGATTGAAAAATTTAACTGAATAACAGATAGGATTCATGAGGAGAAAATAAATGTAGATATATCCCGGTGAAATTTCTGAATTCAAAGATGAAGAAAAAATATTGCAAGCTTACCAAAGCAAAGAATAGTCTACTTACAGAGGAAATGAAATCAGGCCATTACAGGACTTCTCGTCTGCAAACTGAGACTAGAAACTAGAGCACAGAGGAATAATCCACAAACCACTGGGAGAAAAAGTTTATAATTAAAGACCACTACACCCGATTATATTCATCCGTAAAGGCAAAAGAAAAATATATATATATATTTTTTTTTTTAAAGATTTTTACTATTTCCTTTTTCTCCCCAAAGCCCCCCGGTACATAGTTGTATATTCTTCGTTGTGGGTCCTTCTAGTTGTGGCATGTGGGACGCTGCCTCAGCGTGGTCTGATGAGCAGTGCCATGTCCGCGCCCAGGATTCGAACCAACGAAACACTGGGCTGCCTGCAGCGGAGCGCGCGAACTTAACCACTCGGCCACGGGGCCAGCCCCCCAAAAGAAAAATATTTTTAAAACACATGAGAGGCCGACCCGGTGGTCGCGTTCTGCTTCTCGGCGGCCTGGAGTTCGCTGGTTTGGATCCCGGGTGCGGACATGGCACTGCTTGGCACGCCATGCTGTGGTAGGCGTCCCACATATAAAGTAGAGGAAGATGGGCACGGATGTTAGCTCAGGGCCAGTCTTCCCCAGCAAAAAGAGGAGGATTGGCAGCAGATGTTAGCTCAGGGCTAGTCTTCCTCAAAATAAATAAATAAATAAAAACACATGAGCATTCATATATCATTAACAACATGTATCTTAAGCTAAGAAAATATGTCAGAAAGTGTTCTGACCAAAAGGCAATTTGGTTAGAACAGAGAAATCAGGAGAAGGGGAAGAACAATTTAAAGAAACATTAGTGATAAATTGATTTTGTAAGGTATTCAGAATTTAGATGAATTCTTTTTGTGTAATTGAGAATTTATAGTATACAAGTTAAATAGTATTCTTGAAAGAGAAAGGAAACATGTTAAGGAAAATATAATAATAGCCTAGAACTAACTTTTTAAAACTATCTTAGAAATGCCCTAAGGTTGTATGAAGATTAGTAAAATGTCTCAACTGAGAAGGAAATATTTCTAAACATTTAAGTTCCATCTGGGAAGGACGAATGGGCAAGTAATGCATTTTAGTGGGATGCTGATTTATTATTTCACTTTGATATTGTGTATATGTGCGTGTTTGAAAATCACTTTTAAGAATGGAAAGGTAACCACCGGCAGAATTAAAAAGGAGAGCAAATGTCAAATTTACAAAGCAGAAGTAATGAACAAAATCTTGCTAATTCAACAAAAATAGGAACAGAGGGAAACAACAAAACAAAATACTGTCAAATGTAAAATAAGATTGAAAGAAGAAAACCAAATATATCAGCTATTTCATTAAATGTGAAATGCCCAAACTTCATATTTTAAAATAAAAAAGTCAGATGGAGTTAAAAGCAACATCAAAACATATGACATTTTCAAGAAACGTCTAAAACAAAGTGAAGAAAAGTTTAAAATAAAGGAATGGACTATTACATTACAAGCAAATGTAAATGAAAAGACAGCAGGGTTACCATTATTATCATAAAATGTTGATTCCATGGTCAAACAGCATTAAACAGAAAAAAATGGACATTAACTTTATATATGTAAAGTATAAGCTAAAGAGAAAAAGATCAAATCAAGAAATAAACAAGAATATAAGGGTTTCAGAAGACATGCAACAAGCTCAATTATATAAAATATTTTATCCTACAAACAGAAAATATATATTTTTCCTCTAATCCTGGAATATTTACACAAATTATGTGTTTGTCCATTAAAAAGGTTAATAAATGCAGCAAAGTAAATCTTTTAGAAAGTACATTCTTTAATCATAAAACAACATTTAAAATTAATAAAAATAATATCTCAAGCTACATAAAAATTAATAAACACATTCCCAATAACCCCTGATCAGTGAGTAAATGAAAACAAAAATTAGAAATTATCTGTAAATTAATGAAAAAGGTCATTATCACAACCTATGAGACACAGCTAAAATTTAGAAATTTACATACTGTCTTAAAACTTCAGACTGAAAATAAGTTAACTAAATATTAATGTAAGACATTATAAAAAGAATTTCAAGGGCTGGTCCCATGATATAGTGGTTAAGTCTAGCACGCTCCAGTTCAGTGACCCAGGTTCACAAGTTCAGATCCTGGGCGCGGACCCGCACTGCTTGTCAAGCCATGCTGTGGTGGCGACCCACATACAAACTAGAGGAAGACTAGCACAGATGTTAGCTCAGTGTTAATCTTCCTCAAGCAAAAAAAAAAAAAAAAATGAAGAGGAAGATTGGCAACAGACGTGAGCTCAGAGAAAATCTTCCTCACCAAAAAAATAAATTAAAAAAATAAAAGCAATTTCAACAAAAAACAAATGAAACTGGAACAATAGACATAAAGATATATTTAACTAAATAATCAGAAAAATAGTAGAATGGATAAATAATATTAAAAACTTGTGCTTTTAATTAAAACTTTGAAAAACTTAGTCTTTCAATATTAGAAATAAAAAAAGAATAAACCAGGTGTAATAACTGTAGATATAAAAAACGATATAAGTAGTAAGGGAATATTACTGATGATTTCACAGCAAAAAATTAATTACCAAAATTTACGCAAGAAGAAATAGAAAAAACAACAGAGTTAACCATAGGTATTGTTAGAAAGGTAATGAAAGTTCTATCAATTAAAGGCACCAGGAATTTTCTTCTGGCTTTGACAAAATAGCAAAACTTTGAGAAGAAATAAATAAATTCCCATAATAGTAGGATAACTTATCTATCTTAGTAACTGATAGAACAGGTAGGGACAAATGACTAAGTATATAAACAATTTGAAGAACACAAATAACAATTTTGACCTAATTGACAAATACAGAACACTGCTTTCAGCAAAAACATATTCTACATTCTTTTCAAGCACATATGGAATATTTATCATAATTGAAAATATATTTGGCAATAAAGCACATCTCCACGAGTTTGAAAAGACTGAAGTCATACAGTGTCTGCTTTCTGAGCACAGTAAAATTAAGCTAGACGTCAATTGTGTTATTTAAATAAAATTTTAAAATGTGTATCTTTGAAATTGAAAACGTACTTCCATTAATTCACAAGTCTAAGAATTCATAATATATCTTAGAAAATATTTTCAAGCAAAAGAAAATGTATTATTTAAATGTTGTGAGATGCAGCAAAACTCTGCTTAGAGGGAGATGCATAGCTTTAAATGACTATATAAGAAGAGAAGAAACACTAATATTCAACGATCTAGCTCATGGAGTTAGAAAAGAACAGCAAGTTAAATCCTTCAAGAAAATGGAAAGAGGAATTGATAATGATATGATTAGAAATCAATGAAATAGTAAACAAACATTAAATAGAGAAAATCAAAGAAGACAGACTTTAGTTGTTTGAATATATGAATAAAACTGATAAACTCCTAGAAAGCCAGATCAAGGGGAAAAAAGGGAAGACGGGAGATGGTATAATTTATTAAATCATGAAAGAAAAGAGGGCAGCATTACCAACCCTTCAAACATCGAAAAGATAATAAGAGGACGCTATGAAAAAGGTTTTGAAAAAAGTTTGAAAATTGAATGATACAGAAAAAAATCATTGAAAAACAACTTATTAAAGCTGACATAAGATA
Organism: Equus caballus; assembly: GCF_041296265.1. Classification (NCBI taxonomy): domain Eukaryota; kingdom Metazoa; phylum Chordata; class Mammalia; order Perissodactyla; family Equidae; genus Equus; species Equus caballus. The sequence goes on from NC_091715.1 coordinate 95,185,921, forward strand.
AAGTAGAACATCTGAATGGTCTTATATCTATTAAAGAAATGAAATCCTTAATTAAAATCTTTCTACAAAGGATGTTTAAGACTCAGATGCTTTCATTGGCAAATTTTTCCAAATGTTTAATGAAGAAATAACTCTAATATTATGTGCAATTCTAGAAAAAAGAAAAAGGAAAATTTTCCAATTGTTTTATGAGCCAGATAACCTTGACTGAAAATCTGACAAGAACATTTGAAGGGAGACATGGGAATAAGAAGTCAATTTATCTCCTAAACTTAAAGACAAAATTCCTAAAAAATAGATTATTAAATAAAATACAGAAATATAAATAGGTTAACACTCAAATGTCTAAGTGTGGATTATTCAAGGAATATAATGTTAGTTTAATAAAAAGATGAATCAATGTAATTCTATATATTAAGAGGATAAAGGTGAAAAAAACAGAAGTATTTGATTAAGTCAATACTTGTTTTGATTTCTCAATCTGATAAAGGACATCTACCTAAAATCTATAGCAAGGATGATACTTAATAGTAAAATATTGAAAGCACTCTACCTTTGACCAGGTATGAGACAAAAATATTGGTATCACCATATCTAGTCAATATTATACTGGAGATTCTAGCTAGTCTTAGAATTGGAGGGGCCGGCCCAGTGGCGTAGTGGTTAAGTTCATGTGCTCTGCTTCAGCAGCCCAGGGTTTGCAGGTTCAGATCCCAGGTGTGGACCTACACAACGCTCATCAAGCCATGCTGTGGTGGCATCCCACGTACAAAATAGAGGAAGATTGGCACAGATGTTAGCTCAGGGGCAATCTTCCTCAAGCAAAAAGAGGAAGATTGGCAACAGATGTTAGCTCAGGGCCAATCTTCCTCACCAAAAAAAAAAAAAAAAAAAAAAGAATTCGAAAGGCTGAAATAAAATCATCATTATTCATAGTCAATATGATTGCTTATGAAAAAAATCCCAAAAAAGTTACAGATAAAGTATTAAAACTAATAATTAATTTTTACATTTATGGATAAAAGTTTGATAAACAACCACCAATTTGTGTGTGTGTGTGTGTGTGTGTGTGTGTGTGAGGAAGATTGGCCCTGAGCTAACATCTGTGCCAGTCTTCCTGTTTTTGCTGAGGAAGATTGTCACTGAGGTAACATCCATGCCAATCTCCCTCCATTTTGTATGTTGGATATTGCCACAGTGTGGCTTGAAGTGTGGTGTGTATGTCGGTGCCCAGGATCTGAACCCACAAACCCTGGGCCACTGAAGTGGAGTGTGCAAACTTAACCACTACAGCACCAGGCCAGCCTCCAATTATATTTCTATATTATATTTTTATTCCCTAGCAAGCAAAAAATATAAAATCAAATTTAACAACAATATATTTACAGTTGCATAAAATAAAAAACACCTAGAAAAATATTGAACAAAAGATGTGCAAGAGCCCTACACAAAAAAACTGCAAAAACAAAATCATTGAAACAAAGAAGACCTAAATGTTTACAGGGATTTGCCATGTTTATGCATTAGAATATTCGATATTTAAAATATGCCAGTCCTTCTCAAATGGATACACATAGTCAGTGAAGTCCCATTCAAAATCCCACCACATATTTTTATGTAAAATGACAAGCTAATTCAAACATTTATATGGAAATACAAAAAATGGCCAAGAATAGCCAATACTATCTTGAAAAGAACAAATCTGGGCAACTTAAACTACATAATACAGACCTGGCTGGAAGATCTGGGCGGCCTTCCCACAGGACCTACTATAAACAGCATACTAAATGGCGAAATGCTAGCATTTTCATTAAAAGAAGAACGAGACAGGAATGTTTATCACCACCATTATTCAACAGTATTTTAGAACTTGTAGCTAATGTAATAAGGTCATAAAATATAAACCCTTGATAAGTAACAGAAAACAAAAGTAATATTTCTGTTTGGAAATTATATGATTATATACTCTAAAAAAAGGATGTAACTGAGGCCAGCCTGGTGGCAGAGTGGTTAAGTCCACACGCTCTGCTTCAGCGGCCCAGGGTTCCCAGTTTTGAATCTCGGGCTCGGACCTATGCACCGCTTATCAAGCCATGCTGCAGCAGGTGTCCCACATATAAAGTAGAGGAAGATGGGCATAGATGTTAGCTCAAGGCTTATCTTCCTCAGCAAAAAGGGGAGGATTGGCAGTGGGTGTTAGTTCAGGGCTAATCTTCCTCAAAAAAGAAAAGAAAAGAAAAAAAAAGGATGTAACTTTAGGGAAAAAGCTATTAGAATTAATAAGATAAATTTCATAGGTTAATGTATAAAAGATAAATACATAAAAATCAATAGCTTTCTTCATGCTATCAATTATCAACTAAAATGATGTTGGCAATACTCCCTTTACAAATATGACTAAAGTTATAAACACATAGGAATGTATTTCATGGAAAATCAAAAGTACATTTAAAATTTATTTAAAAGTTTAAAAGAACATAAAATAAGGCCTAAAATATGGGGATATATATGTTCATGGATGGGAAGATTTGATAGCACAAAATGTCAGCCCTTACAAATTTGTTTTATATATTTATTACGATTTCTAATCAAAATCTCAATGGTTACTTTTTGTCTTATTTTTTAAAATTAAATTGAGCTGATTTAAGTTGTTATGGAAGAATAAATTGGAATGGTCAAGGAAAGTATGTAACTATATATATAATTGTTTACTTTGAATTGATGTGTAAATACATAGATGATATATAATTTAGATAGAGCTACCTATGTTATATGTGTGTGTATATATATATGTATACATACATACCCACACACGCAAACACACACATAGATACACACAAAAAACCCTTCATAATTGAATAAATATAGTATCAACACAGAACTAGAGAAATAGATCAACAGATCCTTGGAGGAAAATACATTGACCTAAAATAGATGTAGGCATCTATGGGAAATTAAATTTGAGCACAGCACTATTTCCATTTAGTGAGAAAAGAATAGTTTATTTAATTAATGGAATTAGCATGATTGGCCAGCCCTTTTGAATAAAAATTAAATAGACCTCCTTCTGGGTAATAGAATTAATAAATAAATTCCAGAAAAAATTTATGGGTATGAGTGTGTGTGTTAAACAAAATCTAAGTAAATTTTTTCAGAATCTTGGAGTAGGGGAGATCTTCCCAAGCAGGTCAGGAAAATCAGAAGACATAAAGAGAAGAAAAATATATTTTATTTCATAATAAAAAATAATAAAGGCAAAAGATATAAAGAACAGAACAAATAAAAAAGATATATTCATACTCAATCTTGCAGTGCATATAATTTACAAAGGATCAACCTCCCTAATATATAAAGTTCCTATATGTTATTAAGAAAAAGAAACAAGGCAAATATAAAAGTGGGCTAAGACTATGCATTCATGGAAGAAAAAATATTATATATATATATAGTTCATATATATATGAAAATATAGAGTAACTTACCAACAGTCAGGGAAATGCAAATTAAAACAACCAGGAGAACCATGTTTTATTCATCAGATTGGCAAATGTAAGAAACAATGGCATTTATTCTGGCAGAGATATGGGGAAATAATTATACTTACATATTGCTTTTGGATATCAATTACTATGATATTTTTGAAAAGGATCCTGGCAATATCACGCACTGTGCATACATTTGACCCTACAGAAATAAAAGCACAAGCATGTAAATATATGTGTATAAAAATGTTTATTTTTGCATTGTATTTAATGCTAAAAAAACTAGGAAATCAATTTAACTGTCCATTAACACGAGTCATTAGATTGTGGAACATTCATATTATTAAAAAGAATGTCTTAGATCTATATCTAATGTTCTGGAGGGGTGTCCATAATATATTGTTAACTGAGAAAAGCAAGCTACAGAGAAATGTATACATTATGATTATGTTTTTTAAAATAGACAACCACAAAACGTCATATAAATATTACTGCATATGTCCATGCTTATAGGAACATGGAGAAATGTGTGGAGAGAGAATGAGAAAAATTATTGGCATAGTTTTTATATATCTTTGCATTTTTTCACTAGTTACAATGAGTACATATTACGCTTGTGCTTAATATATTAATAAAGGGGAAAAACCTAGAAGCCATTGCCCTGTGTGACAGACTGCACTGCCAGTTTTGAGCTCTTGCTGCAGTGAGATTTATTGAGTGACGGAGCAGCCTGTCTAAAATGTTTATATTCGAAAATAATATTGCAGCACTTTACCTCCAGTTACTCTGAGTGTTGATATTTCATTAGAAATTACCACAGGAAACTTACAAAACTCCAAAAATATATAAATTTCCAGTGCATGGAAATACAGCAGTGGTGCTATTTCTAGGAGAAATTTTCTAATTGTTTCTTTACCGGTATAGTTGCAAATAAGTTCAACCAACTAGTTTCAATGTCTAAAAATTGCAGAGTTAACTTAAGTACTTAGATTTGCAACAAAAAAATTAGTTTACTTCTTATCAGTAAATACCTGTTTTCTGGTTTAGAAACAGAATCTCAGTAATTCATAGGCCTTACAAATAATATCCCACACACAAATTATGCATAATACAATCAAATTACTTTGATATTAAGTAATATAAGCAGTGATAATTATGTTTCTTGAGTATTGGAAATCGCTTTAAATAAGACAATTGCTTCAGTCTTTATAGTAGCTCAGAAACTTCATGGGCATATGGAATAGCTGTATTGGTGTCAAAGACGTTAATGAACTCAAGTCAACAATTCAAAACTTTGAGTGATCTGCACAAAGAAACCATTGTGGTCTTTTTGAGTATATGATATGAATATGAGCAAATGACCAATCTGACCTCACATGACAATCTGTATAACAATATGAAATGCTACACACACAAACCAAACATAAGTTTGCATCAATAACTCACATATTAGGAAGCTAACAGGGTTTTTTTTTAATTGAAGTAACATTGGTTTATAACATTACGTAAATTTCAGGTGTAGATCATTACATTTTGACTTCTGTTAGGTTTTGACACAATACTTAATACCTAAAGCTAAGAGGCATGATCAAGTTATTATTCATTACCTCTGGAAAAGCCTTATTTTATTTACTATTATGTCTTTTGGTGAGGAAGATTGGCCCTGAGCTAACATCTGTTACCAATCCTCCTCTTTTTGCTTGAGGAATATTGTTGCTGAGCTAACATCGGTACCAACCTTCCTCCATTTTGTATGTGGGACGCCACAGCAGCATGGCTTGATGAACAGTGTGTAGGTCTGCACCCAGGATCCGAACCTGTGAACACCTGGCCGCTGAAGTGGAACACACGAACCCAACCACTCTGCCACGGGGTCAGCCCCAGAAAAGCTTCATTTTAAAGGACCACTCTGCTTTAGATGGTAAATGTAAAACTTTCCTTGGATTTTAATATTGTAATCACAGAAGCCCTGTAATAGATTTCATAAAATCAATATAATTTTATTTGTGATTATATACTATTGAAAACTGATGCAAATTTTAATTGTGGTCATATCAATAATTACTCTACTTTTTCCTCTCCATTCATTCAAATAAGATCATTATGGAGCCTCATCATTATAACTGAGCTTTAAAAGGTCCACAACTCCTAATTCCTCAAAACTCATTCAATTATATCATCCACTTAACAAATAGTTATTGAGCTCCAAATATGCACCAGGTGGTACTTAGCCATTGATGGAAATAAAAGCGTCTGCTTCCTTGTGAATCTTATTACTTCTTCTGAAGATGAAGAGGCTCCCCTGGAAATCTACCAGAGCTACAAAGACAACAAGCATCAAAATATATATAAACCTATCAAAACAGTGGATATAATCCATAAGGAATTCATGCCTTGACATTTAATTAGCATTCCAGTGATCCCATGTGACCTTGAACTAAATACCTTCTTTCCATCCGGTCACATCGATTCAAAAACTACAACTCCCAAGGCTTCGCAGGAAAGACCTCTTTTCTAAACTGTACTATTCAAACAATTCATAGACCAGTGGGTCTCTGGCTACTCTTCATCACGGTCAGACTGACTAACTGGATCAAAGGGAAGCTCCAAAGACAGAAGGGGTATGAACAAAGGTCTGCTGTGTGACCCCACAAATTGGAGTACAAAATTAGAAATTGCCAAATTTCCTGTACGAATCACAAGAAGCCAATCTCTTTTAGCCTTTACACATCAAACCATTTGCTCATCTAGTAAATAGGCTCAGATATCAACCTACCATTTGTTGCCTGTCTCAAGAATTCAGTGTCAGTGTGATATATAACATGCCAGAATTCAACAGAAAGACTTTTATCCATGTCTCATAAAATTTTCTTTGAACCATGAAGAATATACAGGTATCAAGACGCATGTGCAATCTAAGTTACAAGTACAATTACATCTGTACACCGGCAAATCGAAAAGCATGAAATCATCTTTGTCCATCTCTGCCCCCTCCTAAATAGAGGTCATTAAGTTAACCCAATTGTAAACTCCAACAGCATTGTAATGGGGATATGAAAGAATGCTGTGCCTTCAATTCCTGCAGGATGTCAAGCGTGCCATGGTAAGACTTGGAATTCTCCTGTGTACATTCAAACAGAGAAATCTACGTAAAGAGAAAGGAAGATTTACATATTTAGAAGGGCTCAAAAGGAGATTCAAATCATAGGGCTGACTGCAACTGGCCCCTTTGATTATGAATAAGGAACCATTGAAATAAGACACCATCTATGCTAACTCCTGTCATAAGACCTTCACCAGGGCACAGATGAACAACTTTTCAGGCCAGGCTCATTATTTAAGGACCAGCATGCGGCCACTCGCCATATAACAAAGGCATGAGAACTGTAAAACCTTGCAAGTTTGAAATTCATTGCTAAGCAAGGACCCTGAAACATGAACTTGATCTAGATGACTAATGACTAAATGATCATTGTATTGTGATGAGGTTAATATTTTATAATTCTATATGTTTACCAGTGGTGGCATTTTAAATTGGCTTGGTTTCCTAATTGGAGAATGTTTTTGAAGCACTAACTAGATTTATAGAAAATAGGAACGATTTTCAAAACAAGTTGCACCTACATCTGTTGTGCCTGCAGCAATATAAGTACAATGGACGTGGGTTTGGCATCAGTGACCACTGCTGGGTGCCAGGCCTAGCCATGCACACCTGCATCTCAGCAGTTACGGGCACTATCTTTGTCAAATATTTGGCCCAATAAATCTCTGAAAAGCAAAAATGGTAACTGTTTGGGGTAATATTCAACATCTGAATTGCGAACACAGGACGATTCAAAACAGAATTGTTGAAAATGAGAAAGGTTCAGCGATTCACATGAAAGGCTCAATTACTTTTCAATGCATAGACCTTACTTTTCAGGATGAAATTTTGGCGTTTTCTTTTGATTTGAAATAACATGGCTGGTCCTTTACTGATGAAAGCTTAAATCATATCAAGATGAGAGAATGGAAAATTGCTATTTTTTAAGTTCAAACTTCACGTTGCCTTCCCGGGGAAGACTACATTTTGTTGAGAATGGTGATATTAGAAAATTCCTTTAAAGTTTCCTTTTTCTTTTCCAAAAGAGGGCCTCTCTTACTTTCATGTAAGCAACCTAATCATAAATTATGATCAGAAAACCCAGAACACCAAATAAAATCCACTGGAAAATCGTTCAATTGTACAATCAAATATGAATGTGTATGGGGTTTTAAAATCAGTTTGCTATTCCAACTACCCTATGCTCTGACAACAAGCATTTTACATTATTATGTTTTCCCTTAGACACCCTATGATGCAAGCAGAATACTAACCCAAAAATGTTTTTTGTTTGGTGCTTTCCAGTTGAGAAAATTAAGAAAATAACTCCTACTGTCTCTTTCCCACAGCCCGGTTTTGCCGATGCCATCAGCAAAATCTTTAAAATAATAATTCAAATTTCAAATACTTCAAACCACTAAGCATATCTTGGTTCTATTATTTTCTAATTACGGATGTTGCAAGTGAAAGACAATTGCAAAAATGACCCTTAGGTTTAGATTGAATACAGTATTTCCCAGGAGATTGGATAGATTTTAATGCTTCAAGGGAACTGATGACTCCTCTGTAATGAAAAGGAGAAACTGATCAATACTAAGAGGGACGTCTTTCAACTTCCACCTTAAATTGGCAACAAGCACTTCCAAAGGCTGCCTGAAGACCATGACTAGGATGACTAGAGTAGTTTGAATTTCCCAGTCTGTAACGCAAGCCCACCTACTCTTTCAAAGTGTCACCCTGATGAGTATTGCTGCCAAAAATGTTTTCTTGACTCCTGCAGAATATTGCACATGATCCTCAGCAGAGGAACATTCTGATTTGGAACCTCAGCCTGCATTTCCCTTAGGAGTAACGAGAAAAAAAAATGTGTTCGTGTGCTCCTACGTGCTTGCTTCCCTCATGATGCTCAGCAAAGGAATAGCTTGATTAAAATAATATTATCTCCAAAACACTCCTTATAATTGAATGATGCTAAAAGGCTGGGGTGCACTCTTTAATGATCCCAACAAAAATCACATGAGAAATGTCTCCTTCTTTGGTATTCTGGATTCCCCAACACCCAAGATATTAACCATTATTAGTGCAAAAGAAAATAACAATTACTATAAACATACAGCTTATAAACACATGCTGCTCCATAATTTTTTCAAAGCCTATTCACAGTGTTAGGTGGATTTTCCTGTGCACTTATACTATTGTCCTCATTTTATGGAAAGAAGGCAGATTGTCATAGTAGAAAAAATATGCATTTTGTAGTCAATCAGGCCAGAATTCTTATCTCAGATTTATTGCTGACTAACTGGATCATCTTGAGGATCGGATAATTTAGGCAAATTATTTGGTCTCTCTGAGACTCTTTTTTCCCATCTGTGAAACAAGATTGTTATGTGATAAATCAATTCGTGGAAGCAATGATAATAATAACTACACGAATTGCATGACTCCTCTGTGCCATGCCTAGATGCTTTATCTATTTGGGAGATGATATATTAGTTAAGAGAATAACATATGGAGTCAGATTTGAGTTCAACTCCTAATTCTACCACCTGCTAGCTGTGTTATACTGGGAAGATTACTTAACCTTTCTGAGCTGCAGTTTCCTCAGCAACACTATGGGAATACAAAGGTCTATCTCACAGGGCGGTGGTTTTTATGATCAAATGAGATTTTAACATTTTAACCCTTCACCTCCCTCGCTATTACTCTCTAGTCCTCCAACTTGCCTCTCTCTTTTCTCCATGGCATTTATCACCATTTGGCATTATATTGCGTATTTTCTTATTTATTCATTTTATGTTATGTTTTCCCACTAGTATATAAGCTCCATGAGGAAAGGGATTTGTTTTATATCACAATATCCCTAAGATCAGGTTTGGTCACCTTGAAGGTGCTAAAATATTTATCAAATTAATGAGTGAATGTCAAGGGTTTGGAACCAATATATTAAAAAAATAAAGATTCAATAACTGTTTTCTAGTTTAAGAAAATACGTAGAGAAGGTAAATGACTTGGCTAAGGAAGCACATCCGCTCAGTGGGATAAATTAGGACCCGGATTGCTTTACTTCTGGTCTTTCTTCATGCTACTCCAGTGGCTCTCCATGTGGGGTCCCTGGGCAGGTAGCATAGCATCACCTTGGAACTATATAAAATTCTCAGGCCCCAACCCAGACTTATTAAATCAGAAACATTCGGGATGGGGATGAGCAATCTTTGTTCTAACAAGCACTCTCGGTAATTCTGATGCATGCCAAAGCTTGAGAACCACTCTACTAAAAATCCCACCACTTCCTAACACCATGAGTGCTTTCTAATACCATACCTTCTTCCATGTCAAACTGGAAAAGTGATTATAATTAAATTTGGACCAAAGATTTATTACTTGTTATAAAGACTAGCTTATTCAACTTTAAGTTACATGGTTTTCTATTCGTTTCAAATAAAATAGCCCTAGTTTTATCTAACCCTCGGTTTCAGCAAACCCAGAGAGTAAATTGCTACAGGACTGTGCCCACATAGATCTGCCTTTGCAAGCTGATATGGCAGTCCTTTCACAAACCAAGATAAATACTATAGATCATGAGAATCAATTTATTCTTTGGATGCTACTTAATCAGATGTGCCATGTGTATCCAGTATTTTAAAATATCTTTTCATGCAAATAATTTGCAAAAGCTACCTTGATCTAGTTTCCCTGTACAATGATTGCCAGATTTTTTTTATAGTTTTTAAAACAGTTTGAGGATCTTAAAATGCCAAAAAGTGATGAAATAAACACATTCATTGATTTATTGTTGGCTCTGATTCTATGGGAGAAAAATAAAGATTTTACATCTGATTCTTCAATTCATTGATCAAACAGCAAAAATTGGTTGTGCTTACATTATTCTTGGAAAGATTGAATAGCAAAGAAAAAATACGGTAATATTCAGAGAGTGTTTTATTTTTGTGAAGATACTTTAAGCCTTCATTTATTAGACTTTTTCTCCTTTTTACTTCATAAATCTTGATCTTACATTGGCATTCTGGTGCATTGCAATAATTCAGTGATGAATCTTCCTTTCTTTTGAAATTAATAATACCACAATGTTGGTTAGCATAATTAGTTCTCATTTTACAGACAAAAAATGAAAATAATATTTTTGCTTATATAGTTAGGGCTTTCGGTAATGGAAAATTATAATTCTCGTAAGAATATCATTGCTCAACAGACAAAGTTTATTTATTCTTATTAGAACAATTTAATTTCATGTAAAGCCTGAATCAGCTTGTTCTTTGAGAAATATAAGGCAGATTATGAAAATTAAGTGAAAAAACTCAAAATAGTCATAGACTCAATCTAGAAATCAATGGGAGAAAATATCTGAATATCAATACCTCTTCATTTATGATAACTAAATATTGCAACAGAGTACGTTATAGATTTCTATGTTCATGCAACCTCAAATACCAATTTTGCATTTGTTACTTCTAGGTAACCCTGGCCTATTCTAAGTGAGGAAGATTTCCAAGGAAGATTCTAGTCTAAGCAACTTGTTAGCTTGAATGATTTTGTTAACACTAAGAATTTACCATTCCAGTTTTCTTGCATAAGTAAATTATTATCTTTGTATACTAATTCATAATAAATCTTAGTCCCTATAAACAAATGAAAATGTTTCTTCAACTTGGCTGGCAACAGAGCATAATATTTAGATTTAGTATATTTACCTCTCTGAGAACCTTATTTTAAATGATAAGCATCACTGAGAGGGGTAAGGCATTAGGCTGGAGTACTCACTCAGTAATGTCCTAATGAGCACTACTTTCTCAGCAAGCTAACAATGAAGTGAAAAAGATGAACTAGTGACGGCAGTAGGAGGACGTGTAAATTTAGACCACGAGTAGCTGTTTGTGATGAAATATCAAACAAGAGCGATGAGATTGCTGTAATGTTGAGAAAGTGAGGGCGGCCTGGGGGAAATGGGGCTTTGCACACTTCCCTACATGAGCCGCATCAGTCCCCAGGAGCCCGTTCTCACATAATGTGCAGATGGATAAGTGCCTAGGCTGACAGGAATTCTCACCTAAATGTCAGTGTGCCTTGGGAGCTCGGGAGAAATACCAGAGAGGAGTTGGAAATGAGTAACATTACCTCTGCCCTCAGACAAAGCTTTGTTTCCAGATGCAGAAGGGACAATGAGGCTCATCTCAGCAGTTGGCCAAACAAGATCACCTAAATGTCATCTGTTTTACACCTGATCGATGCTATCACTGTGACCTCTGCTTTGGGAAATGTTAAAGTAAAGCCCAATAAAAAGAAGCTAATCCAAATTTCAATCCTTGCGTTTTACCCTTTTAGTTATCTCAGATCAATAACCATTCACTGGCTACTGTGATTCTCAAATGGAAGAGGGAGCTGCACATTTTTCTTAATAATAGCTAGTGTTAAAATTTACCTACAAATGGTTTAGTGTGATTCAAAACATTAGAGCACCATGGAGCATCTCAGAATTCTGTTGTGTGTCTTTGTACACTATAATATTAAAAGTTGTGCATATTTTATAAGAACAGAGGTAAGTAACAGCACATACCAAGGTGTTTTTGTAAGGGAGAAATAAATACACATTTTTTTCTTTTTTTCCCCTGAGGAAGATTTGCTCTGAGCTAACATCTGCTGCCAATCCTCCTCTTTTTTTGCTTGAAGATGATCAGCCCTGAGCTAACATCTGTGCCAACCCTCCTCTATTTTCTTGTATGTGGGACACCTCCACAGAGTGGCTGGTGAGTGGAGTAGGTCCCCACCCAGGATCCGAACCCACAAACCTGGGCCGCTGAAGTGGAGTGGGCAGAACTTTAACCACTCGGCCACGGGGTCAGCCCCAAATTTTATTTTTTAATCTCTTTGTCCTATGACAAATGTAAAATTCCGGAAGTGATGAAATTGGTGTTCACATACCTATGGTGGCCTCTAATAGGTATTCAGTTGGGTTTCATTTAAGAAGTAAAGTCAGATGAGGTGGAAGAGAGAATATCTTGTCCTTTTCAGCCATTAAACACCTGATGCTATGTCTTTCCTAATTCTGTTACTATATTGCCAAATGGTTTGGGAAAACTACTTGCCAAACAAGAAGATATAAGTGACTCATTCTCTACTAAATAAGGAGGGGAAAGTATGACAGGAGAGTGATTGATAGCCAGATAGTTGTATATACACATGCTGTCTATTCAGAGAGTTACCTCTGAGGTCAAACTCAAAACGTTTGATGTATACTTACATTCCTAGTTAATTCAATGTGCAACTGTGTATATGGAGTTACTCATTTCTCTTAATTCTACATATTTGCATATAGTTCTTAAAGTAGCCAAAAACTAGCAGATCAGTATTTTTTATTTTCTTTTGCATGCCTCAAAATTCCAGAAGGGCTGTTTAGTCGTTGTCCAATGGAGCAGAGAAGATACATCAGTTTTCTTTTCTTATGGGGCTCTCCAATTATTTAGATATTCTCTAATAGTGGTGGGATGTGAGGTGTGATGGTATATGGTAGAGTGATGAGTTTCTTTGTCCATTTCATCTGAGAACAGGATGGTTTAAAAAGATTCAGCAAGAAGTATAAACTAATTATGGTTGGCAACTGAGTAAAATTATAATAAATGAGAGTGAATCTAACAAACAAAGATGTCAATAATGGAGAAGGTAGAATTAGAGGAAGATAATTCAGAGGGGTAGAATGATTAACGTTATTGGGTGATGACTGGCGTCATCAGTATGATGTGGTGGAGAAAGCACAGGCACTTTGAAGTGAAAGGGATCTGTGTTTGAATCCTGACTTTTTTCACTTTACTAGCTGTGTGACTTGGCAATATATATAACTTCTGCTGGCCCAGCTACAATGTGACAGGAATAATCTTGACCGTGGAAAGTTGTTGTGAGATTAGTGGTTGATGAATACAAAGTGGTTGATTCATAGGTGATTCTCACTAAATGGTAGCTATTAATAATGTTATTTGACGGATGGGACAAAATTTCCAAAAGGGTGAGCACTTACCGTAAATGATAGCTATCATTTTCTTGTTGTCATAAAAAACACGATCCTCAGGTTAAGTAGCATCAAAATTTAGGTTAACTAGTGAGATTATACTAATTAGACACAATTATTTTAATTCTCTGCTATTTTGTGTTAGAAAATGGATAGTTGTGGGGGAAAAAAAGCCCCACAGTGTTCTTGCCAATCTTTGGAGGGATAGGCTTATAATAATTTCAGGAGGGAATGTGATACAGTAAAAAGAACCTAGTGTTTGGACTTCAAGTATGTGTGTTTGAATTCACCATTTGAAGGCTTAATAAGTTGTTGAATCTCTGTAAGCCTCAAATACCTCATTTGAAAAGTAGGAAAAGAGTACTTGTCAGAAATAAATGAAATATCATAATAAAATACCCAGTACAATGCCTCATACATAATAGACTCATCATAACCATCAGTCTCTACCTTCACAATCCAACATCATCATATTTCTCCAAAACAACACTGTATGCCCAGGAACTATGTTTTAAATATAGACGATCTTAATGTACCTTGAAAATTGGAATGCCCATGTCCAAGAGAATTTCCTGAGACTAGTGCAGGAGATCTATTTAAGAATTCAACCAAAGCATCAGGATTGCTAACAAAGAGGGAAATAATATTACTTCTTTTATTTAGGGCATAGGAAACCCATCAAGTTATATTCTCATTTTTTGTTTTTCATATACAAGAAGAAAATGAAGCGGCGATGTTAAAAAATTGGATTCTAGATTTCAAATAGAGTAAATGTTAGCTGAAAGCTAAGTAAACCTTGACAGCTAGAATAAAAGAGGCTCAAAAAATGAAGAGGTTAAAGGAAGTAGTGTGGTATTTTGAAGAATTGAAGTTCATTTTCATGGCAAACAAAGAAGGAAGACTTTTTATAGAAGTAGAACTTTTGGAAAGACAGAGTTATCAAATTGAGTGCCACACAAGGAAGAGCCATGGGCACAGATCCTTTCCACTAGTGTCCTTCCGTTCTCACTATAGGTTCAAAACTGAACGTTTCTGGTTCTACATGTAAAGAGCTTGGAAGTGGCCACTCTGTCCTAACAGGTAAAAGCTGCACAGACTGAAAAGTCAACTGTTCCTGGATCTATAAGAGAGGGTAGGACACAGAGAAAACTGCTACCCCCAAGGTTGGAGAGGAAGACAGGCAAATACAGGGAGTCACAGCCTACCAGAGGAGAGACTCATGAGCAGAAACTGCCTCAGGAAAGTGTGCCAGGGTAGGAAAACCTGAACTGTAATTGATGAATTACTGTAGACTTACTATGGTTATTCCAATGAGTAAAATCTCCAGAGTAACCCTGTCATACGGAGGCCCCTGCATTTTGCAAGTTTTATATCCAGGAGCTAGGCCAAGTTCTCAGAATAAATATTAGAGAAAAATATACTCATGCTTCTGGCAACAGGAGGGGAAATAGAACCATTTTGAAACACCCCAGAGCACTCTATTCTTCATAAAAAGGCCAGCCATCAAGGAAAACTAGCTAACCTGAGCCTACCCTGCTGGGATATTATCAGAGCCTAAATGACCTGGTGGAACAGAAACACCCACACCGTCACTTTTAGCCTTCCACAAGGGGGAAGGGAAATACCCAGCTCCAGCCCACTCTAGCCATTCTGTTCAATCTGGCTGTCAAGAAAAATTATAAAAAGCGACAAAATACATTTTGAATAGACAGAGCAAGCATCAAAACCACATGGCAAGGAGGTTGGAATTATCAGACCAGGAACTTAAAACAACGATGATTAATATACTAAGGGGTCTCGTGAATAAAGTAGATAGTATGCAAGAACGGATGGTCAAAATAAGCAGGGAAATGGAAATCCTAAGAACACCCCCCAAAAATGCTACAAATCAAAAACACTAACAGAAATAAAGAATGTCACGAATAGGCATGTTAGTAGACTGGGAACAGCTGAGGAAAGAATCTCTGAGCTTGAGGATATCTCAATAGAAACTGCCAAAACTGAAAATCAAAGAGAAAAAAGACTGAAAAAAACACAACAGAATGTCCAGGGACTTTGGGACAGTTACTAAAGGTGTAACATATGCATAATCGGAATACCAGAAGGAGATGAAAGAGAGAAAAGAACATAAGAAATATTTGAAAAAAGAATGACTGAGAATTTCCCCAAATTAACATCAGACCCTAAACCACAGACACAGCAAACTCAGAGAATATCAAGCAGGATAAATGCAAAAACAAACAAACAAACAAAAAACCTTATACTTAGGCATAGCATTTTTAAATGACAGAAAAGAAAAGATAATTTTTAAAAATCTTGAGAGAAGCCAAAGCAAAAAAACACCTTACCCATAGAGGAATAAATGTAAGAATTAAATCTGATTTCTCCTCAGAAACCATGCAAGCAAGAAGAGAGTGGAGTGAAATACTTAAATTATTGAGGGAAAAAAATCAGCATAAAAGTCTCTGTGCTATAAAATAATCCTTCAAAAGTGAAGAAGAAATAGTCTTTCCCAGGGAAACAAAAATAAGAGGGTATTTGTTGCCAGTAGATCTGCCTTGCAAGAAATGTTAAAAGAAGTTCTTTAAAGAGAAGAAAAATAACGTAGGTCAGTAACTCAGATCTAAATAAAGAAAGGAAGAGAAACAAAGAAGGAATAAGTGGAGACAGCCCTGACGGCCTAGCAGTTAAAGTTCAGTGTACTCTGCTTCGGCAGCCCTGGTTCGGTTCCTGGGTACAGAACCACATCACTTGCCTGTCAGTAGCCATGCAGTGGCGGTGGCTCACATAGAAGAACTAGAAGGACCTGCAACTAGAATATACAGCTATGTACTGGGAATTTGGGGAGAAAAAAAAAGAGGGAATAAGTGAAGGTAAAATAAAAATGTTTATATTTTCTTATTCTCATTTGATCTAAGAGATAAGAGATTGTTCAAAATAATAAAAGTAAGGTATGCTTATGTATATATCATACATATGCTTATCTAAGTTTATAAAGAAGTGAAATGAATGATACAAGGGACAGGAGGGAGGAAGGAGGATTATTTTATTATAAAGCAATCACACTACCTTTGAAGCAGTTCAGTATGATATGAAAGGGGATTTGGATTTGTTGTAAATGTATATTGCAAACTCCAGGGTAACCATTTTAAAAAGCTAAAAAAAAATTATAACTAATATGCTAAGAATGAAAAGAAAATACAACTATATAAAATGCTCTATTAATACGACAAAAGGTAGAAAGAGAGTGGAAAATAAAAATAGAAACAAAGGACAAGGGCAACAAATAGAAAACAGTAATGAATATGGTAGATAGTAACTATATCAATAATTATTTTGAATATCAATGGTCAAAATGCAGCAATTAAAACACAAAGATTCTGGGGCTGGCCCCGTGGCCGAGTGGTTAAGTTTGCGCGCTCTGCTGCAGGCGGCCCAGTGTCTCGTTGGTTTGAATCCTGGGTGCGGACATGGCACTGCTCATCAAACCACGCTGAGGCGGCGTCCCACATGCCGCAACTAGAAGGACCCACAACGAAGAATATACAACTATGTACCGGGGGGCTTTGGGAAGGAAAAAAAATAAATAAAATCTTAAAAAAAAAAAAACAAAACCACAAAGATTGTTGGAGGGGATCATAAAATAAGACTCAACTATGTGTTATCTACAAGAAACCCACTTTACATATAAATACACATACAGAACAAAAGTAAATGGATGCAGAAAAATATACCATGCTAACACTAATCAAAAGAAAGCAGGAATAGCTTTATTAATTTTAAACAAAGCAGACTTCAGAGCAAGGAAAGTCGTCAGTGATAAAGAAGAGCATTACATAATCATAATGGAGTCACTTCTCCAAGAACACATACCAATCTTTAATAGTGTGCACCTAACAGCAGAGCATTTAACTAAGTGATGGAAAAACTGATAGAACTGCAAGGAGAAATAGATTAATCCACTGTTGTGGTTGGAGACCTCAACACCTCTCCATCAGAAGTGAACAGATCCAGCAGGCAGACAATCGGTAAAGACACTGTTGAATTCAAAAACAGCATCAAACAACATGATATAATTGACATCTATAGAATACTTCAGCCAAAAACAGTGGTATACACATTCTTCTCAAGCTCACATAGGCTATTCACCAAGATAGACCACATTCTGGACAATAAAACACACCTTAATAAATTTTAAAAAATAGAAATCATACATCTTCCTTCAGAACACAATGGAATTAAACTATAAATCAATAACAGAAAGGTAACTGGAAAATCCCCCAAATATGTAGAATTAAGCAACACACTTCTAAAAAACACATGTCAAAGAAGAAATCTCAAGAGAAATTTTAAAATATTTTGAACTAAAGAAAATGAAAACACAACTTATCAAAATTTGTGAGATGCAGTGAAAACATTGCTTAGAGGGAAATTTATAGCATTGAATTCATGTATGAGAAATGAAGAAAGATCTAAAATGAATCACCTAAACTTCCAGTTTAAGAAACAATGAAAAGAAGAGCAAATTAAACCAATGTCAGCAGAAAAAAAATAAATAATAAAAATTAGAGCAGAAATCAATGAAATTGAAAATGGAGGAAAATCGGTGAAACCAAAAGCTGGTTCTTTGAAAAGATCAATAAATCAATAAGCCTTTAGCCAGGCTAACTAAAAAAAAAAAAAGAATACACAGGTACACAAATTACTAATATTGGAAACAGATCCCATGGATATTAAAAGGATAATAAAGAAATACTATGAACAGTTCTATGCCCACAAATTTGATAACCTAGATGATGGACCACTTTCTTGAAAACCTATAAGGCATTGATGAAAGAAATTGAAGAAGACACAAGTAAATGGAAAGATACTTCATGTTCATGTATTGAAAGAATTAATATTGTCAAAATGTGCATACTACCCAAAGCAATCTACAGATTCCATGCAATCCCTATCAAAATTCCAATGATATTTTTCACAGAAATAGAATAAGCAATCCTAAAATTTGTATGGAATCACAAAAGACCCTGAATAGCCAAAGCAATCTTGAGAAAGAAAAACAAATCTGAAAGCATCACACTTCCTGATTCTAAACTATATTACAAAGCTATAAGAATCAAAACTGTATGACTTGGGCACAAAAATGGAGACATAAACCAATGGAACAGACTAGAGAGCCCAGAATGAAACCCCCCATATAGGGTCAACTAATATTTGACAAGGGGGCCAAGAACATCCGATAGGAAAAGGATAGTCTCTTCAAATGATGTTGGGAAGACTGGATAAATGCATGCAGAAAAATGAAGGTGGACCCCTATGTTACACCATGCACACAAATTAATTAGAAATGGATCTAAGACTTAAACAGAAGGCCTGATATCATAAAATCCCTAGAAGAAAACATTGGGAAGAAGCTCATTGACATTGGTCTTGGCAATGATTTTTTGGATATGACACCAAAACCACAAACAACAAAAGTAAAAGTCAACAAGCGGAACTTCATCAAACTTAAAAGCTTCTGCACAACAAAAGAAACAATCACCAAAATGAAAAGACAACCTACGGAATAGGAGAAAAATTTTGTTAATCATATACTGGATAAAGATATAATATCCAAAATACATAAAGAACTTACATAACTCAATAACTAAAAAACAAACAATCCAATTAAAAAATGGGCAGAGGAACTAAACAGATGGCTCTCCAAAGAAGACATGTAGATGGCCAACAGATACATGAAAAGATGCTCAATATCATTTTTTTTTAATAAAGCCATTTATTTTAAAAAACTGGTTTGTCAAGTCACATACATGAGCAGATACACAACTACCAAAGTGGCCCTGTAATAGACACCACTGGGGCATTCACCACACAGTATCTGAAAAATACGGCTAAAAAAGAGGAGTCTGTTGAGTATTTACTTTCAGATTCCTAGTTGACCCTGTGTTGAATGGCTTTAAGTTAGCACATAGTGAGGGAGAGGTAGAGTCCCAAGTATAATAGCTGATGCCTCAGGGCTCCATTTAAAAACAAAACAAAAACAAAAACCATTTTCCTCTCTGCACAAGGGAAGTCTATCCTATTTTTTTTTTTCCTTTGTGAAAACAGAAGCCAAGTTTCTCTTCCCAAATGGTTCAGCATTCCCGATCAGTGTTGTGTGGTAACCTAGGTATTGTGCTTCTTGAGCCATCTAACTTTCCTCGCCTTCCGATTCAGATTCTTCTTCTGCGTTTTGTAACCACTTGACAAATTTCTTCATCTGGTCAAGAAAAACACTCTTGCCTTTGGCAACATGTGCTTCTTTGTATCATTTCAATATCGCTTCTTCACTCAGCACACCAGCTTTATAAAAGAGAACCAGATCTGAAAGGCTTTCATGAAATGGATGTTGTCATAACAGTATTCCTGAACCTTCTGGAGGAGGATCAGCTCTGACTGGCCTTGGGAGCTGAACACAGCCAGGAGAGGAGCGTATTGCCTCAGGTGTTTAAGGGCCTGCTCTGCAATGAGGTCTTCCTTCTTGTTCCACTCAACAGCATTCATTATACAGGTCCATAGGAGTCCAATCACTGCTGTTTTTGGAAGATCATTCCTCTTCATTTCTTCTTTCACATAGAGCACCACCTCCTCAATCGGGCATTCCTGAGAAAGACACTCCTGGAGCTCCTTCTGCAGTTCCTTCCTGGTGCCTAGGGACCGCTGGACTCACAGGAAGTAAGAAAGCTCCTTCAGACCTGCATCAGCAAGTATTTAGCAAAATGATCCACACTCTGTCTGTTAACTGGAAAGAGCTCAAGTAGCCTCTTGTCTAAGTTGGCTTTTCTCAAAGAAGAGAGCAGAGAGTTGGCATCTTTCTCTGTCATCCATGCTTTAAAAAGCTTGACAGCAAATGAGGCTGCAATGCCTTCCTTGACTAAGCTGTCGGTGAAGAGACTGGTAAGGATGGTGGCAGGAAGGGTGCCATTATCTAGCAGGATCCCTGACAGCATTGCCAACTTTGTCTGCTCTGTTTTGGAAAAGGCTTTAAGGAAGAAGAGAAGCTTTTTCATTTCATCCTCAAATGCCTTTTCCAAATACTTATATCTCCTGATGAGTTTATTGAAGACCTGAGCATAGTTTCAGATGATTTCATGATCTTCATTTGCTGAAAACACACAGTGGTTGGTCATCTTCGTCTTGTCACCATCATCTATGCGTGTTCCTCCAGGGACAAGCATACTGCCAGCCACCAGGATATCGAAGAGTGTGTCTGCACAGCGACAATAATCTAATCTTGAGCCTGTAGAGTCCAGAAACTTGGCTACAGCTTCAAGGTCATCCCTATCTTCATTAAGCCTCTGGACAAGTGTATCCCTAAAGACAGTGGGTTTGAATTTCTCTTTTTCATCCCTTTTCTGAGTTTTGAACCGCTGGCCTGTTAGCACTGGCTCCTGATGCTTAGTCATAAAATTTCTAGGTTGCTTCTCACCTGTTCGAAGGGGTAGTGGCAACACGTGAGGCTGGGGGCTGCGGTGATTCCAGCAGCAGCAGTGGCAGCGGCAGCAGTGGTGGCAGACAATGATGCTCAACATCGTTAATCGTCAGGGAATTGCACATCAAAACCACAATGATCTATCACCTCACACCTGTTAGAATGGCTATCATCAAGAGAATGAGAGATCACAAGTATTGGTGAGGATGTGCAGAAAATGGAACCCTTGTGCAGTGTTGGTGGGGATGTAAACTGGTGCAGACACTATGGAAAACAGTTCAGAGGTTCCTCAAAAAGTTGAAAATAGAACTACCAGGGGGTGACAGCATCATTGTAGGTGCATGAGTTGCTCTCTTCCTCTCCACAGACCAACAAAGGATCCCCTGCACAGCACACCAGAATGCCTGAGAGATCCATAAATCTGTACATCTAAAGGTGGGTTGACTAGATCTCATGGAGGTGGTGGAACCAAGGAGGCAGTGGTAGCAGCTCCTGAGACTGGAGGCTCCAGGAACCAAGGCAGCACCCATGAAGCAGGCTCCAGGAACCATAGTGGTGCCTATGACAAGAGGATCTAGGAACTATGATGGTGCCTGCAGCTCAGCAGCACCCTCCCCTGGCAGCAGCAGTGGCACCTGCAACCCCAGTCCTCCTGGCAGCAGGGGCTGCTTCCAAGACCTTGGTGCCCCCAGCAGTGGTGAAAGCACCTATGACCTGAGGTTCCAGGAACTGTGACAGTGTTTCAGAACAGAGGCTCTAGGAACTGAAGCAGCACGCACAATCAGAGGCTCCAGGAACCACAGTGGTGCTTGTGACCCAGTCTCTCCTCCTCCCCTAGGAGCAGTAGCAGCACCTATGACCTAAGGCTCCAGAAACCACAGCAGCAGCTACAACTGAGGTACTTCCCTCCACAGTGGTGGCAGTGGTATCCAAGAACCATGACCTGCCCGTCAGTGATGACAAAACCTGAAAACTTGGTGCCACTGGCAGTGGCAGCACCAGCAACCCCAGAAAACCCAGGAGCAGCAGCAGATGTGGTGCATGCAACATAGGCCCCCCAGCCACAGTGGCACCCAAGGCTGCAGGGAACCAGGCAACAGTGGCAGAAGAGCCCACAACCCTGGTACTCCCCAGCCACAGCAGCACCCAAAACCCTGGCCCCCTCATGTGTGGTGGCAGTGCCTGTGAACCCGACAAGCCCAGGGGTGGTGGAGGTGCCCATGAACTTGGCTCCTGCTCACCCACCTGCTTCTCCTGCCAGTGTGGCTGAACAATGACCCAGGCAACCCCAGAAGCAGCAGAGGTGCTCACCAGCCTGGTGACCCCAGTGGCAACACCTGTGACTGCAGCAATATCACAAGCAGCAAGGCACCAACAACGTCACAGGTACAAGCAGCACAACAAGGGCACCAACAGCACGTCTGGCAGAGGCAGTAGAGAGTGAAAAGTGCTGGCTCTCAAATACAACCAAAAGCAGCTCAGAATCAAACTAAACAAAGCCTTACCTAAATAAGAAATGTGTTTGCTACTACAAATGTGCCAGCAGAGGAACAACTTATCAAATACCATGAAAAATGATGGTAACATGATATCACAAAAAGAAAATGACAATTCTCCAGAAACCAAACTTGAAGTCACAGAAGATTGTGATCTAACTGATAGGGAATTCAAAATAGCTGTTATGAAGAAACTCAATGAGCTACAAGAAAACTAAGAGAGGAAGTTCCATGAGCTCAGGAATAAAATTAATGAACAGGAGTACTTTACCAAAGAGACTGAAACTAAAAAAGAACCTAACAGAAATTCTGGAGCTTAAGTACTCAATAAATGAGATGAAGAATAAAGTAGAAAGCATTGGAAATAGAACAGACCATATGGAAGAGAAAATCAACAAGGTCAAAGACAGAAATCTATAAATGATTCAGGCGGAAGAGGAGAAAGAACTAAGTTTTTTTTAAATAAAGAAATTTTATGAGAAATATCTGACTCTATTAGAAAAAGCAACATAAGGATAACGGATGACCCAGAAGAAGAGGGAGAGAAGGGAACAGAAAGCTTATTTAAAGAAATAATACCTGAGAACTTCCCAAACCTGGGGAAGGAACTGGATATACAAGTACATGAAGCTAATAGAACTCCTAATTATCTAACACAAAAAGACCTTCTCCAAGACACATCACATTAAAAGTGTCAAAAGCCAATGACAAAGAAAGAATTTTAAAGGCAACTATGAAAAAAGATAGTAACCTACAAAGGAAATGCCATTAAGCTATCATCAGATTTCTCCACAGAAGCTCTACTGGACAGGAGAGAGTTGAACAACATATTGAAAATGTTGGAAGATAAAAACTGCCAGCCAAGAATACTATCCACCGGGGCTGGCCCGGTGGCGCAGCAGTTAAGTTTGCACATTTGCTTTGGTGGCTCTGGGTTCGCCAGTTTGGATCCCAGGTGCAGACCTACCCATCGCTTGTCAAGCCATGCTGTGGCAGGCACCCCACATATAAAGTAGACGAAGACGGGCAGGGATGTTAGCTCAGGGCCAGTCTTCCTCAGCAAAAAAGAGGATTGGTGGAAGATGTTAGCTCAGGGCTAACCTTCCTCAAAAAGTAAAAAAAAGAATATTGCTTTATCCAGCAAAGTTATACCTTAGATATGAAGGAGAAATAAAAGCTTTCCTAGACTTAAACAGAAGGCCAAAACCAGACAAAGATGTTACAAGAAAACAAAACTAAAGAACAATATCTCTTGTGAACATAGATGCAAAAAATCCTCAACAAAATATCAGCAAATAAAATTCAACATACCTAAAAAGAATTGTACACCACTAAAAATGCATGAAAACAAACTATTATAACTTAGAGAAAATAACAAGTCAACCTACAAACGTATCCTCCCTCCCAGGTTGTACTATTTGTGGAAAGGTATTTTGCTGAGCATAAGAAAATGGGACCATTAATTTATCACTTAACATATTTTCAGTTTCAATTTTCAGAAAATCCAATTCAAACGGGTTTCAAGGTTTAGAAGAAAATTTATAACACTAAATGCTTTTTTAGAATGGAAAGATCTCAAATAAAATACTCCAGCTTCTATCCTAGAAGACTAGAAAAAGAAGCGCAAATTAAACCCAATGTAAAACAAGAAAGGACATCATGAAGATCAAAATAGGAATCAACAAAATAGAAAACAGAAAACAATAAAGAAAATCTTAAGTAGATTAATAAAATTGATAAATCTCAAGTATAATATAACACTCCCATTATGCATATGTTACACCCTTAGTAGTTCTCCCACAGCCCTTGGACATTCTGTTGTATTTTTTTCAGTCTTGTGCTCTTTGCTTTTCAGTTTTGGAGGTTTCCATTGACATATCCTCCAGCTCAGATTTTTCCTCAGCTGTGGTCCGGTCTACTAATATGTCTTTAATAATATCAAAGGCAATCTTCATTTCTGTAACAGTGTTTTCAATGTCTAGCATTTCTTTTTGATTCTTTCTTAGAAATCCACGTCTCTGCTTACATTATCCATCTGTTCTTACATGTCATTTAAGAAGTGTTGTCTTTTCAGTAGTTCAGCTTTTTGCTTGTCATTAGGATGGAGTGGAGACTTCTAAGCTTCTTGCATGCTGGACCAGAAACAGGAAGTCTCTAGATTTTTTTTTTTTTAAAGATTTTTATTTTTTTCCTTTTTCTCCCCAAAGCCACCCGGTACATAGTTGTATATTCTTCATTGTGGGTCCCTCTAGCTGTGGCATGTGGGATGCTGCCTCAGCGTGGTTTGATGAGCAGTGCCATGTCCGCGTCCAGGATTCGAACCAACGAAACACTGGGCCGCCTGCAGCGGAGCGCGCAAACCCAACCACTCGGCCACGGGGCCAGCCCCAGGAAGTCTCTAGATTTTTTAAATTATTTTTTAAATTTTAGGATGGTTTTAGATGCACAGAAAAGTTGCAAAGATAGTACAGAGTGTTCATGTAAACCTCAAACATAATATAACCTGTTGTTAGTATCTTACATTGGTATGGTACATTTGTCACAACTAGTGCACTACTGGTGATAATCTATTATTACATAAAGTTCATACTTTGTTCAGATGACTTTAGATTTATCTAATGTCTTTTTTCTGTTCCAGACTCCCATCCAGATACCACATCACATTTAGTCATCATGTCTCTTTAGGCTTCTCTTTGACTGTGAGAGTTTCTCAGACTTTCCTTAATTTTGATGACCTCGATAGTTTTAGGAAGTACTTGTCATGTATTTTGTAGAAAATCTCTCAATTTTGGTTTGTCTTTTCTCAGCGTTGGACTGGAGTAATTTTTGGGGTTGGGGGTGGATAATACCACAGGGGTAAAGTACTATTCTCATCACATCATCTCAGCGATACATGGTATCAACATGACTTATCATTGATTATGTTAAACATGATCTCCTGCCCCAGGTAGCATTCTCCAGGTTTCTCTACCAAAAAAGTTACTTTTTTCCATTTTTTCTACTCTATTCTTTGGAAGCAAGTCACTAAGCAAAGTCCACATGTGACTGGAGGAAGAGGGGCATTAATCTCCACCTCTCAGAAAGGGGCATCTACAGAAATTATTTGGAATTTTACTATAAGAAAGTGTTGCCTCTTCTCCCACATTTATTTATTCAATTATTTATCTATTTCAGCATGAATTTGTGGAGATTTATTTTATTCTTTCATTATAATAAAATATTATGTTATTTATTGCATTGAACAGATTGTTCTAGCTTTGTCTGTTAGGAGATTTTTTCAGGTCGGCTCCTGTTTCCTTTTGATGTACCCTTATCCTTTTACTTTCTCAGCACTACCTTACTTTCTGAGCACTTCCTTACTTCCTGACTCTATAAGACATTCCAGGCTCATCTTGTATATTCCCTACCCCGGCCCTAATAATTTCTCCTAGGATCCCTGATTCTTTTTACTGAGGAATAGTACCTAGAAATCTAGATATGGTGCTGATGCACTCAGTGCTACTGGGGTTATTGCTTCCAAGTCCTCTCAGTTGACAGAGTTAGGAAAATATATATGTATACTAACCCATGTATACACACATATCTATGCTTATTTCTATATCTCTCCATTTGTATCTATATTAAGCTATACGTGTAATCATACTGATGTCACCAATCATAATGCAGTATCATATGGTTCATTCCAGCCTTTCTCCCCTTGCTTATCTGGAACTTCCCTCTCCAGTCATGAAAAACCCAGCTCCCACCACCTACTTTCCATTTACTTAGTTCAATCCCAGTATTCATGTAAAGCGGTTACAGAATTTTTAACCTGTACCCCTGTGAGAAACAAATTTACCAACTAGAGTACAATGCTTACAGATAGCTCTTTTTGTATTTAGCCTTAAAGTTTCTAGCCAAATCACCATTTTCAAAAGTTACTTAGATCAGCTTTTTCCCCCCATCCCCTTTAGTGAAGTCATACTGTTGTAATGCAGTTAGATTCTGCAAGCCGTCCTTGCATACCCAACCTACTGGTGGTTATTATTTTTTAATTGAAGTTTACTCTTTAATGATGTACAGTAATATGTCTTGACAAATGCACAGTGTTAAGTATCTACCACCTCTGTACCACACAGAATAGTTCCATCACCCTAAAAAGTCCTCTGTTCATCCCCTTGTAACCAACCACTCTCCCTCCAAACCCCTGAAAACCACATTTGTTTTCTGTCCTTATATTTTTGCCTTTTCCAGAATATCATATAAATGGAATCATTTAATATGTAGCGTTTTTGATCTGACTTTTTTCACTTAACAAAATTCATTTAAGTTTCATTCATCTTTCATGCTTTAATACTTGGTTCCTTTTCATCACTGAATAATATGCCCTTAATGATTGTACCACAATTTGTTTTTCCATTCACTTTTGAAGGACATCTTGTTTGCTGCAGTTTTTGATGATCATGACTAAAGCTGCTATAAACATTCATGTACAGGTTTTCGTGTGAACATAAGTTTTCAATTCACTTGGGTACTTACAGGTGTGATTAATGGGATTGTGGTAATTCTGTGTTTTACTTTATAAGTAACTCCCAAACTGTCTTCACAAGGACTGACCCCTTTTGCTTCCCCCCCCACCACAATGAATGAGAGTCTCTGTTACTCCGAATCTTTGCAACCATTTCATGTTGTCAGTTTTATTTTTCGATTTGCATTTATCTAAGGACACATGATGTTGAGCGTATTTTCATATACTGATTTGTCATTAGTATATCTTTTTTTATGAAGTGTCTATTTAGGTCTTTTATCATTTGTTTCATTTCCCCTCCCCCCCTCCTTACTCTTGAGTTTTGAGAGTTCCTTGTGTATTCCGGATACAAGTTTGGTTGTTTTCATCAGATATGTGATTTGAAAATATTTTCTCCTAGTCTGTAGCTGGTCTTGTCATTCTCTCAATATATTTTTCAAATCAAAAGTTTTTAGATTTGATAAAGTCCAACATACCAGTTCTTTTCCCTTCATGGCTCATGCTTTTGATGTGTCTGAAAGCTCATTGCTAAACTCAAGGTCATGCAGATTTTCTCCTAGAAGTTTTATATTTTTTTCATTTTTACAGTTAGGTCTATGATCTATTTTGAGTTAATTTTTTGTTAAGATTTGAGGTATAGGTATAAGAATTTGTTGTGTGCATATGGTCCTCCAAATTTTTCAGCACCATTTGTTAAAAAGATTATCCTTTTCACATTGAACTTATTTTGCGTGTATTTAAAAAATCAGTTTATTTGTGTGAGTCTGTTTCTGGAATCTTTATTCTATTGAACTGGTGTATATGTATCCTTTTACCAATACCACACTGTCTTGATTACTGTAGCTTTATAGTAAGTCTTGAAATTGAGTAATGTGAGTAATCTAACTTTTCTCTTATTTTTTAGAATCATTTTTACTATCCGAGTACCTTTGAATTCCCATGTAAATTTTAGAATCAGCTTGCCACTGTCTACAACATGCTTACTGAGATATTGATTGAGATAGTGTGGAATCTATAGAGAAATTGGAGAGAACCGACATTTCAACAATCTGGAATCTTTCATTCCATCAACATGGTATATTTCTACACTGTTTAGATCTTCCTTGATTTTTTTATCAGTGTTTTTATGCTTTCCTACATACAGATCCAGTACATATATATTAAATGTATTCATAATTACTTTATTTTTTGTGTGTGCTACTACAAATGGTATTTTTTTCTTTCATGATTCCAAATTCAAATTTTTCACTGTTGGTATCAAAAGAGCAATTGACTTTTGTAATACTGACCTTGTATCCTGCAACCTTGTTGAACTTGTTTATTAGTTCCAAGAGTGTTTTTTAGATTCTTTGGGATTTTCCACATATACAATCATGTTGTCTATGAATAAAGACAGTTTTATTTCTTCCTTTCCAATCTGTATGCCTTTTAGGTATTTTTATTCCTTTATTTCTCTAGTTAGGACTTTCAGTACAAAGTTGAGTAAGAGTGGCACGAGAAGAAATCCTTTATTAGATTAAGGAAATCCTTATCTATTCCTAATTTTTGGTTTTTTAAAATCATGAGTGGATATCTTCTGGTCCTGATTTGTACCTACTTTTTTTTCATGAAGCTACTTCCTATAGATATAATGAAAACAATTTAAGATATTAAAAAAATTCCATAAACCCATTCTTAAAAGTGCTTTTAGACCTGCACAAAGACTATTGTAGGTTGCTAGTTAGTACACATACCAAAAACATCTTTAATTTATAATGTTCTACACAAAAATTTCAATTATTAAAAAATAATTTAGAAGCTTGCTCTATTAAGTAGTTGTCTTTTAATAACCTACTTAGGTGATCATTTTGTGTCTCCTATAAAAGAAGTTGCAATAGCAGTTGAGATCATATTATGCCAAATGTCCTTTTTGAGGGCAACTTCTTATAAATGTTCTAAAGCTATTCTCTTTGAGCACAAATAAATGAAGTGACCTGCATAAGTACTCTTATTCTACCTAATTTTACTAGTCAAGAATTGTCACAGTCACCACACACAAATGTGACTAGATTACTTATTTGCTTAAAAAACAAATGAAAATTGAAATAACTTGTGTCAGAAGAATGAACTACAAGGCCATGAGCTAGTTCCCACAGGCAATAGGGTTCTTAGAAGAGTTAGCTTTATCTCCAGAGTCCTCACAGGAACAACACAGAACAAAATTCACTACCATTCATTGCACAAACAAATGTCATTTTCAAGAAAATTTAATTTAATGAAAGCTGTAACACATATATATTTTTTGTACACATAGCATTAGATGCTGATTAGATTGAAAAACATCTGCAATAGTGTTAAGAAGTTGCCCTAGCTATGGATTTCAAACTTAAGAGATTTCAAGCATTCTATTTTAGAGTTGATGACATACTTCAGTCTAATGATCATTTATGTTTGTGTCTTTAGGAGGGTCCAATACAACTTCAAACTTGTCATATTTCTTGATATTAACATCCTAGATCTTTGAAGCAGGCAAGGTGCTTGTCAATTTCAGTACGCCAACAAAAGCAAAACACCTTACTTTTCAATACACATATATCAGTGTCTCCCCATGGGTCAGGCTTCTCTCTAAAGTAGTCCCATACTCCCCTTCTTTTCTATGTATCCAAAGTTTTTATGTGGTTCTATGGTAGTTCTATAACACCTAACTCATAACCATATCCTTGCGTTTCCCACAGTGTATTGAAATTATCGGCTTAAGTATTTTTGCTTCCTTCATATGACCACATGCTCATTGAGGACTGAAACTGTGTCTAATTTTTCTCTATATACCTGGCTCCCAGGCCGTGTCTGTCACATAAACTGATTCTCAAAGAATGCTTGTAAAACTGAGACTAAGGTCATTTCAATTACCTTGAAGCAGCCTAGAGGGAATGAGAAGGTAAGAAATTTGAGGATTACAATCAGCTGCTTTAAATGAATAGCTGGGAGTCTAGCTTTAGGAAGTATGCAGCCCTTTCTGATATCTTCTAGAGGCAAACCAAACCCTCCATAAAGGGACGAGAGGATTTCAGTGCACCTGGAATCTTAACCATCCTCTGGCCTTAGAATCAACTATTCACTGGTGAACTAAAAGGAAATCCCAGCCTAGGGAGACAGTGAAGCAGGCAGTTTGCCTTGGCCCTCTCTCCACTCCCAATGCTTTTGCAGTCTCCTTATCTCAAGGCGCCTCTGGGAGAAGAGCAGTGTTCAATAACATCTTAATATGTCATCCCTACTGACGTATCTATATTTTTAAATATGAGTCCAGAAAAATTACTCAAAAGCCAATTATTTTCTTGAAACTTCTGGCAATATGGTACTAGTACAGAGAAATATTTTGGGTTCAGGAGACTTTCCAACATCTATTAAACGAGACCACAAAAGAAAGCCATTATTCTTTCTACTCGTAAACTAATTCTAGGTTCTGAATTATATAAGCATCAAAACAGGATAATAGCAGACTATTATTTACTGAGAACTTGCTATGTGCCAGACACTGGGCTAAGCATTTTATATTCCTTATCTCTCCTCATCTGCATTACATTTTAAGGAGGTAAGTATTGTCATCCTAAGGGTAGAGAGACGGAAACAGAGACCAAAAGGAGTTGAATAATTTGCCAAGGTCACACAGATAGTAAAGGACAGAAAGTGGAGAGTGTCTAATTCCTAAATAATTATCTTAAACATTATTTTATTCAGTTTTTCTGCTCTATTCACCAGAAAGGTAGACAAAATAAACAGTATGAATCCAGTATGAATCATGAAGAAAACATCATATCTTTTGGCTCCGAAACATTGAGTTTCTCAGCAATTTGTTTTAAATGTAAATAGAAAGGTCAGTGTCCAACAAAGTAAAATTAGACATAACTAAACCATCAATAATAAGATTGACTGATTGAAGAGGTTTCGACTTTTGAGATTTTTTCCCAAAAGCTCTCTCATTTGAAATAATTTCTAAAGCCATGTTCACAGTTTCCTTTGAGCCTCTATTACAACAGCTTTACATCCTTTGTCTTATATCCTCATCTTATCTCAGTCACTGTTCTCAAAATGTTATGCCTGACGGCCATTACTAGCATCCTTGCTTGACTATATAATTATTGGCATTATGAATTTCAGCAATATAAAATTAAGCAGAAGAAATTGAGAACTAATCAAGATGGAATGTTCAGATCCCAGCATGTGAAGACCTGGAGTAGATATTTATTTGGATATTGGGGATTTAAGGTGTGTAACTTTGATTAATATTTGATAATATCTTTTCTCATTTTCCAGGTGTTGAAACTGGCACCCATAACACAGAGCGATCTAGCAGAGCATGAAAAATCATCAGCCAATTTAATTTACACCAAGCCGGTTTTACTATGTTTACCAGGTAAGTGAGCAGCTTCTTTGTGTGACAAACAGTTGGAGGCTGAATCTTCTTTGTGTTCTAACTCTGCATAAGAAGAGCGTTAGGTCTTATCAGAGCTATTCCACAACATACTAAATATAATGGGAACCAGGCAGACCACTAGTTTTACCTATCTATATTCCATGCACCTTGGGTCAGAAATCATAGTGGAGACGTGAGGCATCATTTTAATGATGCTAGTCCAATGACTTGAATTTTAATAGCACCCTTCTTGTGAGAAGCTCGAGGCTTCACTCATCTTCCAAGAATTCAAATAAGTGTGGCATGGGGTGGGTTTTAACAGACTTAGAAAGTTTGGAACTTTAAAGGGGTATTTATTAGGCAGAATAAGCTAAATTCCAAACCATGGCCTCTTTTTTGTATTTCTTTGTTCTTATTGGCACTCCTGAGAAGCAGAGCAGGCGTTATACAGGAAAAACAGTGATGTGACTTAACAAGTGCTTTGGAAATTTTTAAAAAATTCTCTACATTACTCTTTGTTCTGGATATCTTCCATGTATCCCTTTTATCCAGGCTCTACCTTGCCCTGTGTTCCAAGAGACCAAACTGCAAGGATCATACGAACAGGGCTCCCTTTTCCTCTGGGCTTGGATTGGCTTTGATTAATGGGGAGGCCTAGCAGGGGACTAGCAGGTGCAGGGAGAATGAGGGTGGTAAATTTCCTCTATTGTCTTGCTCGCTGCAGACTCCATGGACTGGTTGTAACCTTGACTAAATAAAGGTCACAGCTCCTATCAGGATGCTCTCCCCACATAGTTCCTGCTTTCTCCTATTTCCATTTACCATTCTTTCTCTCACCTTTTCAGATCTAAGGAGGCAACCGACCCTCTCACCCCCACCCCCATTTTACCGACTCCAGAATCCTGCACTATCCCTTATGGTTTTGCTGTGGCATGCTTGCCTACTTTGTAAATAGACTCTTTATTAAAATCCCCTCAAGTTATTTAATGGGAATTTATTAGCTATTTTTCACCAGCATTCTGACTGATAACGCTATAGAGATTTATTTTTTTAGCTTTCATTGTACCACCAGAAGAACACTCTTAGGAACTTCAAATCCATTATCAATCACTTACATATCCCTATAAAACATAAAGGTTTTCTGATTTAACAACTCACCATGCCTGGCATCATTCAAGGAAGAGCTATAAAAAAATTATCAATAGACTATTGACAGGAAATATATGTTATTCACTTTTATATTCTATTGTTGATGATGGTGTAGTGTTGTGGTTAAAAGTTATATCATCTGGGGGCTGGCCCCGTGGCCGAGTGGTTAAGTTCGCGCGCTCCGCTGCAGGCGGCCCAGTGTTTCGTTGGTTCGAATCCTGGGCGCGGACATGGCACTGCTCATCAAACCACGCTGAGGCAGCATCCCACATGCCACAACTAGAAGGACCCACAACGAAGAATATACAACTATGTACCGGGGGCTTTGGGGAGAAAAAGGAAAAAATAAAAATCTTTAATAAAAAGAAAAAGTTATATCATCTGAATTTTAATTGTGGTTCTGTTGCTTACTAACTGTATAACTTTGGATAATTTTCTTACTATTCTGAATCTTAGTTTCATCATCTGGAAAATAAGTAATAACAGTACCTACCTCCAGGAGGTCTTATGATTAAATAACGTGCTCATTTTAAGTACTTAACGTAGTACATAGTAACTTCAATCAATGCTAGCTATTATTAATACATAGAATATTTATTAATCTATGAATCCATCTAGTCAATAAATCTTGAGTTCCTCTTACGTCTCAGGCTCTATGCTATGCCTGGGATGAAACGCTGAAGAAAACTACAAATGGTCCCAACCTATATGTAACTTAAGGTCTAGATCTAGAAGCAAAAATACAGGGACAAATAAATGTAATCACAAATCACAGTCAAAAATAAATGTAAAACTGGGATAAACACTACGTAGGAGAAGTGCCTGGTACCATATGGTTAAATCATAGAGGCATAGACGGAAGAGTAGAAGCCAATTAGACAAAAAGAAGAGGGATCTAGAGGGAAAAGCAAGTGCAAATACTATGGGATGAAAAAAGAATAGTGAATATGAATGACTGTGAAAGCCCAGCTGCCTATAGAGGAGAGCAAAATCGAGTAGAAACATTGTTAAGGTTTAGACCATAGAGGGCTTTGCACACAATGTTAAAAATATTGTTGTTGTCTTAATACAAATAGGAAGCCACTGAAAGTTTTAAATGTGTATGTGAGTGTGTGTGCGTATCAAACTCAACGTATTTTGAAAAAATAAATCATTAACTAAGTCTACCATGGGGATGTAGGATGGATGCAGACAGATTCGGAGGATTTTGTGGGAGTTCAGGAAAGAGATGATGGTCGCTTGCACTAGAGTGGTGGCAGTGAAGATTGAAAATAGTGCATGAATTTAAAAGGTGTATATATAGAGAGCGAAAGTTTCCAGGGTGACACCAGGTTTCCTGATTTGTGGAACTGGATGGACAGTTGTATCATTCACTGAGTTAGGGCACACTGCAAAAGAACCGAGTTGGCAGTGGTGAGATCATATATTCTATTTTGGATATGTTCTGTGTAAATTAATTTTGAAACATTCAAGAAGATATGTCACATTTTAAAAAATGAAACGAGTATTAGTGATGGACCATAGACGTGTATTTTGTTTGGGGATAAATAAGATGATCTTCAAGGGTTTCTTCCACCTCTTAGGTTCTGAATTCTAATCCTCATTTCATCATCACTCAACTATGTGGTCTTTGGCAAGACATTCACCTTTCTTGAGCCTTTGCTTTCTCAACTGCAAAATGAGGAGATTGCATAATGCGAGCTACAAAAATAACCTACCTGTACTCTCCAAAGTGCTTTGATGTTATGAAGTGCTTTAATAAGCAAGCCAAGGATAGGAGCCAATTTTCATGAAGTTTTATATTCTAATCATACAGTTCTATCTCCTCCTATTCTCTAAATGAATGGCCCAGAGTTAACTGCTACTTTAAATTAGGAACAGAGCAGCAACTGGAATATGCCAACTAGATATATTAAAGTCAATTATTTGACTAATAAAAGTCAACATGGCTATTGTGGATCGAACTTTTGGAGACTAAAGTTGTCTGCTTGTGTTACCTTTCTTTAGCAAGAAGCAATCAATTCAACTAGTTAATTATTCCAAATTTCTATTTTATTTTTTTATTTCAAGTAGCACTATATCTATTATTACTGGTGTTAACTTATCTATAGTTTTACTTGATTATTCCAAAAATGACTTGAGAAAACATAATAAAAAGTATCTCAGTATAATATAGTTGCTAAAATGAAAGATTCATGTATGAAATATGAAGGAAAGGGCATCAAAGGTCTCAAACAGCCCCCTAAGTGAATGTAATTACTGTGAGTTAGCGTGAGGTTTATGTGAACTTTCTGGCAAACAAAACTGAGAACAACGTGAGCAGTTATATAATATTCATGGTCTGATCAAAGGAAATATGTCTGCACTTTAAAAGCAAATTATCTCCCCAGACTACATTCTTAAAGGAATTAATTACATAGATTCTTAAACTGGGAATATTGAAAAAACAGCACTGGATTTTTCTGTCTTTCTAGAGAACAAGGGCGCCCGAACTCTAGTATACTGTGGGGAGGTAGGAAGTGATAGAAAGAAAGAAAATGAACATTATTAGTACCTACAGGTGCTCTGTATTAGGTGTTTTATATTTGTTCTATTTTATCTTCATCAATTTACTATGAGGTAGTTATTATTCCCATTTTAAATATGAGAACCCTGAGATTTGTAGAAATTGTGTCCACAGCCTGCCTTATAGGCATTTGTAATTTTTGGTGTGTTAGGCATCGAGTTTAAGAGTATTGGTTTATATCAATTTCCACTGATTACTGCCCTTAGTTATAGCTTCATGCCCCCTTCATGTCTTGAGCTACGGTGTCTCAATGCCACATTTGTGGCATAGGGATACGGGAGAGACTCACATCCTAGTCCTAAGGACCAACATCCCTAGCTGTACCAAGCATCCCACCAATCTGAGTTGTTATGACCTCCTTGAGGGTGCTGTCACTACTATATACATGAATTTCATGGGTATGTACTGAACCCGCATTCTGATTCGAGTTTCCAGGAATATCTCTTCTCTTGTCCTTGACCTTATGTGTCACTTTTCCCTTACATCTGTCCCTCAGGGGCACAGGGATTATTTCTTTGTTGTGTTCAGGCTTTTACCAATGACTGAGGCTCTTTCAGCTTCACAACTTGCAAAAATTCTGGTCTCCTGATTGAAATGAAGTGAGGAAAAGCCAAACAATGTAATCTCAACATACAGCCTACAAACCGAGCAAATTGAAAAGTTAAAAATAAAATCCAGGTATATACAAAAAAAAAGTTGTGTATAATATACCAGTATAGCATAGAGCTCGAATGCATGGTCTTAGGAGTAAACAGAAATGGCTTGAATCCCAGTCCTGCCACTTAGTAGGTTTGTGATTTTGGCTAAGTTATCTACCCTTTCTGCATTTCCAAAATGAGGATATATAGTTTACTTAATAGGACAATTTTGAGGTTAAATGAGATCATAGACATAATGTGCTGAGCACAAAGTCCAACATATCTTAAGTGTTCAATCATTAGAATATGCCCAAGTCACTTTGTCAACTGGAGTGCATGAGAATTAAACCATATGCAAAATTAACTCAAAATGGATGAAAGATCTAATTGTAAGAGCTAAAACTATAAAACTCTTAGAAGAAAAGAGGGGAATAGCTTCATGAGATTGGATTTGTCAATTATTTCTTGAATATTGCATCAAAAGTATAGGCAACAAAACAAATAGATACACTGGACTTCATAAAAATGTAAAACTTTGGTGCATGAAAGGACACTATTAACAGAGTGGAAAGGCAACCCACAGAATGGCATAAAATATTTGCAAATCATATATCCGATAAGGGATTAATATCCAGAATATATAAAGAACTCCTACAACTCAACAACGAAATAACAAACAACCTGGTTAAAAAAGGACAAAGAACTTCAGTAGACGTTTCTCCAGGGAACATATACAAACGGCCAATAAGCACATGAAAAGATGCTCAACATCACTAATCATTAGGGAAATACAATTCAAAACCACAATGAGATGCCACTTTACACTCATCAGGAGGGCTACTATCAAAAACCCAGAAAATAAGTTTTGGCAAGAATATGGAGTAATTAGAACCCTTGTGCATTGTTGGTGGAAATGGAAAATGGTGCAGCTGCTGTGGAAAATGGTATGGAGGTTTCTCAAAAAGTTAAACACAGAATTACAATCTGATCCAGCAATCCCACTTCTGGGTATATATCCTAAAAGGATTGAAAGCAGGCGCTCAAACAGATATTTATACACTCATGCTCATAGCAGCATTATTCAAAACAGCCTAAAGGTGGAACCAACACAAGTGTCCTTCAAGAGATGTATGTACAAATAAAATGTAGTATATGCATACAGTGGAATATTATTCAGCTTTAAAAAGAAATAAAATTGGACACATGCTACAACATGGATGAACCTTAAAGACACCAGGCTAAGTGAAAAAAGCCAGTCACAAAAGGACAAATACTATATGATTCCACTTATATGAAGTACCTAGAGTAGTCAAATTCATAAAGACAGAAAGTAGAATGGTGGTTGCCAGGGGCTGGGAGTAGGAGGATGTGGAGTTATCGTGTGCTCTATGGGCACAGAGTTTCAGCTGGGGGAGAAGAAAAAGTTCTGGACATAGATGGTGGCGATGATTGTACAATGAGAACATAGTTAATGCCACAGTACTGTTCACTTAAAAATAGTCAAATAGGTAAATTTTATTTTATGTATATTTAGCCACAATAAAAAAATAGAGTGCCTACTAACTTTCAAGAATCACAGGCAGAAATACCTCCTTTCCCACTAAGAGAACAGCAAGCTCAATTTAAATGACAACTCAAGATGCATTAGCTATAACTGGAAAATAACCTGCACAAAATAACTCCAATACGTGTTATAAAATCAAATATGTATTCCTGCGGGTTAAGGATAGCTTTATGATCAGTTGGGAAATTCCCATCCCACTTCCTGGTGTTCTCAGTTCTCAATTTCAGCCTTTCATTCTGATGAGGAACACATTTTGGAGTCTTTTGTCCTTTAACTGCCCTTTCCAGTTAATGTCATAGATCATCTAGCAAACCTGGGAATTAGCTAATTCTGTACCTTATTTTTAACACATGTACATTTGAGATTAGCCCTGGGCAAGATTATTAAGTAGGAGAGGTTCCCCTCTAATTTTTTTAAATTTCCCCAACTCAATCCGGAAACCTAATTTACAATGGTTGACTCAGGTTGTGGGACTTACTTTCTCCCCTCATCAATACAGATTTATCTTCTGCCCCATTTTAGAAAGCAAAACTCATTCAAGGGTAATTAATGTTTGATAATGGCCTAAAATATTTCCCATATTTGATGTGGTTTGCCTTTTGGCATGAGCTTTCAGTGTTTCATCCATCCCAAATAGATGATGTGAAAATTTCAAGACACCACAGCAATGTTAATAAAGAAAATTATGAGGAGTAAATGGAAGATAAATCTTTATTTGCGCAACTCAAATTATAAAAAGGCTGCTGTCTATTCCATCTAGATGTGAGCCTGACTTTATATAAAACACTGTTTGTGGGGCCGGCCCGGTGGCGTACTGGGTGAGCTTGTGTGCTCTGCTTCTGCAGCCCGGCGTTCACAGGTTCAGATCCTGGGCGTGGACCCACACACTGCTCATCAAGCCATGCTGTGGCGGTGTCCCACATGCAAAATGGAGGAAGATTGGCATGGATGTTAGCTCAGGGACAACCCTCCTCAGGCAAGAAGAGGAAGATTGGCAATAGACGTTAGCTCAGGGACAATCTTCCTCCAAAAAACCCAAACACAACCCCCACTGTTTTGTTTTTTTTTTTTCTCATAAACACTGTGGAAAGATAGGACTAAAAAAGTGACCAGTGAGTGATCTCTTGATATACTTATTCAACATTCTCTGATGTAGTTAATTCTGAATATTTTGTTAGTGATAACTGGAGAGCAACTCAACACACACACACACACACACGCACACACCTTTTTCCTCTTTGACCAGGCAAATAATAGAAAAGCATGCTTATCAATGGCCCACTGCTAATAAAAGACACAGCCAACATAGCATTTTAAGAGGGAAAAGATACGTTCTCTTAAGTGAGTGAAGGCTGATAGTATTTCTAGGTAACATCACAGGAGACTCATTTCCCAATTTGAATAGGGGGAACTATCAGGCTGAAAAAAGAGATTGGTCTTGACCTGCAGGCATGGCACAGAGTACAGAAACAGGTACTGGGGTATTAGCATCACGTTGTGCTCATAATATATATATATATATATATATATATATATATATATATATATATATATATATATATATATTTTTTTTTTTTTTTTTTTAATTTACTTTCAGCTGTGCAGCTTTCTCTAATGCTTCTCCTGTGGCCATGCTGTTTTTAACTTTGGCAAGTTTTATTAAACAAAGAACACAGCAGCAATTGAACTCCAGAGAACAAAACACCCCAATTTAGTTGTCTTTAACAAAACAAGAGATTTTGCCTTCCTCCAGGGACAGCAGAAGCAGAAGTTGCACTTCAGTAAAACTCCAAAGGAATA
Organism: Equus caballus; assembly: GCF_041296265.1. Taxonomy (NCBI): domain Eukaryota; kingdom Metazoa; phylum Chordata; class Mammalia; order Perissodactyla; family Equidae; genus Equus; species Equus caballus. The sequence goes on from NC_091715.1 coordinate 95,225,087, forward strand.
AGATTTGTTAAGGGACAATTATGTCATGCTTGCAATACCAAGATTCAACTCCTCAAAAAGAGACATTTCTCTGCATGGAACATCAGTCGATGAACAGTAGAGAAGCATTCCTATATTGTTGCAAAGAGAAGCTTTGCAAATTTCCTTCTTTTCATATTCTTTTACTTCTTCCCTTGGTTATTTCTCAATATGTACTAGTCCCTATTGGTTTTAATTTCAACTTATTTCCTACTCCAACTGCTAGATCTATTCTTCTCATAGTTTGTTTGGCTTAACATCTCTTTAACTTAATAAGTAGACTCAATTGAAGAGCAAGACATAAAAATTATTACACTGATACTAAAGAAAAGACTGATATTAAAGATATAGACTACCATGACTAAGAGGAAAGAGCACATGTAATAGACAAGGGCACTAATATTCAAATGGTTTATTATATTTTTCTTCTTTCTAAAAGGCATATGAGAATACATTTTTGTGAAAGGGAAAGATAAGCCGTGGAAAATGCAATGTATCCTACACGAAAGACATGCATGGACACTGTCATATTTTTCTACTAAGTACATTTTTGAGGCAGTTATTCCTGAAAAATTATCTTTCTGGATTAGGTCTTCTCTAGGGCCAGGGGGATTCAATATTTATCTCTAGGAAAACCAGGAATTGTACTGTGAAAATCAGCATCTAAAACCCAATTAGTTCTCAAATTAAGTTTTTAAAAAACCTGGTCATTTACTTATAGATTGTAACCTAATAGCTCTGGGCCAGGAAACAGGTAATTTCTACCCTAGTTGTTTTGTAGGGAACATATGGTATTTCTGGGGCCATACTCCCGAGCGATCATTCCAGAGGACTTCAGTGAGTATTAAGGCTTTTAGATTCAGTCTGAGAATTCTCAAAAAAAGATTTAACTTTTCTCATTACTTTCTATCATGCTCTTTTCCCTGTAGACCGCACCCTTAACCTGTATAATGATCTCTTCATAATGAGTGAACTTTTGCCATAACCTAATGTGCCTCTTGCTTCTCTTTGTACTTCTAAGGCCTAGGGGCATAAAAAGCATGTGCTGTGATTTCATATCAAAAATATAGGAAAGATAATTTCCAAATCAAGTAGCTAAAGCAGATTCAAGCAATCTACTCAGAAGTCACTGCATGAAAAACAAACATTAGACAATGGGGGGGGGGCAAGATTTTCAACATACACAATGAAGCCATATTATGAATCTTCTATGCTGTTCATGCTAAAAACTTCATTTGAAACAGTGTTGCAAATGTAGAAACTTACAGGATATACTGTCTTTAATGAGATCCATATGGTACCTTAATTATCAAATCTTGTACAGAATTGAGTACAGAGCTCCTTTACATGAATGTTGCTAAATGTTCAAAGAAGATCTCAGGATATGCCATATTTAAGTGATTTTTTTGACATTTTAGCATCTCCGAAATCAAAATGCCCCTTAAAATTGATGGTATGTCAGAGGCCAGCCCCGTGGCCCAGCGGTTAAGTTCCCATGTTCCGCTTCGGCGGCCTAGGGTTCGCTGGTTCGAATCCTGGGTGCAGACCTATGCACTGCTTGTCAAGCCGTGCTGTGGCAGGCATCCCACATATAAAATAGAGGAAGATGGGCACAGATGTTAGCTCAGGGCCAGTCTTCCTCAGCAAAAAGAGGAGGATTGGCGGCAGATGATAGCTCAGGGCTAATCTTCCTCAAAAAAAAAAAATTCATGGTCTGTCAGATTTTAACAGGTAGAATCATTTTTATTTCTTGGTGTAAAAATATAATGCACCTTACCATTGATGGCATCCTGGATTTGATAAAATATGGTATTACCTTGCTATTAAATTTATATATTTATTTTCTACTTTCATTATTCAAGCTTCTAAGAATGGGAAGTTTCTGCCCTAATGATTTCTTGAAACTTGAAATCATAATTTTATTTTAATATCTTTCCTTATGAATCGTCTTAATTTAATATCATGCTACATTGGTGTAATTCTCTTTCATAAAAACTAAAATACTGTAAGGATTGACATGCCACATCCACACCCTAAGAGATATTTATTGACTAGATTAGACAGAGAGAAGCATCAGTTATGATATTTGATTCAATTTTCATAGTCAAATAAGTAATCCCTCTATTGTCTATTATAGATGAATTCTTTAGTATCACAGCAATAATAGTGTATTAACTTACCAATGTCAAATAAATCCAAATTAAGCTACTAAGAACATTTTAACTTTGGCCCTAAATTTAATTTTGTTAGAGATAAAATATATATACATATAAATGCAGTAAAATGACAATGATAAAAATAACAGTTTTAGTGTACTTCAGTTGTCATCAAAATGTCATTTGGAAATATGGATAAACATTTACCATAAAAAGGCAGAAGATAATTAAAATGATTTGTCAGTTAAAGTCTTTCTCTTGAAACATATACAAGTTGAATGTATTATACTTGATACCACATTATAACTTGCAATGTGAAACAATTTCTAATAATTAACTTCTGTGGCTTCCCTTGAGCTTCAGAATATTTGGGTTGCTAATTTGCTGTGGGCATAGATCTTGTAATCAATACAGTCCAAGCAATTAAAGTGGTATCTATGAAAGCAAAAGCAAAGATTTTAACTAATTTTATAGTAAATTAACATAATGCAGTCTTTGCTGTGGACTTGGATTGTGCCTCCTATACTAAGTGAATTCATCACTAAATGATTATTCAAACAACGTCTTATATGATAAGCTCCTAGAAGTCTGATACTAGTTTTTATTAATTTCTGTATTCCCTCGGCACCTAGCAAAGTACTCTGCATACAACAGAGTCTTAGTAGTGGTCTGTGGAATAAACTGCAGAAGTGGAAAAACACGCTGCCCAGCTCCATAGTATAAACATTTGGATGTTCTCTTTTTCTGTTGGACAATACAATATTTGCAGACTCAAACCCAGTAATTCCACAACTAAGGAGCATTTTAAGTAATATGCTGATAGATTTATATTATTAGCTATGCTTATAGACGAGAAAATTACCTCTCAAATTCTCAGTATTCTCATCTAGGAAATCAGGAGATGAGACGAAGAAGTTCACATGTAGGCAGAAATGTTTTATGAACTAGAGACTACTTACTATGCCAATTTAAGTGTAAAATGATAAGTTCAGGACTGCCAAGTTGCATGACATTAGGGAGCACCATCCATGGGTATAGTAGAGGTTGACTTAATTTTTGATGTTTCACTGCCGACAGCTTTCAATTCCCACCACTCTTCCTTCCCCTTCTGCCCCACATCTGGGCCAGCTGTTAAGAAAGCTAGAGTGCTCCCTCCTTTTTGGTGCCAGCAGGAAGTTTAAACCACATAAACACAGCACTGTTTGCAAGAACCCTAACGCTGGACTCAACCACATCACATAAATCTTCTTTTCCTGATCTCTCAAGCCATTTTCAGATCAGCTTGGGAGCCACCCTGCTCTCTCTAGAAAGCTTTATATGTAAGTACTAAACTTTTAAATATTTTCTTAGTGTGTGTCTGTGGTTTTATCAGTTGACATCTGAACTATATTTTCAGTATGGGGAAATCCACCCCACTTCTGTGGAGTGCCCACAACAATATCGATTACAATGTGGACAGATCTCCTTCTAGTTGTACAGTGTGTGGTCCGTGCTGCTGTACACAGCGGCCCTGGAGAGTTCCGTCTATTTGCAATAACAGACATATCACCATTCATGTTTTTGAATGATGTAAATTTATTTCTGGAAAATGCTTATCTATTTTCAACATACCTTTCCCCTCCTTAGCACCTCTTTACAAATGAGGAACAAAAATCACAGAAAAATTAAGTAATTTATTCAGGGTCTCACATTATTTATTAGAAGAACAAGAGCTAGAAGCCAAGTTTCCAAGTTCCTAGTCCAATGCTATTTTCACTACGCTATTTTGCTTTTATGACCACCCACCAAATCCAAAGAGACCTGGCCTTGACATCTTACAGGGGGTGGCCTTGCTTCTCATATAAAAAGTTGTTTTGGAGATAGTACAAACTTCATAGCCTCCTGAGCAGCCACGTCCACTGACCTACCTCTACCCTGAAACTCTAGACAATCTCCTGCATGTCCACTCAAACTTCCTAAAAGGATCGCTTAATAATTAGGAATCTCTGAGTACAGTGTCTCTAACCGAGCTTTAATTATCACATATTTGTACATATTATCTCTTTGCTCAAAGTATAAGATTCATAAAGCAAACCCCACCAACACTGCTGCACACATAGTAGTTGATCAATTAATATTTCTTCATTAATGCATCTGTACTGTCAAGTAATCACCACACCATATTATTAAAGACAATTTGATCAATATACTCAGAATTTTTCTACAATCTCTGTTTTCTATAAAAAGCAAACAAGACATAGAGAAGATGCTAGCGCTATGAAGTGTAGTCTAGGTCCCTTAACTGATTTTAATTCCATGTGATATTACAAACCTTTTTTCTTTAATCAATGCAAGTGGCCTAGTTTTTATTCTTATGGATGTTTTCCTGAGGCATTGCTGGTCATTGAACAGCACATTGTGTTTAGTTTATCTCAACAATGAAGATAGTTTTATAGGAGATAAAATGGGGGAAAGACAAAGGAAAATATAAAAAGGAGTGTTTATATTCCCTGAACAATTGCCTAAAATCTCCCTTTGGAGAGAAGTATGTAACTAACATATTTCAAAATTTTATCAAGTCCATATAGCCTAATGTCATTTTCCCCGATGTTACATTATGTTTCTAAAAAATTCTAGTTGAATCTCTGTCTTCTAATATCCATGGATTTAATGAAATGAGATTTTAGTGTTTTAGAATACAGGAGGAGGAATTGCAAGAAGATAATTTAGAGGAACAGGCTGATTACTGTAACTGGGTGATGAGGAGTGTCATCATCATGGTGCAGTGGAGAAAGTATAGTTGGCATTTTGCATCTCACTAGATGTACAACATCCTCATGGTGGCACTGGGAGCAGCTCTCCATTTTAGAATGCTCTTGGATAATCCACGAGACCAGAGCATTACCTAGTAATGTAACCTATACATTTCACAGTGAAAACAATTTCATGAATACTCACTGCTAAGTTATACAAGTTATCACTATCTGTTATCCAAACAGATTTTGCAGCAATTAGAGTGCAGACTTCTAGGGATTGCAACATTTAACTATAACATCCCAGATATCAGTTCAAAAGGTCTATTCAATCATTGACCCAATGTGTTTCAGCACTAAAATAGTTACACTTAATTTACACTGTGTAATATAGTAACAACTGCAGAGACAGGGAGACAGAAGAAGAGACAGAGAGAAAAAACCAATAGAAAAATAACAAATTTCCAGAGAAGGGGTGGAGGAAAATGGCAGGGTGAGCTGACCCAGGATTCTCTCCCCTCCAAAATACAACAAAGGATTGGAAAAACTGAATTTCAGAGAATAAATCTAATGCCAACACGTTAGAGATCTACAATACCAAGAAGGCGGAGATCATAAACCTTGCTGACAGCCTCGGAGGCGCTGGAACAGGTAGGAAAGAACCTCGCTCCCCCCCCTAGAGTCTGCGATCCCTGCTGCGTGGGTCCGGGAAGGAGTGGGGGAGGGCCCGCACAACCAGAGGATCATCCAGGACTCCTGCCGCTGGTTCAGTGGAAACCCGTTGATGGGGGAAAGCTTCTGTGTGGGGGGACCCCATAAACCCAGGGCCTCAGGAGATTAGAGAACAGAAGCGATCTGAATCCAGATCAGCACAGGAGAATAGCAGCCCCTCCCTCCTGGCAAAGGGCACTGGGCGCCGCCATCTTGCCCGAAGGTGGAGAGCTCAGAACACATGGCTCTCGACCCCCATCTAGTGGCGACAGGCTGTAACTGCAACCGAATTCTACCCACATGCGAAAAAACCGCTCGTCTACCATCCAGCAATTTATAAAAGCCCCAGACCAGAAGGAAAACAATAAAAACATAGAATTAAGTCCTGAGGACTTGGAATTAGGTAAACTAAGTGATAATGAGTTCAGAGAAGCTATAATCAAAAAACTCAATGAGGTAGAGAAAAAGATAGAGAAACAGGCCCATGTATTCTGGAGTTACTTCACAAAAGAGATTGAAATCATAAAGAAGAATCAAACAGAATTACTAGAGATGAAAAACACAATGGAGCAGATAAAACAGAATACGGATTCCCTAAATGCCCGTGTAGACACCATAGAAGAGCAAATTAACATAATTGAAGATAGACAGGCTGAATGGCTCCAGACAGAGGAAGAAAGAGAACTAAGAATTAAAAAAAACGAGGAAAATCTCTGAGAGATAGTGGATTCAATGAGGAGTAAGAAGTTAAGGATCATAGGAATTCCTGAGAGCGTGGAAAAGGAAAATGGAGCAGAAAGTGTGCTTAACGAAATTATTGAAGAGAACTTCCCAAATCTAGGGACTGATGGAGAAATGTGTGTAGAGGAAGCTTTCAGATCTCCTAGATTTGTCAATGTAAAAAGACCTACTGCAAGGCATATGGTAGTACAATTGGCAAGAAATGGAAAGATAAAGAAAGAATACTCAGGGAAGTAAGAAAAAAGAAGGGAATAACCTATAAAGGAGCCCATATCAGACTTTCAGTGGATTTCTCTACAGAAACCTTACAAGCTAGGAGAGAATGGAGTGACATATTCAAAGCTTTAAAAGATAAACATCTTCAGCCAAGAATACTCTATCCAGCAAGAATTTCCTTCAGACATGAGGGAGAAATTAAATCTTTTCCAGACAAACAAAAGTTAAGGGAATTTGTAACTAAAAGCCCTCCACTACCAGAAATCCTCAAGAAGGCTCTCATACCTGAAAAAAGAAAAAAGGGAGAAAGGGGTCACAATCCACAGACTAGGGAAAACGATGGATAGAACCAGAACAGGATAGCAAATATTCAACTACAGCATTAGGGTAAAGGTAAGGAAACTACCAAAGCAAGGACAATCTTATCACTCTAACTACAAATTCAAAACACGAGTTGGAATAAGAAATGAAAATAATTATTTAGGAGGGGAAGAGCAAAGGGTCTAAATCAGTATTGGCCAAGTAAGTAAGAGACCACCAGAGAATAGACTATATTATACACGAGATTCTAAATACAAACTTCAGGGTAGACACTAAAATAAAATACATAACAGAGTCACAAATCATAAATAAGGAAAAATCTAAGAAACCCAGCATAAGAAATTGCAGTATTAAATGGGTAGGCTAAAGCACACAGGAAAAGAAATGCAGGAAAACAAGATAATGAGCGACAGATTGACATCATTAAGTCCACATGCATCAATAATCACTCTCAATGTAAATGGATTGAACTCTCCAATAAAAAGACACAGAGTGGCAAAATGGATTAAAGAACAAGATCCAACAATTTGTTGCCTCCAAGAAACACACCTCAGCCCCAAGGACAAACACAGGCTCAGGGTGAAGGGGTGGAGGACAATACTTCAAGCTAATAGCAAGAAAAAAAAGGCAGGTGTTGCAATTCTTATATCAGACAAAGTGGATTTCAAAATAAGACAGGTAAAGACAGACACAGAGGGACAATATATAATGATCAAAGGGACACTTCATCAAGAAGAAATAACGCTTATAAATATCTATGCACCCAACACAGGAGCACCAAGATTCATAAAGCAACTATTAACAGACCTAAAGGAAGATGTTAAAAACAACACAATAATAGTAGGGGACCTCAACACCCCACTCACATCAATGGACAGATCATCCAGACAGAAAATCAACAAGGAAATAGTGGAGCTAAATGAAAAACTAAATCAATTGGACTTAATAGACATATATAGATCACTTCACCCTAAAAGAGCTGAATGCACATTCTTCTCAAGTGCACATGGAACATTCTCAAGGATAGACCATATGTTGGGAAACAAGGCAAGCCTCTACAAATTTAAAAATTTGAAATAATAACAAGCATCTTCTCCTATCATAATGCTATAAGGCTAGAAATTAATTACAAGAAAAAAGCTGAGAAAGGCACAAAGATGTGGAGACTAAACAACACACTACTGAACAAGCAATGGATCATTGAAGAAAACAAAGAAGAAATCAAAAAATACCTGGAAACAAATGAAAATGATAGCATGCCATACCAACTCATATGGGATACAGAAAAAGCTGTATTAAGAGGAAAATCCATCGCAGTACAGGCACATCCTAACAAACAAGAAAAATCCCAAGTAAGCAATCTTACACTACACCTAACTGAACTAGAGAAAAAAGAACAAATAAAGCCCAAAGTCAGCAGGAGAGAAATAATCAAAATCAGAGCAGAAATAAATGCTATTGAAACGAAAAAATGTGGTAGAAAGGATCAATGAAACAAAGAGCTGGTTTTTTGAGAAGATAAATAAAATTGACAAACCCCTAGCCAGACGCACAAAGAAAAAAAGGGAGAAAGCTCAAATAAACAAAATCAGAAATGAAAGAGGAGAAATAACAACAGACTCTGCAGAAATACAACGGATTATAAGAGAATACTACGAAAAACTATATGCCAACAGAAAGGATAACCTAGAGGAAATGGACAAATTCTTGGACTCCTACAATCTCCCAAAGCTCACCCAAGAAGAGGCAGACAATTTGAACGACCAATCACAAGGAAAGAGATTGAAACAGCAATCAAAAACATCCCAAAGAATAAAACCAGAGGACCACATGGCTTTCCTGGGGAATTCTACCAAACTTTCACAGAGGATTTAATACCTATCCTTTTCAAGCTATTCCAAAAAATTAGGGAAGATGGAACACTTCCTAACACATTCTATGAGGCCAACATCACGCTGATACCAAAACCTGACAAAGACACCACGAAAAAAGAGAACTACAGGCCAATATCACTGATGAACATAGATGCAAAAATTCTAAACAAAATTTTGGCAACCAGAATTCAGCAATTCATCAAAAGGATCATACATCATGATCAGGTAGGATTCATACCAGGGACACAGGGATGGTTCAACATCCGCAAATCAATCAACGTGATACACCACATCAACAAAATGAGGAATAAAAACCACATAATCATCTCAATAGACGTAGAGAAGGCATTTGACAAGATCCAACAGCCATTTATGATAAAAACTCTGAACAAAATGGGCATAGAAGGAAACTACCTCAACATAATAAAGGCCATATATGACAAACCCATAGCCAACATCATACTCAATGGGCAAAAACTGAACGCCATCCCCCTGAAAACAGGAACAAGACAAGGATGCCCTCTATCACCACTCTTATTCAACATAGTACTGGAGGTCCTGGCCAGAGCAATCAGGCAAGAAAAAGGAATAAAAGGAATACAAACAAGGAGGGAAGAAATGAAACTCTCGCTGTTTGCAGATGACATGATCTTATATATAGAAAACCCCAAAGGATCCATTGGAAAACTCTTAGAAGTAATCAACAACTACAGCAAAGTTGCAGGGTACAAAATCAATTTGCGTAAATCAGTAGCATTTCTATACTCCAATAACGAACTAACAGAAAAAGAACTCAAGAACACAATACCATTCACAATCGCAACAAAAAGAATAAAATACCTTGGGGTAAATTTAACTAAGGAAGTGAAGGACCTATATAATGAAAATTACAAGGCCTTTCTGAGAGAATTGGGTGACGATGTAAGGAGATGGAAAGACGTTCCATGTACATGGACTGGAAGAATAAACATAGTTAAAATGTCTGTTCTACCTAAAGCAATCTACAGATTCAACGCCATCTCAATCAGAATCCCAATGACATTCTTTACAGAATTAGAACAAAGAATCCTAAAATTCATATGGGACAACAAAAGACCCCGAATTTCTAAAGCAATCCTGAGAAAAAAAGAACAAAACGGGAGGCATCACGATCCCTGACTTCAAAACATACTACAAAGCTACAGTAATCAAAACAGCATGGTACTGGTACAAAAACAGGTGCACAGATCAATAGAACAGAATTGAAAGCCCAGAAATAAAACCACACATCTATGGACAGCTTATCTTTGACAAAGGAGCTGAGGGCATACAATGGAGAAAAGAAAGTCTTTTCAACAAATGGTGCTGTGAAAACTGGAAAGCCACATGTAAAAGAATGAAAATTGACCATTATTTTTCACCATTCACCAAAATAAACTCAAAATGGATCAAAGACTTAAAGGTAAGACCTGAAACCATAAGGCTTCTAGAAGAAAATGTAGGCAGCACACTCTTTGACATCAGTATTAAAAGGATCTTTTCAGACACCATGCCGTCTCAGAGAAGGGAAACAATAGAAAGAATAAACAAATGGGACTTCATCAGACTAAACAGCTTCTTCAAGGCAAATGAAAACAGGATTGAAACAAAAAAACAACCTGCTAACTGGGAAAAAATATTTGCAAGTCATATATCTGACAAAGGCTTAATATCCATAATATATAAAGAACTCTCACAACTCAACAACAAAAAATCAAACAACCCAATCAAAAAATGGGCTGGAGACATGAACAGACATTTCTCCAAAGAAGATATACAGATGGCCAATAGGCACATGAAAAGATGCTCATCATCGCTGATCATCAGGGAAATGCAAATCAAAACTACACTAAGATATCACCTTACACCCATTAGAATGTCAAAAATATCTAAAACTAATAGTAACAAATGTTGGAGAGGTTGTGGAGAAAAAGGAACCCTCATACACTGCTGGTGGGAATGCAAACTGGTGCAGCCACTATGGAAAACAGTATGGAGATTCCTCAAAAAATTAAAACTAGAACTACCATACGATCCAGACATCCCACTACTGGGTGTTTATCCAAAGAGCTTGAAGTCAGCAATCCCAAAAGTCCTATGTACCCCAATGTTCATTGCAGCATTATTTACAATAGACAAGACATGGAAGCAACCTAAGTGCCCATCAACAGACGATTGGATAAAGAAGATGTGGTACATACATACAATGGAATACTACTCAGCTGCAAAACAGAACAAAATCACTCCATTTGCAATAACATGGATGGACCCTGAGGGAATTATGTTAAGTGAAATAAGCCAGCGAGAGAAGGATAATCTGTGTATAATTCCACTCATATGAGGAATTTAAAAATGTGGACTAAGAACAGTTTAGTGGATACCAGGGGAAAGGTGGGGTGGGGGGTGGGCACAAAGGGTGAAGTGGTGCACCTACAACACGACTGACAAACATTAATGTACAACTGAAATTTCACATGATTGTAACCTATCATTAACTTAATAAAAAAAAAAAGAAAAATAACAAATTTCACCCTTAAAAGAAAAAACAACCTTTCCCCCTAAAATGTCAACATAGCATTAAAAAGTTTCCCAGGTGAAAGCAGGTCATCTCCCTTTCCATTTTCACTACGGTAATTGATTGTCAGTAATTGGCATGAAATTTCTTTCCAAATGAGACCTTTTGTTGGCGAGAAAATGAACAATAGTGCACAGTCTGGAAAAACTCTCAAATAATTGGCTGCCAGTATATATTTTTGTTGGTGTATGTCAGTTCCATAAAAGTAATCAACCCATTATCTAGATCTCTGTTTGATATTGCCAGTAAAATGTTATCTAAAACAGCATGATTCATCATTTTAAATGTTCAAGTTTTTTAAAAAAATAACTTCTATCTTTAAAAGTGAGCGTGTAACCTATGAATTTATAGGTAAAAACCCACTTGTGATTATGTTTCTTGTAACTGTGATAAATAGGTTGTAGGTTCTACTTTCCTATCATTGTGGTCTTCCGAAAACATGAATTCATTTAATTACAACATACATATAACTTGAGAATGGAAAGACAGTTACAATAACCTAGACAGTTTTTTTAAATACCAGCACAAAACTGCAACTGCACTTAACATAGCCATCAATGCATTATCTTACAAGGTTCTGCACACATTCACTAGAGACTGGATGATAACATTACATATTACTATGCTCTCATAACTTATAATTAAACTCCAAGTACAACAATCCTATTCTAAGCTCTTAATTTTCTAAAGATTGAAATGTATTTGTTTTATTTGTTACTTTGGCTTTTAACTTCTTTTTAAATGCGCCCACGAAGTAGCATTTTTCGTGTGGTCTCTGTTTCAACTAATCACAGGCATTTCTCTAAGTGTTGGATGTGAATCCACTTAAAAATCTGGAAGCTAAGCAGCTGAACACAAGAAGTTCAGGTCCCAAGGATTCCTCGGTTGTTTTACTGGCAGTCAGGACTACATGAGAATACCCAGTATCCCCTTCTCCATTTACCACCCCCATGCAGTGTTATTCCGAAAAAAAAAAATACTTCTCCCGCTTCCTCTAATTCTTCATGCAAAATCATACTTTTTGTATGAAAACTGTGATAAACTTACAACTATTAGTGTTGCTGAATACTCGTACCAACATATACTTATTAGTATAGAGGGACAGAAAAAGTATTATGCTTAAAAAGCAGAAGCTTGGGAGACGAACAACCTGGGTTCAAACCTCAGTTTCACAATTTAATAGCTGTTTGAACGTAGACAAGTTACTGAAGGTCTCTGTGCTTTTGTTTCCTCATCTCCAAACTGGTGATGATTACAGGACCTACCTCAGGGCATTATTGAGAAGATTAAATGATGCATGTGAAACACTTAGAATAGTACCTCAATAGCAAGTGCTATGTAATCAGTTGCCATTGTCATTTTTCAGCGAGATAAACTTAGTCAGTTTCCCAGAGGGTTTCCTGAAATTCTCCAGAAGAGCATTGCCATTTTGACGTGCAATTGTGTCAGTCATGAAAGTCCGGAGAGTGGTCTATGGAGGATTTTTGGCTGCTCTTTGCACTTAAGATCAAGAGAGAGCTGCTGCACGAGGTCTAAGTCCTCAAGCGGTTTGGCCCCTACCTACCTGTCCAGCCTCATGGTATGCCATGCTCAAACCACGATGACCGTCTCACCCTCTCATAATCTTTTTTCTATTTTGTCTCATGGAGTTATGCACATGACCTCTGCATAGAATGTTCTTCCCTTCCTCACTTGTTCACCTGACTCCTGTGTATCCTTCAGATGTCATCTCAGTGTCACTGCCTGGGCCGAATCCACCATTAACTGCTCTCACAGCTCTGTGAAACCCTCTTTCTAGACCTTATCTGAGTTGTAACTTTATTTTAATTTGTAGAATTACTTCATTATCGTTTGTCTCCACCACTGTATTTTTCAATATTGTGAGGGCAGAGATTGCGCATGTTTTTGCTTGACATTATATCTGTAGTGCTTACAGTGGTACCTGATACAGAGTGCCAACTCAAGTATTTACCGGATGAATGGATAAATGAGAAAAAAAAAGGAATATTATGCATTGAGGCGTGTCATGTTCATTTACACTAAATATGAAGCACAACGAATGAACATAAGGATTTCGATGGCCAAAAATACTTTTCATAGAAAAACAATTGTAAATCACTCTCTACTAATAATTCATCTGTAAGCAAACATTTATTTTATAGGCAAAATAACTTTGACAGCAAAGAAGAAGAAAGCTTTGAAACAATGTGATGAGACACAATGTTCTGGTGTTGTACAGCTCATTGGGCTCTTACAGAAAATCTTGATGCTTCAAATGATTATAAGCAACTTCTCTCATAGGGTTAAAATAAAATTTTCAAGAACTTTCTGGAAAATTGTATCTAAACATTGAGTATAAATGCATTGAGATAGAAGTGGGTATTTTTTTCTTTTCTCCTAAAAGTATTGTGAAGAAAACAAACAAAACGGAATAAACATCTACATATTTGTAAGGATCAGAAATATATTATTCTTTTTATTTCGGAATTCACTCATTTGTCCAAATCCTTTCCCTTTGCTTCCCATAACTTCTACTACAATTATTACGCTTGTGGTATGTTTTGGTCATCTTCTTTGAACACAGAAACTCTTGAGGAAAATTCTTATACAAGTAGGCAACTATAAGGTAAGTACTATATTCATTTTTAGCCATTGAATTTGAGTGAGGCTTTTAGTGGATTTAAATTACCTAGTCCTACAGTGTTATGCTTAGCATTAAGGGAATGACTAATCCCTTAATGAATATAGAAAGAGGCAACGATCTTAGCTGGATAGCAGAACAAGAGAGCAAGCTAAAAGCAGTCTGGGTTCTCCCTGAAAAGCTCCTCAGAAACAAAACCATCATTTGAAGACGCAAAGTCTGTGTCCTCCACGGGAGAACCCTCAGGAACAGAGTCATCCAGTAAAGGTGTTGAAGAATTAGTGAAAGTTATTTTTCTTTTAGATGCCATTTCAATATAACCACCAAGCCTGTCGTCTAAGACTTTATTGGTCCTGGACAAAATAAAATATAATGCAGCATTAAAGGAAACCAGTCTGGATTGATATATTTTTTTTCTAATCAGAGGAGGGCCTTGGTAAACGGGATGAAAGGCCTTCTCCTGTGTCCACCTGGCAAAATTTGAGGGAGCCCACTCAATGGGAAAAGGAGGCTGCGTAAGGCCTGCAATTGAGTGGTGACACTGAGGGCAAAAACTAGCTCTGAACATTCGATCCAGGTCAGCTTCAGAATAATCATTTTGAACAAGTCTCGTCTGGAGTAACCAATGGCCTAGAGCCAGAGTGGGGAGACACGGCTCTTTACAATCAGGGCAACACCACTTGTCTAAAGACATCTTTGTAGCAAGATAGCGGAACCAGTTAACAAAGAACAATAGCACTAAATATAATTACAGGGATATTAAATCCTTATTACAAAGATAACTTTAGACTTGACTTTTAAGTTTGAGAAAATACACTTTGTGTTTATTTATCCCCCAGTTTGGACCCTCTGTATCCAGGAAAATACTGTAACAGCGATGGAAAAACCCCTTATCGACAAAATAATAATGATCTAGTTAACGATTTCAACTTTGTAAATTCTCAGTACATTAAATGGTAAATAAACCTATTAACATTAAATAGGAATAGTAAAGAGAAGTAATTAAGTAGAATATTACTAATATTAACAGGATTAATTTTAGCAACAGTCGAGAAGTCTCTCTCTCACTGGAGAGATGTGTCTACACCTCAGCGGAATTTGTTGAGAACCACTGTCTCTTTTTCTCTCACTTCGAAGCCCAGTCTCAGTTTTTAAGAACCAGTTCAGTACAGAATAGAATTTGTCACTTCCCAGTGACACAGTTCACAAGCTTTGAATATTAGTTCTCTGGAGATAAGATGGGTTCTGTCTGAACAGAGCAGCTTTGTGTAAATTCAGACGCTAAGGCACTTTTCCAGAAGGATCTGCACAATCATCTCAGCTGGTGGCACTGTTATGTCCACTTGAGTTTTAGAAGTAGTCCACCAATCGGGCTGTTGACTGGTATAGGTAATTTTCACCAGTGAGGTGTGTCAGCCTTGTCCTGTAATGTCTGGGTCATGTGGGTAAGCAGAAAAATCTTGTCAAGCTCCTTCTCAGAGTATTTCTGCTAAAGTTCTTCCTTTGTGCTCCTAGATCTTGACCCAATCTCTGAGAAGCAGTTGATGAAAGGAATCTGATTGTACTTGGGGGTTTCTGTAAAAGAAAATGTTACAAATCCTATGAAAACTTTGGTAATTTATATAGTGAAACTAAAAATTTTACTGAGTATTATTATGGGTTAATGGACTTTGTAAACATGATTTGTTTTTCCTAGTTGTACTATTATTGATGTTTAAATTAACATCGGTTAATTATTATTATTTTTCTTCTTCCCAAAGTCCACCAGTACATAGTTGTATATTCTAGTTGTAGGTCCTTCCGGCTCTGCTATGTGGGATGCTGCCTCAGCACGGCTTGATGAGTGGTGCTAGGTCCGTGCCCAGGCTCCGAACTGGAGAACCCTGGGCCGAAAAATCGGAGTGCACGAACTTAACCATTCGGCCATGGGGCTGGTGCCAACACAGCTTAATTATTATGAGTGTTGAATAAGCTTGTGTAAACATGTCACATGACTGCATCTCTTGAAACTTTAAAAAAATGTATACTTGTTAATTTTAGTTAATATATTAAAGTCTAACTATTATATTTAAATAACATCCAACAATAAAGTTAGGAAATAAAATACATAATTTAATATTTTGGTCATTTTAGGAGGCTTATCTCTGAACACTAATTTCTTCATTTTAGTAGCCGACAGATGACACTTTTGGTATGGAGTTATTTGTAATCATTTATTTTTGTTGTGTCTTTTTAACACAGAGTACATTTAAACCACAGTTTTAATATTAATATTAGAAGTAAGTACAGTTGTATTTTTGCAAAAAGACTTCCAAAAAAAGCATTGGATCTAAAAGAATGAGGGACTGTTGTAGCCAAAAGAGTTCCAGAGGACAGAGGGAATTCCCTGATCACACTGAGTCTGTTGGCTATCTGACAGATTTTTAATTCAATGCGACATTTTGATTTTAACGAAGGATCTGTCTTAATGTGAAAGCAAAAATCACTTTGATTTAGGTATGACTTTTTATTATTAATCTACCTTTCAGTTATTGAGATAGCTGTGTGTTCTAAGCTAAGCTGCTGTAGAGAACAAGAGTGGCTACTAAATAAGGATATATTGAAGAGATAAGACCTCGGCAAATTTATGAACCAACTGTCTTAGGACATATAAACACTTGGTGTTAGAAATCTCTGACATGGGGATTTTTAAAATTGTATTTGCTTTTTAACTTAAAGTTAGGATAATTACAAAGACAAGGCCAATCTTTTCATGTTTTCTGTGGTCATATTTTATAGAGAAGGACCTGAAAATATTTGTTTTTGTTGTTGGAAGATAGTGTTACCACAGACAAAACTAAAGATAGATAGATAGGTAGATAGGTAGGTAGGTAGATAGATAGATATAGATAGGCGATAAATACATAATTTTGATTTTTATAGTTGAGATTTAACATGTTATAGCCGTAGAGATACTCGTTCAATGTAAATCATGGACTGACTGTAAACTTTTCCAGTAAAAATTCAATTCATTCAAAGCACAGTGCAACATGGGACACCGTTTCTCAGAGAGATCATAGAGACTATCCTGGAATTAATCTCTTTCATATGAATGTGCATTAATTTATTTAGAAGTTTCACAATTATTAGATAACATTTACCCTAAATTTACTCTGAGGAAGCTAATTAAAATTAAATAGAAAGCTCAGGGTGCCAAATAGAGGCTTGAGTTTGGCAGATAGGGTGCAAGAGGCAACAGCCTTAAGCTTCATCATAATTATCTGTAAGATATCGATTGCTAAACATGGTCCAATCATACCTTGACGTTGTTGACTATTATACTGGGAGTTTTTATCCAAGATTTTTCTTATCTTGAATTTTTTGGATTAATTAGACATTGGCCAGATTTCACCGGTTATCTAATTAGATTTCATTGCTGGTGCCCTCCTTTCTCGTGGGTCATCCTGCATGTCATGAGATGGTGATGCCACAGAGAACTGAAATGCAACATTCATCTGGTCTTTCCTTTTTGTTCGACATTAGTTTGTATGACCTTGCCTGCTAGAGGGTTAGGTTTGTAAGAGCTGACACTGGAAACCTTGTAAGTTTTTAAAGTTTACAAGATTGTAGGGAGAAAAAAAGCCACTGCCTCAGCTACAGAATTTGTTAAAAATACAAGTAATTTCCTAGGGATTTAATGAACATAAGTTCTGTAGAATTGTTGGTCAAAATAACCTGGACAATAATTAAATCTGTTGGGTCACTGTAATGCAGAGTTAGTTCTAGAAGAGTTTATTTTGGATTGGGACAGTTTTCTGAATTACGAGCTCATATTTAAGAACTTAAGACTACTATTAGCCATGGAAGTACAATTTAAAACTGGAACCACATGATTGTTAAGACTTTTTTTGTCTGAGTTTTGCAAACCAGTTTCTGTAAGTAGTATTGAATGCCAATTGAAAACGATCAGTGATTTTAGCTTCATGGCTAATTCAGGCCTCATGCATCTGGATAAGTGAATAAGAAACTCCAAATGAAAGCAGGCCTCTAATGAGCACTGTTACATCTTGATTGTCCCAAGTATACGGATTCTACCTATTTTTAAAATACAAAACATTTTCTTTAATAATGGATGTCCGTGAGCCCGATTTTTTTAGAAATGAGGCCAGCTGAGATAATCTTTTCCATGGTTTAGGATCTGTTATTAGCCTTCGACGGAAAGCTTCGCTAATAATTGAGACTTTCTTTTTCCTTGTGGTACTTACAAGTGATCTGGTATGCTTGAGATGTTATTGGCTGACACCCTCTTGAAGTTGACTAAGGTCACTTCCAGTAGCATGGTGCCTTGACTCTTGAGTCAGTCTGTCATCACTCATACCAGCCTGAGTTCTTTCCTGGGGCCATAGACTGAAGATTTAGCCTTTGCTATCCTCTGAGGACCTGACAACCTGTATGCTACCCAGGCTCTGACCAAGGGCCAGCCCTGGTGCCCTGACAACCATTCAGTGCTATTTAACCGAGATCATAGAAAACACAGAAAACCAACATTGAGATAATTGCCGTCTTCAAACAATCTGTATTGAAAGGTGGTGTAGTGTAGTGGTGCAGAGTTGGAGCTGGACCACCTAGTGGTGAATCCAAGTTCTGCTGTTTCATCACTGGGTAACTTGAACTCTGCCTCAGTGCCCTCATACGTTAAGTGATGAAAACAGATATCTAAATCATCACACTGTTGTGAGGTTTAAATGAATTCATGTTTATGAAGCGCTTCTAATCATTCCTAGTACACAGCAGGAGCTATATTAGTCTTAAATCAGGATCCTGTGGCCATCTGTCAGATGACCTGACTAAAGTCAGTTTGCCATCAGTCACAACTAGAAAATTTCTTACCTTAGAAAGTCTGCATTTTAGTGTTGCTGAAGCGAGGGATACCTCGCTCTGGGTATGTATGGAAGATCACAAGACCATTAATTGTTGTGGTACAGGAATTGGCAATCCACGGTCGTAATCAGTCTGTAAGCAAAGTTTATGTTAGTAGTGTAGGATATAAGCCAACTTCTACTCTGAAGATGGAGGAGGCAGTGAATTGACATTTAAGGTTTTTATTACATGTCACTGAAATCTTACAGGATTTCTGAATGCATCAGAAGATTCACAAGGCTAATATACCTAAACCGCATCAAAACCGTTCTCCATAGGGTTAAAACAACATTCTAAAAAAAAATCTGTCTGGAAAAATTACAGTTTAGGAATTTTAGCTTTGAGGGAGTAGGGAGGTGAACTGATTTGGGGAATTGGTTATAATTCTAAATCATTTCACAAAACTATCCTGTTCAATTTAATCAAATATCGGAAGGGGTTAGAGCAGTGTTTCTCAAACAAGGTCAGCCTCAGCTTCATTAGAATCTCCTGAGGATGCTTAAAAATTCAGATTTCTGGGCTCCACCACAGATCTACTGAGCATTTGTGGGAAGGTCAGAAAATGGTAACTATTTTTTTGTTTTTGTCTTTGTTTTTTTTGCAATTTCTGATATTTGACCTTTTTTTTAACTTTTTATTAAGATTATGATAGTTTACAACCTTGTGGAATTTCAGTTGTACATTATTGTCAGTCATGTCGTAGATGCACCACCTCACCCTTTATGCCCTCCCCCCACCCCCCCTTTCCCCTGGTAACCACCAATCAGTTCTCTTTGTCCATATGTTTAACTTCCACCTATGAGTGGAGTCATACAGAGTTTGTCTTTCTCTATCTGGCTTATTTCACTTAACATAATACCATCAAGGTCCATCCATGTTGTTGTGAATGGGACGATTTTATCCTTTTTTATGGCTGAGTAGTATTCCATTGGATATACATACCATATCTTCTTTATTGAATTATCAGTTGCTGGGCTGCAGAATGGATATTGTTAGCAGGCATGAAAACATTAATGTCTGGTACATCTCCATCAGAGCTCTTGGGTGACCAGGTGCATTGTCAATGAGTAGTCATATTTTGAATGAAATCGTTTTTTCTGAGCAGTGGGTCTCAATAGTGGGCTTAAAATATTCAGTAAAGCATGTTGTAAATAGATGTGCTGTCACCCAGGCTTTGTTGTTTCATTTATACAGCACAGGCAGAGTAGACTTAGCATAATTCTTAAGGGCCCTAGGAATTTCATAATGGTCAATAAGCATTGGCTTCAACTTGAAGTCACCAGCTGCATTAGTCCCTAACAAGAGAGTCAGCCTGTCCTTTGAAGCTTTGAAGCCAGGCATTGACTTCTCCTCTTTAGCTATGAAAGGCCTACATGGCATCTTCTTCCAATATAAGGCTGTTTTGTCTACATTGAAAATCTGTCATTTAGTATAGCCACCTTCATTAATTATCTTAGCTGGATCTGCTGGATAATTTTCTGCAGCTTCTACATCAGCACTTGATGCTTTACCTTGAACTTTCATTTTATGGAGATGGCATCTTTCCTTAAACCTCATGAACAAACCTCTGCTAGTTTCAAGCTTTTCTTATGCAGCTTCCTCCCCTCTCTTAGGCTTCATAGAATGGAAGAGAGTTAGAGCCTTGCTCTTGATTAGGCTTTGGCTTAAGGGAATGTTGTGGCTGGTTTGATTCTATCCAGACCAGTAAAACTTTGTCCATGTCAGCAATAAGGCTGTGTTGCTTTCTTATCATTTGTGTGTTCACTGGAGTAACACTTAATTTCCTTCAAGAACTTTTCCTTTGCAGTCACAGCTTGGCTAACTGTTTGGTGCAAGAGGCCTAGCTTTCACCCTGTCTCAGCTTTCGGCATGCCTTCCCCACTAAACTTAATCATTTCTAGTTTTTGGTTTAAAGTGAGAGACATGTGACTCCTTCTTTCACTTGAACACTTAGAAGCCATTGTAGGGTTATTAATTAGTCCAATTTCAATATTGTTGTGTCTCAGGGAATAGGGAGGCCCAAGGAGAGGGAGAGAGGTGAGGAACCGTCTATCAGTGGAGCAGTCTGAACACAACATTTATAAATTAAGTTCACTATCTTATATGGGCGTGGTTTGTGGCGCCCCAAAACAATTACAATAGTAACATCAAAGATCACTGATCATAGATCACCACAACAAGTATAATAATAAAAAGGTTTGAAATATTGCAAGAATTACCAAAATGTGACACTGAGACATGAAGCGAGCAAATGCTGTTGGAAAAATGGCACCAACAGACTTGCTGGACGCAAGGTTGCCACTAACTTTCAACTTCTAAAAGAGAAAAAAGCAACATTTGTAGAGTGCTATAAAATGAAGTACACCTGTATGAATACTTATTTTTCTGAAATTCTAATTGCAGATACTATACTAACAGTGTGACTTACAGGTAAATAGTTCTTTCATTCCATAAACATCAAGCTAACTACAATGTGTAAGCATTATGCTAGGAAACTAAGAAAATATAAACATAAAAAAGACATATAATTCTTGAGAAATTTAAAATTTACTAGAGGGCGTAGTCACTTAAAATAATTTCAATGCAAGACAGACATCTTTACATCAGTGTGTTGTAGAATTTGGGGGGCAGTGATCACAGATTTGGGCTCTGACATATATGACTGAGCCTAATATTAGCCTGTACTAAATGATTTCAGCCCCATTACTTTGAATATCTTCCTAAACGAGTGGCTGACTATCCTCCTAACACCGCCACTGCCCCTTAGACCAGGACAGGTCATTCTGAGAAGCACAGAAAATCTGGGTACTAGTCACGGCCCTGTCAAGCATGAGTGTTTTGCGCTTAAGTAAGCAATTGGAACTAAAAACAAAAGCTGTGAAAAGCTAGAAGTAGAATACAAATAAAAGAAATTTATTATTTACAAAATATGCCTAGATGGTGATGCAGGGGATTTGGGGAGGGTATAATTCAAAAAGCACTGGGCATCAAATTCGGAAATAATCACTTGTCTATTTAGAAAGTGCTGGTTAAAACAATAATACCACCACCACGCAACTATTGTTTCCTAAGGAAGAGGTGACTGAATTACTCTACAGAGATTTAAGATATATGTTTGTGTAATAAAGATAACTATTCTTTTCTAGAGGAAGCAATGACATTTTTGAACCGGGACAGTGATGGAAAGGTTGTCATGCCATTGGTTCAGTGAGCAGATACAAACAGAAAATAGAATTGATGGTTCCTTGACAAAATCGTCTCTAAATTCTGTGTTACAGAAGATGGCAAAAGGAATTGGATGATTTTTCCCCGATAAAGTCATAAAATAATAAACACAAAGCAAGTTAAATGGCCTAGTTATGGCTGCATTTATTTCTGATTCGCAAAAAGAAAACAGTCTTCAGTTGGAGTGTTTTTAGTTCCCCTTAAAAGTTTGCCATAAAATCTCTGACAACTATTTAAATATGAGTAAGCGAGGCCTGTTTAAGCCACAAGGAAATACCTTTAATTTGAAAAGCAAATATTCTGTTTAGAAATTTCCCTTTCTTTTCCTTTAATTTTATTCTAATTTTCAATCACAGAACTACCAATTAATATTCGAAGACAAACCAGGGACAAGTGACAGATAAAATTGTGAAAGCTGATCTTCCTATCCCTCATACTTCATTACACACAACTCTTCCCCTTTTCCTGGTTGCTGCTGCTCAACCCACATGCACAATTCCAGGCTCCTGGACCTTTCTGGAAGCATTTTCCCTCCTGAAACTTTTACAAACTCCTCATCAAAACTTCCCAAGACTTGCTTGAGGCTGACATCTAGGAGAAGGTGTCTGATAAACGTTCCAAGTTTCCATCTTGAAGGAGGAGAGCTTAAGGGGCCTCACTTCTATGAGTGCTTTCTGATTTTAGACTGGAGCTCCCTAGAGACCCAATATAGAGGACAAATGTGTAGCTGGCTTTGGGAACAGGAGATTTTATTGCAATTCCAAAAAAATACTATTACGTGATTCCTCGTCTGCCTATGTTTGGGCATGGTTCTTGGTAATAAAAAGCATAGGTAAGTTACACAACTCTACTTTTCACTGTTTTTCCCTCCATAGAGTTCAACTGGAGGAATCACAGAGAGAAAAAGGCTACTACTTAATCACATGGCCCAAAAGAAAAGATATGTTTTATTCATAGTTCATGGTGACTATATTTTACCCACAACCATGAAAAAATATAACAAAGGGACTTTCTTTATGGAGTACCAAGTTTTCTGAAATTGCAGAAAAAAATATTAGATAATGTTATGTATATGTTGTACACACACATACACACACACACACATATAGCTAATCTTGAGAGATGGAGTTGAGAAGTAGAATGTGTTAATAATTACTTTGAACTATCACAATTTGGGTGTTAAGGCAATTGTAATAGGAGTATTTATCTTTTTTTCTTTCAAAAAAGATCTGAACTGAAACATTCTGTTTAGATGGTAAATTGGTTCTGTCAATACATGAATGCCAAAACAACAAACTTATGCTAGCATTTTCTATCTTTTATGTAACTTCAGTATTTATGCAGTCACTAAACAATTGCTTATTGATTGTTTTCTAAATTCCAGGTACTGTTCCAGACACTGAGAGGCATAGCGGTGGATAAGAAAGATTATATCTACAAACTTGTCTTACAAACTATGAAAACAGGTCACTCAGTTTTCTTCTCTTCTGTTAAAAAAATAAGACAATCCACTTATATCAAGTAAATGAATCTTTGACTCTTAAGAGGAACACCAGTGTTTTCTAGTGGTGTTCCTTAGACTAGGCTGGGGTAAGGTGGCACGTGAGTATGTGTGTGTGCTATGTATAGTGTACGTAGGTGGACTGAGTAACTCCTAAAATGATCTACGTTTTTCCTGTTCTAACCTTGGAAACAAGGATATGAGAAACTGAACTGCTAGGCAAGAGAGTCTACCTAGTCATCTGGGGAATATAATTATAAACATATTTTTCATTCTTCATGAGGCTCATCTCAGGACAAGGTATTAAAGTTATCTTCAAGAATAATAACCAAGCTACCCAATTAGATTTTAGGATTGATAGTTGACAGATAGATAAATACATACCAAATATATACAACTATCTATTATTATGTGTATCTATCTATCTATCTATCAGATAGGCTTTTAGTAAATGTCCTTTTTTAAAACAGTGTATGTATAAAGTCTCTTCTCTCATTTTTTTTTAAGATTGGCACCTGAGCTAACAGCTATTGCCATTCTTCTCTTTTTTCCTTCTTCTTCTCCCCAAAGCCCCCCAATACGTAGTTGTATATTCTAGTTGTGAGTGCCTCTGGTTCTGCTATGTGGGACGCCACCTCAGCATGGCTTGATGAGTGGTGCCATGTCCGCGCCCAGGATTTGAACCGATGAAACTCTGGGCCAGTGAAGCAGAGCATGCAAACTTAACCACTCGGCCATGGGGCTGGCCCCTCTTCTCTCATTTTTGTCTATTTGAATTGGACAAACCATATATGTTTTGATGCTTTTATTGATTTATTACTACCTTTTATTAAAAATACTCAGGGTCAAAATAAGAGAGAAAAAGGTTAAACTGTATATATAGGTCTATACTCTTAACAGTAAGTCATTTGAACTATGTGACCACAGGTAAAGGAAATACAAAGCTAGGTAATTATACTCTGACTAGGTATATCTACATGATGCCAGACTGGCTGAAAATTTAAATATATACAAAGTTGTCAAACATATTATTTGTAAAATTTTCCCCATTAAATCCAGTTAAACTGCTCCATGTATTTGTATGACCTAGGAAGTATTTTCTCCTCCCAATTTTATAGATATTAACTTATTTCTACGGTTTACTTGTATTAAAAATGAGTAAAGACGACAATTTAGGGGATACAAACAAACCTTATTTAACACTTCATGAAGTGGACAGCCTCCTATTGGAGAACTGTAAGATGGGGCAGAAAGCAGGAAGCTTTTACAGAATAAAGAACAAGGAAGAGACAAACAGAAAATATCTGATTGGCTGGGGCAACATAGTCAAGCTAGTTTGAGGTGAGAAGGCCCAGAGCTGGCGTGGTGTTTGGGAGCTGGCTGGCTGAATATACTGCCTCTCTGGTCAAGCAGAGCACGTACAGGGACACGAAAGTTATCTAAGTTGCAGTTTGCTGATGTGGCTACCCTAGGAGAAGCAGCTCCATCTTGGGCCTGCTTAGAAATTTACTTTCAACAGACCCCCCTTTTGATCATCCTCTTGACCACTCAAAAGTTTTGATAAAAAATATTGGTCCGAGCGTGACTCTCAGTTACCATTGTATCTTTGGGTCTCAGTATAGTATTCACAAGAGACAACGTCAGTGTTCTTGGAGCCGGTTATGTTCTCCTGTTTTCTTTCGTCGTTCCAGTCAGAGAGACCATCTGTTGGCTAGTCAATGGCTACCCACATGCATTCAAAACTTTTGAGTGAATGCAGTGTATTAGGGACACAATAATAGTTATTAGCAACAAAATGTCTATGGTTTGGACAGCAGTCCTGAGCCAGGATTCCCATGACACAGAACAGCTAGAATCAAATGAGCCAAGAAATGATCCCAAAGAGGGGAATACTTTTTTAAACCAACTGGCTTGTTTATGTATTTCTTGTAACTGTTTCTCCACTTCCCCAGAAGTGTTTATCCAGAGAGCTTGTTTAAGAAAAAGTGAGGCTTTGGAAATCAGGGAGATGTTTGTAATGGGCAGAAAAAACTACAGGATCACCAGCATCTTAACAAATTCGACCGTCAGTTGGAGGTTGAAGTGCCTTCCTTTGCAATGGCCTGAGTTATGTGAACAATGGCATTATCTTTTCAGGCCAGAGCAAGGCAAAAGGTGGTCAAAAGAATCATAAAGATCTTCACAGTGTAAGAATTAGGAAAAGGATGGTCAGAGAGGGAAGGAGGAATGGAAAGAAACATTCTCGATCTGACACCTGGGAGGAAACATTTTACCTCCACATCGGCTACTTCTCTTCCTATCAATTTGATTTTGAGGTCTCCAGCATTTACACAGGACTAGGTGTCAGGTGGAGCCTTCTTCAGTTGTGAAATATGCAACCAAGTTTCTACACCTTGTAGTTTGGCAGCAGCGTCAGTGGTCAAGAGTACTGGGTAGGGTCCTTTCACTTTTGCAAAAACATCAGAGTAAAACAATAACTGTCTGTAAATGACAAAAGACTTAAAAATGTCCATGGTTAAAGATCTGATGAGAGTTCGTTAGATAAGGAAATGTAGTTATATCTGTGGTATACAATAATTTACAATTAATAGTACTGACAAATTTCTAGAAACTTTAAACAATTTCTGGAATATCTGTATTAATAACATATATCCATACATATATAACCTAAGGTTTATCATCACTTATTTACCAATGTTTCACACATAATTTAACATACCAATTAAACCGAATTAGTTTAACATCTCTTTTTGAAGATTTTATTTTTCCTTTTTCTCCCAAAGCCCCCTGGTACACAGCAGTGTATTTTTAGTTGTGTAACATCTCTTTTACAAGGTGTGAGACAAATCCTTTGAGATTTTTCAGGGTCCCTCTGGAAAATCTCAAACTTACTTTGTGGTCAAAAAGACTCCATTAAGAATTTGATTTTTGGGAAGTTTGTCAAAAATCTCCATTTAACCAAAGTGACAAAGATTTTGAAGGCAAATACAGAAAGTTACATAGTTGTGGACAAAATTTAGCTCTTTTAATACTGAGAAGACTGAGTTTTATTAAGTAATCAAAGATCTGATAAAGACAATGTAAAGCACAGTAAATTATTTTGGTAAGGCAGAAAACCTTTGCTGTCTAGACAGGTTACTTAAAAGGTAAAGAAAAATCTTTGCTTATAGTTTCTGATTAATAGCAGACCAATAATCTAAGAAAATGTCATCCTTTTAACAGAGAGAAAACCAAATTCTAATTTTGCATCAGTGTAGTTTTGATATTAAAACTCATTTTTTAAAAACTTAAATAAATCGTGGCTGGCCCTGTGGCCAAGTGGTTAAGTTCACGCGCTCCGTTTCGGTGGCCCAGGGTTTCACTGGTTTGGATCCTGGGCACAGATATGGCACCACTCATCAGGTCATGCTGAGGTGGTGTCCCACATGCCACAACTAGAAGGACCCACAACTAGGATATACAGCTATGTACTGGGGGGCTTTGGGGAGAAAAAGGAAAAATAAAATCTTAAAAAAAACTTAAATAAATCCATCTAATCTTAGCCACCTTGACCACACATAAAATCCCTTTCCCAAGACTCCTTTTCCATAAACCTACAACTTTTTTACATCCCTTTAAATTTTGTCCTGCATTTTTTTCTCTTTCTTATGCTGGAACAATCAATCATTTTACTTTCCTTATCTACTTTACATACACAGCTGTTTCCTCGCACTCTTATTATTTCTAAGTAATTCTAATTACATATATTAATTAGAATTCTTAACCCTTAGAATCTTTAAATCCTAGTAAAAACTAAGAAGTAAGCAATTGTGGTTCGTCTGTTACAATAGCATTCTGTGGATTGGTAAATTTATAAATACATGTCATAATTTCCAGAAGTGTATTCTTAGTTATAGCAAATTTTTCAATATGGCACAAAACGTGTGGCTCAACCCATGTTCAGTAACTAAGGTTTCAGTGTTTTATCTTACTTGGAAATGATCTAGATAGTCAATGAATAGCCATCATTTAACTTATCTCACTGTAATTTTAAGGTTTCAAGTTACCAAAAAGATTTTGGAAACTATTTTTAAATAAACATACCAAGAAGCATAATTATTGTTGAAAAGTTCATTTATAAATTTTCATCTTACTTACACCTATTTAATTTACTTGTTCTTAGCAATTATGTTCAGATTACTCATGAAAATTTCATGAGACATTAAGCAGCTAACCATCATCTTAAGTTATCTTTCTTGCTAACAAACTCTGTAACAGAGATAACATGAGCTTATGTGACTTTTAGTAAAACTACACAGAATAAAAGTTGTATGTCTGCATTATATTTAATATGGATAGCTCTAAATGTATGCTTGTTTTAATTAAACCAACAAATTTAAACTAGCTTTTATTTACTGAAGATTATCCTAGATCACATGAACTTGAAAAACATTTGGGTTAGTTTTTATATTGCCGAGAGTATACTTATTTATATAAATTCTTAATTTTCTTTAAACTAATAGAGCTCTTTACAAATTAATTTTGGCAATATCACCCAGAAGTAGAAAAATATCACACCTCTGTAACAGACATACATAAACATACAGAGAGATGCAAAGGGATCTTATAACTTTTATTTAAAAAATTTAGCCATGGGACAGGTATGAAAATGCAAAACTCACTAGTTTATAAAAGAACAGTTAGACCCAAATTGTGTTTCTGGCAGAAGGGATAAGCTAAGGTTACCTGCTTAGATGGCTTAAACATTTTACTAATATTTGTGGAGAAGACTGTTAAGACTTTTCATTCACCTAATTTCCAAATAGCTTTTCCTTTTTTTTTTCCTTCTGATGAAAATTATCTTAGTTCTTAGAGAAGATAAGGTAGAACATTTACATCTCAAAGGCACAGGGAAAGAATGCAAGTTCCTCCAAAAAGGACTTTTGTTTCCTAAGGCCAGAATTTGTACAATACCTACAAGTCTTTGAAATGAATAGGGGAGGTTTTAGGATTGGTAAAAAGGATAGGTGGGCTTTTTCTATTCTTATAAGACTCAATTTTTAAGACAAATTGTACAAGTTGTCCTCAATTTGTAGGACAGTTGTTTTTAATTCATCAAAGAATTGGGTTGCAACCTGAATGACATCAAAGGTTGACCCACCCATCCAACTACATTATCTTCAATTTGCTTCTTTCAGGGATATCTTGAACTAAGATAAAAATCAAAAGATTCCTATTTTCTAGATTTAGAGCTGTTTGTCTTTGGAATATTTTCTTTACCTCTGGGTACACAGTTTCATTTAGCTTAGGAGAGAAGGCCTAAAAAAAGTTTCCATCAGGCTCTGAATATCGGTTTCCAATTTGGCCGAATTCTGATCATAGAGCTACTTAAAAAAAAAGAATCCTTTCAAATATCTCATTGTGTTTCAGCAGGTACAAACAGTAATTATTTCTGGTAGTACTGAATGACCCCATGGATGAAAGAAGCATCCCCAAAGAAGGTGCAAAAGATCCAGAGCCACTCCCAAAGATAGCCAAAAGAAAGACTTACACAATTCAAATCCCCATATAGCTGGCAATTGTTGGCAGGATCCTAGCCACAAATGGAGGGTAACCCACATTTCTGTCTAGCCATATTTTGGGGCCCCCAACATGATGGTTGAGCTACTACATATGCAACAACCAACGACCTGCATGCCCCAGGCAGGCAGAAAGCCAATTCAAGTTCTCAAGACATGCAATGAGACAAAGAAAAAGGCAATAGCTGTCCCTGAGAGAGAAGCATTGATAACCAATAGGCAGCCCAAAATCAAATTCACAAGAGTCTGGATTTAGAAAGGAAGAGATAATGTGAAATTTTACCTTCCTTTCTTAACCAGGCACTGCAGAGATCCAGGACAGCTGACACTGCTAAGAATTCTCATCGCTCACTGGCTTCTGCCAGGTTTCCCAGGATCCCATCTGCAGGCTCCCAAGTGAGTGGGGTTTAAAGTAGAGAGTGTAACGCTAGTGTATCTAGTGTACCTACTAGATATCTACAACTTCTAGTGTAGCTACTAGAATTGGGCAAGGTTTTCCATTATTTTAGTTTTAGTTTCCTCTTGGCTATTTAAGGGAATAACGAGTAGCAGTTTACCAGAGAATGCCTCAGAGTTCTGTCAAGCCTGGGAGGAGCCCATATATGGGCTCTCCTTTGAAGGTAAATATGCGGGCATTTGAGTTGATGTGGAAGGATTTGACAAAAGCTTCAAGGACAATCTTTCCCCGTTGTTCCAGTTGATAGCAAATGAGACACCAATTTCCGGACCAGTGTTTTGCTGATGGATCCCCAGGAGGATGCTACAGAGGAGGCCCAGGTGTTTTAGTTTTCTGGCCTTGGAGCTGTCGCAATTGTAAGGCCACTAACTTGGCAGAATTTTGTTTACAGTCGTGTGGCCTCTTCATAGTGGAAAGGTAATTCAGATAGAGGATTAGTAGAATTAGTACTCACAGGAGAACAGAAGAGAGTAATAGGAGTCATGCCAATCTTACAGTCTTATGTTTTAGGTACTTCTTGTGTCTTTAATTTTCCATTAGCCTCTTACAATGAATCATTTAATAAAGTTATTTTGGAAATTTGAAATCTTTTGGAGGTGTCTACATGCCAATTAAAATAGGTATGTCCGTTTCTTTGGGAACCCTTGCTTCCAAGTACACTTCTTAAATGAAGGATCTTGTCTAATTGGAATGTTCCCCATAACGGCCATTGTAATTCTAGGTTGTCTTTGTAGGATTTGGCCTGTTTGTAGATATCTATAGCTTCCAGGATCACAGTTCGTAGATATAAAATAAGCAGTTCTGCCGCAACGTGTTTATATAATTATATTAAATATACATATTAATCATTATATTTTTCTAAACTAAAAAACATACACGTTTCTTTTTGAGGAATAAGAAAAAAAATTGAAGAGGATGAAATGGGGTTTTTTCTATGAGCAGGAAGGAGAGAAAGTTGCAGACATTCCAGAAGTAGAGTTTTTGGGGCCGGCCCTGTGGCCAAGTGGTTAAGTTCACAAGCTCCCCTTCGGCGGCCCAGGGTTTTGCCAGTTTGGATCCTGGGCGTGGACATGGCACCGCTCATCAGGCCATGTTGAGGCGGTATCCCACATACTACAACTAGAAGGACCCACAACTAGGATATACAACTATGTACTGGGGGGATTTGGGGAGAAAAAGCAGAAAAAAAAGTTTAAAGAAAAAAAAGAAGTTTTCAGAAACAGTGTCCTAGATTCGAGAAGACTCTCTGTCCTTTGCTCCATTAAGACTCAAAAACAATATATATATATCTCAAATCATTTTGAACCTCAAATAAGAAATGTTATAGGTAAAGATACAACATAAGTTTACTTGCCTGTGGCATTTTCTGTTCTTTTTACATGCTTCTGGGGAAAAAAAAAAAAGAACTTCTAATTCTCTTTAAGAAAACAATATTCTGAAGAGGAACACTTTAACTCTCCAAAGACAAACCCTCCCTTCACGAGTCAGCTGCTCATGCACAAGGATAGAGAAGATGGGCTACGAAGCGAGAATGAATGGACTACATGAAACACAGTGACATTCCAAAGGCCACTTCTGACCCACCTTCCCTTGTGCTGAAATACATTGAATTCAGGTGTAGGACACAGGAGAGCCACTTGCACTCTCATCTATAAATGGCAGAAAGCCCTAGAAAAGATTAATGGATTGGACACTTCACTTACTTTTTTAAACTGAAGATGGGCAAAGCAAAAGCAAAGCAGAGTGGCTTTCGCCTCCATGGAAACTACAACTGCCATTAGTAAACCCACCACGCATCCCCTCCCTTCTAAATAAATACTAAACAGAGGACACGCAGAACATTCCAAGTTAATGGCGTCTTACTTTTTAATCTCAGTGCTATACCATCCCAGAATGCTCTCTTAAGTCCACCTCAACCTCAATTTCCCTGATGCTTTTTAAAATTGACTTGTATGATACTTTTACTGGGAACTTATAAACTCTTTCGTAGTGACTCTCTTGCAAATAGAAACTCGTGCATCAATTATACTTTTGGTCTTTTATCAGCCTAAGTCAGCATGCAATCTACCTTTTCTTGGCCTGAGTTATATAAATCTTTAGTTTTCATACAGCAGTGCTGGCCCCCTTGGTGCTCCATATAACACAATCTAAAGGCAAACTGAGAAAGGACATATAGAAAGAGCTTTGAAAATGACACCTGAATTCCAAGGAAAGCCCCATGAGATTACTGCGAATCCTTTTCAAGCCTTTAGCAGAGTCTCGAACATCTCCATCAGTATGGGAGTTAGAAGCAATTTTAAAACTACCAATTGATAGCTGTTACAGACCCTATATCTAGCCCCGTTTGTCCATTTTCCTCATATTTTCAGCAAGAGTGTAGAAAAAAAATGGTCAGGAAGACCACTTTCATCTCTGTGCTTCCAGGTTAGTTTTGCATTCTGGGCAGATGGATAATTATTTAATTCTTAAGGATGTTGGAGGAAATTGACTGCATTAAACAATTTTGAGCTTCAGTAATGGCTGGTCACTGCTTCTCATTGTTATGATTTTTAGAAGTACACACTGACATACAAGGACGGTTTTTATCCTCCACTAAACTGGATCCGCACAGCCACAATTACCAAAGTCATTCAGGCCAAAAATAGGCTTTTGCCTGAATTACCAAGACAATTACACCTACCCCTAGAGTGGCTACTGATTGAAAAGTGGAAGAACCTGATTGCAGCAAAGCTCTGCATTTCTTTGTCTTTGTTTTCTTCCAAGCTCTGTGTTTTCAATTTTTATAAGACCAAGAAAACGTAAGATTCCAGAACTTCCATATTGTGAGAAGAATAGAGGGTTTATTTGTAAATTAGGATCAACAAAGAGCTGTGACTGAACAGGGGAGAGGAGAGTAAAAACAACTTGGAAGAATTGCTATCTTACTTTAACCCCTTGGAAACTGTGTGATGTTAATCTCTACTGTGAAATCCACTGCTCTGTAGGGGGAAAAATAGATAATCCACAAGGAGGAGAGGAGGGGAAAGGTTTCTACTATTAACAGTTTAAATGCATCATGGTCTCTGTTTAAAATAGAATCTTGATGAATTGTTCTTAAAAATGGTATTGATCTAGGTAATCAATCTTGGAGCTTTTGTCAAAAAGGATTTTTTTCACCAAAACTACAATATCGATTACTTGCATCAAAGCTGAGTTTAAAAAAGGAGAAACGCGTTCAAGTCAAAGCTATTGCTGATGCCCCTAAAAATACAAGAGTTGCACAACAACTCCCATTTTTAAAAAAACCAAAAAACTGATTTCAGGAGCACTCACCAGTGGGTCTTGGCTTCATCTCCTATCTGTCCTCTGACAAGTACTGTTAATCTTCTAGGCTCATGCTACCTACCCCTCACTTTATCAGGCCAGGCTGCAGGAAGGGAGCTCTTGCGAAACAAAGGCATGAACAACAAAATTACAAAGGTGTTTAATCGTTAAAATAAAGGCCTCACCAGCCAAGCCCAGGATCAGTCAAGAGAAACTGTCGGTCTGAGTGAAGTCTTGCAGTTTCAAAATCTTGAGTGATTCCCGCATTAGCATAAAATTTCAGAAAAGCAGAGAAAACACTTCAATCCCGCACACTATATTCAGTCTAGTGAAATCTAATATTCCACTAGTGAAATCGGAAAGCTTGATTTGGTAGGTTAAGGATGAATTTAGCAATCCTGGTGGCCCTGTAGTTTTAACAGTAACGCATTTACAAGTTATCTACATATATGCTTTGGTGTGAGCACAAGAGTGCACCCAGCAGCAGTGAAAGGATTATTGCTATTTATATTAATAAGTCAACTCACCGCCCTAACATGAACTCAGAGAAGCGTATCTAGGTGCTTGGGCCATCGTGGAGATTCCAGAAAGTTGGATTCAATTGAGATACCCCTAGTCAGTGCACCTGGAAGGAGGAGCTACCTGGACATGAGAACTGATATTCTGCCAGGGATCACCTTCCAGTTCTACGTCGTACAGCAGAAGCAGCAATAGCATTGCCATTCAATGCCTTCTCGAAGCCAAAAGCGTCTACTGCAGACTTAGGAATAATAGCCAAAATACAAAGTCCAGACATAGTAACTTTAAAGAAGTTTATAACCATATACTGCTATATCATGAATAGAAATAATCAAATGGCATAAGAATATTCATGCTGAGAATTAATAAAGTTATAATTGTATCTTGACTTTTTTTGAGATAAGCAATATTGAACCTCACACATAAAACATATTAAGTAAATAGTTAAATATTTTTAAGATGTTATTCTTAGATGAAAGCAAGATGAAATAAAATGCCATTCTAACACCACTTCATAAAGAACACACTTTTAAATTACTAGACCACGAAAGAGTAGAGTGCGAAAAGGGCAGAAAGGTAGATTTACATTGGAGTAACCTGGCAACCACTACCTCAATCAGGTGATTAAGGTGAC
This sequence comes from Equus caballus, assembly GCF_041296265.1. Classification (NCBI taxonomy): domain Eukaryota; kingdom Metazoa; phylum Chordata; class Mammalia; order Perissodactyla; family Equidae; genus Equus; species Equus caballus. The sequence continues at coordinate 95,259,186 of NC_091715.1, forward strand.
CATCAGTGACAAGTCATGCTGACTGCAGGTACCATGATCTGATGTGTGATGAGAATGGCACCCTACCTCTGTTGTTTTCTTCCCAAGAGCCCATAAAACCAATCTAATCATGAGAAAAACATGAGAAACGCCCAAATTGAGGGATGTTTCACCAACTACCTGACCAGTTCCCCTTAAAACTGTCAAGGTGATCAAAAACAAAGAAAGTCTGAGAAACTGTCACAGCCCAGAGAAGATTAGAAGACATGATAAATACATGCAACAGAAAAAAGATGGCAGGGAAAAACGAGTGAAATCTGAATCGACTGTGGAGTTGAATTAATAGTAATGTAAGACGTTGGTTCCTCCCTTGTGACAAATGTACCAGAGTACTATAAATGTCATAGAGGGGAACACAGTGTTGGGCATTTGGGAACTCTACAGTCCTTGCAACTTTTCTGTAAACTTACTATTCTAAAAAAAACCTTTGAAAAAAATAACACCAACCAAATCTATCTGGAAAAAATAAACCATGAAATCTTTAACACTTTCCCATACTATCTTTTCTGAATCAAAACATGTTTAAAGTAAGATCTTTACAATTACCAGTTATGTTCACTCTCACTCTCTAGAATCCAGATTGTGACTAGATGCCAGAATCCATAGTTTGGCTATGTTGTGGCCCCACTGTTTGACCATCATTATAAACATAGGCTTGTTTTAGAAATAGTTATCTGAATATCTCAAACAAGTTTTACCACAAAATAACTATATATATAAAATTATAATATATATATACACATATATATGGCTATAAAATAACTATATATATATATATATATATATATAACCATATATATATTTCTAGACTCTCCACTATAGGTATAAATATTTTTTCAGAGATTCTCTTGGAATACAGATGAATGCACCTAGCAGACATCTAGTTCAAACAGACCAAGAGGGAAACCTGATCCAGGGAAATTCTCCCTTCTCCCTTACGTGTAGAAAAACCAGCTCTCTTTCTGCTTCTTCCTCACCTCCTTAGAATGAGGCACTGGGAAGCTGAAAAGTTTCTCTGTCTCGAGGCTTCCGAGGGTTTACTATTGAACCTCAGAAAACAAAGTGAGAAGTGGGTAGTTCAATAAATTATTTGGCATCCATTTTAGGTATCATTTCACATCTATTGCTCTGTTAAATAGAAAATAAACTAAGGGGTTTGTTTCTTGTTTTCTATTGCCATAGGTGATTTCTGAACTCACAACCATTTGAGAAAAATGGTTTTCGATATATATTCTTAGAAAAAAATCTTGAAGGATTCACAAAATCATCTAAGAGGATTTTACTGCTGCTGGGTGCACTCTTATGTCCCAAATCCAGTAAGACAACTACGAAAATGATACAATGCAGTAAGGAGAAATACAGCTCCACTCTGGGCTGACTAAGAACCTTAATTTTAGAAAAGCACTGAATCTGACTGACATTAAGGTGGTTAAAGAGCATTAACAGCCCTGAGAGTAACAAAATATCAACATAATTATTTCACAAGACTTATATTTTTAGGCTTTTTCAGCACTTACTGAATTCATCTTTCACCTGAGAATTACAATGACAAGACCAGTTGTCAAAAATTGAGCTTATACACGTATCTTACAGATACTGTATCTTTTTCTGTATGTATGTTACACTTCAAAAGTTGTTATTTAAAAAAAGTCAGCTAATCTGCTCCTAGTATACATGGAGATAAGTATTTTAAAGCTTCACAATTCTTGCATTTCAACAAAAATTTCCATCGCACTTTTCCAGTTGCATGAGGAAACATTCCAGAATACAGATGTTGCATCTCTACAAACAATATATATATGCTACTACAACATAGACCAAACTTAAGATTTTTTCTAAGGTAGCTTAGAGAATTTCCAGGAATTCCATGCATCTGAAACCAAATCGTTTGTGTGTTTAAATTGTGTGTATTTATATATAAAATCTTTCAAACAGGTTATGAAAATGTGACCAAAATTAACTTATGATAGAATCAAAGGTTTGCTTGGTATTTCTTAACATTTTATTGACATTAAAATCTTCCGTTAATATTCCTAGGGGTAAAAACACAAAAGCATGAAGAAAAATCTGAAGGAATCAGAACTATATATATATATATATATACACACACACACACACAAAAGTAGAAACACAATTCAGCATGCTAAAACAAAGTATAGCTAATTTCAGAATTTTAGCAATTCATTTCAATTTTAATTTTAAAAATTTTAATTTAAAATTGTCATTTCAATTTTGTTTAGACTTTCCAATGTTCAGTTAATTTCTCTATGATGATTATATCACACGTAAATATCTACTTTTCTAACCATTTCAATATAATCAACTACTTAATTCTCATTTATGGTATTTTCACCTGGAGGGCCCTGGCATGTTTTATAACTGACTTTCTTGTTTGTTTTTTAACAGGTTTATTAAAATATAATTTACATACCATAAAAGCATTTTCTATGTATAATTTAATGATTTTAGTCAGTTTACAGAGTTACGCAGGCAGCATATAATCCAATTCTAAAATGATGCACTCATCTTCCCGAACGGCCCCATGCCCATTGGCAGTTATTCTCTGTTCCCCCCCTGAGTCCCAAGCAACTGCTATTCTATTTTTTGTCTCTATAGGGTTCCTTCTTCTAGACATTTCATATGAATGAAATCATATAATATGTGATCTTTCACACCTGACTTCTTGCACTTAATAATGTTTTTGAGATTCATTCGTGTAGGCAGTATCATTACTTTGTTCTTTTATATTGCGTTATATGGATATACCACATTTGTTTAGATGTTCACGAGTTGATAGCCATTTTTCCCACTTTTGAGCTATTGTGAATAATGCAGCTATAAACATTCCTGTAGAAGACATAGGTTTTCATTTCTCTTGGGTAGATCCTAGCGTGGATGTGCTATCATATTGCAAATATGTTTATCTTTTTAAGAAACATCCAAACTGTTTTCTAAAGCAGCGTGCCATCTTACGTTCCCACCATTAATGTATGAAGGTTCTTGCCTCTCCACATCCTCACCAACTCAAGATTGTCTATGCATTTTTATTAGTCATTTGAGTAGGTGTGAAGAAGTATCTGATTGTGGTTTTAATTTGCATTTCCCTAGTGACTAATAATGTGTATCTTTTCATGTGCTTTTGACCATCTCTAAATCTTTTTTGGTGAAATTTATATTCATATTTTTCCCCCATTTTTTAATTGGGTTATTTTCTTATAATTGAACTGTAACTATTCCTTATATATTCTGAATGCAAGGCCATTGTTGGATGTTATATGATTTGAAAATATTTTCTCTCAGTTTGTTGCTTTTCTTTTCATTTTCTCAGTGGTGTCCTTTGAAATGCAAAAATTTTAATTTTGACGAAGTCTAATATATCAAATTTTTCTTTTATTACTTCTGCTTTTGGCGTCCTATATTTAAATAAATGACTGGTAATTCAAATGGTCCCATACATTTTTGCCTCACATGTGGTCACAAAGATACACAAAGGTTATCATGCAAATACATCATACCCTATAGGAGAAATCAACTAAACATGGTGACACTGTAGTGTTATCATTCTCTGAATCTTCAAAGAGGGAGCACTTTCTAAAGCGTTGTAAAGACCAAATAATAGGTTTCAACTTTAAATTGCCATCAACTCCATAGATGGAAAAGAAACCTGCTCCCCTAAACGCTGGAGCATCTCAGGGCTTAGTGCTGGCCTCCCTTGGCTTCCCACACTATTCTCTTTCTTTGCGACATCTTACACTTTCCTGCCTCCCGGGCTATGAATGGTGCCCCCTTCTTCCACTCCCAGAACAACCCCTGTTTACCTCTATGACTGTACTTACATTACAATGGAACTTGTGTTTACAAGTCTCTCACCATCCTACTGTTAGTTCACAAAAATATTCTATTCATCGCTGTATCCACAAATCCTACATATAAGAGAGTTCAAAAATATTTGTTGCATACCTTACCCAAAAAGGGCACAAATTTCCAACCTCATCTCCTATCATGTTTCCATGTAAATGATACCCTAGCTACCCCATTGTTGCTCTTAGAACAAATCTTTGCTTTTGTGCATACTGTTTTCTCTGCCTGAGATAACCTTACCCTCCTTCTCTGTCTGATGCTCATCACATGTTGGCTGAATGCTTGAAAACACTGAATTTATACAAGCACTACACTCTTCCTTAAGCTCAGTCTTTGCCAAGCCTAGGAAGAGATATTAAGGCTGGAATAGACAATCTATTAGGAAGCAATATCTACAGAGAGAAGGCACAGATAATTTGGATATTGTCAGGGAAAAGAATGAAGCCCTGATTACCAGAGATGGAAAAAACAAAACAAAACAAACCTGTGTAGTGGACTGCAAGCTGAGAGTCCATATTAGTGAAAGAATGAACTGGATATTGGCAGATAGAAAAAAAAATGAACTGCCAGGTAAGGATTATTGCTCCCCACATTCATAAAAGTACTGGGAACTATAGTGTGCAGAATTCTAAAGCCTGCTATTTGCATGAACAAGTCAACGGAAAAAGCAAAAAGCAATTGGATGGGCAGAAATCCTTGGTTTTGGTTTGTTTCCCCAGTATCACTTAATGCAGATAATACTTCCCGACAGAAGCAAATCATTGCCAAAGGAAACAGTGAAAATCTTAAAATTAATTTATAACTGACTACTGATTCACCATATTATATCTCTGATCTGCAGACACAGTGTTCATCTTCGTCTTTCTGTTTTAGTCCAGAAGACATCATTTTAAGTTTGTATTTGTTTTCTTATCTCTGATTCCTCTGGCTCTATGTGGACCCTAAACCTCTCTCGTCTTAGTACCTGACCCCAGTGTTTCACTGGAGCAGTATTAGCCTTCCTTTGTCCATCTCCGTCAGACCTTTCTCGGTACCACCTCAGCTGGTATTGATTGTATTCTTGATTTTTTTCTGCATGTCCCATGTACTTTGCACAAACCTCTGTAAATCTCTAACTCTGCAATCATTCTTTCTGTGATCAGCTTTGATTTTGCGTGTGGGTTGTAACTGGAAGCGGATTAGACATGGGACACAAGGATTATAGATTTTGATTTTTGAGCATGTTCTCCGTTATAAAATAAGGAATTATAGTCATAAAATAATCACAGCTGGAAATTATTGGTCAGCGTATTTTTCCCTAGAGGAGATATGTGAAAAATTGTTTATGAGCCAGGAAAAAAAGCACTACAGAAATAAAACCTGTACTCAGTGTTTTTATTTCTTAGGCTGAAGATTCAGAGTCTATGAATATTTAAATATAGAAGTTTCTTTGATCCAGCAAAAATAACTGGAAAGAAGTTCACATTAAACAGTATATGAATAAAGTAAGCAGACATTCTTTAGAAGTCTGCAATGAGCATTATAAGCACAGACTTCTGTATAGTGTACAAGTGGATTTCGATATTTGTTCCTATCAATGTTTGCACAACAATAAGATCTAAACTCTACATTTGCATGGTTCATATGCAACCAAGCTTACCTTAATGACTTTTACAAATTCAGATATAAGCAATACAGATTCCATTAATTCAAGAAAAAGTCCGACAAAAGCCTCTCCACCAGAAGACTATTATATAGAAAAAAGTGAGTTGGCAGGTACATCTTGTTTCCTTCTACCAAGAAAGTTAAAGTCACAAAAATAAATTAACAATCAAACGATGCAAAACATCAAAATAGGCTGCAACTTTATGAATTTTAATTCAACTCAACAGGTGTGGGGAACTCTGACCATGCAAAAAAAAAAGCCAGTTTTGGAATTTGTCTTTTTATCTGCTCATCAGTAGGGCATCCCCAATTCTTTGACATGACACTGGCTACTTAGAAGTTGAAGAGGGAAAAAGAGAAATACAATGTCACACTGTTGTTCCAATATTCTCCAGGCTATGCATGGGTGCTTGAAGAATGGATCCCCACTCTTTCTGTGGTAGATCTACCCAAACCAGCAACCAGGTAGCCTTCGAAGGACACAAATACAGTTCTCCGAAGGATGCCTGGGCGACAGAGAGGGCATCACGATCGACCTCCCGTTCCCATACACTGCATTTTGTTCAGTGCACGGTGAAGGAGCAGAACGCCTTCCTCTCTACAAACCCTTCTTCTTCTTTTTTTAAACCTTTAGTCTCTGAGATTAGCATAATTGAATTGCCTATTTTAAGCGGCATTCCCAAGAGAAATGCATGTTTTAATACCTACACGTGTCTCGTCAAGCACTTCTCGAAACTGCCAAGTTTATGTTGTCTTCCTACAACCAGGCACATTTGCCTTCTTTGCAGATGGCAAAAAGAGCTTTTTAAATGACTCTCATCTAGGCAGAAGTCCAGCAGCTGGATTCAGCTGTTAAAAACTTTTGATGTCAAATTAAGTTTTAGTCTGTGTCCAATGTACCATATTCAGCTAGATCATTATTTGCTTACACTCAAAGTTCGTGGGGGACAGTATTTCCTAAACGATCATTTTTCAAACTATCTGCTAGCACTCTCAACTTAATTTAAGTAATGGGCACTGGCAGTTTCTGTGGAAAATGAAGAGGAAAAAGAGTAAGGGAAATCTCATTTTATCAAACAACCAACTAGACCGAGTATGTCAAACACATGTATTTTCATTTCACTAAAGAGAACAGGTTCAACAGAGCATTAAAGAACATATTACCACGGAGACAGGTCTAAGCCAGCATATCAAATCAGGATACATCCAGGTTACCTTTCTGATTTATGGGTCCCACGGCATCCTGCTGCCAAGGTTGAGTCCCACGATAAGAGAGGGAGATTAATTCCAAAGGCATATGTCATCCTTCATCTTATCCCCCCTTCTCCAACAATTATGGATGAGATACCCACATCTAAGGGACGATCAAATTAAGAGCGATAAATACTGCAGGCGTGGCCTAGATCACAGTGAAACAAACCCAAATCAGGCATCTCATGTTCCCTAAAATACAAAAATTATGACAGACTGAACGTATGACAGTATTTGGGCCTCCCACCTCCAGGAGCAACAAATCCTTATTTCATACCCCAGCCTCTGTGCCACTTGTTCTTTGATTTACAGTACTTGTTTTCACAAGCATTCCACATTTGTAAAATTCCTGTGGTAACTGTCTGGGTGCCTAACATTCATTCATTCATTCATTTGTTCATTTCTCAACAAAGGAATCTCCAGTTGTTCCAATTCTCCAATATATGCATTTTGATTTAACATGGAATAAGAATAAATTACTAGTCTGAATTATTGTTACTGTCCTGCTCCATAACGAAAGTTAACATTAAGAATCTGATGACAGGGGCTGGTCTAGTGGCATAGGGGTTAGGTTCGCACGCTCTGCTTCAGTGGCCCGGGCTTCGCAGGTTCGGATCCAGGGCACGGACCCACACACCACTCGTCACGGCATGCTGTGGAGGCATACTACATACAAAATAGAGGAAGACTGGCACAGACGTTAGCTCAGTGACAACCTTCCTCAAGCAAAAAGAGGAAGACTGGCAACAGATGTTAGCTCAGGGACAATCTTCCTCACCAAAAATAAAAAGAATCTGATGACAGTATTTCAATATCTAAAATATATTAAGTTGTGTGGCACCTCGCCATGGAAAACTAAAGCTGAGTAGCACAGATTTTAATTTCTTCAGACATTATAGCGGAAAGGAATTATTTCAAAACATTTTAGACAGCTAAAGATCATGGAGCATGTGTGTGGGAGGAGAGCACCTCCTCAGTGAGCATAATTATTTTCAGTAGGGGACCAGGAGCAGACACAATCATTTTAAAAATGTTCCTTTTTACTGCCTCAAAAGTAATTACAGTAATAATGTGCTGTCTTTCATGTACCAAGATGACACCAGTGACCCAAGATCAGGAGGTTAAATGCTTTGAATTGTGTATCCAGAAGTGAGGATAGTCTTTTCACTGATTCATTGATGTGCTCAGACCCAGTAGGACCCTGTGACCAGGAGCCTGCATTTGCAAGGCCAAGGACTGGAGTAATGGGTGCAGCCTGTAGCCATGTAATTGAATAAAGCTAACCAGCCCACAGAGGGGTCAAGGCTATGACGTCAGCCATGGCCTAATCAAAAGAATTGCCACAGGTAAATAACTAGACTTCGAGGTGCCTCATTAGTTTAGAAACACAGAGGGTATAATTCCCCTAAGATTTTCATTCTAGTGAAAGCAGGAGCTGAAGGGAGCTCTGGCTACTCCGGTTATTTCAGTTGGTTTATAAGTGATCCAGGAATAAGAACATTTCAAACTTGCAGCCTCTTCCATAGGAAAGGTAGGTGAGCTCTCCAAAGCTGTGACCCACCAGCCCGCAGGAAGTCATCTGCAACTGCTGCACCTTCCCAGAGGCCAGTTAGAGCAAGGATTTTCGAAAACGTGGCTCTCAGAACTCCACTGCGTCGTTTACTTCAACAAGCATGTAGGGAGTTGTTTTTTTTGAATGTGCCAGGTAATATATTATGCTATGGGTTGAGACCTTTGAGTATGGTATCGTGCCTGTCCATGAGAAGCTCGCCGACAGACAGCACATACAAGCACCTTGATGAAAATGCATGAAAAGGGTGTAGTACGTTCACAGAGGGAGGCTCTTAGAGAGGCTAGAAGGGCTAGGCAGATGAAAGGGGGATGGGGTGGTTGGCCGAGGAGGAAACAAAGGCATTTGAGGAAGAATGTTGACGATGAACAAAGGCACGGGGATGTGGAATAGCGGCTAAAATGTGGGAGCAGATGGGGCTTCGACTGGTTTATAAAGTGTGAGCCAGGGATTTGTTTCCCTAAAGTTTTAGTTTTACTTCTGTTGTGAAATAATTCATTTTCTCTCTGGTTTAATCTCACTGAGGGCATTTGGAAAATACAGTTCCCCTTCTCTCATCTCCAAATGATGGCAAGTACATGTTTGCAGAGAGAAATAAGCAGGCATTATTGTTAACAGTAGGACTGTTGTTTTAAAATGAGTAATTGCAGAAATTCATTGAGTACAATTACGTGCAGAGCCTGTGGGGAGGTGCTGTGGAGGAATTTAAAAACCCTTCCCTCAAAAAAGCTAATATTTGAAGGAGGGAGACAAACACAAATTTCTTGATTATAGGGGATAGATAATGACCAAGGATGGAAGTAGCCAAAGTAAGCATTCCAAGTTTGAGCTTTGGTCCTCAGATGCAAGGAGAGATTAAGCTAATATTAAATACCATCTCAATAGTCTGGACAATTGTGATGAATCCTATCTGCACTGATTGACCACAGGAGAAATGAGAAATGCAAACGACTGCCAGAAAAATCCCTTATACTTTATTTTAACGATGGCACAGATATGGAATAATGCAACAACATCAATACTTTCAAATGTTATTTTAGAGAAATTGATAAACACAGTGTGGTATATCCATACAATGGAATATCATTCAACCATAAAACAGAATGAAACACTGAAACATGCCACAACATGGACGATCCTTGAAAACACTGGGCTAAGTGAAAGAAGCCAGACACAAAAGGCCAGAGATTATATGATCTGGGAGCATTGAGGAGGGACTCATCAACAGGGTACGGAATTTCTTTTAGGGAGGCAAAGGTTTTTTAAAGTTAGATGGTGGCAATGATTCCACAACTCTGCAAATAGACTAAAAATGTTAGAAGGGTGAACTGTATGGTGTGTAAATTATATCTCAATAAAGCTGCTATTTAAAAAAAAATGTTGAGACCCCTTCAGCATAATATACAAACCCACAGGCATTGTGCTGTCCCTACCCTCCTCACCTCCTTTCCCATCCCTGCCCCCAAATACTTCAACGGAATATGAAAACGACCTAAAGGATGCAACAAACAAGTGGCCTTTTAGACAGCAGGCTCCACCTTGAGAGAACAAATGAGTTGAACAAAACTTGAAGGAGACTTGAAGAGAACAAGCCTAGGAGTTGCTGTTGCTCGCGGCACTTTCCTTTTGAGGGCTATTGCCTTAAGGGCAGAAGACAACACGCTCAGAAGCAAGTCAACCTCTAGGGGGCAAATAACTGCCATGGTCAAACCAGGAAGTCTTTACTGCCCATTTCAAACTTCAGCCCAATCCCGTGGCGCCACGTCACCACGTTTCTGTTTCGTCATCTCCCCCCGCCAATTCCCATATTGCCCCTCTCTGTCAGTTGAGCCTCAAGCCACACTTTCGACATCGTCGCCGCGTCGCCAGCCAGCCGCCCGCCTTTCTTCAGTGGACGTCATCAGCTTTGCTATGAGCAAACTCAACCAAATGGACCAATACCTGGAGGGGTTCCGAATCGAGGCCACCAGGAATCAGCAGGATGGCAGTAAAATGTTCATCGGGGGCCTCTCCGGGAATGTCAGTAAGCAAGGCCTTCTTGACTACCTCAGCCAGTTTGGCGAGGTCGTAGATTTCATTATTAAAATCCACCCAGGCACTGGCCTATCCAGGGGGTTTGGATTTGTGCTTTTCAAAGATAGTGCCACTGTTGAAAAGGTGCTCCAAGTCAAAGAGCACAAACTGGATGGCAAGACGATCCAGCTTAGAAGGGCTAAAGCCGTAGTATCGAGATTCCCTCCCAAAAAGGTTTTTGTGGGAGGGCTGAACCCTCGTCTGTCTGAAGAAAAAATCAGACAGTACTTTGGGACGTTCGGAGTGATTCAGGATATCAAGCTTCCAGTGAATTCCAAAACAAATGAAAGACGAGCTTTCTGTTTTATCACGTATGCTGATGAAAAGGCAGTGAGGAAGCTGTTAGAAACCAGGTACCATCGAATTGGCTCCAGGCGGTGTGAAGTTAAAATCGCATTCCCAAAGGAATATAAGAGGCTGCGACAGCTGGGAGGAAGAGATGCTCCGTTTGCCAGGCTGAGCAGCTCCCGGGATGGAAGAGGCGTCCGGGCAGACCCAAGCGCTTGCGGAGCAAACCAAAATGTTGGCGGGGCCTTTGGAGGCGGCCAAAGCCCTTCTACTGTGCTGGTTCCTGCTCCCTTCTTAGCCTGCAACCAAGGGTTTAATTTTCCTGATCAAATCTACGGCAATTTCCAGCATGCCTACACTAACCAGCCAATTTTTAATAGCTACGGTGGAGAGTATTTGCTTGGTTACAACTACGGGACTCACGCATTCGGGACTACATTCACTAATTACACTGTGCAAATAAACGAGGCAGCTCCCTTTGGTCCTGGTTACCAGGGGATCTATCAGCCGTTCTGAAGACGAAGGATGAATCCTCCACCGCAGGACGACCGCGTCCTCAAAGGAAGTTACGTTACTGCTAAGAAATCACAGATGAGTTTTGTAAGACGCTATCACTATTTCTTCCTCGGCTGTTTCCAGCTGTTGAAAAGAGCCAGTTTTTTTTCATGACCTTTTGACATTGGAGCGATGACAAGATAACACAAGGATTTGAGACTGTTGCTTTATGGAAGTTTATGTTTTCTCAAAAATAAATGGTTACTAGTTTTATATGAAACTCTGTAGGGTCTTCTATTCGGGGTTAGTGTTTTTGTCTTTTTTGGTGAGGGGAATGGGGGAATTTGGGGTCAGTTATGGACTTTTTTTGGGGGGGGGGCCTAGGGTGGTGTGTTTTGGTTAGAGCTATCTTTGTCAGAGAAAGAGACTTCAAAGTTTCTCTTCAGATTTTCTATTCAGCAGGGCCTTCTGGCATTCATTCAACAAACATTGAGTTAGTCTAAGCCAGAAAATATGTTGAGTGCAAGAGAATCAGAGAGAATCAGTCCCAGTCTTAAAAGAGGCAGAAATAACCCAGGAAATATAATACAGTGTGATAAGTCCTAGATAAAGCCTGAGGAAGGATGATGTGGTATTACAGACGCAGGGCATCTAAAACAGAACTTGGGAGGGAGTGGTGCAAGGTTGACTTCAGTGGATAGGCCTTTGCCAACTGACTGTGCTAAGAAGAGAGAGCATGCCAATCAGATACACAAAAGTATTGAAACAGGAATTTAGCACGCAATTTTGGAAGAGAACAAAGAAACCTTCGAAATGTGGAAACAAACTATATGTGGAAAATAAGGGAAAGGAGGTGGGCAGGGGGCTTGAGAACCTCTGTTAACAAAAATATAATGTGTCATAAATACAAGCCACATATGTAATTTTAAATTTTCTAGTCACCATATTTTTTAAAAGCAAAAAAAGATGAAATTCATTTTTCTTTCTTTTTTTCCAAGGAAGATTAGCCCTTAGCTAACATCTGCTGCCAATCCTCCTCTTTTTTTTCTTTCTCTCTCTCTTTTTTTTTTTGCTGAGGAAGATTGGCCCTGAGCTAACATCTTGTGCCCATCGTTCTCTATTTTATATGTGGGATGCCTGCCACAGCATCGCTTGATAAGTGGTGCATAGGTCCGTGGCCAGGATCCAAATCGGTGAACCCCCGGCCGCCAAAGCAGAGCACATGAATTTAACTGCTGTGCCACCAGGCCGGCCCCATGAAATCCATTTTAATAATAAACAGTATTTAACATAACAAAAATGTCATTGCAATATGTAATCAAGATAATTACTAATGAGACCTTTTACATCATTGCTTCATACTAAGTCATCGAAATCTAGTGTGTATTTTACAGCACATCTCCGTTCAGACTAGATACATTTCAAGTGCTCAATACACGTAGCTAGCGGGTATCATATAGGACAGCACAAACCTAAATCATAAAGGGGCCTACATTACATGCTGAAGGGTTGAATTCTATCTTTAACGCAATAAGGAGAAATTAAAGGATTTAAAACGGAGTGACATGAAACAGCAAACTTCTAATACATGCCCAACACTGAGCTCCATGCTAGGATTCGAAAATCAATGAGACTCAATCTCTGCCTTCAGGTAATTCCTGGTCAAGAAGGAAAGACAGACACAAAACCAAGATTCTGGTGGGAGTAAATTTAAAATATAAGGAGGAAGTCAATTTTACTTAGAACAGTATGTATCTACTCTCCTTATTAGAATGCAAATATCCTGAGGCCAAAAATATTTCAGTCTTTTTAGTACTCTCCTTAGCATCTACCAAGGGCTCTTGCACTCAGTAGGAACTTAAAATCAAATATTGAATGATGACACAGGAGCCAAACTGATAAGTATATATGCCACTGTGAATAAGGGAAAGAAACAAGAGAAGGCAACATAAAAAAAAATGAGGTATTTCTTTTCATTTTTAGTAGGAAATATTTGTTATTTAAATATCTGAGTAAGTTGTATCGCTTTGATGGTGGAGAAATTTTAAATATATGATATGTAAATACTCTTAAAAATATGGAGTTTAAATGGAATAATAGATGAGAAACTGCCCTGAAAAGTTAAAATGACTGTACAGAAATCAGCTGTTATACACACACACACACACACACACACACTCCAAAAGAGGCTTGCACTGGAGATTTTGACACTTATTGCCCTTTGGGATGAAATTATATAATATGGAACTTCAGTTTGAAAATATCAGGGGATCAATCAAGCGAGTTAATTTAAATATTGTTCCACATAATGTTTTCTTATTAGAAAACAGGTATGCTATGTTGCCATGAAGAAAAAGAATCCCCAGGTAGACTAACAAGAAAATTCATAAAACTAAATTGTGCTACGCAACAGTCAATGCAGTAGAAATCACGAGGATGTCGGGGCCGGCCCTGTAGCTGAGTGGTTAAGTTCATGCGCTCCACTTGGCAGCCCAGGGTTTCGCTGGTTCGGATCCCAGGAGCGGACATGGCACCGCTCATCAGGCCACGTTGAGGCAGCGTCCCACATGCCGCAACTAGAAGGACCCACAACTAAAATATACAACTATGTACTGGGGGTATTAGAGGAGAAAAAGCAGAAAAAAAGGAAGATTGGCAACAGTTGTTAGCTCAGGTGCCAATCTTTAAAAAAAAAAAAAAAGAAAAGAAATCATGAGGATGTGTACCTGCATGTACTCAGGACAAAGGACAAACGTGCAGATTCATCCACCAGAAAATATTTAGGAGAAATCAGCTTTAGTTTACCAGAGTTAACTAGATGAAGCTTGGTGATTTTTTATTAAGAGCTTCTGTTCCTGCTCCCCCTGAGAATTAACTTGTCTATTGAGTCAGACAAAATATAGCTATATCCACATTTGGCTGTTTGAACTAAGGAATTAAACCAAATAAAGTTTCAGCCAATTCCGAATCAGTATAGCAGATGTTTTGATATTTCAGTTTTGCTCCGTATTGACATTTCAGTTTTAGAAACTATATACGTTTATTTTTTTCAGTTCCAGCTGGTTCATCTGTTGATTTAGGATAAAAAAATTCAGTAGAGTTTGGTTCAGATTTCAGCATATTAGATAAGTTCAGCCAATTAGCTTATATTCATTAGTTTTCTTTGTGGGGGAGCTCATGATTAAGTCCAAAGATCTTATTTTGATCATATTTTAGTTGTTAGAAATTAGGTTAAACAATGTTGTCAGAGTTGTGTCAAATCAGCTATTTCTGATCACAGTGGTCCAATTAACCCTGAGACAGCTATACATGTGTGGGGGATCAGAATTGGCCACCGCAAAATGCGTCTCTTTGGCTTGCTTATTTTTAAGAACAAAAGACTCTGAAAGAAACTTTGACCTCTCACCCGACTGCCTAAAAGAATTTAAAATAAAAGGGCCTGTTTCAGGAAGGAGCTAACATCATAAGATAACTGTAGTGTAATATAAAACGGGTCTGTCAGGTCACGCTGTCTACAGCTGGCCCATTTACATTTCCCTCTCCATGTAAATTGCCTTCCACCCCCTTGTAGTCCCAAACCACTACCCCCAACATCCTCCTTTGTCTTTAACTAAAGATGGTATTTAAGATGAGATCCTCTGCCATTCTGGTGAGTTACCCAGTTTTCCTGAGTCTCTCTCATGTATACATGTTATAAAGCTTTGTTTGATATTCTCCTGTGATTCTGTCTCATGGTAATTTAATTCATAACCTAGCCAGAAGGACCCAGAGGATAGAGGATATGACTTCCTCCCCTACACATGTGTTTATGTATATGCATGTGTTTAGATGCTATCTAAGAAAAAATAAGATGTGAAAGTCCAGGTTCAAAAGGGTTTGTTACTCTTAAAAAGATAATGGCTGGGTCATATTTTCATTTATATTTTCATATGGTCTGGATTGACCATGGAAATGCTTATATGGTAATAATTATATGCCCTAATGGCAGATCGAAACTGAAACAGCCAAGTTTAATTTCCTGACATTAGAAATAGATATTCTAGTAAGACTACTGATTAGTCAACTTTCTATTTCTGAGTTTACATGCTATTGGTATCTACATCCCCATATCTGGAGAAACTAGATTCCTGAGAAGAAGAGCAAAAGCCAGTAAAGAGTTAGAAAATAGGACCTAGGAGAAAAGATCCTGTAGGGGGCTGGGTTATGATAGAGAAAAAGTGCCTGAGGGATAATTAAATATAACCCTTTAACATTTTGAATAGCTGATAAAAAAAGGAGAGCAAGGCTGGATGGCAGTTTGTAAGGTAAGTTAAGCTGGAGCCTATAGTTTTGTTTTGCAGAAAAAAGACCTTTAAAATTATGTCATGACAGTGTAAATAATTGCAAATATACATTATCTATGGACCTAGTGGAATCTTCATTTCTGAATATACTTAGAGATAAAACTCCACCAAATTTGGCTGCTTTGGTCTAAATCCATGGTTCTCAAACCTGGCTCATCATAAGAATCCCCTAGAAGGCAGTGAAAAAAAAATGTGCGTACTCCACTACTCGTGGAAAATTTGATTCAGTAGCTCTGGTTTCGGACCAGGAATCTATTCTGTAAAGCTCCTCAGGTGGACTCTAATGATGATCCAGATATGAGAACCATAGAGATAAGAAAATGGAAGATCAAGATCAAGCTGCCAGTGCATTCGCTGTCTGGCATTGGCTTCCTGGTTCATAGCCCGCTATCTTTTTGCTGTCCTCCCATGGCAGAAGAGGGCAGGGATCTCTCTGAGGTCTCCTTTGTAAGGGCACCAATCCCACTCCTGAGGGCTCTGCCCTCACGACCTAATCACCTCCCAAAGGCCTCCTCTCCAAATTCCATCACACTGGGGAGCATGGTTCAACAGTTGAGTTTGGGGGGCACACATTCAGTCTATGGCAGGAACCTTTTAAGGTTCAGATTCTGAATTCTGTGATAAGCGTTATATGAAGAGCTCATTCAGCTCTAGGGTCTTCTGACCATTTGGAAAGGGTTAATATACACACATGAACCAGTCAGTTTTTACTTCATATATACTGCCAACATCCTCAACTGTATAAGACAGCATCAGTTAAAAACTTTTATAGTAGTCCCCGAAACATATTTTTATTGAATTTAAGATATATGAAAGAAGATCAAACATCTCTTTTCAAAGAAGCAGAGGAGACCCCCCACTGTGGAGACCAGCAGAGTTCCTGCTAGTTAATACACTACGATACATTAGTATTGTAAGGCATGTCATATTTTTTAAAAAGATGGACTTTGAATGGAATTGAATTTAGAAAATACAAGAACTCCTAATTTATGGAATAAATTAAATTTTCTATAAATTGTCTCGCTTTGTTTTTCTTTCCCCCCAATCCATTAGATTTCTCACTTGCTAATTCCACAATCTGTATTCTTACAAATGCATGGGACATCTTCCCATTGTCTGCTGTGGAACTAAGCCCTGAAGTGCAGACACTATTCTTTAATTTACGTTCATGACTGCGAAAGTCCTTTTTAGTGATACACAGCTTTCAAGCATCCCTTCTACAGCCAAGAATCTGAGGACAAGTTGTGGATAAATGTTTACCACCTCTGGAAATATGTCCTGGCCAAAAGCCCATGTTCATGCTATGGAAATGAGCTCTGCCGTGGTGGTGCTTGAGACGAAGGTAGTTGGCTGCCCGAGCTGATAAAAATCCTTAAATATCCATTTATTCAGTATAATATGTTTCACAATTACTGTTGACATTGAAAGACAGTAACTGATAGACGTTAATTAATTCCCCTCCATTTATACTTTTCCATAATCTTCAACATTCCTTCTCACAGACAGAAGTGTGTAAAAGGGGGACTTCTGTAAATAATAGCTGTCAATTTTGCTAGCTATAGTCCTTGCTGTAAAACTATATAATTCATTGGTCTGTAAAAGAGCTATCATATAAAATATATTAAAGGATCTATATAAATGCAAATACAACAAAAAATACAATTGATTTTTATGGATTTTAAGTCTTAAATATAAGTAAAAGCTCTGTAGACTACAAGACACAGTCTGATAAAATGTCAAAATGGTTCCCTAAGGGAAATCAGAATGATGTTCCAGAATACCATTTTTAACAGCCCCCACTGTTCCTTGATACGCCCTGATTTGGTTGGGGGAAGGGTTGTCACAGAACTGCTAAAAACGCTCCTAAAAAATAAAACCATAAGACGGTATCACTTAAAAGGAAAAGACACACAGTAGCTGTCCCCAAATGTTTCTGCTGAAATTCGCTTTTGTAATTCCATTTATACAGTCACATGGACACACGGGACTTCTAACTCGTCCATTAAAACCCTAATAAAGATTTCATTTGAAAAAATAAATAACAACCACCACGTAGTATTTATATTTTACGGTAAAGTCAATGTCTTCGGAGAAAACTAATCAGCTAATAGCCATCATTACTCCCTGGGTACATGATTTATTTCTGCCAAGCAGAGAAAGAAAGATTTGAGTAATTTTCCTAGCCCTTAGAGACAATCAGGGACAACACTGAAATCTTTTTGCAACTCCTTATATCAAGCAGTAGAGCAGACTGATTAGTTCTCCTGGGTCTCACAATCTAAAACTCAAAAAAACCAACAGTAATAGTAAAAATAACAGTAGCTACTATATTTCAAGTTCAGCTTATTTGCCAGACCTGACCTAGATGTTTACACGTGCTATCTTACTCAGTTTACCCTCACAAGGACCATTTGAAGAAATTGCTAATTGTTTATATCATATAAATAAGGAAGCCATAGTTATTTGTGTATAAAACCACAGCTGCTCAGTGGTAGACTCAGGCTGTGAATGCAACTCTTGGAAATTCCCTGGGGCCTGTACGCTTTTTACCGTATGACGCCGCCTCTCTTCGCATAACGTCATGTGCAAAGTAGGTCAGGCTAACACTTTCATGGTCTTCTAAGAAAAAAGCATTCAAGTAAAGATAAGAATAAAGTTCAGAAACATCCAGATTAAACATAAAGTGGTTAGGACATGAGGTGAGAAAGTAGTGGTAACAAGAGTAAACATAAATTGGAAAACAAAAGGCTCTACTTGGAAAGCTATATAAAGAATACATTTTCAAATCATGGAACTGCCATGACACTCCATTTTTTAAGAAAAAGAACTAGGCTCCAAGAAAAAAGATGATACAACACTTTTGATATTTGGCCCTGAATGCTCCACTGACCGGAAATATACTATAGAAAATTGTGTGGTGTTGGTACAAAAAAAAAAAAGGGACATAAAGCCAAAATTAGGCTTAAAGAAAATAATCCTTTTATCTTGGGATAAGAAGCTTCATCTTTAAGCTTTGCCAAGTATTATCTTCCAATATTGCCAAAATATAAATGAAAAATAGAAGAGTAAGTTTGTGAAAAGTTGGAGGCAGGCAGCAAACTGAACTCCTCATTTCCCGATATTTCATCTAGGAAACATTCCTAATTCTGATATGTTAGCCCTTGATTGAGTTATCTTTACTTCCGGCTATATCTTAAAATAGTGATGTTAAAAACTTCTAGCTTAATGGCATCACCAACTATACCAGCTTATGCTACTCCTGACTGGTATCCTCATCTGGTTATAAAGAGGTGACTCTCGGGCCACACCAATCTGTTTTAATGCGAGGCTGGACCCAAAGCTAAGAATTTTTTTTTTTTTGCCAGTGATTTCTTTTCAAAGAGTACCTCTATTTGTGCGCGTGCCTGTGTGCGTAGGTGTGCCTGTATGTGTGTCTAAAAGCCAAACCTGAAGGCTGCAGCAGAAATTGGATTAGATGAGGTTTCTTCAGTGAACTATAGAACACACACAAAAATGTCAGGAGAGGCTGGTTTTAGAAGCTTGAGACAGAGTGAATTAAAATCCCTGAACAGGGACTCAGAAGTCTCTGAAGGCAACAACTACCAACAGCTAACGTCTTTAGAGAACACCTTCCCCCCACAAAATGTGCTGGGATAGAAGAGGGGGAAATGCTGTAACAAAAAAGGAATTTATTGAAGCTGAAATACTCCTTCTGCCTGTGAGTCACCTTGGAAATAACAAATGAAGTAGATGGAGGGAAAAACCATATTTGTGTGTATCCTATGCGAACAGATATATGGCAGGGCAGAGAAAGATGTGTTTATATATACACATCCACAAACACAAATTTTCCTAAAGGACTTCTCAAGTCTCAAGAGCCTGTGCAAGTAATTCCTACAATACAGGAAAAACTCATATCCTTGAAAATTAACTGAAAAAAGGAGACTTACTTTTAATCCACCAACAACGTGCTGTCCCTGAAGTCAATGTCCTATATAGACTTTGAGGTTATCAGGAAGCATATTATCTGTTTCTGTTGCTTTAGAGAGTATCATGGGAATAACAAACCAGGGAGATTCAGATGGGAAATGAGAATTGGAGCAAGTTTTACATTAAAAGAACAATATTGCAACAGAAGGAGCATGATCTAATGCTAGTACATTACTTTGCATTACTACAGCCTAGTAAAGGAAATGGAAACCGGGGGCTGGCCAGGTGGCACAGTAGTTAAGTTTGCACGTTCTGCTTAGGTGGCCTGGGGTTCACTGGTTCGGATCCCTGGTGCGGACATGGCACTGCTTGGCAAGCCATGCTGTGGCAGGCTTCCCACATATAAAAAAGTGGAGGAAGATGGGCACAGATGTTAGCTCAGGGCCAGTCTTCCTCAGCAAAAAGAGGAGGATTGGCAGTGGATGTTAGCTCAGGGCTAATCTTCCTCAAAAAAAAAAAAACAAAAAAACAAAAAAAAAGAAATTGAAACCAAACTTAGCTATGTGACTTTTCATACACAATATGAGCGAAGATTAATGTTTGGGGTTTTAGGGAAATGTGCACAATTAATTACATGCTATAGTTTGGGTCTCTAATGAAGATAGCTTTTGAAGTATACTTCAAATAAAAATATTGATTCTCAGGCTGGCAGGTGGCGTAGCAGTTAAGTTCGCACATTCCTCTTTGACGGCCGGGGGTTTGCCAGTTCGGACCCCCTGTACAGACATGGCACCGCTTGGCACGCCATGCTGTGGTAGACATCCCACATATAAAGTAGAGGAAGATGGGCACAGATCTTAGCTCAGGGCCAGTTTTCCTCAGCAAAAAAAAAAGAGGAGAATTGGCAGCAGATGTTAGCTCAGGGCTAATCTTCCTCAAAAAAAAAAAATATCAATTCTCTATTAAAACTATCTTAAACAGTTATCATGAAGATCCATATTTAACTCCAAATATTTTATTTAGCAGTGACTACAATAATCCACAGAGGGCAACTACATGATGTCTATGGCTTGAAGCTACAAATGTCATTGCCAAGACAATGGTCAAGACATTTGGGCATTTATTCAGTCTTTAGTAAGTGACTTCTGTAAACAGAGCTTTGGAACAGGGGTTTGTGTGTCTGTGTGTGTGTGAGTGTGTAGGAAGAAAGAAATTTAATACGAAGGAAACAGAAGCACAGCCCCTACTGTTGGGAAGATTACAACTTATTTGGAGAGAAAAAACAGCCACACAACAGGCACCCCCAACAATATGTCCAAAATGAGGTCCTTGCCAGATTACAAACCACTGAAGAAACAAGTATCCATTATCATAGTAATAATAAATAGATAAATAAATATCTAAGTAAATAGATGAAGAGCGGGATAACCCCTGAGAACGTTACAGGGATTGCTGCAGTTAGAAAAATCATCATTTGCAGCCATCACAGTAAAGACTAATACAGGCAAAACTCATCATGGACACCAAATCTGGAGGGGTCAGTTTGATCAGGCAGGAGCAGGACATTTTCACGGTCTTACGATGTCTTCCCACATATGCCTTATTATTTGTAAAAAAACAATAGCAACTATACCATTGAGAAATTAGCAACGCCTTGTCTAAATGATAAAATTAACATCGCCAATAAGGTACAGATGTACACCGTGTGTCTATGGATGTGATGCCCTGGGAAGGACACATCATTTACGTAGTATTCCATCCCAGGTTGTGTGACCCAAATCTACTCATCAGGAAACAAGAGATGAACTCAAAATGAAAAACATTATTGCTTTTAAAGCCCGGCATTCTTCAAAGCTGTGAATATCTTAAAAGACAAAGAGAGGCTGAGGATCTGTTCCCAACAAAAACTATGTGATTGATTGGGTAAACTGAAAAAATCCGAATGAGGATGGACGATTAGGAAAGGAATGTCCTTATTCTTAGCAAATACAGACTGAAGTATTTAGGGATGAAGGGGTAAAAGGGTATGATGTTTGCAACTTACTTTCCAGTGGTTCAGAAACATTGTGTGTGTGCGTAAGGAGGCAGCAAGTGAGCCAACTTGTAAATATGTGAATCTTGGTAAAGAGGATTCAGGTGTTCTTATCCTATTTTTGCAACTTTTCTCAATGTTTGGAATTATTTCTAAATAAAAGTAAAAAAGAGGTGTATTTATTGCTCTCCTTCTTCCCTTCCCCAACACACGCAGAGCGTCGATTTGGATTATTTTTTTATACTCTATACCTTGTTTGGCTGCAAGTCCACATCCACCCAGAAACCTAAGCCAGAAACTTGGAAATCATAATGAAACCCATTTAAAATACCAACAAATTTTAACGAGACAAGCCGATTCCAGAGTTCATATGAAAAGATAAGCAAATAATCATCATAACATTTTGAAAAGAGAAGAGCAAGCAGGAGGATCAACTCTACTAGGTATTAAAATTTAATAGAAAGCCCCAAAATAAAACACAGTCATATTGTTGCAGGAATGGACAGATCGATCAATGGAATTGAATAGAAATGCAGAAATTGAGCCAATGCATAGTGACATGGAAAGATATAGAATAAACAAATTAACAGTGGTTAAAGGGGAAATGTGGGGTAGGAACTAGGTACAGGGGTGGAAGGGAGACTTTTCGCCATGTACCTGTTTATACTTGTTCATTTTTGGGCCCTGTGAATCTATTCACAAATTTAATTAATTAAATGTAAAAAATAAAAACAAAAACACTTCTTTTGTTGACGTTACTGAATTTGTAAGTGTGACAGAGAGCAACAGTGCCCAAGTCTTTCCATGTGCTTAGGTGAATTCTGTTCTGAATTCATCCCAGATTGGACAAGAAGAAACTAGTGGCTGCACATTCAGGGTCATATTGCAAAGAGCATCATCGAACAGTCGATTTAATTCACAGAGTCATCTAAAGGAATCTAACTTTGATTTTACCTTCCCTAAGGCCGAACACGAGGAAGGGGCTTTTAGTGGTGTTATATGGAATATAAATTCTCCAACAGCATCACATTAAAATCACAGTAAGTCTAATGCTTAGAAATCCTCGAATGTCCATAACCCTTTAAGATATCCATGAGACATTTACATGTAGAAAAAGCCTGGCAGCCAACAGACTATCTACTTAATTATACTGTCTACTTGATTATAACATATAACACATCTCATATATATATATATATATATATATATATGCAAAAACATTCTTTCTTTCTCCGATACTTACTTTTTTATAGAAGATGCTTCAGGTTAAGAGGATAGACAAACCATATAACAGAGAGCCTAGCGAATGCTTGTTGAAAATATCAGAAACCTTAATTGTATGATTATATGACCACCCTTAAGTCATTTAGGATTAACCAGAACATAATCAACTGCAAAGGTGCCCGTCACCCCACCACTATGACATGAGTGGTTGACATTCCGTATTTCATGCCAGAGCATGAGGAGTCAACTTTTAAGTAACATACTTTCAAGCTTCATATTGCCTTTCCAATATGTATACTATGGGGGCCGGCCGGTGGCACAGTGGTTAAACACGCACGTTCTGCTTCGGCGGCCCGGGGTTTGCCAATTCGGATCCCAGGTGTGGACACGGCACCACTTGGCAAGCCATGCTGTGGCAGGCGTCCCACATATAAAGTAGAGGAAGATGGGCATGGATGTTAGCTCAGTGCCAGTCTTCCTCAGCAAAAATAGGAGGATTGGCAGATGTTAGTTCAGGGCTAATCTACCTAAAAAAAAAATGTACACTACGTACACAATAGCAGAGAGGGTCACTGGTTCATCACCTCATTCCATAAAATGTGGAGATCATGGATGAAACGCATTGGTGTTGCTGGACGTGAAAGACTCAAGGCTGGGGCCATCCTATGACCAGCAGCCAGTATTAGCGACCCATCCTCTGAAAGTCAGTGAAGCAGAAAAATCTCCTCCAGAAATCAAGTGCAGCTTTTAAGTCCTACTCCTTTAAATCATGATACATATTTTTATATTTTTAATTTTGTTTTCTCAAAACTTAAGTGCTTATAAAATCAAAAACATCCTAATACGGATCATCAAAGGGAAACTTCTTAGTTCTCACCCAATTGATCGTCTTCCAACATTATAAAATTTAAATAGAGTATATTAATATCTTTTCCTTATGTATGATCCAAAAGATCCCCAAAGACAATAATTGCCACATCAGAGAATTGTATACACTTTTAATATTTTCATCCACTCACAACTTAGTCGGTCTTCTTTTTTTTTTTTTTTTTGTGAGGAAGATTCGCCCTGAGCTAACATCTGTTGCCAATTTTCCTCTTCTTTTGCTTGAGGAAGATTAGCCATGAGCTAAAATCTGTGCCAGTCTTCCTCTATGTTGTATGTGGGATGCCTCCACAGCATGGCTGATGAGTGGAGTAGGTCCGCACCTGGATCCGAACCCACAAACCCAGGTGGAACACACAAAACTTTAACCACTCGGCCAGGGGCTGGCCCCCTTAGTTGGCCTTTTGAATAACACTTTTTGAAATTCATTTTGAGGAGTTTTTCTCCTCCTCCTCCTTAGTTTCTCCATGGTGACAAAATTTCTCGAGTTCTTCCTCTTGATTTTGTTTTCCATTTACCATGTTTCCTTCGAAGACATAGTTGATGCTTAGGATGCTTCTTTATTCACACATTATCAGATGCAGAATTCTAAGATGTCCCCCAATGAGTGAAGCCTGTGCTTCTGACTGACTGGCTAGAAATTAGAGGTTCCATGACCCCCTCCTCAGGTTTGATTAAGTTGCCAGAGTAACTGAGAGAAACATCTTACTTACTAGATTACAGATTTATTATAAAAGGATGTATCTCAGGAACAACCAGATGGAAGAGATGCATAGGACAAGGTATGAGGAAAGGGTATGGAGCTTCTATGCCCTCTCTGGGAGCACCACTCTCTCCAAATCTCCATGTGTTCACCAACCCAGAAGCTCTCTGGACCCCGTCCTTTTGGGTTTCCATCCTTTTGGGTTTCTATGGAGGCTTAATTACATAGGCATGACTGATTAAACCATTGGCCATTGGTGACTGATGTCAACCCCCAGGTCCTCTTCCTTCTTAGAAAGTCAGGGGGATGGGACTGAAAGTTCCAACCCTCTCATCACCTGGTTGGTTCTCCTGGCCACCAGCCCCTATCCTTAGGTGCTTTCCAAAAGTCACCTCATTCACATAAAAGGCACCTTTTTGGCTATCATCACTTAGGAAATTGCAAGAGTTTTAGGAGCTGTGACAGGAACAGTGGACGAGGACCAAATATATATTTCTTATTATAAATCACAATATCAGAGCGTGTTTCATCCAAAAATGAACACAGCCCAGCCAACACCTAGAGTGCAGCCTTGTGACATCCTGAGATCTCTGATCCTTTGACTGAGATCAGAGATCTTCTGACCTAGTTAGGGCTATATCAACATTCGTGAATCATTAAAATTGTGAGACAATGTATGCTCTTTTTAAGCCACTAAATTCGTGGTAATTCGTTAAGCAGAGATAGAAAATTAGTACAGTCATAGAATTCTCACTTCTAAGAAACCATTCATTCTTCCAATCAATGAAATCGCACTTCTAAGAACCTTTTCTTAAATAACAGGAAGATGGGTAGAAAATTCTCCCAAGCTTCTAAATGGTCAACACCTAAGACAATCACAAAATGAATTTACTCAGACATGGCAACGAGGCAGGATTTTTCAGTGGGGTTTATGGATGACATTTATTTATAATCACACTTCATATTTCATGTAGTGAAAACTAGAGTTTCGGGAGCATGTGAAGCAGAGAAGAAGGTTAAGGCAGGATTTCTCAAAATGGGCTCCTGGACTGTCTGCATCTGTATCACTTGGGTGCTTCTTAAAAATGTGAAGTCCCAGGCCACTTCCTCTTCTCAGACCTACTAGATATGAAATGCTGGGGCTCAGAAATCTACTTTTTTTTTTTTTTTTCAAGATTGGCACCTGAGCTAACAACTGTTGCCAATCTTTTTTTTGTTGTTTTTCTTCTTCTTCTCCCCAGAGCCCCCCAAGTACATAGTTGTGTATTCTAGCTGTACGTCCCTCTGGTAGGTGCCATGTGGGATGCCACCTCAGCATGGCCTGATGAGCGGTGCCAGGTCTGCGCCCAGGATCTGAACCCATAAAACCCTGGGCCACCAAAGCGTGGAACATGTGAAATTAACCACTCGGCCATGCGGCCAGCCCCAGAAATCTACATTTTTAACAAGTTCCCCAGAGGATTAATTCTGCACATAAAATTTTAGAACAAATGAGTTAGCACTGGTTTATAACCCTGGATTCCATTAGATATAGCTAGAGACCTTTTAAAAAATACCAATCCTTAGGCCCCACTCGATTAACAGAGACTCTCTCGTATTGGGACCAGGCACAGGCAGATATAAAATCTCTCCATGTGCTTTGAGGAGCCATGGTTGAGAATCACTGCTTCAATAGGAGTGTTGAAGCCTACTGATCAGGATGAAGTTAGGTGATGGTTTCATAAATATCAGGTAGATGGAATTCTCATTCACCTAAGAGTTCGTGCTGAAGAGAAAAAGGAGGACTAAAACCTCAAGACACAGACTGATGTAGAGAAGGTACCCTCGGGAAAATAGAACAGAGAAGATAAGCTAGAATGACTGTTACATTCCTTTGACTCTAACCTTCTCATTGATCCTCTTTCAAACATCTTTTCCATCTTCTGAAGTCTCCCTTCTCTACCCCTTTTACAACCACAGTCACTGTTATTCTCTTTATATACAATAGTTCTTCCTCTCACACTGTCCACATTATTGTCGTCCATTTCATATCATAAAGTTATCTATTTTACTAAAGGTTTTACTTCATGCACTGTTTATCCAAGGTGTTTCTTTGGGGGAATGGGGTAGTCATACTGGTAAGGAGCAAGCTGAGTGATTTAACCAAGGTAACCTGTCAGGAAAGAGCCACAAAGTGATACAAGAGTGAGAAATAAGATGTATTTCTACTGTGGGCAGTCAAACAGTTAAACACCAATGTACATGCAATTTATGTTCATCTGTTGTATGCCCTTAACGTTGCCTTCTTAGACTTGAAGCTGCTTGAGATTACACTCCCAAATCTTGGATAAGATCCTCAGTTTTCACGAAGATCCATGTGAATGTAGACTTTTACTTGCTTTTTGATGATGATGATTTTCTTTTAAATTAAACTCCATCTGGAATCTTATCTTTCTTTGTCCTAAAGATTTTACTTGTAAATAATAGGATTCATATTATTCTCTTTTTTCATTTTTGACTCTTTTTCTCAAAATCTACAGTTAATTGCACTAGACCAGGGAGAAACTGGCAGTCAGCTAAGCGGTTCACTATGTACTCCACATATCTGCATAGATTTTCCTCCACTTCCCAATCATTTGATTACATTTTGCTGTTGTTAAAGTCTCAATCATGCCTGCCATTGTTTTCTAATAATTTGATCCTAATCATTGCTTGAAAAGCAATTCACCGAAGCAAACTACTTGCTCTGATGGAGGCACGGCTTTGTAAGCTAGGAAAATTTCCTTAGCTTTTTATTCCAGGCCAGCCGTCTGCACTCGGACTGGTGTGCTTGTTTTATAGTGATGTCCTAATTCCACAATTGACGCCACTACTTGCTTGAGGTCAAACACCATCCCTGACCTGGTCTGGAGCCGACATTCTTTATACCTTCTTGGAAATGAATCCCTGGCAATTACCATTTGTAGGAGGGGTGATCTCAGATTAAAAATCTAAGATTTGTGAAGTATAAATATCTGTCACACAAATTTTCCATGGAAAACCATGAAATAACCCAAGAGAAATATATATTCTACCTTTTTTCTTATGTTTAATGGAAGTCTTGCCATACTTCCAATTACCACTGCTTCTTGTTTATTTTATCAGTTTATATTGGGTGAAAATCAGTGTCAGTTCATGCAGAACTGTTCTGTTGCTTTTGTCCCAGGCTTAATTTGTAGCCCTGGTTTGTCTATATGTAATGCTTTGATACCATTTATGTACAAACCTTAAAATGTACATGCTTCATTTTCACTGTTTTTCTGAAAACCATCTATGAAAACTTGACGTGACGATGGTGAAACAAAACCCCGATGCCTTCCTTCAGTGACATTCCCTTAGGTGATTGAACATTATTTTTCAGTTTTCTTGCACATTGGAATTAGCGTACTGACGAGGCAAATCTTTTGATGTTAGTCAATATTTACCTTCCTTCCATCCTATAA
Organism: Equus caballus; assembly: GCF_041296265.1. Classification (NCBI taxonomy): domain Eukaryota; kingdom Metazoa; phylum Chordata; class Mammalia; order Perissodactyla; family Equidae; genus Equus; species Equus caballus. Next base: position 95,286,985 of record NC_091715.1, read on the forward strand.
GATAGATTCAAGGGCCCTCCTGTACTCTGATGGGGGGAGAGCCTGCATCTCAGTTCCAAGTGAATACTGACTTTAACGTGAGCTAGCCACATGACAATTATATCAAAAAGGGTATCTTCATTTGGGATCTTCCCTTAAGGGGATAAATCTCTACCTTGTCCTCAAGAACAGGGATACAAATTGTTATTTATATGTGTTCAGATAGCTTGGTGCCACCATATGTCGAGGGGAAAGGATTAACAAGGGTCTATACCCCAATAAGCACAATTATATGCACCTGACCTACATATGCCAGGCCTAAAAAGTATCACCAGCGGTTAAATGGAATTAACTACAAAAAGAAATGATACATCCTACACTTAGTCAACTGCAAAAATGGCATTCTTAGTGAACTGTGCTTGTCTGTCCTGGAAGTTGTGCTACTGGGGTTTGGGTTACCACACGTGTTTAAGGGCACCTTTGCCTTAACTCAGGCAGAATAAAAGATCAAGCCCAGTGTATGTAAAATGGGCAAATGATCCTATGTTTCATCTGTCACTACTGAGATTTTGTGTGTGGAATTGAGAACACTAAGATTCACTGGGGGTAACTCGAAAATCAAGGTGACAGTCATGTATCTGAGAAAGTACAGAGGAAGATTATCCTGCTAACAGGATGATTGCCTAGAAAATACTTTGAAGCTTTTCTTGACAGTGATCAAGTGATATTTGGCCTCCTTTAGGGAGCATATAGCACATTCCTTATCCATAAAAGAAGTCCACATGCCACTTAATCACCATGCACTTACAGCAAACAAGTCCTAGTCAAAGAGGAAGTAAGAAGAAATGAAGCATACAGAAATGCCGGCACATTTTGGAGAATTTATTTTCATCCCATGGAAAATAGGTAATAAGTAAATTGCTTGCTACTTCAATATTATAGCTGATGCTGAGTGCTTTTAACCTCACACATAGAATACAAACATACACACCCTTGGTTTGACTTTTTCATGAGTTATCTATCCTTTAACTCTCTTGAAACAAGGCAAGAACAGTTTTATAGTTAGAGAACCTGCTCTCTCCTGTGTGATATTTATCATCTATAGAACCAACTATATTTGGCAAAATGAATTGGTATCTCATCTTTAAAAATGCATTGTGACTTATAAAACAAGATCAGTGAAATGTGGTTTACTGCCACTCATGAAAGTCATAAAATGCCACTTCAATATGGTCTAAATAGTAAAGAATTTTATAATAACTTAAACCCCTTCTTCTCATTTTAAGAACAAAAAATAATTTAGCATGGCATTAGAGAAAAGTTTAAAAATCTGAACGCCAAGAGTTCAAATTTCTATTTCTGCCTTTATTCACAGAAAGACATCTTCATCTTAATAGTTATTGCACATTCTGATTTTTCATATCCATAGGCAATGAAACTCCACAGAAAATAGAATGCTGGTAAAAACAAACACTTCAGCATTCACTGCAATGATGTTATTTGGAGGCAAGTGAAAACCAAAAGCAGAAAGAGAAAAGTCAGAAATTTAAAGCATACCTCTGGGCTATGCCTAAATGACTTTATTCATGGCATAGTGGATAGGTCCTTTCAATGTCCTTAACAAATGAAGGTACACCAATGGATTTTTATCAACTCTGAAGGAATTTACTAAATGAGAGGAGTGAAGATACCAGAGTCATAGGACACAGTCCCATTTAATCTTGAACTATATAACCCATTTCCACTAAAAAAAAAATACCTTCTTTTTCCTTGACTCTTTCTATTAACTTTTATAATTCAAAGATGATGCCATGACTGCCTGTTAAATTACAGGGCTGAGGAGATGGATGGATTATGACCAATCCATTTTGGAAGATGCATAGAAATTCGCCATTTGATTTCTAGTTGAAGTCTCTGTTTGGGGGATCCTGGTTCTCTTTTAAAGATGGCTACCCCATCCTTGATTGCTGTACCCTAAGCCAATCAGTCTGCTGTTGCTTCCGCGATGTTTACAAACGGTCCTAACAGTTTGAAATGATAGGAAGTCTTTGGGGTACTCTTGTTGCAGTTACTCTACTTACACTATATCAAAGTTGCTTTGGGCTCTTTGCAGCCATCTTATAGGTCACATATATTTTGCCTATGGAACTGTGTCACGATAAGCAAATGACGCTATTATTACTTTGTATACACACATACCTCTATTGTTATACAAGGCTGGAAAAATAACCACCTCTTCCTATCAATGGTTAATAGACACTGTAAGATCCTGTAGGAAAAATTAGTAGCACTCTTTCTACAGCAATTAAAACGCACGTCTCAAGAAGGGATCACCCATATCAGATACTCTGTGGTTTTGAGGCAGGTTTACATTGTCCTCTGGACCAGTCCCAGGCGAAATAAGGAAGCAGAAAGTAGAAAGTTTTTATGTGGTCTCCCCCTACACATCTTCCAACATGCTGCCCCCACCCTTCAAGCCCTCTGCCTAACAACCACAGTGTCCTTTTATGGCTCTCTACCCCTCATCACTATCCCTGCCTTGTTGGGCTACAACAACAGCTGAGAACCAACTCTCATCCCTAGAATTTCCATATTTCCTATTCCCCTCAAAACAGAGAGAGCTCCATGTTCTCTTAGTGGGAGGCTTGCTTCTTAAAAAGTTGAGATTATCCAGGTAGGCCTATTCGAATCACGAGAGCTTTTAAAGCCGAGAACTTTGTCCAGCTGACAGCAGGAGAGTAAGAGAAGAGCAAGTGAGAGATTCAAACCATGAAAAGGACTTGGCCATTGTTGGTTTCAAGATAGAGGGTGACAAATAGAAATGGCAAGCAATAGGATATATTGGAGTATATGAGTAAGCTATTAGGCATAAACCTAATTCAGCCTGACTTTGTTTTTCCAAAAGGGCCTGACATGGCCATTGAGCATGCTCTGTATATCCGCTTTAAGCATTTCCTATGGCAAGAACAAACGCTAGGAACTGATTGCTGTGCTCACCTGTGACCACCCAGCTCCAGACAACAGACCTGCCACCCTGCAGGTCCCACTGAGACAGCAGACTTACTACCTGCTGTGTCCATCAATCGCTGTGCTGACAGAGCAATCTCGTGACTATTGTAAAAGGTACATTTCAATCATATGTGAAACATGCTGTTTGAGGGTATATAACCACTCTGTACACCCCACTTCTTTGGTGCTATGGTCCTCACATTTTGGCTCAGGATAAACTCACCCAAATTTTCATTTATAGATTGGTTATGGATTATTTGTGTCAACAAGGGGAATGACGAAAGCTTTCAGGAACTAAGAGAGGATCCCAACTGACAACCAGCAAGAGAATGGGGATCTCAATCTTAAAACTGCAAGGAAACGAATGTGACCAACAACCTGACTGAGGCTGGGAGCAGACTTTTCTCCAGAAGCTCCAGGCAAGAACTGAAGCCAGTGGACACCTGGATTTCAGTGTTGTGAGACCCTCAGCAGAGACCCAGTTGAGCCTTGCCAGACTGACCTAGAGAACTAGCAGCTAATAAATGTGTGCTGCTTTAAGCCACTATATTTGTGATAATTTGTTATGCAGCAATACAAAACTAGTACAATGAACGAATTAGATAAACGAATCCCCACTAATGTACCTGGTTAATGAGTGATCTCTCAGAAACAAAATGTTAAATACACTTAAAATTCCTATGCAAAGATACATTAATCAAACTCAAAAGCAAAGTGTCAAGGATGGCATTATGAATATAATAAAGGTAAAATTTAGAGCAAAATGTATTAAAGGAGATAAGGAGGGTCATTTTCTAATGATATGAGCTATAATCAATAATGAGGATATGACATTAACATTATTAAAATGTATATGCCTATAGCAGAGCCCTAAAGAATGAGCCTAGGCATATGAATTAGAAACTTTAGACTGGCATTGGACTTCAGATCACACCGCATAGGCATCTATCTCTTCTACCTATGAATAAGGTCAATCTTGCCTAGATGCTAACTGGGGGAGACAGCTCATGATTAGAAAATGAATTAGCACTAAAAAGAGAATGACTACCTATAAATCAACATGCCCAAGACTGTGGTAACAGACATGCTACAGTTAATTTACAATGCATTTCAAATCATTTGCACAGTTCACCTAAAATAGCAGAGGCTAGCCAGAATCCCATGAAAGAATCTTTTTTTCACACCTGGAGACTGCAGAGTATCACGTACTATTGATTTCACTGGCAGGAACCTACATAGCTCTTTAGAAGTGATATGCAGCTTTGCCTAACTCCAAGAATTTCAAAATCAGCAAAAATGAAAGCAAAATGTAACAGCCATGCAAAGAAAAATTGAACTGAAACCTGATGAGATGGATAGATAGTTTGGGATAGTGGAAAGAACATTCTAGTTTTTGCACCTGTGTATCCTTTAACGCGCTACATGAGTTTCCCAGATTCTAGTATCCCCATCAGTGAGATGAGAAGGTTGAAGTATATATACAAAGTATACATGAAGTAGATATAAAAGCATTCTCTTCACCGCTGACATTCTTTTATTTAATGTCCCTGTGGAAGGACAATGGACTTTAGAATCAACTGCCCATCAAATGCGCAAAGACTTTTTCTCCCACAAATACTCAAACTCAAAGGGCAGTAGAGAATCCATCTGAGAAATCTTCCCAGCTGCTACAGATTGTATTTGGTACAGCCAACTTCTTAACATGGCATTTAATGTCCTTCACAATGCCCCAACCTTATTTGCGGCCTCATCGATCACCACTTGTTATACTAGATTATTTGCTGTTTCCTAAACATATTCCTTACTTCTGTACCTTTGCTCATGTCCTGATCCCAAACCAAATTCATTAGCAGCAAAATTGTACACATCCCTCAATTTCTAGGTCAAATATCACCTCCTTTACGAAACCTTCCCCAGCTCCTAATGGAGACCCACTCAGGAGCTTTCCAAAGTTAAAGCTTAGGGCCACTCTCCAGGCCCAGGCAGGATTTTCAAGGTCCCTTTTATAAATGAAACATTTGTTTATTCATTTCTTTATTTGGCAGCGGTGAACTAGCCCCCATTGGTGGGCACTAGCCCACAGATTTACTTTTGACCAGCACATTGTTTTCTTAAGAATCTAAACATGATTGTCTTCAGGCAGGCATTTCATTCTCCAGGTTTCCATTGGTCCCGCCACTCAACACCAGTCTTTGACTCCGCCTCTCACTTACGTGCTACCTTCCTGGGCTCTAAAGGTATTCTTCAACCCATTTTCTTTGGTTTTTTAAGGCTTCCATCAGCCACAGTATTTCTTGGATTCTTATATCCCCAAGTCTGGTTATGGAGTAGAATGTAGTTTCCAGAATTATAAATGCATGTTCAGAGCCCCCTGTTAAAATGAACTTACTACTGTTTATAATAGGGGAACAGACAGGGGGTAACAAATTAAAGGACAGAGAGATTAAGCAGTTCCTCCTCCAAACCACATCCTCCTCTCAAACCTGCCAAAGGTCTACTATTTACTGCCATCCTGGAGGGGGAGGGGTGCTGTTGCACCTTGCCTACTTCTGATCCAAGCATTAGTTTAAATGGCATTTTTTATAAGAGAGACAACCTACCATCTTCTAGTTTATTATCCCCACACATGAACAAGAAAACTACTTCATAAAGGAAACTACTAAAATGACTATAAAAATTTTGTTTCTTTTTGAACTAAAACTGAACAAAATAAATTCTAGCACGTCACTCAACGTTTGACCACTCAGATTCAGTATTTCTTCCATTAAAACTTGGACCCACAACCCTTTCATTCTATTTTGAGACTCACTCTCACACTCTGTCAGGGTTTCAGGATTTTCACAGCCAGTGGTAATGATCGAAGTGTTTTCATTCCCTTCTCTGCTGTCCCCTAAAAGGCATAGTATGTCACATTAAATAAATTTCACTAACAGAGTAGCATCCTTTTCTGCTCAAAGGAGTTTAACCTAGTGCAGATGACAAACTGGTGTATTTCAATTCCAGAAAGAAGTGCTCATGCCACCCTTCTTTAAGGGATAGTTTTTTGGTTTGGTTTTGTTTAGTTTTTGTTTTGTATGCTGCTTTTTATCAGCGTCTTCCTGCTAGCGTTTTTTAAGAAGCAAAGAATTGTGTTTGCTGAACTCACTCTAGTCCCCAGGCAATCAGCATCTCGCCCAAGACCAAATGCACAAAAATGCTCTTCTTTTCCTGAGCAGAGCTGCATGTAATTAAAATTTGGCAAAGGCAGAGCAGGTGTCACAAGGAGCTGCTAAACTTAACACTATTGTGAATTGAAGCTAGTTACATAAAATTTTTGGCAGAAGGATACTTTATTTTTTTAACTCCAATATGTACTGCAAGTGGGGGTGACATGGAGATGATGCTTTAGATCCTCAAGAGGATTTCCATAACTAAGGTGGCCACAAAGCCCTCCATCCTGGATGCAATGAATAATTGATACACGGGTTTAGTTCACTCCAGGAAAGCCTGAAGGGACAGGCTGGCACCCTCTCACTTCCCCATTACCAGTATACATTCCTCCCGTTATCCCTTTCCCCATTCCAAGTTCCTAAGCCAAATGATGTTTCTATCAACTTAGTTAAAAAGTTCATGGTAGCATATTAAGGCATGACCCCTCCAATGAGATATTTGCTTTTAAATGGCTAGTGCCTACGTGTGGCAGACTCGAGGGATGCCCTAAGTGTGAATTATTGATTTGAGGTCAGTACCCCCTCAAAGCCCATCCCTAGTCTATCCACTCTTAAGTCCAGTTCCTCTGGTTTAAGAACATGTATTAGAGAAACAAAAACTTCTCATTTGAGATGAATGCCATGTTCAAAATGTTACCTTCTGGTTTTCTTTTTTGTTGTTGTTTAATTTTATTGCAGTAACATTGGATTATAACATTATAAAGCTTTCAGATGTACATCCTAATACATTTCAAATTCTGTGTAGATTACATCATGTTCACCACCCAAAAACTAATTATAGTCCATCCCCTCACATGTGAGCCTAATCCCCCGTTTTGCCCTCTCCCCTCCCCTTCCCCTATGGTAACCACCAATCCAATCTCTGTTGCTGTGTGCCTGTTTGTTGCTGTTTTTATCTTCTACTTACGAGTGAGATCATAGGGTATTTGACTTTCTCCCTCTGACTTATTTCACTCAGCATAATACCCTCAAGGTCCATCCATGTTGTCACAAATGGCCAGATTTCATCATTTCTTATGGCTGAGTAGTATTCCATCTTGTATATATACCACATCTTCTTTTTCCATTCATCCCTTGATGGGCACTTAGGTTGCTTCCAAGTCTTGGCAATTGTGTATAATGTTGCAGTGAACATAGGGGTGCATGTATCTTTATGCATTTGTGTTTTCAAGTTCTTAGGATAAATACCCAGCAGTGGGATAGCTGGATCATATGGTAGATCTATTCTTAATTTTTTGAGGATACTCCATACTGCTTGCCATAGTGGCTGCACCAGTTTGCACTCCCACCAGCAGTGTACGAGGGTTTCCTTCTCTCCACATCCTCTCCAACACTTGTTGTTTCCTGTCTTGTTAATTATAGCCATTCTGACCGGAGTGAGGTGGTTTTCTTGATTTCAGACATGTTATAATGTTCTATAATTCCCACTTAGAACCTAAGGTAATAGCTTACTTAAAAAAACCCTTTTGGTTTATTTCTGAAACTAAACAGACTTAACATAGTTAATTTATAGAGGATTCCTGTTAGAGTTCTTCTAGCATAAGAAGAATTTTTTATTAAAAATTTGAAATTCGTCATAAATTCATAAATTAAGCAATTGACCACTGATTCAAATCTACGCTAGAGAAATTCTGCATATCTCAACTTAGTAGATTTTTGCAAAGTCTTTGTTTTGTTTGTTTTTTATTCTTGGTAAACAAAGCCTTACTAAAACTCCCATAAGTGTTACCTTAATTATTCCATATCAAGAAATGGCAAATCAACAGATGGGACAGTATCAATCTCAAAAGCATCTGCACAGCAAAGCAAACAATTAACAAAATGAAAAGGCAACCTACAGAATGGAGGAAAATTTCTGCAATCCATATATCAGATAATGCATTAATATACTGTGGGGGGTCAGAATTGGCCACTCCAAAAGGTGTCTCTTATATTTTGGGCTGGTAACATTTAAAAACTGCAGACATGGGACAAGCTCTGAAAACTAAATAGAAGTAGAAGTTACCCTTTGTAAGAGACATTTACATTTGTAAGGGAAATCCTCTCTGCACCAGGAAGAGGGGGATGACCTTATCTCTAGAAACTCTTATCAGTGTGGGAGGCAAAGACTTAAATCTGCATAATACGCTTACTCTGGTTTACTGTGCTTTTCTGGTAATCTCCCATAACTGACTCCTTCCATGCCCAACATCCTCCTTTGTCTTTAGCTGAAAATGGTATTTACGGTAACAGCCTCCGCCATCTTGCCTAGTTGCTCAGTTTTCCTGGGTTTCTCCCACGTATACATGTTATAAAGCTTTGTTTGATTTTCTCCTGTTATTCTGTCTCATGTCAATTTAATTCGTAGCCCAGCCCAAAGGACCTAGAGGGTAGAGGAATTCTGTGCCTCCCCTACAATACAATATATATAAAGAACTCATACAACTTAACAAAAAATAGAAACAATCTGATTAAAAAATGGGCAGAAGAACTAGACATTTTTCCACAGAGGACATCAAAATAGCCAACAGGCACATGAAAAGGTGTTCAACATCACTAATTATCAGGGAAATGCAAATCAAAATCACAGTGAGCTATCACCTCACACCTGTTAGAATGCCTATTAATAAGAAGACAAGAGACAGCAGGTACTGGTGAGGATGTGGTGAAAAGGGAACCAGGATGTGGTGTAACTGGTCCAACCACCATGGAAACATAAATTGGTCCAATCATTATGGAAAACAATATGGAGGTTCATTAAAAAATTAAAAATAAATCTGACATACAACCAGCAATTTCACTTCTAGGTATATACCCAAAGGAAATGAAAACAGGATTTTGACATGATATCTGCATTCCCATTTTTATGGCAGCACTATTTACAATAGCCAAGATATGGAAACAACCCAAATGCCCATCAATGGATGAATGGAGAAAAAAGATATGGTACACATACACAATGGAATATTATTCAGCCATAAGAAAGGAGGACATACTGACATTTGCAACAACATGGATGAACCTTGAGCACATGCTAAGTGAGATAAACCAGAGAGAGAAAGACAAGTACTGTATGATATTACTTATAGGTGGACTCTAAAAAAGCCAAACCTGTAAAAAACCACAGTAAAATTGTGGTTACCAGGGGATGGGGGGGTAAGATTGATGGTGATTAAGGGTACAAACTTGTAATGAGTAGTAAATAAGCCAAAGAGATCTAATGCACAGTATAAAGAATACAGAAAATAATACTGTATTATAATTATATAATGTGATAAACATCACTACAGCAGCACTCACATTACAATATAAATATATTAAAGCAACACCTTGTACACCTGAACCTTACACAATGTTACATGTCAACTTTATTCAATGATAAAAAAAAGAAATGGCAAACTAGTAAATACCACAATGCTATATAATTTCCAGTCACTGTTGACCATTAACTATTAGAGAAAACAAGTCATTACAGGAACCCCCTTGTAGACTTCTCTTGATATAAGGTTTAAGGTAAAACACTGGTTACTCCAACAAGAAGATTTCTCTTTGCCTCTAGACAAGAGCAACGCTATGTTCTTGGACTTGAACCCTACCTGAAAAGCCCCTGAGGAATGTGCCCAGGAACATGACCTCATGCCCCATGGGTTCTAAAGATATACCAACTCCTCACTACCACAATGGGTCCTTTCATGAAGCTAGAGTTCAAAATTAAATCACAACAACCCTAACATATCTTCACACAGCCATGTGGTTTGTACTCAATAGTACACACAGACTTCCGTATTAATTCTCTGGAAACTGAAATATTTATTCATGCAATTGTATAGCTTTATAAAGAAAAGCACCAAAGGCAAATGACTTAGAGCTAGAAATTCTTAAGTATTTTTAGGAGTTACCAATTTCAACATTTGCTGAAGTGCGTAGCAGAAGTGTCTCTTAGTTTCCCTTTCCTTCCTTAACAGCTAAATCAATGGGCATCCTACACATAAAGTTATGCTGAGTAAGTAAAGGTTAACTTTAAAAAGTATCACATGACTATATGTCATGAAACCAGTGATGCGTGTCCTGGTTGTAATTATAAAAAGAAGTCACCATATTTATATTTTAACTCACTAGCATCCTAGGGAATGTATTTCCTTAAAAATAAAAGGCAACTCTCTATTCAGAAAGTTAAGAAACAACATGAAGGAGTGTAAAAGGGCAATGAGGGGCTGGCCTGGTGGCATAGTGGTTAAGTTTGTGTGTTCCACTTTGGAAGCCTGGGGTTCGCCTGTTCAGATCTTAGATGTGAACCTACATACTGCTCATCAAGCCATGCTGTGGCAGCGTCCCACATAAAAGAATTAGAAGGACCTACAACTAGGACGTACAACTATGTACTGGGGCTTTGGGGAGAAAAAAAAAAAAGAGGAAGATTGGCAACAGATGTTAGCTCAGGGCCAATCTTCCTCACCAAAAAAAATAAATAAATAAAAAAGAGGCAATGAATGCCTTTCTGAATGGAAATAACAACCAAATGTTTTAAAATGAGCAAATGGATGTCAAATATACTCTTAAATTACACCTATCATAGAAAGTTTCACTCTAGCTATTTGTCACACTTTTATTGGTTTCTACTAATTGTATTAAACAAATTTATAAAATTAAATCATTCATGCAAAAAGTATTATGCACACCTACACCTAAGAATCTTATGTGTATTAGAATTATACTTTATCTTTTCCTTAATATTTAGTTTCATCACTTTGTATCAATAACCTACTAAGTGCTTGTTTGTTTTACTTCCACCAAGAGAAATAATTACTTATAACTTCAAGAATTGCTCGAGAATATGTTCTGGCAGTTGAAGGGGTTCAGAACAGGCCTCTCTAAGATGTGCCACTTTAGAATTTGGAATATTTTGAGCTAAAGGCAACTGAGACTCCATGGGCTCAAGAGAAACCTTTACCTCTCCCTTAAAGAATTTAAATTGGGGGTCATGCCCATAATAAGAGTTATTACCAGAAATAACTTTTTATGACCTATCTGTATGGCAGGGCAAACCTCCAATTACTGAACATCTGCTCTTCTTATCATCCTGTGGATTACCCTCCTCCCTGCTGAAGCCACAGGCCCCTATCCCATTCCTTAGCTCAAGACAGCACACATACCGCATTTTGCCATTTTGTCTCTGAACCTCTCATGTATGTGGGGTTCCTGTACACACAAAATTAAATTTGATTTTCTATTAATCTGACTCATGTCAATTTAATTCTTAGACTGGCCATAAGAACCTAGAAGGGTAGAGGAAACTGTCTTACTCCCCACAAAGACCAAAAATACTTTTTATTTGTATTAAAGAGAAACACCAAAGTAATAGCAAGGGATGCTACATAAATCCAAAGTGCTGGAGCCATTTCAGTTCACTTTCAAACTACTGAACATTACTTTCATTTCTTATAGACCAATTTAAGAGACTAGGTCACTCTAATAATAGTTTAAATATGAAGGTGTAAGTCTAACTACGTTGTTCCACAGTTTGCTTTAGCCAGTAATGTTTTGTGCTCTTCTCTACTCAACCTGCAAGACCCAAAATATAGACTACATCCTCCAAAATGCCTTCCCAACACAGTATTGATTATCAATCTTACTTGACCTCCTACATCATATTCTATATTATCTAGCACTTGTTCATGTTATGTTTTAAACACATCACTAATAGCTTCATGATCGCCCGTCTTACTTCTCTAAAGTAGCTTTACACACCTGGGTTAGGAATCACTGTCTTCTATTTCTCTTGAGTCAGAATTACAGGACCTTAGGTCTATAAAAATCCTAAGGTCATCCTGTGACCTTGCCCTATTTTATACATGTTGAGACAATTGAGATCCAGAGAAGACTATAAGAAGACTAGAATCCAGATCTCTTGGCTTCCAGTCCCTTGTTCCTATCACTATATCGTGTTTTCTTCCTTGTTCTCCTCCGCGCCTAGCCCGCTGCATGACTCCCAGGGAGCTGCTAGGGAAACTCGTGCAGACGAAGCCATTTGCAGGGACCTTTAGGCTACATTAATGGCTACTGCCTTTAAACACTGCCACGTTCTGTACTCAGCTAAGAGTACTTCATAAGCTATATCTATAGTTCTCTGAAAATCAAGTGGCACATCATTTATATTTTAATTTTCCTTCTTTGTTTTTTAAATGCTATTCGAGATATTTCGGTGACAATAAATGTACATTTGTGTACATTAAATTACATGTATATACCTATGCATAGATTATTTTAACTTGGAAATCTGAAAGAAACATGGCTTGAATTAAATTGTTGTTTTTAGAGTGGGATAAATCTCTCACAATTTTGAAAGCTGGCACCAGACAGCCCAGGAAAAAATGTCACAATTCCTACACAAATCTGCAGTTCAGATTAAAAACAAAATTGTTGATTTATCTGGCTTTCTCGCAAAGACCTTCAGGGAATTCAGGTCCATCTTTCCTGGACACATACATATCTATAGCAAATAGCCAGGACTTAATGGATTTTTACAAATAGACTAGGATGTGTGTCTTCTTAAAGGAACTGAAACAACTGCTTTTTGCAAGGAATTTCTGTCACAGCTCACAAAGGCCCATTATACCACACAAAAGCATGTGACCAGTCTTTTCATTAAATGAGAACCCAGCTGCCAGTTAAGGGTAAAACAGTAACCACCACCACCACCACCACCACTAATCCTGCTGAGGGATGGATATCCGCCTCTGCCTTCTCTTTGACTGAATGGTAAAGAAGTTGAAAGCATGGGGCACTGCGCGAGCTAGAAGGAATGAATCTCTATTGGTGTTCAGCCAAACTGAAAATTACATCCAAGCTATTCAATCTTAGTCTAGTCGGATGCAAAGCTGGTTAAATGGTCCTTTGTTTAGGAGTGTTAAGTGACTGGGCAGGGACTGGGGTGAATCCAGATATCAAAGCACTTTTGAAGGACCTACCATATAGATTTTCTAATCGTAATGATTGATAACCCTAGGTATGCTGGCATTTTTACTCATCCTTGAAATAGAACTGCTACCTATGGTTTTCACATTCTAACCTTTACTGCTGGCTCCTAATCCAAGTGGTCACAACAGATTCATCAGGTAGCTTACCCTGCCTCAATATTAACAAAAATTTCTAAACACTATTTAGAGTTTAGGTCTCATTTCTTTTCAAATTGAAAGAAACAGAGAGTGGGCTATTAGGAGGTAAAACAGGGTAACACAGCCTATCTGTATTAATGTAGCTAAATTACAGCTTTCATATTCTGCCATATCTCTAGGATCAATTGTACAACAATAGCCAGACAGGTGATTTATTTTTCATTTATTTGTTTCAGTCAAGCTGAGCGTTGCAACGATCTTGGAAATTGGAGCAGCCTCTGGATCGAAGATGATCAGTTCAAAAGGATTCAGTATGAATACTCCCTATAACTCCCACACCTTAGCTAATAATAAGCTTTTGAGATGGTTTAGTTTAAGTCGGGAGAACGGTGAATTCTGGTGTACTTAGCCAATTAAGGCAATTAAGGAGAGAGATTCACCAGCATTTTAAAGTATTTCTCATTAATGGCCCAAATAGAATTGTACTGGAATTGCTCAGTCAGTTGCCTGCATCCCCAGTGAACTGTAGCATCTTGAGGAATGAGGGGCTTCCTGTTCACCATCACACCCCAGGGGCCGAGCACAGTTATCAGAACTCAATAAATATTTGAACTGAATTAGAACTTCAATGTCATGAGGCAGTTGACATCAATAGTAAGAAGGCACCATTTATATATGGGTAACTGGTAGCCTTTGGTGTTTTTTAAATTATTATTTAAAGTTTTAATGTACAAAATAATTAAACAATTTTGACCACATTAGGCATTCAATAGAATTTTTAAATAAATAAATATCACTAACTAGTATTAGAAAAACATCACAAAAATGATTTGGGCATTAGCAACGTTGATGTTCATTCAAAATGCAGGCAGATTATTTGTGAGTTACTTTGTAAGAGTGAACATGCCCCTATCATTTTGTTTGCAAAGATTTTTATTGAGATATATAAAAATTTAATACTTAGAAAGCATGTTTCTCCATATGCTTAATTTCTTTTCTCGTTTCCTTGAATCTGTGTCATATTCTGTTTCTAAACCTTGTATTGAATTGCAAATTTTCACAGCATTCGATTTCTAGCCAAACAGAAAAAATCAGATGAGAAATGATTACGTGTTCAAAAAATAAGGCAGATTAATATAATTACATTTAAATGTCCTTCATCTGCTCTTGCCTTATCTCTAGGATTCAAGCTACAAAAAAACAACAACAACGAAAAAAAAACACTTTCCCAGTCTTAACTAGTCCCTTTAAGGGCATCCAGCCAAACTGACCAAATCAATCCTGGAGGCTTCGGGGTTCGTGTCAATCAGTCTATGCTTATTTTGCTAATACTAGTCTACAATGACTCTTCCACTTTCTGGTTACTTTCATACTCACAATATTCATTCCATGCTTATTGAATAATAAATATCTCACTCTAATATATTAGACTAGAAAAATTCATATCTAAAATCTGCCACTATTTTCACTACCTGTCAAACAGACGATTTAGAAAGGGTGACAAAGGTACAATATCTTATTCGAAGATGTTATAATAGCAGAGATGACCTATTTAGGAATGCCATGCTTATATTACCTTTTGAATTTTATTTTTGTTTGGAAAGCCTTCAACAGTGCTTGTATATCCACTTGTAAAATTTGGATACTAGTCTCCTTCTTTCTAGAGAAAAGTCTTGAATTTGACCTCCTCTCCACCAAAACAAGCAAGCAAACAAACTACTGCAAAAACAATTCAAGGGTATGACTCGTCTATAAAATATAAGGTGCAACATAGAATTCTGGGCATGAACAGAGGACTATATGTCTCTGGAAGTTATTTATTCACTTGGCAAGATTAGGCAAAAAAGAAGAAACCAAAGTTTATTTATAGAAAAGGCGAGGTAGTATCACTTTGGAAATAAATCAGTTCTTTCTCAATCTGTAGAAGTTAGTGAATGACAGACCAGCTATCTTGCCCCATCACTTCCTTTTCGTTATTGTTTGCTGTTGCTGAGATGGGCTGCTAACCACAGTAGGCTAAGTTTAGAAGTTGTCATTATTATTATCATGTTTAGTTAATTTTTAACCTACACTGTCAAAATCTTAATATTTTCGGGCTGCATGTATTTCAGAATATGTGAAACTTTCGAGACCAAATGTGGAGCAAATTCCTGTATTAGAAGGACTCAGGACTACATCTGTATCTCCAGATGCTGCTTGGATCGGTTTTAAATTATCACAATAATTCTAGTTTGAAGGTTTTTGCTTAGCATTCACTATACACGTGAATGTTGCAGTTTTAACCTGATGTGATTTCATTCTGGTGTATTTAAAAGTTTATAATGGGAACCCCGGGGCTAGGGTCTACTTGGAAAACTGCAAACAACATATATCGCATTGGAGAGTTCAGGAAAAAATTCAGCAACACTTCTTAAACAATTCATAATAGAAGATGAACAAAAGAGTGTACTCATCTGCCTCCCCAGCAAAGATGAGCACGTTCAGCCTCACCTTCCCAACCTTCTCTCCAGGTCACAGATGTACAAACATTCCCTCTTCTACCTGAACTCAACCATCAACTAGAGTTAATGTCTCTAGCCCCTTCCTGGGCCAGTTCATCAGGCTTATAGCTTCCAGGCAGATATTACTTAAATAACCCTTTTGTCACGTCATTACTCTACCTAAGAACCCTATTGCCTACCACATCAAATAGAGTCTCCCCTCATTTTTGAAGGCACTCCATTCTGTCTCCACAGATAGCTAGCCAAAATGGAAATTTGGAAAAAAGCCTAGTTTTCAGGCAGGGTTAAGACAGAGAATCTGAGAACTCAAACACAGCCATAGGTAGATAGCTAGGCAGGGGACAGATCAGGAGCCCAGACACCTGGGACATCTGACATTCTTATAGGTCAGAGCAACATATCAATTCTAAGGAACTATACAAGGTTTGAGGGGATGGGAATTTAAGCTTAAAGACAAAGACAGGAAACGGTTCGAAATATACTAGGTATATCAGTCAGCTATTGCTGACCACTCGCTAAAATAAAAAAAGAAAATTGTTTATCAGTCTCCGGGTCTCGGTGGTTCTGTTGATATGGGCCAGGTTGGCTGATTTCCCCTGGGTTTGCTCACGTCTCTGTGGTCAGTGGATGGGTCAACTATGGGCTAGCCTGTGTGCGCGGAATCCTCTCGGATAACTCAGCTCTCCTCCATTGTGTCTCTCACATCTTTCCAACAGCTAGCCTAGGCATCTTGTCACAATGCTGGGCGAAGTCAAAGGGAGAAAACAAAAATGCACAAGCACTTTTAAAGTCTCTTCTTGCATTAATCATGCTAATTTCCCTTTGGCCAAAGCAAGGCACAGGGCCAAGCCCAGAGTCAGTCTGAGAAGACCCTGCCAAAAAGCTTAGACACAGACACATGACCACAGTAGGTTAAAAAAAAAAAAAAAAAGTCAAAAGCCTTAAAGGGAAAGTAGAGTGAAAGGAGCTCTAACCCTTATATTAGGATAGACCCTACTTGCCTTCTGCTCCTTTTTCCTCCTTGCTTTATTTGTAAAGCAAGTGTGTTCATGGGTGAACTATATATGTGTCATAATAGCAGTTGCTGCTAATTTCCTACTCTAATTTTGTGGCAAAAGTGCTTGTCCTGTATTTTACACATTCCCAGCAGCCATAGCAAAGAGGACTATGCCACCTGGAAATGTTCCACAAAACTAACTACCTTGGGGAATCCACAAACATTGCACAGATGGAAGCGTTATATAAAAAAATAAGTGATTCCCAGTACTTCAGGATACAAAGCTTACACTTCTAAAGTAAATTTCAATACTGATCAGAAAGGTAATGACTATCCATTCCGGCCCTGGGCTTTTAGTCAGTCCCACCACCTTCTGGCAAGTAGTATTTGAAACACTCACCCCGGAATTCTCTTCCACCTTCCTTGCTGATTCCTAACCTGCCTGTACCCTGAGTCCATCTCCATTGGGCTTTAAACTCTAAGTCTTTGGATCCTAGAGTAAATCACCATTTTTGGATCCTGTGTACTTAGTTGTGTTTTTTCTCAAGTATGTGAACCTTACCCCTCTGGTATTCCTCAAAGCTTCAGTTAGAAAAGCTGTGCCCAAGCTAGGCCCATCCCCTTTAAGACCAATCACTATCCCTGGTGATGGGTCAAATGATTCCACGGGGGGGGGAGGGAGATGGGTGGTGAGGGCTGCGGGGGGAGCCACAACAGGGGACAGGATAATCATGGCGTCTGCCCTCACTACTGCTTATAATTAGTGGGGAAAATATATATTTCTAACATTTAAATAAAAGGGAACAAGGTAATCAAAATGCTAAGAGGAACTCTTTGCCATCGCTTGTCTTCCTATTTCTTACCAAAAACCAGAAGCCTGTAAAGGATGTGAATGAGTGGTCACAGTGTATGGGACCTAAACATAGCTGAGATCTCTAGCTTGTCTATATAAGCTTCTTAATATCTGAGAGTTTATTCAATGTAAGGTACTGTATGTGGCACAGTGGTAAGATAAAATAATGGTATCTCCTCTTCAGGTACTTACATATTAGTAAGAAAAAAATATATAATCTACTGATAGCTCAGATTGATATAGAATCTAAAAACTTCAGAGTTCTGGCAGGAGAAAGATGATAAGATAATGCTCTTTTTCACCTGCTAGATAGATGGATGTCCTTAAAAGTTCGCATGCTGGTTATGAAGAAAGCTTTTCTCTGCGGAAAAAAAAACCCATCAGGTGGTGTTCATGGGGAAAATAATCTACAGATGCCTATAGTCACACAGTAATCTACTTTGTCTCTCAAGAATCTGCCTACAAGAGAAGAAAAAAGTTATAGGGGCTGCAGAGAGTAGTCATGGAGAGAAACCAGACCTTTCACTTCTCTGACTGGTAGATTGGTGAAGTAACAGTAGGTAAGATCTTGGCATGCCTCAACAAATTGACAAAAAGTTTCTAAACAGCAGGAAAAAAGTAGTTTATTTTAAAAACCTACTGTTCTGACAAGCCCCCAAATCACTAATGCCCACAACAAATGCATGTCCTATAATGCCTAGCTGCATCTGAGTCCCACCTAGCGGCCCACACACATCTCCTGCTATTCTCTACCTGGCTGACTCCGCCACAAGTCTACTGGCCTCGTTTCAGCTTCTGGAACAGGCCAAGTTCCCTACCACCTCAAGGTCTTTACATAGGCTGTTTTCCTCTCTGTAGAGATCTCTAAGCATTGGTTCCCACCCCTCAAAAATCCCAATAGCCAGTTTTGACTTCACCCTAAAGCTCTCAGCTTAGATGTCACTTCCTTAGAGGAGCATCCTTTTCTATCCTGCCTAAGATATATTTCCCTGCTGCCTTCCCCTTCACCACCACACTGTTCTGTCATAATTTCCCTGTTTAATTCCTTCCTGGTACTAATAGCTCATCACAAACTGTAACTAAATGATTTCTTTATTTGCTTACTTGCTTACCATCAGTCTGTCCCTCTAGACTGTAAGTTCTATGAGGGTAGGGACCTTGTCTGTCATGTTCATTGTTGCATACTATTTGAACATCAAATAGGTATTCAAAAATACCTTTTGAATAAACGAGATATATATTTATAGTATCTTGGAACCAACATTAAGTCATAAATAATATTGATTTTCTTTCTATTTTTCTTTCATCTTAGAAGAAAACATATAACTGTGCTTGTCTCTGGTGTGTTCCCATGATGACTGACTCATCTTCCAAATATTCTGAAGCTCTCAGTTGAGCATACATTAGGAGGATGTAACAGCTGTTCCTCCAGTTCCCTAACAGACACCAGTACTTGCCTCATGGATGATCAAGGTACGTGATCTGTGCCCAGAAGGAACTAACCCTCCCCTAAGGAGCGGGCTTAGAGAACTGATCATTATTTCTGCGATGAACAACAAAGTCTTAAATTATTTTCAAGATTCTTTTGGAAAGATCTCATTTGAAATCATCAGTAAAGCAAATTATTAATTGACATGGACGCTTCCTATCCTTGTTTGACACCGGATTATTGGTCATAAGCATGTGCCCATTTACTGGTAGCAAGTTACATTTATCAGTAGACTATTGACTCAGGCCACTGTTACAGTCCAGTGAGCCATACCCAGTGAACATAAATGTTCAACTCTGAATGAACAGCATGCTTCACTAACACTCTTTGCTGGAACAAGCTAATTTCATGGTTTATGTGTGACCAGCCACAGCTACACCAAACTCACCGGAGAGTGATCCCAATGATCATTTATGTCAGGTTAGACTAAATTGTTTTCTTTCATGTTTAGCATTTGCTAGGTTTTTTTTTTCTCTCAAGCCTTAACGTGTTCAAGACACTAGGTTTCTCATAACAATGAAATGAAAGACAAAAATTGTGTGTGGTGTGTTCCCCTCAACTAGGAAACACCTTTCATACCGCAGTGAAAAAGTTGTCTTTATTTAAGAAATTTTCCCCCAAATCCCTGTAATGGTTGGCTGGATTATATAGTAGATATCCTCATGCTGTAGATGCTAAAATTCTCAAGCCTTATTCAACACCTAGAATCTTAATGCTATATGTGTTAAATGATTGCAATCAGTCAGAGGCCTTGTGAAGAGTACATTCTTTAAAGTGTTTTTGAAAAGCAATATTTCAGACTTGGGTCTATCACCAAGCTAATAAAGAAAACAGGAAAAAAATTTCAGATTCTGTACACATAATATTTATTTCCATAGGAAAGCTCTATGCTACTTAATATCACACCTTTTCCTCTACTGTAACCTTATTTTTGGTGCCACAGAGGTACAGTTGGTCTCCTTTGTTCTTGTATAACTTCTTTCAACCATTTAAAATCTGGTAATTTGCTATTTTTTCTTCCACGTAGATTCATTTAAAAGTCAAATATACTTGGCATTTACTGAAGTCATAGCTCTTCCTCTTCTTGGAAATTCTCTGCAAGCTTACATTTTATTAATAAAATTCATCTGCAGTAGCATAAAATTCACAATTTCAATTCTGCTTAAGCTTTGAATGACAAATTGTCCCATTATCTCATTTCTTTCTTGCTTCATTTGACTAAACAAATGCCCTACAGTAGGAACATCTACTTGTGAAGAAAAGATTAATCCATCTTTTTAAGAACTCTGCAATATAATCTTTATAATCTCTCACATCAGGGAAAGTAGTGAATACGTCATATCTAGGTTCACCATTCTCTTACAGGCATCATACACATTCACATTTTTGTAAAGCAGGAGGACAGGATCACCTGCTTTCCCTTGCCAAAACCTACCATTTTGTTATTTCAAAATATTTAAGCAACAAATAGAAGACTTCTTGAAAATTTCATATCCTATCTTCCTTTCTTTACATGGTCTTTCTTCTAAATAAAAAGTGGATGTTTCTTAACAGTAGCATTTGGTTCTTAAATTATTTTGGATTTTTTATGTAAAAATTAAAAGACCCACAAAATACCTGGTGTATACCTCCAAGTATATATATTTTTAATTTGACCAAAGAAAATCTCTCTCCTTCCTTCTCTGTTCTCAGATGACTTCATTTGTTACTATTACTTTTGGCATCTATGGGATTTCGAATAAATGCTCCACTTTAGTACCTTGGCTGGAGAGGTGGTTTTCAATCATTGATGTAGCAAATGATGAAACAAAATAGTTTGCCAAAAATAAGCAACTTGTGATGACAGTAATGAGGAAAAAAATTGCAAAAAGATGTGAAGTCTGGGAGCCTCTCTTACCTTTTATTGATGGCTAAAATACACATGGGTCACAAAGTATGTTTCACATCTACCTGATTGTGTAAGATATCCACCCCCTTTTTCATTGATTTATGAGGAAATTTCATCAGCTATCTCATCATTATTTTTTTTAACCTGGTTTTAAATTTTCCCCAAAGTCAGCATAAGAATCACAAACTCCAACCAAATCATTGCTTTTATTTGAGTCCTCCACTGTGACAGCAGTGTGTTGGTGGGGCACTTAATGGAAGCATCAAATTCAGTCAATGGCATTTCTGAGGCCTTATGTAAGCAAGGCACAGAACTAGGTGCCAAGGAGCTAAAAATAAACTCAGTCTTCAGGAGTTACATAATCAGTGTGGGGAAAGAGACAAAATACATGCAAAGGAAATACTGCAAAGCAGCAAATACTGGGTCCAAACAAGAGGTACAGACCCTAAGTCGAATGGGAAGTCAGCGGAGGGGGAGAGCAGTGGGATTCCGGGAAGATGTGGGAGTCCACTTGGAGCTGGTCGCATTTTGAACTAGGTCCTAGAGGGTGGCAGGCATGTGGCCAAATAGAGAGCTTGGGCAACATTATTAAAACTTGACATATGTCTTTTTCTCTCTACGAGAATACAGTGCTATACCAAAATATATAGAATATAGTGTTATATCAAAAGGGCCAAGTCTCTGTTAAAGTTATTGACTTTGGATCAATATGTTATGATCAAGCTGTTATGAACACCAAAAAGGCAGGCCCCACTCCAGTCCCTTTGCCTGAATTTTCCTATTGTGATTTTTTTCCCCTTATTGAAACAAATACTTCACCCACGAGGTCACGTGGGTTCTAGCGTGGGCTCAGCCATAACAACGGCTATGGATTTGAAGAAGTATGATTTTGAACAAAGTGCTTTCACTACTTTGAGCCTGTTTCTCATCTATAAAATCAGAAGGTTAGACTCAAATACCATAAGAGTTCCTTACAACTCTCATATTCTGTGAATTTGGAACCCAAGAGCTTGGGTCCCCAAACTACCTAGACGTGCATCAGAATCACCTGAGGCCTCTGAAAAGTTATAGATTCCAGGGCCTCACCCCAGATTTACCAAATCTAAATTTCTGGGGGTACTAGGAGTCTGTACTTTATAAACCATGCACAAGAGTGAAGGTTGTACAAATGAACTCCAGTGCTGCTTTCTGGATTCTAGCTTGATAAAAGTATAAAGCCTAGAGAAACTAGGGCAGTGAATCCCAAACTTTAGAATGGCTATGCTTCCTAAAGTGCAAACCCCTAGCATTGCCATTTTTATCCTATATTTCACATATCTTGTTATCATGCAGAGGATGAAATTTTTTTCAATGAAACCATTTACTTCAAGAATATGTTCTCATGGCTTTGAGCTCTCATAATTCCTACAGGATGCAACTGTAATCAATTAATAAGTCAATTTATTTAGGAGCAATTTTATTTACTTTCATCTTTTTTTCTCATGTTCTACTTAAATTAGTATTAGTGCTCACTTTTTAAAGGAAAGGCCATACTGGGACTAACAAACTAAATTTGAGCAACCCCACTTTTCTCATTAAAATGCAAAACAGAGATGCTCTAACATGCTTTATTATAAGCTGTCCTCTTTAAAAATCTATAAGGATAGGGCCAGCCCCAGCGACCTAGTGGTTAAGTTCACCACACTCCACTTTGGCGGCCCAGGTTCAGTTCCTGTGCAGGAACAGCGTAGGTGCAGACCTACACTCCTCTGTTTGCGGCTGTGCTGTGCTGGTGGCCCACATACTAAAAAATAGAGGAAGACTGCCATGGATATCAGCTCAGAGTGAATATTCCTCAGCAAAAAAGTAAAAATCTTACAAAAAAGTCTATAACGATAAAAAATAACTTGACTCATTCTGGGATTTTTTCAAGTGGATAATGATATTTCAAGCAGATAAAGCATATTAAAACTAAAATCAATGCAATTAGAGGCCAGCCCCGTGGCTGAGTGGTTAAGTTTGCACACTCCACTTCAGTGGCCCAGGGTTTTCCGGTTTGGATCCTGGGCACGGACATATGCACCGCTCATCAAGCCATGCTGTGGTGGCATCCCACATAGCAGAACTAGAAGGACTTACAGCTAGGATATACAACTATGTACTGGGGCTTTGGGGAGAAAACAAAAACAAAAAAGAGGAAGATTGGCAATAGATATTAGCTCAGGGCCAATCTTCCTCACCAAAAAGCATTAAAAAAAAAATCAATGCAATTAATCAAAAGAATGTCATAAAATAGGAGAGTAGCATTTAAACTCTGCCTCAGTGACAAAAGAGGTAAAACTTTTCAAGCAGTTAAAATGAGGAAAATGTTAATTGAATATAAAAATAAAATAAGTGATCTCATATACTGTGTTAAAAAGAACTGCTAGACATATTTCAAGACATGTTTTTAAATATCTGTAGGAAATTTTAATTCTCTTTTGGATTACAACCTCTACTACAAGATTTGAGATTATAGGATCTCATCCAATGCAAAGGAGCTTCATTACAGTTGACACTTCCTGATAAAACCTCAGATCACTTTCACATTAATTCTCATAAAATTTCCATTTGTGGTTTATTGATGCCTGTTATTACTGATGTACGAGTTTCTCTCTGTAATTTGGTTCATGTGAATATCCAGAGGTTACCATTTACTCCAGATGTATACTTATTCTCTGTAACATGTTTCCTATTATTCTGTTAGGATTTCATTTCTTTTTTGTTTGTTTTCTGACAGGTACACATCACTCCTATTGTTAACGGCATTGTAGGAGAGAGGAGAGACTTAGATTTTTTTAAGGGGAGTAAGTGAAAGGAGAAAGCATCATAATTAAAGATAAGCTGAGATGGTGAGGCAAAGCAAGAACCAAATGAGGGAGAAAATGTAAATGTAGCTAGAATCTGAGACTGCCTCCTGTGCTCCGCCATGTTCAAAAAAAGGATTTACCATATATAGATAGGTTAGGGGAACACATGATCTTAGCTACATTCACATTACGAGTAGAACAGGCTTATTTCATGACAAAAGAGTAAGGTATTGGGGGTTCTGTTAATCTTTGACTAAAATGGAGAAGTTGTGACAATAGGATACCACCACCTTGCCAACATGTAGACACTCTAGAGGACAACCTTGTTTATAACCTTTCTAGGGCCTCAAGAAGGATTATGGCTCACTGAAGTATAGGCTGCTTTGAGAATCCAATTTTGTTTTAGGCTGACGGGAGCAGTGGCAGACAGACAGCCCGAATTCCTACAGAGTAGAGGCATACGCTCACTTATCCTGAGCTGGGAAGGTTCAGAGAAAGATGGAAACATTGCTTCAACCATTGAGTGAGGCCAGGAAGAGTAACGGCAATTTGAGGATACGATCCCAACGTCTCCCATTTCGTGATTTTCGGGGTGTGGGAGTGTACATAGTATTTGGAAAATTTCAATAGGAACATTTCAAAAGTCAAAAATGCCTCAAATTAACCTGCAGTTTTGATGTTTAGAAGTCCTTTATGTTAGAATTTCATGTCAATTTATCTTATATTGTTCTTTTATATCCATTACCTTTAGACGTCAAAAGCTTCCCACGGATCCGGAAACTGTAGGAAGCAGAGTAGTCTGAAGCAGGTTCTTCTCATTTCTCTACTGGATTCTACAAATTCCACAAATTCAAAGACTAAGGTCTAATAGACTGAAAAATGCCCAAAGATATCTGGCGCTAATGCCTGGAAGCTGTTACCTTAGAAGGAAAAGGTGTCTTTGCAGATGTGATTAAACATCTTGAAACGGAGAGATTATCTTGGATTATCCAGGTGGACCCTAAATCCACTCACAGGTGAGAGGGGCAGAGGGCGATCTGACCCTCACAGAAGAGGAGAAGGCGATGTAACGACAGAGGCAGAGACTGCAGTGATGCAGCTCCGAGGCAAGCAAGACGAGGAACGCCACCAGCCGCCAGAAGCGGCAAGGAAGCCTTTGTTCTCTCCTTCGAGCCTCTGGAGGGAGTGCAGATTTACTGACACTTTGATTTCAGTTCCCTGATATTGATTTCCGATTTCTGGCCTCCAGAACAGTGAGAGAAGAAATTGCTGTTCTTAAAAGCCGCTATGTTTGTGGTGATTCATTACAGCAGATGAATGCTCCCCTCTCCCCCACTAAAGATGTTCGCATGGTAATTCCCAGAATCTGTGAATATGTTATCCTAAACAGCTAATCTGAAGGAGATTATCGTTGATTATCTGGATGGGCCCAATATAATCACGAGGGTCCTTACATGAACAAAAAGGAGGCAGGAGAATCAGAACCGGATAGATGGTATCATGAGAAAAACTTGATTAGCCTTTGCAGGCTTTGAAGATGGAGGAAGGGAACATGAGCCAAGGAATGCTGGCGGCTTCTAAGCTGCAAAAGCCAAGAAAAGGAATTCTCTCGTAAAATCTCCAGAAAGGAATGCAGCCCTGCCAACATCTTGATTTTACTCCACTGAGACCCATCTGACCTCCAGAACTGTAAGATAATAAATTGTGGTGTCAAGCCACTAGGTTTGTTGTAATTTGCTACAGTCACAATAGGGACCAATACACTATTCCAGAAGAAAAAGTGAATGTAAAAGTAATCTGAAGACATGCATTTATGCTGAAAAGTCTTCAGAGTATGCAACAAATACATACAAAATATTAATACTGTCCATAATACCCCATCTACATCCCCTGATATCCTGTAGTTTCCTTTTTAAATCTAAGGATGGCATGTATACTATCAGATACAAGTATAACTTTCCTAACCATTAAACACTAAGAACTTTACTAGTTCAATGGGTATTTAATTCAAAGTCAAATGTAAATATTACTAGTTATAAAAACCAATGTACCCTGATAGCTATGGTGGTTAATTTTATGAGCCAACTTGATTGGATCACGGGGTGCCCAAATATTTGGCTAAACGTTCTTTCTCAGTGTGTCTGTGAGGGTGTTTCCAGATGAAGCTAGCATTTGAAATGATGAACTCTAAAGCAGTGTGCCCTCCCCATTGTGGGTGGGCATCATCGAGTCTATTGAGGGCCCGAATATTTCAAAAAGACAAAGGAAGAAAGAAGTCAGCCTCAGCCATTCCCGCCTTATTGCTTGAGCTAAGACATCAATCTTCTTTCTCCTGCCCTTGGCCCTTCTGATGCCCAGAAATAATGGATAAGCTGGACTTCTTTAAAATTAAAAATGTCCGTTCTGTGAAAGACAATATCAAGAGAATGAGAAGACAAGCCACAGACTGGGAGAAAATATTTGCAAAAGACACATCTGATAAAGTACTGTTATTCAAAGTATACAAAGAAGTCTTAAAACTCAACAATATGAAAACAAACAACCTGATTTTAAAAAACGGGCCAAAGACCTTAACAGACATCTCATCGAAGAAGATATACAGATATCAAATAAGCATGTGAAAAGATGCCACATCATATGTCTTCAGGGAAATACAAATTAAAACAAAAATGACATACCACTACACATCTATGAGAATGGCCACAATCCAGAACACCGAAAACACCAAGTGCTGGTGAGGTTATGAAGCAACAGGAACTCTCATTCACTGCCGGTGGGAACGCAAAATGGTATAGCCACTTTCAAAACCTGTTTGGCAATTTCTTACAAAAGTAAACATATTCTTATCATAAAATCCAGCAATCGTGCTCCTTCGTATTTACTCAAAGGAGTTGAAAACTTATATCCACATGAAAACCTGCACCAGGATGTTTATAGCAGCTTTATTCGTAATTGCCCAAGCAGGGAAACAACAAAGAGGTCCTACAGGAGATGAAAGGATAAATTAACTGTGGGACATCCAGACAATGGAATATTTTTCAACAGTAAAAAGAAATGAGCTATCAAGCCGTGAAAAGACATGGAGGAACCTGAAATGCACATTACTAAATGAAAGAAGCCAATCTGAAAAGGCTACATACTGCATGATTCCAACTCTATGACATTCTGGAAAAAGCAAAACTATGGGGACAATAAAAAGATCAGTGATTGCCAGGGGTGGGTAGGGGGGAGAGACAAATATTTTTTAGGGCAGTGAAAGTATTCTGTATGATATTATAATGATGGATATATGTCACTGTACATTTGTCCAAAACCACAGAATGTACAACACCAAGAGGGAATTCTAAGGTAAACTATGGACTTCAGGCAATGATGATGTGCCAATGCAGGTTCATTCTTGATAAAAGCATTATCATTCTGGTGAGGGTTGTTAGTAATGGGGGAGGCTACGTACATGTGAGGACAGGGGGTTATATAGGACATCTCTGTACCTTCCTCTCAATTTTGTTGTAAACCTAAAACTGCTTTAAAAAAATTTAAGTCTTTAAAAGAAATTTAAAAAAGAGTAAACAAAATTACAAGTTTTATTTATACAATAGGCTCTCCAGGAATTAGAAACAAAGATTTCTGCTTGTGTCATGATTTCAAATTTGATATGTTTCCAAAGGCTTGAGCTTGACCATTCAGTTCAAACCACTATCTAAACTTAGACACCAAGCAAAAATATTAGCCATTACTCAAGCAAACACAACATAGGTATACATTTCATTATCAACATCCCGCCTCACAAGATTCTGTAATCTTCTCCTGGTAAGCAGGGCCGGGCAATACAAAAATTTTCCCTATAGATATTTCAATACTTCAATTATAACTGCCAGTTGTCTAACATCTCACAGTAATCAAACATGCAAAATACAAATATATAAATCAAAACCTGTAACCAAATATTAGTTTTCTCTAAGACTAGCTCCCATCTCTAAGTTGCAACATCTTGCTTGGATCTTTAAAAAGTGTGATCTTTTTCCTACCTAGTTTTACTGAAATTAGTATTTGCCTAATACTTATTCATTTATTTATTCAAAATTCCTTCCAACTAATATCAGATCTGTGGCTACTGGGATATTTTAACATTTCTTCTCTATGAATACAGAAGGGGAATGCTATCATTTCCTTTCAGTGAATTTTCTAAACAGTCAGATGCATCTCCAGATCTCCTTATCGTTAGTGTTATTCTTAGGTAATATGACTTTATCCTGTATCCCTCTTGTGGCTCTCTTTAACTTTGCATTATAGATTTCTGTCATAATTCTGTTCATGTCATCATGTCACTGCATAACTGGCCTGCCTCTTTGGAAGATTTTCCAGGCAAGCCACACATTCATCATAGTCAACCATACTCTAATTTCTCAAGACACTGCCAAACATTTCATCAATCTGGGATATGTTAAATACAATAGAGCCAATCCTGTTTTATAAGAAGTTTATTTTTCTAGGTAAAGAGCCACCATGTAAGGTCAATGTTTCGGTACTCAATTAGTAAGAATCATAACATGCTTTTGAAATTCATATTAAACTACTCAGTGCTCCAATGACCTCTTAGATGACATCATGTCATAATAGATTGGAGTTTTCAATTCAGCAATTTGCTTCAATAGTGCTGTCAAAAACCAGCAAGACCGAGGGCATGGTTTTAAGTGGACTCTGAGAATGTTTATCGATGCAACCGACATTGCCATTAAAGTTTCTAAACTTATATTGATAAGCTAGTTGGTACACTATAAGACAAATGCCCTTTTTAAAAAGGATCAGCAAGCACATCAATGCACATTTCATTTCTGATCCTTTTTTCCTTGGGCTGTACTAAATATGGCAGTAAAGGTGAATAAAATTTTAATAATTGGTAGCCATATTATTTTTCAGTGTCATGAGTCAGAGAGGCACAGAAAATAAATTTGGCTAATAAATCACAATCATAGTAACAGATCTAACAGACCTAAAAATCCCCAAAATTTCATCAGTTAAAGGGATCAGCTCATTTAACACTAAAATGTATCTATCCTCAGGCTGAATGACAACATCTGTGAAACAGCAGCCAGCAACATTATGAAGTCAAGAATATCTAATTGAGACAGTGGAAGAAATTATGGCTGTTAGGTCTGAATATTTAAAGAGCCAATGACATCTAATGGCTTACAAGGAGTAAAGTAGGATAGGTTGACTCTTAAGAAAACGATAAACCGTGAGAGGTAAATTCTAGGAGTTCAGAGTAGGTGCTCAGTTAATTTAAAACACTGATTTTGCAGAAGGCAAACATGTATCTGGTAGGAGTGTATAGCTCTTGACTCACCTAAGGTTTGAATCCAAAATACTTGTCTAAAGAGGATGACTCATTCCTATACCTCTGCCAGATCGCTAAACGCAACAAGAGTTCTTTACGAAATTGGCTTTTATAGCCATTTATACTATCAGAAACAAAGGTTGATCTCTGAAGCCCCATCCAGTCCCAGCCTCTTATAGAAAAAAAAAAACAATTTTAGACCTAGAATGCACTTGCAGAATCACTTATTTCAACTCCCTAATACCAGCTGAGGTACAAAAGGGGAGCATGGCTTACTCAAATGTAGCAATTAAGTGATCAAGTTAGGACTATAGAGCCTAGGCGTCTGGGAGCTCAGCTTAGGGCACTTTCCACTTTATTGTCTATTTTGCTGCCTCTATTGATGAAAATAGTCACCAAGATGGAGAGTCAGGTTTCCAGGCTCTTTTTTCCATATATGATTAACTTTCAATTTGCCCTTGCATGAATCACATCTGCCTTTACTAAATTATAATTTTTTAAAAAAGGATAATTGAAATAACGGTCTGAAACAGACATTGACATAGTTCAATCACTGGCGTACGTACCCGAACCACACAATAATGTGCTTGATACTGTAGACTACTTTTCCTCGTAAATATTATGTGTCTAGGTTCAGAACTATTAAGATAGCCTTTATATTGCTAATATAAAGTTAGGGAATTCTCCATGTCATTGACAATTCAGTGGTGGGAGTAGAAAATACTGTCTAGATAAAGTACTAAAGTGCTTGAAATGACTGACTCGATGCAGAATTTATGAGGGAATGCTAAGGTAGCAATTACAGATAAATGGAGTATTAAGGACCAAAGGAAGTAAAACTTGGATTTATTTCTTCCTTGTAAGAGAGAAGCATTGAGATTGTATGGAGCAGGAAGCTTAAACTCAGTGATCCCTGACTACCTGGTTTACAACTAGAGCTAGCTTACAAAGCACAGAAAGGCACGAACATATGAGATTGAAGTATTTTGAGAAAAGAACAAAGCTAAAAGAAGTGGTTGCTTAAAAACAAACAAAGCATCATATAAGATGTGGTAATTAATCACCAACTTATAAGAAAATAAGAGTCATTGAGGTTTCATGAGATCCTGGCCCTAGTTCTGTGAATGGAGTGGAACAAGAAAACAAACAAGAACCAAGAAATTGAGCTTGGCCACGCTGCACAATGGAAAGAGGATCCTTAGTGAAAACAGAGATGGGAGGAGAAACCAGAACATAAATATACAGATAGTCAAGGCCTGCCTACAAAGAGAGAAAGGTGGAAAAGAAGAGAATGAGTTCATTCAAGTCAAGAGGCCTATAAACAATGTGAAAAAGGATTCTGCAAATACACCACAAATTCTAATGAAAAAATAAGCCAATGAATATTTAAATAGGGAAAAAAACCTAAACTGACTAATCTGTCATTCATAAATGGCCTATATCAAACTAGATTGGTGTTCTTAAATGTTAAGCACTAACATTCTAATATAATTCAACTTTCATGGTATTCAGATAAAGATAATTATATAATGAAAAACTTACAATATAAAATAACCTAAAACATCTTTCTCCAGAAGAGCAAAGCCAGGGGGAAAAAAAAGAATTTTAACTAATGAACTTAAATGAAAAGTAACAAGCAATCTTAAGAAAGCAAGGAAATCAAAATAGGACTTGACCATCCCCAAATGGGGAAACACAAAAACAATAAAAGGAGTATAATTTTAGAACGCTGGAATGGTCATAAATTCAGGCACGTTTTTGCTGGATAATACTCAATCCATAAGGATATTAGAACATAAAACTGAATAGTCATATTATGTAGATAATAATGGTCAGAGTTATCCTCCTTGATCTGTAGTAAAGAAAAAAAATGCCTTTTTAAATGTAAAATTTTAACAGTAAAATGAAAATAGATCTGAAAAGAAAAATTAAAAGGTGTACCACATAGCAAGAAGTGCTGCCTTTATTACCATCTAGCTTTGATAAAACGTTTTATAGACTGACACTTGAAAACAGGAATTGAGTACTGCTTTTCTTCTTTTAACTTTCATTCATTTTAATTAATTAATTAATTTTTTCATTTTTATTGAGGTAACATTGTTTTCTAACATTATACAAATTTCAGATACATATCATTATATTTCAACTTCTTCTATAGGCTACCTATGTGGAAGATAAAACAACAACAAACACACACATAGATACAGAGAACAGATCGCTGGTTATCAGAGGGGAAGAGGAGGTAGAGGAGGGCAAAGGGGGTAAACGGGGTCAAGTATATGGCAACGGATGGCAACTAGACTTTTGGTGGTGGTTCATGCGTTTAATTTTAAAGTTAGTCTTTAGACGCCCAAAAAGGTATAAATGATCTTTACTATTCTAGGATATTTGGCTTTCATTTCTTCACAAAGCATTTAGTTTTAGATATATTTGCCTCAAAATATCCACAGATAAGTGAAAGTTCCTACTCCAGACATGGAAAAAAAGAATGCTTGGAGCTCAATCACTCTCTCTCTCTCTCTCACACACACACTCCGCTATTACTGCACGTCAAATAAAATACTGATGCGCCATAATTCCAATACGCAAAATTTTGATCAAACCAGTAACATATACACAATTTGGTCAAAGCTCTGGAGAACTAGGATCAGTACAAATTTAGCACAATCCTCTGCCTCCCTCTAGATGTATACTGTTGCACATGGATCATTGATGTTCAGATGGCCCTACAAGTCAGTCAACCAGCAACAAAAGACAGACACATTTATCTTCAGCATACAGAGCTCTCTAGGACCAGAAAGCAGATGAATACATTTTGCAAAGATTTCAATAACCAGTTAGGCAACAAAATGTTTTCTTTTTATTTAACCCCTATCTTCCCCAGGAACTCAAACTAAACAAAATATCTAGCCCTGAACATTCCAGGCGATCAAAGCTTTACAACCTTTAGTAAACATGTATAACTGTCAACAAACGTGTTGAGCAAATAAAGACTAGAAGGCCACATTTACTTGTAAAGGTGAAACAGCAAGGAGAAAAGAGTCCAAAAGGAGTAATGAGGTGAAACCGTGCAAGGACATTTCCCAAACAGTGCATATGTGTGTTTTGTGTGGAACAGTCTCCAAGAAGTCATAAAATCCTCCTTGCTCAGCCATTTAAAAATCAGAGCATAGAAAGGCACACTTAAAATGCTTAATTATGCCTCTCATTTTTTCCTGAACAATTAATATGGATTTTACACTAATCCATTGGTGGAGAATTCGTAGTTGTTGTTTTTTTTCAATGCAGTTCATAATTAGCATCAAGAAACTTACCGAAGACACCAATATTATCAGGAAAATATTGTCAGGAATTCTTGAGTCCTTAAACTGTGTTTGATCATTTATTTGTAGATAAAAAATATAAAGTGTTGAAACAGCTAATACTGTCTTACAGACTACACTCAAATAACAATAATTTCCCTAAAAATCAGCAAAAAGTCAGATATTTTCTACTTATCTGAGGTCAGCAGAAATGCTTGTTGTAATACTGATTCCTTTATGAAACAGATATGATGGCCTTAAACAAAACTTATATTTCTGGAAGTCTGTTACACTTCTAAAGTATAAACATCCCAATGTATGTTTTAGAATCCAAGGAAATTCCATAGAGTTAAAAAAGAAAAGTTCTTTTAATTCCGTCTTTCACCTGGGGGAAGAAAGAGGGTATTACTGTTTTGGAGAAATATTTCTCTAAAGATCATATGCAGCATCCTAATTGCCTTGGGAGTTTGTTATTTTTAAATAGAGATTTCTGGGCCTCACTTCAAACCTATTTGGGCCCCGCAATACACATTTTACCAAGCTCTTCAGGTGATTCTGGAGTAAGATAAAGCTGGGGAATCACTCACAGGAATAGAGAACTTGAATGAGAAAGCTACAGAAAAAAAGGCATAGATTTTCATTGTTCCAACATTATTGGTACATTATACTCTAATTTTCATGCTACTCATAATAATTCCCTAAGATAAAATAAAAGAGAGTCACGTAGGATTACAATTTCTTAAAACAAAACCAATTATTCTATAGAACTCCATCTCAAAATATGTGTATATATATTTTCTTAAGTGGTCCCTAAGAAGGCCCAGAAGACTGATTTTAATCCAAGGATAACATATTATTTATAAAACAGAAAAGACTGAGCTAAACATTATTTGCTTCTGAAGGCTCAAAGCAAATCCAGAAGGCCTTACCAGTTTCAACCAGTTTGTGCCAATTACTTTTAAAGAGGCAGCTTTAAAACTTTTTTAAAAAATCAACATTTCACAATATATTGTATTTTGTTATTTGCTTATCCATGTTATTCTATGTTGAATAAGGGTTGTTTAAAAGAGTGTTGGACAAGGAACGTGACAATTTGAATTTTTTAAACCTCGTTTATTTTAAAGATCCCTTGCTAATACAAATAATATTCTACATAATTTTGACATACTGTTTTAGTTTGCTTACTTATTTATGGTAGAACAGATGCTCACACTTAATTCATTAAAGGTTTCAGGTTGATCAGATTTATCTGTGTATTTTTAAACAAATAAATCACTTTACTGATGGCTCAATCAATTTTTGCCCACTTATTATTCCATTTTATCACCTACTTAATTTTCGAAATCAATCTTTATTTATAAAAAGCTTGTCCTCTTCACCTTCTGTGTCACAGTGTCATGCTGTAGATTTTGATCCCCATGGAGCAAGGACAGAGCGAGAATCAGGAAGTAGATACAGGGCACAACAGAAAGAGCAGAGACATATCGGAGAGGGGAAGGTGGTATATTAAAATGATCACAACTTTCTTTAAAGAGAAACCTTTCTTATAATTACTAATTCCACAGCTGTACCATTTTTTAAAAAATGAATAAGACTATGTCATTTGGTAATATAATTTATAAACTGGAGCTGGGCACATGATCTCATATCTAAAATCCATAACTACATTTATGATTCACACAATTTTCTTTTATGCAAAAGTAACGCTCTCGTCTCCAGAAATAATCTATCCTCTTTCTGATATTTATTTGGACATTTCAATGTTGAAAGTTGATTTGGAAGTTTAAAACATTACCCCAACCCTTGTTTGTTGTTTAAATTAAATTAAAACCAATAATATACAATTTCTAATACCCATTTATATTTTATTGTATTCATTCATTCCATTAAATATTTATTTTAGCATCTACCATATGCCAGATCCTGATTCACTTGTACTTTTCAAAATTTAATGTACACCTGAATGAGCCCTAAAATGCAGATTCTGATTCAGTATATCTTGACTAGGGCCCAAGATTCTGCACTGCTAACCGATCAGGTGATACTGACCATACTTTGAGCAGCAAGGGTCTAATCTATACCCTAACTTGAAACAAATGAAGGAAGCCACATTGCAATAACACCATCCTATAACAATTTGTGATCTGGCATAGTAGACAGCAGTCAAGAAAGGACTGTAGAAGTTTTAAAATTGCAACAAAAGCTGAGGAATATAATAGGACCCAATTTAAAAAAAAAAGACAATTAACAGTATCAGAACACAATGACTGGTGCCAAAGTCAGAAAGAAAAATATGATACAGAGAGCATTCTATACTGCAAGGATTGACAGCTTATTGCTAGATGAGATAACTGACTGCTGTAGCAGGAATTTTAAAAATTTAAGGAGAGAAGGAGGGAGCTTGGCTAATCTCAAAGGCAATCAATGAATACTTGGTGAAGAGCCACAGATCTCATGACACTGTACTCTCAAGCTAAAAGACAATCTCTCTAATAATCACCTCTGGCTGTTGGCTTAATGAGAACTGTGCTGTATTCACATGAAGGTTGGCCAAAAAACCGCCCTAAGATCAACTAAGGAATATTTTCCCAAGTGGGCAGAGAACACACGTAGAAAAGCAAAATGGACTTTGCTGTAACAGATTATAGAAAACAAGCACCACACCCCTTTCCTAGGTTTCCAAAGGAGTCACTGTGGACTTTTGGGTATAGATTAAAAGGAATTAGATATACAAAGAGAAATTTGTTCCAAGAAGAGTAACACACACACACACGTTTATTCTCTGTGGGTTTACGCTTACTCTTATGTGGACCTAATTGAGTAGTCATTTGAACCATTTCATTATGAATAAACTGGCATTAACACTCTAATTATGCTCTTGGATATTACTTTGTTCCCATGTAAGATGACCTGACTTTCAATCAGAAATCACAGCAGAGGAAAATAAGGTACATATTATCTTTGTTATAATGATAAAAATTTTCACTTCTCCTACACTCGTCCAGAGAATACATACTTCTGTTTATTCTAGACTAATTACAGACTCATTACTATGCTCCTCTGCCAAAGCTTCCTCTCAGACCACCAACGTCTAGCATTTCACTTTCATCTCTATTTTCATCTTTGAATATTATAGGGCATATGCCATTTGTCTTGGGAAAAATCAGAAGCATCTAGATGAAGCCAAGAATTTCTGTATCATCATTCCCCATAATATATGCAGCTAAGCTGAAATAGGTCTGCTGTATTTCCTGATTGCCTCAATTTAAGGTAATTTGTGTTGAACTGTGATTCACGAGTTGTTGAAAACTAATCAATATACTGCCTAGTTTCAAACAAAAATCTAAAACAAAGCCATTTATGAAAAATAACTGAAATGAAAAGGCTAAGATTTCCACTGCAGCATATTATTTTAATTTAAATGATCCTTTGTGACTGATTTGCAGGTGGTAATGACTTGCAAATTAAGTTGTCAGGAAACTGGGCTGCTGTGACCCAGTGACCAGGCTTTCAGAGAGCTTACAATGAACACTGCATTTTGAAGCTTCAGACTTTATTGCTTGTGTCCAGGGTGAGAATGCTTCTTTGCAGGCTTATCCAAGAACAGCACTAATGAATATTGTCGGTCTACCATTTTGTAGTTAGAGAACAAGAGGTTAACATCTCTGCCTCAACACTAATTGACTGGTTAAAGTGCTTGACCAGGGGATTTCTTTATCTTTTCAGTGTCTTCTCTGTAAAACAGATTACTTCCTTTTAACACCAACTCTACTTAACACCACAGCAATGCTCTGTTTGAATCGAAACCCAATGGAAAATTTCAATTTACATGAAAACGGCACACCTCTGGGGTCAATTCATCTTTCAACTTCACACAGAGGTTCATTCAGTCATAAATGTGTAAGATGATTCAAGCAAGCCAAGAGTCTTTGAAGAATTGAGCCAAAAAAAAAAAAAAAGGAGATAATCCAGTCTAAAAGAATGAAGAATGTGGTAACTCAGATGTTACTTGTAGATTCTACAGCAGCTGACACATTTCCTTTTTAAATAACTTCCATCTAGGAATAGCTACAGCTTTCACTGACAGGCTTTTCCTAATTGCGTGATTTACTGGACAGCAAATTTATCACGTGTACATTTCATCTTGGAGGACTGGTCTACCATTCTTGCTGCTCCTAAATGTAAATGTTCACATGTGAAAGCAACCAATGGAGCTGCGGAAAGGGCGAAGGGACTGGGACATGACCATTGTTGAGCAGGATCTACTAAGCGCACAGTGTTACAAGCTTTACTTACTTTAAATTTCCTGCAATTATAATTATTACTCACATGCATTTTTCAGCTGGTTTTGAAGTTATATAGCCATTAAGTATTGACACTGTGGTCAACCCCAGCTCTGTCCCATTCAAGTCAATCGTCACTTCCTTCAGAAACTTCCTTAACACCATCATGCCTGCTACCACTGTGGTTGTTTGCAGAAATCCTCCTAGGTGTTAAAGTACTTTGCATCTTTCTGTGTTTCCAGGTTTTTTTCAACTGTCTGTTTATACATGTCTCCCACACTAGACTTGTACTCTGGGAAAGCAAGGCTATGTCTTATTTGTCCCTAGTGGGTCTAGCACGGCGTCTGACATACAGCAGGTTCTCAGGAAATGTTTGTTGAATAATGACCAAATGACTTAAAAATCTATGATATTTTAAACTATCTTATAGTATCTTGATCTCCCAACCCCACTCAATCAGAAGTCATCTCTCCTTTTTCTGATCTTGCCAAGCAGCTTGTCGTCTCTGAAGGCACTTACTGCTTCTGGCCTAATAGTATAGTTATTTTGCATTTGTCATATTTTCTCTACCATAACATACACTCTATGAGGGAGTATTGTCCATATTTCCCTAGCAACCAACCACAATGGCTCACTAATGATAGCCTTCTTTGTATGTTTATTGAACACCTTCTCTGTCCTAGTTGCTTTGTTAGGTACTAGGTAGGGGCAACTCAGTCAAATGGGACATGGTCCTTCCTCTCAAGGGGATCATAGTCCAGCCACAGTAGTCTAGTTACAATCGAGTGTGAAAAATACTATGAATCACACATGAGCAGAGTGTTATGGAAGCATACAGGAACAAGCATGTCTGCTTTCACAGAGGAGGTACTATTTAAAAGAAGGTTTATCTGTGGCAGTGCAGCAGGTTGATACAACTTCGGCATCATCCTGTAACAAAGAACTTTGAAAACAGTTTAAAATGGAATAGAATTTACTGTTCTCAAACACCATCCCCTCCTCTAGCAACAAAATCGCCGCAGGTGTTTTATGCAATCATGAATCAAGACTGATGAGTGCGCGTGCAAGTTTAGGTTCAAATCTCATTTCAACTCCTAACTCTTTTTGACCTTGAGAAAATTACTTAATCTGAGTTTCAATGTTCTAATCAGGGCAAAATGAAGATAACTACCCATTTGAGTTGGAAAATGTATATAAAGCCCC
The DNA here is from genome assembly GCF_041296265.1 of Equus caballus. Classification (NCBI taxonomy): domain Eukaryota; kingdom Metazoa; phylum Chordata; class Mammalia; order Perissodactyla; family Equidae; genus Equus; species Equus caballus. The sequence goes on from NC_091715.1 coordinate 95,324,958, forward strand.
TTAAATGGCGCATATGCTTAATGCCTAATAGGTCCTCAATAAATATTAGTTGTTCTAGCAAATTCAGAAGGAGGAGACATTACCTTTTGGAGAGTAACTTCTATATTCCATAATGAAAACTCTGCTTTTCCAACTTATTTTCCTGCCAATGTTCTAGCCTTAAATCAAAGATACTAGTGTTTTCTTTGCCTGTTAACTCTGCAGGCTAGAAGATATCTGTTACATTTTGATCGCCTAATTTATATATTCTTTCATTCAGTGACTACTTATTATTCACAGATTTATTCAGCATTTACTAACATGCATAATTAAATGTTAATGCTGAGCAAAATACAGAGATGCAAATGTTAGTGGCTCTACTTATAATTCTGTCAGAGAAATATGACATGGTAAATAGATAACTAATTATAATTCAAGGGAGTGGGTATGAAGTGATCTATGCATGATAAGGTCAACATGGGCCATGAGAGTTCCAGAAGAGGGAAAGAGTGACAACATTGGGAGTCATCAATGCAAAGCTTCTTGGAGGAGTTTGTATCTTAAAGTTTTAGTAGCTTTGAATAAATGAGGTAGGTGGGCCTGATTTTCAAGTTTTCCAGGTAGATAGAATGGTATGAACTATACAGCACCACGGATAAGAGCAGGATCTTTGGGATTAGAAGGAATTAGGTTGGAAACCTGGTTCTAGCACTTACTAGTTATGTAGCACTGAGTAAATTCTTAACTTCTTCAAAGCTCATGACTTTCATGTGTAATATGGGGATATGAAGGGCACCCACCTCATAGAGTTGTTGTGAAGATTAAATGTGATAGTCATGAAAAGCACTTTGCACATGATAAATGTTTAATAAATACCAGTTATTATTATGAACAAAGGTGCAGATATGAAATTCCACACACATACCTGGAGTGAGTAAATTAGTTCTGTCAAAATGCAAGGTTCATATATTAAGTATAGATAAAAAAATCTAGAAAGGTTGGTAAAGGCTAGTTTGTGAGGGTTTTGATTTAATGTCAGGCTAAGGAATTTAGATTCCATTAAAAAATGTTTTATTTAAAATGTCCCATCTCCAGTTCAAATCCATTTATTTCTCTTCCAGCCTCAGTAGTAAAAAGAGATACAATTTGAGGAAGGGGAAGCAAGCGATTTCAAGTCTACAGTAACAATCCAGTGCAGTACTAGGGTGCAATATTATTCTGATGGTCTTACTCATGAGTTTTATAAAATTCATTAATCAATAGACACATTGTAAAGACGTCCTTCTTGCCCTACTCTACAAAATACGTGTAAACTCTGTCCATTTTTACCTGCTTTCTGCTAGACTGAGGGATTTCTTGATCTGGTTAATATGGTGCTGTAGACTGATGGTAATTCCTTTTGAAGCACTTAAGGCGTCAACACAACACTCGTTTGATTCTTCAAGCACCATTAAATTAAACCCCTAACAGCACTATAAAGCGTTAGTAGCACATGTAATTATAAGTCTTTGGTGTTTATCAGTGGGACACTATCTTAAAATGGACAACCACCCAAGTGATGGCGTTCCTCTCCCATCTAATCAAGACAGGAAACTGCTCAGGTGATGTATAGCTAAGTATGTCACTTTCTACACTGCTGAAACTGGAGGAGAGTATGCTAGAGATCCTCAGTGGCGTTCAACACTCTGTATACCAATTATACCTGCGGTAGCATGAAATCTAAGAGACTAAGGAAAACGCTTTTGGAGCGAAGCTGGTAAATTCTGATCAGTAAAGTACCAAGTTTCTATATTAAAAAAAATCCCAGTATTTTATGATAAATATTCATAAGAGGAATAGATAAACTTCTGCAGGATAGTGTGATTTTAATTGTAAATTCCTTTGTTGACTGATTTAAAGCTTAGCTTATTTCTAACTCTACAAGATGAGGATGTTTTAAATACAATGAAATCACAAATAGCTCTAAATATAGAAGTCATGTTACACAGTAATATTTACCAGCACTGCTAACATTTGGCATTCACTGTAATTTCTAGACATCTCTGATGAGAATCTGAATCATATATTCACTATATGAAGTCTGAGAAATCTGAAATGGATGGTTACTAAAATACATGTGGTGATTTATATGTCGGGTTATATAGTTGTGCATGTTATATTTATATTCAATTAGCCTGCATCTCATGCAATGTAATATGGACCATCAAATCTTCAAGAGAAGAGTCATTTCTTCGAATTCATTGTTCTGCTATAAAGAGTTTGCCTTAACTGTTTTAATAATGAAGTAGTTAAATGTTGAATGATTCTTTTGACTAAATGAAAAATCTCTCAATTCTTATAACTCTTACCTTTTTACTGTATGGATACTCATCTAAACATGTATTGGCATAAATTAACTGTCAATAACAAACTCAAAGGTCATCTGACATGCTATATGACATATGACTGCCAGCAGACAAAATCAGCAAACTGTTTTTCAACAGGAATTTAGTAGAGAAGGGGATGGGAGTGGTACAGATTCATCGGGAAGCGACTACAGAGGGAACCAGAAGTGACTTGCCAAGAAAAGAGAAAAAGAAGCATTAAAAACAACCACCACCACCACCAAAACAACACACAGAGAGAGGAAAGATGGCAGCAGATGGAAGAAAAAAGAAGTGTGCACTCACATAAACACACACACACCAATAATTTCTCCTCTTTTCTACTATTAAGACATGAAATCTGAGCAAAATATTTCATCATGGCTTAGAAAGAGAAGAGGACACCTGAGGGCATACGACAAAGGATGGAGTAGCTACTGGCGTCGGGAAAGGCTGGAGGTGATAGCCAGACCTGAGTTCCAAGATAAAGGAAATGTGAAGGAGGCCAGTGGAGAAAACGACTCAAGGAGATGTGCTACATCCTTCAGCCCCTGAAAAGGAAATGCTGTATGATATTTATTATGAGCAGAAGCTTTAGAAGCAAATAAGCAAGAGTAAGAACCCAAGCTTTACCATTTATTGGTTCTATGACTTTGAGTTAGGTAAAGTCTAAGTTTCTTTATGAGTAAAATAGTGGGATCTATTTTACACACTACCTCATCCATAGTAACTGACCAACAAATAGAAGCTACAATTATTGTGCGTGAAATTGAAGGACATGCACAAGTGAATTTTGCCTCCAGAAATTACGTCCTGGTAACTAAGTTCCTACACCAATCACTTTGTGGTAAGTATGCTAACACTTTCAAGTATTTGTGAATATGTTGGAAGGGCAAAATGCATGAGCGCTCTTCCATAATCTAATTACCCTGGAAACTCATTAGCTGGGAAAGTTCAACTGACATAGGCTCAAATACAGACAACCTTCAACAAAATTAGTAAGAAGCTGAATCCACACATGCTTTACGTAACTCCATCCAAAAACTTTACATCATCTTTCACTTACAATTATTTTAAATCAGGAGTAACATGGTAAACTATACTTAGCAGCTTAGAAACTATATTTAGGAGCATAGAAACTAAGAATGGTGGATACACAAATTTAAAAAAAACACATAAAACCTTGGATTTATTCTTATATGAAGACAATTGTAGTCCGAAATATGTGTCCATTTCATACAGAAAAAATTACTTGCTATTGTGTAAATTCAGTGTTTCATAAAACTAACAGGGAGTTTACTGTAAGAAATAATGTTAAAGAACTCATCTTTCACAAAAGAAAACAAAAACTCAGTGATAAAATTCTAGGCACTCTCCTTAACTTTAGAAACAAACAAAAATACTTATCTATTATTTTTAAATATTTCTTTGGAACTTGTTGGTAACGTAGTAAGAAATAAAAGGAAATAAGTGGGATAAATGTTGGTAAGAAAGGAGTATATCATTCAATAATGACATCATAATATACCAAGAAAATCAAATAGATTGTGTTTCAAAAGTATCAGAAATTATACAATAATTTTTAAAAGTGGTCAGGTTTCTGGTTCTGCAAGTAAGGAGCTTGCAAATCACAACTATGTCCTAACAAGTAAAAAGCTGAATGGACTGAAAAATCAACAATTCTTCTTGGATCCATAAGAGAGAGGAGGACACAGGGCAAACCACAGCCTTCAAGGTTGGAGAGACAGGTAAATACAGGGACTCTCGGTTTACCACAGCAGAGAGACACCTGTGGAAACCATCTTGGGAACCCAAGCTTGAGTAGGAAAACCTAAAATGTAATTCACAAATTGCTGAAGACTCAGTGCAGACAATCCTGAGACTTAAAAACTCCATTTGGGTGGGGGGGCTGGCCCGGTGGCACAGCGATTAAGTTCATGCACTCCGCTTCAGTGGCCCGAGGTTCACAGGTCCAGATGCCAGGCGTGGACCTAGCACCGCTTGTCAGGCCACACCACGGCAGCATCCCACATAAAATAGAGGAAGATTGGCACAGGTGTTAGCTCAGGTACCATCCTCCTTAAGCAAAAAGAGAAAGACTGGTTACAGATGTTAGCTCAGGCTCAATCTTCTCCACAAAAGAAAAAAAAACCTCCAAATGGACCCTGTCAGAGGGGGCCCCACAATATTGTGAGATATATCTCCAGGGGCTCAACCAGATTCCCACAGTAAATATCAGAGAAAAATCCTCCCTGGTTTTCAGCAGGGGAAATGGAAAAATAATTTTGAAATACTCTAGACCACTCTCTTCTTATTAGCAATGCCCGCCTTCAGAAGAAGCTAGTTAACCAGAGCCTAACCTGCTGGGGTAGAATCAGAAGGGGGAAGGGAAACACCCAATGCCAGCCAGCTCCAGCCTCCCATATCAGAGAAGGAAAATATCCAATTCCAGCCCACTCTAACCATCCTCTTCCACTTAAGGGGGAAAAAGCCAGAAATACTTGTGAAGCTTACAGTTCAGAGGCATAGGCTCACAAAAAAAATTGAGACCTAATTATGGGATTATAGAAAACTCCCTCTTACCCCCATACTGCACCACTACATTACTAAAGGCCTATTCACAGCAGGTCTATCTATCTAGCACGACTATCAAGAAAAAATTAAAAGGCGTACCAAATGGCCAAAAAAAAAATTTGAAGAGACAGAGCAACCATCAGAACCAGACACGACAGAGATGTTGAAACTATCAGACCAGGAATTTAAAACAACTATGTAGAATATGCTAAGGGCTCTAATGAATAAAGTAGACAGCATGTAAGAACACATGGCCAATGTTGGCAGACAGATGAAAATTCGAAGAAAGAACCAAAAAGAAATGCTAGAGACAAAAACACTGTAACAGAAATGAAAAATGCATTTGATGAGCTTATTAGTAGACTAGACAAAGCTGAAGAATCTCTGAGCTAGAGGATGTATCAGTAGAATACTCTGAAAAACAAAGAGAACAAAGTGAGAAAAACAGAACGGAATATCCAAGAACTATGGGATAACTACAAAAGCTGTAACATATGCGTAATGGGAATATCAGAGGGTGAAGAAAGAGAGAAAGGAACAGAAGAAATAATCTGAAATAATAACAACTGAGAATTTCCCCAAATTAACGTCAGACAAACCACAGATCCAGGAAGCTCAGAGACCACCAAGTGAGAAAAACGCCAAAAAAAAAAAAAAAACCCAAAACAAAAAACCTACACCCTGGCATACAACTTTTAAATTACAGAATGTCAAGATAAAGAAAAAATCCTGAAGAAGCCAGAGGTAAAAAACACTTCACATATAAAGGAACAAAGATAAGAATTACAGTTGCCTCTCTGTATCCTTGGGTTCCACATTCGAAGATTCAGCCAACTGTAGAGCAAGAGGCCTACAATGGTTGTATCTGTACTAAACATGCACAGACTTTTTTTTCTTGTCATTAATCCCTAAATAATACAGTATAACCACTATTTACATGGCATTTCTATTGTATTAAGTATTATAAGTAATCTAGAGATGATTTAAAGTATATGGGAGGATGTGTATAGGATATGCAAAATACCATTTTACATAAGGGACTTGAGCATCCATGGATTTGGGTATCTGAGGGCATGGTCATGGAACCAATCCCCCATGGATACCAAGGGAAAACTGTACATCTGACTTCTCCTCAGAAACCATGCAAATAGGAAGAGAGGGGAATGAAATATTAAAGTGTAGAGAGAAAAACCCCACCAACTCACAATTCTGTACCCTGTAAAACTATCCTTGAAAAGTGGAGAAGAAATACTTTCTACAACAAACAAAAATTGAGGGAATTTGTTGCCTGTAGACCTGCCTTGCAAGAGATGTTAAAAGTTCTTGAGAGAGAAAGAAAATAACACAGGTCAGAAACTCAGATGTATAAAAAGAAAGGAAGAGCATCAAAGAATGAATAGGTGAAAGTAAAATAAATCCTTTTCATTTTCTTATTTTTAATTGACTTAACAGATAATTTGCTCAAAATAACAGCAACAATGTATTTCATTATTTATATTTATGTATACATATAAATGCATATGTATGCTTACAAGTGAAATAAATGACAGCAGTGATATAATGGATGGGAGAAAGAAATTAGGACTGTTTTGTTATTATAAGGTACTCATGCTACTCATGAAGTAATATAGTGTTACCTGAAAGTGGAGTTGAATTAGATGTAAATGTACAATGGAAACTCTAGGGTAGCCACTAAAAAAAGTAAAAAAATAAATATAAATGATATACTAAGAAAGGAGAGAAAATAGAATCATGAAATTCTCAATTAATACCACAAAAGGCAAAAAAAGAGTGGAAGATAAAATTAGGAACAAAGAACATGGCCAACAAATAAAAAACAGTAATAAATATGGTCAGTATTAATCCAACTATATCAATAATCACTTTGAATGTCAGTGGTGTAAATGCACAAATTAAATGAGAGGATTGTAAGACCGGATCAAAAAATATGATGCAAAATGTCTACAAGAAATCCACTTTAAATATAAAGACACATAGATTAAAAGGAAATGGATGGAGAAAAATATACCACGGTAACACTAATCAAAAGAAAGCATGAGTAGCTATATTAATTTCAGACAGAGCAGACTTCAAAGTAAAGAGAATTATCAGGGACAAAGAAGGTCATTACATAAGGATGAAGGGGTCAATTTACAAATAAGAAATGACAATTCTTAATGTGTATGCACCTAACAACACAGTGTCAAGCTACGTTCACACAAAAGTGATGGAACAACAAAGAGAAATAGATGACTCCATTATCATAGTTGGAGATTCAACAACCCTCTCTCAGAAATGGACAGATTCAGCAGGCAGAAAATCAGTAAGTACATAGTTGAACTCCACAGCACAATCAACCAACTGGATATAATTGACATCTAGAGACTACTTCATCCAACAACAGCAAAACATATATTTTTCTCAAGCTCACATCAGATATTCACCTAGACAGACTACATTCTGGGCCAAACAAACACACCTTAACAAATTCAAAAGAAGAGAAATCATACAATGTCTACCCTCAAACCACAATAGAATTAAACTAGAAATCATTAACAAAAAGATAACTGGAAAATTCCAAAATTGTCAAGATTAAATAACACACAGGGTCAAAGAAAAAATCTCAATGGAAATTAAAAAGTATTTTGAACTAAATGAAAATGAAAATACAACTTACCAAACATAAAAATTTGTGGGATGCAGTGAACACAGTGCTTAGAAGGAAATTTATAGCAGTGAATGCGTACATTAGAAAAGAATAACCTAAGTTTCTGCCTTAGGAAACTAGAAGACAAGCAAATTAAATCCAAAGCAAGCAGAGGAAAATAAATTAAATAATAAGAATTAGAGAAGAAATCAATGAAATTGAAAACAGGAAAACAATAGAGAAAAATCAACAAAACCAAAAACTGGTTCTTTGAAAAGATCAATAAATCAATGAGCCTCTAGCCAGTCTAACTAACAAAAAAGAGATAAGACACAAATTACCAACAGCAGAAATGGAACAGAGGCCATTACTACAGATCCCATGGACTTTTAAAGACTTTTAAGAGAATAGTCCAAATAACTCTACACTCACAACTTTGATAATCTAGATGAAATTTAGTAATTCTTTGAAAGACGCAATCTGCTAAAACTCACACAAGAAAGAGATAATCTGAATAGGCCTATATCTATTAATGAAACTGAATCAATAAACAACAAACTTCCAAGACAGAAACTACCACACCCAGATGAATTCACTAGTGAATTCTACCAAATATTTAAGTAAGAAAATATTCCAATTCTCTATAATCTCTTTCAGAGGATAAAAGCAGAGGGAATAACTCCTAACTCATTCTATGAGGCCAGCATTACCCCGACATCAAAACTAGACAAGGACACTACAAGAAAAGAGTACTACAGACCAATATCTCATGAACATAGATGCAAAAGTCCTCCACAAAATTTTAGCAATTTAATCCAAAAAAGTATAAAAAGAATTATGCATCATAGCCAAATGGGATTTACCCAGGTATGGAAGCCAGTTCAACATTTGAAAATTAATTAATATAATCCATCAAATCAACACACTAAAAAAAAAAAATCACATGATCATATCAATAGAGGTAGAAAAAGCATTTGATAAAATTCAACAGGCATTCTTGATAAAAGCTTTCAGCAAATTAGGAATAGAGGGGAAGTTCCTCAATTTGATAAAGACTATTTTTAAAAACCCTATAGCTAACACAATACATGATAGTGAGAAAGTTGATGTTATCCACTAAGATCAGGAACAAGGCAAGGCTGTTCCCCCTCACCACTCCTTTTCAACATCATACTGGAAGTCCTTGCTAATGCAATAAGGCAAGAAAAGGAAATAAAAGTTACACAGATTGGGAAGGAAGATATAAAACAGTCTGTGTTTGCTGGCGACATGATCAAAGAATCAACAAAAAAAACCCTCCTGGAACTAATAAGCAATTACAGCAAGATTGTAAGATGCAAGATTAACATACAAAAGTGAATTGCTTTCCTCTATATCAACAATGAAGAAGTGGAGTTTGAAATTAAAACACAGTATGATTTACATTAGCACCCAAAAAAGTGAAATACATAGGAATAAATCTAACAAAATATATACAACATCTACATGAGGAAAACTACAAAACTCTGACAACTGAAATCAAAAGAAGAACTAAATAAATGAAGAGATGTTCCATGTTCATGGATAAGAAGACAATATTGTCAAGATTTCCATTCTTCCCAATTTGATCTATAGATTTAATGCAACTTCAATGAAAATTCCAGCAAGTTATTTTATGGATATTGACAAACTGATTCTAAATTTTATATGGAGAGGCAAAAGATCCAGACCAGCCAACACAATATTCAGTTGGAAGAAAAAAGCTAGAGAACTGATGCTATATCACTTCAAGACTTACTGTAAAGCTGCAATCATCAAGACAGTGTGCTATCAGTTAAAGACAAGACAAATAGATCAATGGAACAGAAAAGAGCCCAGAACTAGATCCCCCATAAAGAGTCAACTGATCTTTGACAAATGAGCAAAGGCAATATAATGGAGCAAAGATAGTCTCTTTAATAAATGGTGCTAATAATAAATTAGGCAATAAATGGAACAACTGCACACACACTCTTCACAAAAATGAACTCAAAATGGATCACATACTTAGTGTAAAATCCAAAACTATAAAACGCTACAAGATAATATAGGACAAAACCTAGATGACCTTTGGTATGGTGATACCTTTTTAGATATAAAACCAAAGACAGGGTTCATGAAAAATAATTGATAAGGTGTATTTCATTAAAATTAAAAGCTTCTGCTCTGTTCTGCAAAAGACAACATCAAGAGAATAAGAAAAGCTACAGACTGGGAGAAAATATTTGCAGAAGGCACATCTGATAAAGTACTCCATTATGAGCTTCAGGATAAATTTCACCACTCTACTTTTTATGCTATACCTGCCATGAACTAAGCCCTGATTCTCTCTCCAAAGTAAACTTTGATACTCTTTATATTGTATTTCATTTCATTTTTAGAAAGGGAAATCATACATTACGTTAATCAAGATATGGCCACGCATATTTCTAAAGTCAAATAGTCCTATGAGGCTTATGAAAAAAGTCAGCCCGCCCCTCCATCATCCCTGCCACTTTAGCCATATTTCCATGCCACAGGAACTCACTGGCCCTGAAGGCAGTGTAGTGTAGGGGAAAGAGCGCCATCTGCAGTACGAGATAAGGGGGGAAGGGTATTAACATTTCTCTTCCCCTTCTATTTTTTAAACACGAAGAACCAGGTTTGGGCGGGAAAGGGTATGAACTCTGGTTTGAACTCTTTGAGTTGGAGGTGTCTGTGGAACTTCCAAGCAGAGATGCTCAGTGTTCATTTGAAAAGTATGGATCAGGAGCTCAGGAGAAAGGCCTGGCTGAAGATATGGATTATAGATGAAAACTGAGAACAGGGAGTGAGTCAGTACCCTCAGCAAGGGATACAGATTGAAAACTGGGGATAGAACCTTCAGGAAGCCAAGATGTGCAGGACTTTAGCAGGGAGGAATATGGAACTGAAAGCAAGGCTACAGCCTTGCACCGATATTACAACACATCTCTCTGTACATTCTTTACACAGAACTGAAGTCCCATGCAAGGACAGTTTCCAAACCCGGTTTGCAAATATTTGATATTTATTTTTATTGCATGAAAACATTGACTAGGTTAAAAGGTCAAATAGTACAAGGCTCATAACTAGTGTAAGTAGCGCCTTGCCTCTCCATCCCATTTTCTGCTCCTTGGACATAAACCTGTGAAACACCTTTGCCTGTATCTTCTAGTATTCGCCTCCATATTTATGAATAACATGCTAAATACTGCAAGTTCCTGATTGTTCATTTTTTGATATCTTATCATTTTGTGCTACGGATAATGAGAATTTAGCTATCATACACATACTCTCCCCACTACCATACTCCCACACACACTCACACCCCGTCTCCATTTCTTCCCAATATAGATATATCACAATTATTGGTTAAACAATAGTCGGTGTTTATCCATCATGACTATGTAAGTACTGTTCACAGCTCAGCCATGTGGTGTATTACAATTACATTTCCTTCTTTTTTACAGCACTTTATTTCCCCTGTAGGTAACAATGGCCTCAATTATTCATTTGCCTGAATTATTATGTATCCAGTGTCTGACATAAAAGTAAATATTATTTCAATACATTCAATGCATGACATTATCTATCAATTTTCTCCTCCCTTTGTGGTCAACCTTCCAGAAGTCTCTGTCCTGTCCTCCTCATCCAATCTGGACTGATTGTTCTCTAGATCCATATTACAGCTGGCATCCTGGAATGTGCCTTCACTGCCATTCTGGGAATTGCTTCAGACTTTCTTTCTTTTTCTTTTTTTTTTTTTTTGAGGACGTTTAGCCCTGAGGTAACATCTGCCACCAGTCCTCCTCTTTTTGCTGAGGAAGATTGGCCCTGTGCTAATATCCGTGCCCATCTTCCTCTATATATGTGGAAGACCTGCCACAGCGTGGCTCAATAAGCAGTACACAGGTCCACTCTTGGGATCCGAACCTGTGAACTCTGGGTCACTGAAGTGGAGCACGCAGATTTAACCGCTGCACCACTGGGCTGGCCCCTGCTTTTGACTTTCTACTGTGTTAGAGCTTCTACGCCCTGCTCCTATGCCCTGTAGACCACGGTTTCCCCTTTCCTGGCTTACTTCCTCATTTAGATGAAGCACATCTTCCAGAAGCTTCCTGAGAAAGAGAGAATGGGACACATTTTATGGATGAAAACATATTTTTTCCTACTCTTATGTTTGAAAAGAAATCTTCTATGAGAATTTTGAAGGCATTAGCTATTGTCTTTAAGGTTCTAGTCCTGAGAAATCTTAACACCATTCTGATTCCTAATCCTTTTCTTTTAGTCTGCACGTATGCTCCCTCTCTCTTTCTCTCTTATTCTATTTTCTCCTACGTGAAGACTTTTAGGATATTTTTCTTCATCCCAGTCTTCTTAAATTCCATAAGGTATGACTCCTCTGAACTGGATTCATTGTGCAAGCTATTTGCTAGTCCCTTTCAATCTGGAAAGGAAATTCTCTTTCAGCTCTGTGAAATTTTCCTGTATTATTAAAAATAAATTTGTTTACTCCATTTCCTCCTTTCTCTTTTTCTGGGGCCATTATTATCAGAACGTGTGTCTTGTGAATTGATCCTCTAATTTTCTTATATTTTCTCTACAATTTACTATTTCTCTATCTTTTTACTTTTCTGGGAGATATCCTCAAATTTGCTGTCTGATCCTTCTACTGATTAGGTTTTTAAATGATAGCTATATTTTCTATTCCCAAGAACGCTTTTATACTCCGTTGGTTTCTTTTTGTATTGTGGTAACATTGGTTTATAACATTATATAAATTTCAGGTTTACATCATTATATTTCGACTTCTGTGTACATTACATCATGTTCACCACCCAAAGACTAATTATAATCCATCACCGCACACAAGTGCCTTATCACCCCTTTCGCCCTCCTCCCTCTTCCCTTCCCCTATGGTATCCAACAATCAATCTCTGTCTCTATGTGATTGTTTGTTATTGTTTTTATCTTCTACTTATGAGTGAGATCATATGGTATTTGACTTTCTCCCTCTGACTTATTTCACTTTGCATAATACCCTCAAGGTCCATCCATGTTGTCACAAATGGCCAGATTTTATCGTTTCTTATGGTTGAGCAGTATTGCATTGTGTATATATACCACATCTTCTTTATCCATTCATCCCTTTATGGGCACCTAGATTGCTTCCAAGTCTTGGCTATTGTGAATAATGCTGCAATGAACATAGGGCTGCATGTATGTTTATGCATTCGTGTTTTCAAGTTCTTTGGATAAACACCCAGCAGTGGAATACATGGATCATATTGTAGATCTATTCTTAATTTTTTAAGCAATCTCCCTACTGTTTTCCATAGTGGCTATACCAGTTTGCACTCTCACCAGCAGTGTATGAGGGTTCCCTTCTCTCCACATCCTCTCCAACACTTCTTCTTTCCTGTCTTATTAATTATAGCCATTCAGACAGGAGAGAGGTGATATTTTACTGTAGTTTTGATTTGCATTTCCCTGATAGTTAATAATGTTGAACATCTTTTCACGTGCCTGTTGGTCATCTGTATATCTTCTTTGGAGAAGTGTCTGTTCACACCTTTTGCCCATTTTTTAATTTGGTTGTTAGTTTTTTGTTGTTGTTGAGATGTATGAGTTCTTTATATATTTGCAATATTACCCCCTTATCAGATATTTAGTTTGCAAATATCTTCTCCCAATTTTTAGGTTGTCTTTTCATTTTGTTGATGGTTCTTTTGCTGTGCAGAAGCTTTTTAGTTTGTTATAATCCCATTTATTTATTTTTTCTGTTATTTTCCTTGCTCAGTCAGACATGGTACTTGAAAATATGCTGCTAAGACTGATGTCAAAGAGCGTACTATCTATGTTTTCTTCCAGAAGTTTCACGGTTTCAGGTCTTAAGATTCAAGTCTTTAATCCATTTTGAGTTAACTTTTGGTATAATATAATGGTCTACTTACATTCTTTTTCATTTGGCTGTCCGGTTTTCCCAACACCATTTATTGAAGAGGCTTTCCTTTCTCCATTGTATGCTCTTAGCTGCCTTGTTGAAAATTAGCTATCCATTGGTGGGTTTATTTCTGGGCTCTTGATTCTGTTCCATTGATGTGTGTGTCTGTTTTTCTGCCTGTACCATGCTGTTTTGGTTACTATGGCTTTGTAGTATATTGTGAAATCAGGGAGTGTGATACCTTCAGCTTTGTTCTTTGTCCTCAGGATTCCTTTGGCTATTTGGTGTCTTTTGTTGTTCCATATAAATTTTAGGATTCTTTGCTCTATTTATGTGAAAAATGTTATGGGAATTTTGATAGGGATTGCATTGAATCTGTAGAGTGCTTTAAGAAGTATGGACATTTTAACTTTGTTAATTCTTCTAATCCAAGAGCACAGAATATCTTTCCATTTCTTTGGGTCTTCTTCAATTTCTTTCAACAATGTTTTATAGTTTTCAGTGTCCAGATCTTCCACTTCTTTGGTTAAATTTATTCTGGGGTATTTTATTCTTTTTGTTGCAATTGTAAATGGGATTGTATTTTTAATTTCTCTCTGCTACTTCATTGTTAGTGTATAGAAATGCAACAGATATTCTTCTTTTCATACTTTTTTATTGTTTTATTCTTATATCATGGATATATCATTTATCAATTCATAATATTTAAGATATTAATTAAAGTTTTATATTTAAATTGTTCTTCTGCTTTCTTCAGTGATTCTATTTCCTCTAAGTTCATTTTTTTTTTCCTGTTTATTTTGGTACCTGCCTTTTGGTAAAGACTTCTGTCAAATGTTGGCTATGTCTTATAGTTATATTACTTATGTTTAAGAGGCAGACACTAAGATGGGGCTTGGAAGTTCTGTGCACATGAATAGAGGCTGTCCATTGGTGGCCTTTTCTCTTGGGAAGGTTATTTTCCCTGGAAAGCAATCCTCCATCTCATGCTAGGGAAAATGAAGACTGACTTCCCGAGTTCTAACTGCTAACTCTGCAAAACTGCAATGGATCCTGTTTTCAGCTCCTCCCTCCAACCTTGCAGGAGACTAACATCTCTCATTCCTAATTATTTCTGGGCTCAGCAGCACAATTTGGCTTACTTCTACTTGATTTTCCCCAATGTCACCAGGTTGGTGTCCACCTTCCCAAGTCAGTTCAGTGAATTACTATTTTCCCACTTTCTTTCCAGCCTCCAACAATATTTACATCTTTCTTGTTTGTTGATGTCTCCTCTCCTGTTCGCTCTTGTGAGTGTATGCCAGTTCTATTCTTTTATTTGCATTTTAGTTGGGTTTTTTGGAGTGGAACTAAGCATACGTCTTAAACCACCATGTTTAACTGGACCCCTGATGGATATTGTATTTCACATTTCAGTAAAAAGTGTTTTTTAAGCTAATAAGAAGAGGAGGGAGGTCATTCTAGACGTAAGGAACAACATGAGCAAGGACACTAAATCGTGATATAGTATTGGGCGTGGGGTAAGAGGAGCCGTAAATAAATAACCTCAATCAGTGAATTCAAGAATCAGCCCTTGGAAATGCAAGTCAAAACTACACTAAGATATCACTTTACACCCATTAGAATGACAAAAATATCTAAAACTAATAGTAACAAATGTTGGAGAGGTTGTGGAGAAAAAGGAACCCTCATACACTGCTGGTGCGAATGCAAACTAGTGCAGCCACTATGGAAAACAGTATGGAGATTCCTCAAAAAATTAAAAATAGAAATACCTTATGACCCAGCCATCCCACTACTGGGTATCTACCCAAAGAGCTTGAAGTCAGTGATTCCAAAAGTCCCATGCACCCCAATGTTCATTGCAGCATTATTTACAATAGACAAGACATGGAAGCAACCTAAGTGCCCATCAACAGATGATTGGATAAAGAAGATGTGGTATATATGCATACAATGGAATACTACTCAGCCGTAAAACAGAACAAAATCGTCCCATTTGCAATAACATGGATGGACCTTGAGGGAATTATATTAAGTGAAATAAGCCAGAGAGAGACGGACAATCTCTGTATGACTCCACTCATATGAGGAATTTAAAAATGTAGACAAAGAGAACAGATTAGTGGCTACCAGTGGAAAGATGGGGTGGGGGGTGGGCACAAAGGGTGAAGGGGTGCACCTACAACACGACTGACAAACAATAGTGTACAACTGAAATTTTACAAGATTATAACCTATCATTAACTCAATAAAAATTTTAAAAAAAAAAGGCTCCCGTGCATGGGCCATCTCACAGTCCTCTCTGCTCAGGGGCCCATCATCATGCTCACAGCACAGATACTGCTATGCTGCTGTAGGAAGCATACAGAACGTGGATGCCATGACCTGGCTTCCATTTCCAGAACCGTGTGACTCTCAATGGTCTCATCTGTAAAATGATGATAATTATCTCTCTTCCCAGGATTACTGACAGAATGGATTAAAATATGTGGAGGCCCAGAAGAAAAAAAAAAAAAGAATCAGCCCTTGCAGTAAGTGTTCCCTTATCTCCCTGAACTTTTCCCCCTGCTATCCTTGAGACCAAGCTAAGTGTTCTTCCTCTGTATTCCAAATACCCCCTGTGTATAGATCTATTCCTATTCCTATCACATTATATTGTTTTAGTATTACTAATATTAAATAGTGTATCTGAGTCCACCTTCCCTACTCCCTGGAGACCTATGGATGTTTTATCATCTTTGTATCCCAAGCATCATGAAAGTTGCCTCATTGCTGTATTTTCAATCTCTCCTTCTCAAAGCATTCTTTCGACTTCAGCTACAAACATGGTCAGATTCACTCTCTAAAAAATATACCCTTTTATCTATCTCACTTCCTCTTCAGTTACTTTCCTATCTGTCTTCTTCTGTTATTCTCAAACTTCATATATTAATAAAATTCTCTCAGTAACTACTTCTCACTTCCTACTGATTTTTCAACCCATTTCACACAGTGTATCAATTAGGGTTGATCAGAGAAAGGAGCCATTAGAGGATACACACACACCATAAGGGATTTGATCTTATTCAACTGTGGGAGCTGTTTAGAGTGTGTGTGAGGCTCTTAATTATGTATCTAGTGCAGAAGCCTGAAAATCAACGGGGCAGGCAGGTAGGATGGAAAGACATACATGAAGAGGGGAAAGTGAGGACAAACTGCAATCTACGAGGGTGAACTGAAACCCACAAGGATAGACTAGAGCTCTCATTAGTCTCTCATTTACCTCCAAACGAGTTTTGATGAAGGAATGATCTACAGAAGTAGTTGCCCCTCCTCATGTCATTAAACACACACCTGGCCCAGGAATCGCAGACGCTGAAGGAAATCCACCAGGTGTAGGAATTTCTGTGGACCTGGCTTCTGCCCCTTGCCAACAAGGTAATGAGCCAGAAGATATGCAACAATGTGCATGAGCTGTAAAAGTGCCTTGTGCTCCGCCCTAACATCCTGGGTATAAGAACAGATGTCTGCTACTTCATGTCCATGTTCCAAATATGCAAAATGTCTCTGGAGAGCCACACTATCCCGCAACTAGACAGAGAAGGGAATTTTAGGAAAAATAGTTCCAGTTTAAGATAACACAATAAAATGCTTTCTGTTCACCATCCTATTAAACCTGAGGCCACAGAATAACCAATTTCCTTGTATTTGTTAAATTCAAAAGCCTCTTTTCAATCCATACCATACCTAATGACTCCATAGTATTTAGTACCACTGATCACATCCTCCTTTTAAAAATCTGCTTCAGTTAAACTATTCAGTATTTTCTCTGATCTTTGGGATAATTTTTTTCTGTCTCCTCACCAGCTTCTCTTCTGGCATTTCCTTAAATTTTAGGCTCTGTCCTTATTTCCCTTTTTTTGTGCTTTTTATGCTCAGTCTGAGAAAAGTTACCTACTTCTAGATTGATCTGGAGTTGATTTTGGGCATGGTGTGAGGTAGGGGTCAAGACTCATTATTTTCCATATGGACAGCAAATCCACTCAGCATAATTTATTTAAAAACTTAGCCTTTCCCAATGCATGAGGGTATAATTTTTGTCATGAATAAATTGTATATGCACTTGTCTATTTTTGACATTGTTTAGTTCCTTTCATCTATTTGCCTATCCAAGCACCAATACTACATTGTCTTATTTATTCAAGCTTTATAGTAAGTCACAATATCCAATAGTGTAAGTCTTCAAGGCTTGTTCTTCTTCTTTAATATTGTCTGGTATTTTCAGCCATTTGCCTATCCACAATAATTTTAGAATCATGTTCTCATTTTCCAAATCATTGGCTTCATATACAATCTATAGATCAAATTGGGAATAATTATTGAATCTTTACAGTAGTGAAGCTTCTAGTCCATTAATATGGTATATTCCTTTATTTATTCATTAATTACTTTCAATAATGTGTACCAGGTTCTAGTGTAAAAGACTGAGACAAATATAGATTAGGTTTATTCCTAGGCACTTGAAGTTATGTATGCTATTTTAAAAAGTGCAATTTTTAAATTTAATTTTTTGTTTATTGTTTCTAGTATGTAGAAATATAATTGATTTTAAGGTATGTTTCTTATGTCCAGCGAATTTGCTAAAATTGTTTTTAAAATTTCTCATAGTTTGTAGGTGCTTCTGATTTTCTGTGCAAATATGCAAATAGTCATGTCATCAGCAAATGCCAATTTTATTTCTTCTTTTCTAGTTCTCATGAAATCTTTTGCCTCATGCTTTGTTGTACTAACAAGGACCTCTATTGTGATGTTGAATAGAAATAGTCAAAATGGACATCCTTGTCTTATTCCCCATCTCAGGAGGAAAGATTTCAACAATTTTGTCAAGAAGTATCATGTATGATATAGGGTTTATTTTTTTTAAGATATCAGATAAAAGGATGTTTCATTCTATTCCTAGTTTGCTAAGAATTATATCATGTGTGGGTGCTGAGTTTCATTAAACTATCTTTCTGCATTTATTGAGATGATCATGTTATTTTTCTTCTTTATTCTGTTAATATGATGAATTACATTTATTGATTTTGAAAGCTTAAACGAACCCTCCGTTTCTGGGATAAATCCCAATTGGTCATGAACTATTATTCTTTTCATATATTACTGGATTCAGTTTGAGAATATTTTGTGAAGTATTTTGAATCTGCGTGAATGTGAGAGATTGGTCTGTGATTTTTCATTCTTATAATGTGCTTGTCAGGTTTTGGTATCAAAATTGTGCTGGCTTCTTTAAATACGGTGGATTTTAATGTTTGTTTTCCTTTTTTTCCTACTCTCTGAAAAATATTTTGAAGAGTGGTATTATTTCATTTTTAATGTTTTTAAAAAACAGTTCACTAGGTGAAGCTACATAGGACAGGAAATTTCTTTAAGGGAATTTGTTAATGAAAGATTGACTCCCTGAAATATATACAAGACTATTCAGAGTCTCTATTTGTGTGTGTGTGTGTGTGTGTGTGTGTGTGTGTGTTAGTTTTGGTAAATTTTCCCTTTCTAGGAATTTGTTCATTTGTAAGTTCTCTAATTTTTGGCCAAAGTTGTTCATAATGTCCTCATTATTATTATTATTTGAGGAAGATTAGCCCTGAGCTAACATCTGCCACAAATCATCCACTTTTTGCTGGGAAAGATTGGCCCTGAGCTAACATCTGTGCCCAGCTTCTTCTACTTTATATGTGGGACACCTGCCACAGCATGGCTTGACAAGCGGGGCATGGCTCTGCACCCGGGATCCAAACTAGTGAACCCTGGGCTGCCAAAGGAGAATGTGTGAACTTAACCACTGCACCACCGAGCCAGCCCCTCCTCTTATTATTTTTAACAGAGTTATTAAGATATAACTCACCTAATATTTAAAGTGTATCATTAAATAGTTTTTAGGACATTCAGAGATGATGCACAAACATCACCACAGAAAACATTTTCCTGACATCAAAAAGAAAGCCAGATTTAAAAAACACACAAGTTGGAGTGATGTTAGCAAGATGGTGAAATACAAAGCTCCAGTCATTCATTCCCCCATAGAAACATGAAAAGGAAAAAAAAAAAAGAAAGAAAAAAACTAAAATAACTTTGTTGGAGCTCTGGAAAACAGCCCAAGGTCTACAACAACCAAGCAAATGTTTAATCAAGAAAAAGCCACATTTAGAATGATAGGAAATTTCCTGGTGTTTTTACTCAGCCTTGCCCCACTTCCTTCCCAATGTGCACAGCAGAGTCTAAAGGAAGCAGTCCAATTCCTGGTTAACTCACTTGAGGTGGAGAATGAAGCCTGGACTCTATTTAAAATGTTCTAACATGTCTGTGGGCTGCCTGAAGGACCAGTTTCCCTTTAGCCTGAGTTAGAGCTTAGGTGAGGAGAAGTCATAGAAGGAAGAGGCAGGTGAAGCTTGTGAAAGCTGCAGGTGGACAGCAAACTTATGAATGCCCAAGACAAGAGATTACTAGTAGAATACAACAGAACATCTAAAGTCCCAAGAAGAAGCTGGGGTGAGAACCTTTGGGGAAATTAAGACATGTAAAAGCAGCCTTGTATGCAGGGATATCAAAAAAAAAAAAATCTGCACACAGGCCCAGGCAAGATGCATGCCCAGAAAAAACTTGAGAAGATCTTAAGTTTTCATTCTGGGCTGATCCCAAGGATGAAAAAACCCTGCTAAGTAATGAAGATCTAAGCCACAAGTCTGCATAGACTCAGAGAGGTGGCTGTTTTTTCAAATGCCCAATTTTTAATTTAAAAAAATCACAAGGCTTACAAAGAAAAAGGACAACAAGTCCCATTGAAAGGAACAAAATAAACCTCCAGAAGCTGACCATAAAGAAACATGGGCATTGGACTTACTAGACAAAGGTTTTAAAACAATTGTAATAAAATGCTGAAGGAACTAAAGGAAAACACAAAGAAATAAAGGAAATTAGGAAAATACTATATGAACAAAATGAGAATATAACAAAGAGGGATAAAGTATAAAAAGGAGCCAAACAGAAATTCTGGAGCTGAACAATATAAAAACTGAATTGAAAAATTCACTAGATAGGTCCAACAGTAGACTCTAACAAACAGACGAGTGAATCAGCAAATAAGAAGACAGGTTATGTGAAATTATCAAGTCTCAGGAGCAAAAAGGAAAAAAAGAACGAAGATGAGTGAACAGAGACTAGGTGACTTATGAGATACCATTAAGTAGGACAATGTATGCCTTATGGGATTCCCTGAAGGAGGAGAGAGAGAGAGAGAGAGAGAGAGAGAGAAACAGATAGACAGACAGACAGGGGCAGAGAGATTATTCAAAGAAATAATGGCTGAAAATTTCCCCCAATGATGTAAGAAAGCATTAAAGCAAAGATAAGTAAAATAGAGAAAATCAACAAAATCAACAGTTGGTTATTCAAAAACAAATTAAAAATTGGCAAAGCTTTAGCTAGATTGACTAAGAAAAAAAGAGAGAAGACTGAAATAACCAAATTCAGAAATGAAACTGGGAACATTGCTATCAATTTTACAGAAATAAAAAATATTGTAAGAGAGTGTTAAACAATTGCACAACAACAAATTGGATAACTTACATGAAATAAA
Source organism: Equus caballus (assembly GCF_041296265.1). Classification (NCBI taxonomy): domain Eukaryota; kingdom Metazoa; phylum Chordata; class Mammalia; order Perissodactyla; family Equidae; genus Equus; species Equus caballus. The sequence continues at coordinate 95,346,098 of NC_091715.1, forward strand.
TAAATTTCTAGAAGCACACAATCTACCAAGATTGAATCATGAAAAAATAGAAAATCTCCATAGGCCTATTACTAGCAGGGTGATTGAATCAATAATGAAAAAATTGCCAAGAAATAAAAGTTCTGCACCAGATGGCTTCACTGGTGATTCTATCAAACCTTTATCCTTCTCAAATTCTTGTTAAAAATTTTAAGCATACACAACACTTTCTATCAAATTATTTGAGGCCAGCATTATCCTGATACCAAAGCCAAAGAAAGACACCATAAGAAAACTACACATCAATATTCCTTATGAATATTCGTGAACAAAAACTCAACAAAATACTAGCAACCAAATTCAACAGAATATTAAAAGGATTCTACACCATGACCAAGTGGATTTAGTCCTGGAATGGAAAAATGTTTCAACATATGAAAATCAATGTAATACACCACATTAACAGAATGAAGGGAAAAAACCCATGCTCATCTCAATTGATGCAGAAACAGCATTTGACAAAATTTCAACACACTTCTTGATAAAAACACTCAACAAACCATGAACAGAAGGAAACTATCTCAACAAATTAAAGGCCATATATGAAAGACCCATAGCTAATAACATCATACACAATTATACTCAATCATACTCAATGGTGAAAGACTGAAAGCTTTTCCCCTAAGATTAGGAACAAGAAAAGAATGCCTACTTTCACCACCTTCTTCAACATAGTACTGGAAGTCCTAGCCAGAGCAATTAGGCAAGAAAAGGAAATAAAAGGCATCCAATTTGGAAAGGAAGATGTGAAAGTATTTCTGTTTAAACATGACATATCTTATAGGTGCAAAATCCTAAAGATTCTACAAGAAAACTGCCAGAACTAATAAATAAATTCAGCAAGGTTTTAGGATACAAAATCAACATGCAAAAATCAGTTGCATTTTTATAGATTAACAACAAAAATCTGAAAAGAAAATTAAGAAAACAATTCTATTTATAACAGCATCAAAAAGAATAAAATGCTTAGGAATAAACTTAAAGGAGTTGAAAGACTTGTACACTGAAGACTAAAAAATTTTGCTCAAAGTATAGAAGACACAAATAAATGGAAAGACAGCCCATGTTTATGGATTGGAAGACATAATATTGTTAAGATGTGAATACAACCCACAGTGATATACAGATTCAATACAATCTCTACCAAAATCCAAATGATGTTTTCTGCAGACAGAGAGAAGGCTATACTGAAATTCATATGGAATGTCAAAGGACCATGATAGTCAAAAGGAGCTTGAAGAAGAGCAAAGTTGGAAGTCTCACATTTTGTGAATTCAACATTTACTACAAAACTACAGTAATCACAACAGTTGGTACTGGCATAAAGACAGATATACTAATAAATGGAAAAAAACAGAGATCCCAGAAATTAACCCTCATACATATGATTAAATGACTTCCAACAAGAGTGCTAAGGTCATTTGATGCTGAAATGATAGTCTTTTCAATAAGTGCCACTGGGAAAACTGGATATCCACATGCAAAAGAATGAAGCTGGGCCTGTACTATACATCATATACAAAATTAACTTAAATGGATCAAAAACTAAATTTAAGAGCTAAAACTATAAAACTCCTAGAGGAAACATAGAGGAAAAGTGTCATGATATTGGATTTGGTAATGGTCCTTTGGATGTTATATACAAAAGCACTGGCAACAAAAGGAAAATAGACAAATTAGACCATCAAAATTAAAAACTTTTGTACATCAAAGGGCACTATAAACAAAGCAAGAAGGAAACACAGAATGGGAGAAAATATTTGCAAATCATGTATCTGATAAGGGATTAATGTCCAGAATAAATAAAGTACTACAACTCAACAACAGAAAAAAAACAAACTGATTTTAAAAACTAAACAAAGGACTTGAAGAGACATTTCTCTGAAGGTGATATACAAATGGCTAATAAGCACATGAAAAGATGTTCAACATCACTAATCAGTAGGAAAATACAAATCATAACCACAATGAGATACCACTTCACACCCATTAGAACGCTTGCTATAAAAAAAGAGAAAAGAGAAAATATCAAGCGCTGGTGAGGAGGTAGAGGAACTGGAACTCTTGCATACTGCTGGTGGGAATGGAAATGCTACAACTGCTGTAGAAAGCAGTATAGCTGTTCCTCAAATAAACACAGAATTACAACATGACCCAGACATGCCACTCTGGGTGTATACACAAAATAACTGACAGCAGGAACTTGAATAGATATTTGCACACCCATGTTCATAGCAGCATTATTCATAACAGCTGAAAGCAGAAGCAACCCAGGTCTCAATCAATGGATGATGAATAAGCAAAATGTGGTGCATGAATACAATAGAATGTTATTCAGCCTTAAACGGGAAGAAAATTCTGACATACCCTATGTTATCGGCTGACTTGTGTCCCCTCCCAAATTCCTATGTTGCAGTCCTAATCCCTATTGCCTCAGAATGTAACTGTATTTGAAGATAAGGTCTTTTTAAACAACCAATTTTTGGTTTCACTGATTTACTCTATTCTATATTTATTTTTCTGTTTCATTAATTATTGCTTTTATTACACGTCTTTCCTTTAACTTGTGGATTTTTTTCTAACTTCTTGAGACGCATACTCTTATTTCATTATTTTCTCCTTTCTTCAATAGGAATTTAATTCCACTGATTTCCATCTAAACTCAGCTTTCAACATGTTTATTTTCTGTATCATTCAGTTCAAAATACGTCCTTTATGATTCTATCTTTGAGCTATAGACTATTTAGAAACACACTGATTAATTTCCATACATTTGAAAGCATTTCTAGCTTCTTTTTGTTGTTGAGTTCTCGCTTAATTCCAGTGTAGTCAGAGAACTTTGTAATTTAATAATTTGTAATTTGTTAATACTCACTTTAAAGCCCAGTATAGGGTCAACTTTGATAACTATTCCAAGCATATTTGGGAAAAAAAAGTATATTCTCCTGTTGGGTACAGTATTCTATGCTAACCAGGTCAAGGTTGTTAATTATGTTGTCCAGTGTGGTGAAGCCTTTGTCAGGGACTGGAATCAGCCACCCCAAGATTCGTCTCTTTAGCATGAGGATTATTTTGGCCTGGTTACTTTTAAAAACTGCAGACATGAGAGAAACTCTGAAAGGTAGAATTTAACCCTTTGTAAGAGACATTTACATTTGTAAGGGAAATCTCCATCTGTAAAGGTGTCTCCCTCTCTGTACCAGGAAAAAGGGAGCATGACCTTATCTCTAGACACACTTATCAATGCAGAAGGCAAGGACTTAAATCTGCATAATACCTTGCTCTTGCTTACTGTGCTTTTCCAATAATCTCCCATAACTGACTTCCCCTACCCCCAACATCCTCCTTTGTCTTTAGCTGAGGATGGTATTTAAGGTAAGAGCTTCCAACATTTTGGTGAGTTACTCAGTTTTTCTGGGTCTCTCCCATGTATACATGTTGTAAAGCTTTGTTTAATTTTCTCCTGTTATTCTGTCTCATGTGAATTTAATTCGTTGTCTGGCCAGAAGGACCCAGAGTGGGTAGAGGAAATGTGTTCCTCCCCTACAGCTTAAAATTAAGGCCCAATATCATTTGCTACCTTGATGTCTAGGGGAAACTAGGGTGGCCTTGAGTGGCCTAATCATAGGTTCCTCTCCCTGAGGCTCCTGCAGATTAGAACCCAAGCCAAATAACACTCCTATGAAACAGATCAGGTGCACTTCTTGCTTATTCCTGACTAACAGATTTCAGTTCCCTGCCAGCCTATGGAATTATTCAAGCAAGCCAACCACATCTTCCTGCAGGAGCCAGGGGGTACCACACTCTCTGGTTACTACAAAGCCTGCCTCCCACAACCCCTGCTTGCTCACTCTGTTCCGGAGTGCAACTCTCATGTGGCCCTGCACATGTGAAGTGTCCTCCTCCCCTGGGCTATGAATATATGTGACTAATAAACTGCTGTTAATCTCATCTTTCCATTGTTGGGTGTCATGTGTTTGGCCATCCCCATAACCCTAGGGTGGGAACCTCCCTCACCAATTCGGTGAATCAGACGTGATTCAAACAACTGACATCATGAACAAGATGGCCCCAGCATGACTGAGGACACCTGGTCAGCTTTAACTAACTGCTCTTGGCTAACTAACTTGTTCCATGATACAGCAAAGGCTGCCTGGGGTGGGATCATAGATTGCTGGAGGGCTTGTGCTTACCTATATGGCACTATGTTGTCTACGTCAGGTGTTGCCATCTCTTCTTACCCTGAAATGCTCTTGTCCCCAAGATAAGAATTGTTGTTAATTGACTAGAAGCCAGTGTGCCATACCATCAGGTTTGGCCTGTGTTTGGTAGGTGGTCTCTGAGGATACTGCCTACAAAGGAAATGACGACATAGTGCCATAATTGGTCGGTGCTTGAGTCCTGCTTAGAACTCTCTGGTCACTATGTTAAGCCTGGTGACCATCACTGGCAGCTTGGGGCAGCCATACAGACATTACTTGTGATCGTGCACTCCTGGGACGGGCCTGTAATAAGACTTTGTGAGGTTTTCAGAAAGAAAGAAGACCACTATCTGAGGGAGAATTAAGCATGGCACCCTGGCTGACTAATAGTCATTACCGTTCAGACTAGGGTAGGAGCCTCGCCTGTCTCCTGTGGTGCTGCTTACCTTGCTCTTGTCACGCCCACTCTCCTGATCCCCAAGGGTATTGAGGTGTACATCAATGGTGGCCCACAGTCCAGGCACCGATGAGAAAAGAAAAGATGAAGGAGCATTTGGTACTTAATTGCTCCCTCTGTGCAAACCCCCTAGACAATGTGCCTGAGTTTTGCTTAGCATTACTGCTTGCTAGCAGGCCCAAGGGCTAATCTCGTAATCACAGGGTTTGACGGTCCCATCCAGGCCAGAGACAAAATTAACTTACTTGATATGGACCCCAAATCTGGAGAGACTGACCGGTGCTCCCTGGAAAAAGAAGTGGCCACCTATGAGGCAGGCCACTGGGCTCCCATACCTGGGAGGGAGGGAGGAAGGAAGGGAGGAAAGGGTACTGTTTTCACTTCACGATACTTGTGACACCAAATGTGAGAGGATTTTTTCCCACACCAACCAATTCTGACATCAACTGTTTGTCCTATAGTTCAATTCAATTCTGACACTAACTCCCCAGAGTTAGCACAGACCCCACAAGTTAAGGCCTCAGTCCCACAAGACTTCTGCTTCAGATGCCAGTTGCAAGTCTCAGGTCGCCATCTCTACTTCTGACCAACCAGATGTAAATCAGAGGTTCCCACAACCTCCTCCTGAGGTTTAATACTTTGCTAGAATGGCTCACAAGATTCAGGAAAACGTTTTACTTATTATTACCTGTTTACTGCAAAGAGTACAACTCAAAAACAGCAAAATGGAAAAGCTGCATAGGACAAGGTATGAGGGAAGAGGCACAGAGCTTCCATTCCTCCCCAGGCGTGTCACCTTGATATGTTCACCAACCTGGAAGCTCTCCAAACCCTGTCTATTATGGGTTTTTATGGAGGTTTTATTATGCAGGCATGATTGATTAAATATTTGGCCATTGATGATTAACTTAACCTCCAGCCCCTCTCCACTTCCTTGAGGTCATGAAATGGGGTTCGAATTTCCAACTCCATAACCGTGTCTTGTTCTTTCTGGCAACCAGCTCCCATCCTGAAGCTATCTAGGAGCCCCCAACCAGCAATCATCTCATTAGCATACAAAAGACCCTTTTATCCCTCTGGAGAGTCCAAGGATTTTAGGAGCCATGTGCCAGAAACCAGAGACAAAGACCAAATATACATTTCCTATTGTATCACAGAACTAAAGAGAGAAAAGAAAGAAACTTGGACACAGTGGAAGGAAACAAAAAATCTGAAACAAATGATGAGGATTATTTTAGGCTGGTTACTGTTAAAAACTGCAGATGAGAAGGAGGCTCTGAGGAGTGGAATTTGCTTGCCCTTTGATGAGAGACATTTGCATTTGTGAAGGAAGTCTCCATCTGTGGGGGGTGTCTCCCTCTCTGCACCAGGCGGAAGGGGTATGACCTTATCTCTAGAAACTCTTAATGAGGACGTCAAGGACTTAAGTCTTGTTTATTGTGCTTGTCTGGTAACCTCATGTAGCTGACTCCCCCCCCCCGCCCCAACATCCTCCAGGAAGCATAGGACATCCTGACTTAATCCAGTTTGATTCTTATCTAAAAGTTATAGGACCACCCAATAACTAGACCCCACCTGCACTGATACCATTTTACCAACTTTTTTACATATTCTTTCCTTTGTCTTGTAAAGAGATAACTCACATACCTATGCCTTAAATTTAGCCCTACTCTCAAGCCATGTTTGCAGCGGCAGTGGCAGCAGCAGCTCCTCCTGCCCGTGGGTCCTGTCCCCACGCAGCAGCAGCTCTTTACTGCCCATGGGTCCTGTCCCCATGCTATTCCACACTATAAATAAAAGAGCACTACTGCCAGACCTTGAGAGTCCAAGAAATCTTTCTTTCGACTCCTCGGCTCACCGACCTTGCATCACAAAGATCCATAGTTTTACCCAACTGGCAATCTAAAATTTACTAAAATACTTTATCCATAAACATGATAAAAGAGCACTGAGTGGCTTTTGTGCCTCTAAAACATACGTTCTGAATTAACTTTAACATACGTTCTGAATTAACTTTAACATCTGCTGAAATGCACTAATTGGCAAACCTTCACCACCTTAATCAGTTGGGGCTCCAATTCTGTAAGACTTGAGGATTCCACTAAATTTAAACCTGGTATCCCCTACAACCTTAGGGGAGTATCTGCATATAAAATACGGGACAAATAGGTATGCTTCATCTTAAGTATCAGAATTATTGTCTTGCCTAAAGTCCCATGGTCATAAAACCCATTGCCCTAAAACTATCTCAGAGTAGGCATGAACACTCTGACCCACTAAGTAATAAACTAAAATTAAATCTTTGGCACCTACAAATTTGCTTGACAAAATGGGACCCCAATTGACACCTCACCTGTGGTTAAAATAGTTAATGATGAGGATTTTTAGGCTGCTTAATTTTAAAATGGCTTATGATGAGGATTTTTAGGCTGGTTAGTTTTAAAACTACAGATGAGATTCAGGCTCCAAGGAGTGGAATTTGTTTGCCCCTTTGTTGGGAAACATTTACATTTCTAAGGGAAACCTCTATCTGTAAAGATGCCTCCCTCTCTGTGCCAGGAAGAAGGGGGGATGGTCTTATCTCTGGAAGCTCTTAATCAATGCCAGAGGCAAGAACTTAAGTTGGTTGCTGTCTGGCAATCTCATGTAACTGATTTAGGGTGGTGGCTTCTGACCTTTACTTAATCCGATTTGATTCTTGTCTAAAAGTCATGGGATCACCCAATGACCAGACCCCACCTGCACTGATACCATTTTAACTTTTTTACATATTCTTTGTCTTGTAAAGAGATGAATCATATACCTATGCCTTAAATTTAGCCCTAACCCTCAACTCGGGGCAGCAGCAGGAGCTCTGACTGCCCGTGGGTCCTGTCCCCACGCACCAGCTCTGCCTGCCCATGGGTCCTGTCCCCATGCCAGGGGGGGCAGCAGCAGCGGCTCTGCCTGCCCATGGGTTCTGTCCCCATGCCAGCGGGGGCAGCAGAAGCGGCGGCAGCAGAAGCTCTGACTGCCCATGGGTCCTGTCCCCATGCTATTCTATACTATTCTCTAAATAAAAGAGCACTACTGCCAGATCTTAAGAGTCTAAGAAATCTTTCTTTCGACTCCTCGGCTCACCGACCCCGCATCATTTCATATGGCCCAAAGTCAATTATAAGACGGCCCTCAAGGGTTGAAACTTATATAAGATCTAATTAGGGGCCGGGCCCATGGTCGAGTGGTTAAGTTTGCGTGCTCCATTTTGGTGGCCCAGGGTTTCGCTGGTTTGGATCCTGGGCATGGACAGGGCACCGCTCGACAGGCCACACTGAGGCAGTGTCCCACATGCCACAACTAGAAGGACCCACAAGTAAAAGTATACAACTATCCACTGGGAGGGGTTTGGGGAGAAAAAGCAAAAAAAAAGAAGAGAGAGATTGGCAAGTTGTTAGCTCAAGTGCCAATCTTTAAAAAAATATAAAAATTAAATTTAAAAAAAAGAGATCTAATTAGCAAAGGAGTGATAATCCTCATTGCTTTTCCATTTAACATTCCAATTTGTCCAGCTCAGAAATCTAGAAAGATCGAACAGCACCTCACAGTGGATTACTGCAACCTAACTCTATGGCCACCTCTATTAAGGCCCCTATACACAATATTATCGAAGCAAGTGACTCCATCCATCAAATTCCGGAAAATTATTCAGCAAACCGAGGGCTGCCACCATCAAGAAACAGCTTATTGACCATCTCGGCACCTATAATATTAATACAAGCCAACTATCTTTTAGGCCTTTTTGGGATCTGGAGGCAATATATTCCTTATTTACAAATTTTACTTAAGCCCACATATAGTGCTACTTGCAAATCATCCCACCTCGAATAGTACTTCCTCCAACAGAAGGCTTTAGAATCTGTCGGAATGGCACTATAACATGCATTCCCATTAGTGCCTTCAGAGGGCACTGCAGAGGCTTTAGCAACCTCCTCTTCTGCCTCCTAAGTTGCCCCCGGGCTTCTGATGCAAGAAACTGCTCTCTTCAGCCCTGCACTGCACATCATTACAGCAGCGATTACTGGACACGATTACTTGGCTCTCCTGCATAAAGAAGATCTCAGAGACCCTGATCCTGTGACCCTCCGCGTTCAGCTACCCATTACATCTTGAGTTGTGGAGGCAGCACCCTGCAAGTTTGGCATGGCTATCGAGGCCTCCTTACTACAGGATGGAGCCAAATCTGGGCCCTCCAGAATATCCTAAAGGCAGAAGGGGGTGGCCTCCCCTGTCCTCAGTCCCTTGCCATAGTGCCAGAGGAGTAAACCCCTCTTCCAGACTCCTTGGTTACCTGAAAAGCCCCTTGGGATCAACTGAGTGAGCAGCAATACGCTTTACAGAAGGCATGGCCACCATTATACATGATGGAGCCCAATGGAGAAGAGCTGGTTTTTACTTTTTAGCCAGTACGCTTCTGATAAAGGACAGAAGCTAGGGCTTAGCACACTTGACGGAACTTCAAGCAGTCATCTTATCCTTGGAAGCCCTTGCCAACAAATGGACCCATCTATACATTTTTACAAACCTTTGGGCCATTGCCTAAGAGCTGCCCTCTGTTAGGGGTTGAATTGTGTCCTCTAGAAAAGCTAAGTTGACATCCTAACCCCTAGTAGTTTAGAATGTGACTTTGTTTGGAACTAGGATCATTGTAGATGTCATTAGTTAAGATGAAGTCCTAGTGGAGTAAAGTGGGCTTCTAATCCAATGTGACTGGTGTTCTTACAAGAAGACAGCCATGTAAAGACACAGAGACACAGGGAGAAGGCAATGTGAAGACACAGACAGAGATTGGAGTAAATGCTGCCACAAGCCAAGGAAAGCCTGGAACTATCAGAGTTGGAAGAGGCAAGGGACCATCCTCCCCCAGAGGTTTCAGAGACACCGCAGCCCGGTCGACACCCCGATTTCAGACTTTCAGCATCCAGATCTGTGAGACAATAATTTCTGTTATTTTAAGCCAACCAGTTTGTGGCACTTTGTTATGGCACCCCTAGGAAACTGATACATCTATTTCAAACTGTTTGGACTAAAGAAATCTGGAAATTTCTTGCCTCACAGATATCCAAAATATAAATCAAGGCAACAAACACATGCCTCTACAAATACTGAGGCCATAATACAAGATCTCATCAGGATACTCCTTATTTCCTACGAAATTCCAGGGATTACTCATAATGTCCAAGGCATTCCTTTCGATTTTCAGATCACATAATGCTATGCTCTTGAAGAAGGGCTTCAGTGGGACTCCTACCTCTCCTGTAGGCACCAGCAGCCTGGTTAAAGTGAGAGGCATAATTGCCTCCCCGAAGCCTCCTGATTAAGTTACAAAGTTGCAAATGGACCCCGAGCTGGGTGTTATTATTTCCAGAGGCACTGATTAGTCTAAATTTACCAACTCTGGGACATGCACTCCCTACACCAACGCCACACATGGCCCTCAATTGCTTTTGTTGGCCATCAAGTTCAGTTTTTGATGACCACCTTACATTACGGCCCTCTTCCTCCCTCCCTAACTTCCCAGGGAGATACTTATCCTACTCCCCAAAGTCTTAGTTATCACCACAGTTTAAATTGATATGAAGGCATCAAGAAGTCCACCGTTGCATAAGGCCTAAAATAAAGGACCAATATTATGTGCTGCCCTGCTGTCTGGAGAAAACGTGAAGCACATTGAGTGACGTATCTGCAAGTTTCCCTCCTTAGTAGGCTCACAAACAACTCTTATCAAAAGCACCAGGCCCAGTTCCTGCTTCTCCCTGAGAAGTGGGTTTCAGTTCCCCGTCAGCATGAAGAATTTTTTTTAAGTGACATTATTATTACTCTCTACAATCGATATTCATCTATATTTACCCACCTACTTATACTTTCTATTCCTCTTTTCTTTTTTTAACTGCATTCCATATTTTTATCTGGGATTGTTTCCATTTTACTGGAAGAAGCCTCTGCTATTTCTTATAGTGAGAGTAATTTGAAAATGAATGATCTTTTTGTTTGTCTAAAAATGCATCTTTTTCCTCATATTTTAAGGATATATTTGCTGAATATAGGATTCTAGGTCGGCCATTATTTTCTTTTAACACTTTAATTATGTCATTTTACTGTATTCTGGCTTCCATTATTTCAAGTCACTTGTCAGTATTATGATTTCTCATTTGAAGATAATTTTTTCCTGGCTGTTTTAATGTTTTTCTCTTTGCCCTTATTTTCAGCAATTTCACTGTGGTATATGTCTAAGTGTGGTTTTCTTTCCAGTTCATCTGCTTGGGGTTCATAGAGCTTATAAATCAGTGTCTTGATATCTTCTGTTGATTTTGGAATTCTTAGCCATTATTTCTTCAAATATTGCTTCTGATTTATTTTCTCTTTCCTTTCTAGGATTCCAAGTGCAAATATACTAGTCATTTTCACCCAGTGCCATACATCTCTTATGCTCATTTCAATGTTTCATCTTTTTTGCTGTTTCAGCCTGCATATTTCATGACTCTGTCTTCTGTTTCATTAATTCTATATTCCATTGAATCTAATCTGTAATAGATCTATTTGCTCTAATTGTTGAATTTTTCGGATCTATAATGACCATCTTATTCTTTTTATGATTCCTCTTCTCTGATAAAAGTCTCCATCTTGTCATCTACATTCTTAAATATATTAACCAACATTGTTTTCATGCCCATGTCTGATAATTCTAAAAATGGAGACATTCATGAATCTGTTTCTAGCATTTTTTCTCTTCATCCTGTTTCTTGGCAGACCTAGTAATTTTTGGTTGAATGCCAGATATTATGAATAAAAAATTATAGATGTTCTGGATCCTGTTTTATTTTTCCAGATAATATACACATTACAAACCAGTAGGCAGGTAAAGTGGAGGTAAATCACATTAATCAAATTAGGAACTGAGCTGGCTTGAGATTGGGTGGCGGTTTTTGTAAAGTTTAGACTACCTCTGTTTTACTTCCATTCCTAGAGAATCGTCATTGAGGGGGTCCCAAGTGAAAGTCTGGAGCGTTTACTAGCGTGCTTCCTCCTCAGCAAGCCCTGAATTACTTTTGGTCACTTCAATTCTCTAAGAATACCAAAATGTTCATTCTGCTTTTCAGAGGTTTTCCGTTTAGTTTCATAGCCTCTGACCTTGCACAGTTAAAGAATTCAACAAATACCTCAAAAGGAAATCCTAGAGTGTCAGATTCACTTCTCTATTCTCACCCTTCTCTCAGGATTCTGCGGCCCTCAAGTTCTGGACGACCTGGCATCCCTGCACTCTTCATTTTTCTCTCTCCAACCTTGTAAGATTGCCTGAAACTTCGTTCAGCTTCTCCACCTCTTACCTGTAGCCCTCTGTTCAGACTTTCAGCCTCTTTCTTTACAGCAAGATTTGAACAACGCCCTGAGGACAAAGTGTCTCACAGAATGTTTGCTTACCTCTCTGAAGTTCCTTCCCTTCCCTCAAGTTGCCTCAGCACCATTCTGGTGCTTCTAAACAGATGGTTTTGTATTGGATCCAGTTTTCTATTTTTTTATAGAAGGAATATTAGTCTGCTACAAGCTACTCGATCATATTTAGAATCGTAAGTCCCCTGCCTACACTATTCTTGGTCTCAGTTAATGGCCCCCCTCTTCTCTCAGGCTTCCAAGCCAGAAACCGGAGTCATATCTGTTTCCAACCCCAAATCCAACAGATCACAAAATCGTTCTGATTCTACATGACCACTATCTCTAATCTGGTCTTGTCTCTCAATCCTCATTTTTGACTTATTTGGAAGCACTCATCATCTTCCTTAAACCAGACTTTTTCCACCCCGGCTCATCCTCCATATTGAGGACATTCCGTCTTTCTAATAAAATAGTATCATCTTTACATCCTTGATGAAAGCTTTGTGGTTTCTCCATTGTCCACAGATTGAAAGAAATCTCTAATGTATCACAGGCTTTCACAATCAGTCTTCAAATCATCTCTACAGTCTCAGTCATCTACAGCTACTCTCCTGTATGCGCCTTGTACCTCTGTTACATAATTTCTTGCAACTATACGCCTTTGATTTAGTACTCCTTCTGATGGCTATTTAAAGAAGATCCCCTTCTTTACTGGCATATTCTACCTTCAAGACCCAAATCAAATAGTGTTTACTTAGTATGAAATCTTTTCTACCTACCATAAGTGAGGTTAATGGCTTTATCTATGGCGGTCACATAGTACTTTCTTCATACTCTCATAACAGTAATTTTTGTAAATTTATTTTCATACCTGTCTTTTTCAGTAGACCATAACTTATTCTAGGACAGACACAGAGTCTCATTCATATTTCTATTCCCAGCACCTAGCATAGGGCCTGGCATATAAAATAAGCTCAGTAAATTTATATTGGGTGAACTACAAAAACTAAAGTAGCAGCAGCTAGAAAAGTAACAATGCCGGATCTTGACAAGAATGAAATGAAACTGATGTAGCAATTTATTTCTGTTGGCTAATTTCATTGGTAAAACTTTTACAGCAAGAGCCATAATTATGTTAAAATTGACTTAGTAATTCCACTCCTAGGGCTTTATTCTCAAGAAATAATTCTTCTACCTAGGCTTCATCCACTCCATGTCCTGTGTGCTCCTCGCCCGCATCCTGTCCCGCATGCCTACAGATGCCTGCAGCAGCCGGGCCCTGGCCCAGGCAGCACAGACATGGCAGTGAGGAAGCGGCATGCTAGGCAGCCATGTGGGCACCCACCCGCAGTGCCATGGGGCCCCCGAGCAGGGCTCTGGGCACTGCTGGGAGGCTGCAACACTGGGCTTCTCTGTATCCCACAGCAACAAGAACTTGCTCAAGAAATTTGCCTCAGGGAGAAAAAGTGGTACGAAGATCCTTCCTTGGGATCTCACTTTACTTACAAACCACCCAAGTTGGAATTCCTAATGAAGAACGCCTCAAAGAAAACCAAGAAGGAAAACCATATGTGCCTAAGGGCACTGAATGGCCTTCCTTACAAAGCACTGACAGATTTGCTGTGCACCGCTGAAGTGAACTAAGATATCTATGACCTGAACGTGGAGATTCCCAAGAATTCTCAGCATGCCAAGTATATTGGAAGATAACTCTTTCTGCTAAAAAGAAGGAGCACACAGAAGCCATGTTACAGGAATGCACGGCATATAGAGGCAGCTGTTTTTTATTGACTAAATTTGACATGTAACATTGTTTAAGTTTAATAAGTACCTGCATGTCACTTTGATATATTTATATATTGTAATATGATTGCCGATGTAGCAATATTTATCACATTACATAATTATGGTACAATATTATTGTCTATATTCATTGTACTGTGCATTAGGTCTCTATGGCTTATTTAGGACTCGTTACAAGTTTGCACTCTTCAACACCATCACTTTATCCCCCTCCCATCCCCTGGTAACCACCATTTTACTCTCTGTTTTTTACAGGTTTAACTTTTTTAGACTCCACATATAAGCGATATCATACAGTACTTGTCTTTCTCTGTCTGACTTATCTCATTTAACATAATGTGCTCAAATTCCATCCATGTTGTCACAAATGAAAGGATATACTCCTTTCTCATGGCTGAATAATATTCCATTGTGTATATGTAACACATTTTTTTAACCCACTCATCTGTTGATGGGCATTTGGGTTGTTTCTATATCTTGTCTAATGTGAATAATGCTGTGATACACAGGATAACCCAGCAGACCTTAAGGAATGGACCACCGATAGTGTTTGTTTAAGGCAAAGAAAATGTTGCTCTCTCAGTGATTGATCGGTTATGGCAACTGCTAACTGTGGACCCCTGATTAAAAAATAGACTTTATACAAAATGATTTCAGGGAGCTTAAGACTGAACAGTCCATCATGGCCAGATGCCATGGAATTTGCTTTGCTCTCACATCTGCATAGAATCGATCAGGAGGCACTCCACAAGCAAAAAATGGAATACGAAAACGAAGAAAGAGAAAAGACTTGGAAGTTTGAGCCCCCTGTGTCTGAAACAAGAGCATAGACAGTTGTCTAAGTTGATGACACAAATGAAAAAGAGAAAGAAGAAAGCAAAGCCCCTCATGGAGGATGCCATCTCCCCCAAGAATTACCTGTTGGGCAGAAAAAGGGAGAAAAGAGAGAGATTCATGGTAAAGTGTATAGTCATGAGCAAGGTATGGAGGTGGGAATGCGCACATTCAAGAACAGCACTAGTTTAGAACGGCTGAGGTTTAGGGTACGTACTATGAGTGAAGATGATCTGGATGATGGGAGTGCATTTTTCTGAGGAGCATACACCAGAACATTAATATGAACTACAAGAATCAGAAGAGGACTTGGAGGCAGAGAAAGGAGGCAACAAAAAGGAATCAAGTCCACTTGTTACAGAGTGCAAAGGAAGTAAATCTGTGAGGTATTATCTCTGCTGATAAGTTCTTGTGGGCAACTTCAACTGACGCAGACCAACAGCTGCCACAGAAGTCTGCAGTATGTCCTAATGTTTACACAGGAACTCTGCTTTAAGAAACAAAAAAATAGATATTTTTTTAAATCACTTGTCTTTTTTTTTCTTTTGAAGATTGGCCCTGAGCTAACATCTGTTGCCAATCTTCCTCTTTTTTTTTTTTCTCCCCAAAGCAGGCCCAGTACACAGTTGTATTTCCTAGTTGTAAGTCCTTCTGGTTCTTCTATGTGGGATGCTGTCACAGCATGGCTTGATGAGCAGAGCATAGTTCTGCCTCCAGGATCCAAACCAGCGAACCCCAGGCTGCCAAAGCGGAGCACGTGAACTTAACCACTATGCCACAGAGCTGGCCTCCAAAAATAAATTTTGAATGGTTCAAATAGAAAGCATTTGTATAAGATGGTGTAGTCTATAATTTCAGTTACTTCCAAACAAGGGTAAAAGGAAGAGTGCTGGTAAAAGGACAAAGTGAGATACTTGTTACAAAATGAAAACTCTTGAGTGGCATTGTCTGCTATTTTGCCAAACAGATGTTTTGTAGTTTTTCAATGTGTTTGAACATAATTTCCTACAGATGAAAGACTTCTAAAGTTACGGTTGTTTCTTCTCAAAACAAGAGAAGGAATTCTTAAAAGCAAAAAGAGAGGCATCGAAATCCTTTATAGTGTTATTTAAATCAGTAAAAATTATGATGCAACCTACATGACTAAATTTAGGAAAAGAGCTTAATAAATTATGGCATAACAGCACTACAAGCTACTAAGCATGCATTACATTTATAATAATTTTTAAAGACTGTGGAAACACTGAACACTATTCATGATAAAATGTTAAAAGAAGAAAATAAGCAATAATGTATTTAGTATAATTACAGCAATGTAGAAAATATACATAATTGTAAAATGTACAATAATGAAAAGTATCATTTTATGTTAGTAACGTGTGAATTTAAAATACTTGGCATTTTAGTTAATGTAATAATATCTTTTCAATAAAAATAATAGTGATCACTAACAAATTGGAAATATATAATCAAAATCATTATGCCCACTTTCTAAATGATGAATTATCATACAATAAGATACCACAAAATAGTTGTTCCCTCATAATTCTCACTAAAAATGATAGCTCAGGGAATTTCATTAATGCAATATGTTCTGTTAGTAGAGAGATCATCACAGTAAAATTATTATTCATATCAAATATACTATGGTGTATATCAAAAGATTTTTTAAAATCAAATGAAGTAAATGTTGTTTCCCTATTGAAATTCTAGAAATTCACATTTTCTGATGTAGTTTTGTTTTTGTGGAAAACGCGATTAGAAACAATAGAGTTCTCTCCAATGATGAAAAGATTCCTGGGGCAGGGGGATGCTGATAAGAAAATAGTCTTCTCTTTATGTATATTTGTGAATTGACAAGGAGTTAAAATACAAATGTAACAAGAGAGGGCTCTATTATCCATTAGAAAGAAAATAAAAATCTAAGTAGCTAGGAAGTGAACAGGGAGGAATTCAGCATGCCACTCAAAACACTGCAGTTAAGTGAAAGACTTGATCATTTTTGATTTTGTTGAATGAGATTTGCAAGTTTCAACCCAAATTGAATTTGAGACCAAATTTCAAAAGTCACCTGTACTTAAGGATTTCCATCTGAAATATCCGCCACTCTAACTCCAGCAGCTGCTGGTTGCTGCTCTTGTCCTATAAATTATGTTGATTGAGCGATGTGTCAGAAAGAACAGGGCTACGGTTCCAAGAACGTGGTACACAGAGATTAGCCAAGCATTTAAGAATGTTAAACAGTCAATCAATGTCCTTGATTTTGGTGAGGTTCATAAATTTGTATGTTTGAACACTAATAAGCCTCTTGTGTATTACTTTGTCATACAGAAGTCTCTATCACTGGCCTCTGGAGGGAGTCTCTACACCACTCAAGACTGTCTTCTTTGCTTAGGGCAAACGCAGAGGTGTGTTACTTTTTATGCTCCTTTGACAAGGTGGCCATTTCTCTTTTCAGAGCTTCTTATTTACAGAATAAACACTTCTAATAAGATGACTTCAAGGTATTCTCAGTTCATTCTCTCCTACATCTAAGATTTAACCTCCCTGACCACAGCCAATAGTCAGTAGTTCTCAAGATGCGAAAACTTGCTTCCTTGGTATATTTTTGTGAAAAGAATACATATATATAAAATCTCAGTTAGTCATTCTTCTTCAAACTACATTCCTTTTGCTTTTAATAAAGCTTAAACATGCACAAAAAATCCCCGCATCAAAACCTTTTTAATCAATTCAAAACTAGATATACAATATTAAAATCTAGAGCATAGTAGATTGGGGTAGCGTTTTGTGCCTAGCTTAGTGCTTAGGGCATAGTGTACAATTAATGCGGGTGAAATTAATAAGTGGCCCCAACACACTCACTATCCTTTTTTATCTCACCCTCACCTGAATCCTCATAATCTAGTACTTGATTTACACATTTTATCATACTTATAATATTTTGTTCTGCATTATATTAATTTTCTGTTTTCACATTCTATGCCATTAAGGCAGCCAGGTAGAATGGAAAGAGCAGCATGTTTAGGTTTAGACAGATCTGAGTTGAAATTCAGATTCCATCACTTAACTACTTGTGTGACATTCGTTACACTCTTTCACCCCTCTGAGCCTAAATTGCATCATGTGTAAAGTAGGTATAGTTATATGTAGCTGATAAAACTCTAAGAATGTAACCTGATCACTGTTTCTTAGTTTCTCAGCCATCACAGAGTACACTGTGAGCTTTTTGTCCATTGTATTAGTTTTTATAAATTTATCTTTACTTCCTCTCCTCTCAGCCAGTAATTTAAACATGGCATAGGGGCCGGCCCAGTGGCGCAGCGGTTAAGTGTGCATGTTCCACTTCTCTGCAGCCCGGGGTTCGCTGCTTGGCATGCCATGCTGTGGTAGGCGTCCCATGTATAAAGTAGAGGAAGATGGGCACGGATGTTAGTTCGGGGCCAGGCTTCCTTGGCAAAAAGAGGACTGGCAGTAGTTAGCTCAGGGCTAATCTTCCTCAAAAAAAGAAATAAAAAACCATGGCATATATTAATTAATGCTTAGTGAAAAAATTAATTCTATGTATCTATATCTGTCTTTCTGTCTCCTTCATTTTAAGAAAATTCCCTTAAAGGCAAGAATGCCATCATAATATTTTTCCATATTAGCTAAAAATTTCTGAGTAATTACTATGTGCTAGTTCCTAAGCTAAATGATTAGATGCTTTATTTTATCTGTTGTGGTCTTCTATAGCAACTTCCTAAGATAGTCACTCTAAGCATTTTCTTAATCGAACAACTATCTATGAACTTTACTACTTGAAATTGGTATAAATATTTTTTGATCAGAATACTTCATCAAATGCCAATTTCATCAAGTAAGGGTCATTTAACCATTTATGACTATAGGTGAATGATGAAAATGATCTCATATCAAAATATACCAAATGCCCTCACATCCCCCTAGTAAAGCTATAAATAACATTTCTTCCTCTCAATTCCATCTTTATCTGGATTTTAGATTTCTGCTCCCAACCTCCCACCCTAAGCTGAATAAAAAGAAAGAACTTTATAAATAACTATAGGGGTTGGCCCTGTGGCCGAGTGGTTAAGTTCGCGTGCTCTGCTTCTGCGGCCCAGGGTTTCGCCGGTTCGAATCCTGGGCACAGACATGGCACCACTCATCAAGCCATGCTGAGGTGGCGTCCCACATGCCACAACTAGAAGGACCCATAACTAAAATAAAATACACAACTATGTACCAGGGGGCTTTGGGAGAAAAACGAAAAACATAAAAAATAAATAAAAAATAAAATAAAATAAAAAAATATAAAAATAACTATATTTACAAATCTTTAAAACGTATTTTACAAACTTCTGTATCAAACTCTGATATAGCTCCTTTTTTAAAAAAGTTTTTTAAATATATTGGATAGTATTAAAGTAAATAGAGAAACAAAGGACCCACCACTATTGCCTCCATATCCCTGCCTCACAGAGCTGTTGGCAAACTACAGGGTTGACAAATACAGGCAAATTAAGGCTCTGCCTCCATCTCAACACCTGATCCAGCTGGCACTGATCCTAGCCCTTATGTTTTTGCCTGTCCTGTTTTCCTTAGCATCTTTAATATCAAGTCACATCAAGAAGGAAGGGACATTGAAGTGATATTTGTTTACTAGCTTTTAGGAATTTGTTTTTTATTTTTTGTTTCCAAGTTGTTTGTCTTGATGGAATTAAATTTAACCTTGTCTCTAAGGCAGTTTAGTAGTGTTACAAGCTTAATTAACATATTGAAGTCTTTTTTTTTTTTTTGAGGAAGATTAGCCATGAGCTCTAACTGCTGCCAATGCTCCTCTTTTTGCTGAGGAAGGCTGGCCCTGAGCTAACATCCATGCCCATCTTCCTCTACTTTATATGCTGGACGCCTACCACAGCATGGTGTGCCAAGCGGGAGCCATGTCCACACCCAGGATCTGAACCGGCAAACCCCAGGCTGCCGAATCGGAACGTGCGCAGCTAACTGCTGCGCCACCAGGCCGGCCCCCATATTGAAGTCTTTTAACCTAACTCTTGAAACTTCCTTCCCATTCAAATGAATCAGACCACCTGGATGACAGAAGTTCCAAAAGAGTAATGACAATAATAATAATAGTGATCACTTACTGAGAACACATTATGGGTTAGGCACTGTGCCAATTTTAGTGCTTTGCATGGATCATCTCATTAAATTACCTCACACAATCCTATGAGATAGGTACTATTTTTATCCCCAATTGTCCAGATGAGGAAAATACAACATATGGAAGTTCAGCAACTTGCCTAAGGTCACAGCTCGCAAGGGGCAGAGGGAAATTTTAAATATCAGCCAGTCTTTCTCCAGAGACAATGTAGTACTAGTTTCACACTAGTGCTGAGAAGAATTCACGATATTTGAGGATTCTAGTGAGGAAGGTACCAGATAACCTACCCTACTGTACTACTGAAATGTCATTTTGCACTAATTTCACTTACATCAGACTGTGAGATCTTCAAGGGTAAAGAGCATTTCTTATTCACCTTTGAATCACAGATCCAAGATACTCAACACACAAATGCTTGCTGACTTATGCCACCAAGGCAACCAAACAGTAAGCAAATGCTTATTGTTGAGAATGCCATTTTCATAGGAAAACCAGTCAAGAGAGCACCTGAATTGGTATAACTATGTTCATGAAGACACCATGCTTGCAGGACAATGAACGATCTAGCTTAAAACATGTTTCACAATATAATTCTGGTTTTATAAAGGAAGTTTACAGACCTATGGGTTGCCTGGAGTTGATTTCTCATGGCAGATTTTCATGAAATTGAAAGTGAAAAAGCAAGCATGAAGGCTTATCATTTTGAGGACAAAGACAGATAAAATTTGGTGGTGTAGTAACACACTGATCCAAAGCAACAAGCAAACTTACTCATCCTTGCATTCATCCAAGAAACATTCGTTGAGTGCTCAGTATACGCAAGACCCTGTCCTGGGTACGAAGGGTACTGTGTCAATAAGAAAGACAAGGTTCCTACACCAGGTTACTTACGTCTAGAAAGAGAAGGCAAACAATATACAAATATACAATGATGTATGATATAATGTCATATACTAGTAAAGATTAGTAGGAAATCAAAATATGCCAACTTGCTGGAAGGTGACTATGGGAACCTAACTTAACAGAGAGGTGACAGGTGACATTTGCACTGAGACCTGAGAGTACCATGTGCCAATACATTGAAGCAGGAAAGAGTTCAGCCCATTCAAGGGGTAGAAAGCAGGCCAGGTGGCTCTAACAAAGTGAATGAGTGAGAGAGGACAACATGAGGCCAGAGAGGCAGGAAGGTGCCACAACTTGTAGAATCTTATAAACCAGAGGAAGAATTTAAGATTTAATTCTAATGACAGTGAGGATCCATTGCTGGATCTTAATCAGGAAAATGATATTATCATTTTAGAACTTAAGAGAATTTTTAAGTTTACTGGGAGATACACTTTTAATGTAAAATTTAGCATCTTCCTGAAACAAATGCAAGCTAGATGCACATTCTAAGTCAAAAAAAGTTTTCCAGGGCTCTAGAAAGAGATATATAGTACTGTCTGGCTATGGAAGCTTCAGAAAGATCATTAAATATATTTTATTGGTATGCATCAAGTATTGTAGGGATGTGATTAACGGTGGCAAACTTGTTCAAATAAAATAAGACCTGCCATGAACCTTCATCCAAACCTTAAACCAAGAATTTTTTAAAAATGTAGTTCATATAAGTTTGCTTACCTTAACGACGCGATCGTTTTTCTTTTTTTGTGGTTTTGCAACTTCCCCAAATCATCCGAAAGACCAGATTTGCTTATTTCCTATTCAACCTAAAGCAAAATTATAGACCACGATTAATGTTACATTTAAAGAAAAAAAAGAGGCAAATGTATTGTTACTTAAAAACCTAGTTATATGGACAAGATCAAAATGCAAGTAAGAAGAATGCCATCAATTAGAAAATTGATGTCTTAGTTCAAGCATCACCTACTCAGAGAGACCTTTCTATGGTCTATCACATCACCCTACTTTACCTTCTTCATTTCACTAATCACAAAGTGTTACTAATTTATTGTCTGGCCCCCTCGACTCTATAATATAAAACTCATTAAAGCTGGGCTCTTATCCGTTTACCAATCTATCCCCAGTTTCTAGCATAGTATCTGGTTCTTAGTGGGTGGGGGGTCATAAATATTCAAACATGTTGATCACTCTATCTACAAATATTAAGCACTCATTAATAATCAGTATAAAGTTACACGAATACTCAAGGGTAAAACACTATTCCCATACTCCAAGCACTTGTCCTCTAAATCGGCATCTTCCATGAAGCATGGATGTAAAATACCTGAGAATATATTCAGCATCTAAACCAGGAAGCCAGCTTACAATGAGAAAAGGGAATGAAGAATTATGACTATAATTCTAAGAGGCCCCTACCTAATTGCAGGAAATACTATTCTTATTTGAAATTCTCTCTATCTGGAAGTGGAGCGATCTCCATACCCTCAAAGGGTCAGCTGCAAGTGTTGGTCCTTTAAAGCATGATTACACACACACACGTATGTGTGTGTGTATATATATATATATATACTTGAATAGATATCTTATCATTAGAATATTATAACAAAATATATTTATTAATAATTCCTATTGCAAGTTCTTCTGCCAAGGGTTTGGAGAAAGAGGAGGTCAATTTATAGATAATTCAGATGAAAGCCGATCAGGGGTCTAAATTATTAGAATTGCTCACTACGCTTTTTTGGGGCTTCGTAGTGTTGCTTTCGGCCTTACATGTTCCAGTGCTTGCCTAAACTTAGGAAGAACATAGATTATTACTAAAAGTGGCCCTCTTAGGTTCATTTCCTGGGTACTGTGGATACAACAACTACACCAAAAATCTACTGATAAAACATTTCTGTCAATTTTACCTATTTTAACAAAGTACCTTCAGCATTAAGGTCTTCTTGATGTTGTAATGCTAACGAAACAGAGGATGTTTTTCAAAAACACATTTCTTTGTCAGGATCTAGATTCATACTATTTAGGCTTCCTTTCTCCCCTACCTTTGCTCCACAACCTATTTGACAATCTACCAGAGCATCAATTAAGATGGTTCATCAGTATTTCAGACAACATCCTCTATCCTAGCAAAGATTGACCATTATCATTACAAAATACACATCGGTGTCAAACCATGGAGAATTATGCCTCAGTGCACTTATAGCCATAAAGAGAAAAGCACTGAATACTTTAATGTTCAGCCTCCCTACAAGAATGCTGAAATACTCTCGGTCTCAAAGGCAATCATGTGGTAAGTTCTCAAATTAGTCAAAAACAGAATTGGTTGAAAATACTTCTTTTCAAATAAGGCACGTCCTCTTTCCTGCAGCTTTAGATTCCATTTCCCTGAGCCCAAAAAGCACAGACGCGGCCTGGCGGTCATGCAGTCAGTCTAGATGGGCCTTGCTAAAGCTGTGTGCCAAAACGTGGCACAGCTTTGCAGCGCTGGGAGCTGACAGACCATTAGGCAGATTGGGACTCTGTGCAGCTGTCCAGATGCTGCTGGAATTGCTGCACTCTTTGTCACAGGATTATGCTGCCGGAGGGACCGCCGACCTGCTTCTTTAAACACCTTTATTTCCTTTGATGTGAATTTGATCTGTGGGAATTCAGACTTTGGAGAATAGCCTCATCTGGAAAAACGAACACTTGCAAATATCTATATTCTAATATTTTTATGGTACCATGAGCAACTCAAGTTTTCCTCATGGTCACGTATGATTATGTGCCAGGCTACTTTTTAAAGCAGCATTTGCATCTTTACGTTCAAGTCCTTTGCACACTCAATTTTCTTTATTAGCCAAGAGTTCTCAGGCATATTACGCATTTTGGCCTTATGAGTTCTGTTTGTGCCTGTTTTTGCTTGAGCAGATTCTTGAATGCTGAGTATCAGAAAGAGTATTCAAAAATCAATCTACAGATATAATTTTGTACTGTGTAACACTTAACTTCCTACCTGTTTTGATTATCATTAGGTCATTAATTGTCTATTTTTTCAAATTTTAATTATATGCTCTTTATTCGTTTAATACCTGTATTTTAAATTGACAAATTGAGTTACCATTATCATCCTCATCTTTATAATTAACCTGTCAAATGCATAACAAATATCTTACATCAACTCTGTGGGAGTTTTAGTCATTTGGATGATTATTTCCACTCCACAAAAACACTGCTGGGTGAGCTTCAAGAAACAATCTACTACATTACTCTTAATAAAGATGGAACTTTCTGTTTCTATCTCTAAGTTAAGTGACATATATACAAGGACATGTATATGTCCACACCATCCATAGGCACGTACATAGCCTGCATTTCATAGATCATAATAAAAGTTAAAAGTCAATACATTTTTAAATAATCAGAGGTATCATAAATATTCACTGTGCAGGATTTCCTCAATAGGCTGTCAGCCTGCTATAGATTACTCTGCAGACACAGTGTAGCCTTCCTTAAAGATGGCTCTCTTGAGAGCAATAGAGACACACTGGCAAGTAGGAGGAGATGACATTAATACAAAATGCAAAGACATTTCTGCATTTTGCATCAGTGAATTTCGTGATCATCTCCTTTTAATCATGTAAATATTTGAGATGAGTCATTTTTTTCCATCTTTCCCTAACTAAAACTTGCCTCAATTTTAGAGGTCAGTATGAAGAATACCAGAGTTCTAATGCCTACCTTTAATAAAGTCTCATTCCAATAAAATTTAAAGGAGTTCTATTGCATTTCAAGTCACCCATATATATGGTGGATTTAAAACTGTAAAACTAGATGCAAATGGAAAGAGCGATCATAAAGGATTTAAACAAGATCCTAATGGGCTCTGCATTTGCACCTTATAAATGGCCAACCTTATGGCTATAAAGAAGCGTTTGGTGCCGTGCTTCACAGAACGGTGAAATACCACATTTCTTGAATCTATATATTTTTTGTCTCAGTGTTTAAAATGGAACTCAAATATTTGATTTTTTTGTTTGACTTTAGGGTATTTCAGTGATAAAAGAGTTGCTTTTCCTCTCTGACTCTAAATTAGATTAACTCAAATATAAACGGCAGTCTCCATGCAATCTCTTACATTCCAGTTTCAGTGCTGTTTTTATTTTCCCTTTATCACGGCATGAATTTAAAGCTAGATGAAAAAGTCATTTCAAGAACCAGAATGCCAGCATCGCGTGAACGTTCCTTTCTTTGGCCTTACTCGCATTCCGCATCCAAGGGTGTTTTGTTTCCTAGGGCATTTTGGTTAAAAGTAGTCCAGGGATTAAAACTTCTCATTTATGAATCCCTGATGGACTTAAAATTCCTAGTGTAAGAATATGCTGCTAAAAATAACCCCCAAAGTCTTCTTTGCAGATGTTCCCCTATAAAGAAATAGAGAAACGCTACCACCCTACATCTCTGTTTTGTCCTCTGCAACTATAGAGACAGGAAATTGTGCTCTACTGCACATGTGGCCCTCACCTGAACCACTCTGCTTTTCAATCTGAGAGGCTTCCAATTGAAGCATTTTCTAGTTACGCTGTACAATTTGTTTCAAATATTAAGGACGCGGTATGGATCATAAAATTATGGATCTAGTAGAATATCTCTGTTCACCAATCAGTAATCTTAGCGATGTGAATGGAGGCCTTGAGAGAGGCAGGAAATACGGCCCCTTCCCATGGCAGCTCAGGGCAGGGCTGTGAACAAGCTCACGCTCCCACACAGCAGTTGACAAATCAATTTCATAAGACATTTGTCCTAAGAACAGTGTTGCTACATTTCCAAACTAAAGGACTGGTTTCAAATATGAGGACATATTTGTTGTCATGCACATATTTATTTAATGCCGGGTATCCAGACACATTATAACAAAAACTATCCCACCCACTAGGTTTTTGTTGGTGTTCTTGTTATCAGTCTCCAAGATAGCAGGATACAGGAATTTGAATGACACCGGCGCTATCATTTAGATTGGTTCTGAACGTATTTCAAAACCATTAGAGTAAATTAGTTTTCACTATAACATTTCCATTACAGCCATACCTTGGTACTGAAGTATGCTATAAGCACACTCTTAAACACATGTATTTTCTCTTTCCGTCTCTGTGTCTCTTCCTCTGTCCCTCTTTTATTACCTACTCCTGACTATATGCTTGTTTATTAAATATCAATTTAGGATTTAAGTAAGAGAAACTGGGGGACTAAAGAAAGCTTGGGTGACCATACCCTCTTAAGACTGGGAAAACCCTACAGAGATCATCTGATTTGCTCACATCGAGTAAGATGAAGCAAACTGTGTTGTGAAAAGACCTTTATTTTCACTGAACAATGAATTTTCTATTATAAAGGCAAGACTGTCAGCCTCTCTTTATTTTTTGTCAAAGACGGGACAGAATTTGATAGGTTCTTGAATCAGGTTTTGCAAGCAAATTTTTTTCAGCGTTTCGGTACTTTTACTGAATAATAATGAGAGGGCCTTCATACAGGAATATTGTCCCACTGCTGTACTGTCTATATTAAAGTTCTCTGCACCATCTTTGCAGTTGAGTAAAAGGATATTCACTGGGGTGCGGCCAACTGCAATTCTGCTGATGCACAGTACGACCTTGGGAAGTTATCCTTACTTCTCTGAGCCTGACTTTGAACATCTGTACAAAGGGCCTACCTCCTAAGCTTTCTGTGTGAGGATTAAGTGAAATAATACATGCAAAGCACCTAATACAGCGTCCGGTATATGGTAGGAACTCAATGTAAGTTCCAGGTTTTCTCACATGGCCTCCCCACAACCCCACTCCTGCCTCTAGTGGGAAAAATTTACAAGGAGATGCTTGCACTAACATCTTCAGGCCTCATAGTAATTTATACCATATATTTGTGAAAAGATTTGCTATAATGAAAGAACAAGTGTTCTGGCGGAAGGGCAGGGCTTTAGGCACGGTTTCTCGCAAGGTTTCTCAGGCTTGGCACCATTGACATTTTGGGCTGGATCATTCTTTGTTGTGGAAGATGTTCAGCAGCATCTCCGGCCTCTAGCCACTAGACGTCAGTAGTATTGCCCACTCACTCCCAAGTTGTGACAAACAAAATTGTCTCCAAAGGACATGGCCAAATGTCCCTTGTGGGGCAAAAGCCCCCTTGATTAAAAACACTGACGGAAGCTAATATAGAGGCAGAAACTTTAACCTCATGAGTGCCATTGATTAACCAACTGGACTTCTTGGCCCAGATCCTGATGTCTTAAAATTCAGACTCAGTTGGGGCTGGCCCTGTGGCCGAGTGGTTAAGTTCGCACGCTCCGCTGAAGGCGGCCCAGTGTTTCGTTGGTTCGAATCCTGGGCGCAGACATGGCACTACTCATCAAACCACGTTGAGGCAGCATCCCACGTGCCACAACTAGAAGGACCCACAACGAAGAATATACAACTATGTACTGGGGGGCTTTGGGGAGAAAAAGGAAACAAAATAAATTCAGACTCAGTTATGTACCTACGTATGCATGTGATTTAATGACTCTAAAATTATTTTGAAACTGTGTAGTTAATTAAATGGGTTTTTTAAATTAGAAAATTAACTCCTAATTCTGAAAAAAGTGGTAATTCTAAGCCACACAACTTTGTTCTTTTCTCTATTAGCTATACTCTCATTCTAGGGAGCAATTTTACAAATACTGCTGCGCAGATGATTTGGTGGGAATTTATACACATACAAACCCCGTTTCAAAAAAAAATTTCAAGGCGTATGACCTATAAAAGTTGCATTTTCATTCACCCAGATGAGATAGTTATAATAATTATGTATCTTTAATAAATATCAAGTTTTCATAAGGGGTATATAAAATATAACAATTCAGAGGGGCGGGAAGAAAACTTAATGCTAACCAAATAAAATAAAATGAAAAGATTAGTCATAATCACATTAAGGCTTCTCTTAATCTTTCTGTGAGTTACAGTGTAAATGCCAGGACTGCCTTCACCTTTTTATTAAAAAAACAAAGAACAAAATGGTAGAACAGGAAAGAAAGAGGGAAATAGCAAAGGGAGCCTTTGAAGATTATGAATCCTATATCCTGACAATCCACTGAGTAAAGAGTAGCAGAGCTGTCAGAGAAATCCGATCCAGAAAGTCTGAGTATCTCATAGCAGCGTATCATTCAATTGCCCTCTATATAGGGACTGGCACAGTCAATGCGATAAAATGAAACATACACTTCCCCGTGTGAAACACGCAGCAGCTGCCGCTGAACTGGCGATATGACAGTTTCCTAAGAGGTTTTTGGATATACTTAGGAACCTGTGTAGCTGGTGGCCCCTCATGACAGCTGAGCACTTCTCTACTTAAACAGGCTGAAGTCCCATTGAAGCAGAAAGGAGGAAAGGTATTCTCCCTTTGCCTGGGTTAGAGTATTCCTCTGTGAATATGGAAGGATTGTTAAAAGTATTTGTGAATGTCTCATCAGCTGCCTTTACTTAATATTCATCTTCCTTCATTATCTTGCAACAGAACACTGTCCTCCAAGTCCATCTTTCTTAAAATGTGGCTTTGTGTGACAAGTTATACTGCTCCTCTTTCCGCTCCCTCAACCACTCTCTCTGTCTCCATCACTATTTCCTTTCCTCCTCCCACACAAAAATGTGACTACTACTGAAGGTTCGAGCCTTTGGCTTTTCTACTTTTTATTTATCATTTGTTGTTAGTGCCGTGGAGTCTATTCTGACTCCTTGCGACCCTGCGTCCAGCAGAGCGGAACCCTGCCTGGTCTTTTGTGCCATCCTCTCACCTTCCGGTGCTATATTAGACAATGCTCTGCCGCTATTCATAGGGTTTTCACGGCCAATTTTTTCAGAAGTGGATGCCCAGGTCTTTTTCCCTACCTTAGTCTGGAAGCTCCACTGAAACCTGTCCACCATGGGTCACCCTGTTAATATTTGAAATACCAGTGACATAACTTTCAGTATCACGGCAACAATGTAGCCCCCACAGTATGACAACCTACAGATGGGTGGTGTGGGTCCCTGAACAGGAAATGAACCTGGGTCACAGTGGTAAGAAGGCTGAATCTTAACCACTAGACCACCAGGGCTGGCTTATCATATTTTTTCTTTTTAAAGGCCATTTACTCCATGTCTTGAACTTTCTATCACTTTCATTTGGATGAATCCCAGATCCCTTTCTCCAGACCTACCAATTCTCCTGATCTCTAGTCCCATATTTCAGGTTCCCTACTGTATAATTCTAATAACACGTATTTTTGATAGCAAGTCATGCTGAACATAGCTTCCCTTCCAAACCTAAGTTTCTCCTTTGGTCTTCCTTATTTCCTCTACCAACCATAAGATGAATATTTCTGAAACATCCTATTTCTTACTCCTTTCTCAAAATCTTTCCACAACTCCCCATACATGTCAGGTAAAAGGCCAAATGCCTTTGTCTGACTCTTACACACAACCCAAAGTCTGGCTGTGAGGTATAGTGGAGAGAGAATGGAGTATAACATAAAACTATTGGTTTAAACATCAAATAGACCTGGGTTCAAGGCTATGCTCAGTCACATAACAGCAAGGTAGTATTGGCCGAGTCAATTACTGTTCTTTTAGTCTTAACATATTTACATAAAATGAGTGGTTTTGAACTAGGATTCTAAGGATCCCTCCAAATTTTAAAGCTGTGTCACTATAGTTCTGTTTTCCAAACCTTTCTCTTGGGAACCTCACAGAACATACCCTATACCTCAGCCATTGAAACTCGTGCTATTTCTTGAATGTGTGCGTTCCCACCACCAGACCTTTGTCATGACTATATACTTTACCATGAATCTCTCTCTTTCCTCTTTTTCTGCCTATTGAATACTTCACTCACTCTCAAGGCCTTGCTCAAATGCCATCTTCTCCAATAAAAATGCTTTAGTCTCCCCAGCCAGAAGACAGCTTTGCTTTTCACAAGTTCAGTAACGTTTCATTTATCTCTTTAGATCATTCATCACACACTTCTTTATATTTCCACTTTCTCCTCTCACTGGATAATTAGTGCCTGAAGGATAAAACAGCATGTCTTACAATCATGGAATTTTGATATAGAAGAGAACTCATCTTGTACTATTTCCCATCTAATGTAGGGAGCTTTTCTGTAATATCACTCACAGATAGCAATCCAGACAATACTTAGACAATTTCTGTGAGAGACTTCCTGTGTTATGAGGTAGCCTATCCAATGGATAGAAAATTTTAATGATGTTAAAGTTCTTCCAGTTGGTGAGACAAAACAGATTTCTCCATGACTTCTATGTAGTCTTACTTTTCTAATTGGTAGCCTGTGTTTCTTAAATTTTCTTGTTTTTTAGTTATTGTTCCTGTCACGGGACACTGCTGCTTCATCAAAATTAAGAATCACAGATCCGTTGCATAGCTGCTGAATTTCTGCTCTGCTTTCTCCTTTGTCACACCAAACTCTCGAAAACGTCTTGATACCAATTTCAGCTCCTTGGGGGGATTTTCGTCATGCATTTCTTTATGACCATTATTTCATTCACTATAAGGCTCCTTCATCCTATCAAATATACCAGAGAGCAGAAACTCATTCATCCTTCCACCCATTTGACAAATATGGAGTGCCCATCATGTTCCAGGCACTGTGTTGGGCCCTAGGGACAAAATGGCAAACAAAAATAGACATGGACTCTGTCAGAATGAAGGACACAGTATAATTTTAAGATAGACTTTGTTAAAAAGTGAACATTAAAACCAAAAACTCTAAAAATGCTAAGAGTATGAAGGAGAGAAGCACTTAGTAGCATTTAAGAGAGGGGTTGTCCTAATTAGGGAGCACAGAGAAGGCTTCTCTGAAGAAGTGATATTTGAACTGAAATAGGAAGAATGATTATCAGTTAACTGAGCAAAGCTTTGGGGGAGCAGAAATTCCAGGCAGAAAGAAAAGGATATGCAAGGACCTGGAGCCAGAAATCACAAGGACATTTTGAGAAACTAAAAAAAGATTAGAATGACTGGAATACATGTAGCATGGTGGGAGTTCAGGTTGGAGAGGAAAGCAAGAGCCAGAGGCTATAAGCCATGTTAAAGAGTTCAGTCATATCTTAATAACAAAAGAAACTATCAAATTTGAGGGTGTGTGTAGGGAGGGGGTAAGGTGGTAAATGATCCAATAAGCACTATTTTTGTTTAGGTATAATTTATACACAATGAAATGCTCTTACCTTAAAGGTTCTGATGAATGCATATTAAATCACAGAACATTTCCATTGTGCCAGATAATTCCCTTGTGCTCCCTCCCAGTCAATCCTTAAGTCCCAGAAGCAACCTCTGAGATTCCTATCATCTTGGGTTAGTTTTGCGTACTCTAGCACTTCATATAAGAGGAATCACGCAATATGTAATCTTCAAGTAAGTTTCTTTCACTCAGTATAACATTTGTTATGCTTTGTATGTGTGTGTGTTATGCTCTCACTCAGCATAACATATCTGTGTTTGTCTCATCTATGTTGTTGTAAATATCAGTTTATTTATCCATTCTCTGGTTGATTAGACTATTAAAAATGGATGAGGAAGAACGTGAGACTCAATTAAAGTGGATCTCTTTAGAAGGTTATCACTTTATTTAATACAAGGGAAAATTTATGATAGTTTGAATGCTTTGTTTGACTGGAGATGGAAGCAACTGGGTGGCTTCAAGAGAAGTTTATAAAGAGATAAAATAGACAGGATTTGGTGATGGATTTGCTGTAGAGGTCAAAGTGACGGGGAGGATCAAGGGTAACTCAATGTTTTGGACTTATGCAACTAGAGGCATGGTGGCACACAGAAAACGAGGGACACATGTGAAGAGGACCATATTTGGGACACGTTGGGGAGATCCTGTGTATCCTATTTGGGGCATGCTGAATCTGAGGTGATCCTTTGAGCCATCCAAATGTCAGTGTCAAGGAAACAATTCAATACACGCATGTGTAGCTCAGAGCAGAGGCCAAGATCACCACCTGGATGAACTCTTTCACCTCCTTTTCCAGCAGGGAGATCAGTTCCATTTATACTATGTACAAGTGGGGGCTGATCACAAACACTGCGCTTTTCCCAAGTGACCAGACTTTACATGGCTGAAATTAAACTACCAAACTTCTAGGAGATCTGTACATATATACGTTAGCTTCTGAATTCTGGGTTTCTGGGGGCTGCTGGAAACATGGATTTAAGCGAGACTAACTGACCCCTTCTCCTCCCTACCAGCTTTTCCCAATCTGCTAGACAGTAGAAATTCACTACCCTTTCATAGCTAGGGAACAGGATAACATCTTTCATCAAAAACACAAACATATAAGCACCAAAGTCTCTTCACTTCTGTTGGCATCTGTTTCCTACAATTATACACTTCTAAGAGACTGCCTTTCACAATACCAAGTATTTAATAAATGTTGCATGCTCACATCCAGTGTACTCTGTCTTCAACAAGAAACCCAGAGATAAAAGGAACCAGGACTTACTGAGTGGTACTCTGTAATGCCTTATACAGCACCATATATGTGAAAATACTCAATAAAAGTATCAAATCATGACTTTAGGCACACGTGGATAAGAGATATGGAAGAATAAGAGATAATTATTTTAATTTGTAAATCTCATTCATCCCATGATTAAAAGTGTTTTATAAGAACCAGCAAGAGGAAGATGAAGAAGAAGTAGTTGTTCCAGAGAACACCAAGAGAATTCTTAATTTGTAATGTAAACGTAACAAGACATTACATGGTTCTTGAACCTAAAATGCCTGTGGAAAGAGCAAGGAAAAAGGCATTGTAATAAAAATAGGAAGGTTTTCAATATTTAAATAGACTGCCTTTCCAAAGTCTCTCTTCCTCCAAAAATTCTCATTAAGATGAATTGGCTCATTTGTTTCAAAGAAAATTTAAAGTGAATTAAGTTTGAAAAGTGGACTGGAATGGAACTCATCTTAATGCTGAAATGTGGGAATATAAATATAAATGTGAATTGAGTTCTTTGTACTTTACACCTTAGTCAATCATACCAATTCACATATTCTACCTAAAACTAGTGCTTCAGAAGCATCTAGTCCAGTATTTCTCAAAGTGTGTTTCAAGTATCACACTTCATACCTTATCCTGAGAGATATTCAATTAAAAGAGGGATCGGGGCCAGCCCGGTGGCACAGCGGTTAAGTTCACACGTTCCGCTTTGGCGACCCAGGATTCCTCGGTTCGGATCTCGGGTGTGGACCTACACACCGCTTGGCAAGCCATGCTGTGGGAGGCATCCCACACATAAAGTAGAGGAAGATGGGCATGGATGTTAGCTCAGGGCCAGTCTTCCTCAGCGAAAAGAGGAGGATTGGCAGCAGATGTTAGCTCATGGCTAATCTTCCTCAAAAAAAAAGAAAAAGTAATAAAAATAAAAAAAAAAATAAAATAAAAGAGGGATCTATGGTTACATAACTTTGGAAAAATATATATTATACCCTACTCTTGTTGCTTCACAGTATGCAACAGCATATTAATGCTTCCAAAATTCTGAGAAGTCTCCTAGTAATAAAACCTAAAGTCCTTACTATGGCTTAACAGCTTTACATAATCTAGACCTTCACTACATCTTGGACGTCATTCCCCACCACCAACTACCTCACTATTACACTCCAGCCACACTGGCCTTCAGGCTGGTCCTCAAATACATCAAGCTTATTCCCACATGAGGGCCTGTGAAGTTGCTCTTTCCTCTACTTTGAAAACTCTCCCCCGACTACGGAACGGTTGGTTCCCTCGTTTCATTTAACTTTCTGTTCAGATGACACCTTCTCTGAGAGGTCCTCCTTTATCTCCTCACTAAAGTGAACCCCACCGCCATCACTCTTCGTCACCTCTCCTGCTTTAAGATCCTTCACGACAGTCTGATATTAACGTTACACGTTTGCTGTTCATCCACGTCCCTCCCTAAAGTCTAAGTTCCGTGATGGCAAGGCGGTGTTCTGTCTTATTGAATGTTGATTAAACAGTACTTGGAGCATGAATATTCACTGAATGAATGAATGAGCAAATGAATAAATAATCCTGTTTATATTTACTTAACCAAGTATTCCCAAAATTGTTTGATAATGGTAATCTTCCTTCATGTAACAAATGTTAACATCTTAAGGAACTAACGTTCTACAGAAGACCTTTTGGAAATTCTCATCCAGGCTGATATAATCTGGAAAAGAGAACACTGCCAGAAGCTCAAGAAGAATGAAATTGTCTGGTTGGTGGAAGATCTAAGACATCTGGAGAATTATTAAACCCCTCATGTTAGTGGTGTAATTGACAAGGAGAAAAAAAGCCTATTAAATGCTCCAATTAATATGTTTAGTCTGTATAAAAACATTATTTTAATCATTTTCAAAGATTCTTTGAACTTTGATAAAATTATAAATTTAGTTAGATTTGTAGGCTTAAAGACAAGTAATGTAATAGGAGGCAGCGGTTACATTAGGCAAACATATTCTAATTGTGTTAATGCAATAAAGGATGCTATGATTAAGTTACCCAAGGAAAGAACTAAGCCAGCTGGCTTAGTTAATTAGTTAACTTAGTTAAGTAGGAGGGTGAAACAACATGACTCAGTTTTTGCTTATGATTGAAAAATTTTGGTCTCCAACATATAAACATTATCCCTTTTTTCTTTTCCATTGTGTCGATATAATTTTTTAACTATTTCACGCCTAAAAACGTTTGATTAACTCTTAGAAGAATTTGAATGATAAAACTGTGGTCTCAAATAAACACTGCAGTCCAGCTGCATCTGTTCTTGTTGTTTCCATTTATCTCAGTGTGTCTGAAGTAAACTTGTACAATTAGAATGAAGTTAATGAGGCCTTTACTCACCAGGAGGTAGAAGGGTACTTTTTATTGAATTACAAAGGCAAAACTAAGGTCAGCAAAGGCTCCCTTCAAAGTCTAGGACATAACAAATTTCCTTCCAGCTGCCTGGAGTGAGAGTGGGTGGAGGTGAGGGTGGCAGGCCCAGAGGGCTATGGGTAGTGAGAATAAGAAGACAATTGCTATTATAATACTCAGTGTGCTCTTTCTCAGACTACTGGAAAAATAAGAAGCAAAAAATGAACAATCTGCCTGATTTTCAACCCCACAAACAAGAAACCTGAGCAGTTCCAGCATCTCAGGAGAAATGTGTTTGACAGAGAGACACCATAAAGCAGGGAGGAAGGATCTCAACTATCTGTTGGTGCAGAAGGAAGGAAAGACGGTGACAGAAAGAAAGGAAGATACCTTTTTCCACTTTGATGCTAGGCTTGGCACAACTACAGAAAGAACTTTAGATATTCTGTTTTTACGAGAGATGGTGAGGAAATGTTAGAAGTGACTGGGCCCTTTTCCCCAGAACTTGCATTATGCAATAAGGACAAGCCGTCTGTGTTATAATCAGCACTCTCAGGCTTGAGTATCCAAAACTAAAAGTAACAAGAAAACTGATGATACTGAATAAGAGGCTACTTTTCAGAGAGAAAAGGATATTAATGATCTGAATGTATTAAGGTGTGAATTCCAAATGATTTTTCTTAATTTTTTTTTAAGTAAAAGGGTTAG
Source organism: Equus caballus (assembly GCF_041296265.1). Classification (NCBI taxonomy): domain Eukaryota; kingdom Metazoa; phylum Chordata; class Mammalia; order Perissodactyla; family Equidae; genus Equus; species Equus caballus. The sequence goes on from NC_091715.1 coordinate 95,381,524, forward strand.
ATTAGCTCTGATCTAACGACATTTTATCACCAGTAATCTTGCAACCAGTAACATGCATTAGGAGACAGATGAAGGGAGTCAGGGATAGAGCCTATATTATTCGAACAGAGAAAGGTAACTGATCTCTATCGAGACTGAATTCCTAAATTTGAAATTTCCAGGTTCGGCTTCTAACATAATGATTCCCAATTGGTAATGCATGGACCATGGTACTGGTTAAGGTTTCTTCTTTTACTGGTCTGTGGTAAAATTACAAAAAGCACAATTTGATATAGTCAGCTCAACCCCCCACTGGCCCATTTTCAGAAGGACTGTTCTTTATCTTTTCTACTTTTTTAATGTTAACATGTTCTTTCTTACATGAAATGATAATCGCATACAATACCATGTGTTTTAAACAGTATACCTTCTTGAAAAAATCAAAAGCTGGCAACCTAACTTGGTCCCCAAAATTTTAGGAGGAGTATTTTATTTTAACCTCAAAATTTTAAACCCAATGAACATTCCAATTTTATAGCATACCAGTTTCTAAGAGATTTAAAATCAATTATTATTTCCAATGCCATTCAATAACTCTGCCTATCATCCCCTAATCAATAAATCCCAGGAAAATAACACATCATATCATTGACTAGAGGTACATCTTTACACAGGCAGGTATCCATTATCTATCAAGTCCAATTGTCTTTACACACTGATGAATGCCTGTAAAATATCAATAGACTTTTGGGGCCTTCCATTTCTACCAGGATGACCATCCAAATACTATGACCATTTTTTAAAAGAGAAAACCAGAAAACAAAGCACCATGACTGAGAACCAACAGAAAAAGATAACAGAATATTAACCATCAAAGCTTCAGGAATTAGAACTATAAGATACATAATATTAAATAATTGTGTTTAACATTTCAAAAAATACAGGTGGAGTTTCAAAATATAAGTAGTGGCAAGCATATCTAAAAAAATAAATAAAATTTCAGGATATTTAATTCATTATTTTACAATTTAAAAAATCTCAACCATGGGTAAAATCATTAAATGAGGCTTATAACAGAAAATTGGAAGATAGATCTAAAGAAGACATTGGTATGCCACAAGGAGGGACACAGAGATGTCAAATACTCAAAAAGGATTTAAGAGATATGGAATATGAAGTGAAAAGTTTTACCACCCATATAACTGGAGTTCCAAAAGGAGAGGAGGGAGAGAAAGGGGCAGAGGTAATATGTGAAGATTTAATGGCTAAGAATTTCCCAGAACTTAAAAAAGACAATAATCTACAAGTTCAACAAGCACAGTAAATCTCAAAGAGTTTACATAAAAAGAAACCCACTTTTATACACATCAAGGTGAAAGTTAAGAATACTACAAAGAGAAGATGTTCAAAGCAGTTAGAAAAGAAAAGACAAGACAAATCATATACAAAAAAGTACAGTTATACTGATGGCTGACTTTTCAAAAGCAACAGTGGAAACCAGAAGACAGTGGATTTGTATCTTCTTTCTGCCGAGAAAAATAGATGCCAACCTAGAAATCTATTCCCAGGAGAAATATATTTAAAGAATGAGTGTGAAATAAAGACAATTTAAGGCTAACCAAAACGTATTGAAGTTTATACTATCAGACCATCACTAAAACAAATGCCAAAGGAAGTACTTCAAGCAGAAGAAAAATTCTCCCAAATGGAAGGCCTGAGATGCAAGAAGAAAAGAATAGCAAAGATAGTAGTAAATATTGACTCTATAAAAATAATATCTCATGGAGATAAAATATAGAAATAAAACACACAACAAAAACATATGAATGGGAAGGGAAGATTGTCCTCAATGTACTCTAAGATTCTTAAATTGATTGGAGGAATTTTAAAGATATAGATTAATTTAGGCATTTATAAATTAAGCAATCATGCTAAATTTCCTGTGGTTCTCATTTATGGAATAGGCACAGAGTGTATATATATTCTAAAATAGTAGAGACAAAAAGGAATGGGAAAACCAAAAATAGCCAAGAAAAGAGAGAAAAACAAACATTAAAAAGTTAGGGCAAATAGAAGGCATAAAATAAAATAGTGGAAAGATATCCAAATATAACTATATATATAATAAATGTACATAGACTAGTCTTGTTAAAAGAGAAAGATTATCAGACTTTTTTTTCCATATAGCTCTATGCTGTTCATAAGAGATACAACTAAAACATAGGGGGGAAAAGTGAAAATGAGGAAAAAGTATAACACATACTATTTTAAATAAAACTAGTTTACCTATATTGATATCAAATAAAATATATTTTATGGTAAAGTGATAAAGAAGGCAACTATGGAGAAAAGCTTATTTCACCAAGAAGATATAACAATACTAAATATGTATGTACCAGTAACATAGCCTCAAATTATATAAAGCAAAAACTGACAGACTTACAAGAGAAATTCCAAACTCCACAATTATCATTTAACTAACCTCGTTCTCATTACTTGGAAAAGTGAAAAAGCAAAGAATTCAGCAAGGGTATAGAATATTTGAATAACCTAATTAGCAAATCTGATCTAATGGATAAATATAGTACACTGCAGAGTACCAATTATTTAAAACACACTTAGAAAAAAAATTTACATTCTGAGTAAAATTCCAGGTCTCAATAAACATAATATATATCGGCATTCTATAGAGCAAACTTGCTCACAATAATACAGTTAAATTATAACTCAGAGACATGAAGATATTCCAGAAAATATCCATATGTTTATTAAGAAATTAAGAAACACACTTCTAAGTAACTCTCAGGTCAAAGAAGAAATCATAGTTAAAATTAGAAAATGTGTTAAGCTAAACAATAATGAAATACTATATATGAAAACTTCAGGGACAAAACTTTTATCACATTAAAGTTGGCTTCAAATTCTTTGACACTCCTCCCATTGAAATGTGGGGTCTATTTCCCCTTCTTTTCCCCTTCTCTTGAATCTGGGATGGACTGGGATTGCTTTGGCCAATAGATTAGGGTGGAAGTGATGCTATATCAACTCCAGGCCTAATCTTTAGGAGGACTGGGAGCTTCTGCTTCAGTCTGTTGAACTTCTCAACAGTCAGGCAAGAAATCCAACTACTCTAATGCTACTACTATACATTGAGAAGGCCCTAGCAGAGGGTAGTTTGAAAGACAATGTGGAGAAATATGGAGGGATGGAGAAAGAGTGAGCAAGAGTGAGTACATCTAAAGCAGTACTTAGAAAATTTACTCTCTTAACTGATTACATTAGAAAAGAATAAAAAGCTGAAAATAAATGGGCTGAGCATCTAGTTTAAGGAATGAGAAAAAGAACAGAAAGATAAATCTAAATAAAATACAAGGGAAAAATAAATATAAGAGCAGAAATTAACTAGAAAGCAAACTTAGAATAAGGAAGATAAATAGAGCAAAATGATTTTTGAAGAGACTAATAAAATGGACTAAAAATAAATAAATAAAAATAAAAATCTAAAATGGCAAAAGAGCAAAAAAGGAGGGAGTAAAAAAGACACAAATAATATTTGGAATGAAAAAGATATAGGATATGAAAAATAACTTTATGCTCATAAATTCAAAGACTTAGGTAAAAGGACTTCACAAAAGTGTCTCAGGAATAAAGATAATTTCCAAATATTAGAGAAACGGAATCAGTAGTTTAAGACGTTCTCACAATGAAAACTTCAGGACCAGATAGTTGTATTAGTGAGCTTATCAAGCAATCAAGAAATAAATAATTTCAATTTTTCATGAACTATTCCAGAGTATAGAAAAAGAGGGACCACCTGAGACTAGCACAACCATGATACGAGAGGCTTACAAGGAAAAGGAAGCTTATAAGCCAATATGTCTCATGAAACTGACACAAAATACTAAGCAAATTATCAATAAGTGAAATCCACTGCACAAAACATTGCACACCATAACAAGCTAGGCTTATCCTGGAATACAAAATTGATTTAACACTCCATAAACAATACAGTTGTCTTAACCTGGGTCCTCACTTCACCCCATCCCCCACCCACGCATAAGGATTTGCATGCAAGTAATTATTAGGGGAAAGTGAAACTGAAAAAGGAAAGCCTGTGCAAAGCAGTTAAGTTCTGGTTCAGCAGTTCAGATCCCAGGTGTGGACCTACGTACTGCTTGTCAAGTTGTAGGCTGTGGCAGGCGTCCCACACATAAAGCAAAGAAAGATGGGCACGGATGTTAGCTCAGAGCCAGTCTTCTTCATCAAAAGGAGGAGGATTGGGGTAGATGTTAGCTCACGGCTAATCTTCCTCAAAAACAAAAACAAAACCAAAAACGACTGCCAGTATAATGGTGCCTTCTCCATTGTGGAGCCTTGTATGAAGCCACAAAACACCTCAGAATTATACATTCCAAGCAGAGAAGATGAAAATATTTTTTGACGCTCTTGAGCTCGCAGGGAGCATGAACTCTTTCTCTTTTCCAGTCTGGGCATAACCTCCAAGCAGGCACTCAGGGCTTTCTACACCAAGGTATCAGAGAAGTCCCTGTAGCAGGGGGTGAGAGATAAGTATAGCCACGGTGAACGCTGTCAGCTTACACCTGCATAAAGCTGGTTGCCTGGCCTGCCACCAGAAGGAGTGGAGAAAATGGTAGACTGAAAGATATAAAGGTGTGGCCACGTGGTATCCAATATAATAATTCACCACATTGACAATTTAAAGGGGAAAAATCATCTCAAGACCTGCAGAAAAAAAGCATTTGATAAAATTCAATACTCATTCAAGATAAAACTCAGCAAAACAGAAGGAATCTTCAACCTGATAAAGGATATTTAAAAGAACTCCTTCAACAAACATGGTACCCAATGGTGAAATATTAAAATTATTCCTTTTAAGATCAGGAATAAGAAATGGAAACTGCTATCAAAAATTCTATCCTGGGGCTGGCCTGGTGGCACAGTGGTTAAGTTCATGCGCTCCACGGACCTACGCACTGCTCATCAAGCCATGCTGTAGCAGCATCCCACATACAAAACAGAGGAAGATTGGCACAGACGTTAGCTCAGGCCAGTCTTCTTCCCCCCAAAAAAAGAAAAGAAAAGAAAGAAAATTCTATCCAGCATTTGACAGGAAGTCCTTGCCAGCACATGAGTCAAGCAAAAAGGAGTGGTGGGGAATAATTATTGGAAATAAAGAAATAAAATTATCATTATTTACAAATGATAAGATTATATTTATAGAAACCCAATGTAATCTACAGATAAATATTTAGAAAAAAACCAGTTTAGCAAGATTGTTGAATATAAAATCAAATACCCAAATCAATTGCATTTCTATATCCCACTAACAAATTGTTGGAAAATATAAGAATACCTTCACAACAGTATCAAGAACATCAAATACTTAAGAATAAAATCAAATAAATTGCAAAAACTTTATGGAGATATAATCATAAAAAATTAGAAAAATAGCCTACATAAATAAATTGAGAGATCCCCTGTGGCTGTGAATTGGAAGACGCAACATTAATGTCAATCCACTTCAGATTAAAATAGGGCTTCAACACAATCCCAAACCACATGCTAACATGGGGGTGTGTGTGTAATTTAGCAATATGACTTGAAAATTTATATGGCAAAACAAAAGACCAAGAATAGTCGTAACAATCGAGGAGAAAAACCACTTATCACGAATTTTTATAAAGCTATAAAAATTAAGACAATTTAGTCTCAGCAGAGGGATAGACAAATTAAGTAATGAAATAGAATTAGGAGCCCAGAAAGAGACCCACACATATATAAAAACTATTTATAGGGGCCGGCCCTGTGGCCGAGTGGTTAAGTTCATGTGCTCTTCTGCGGCAGCCCAGGGTTTGGATCCTGGGCACGGACATGGCACTGCTCGTCAGGCCACGTTGAGGCAGCGTCCCACATCCCACAACTAGAAGGACCTGCAACTAAGATATACAACTGTGTACGGGGGGCGGGGCGGGGGGGGGGGTTGGGGGAGATAAAGCAGAAAAAAAAAGAAAAGATTGGCAACTACTTGTTAGCCCAGGTGCCAATCCAAAAAAAAAAAAAAAAGGGGAAGATTGGCAACAGTTGTTAGCCCAGGTGCCAATCTTTAAAAAAAAAAAAAACGACTTATGAGAGAACTAGCACTGCAGATCAGCGGGTAGAGGAGGAACACCTCAAGAAACTTCTGGAATGGCTTGCTCTGCATATGGGAACTGAATCCCTGCCTAACAAGATAAACAAACCGAAAATCCAAAGAGATTTACAAAGTTAAAAGCAAAAGGCAAGAATGCAAACTGTTGGAAACAATGTAGGAAAACAATGTAGGAAAATACCTTTAAGAACTTAAGGTAGGGAAGAATTCATTAGACAAAACACGCAAAGAAAGAACATAAAGGAAAAGATGATCAAATTTGATTATGCTTAAATTTAAAACTTCTGTTCATTGAAACATCATTAAAATGAAAAGGCAAATCACAAACTGAGAGAAGATATTTGCAACACACAATTGACAAACCATTAGTGTCCAGAGCGTATTTTTAAAAATCAATAAGAAAAATACAAAACCCTAATAGACAATTGGGCAAAAACCTTGGCCAGTCGCTTCAGAGAAGTAAAAATGGCCAAAAAGCACATGCAAGAAGCAAGAAGCTCAACTTCATTACTAGGGGAAATGCAAAATTCACCCAAGGCTGACACCATTTTACACCCACCGGATAGGCAAACAAGTCCGACAATATTAAGTGAGGTAAAAGACGCAAAGTAACGGGAGCACTTATATATAACCATTTGAAAAAGAAATTGGCACATCTCTAGTAAAGTTGAAGTCACACATACCCCATGACCCAGCAACTGCACTGCTAGGATATACACTGGATAAACTCTTGCAAATGTGCATCAGGCGATACACAGCTACGAGAATGTTCATAACGGTACTGTTTGTAATAGTAAACTAAAAAACAAAAACAAGGAAATGGAAGTAACTCAAAGATCCATCAATAGTAGAATAATAAATACATTCTTGAGTAGTCACATACTAGAATTTTCTACACAGCAAATAATAATGAACTAAAACTTCATAAAACATCATGAATGAGTCCAAAGAACACACTATTTATCTTAAAAACAAGTCACAGAAAAATGCCTATAGTATGATTTCTGGTATATAAAGATTAAACTGTACAAAACTAAAAAGATGATTGTATAGGGACGCAAACATATATGGTAAAAGTATAAAGAAAATTAAGAGAGTGACAAGCACAAAATTCAGGATAGAGACAACCTCAATGAGAGAAGGGAAGGAGTAATGATAAGGTTATTTTTCTTCAACTGAGAGAAGAATGTTCAGTATAATTCATTACATCCTACACAGAATTTATAAATATTCTTTTGTATACACTCAATGTTTAATACAATTTTTAAAGCACTAGGATTTCTCTTTGTAATGATATCCTCTCTCTTTCATGTGAAGCAACGTCTATCAAAAACAGACCTGGAGAACAGCCAAATGCCAAGGCAGACTGTCAACCCAAGAAAAGCAGTACAATCTTGGCGCAAAACTAGAAACGCATTGAATTTGCTCTTCCCAGATAGTTAAAAGACCATGTGTCGTTGTTTCACTAATAAGGAAATAATAGGCAGCAAACAGTATGACCACACAAGCATTGAACTTTACTGACTAGAATCTTATAGTTTACAGTCAATTGTCCTGAATCTGCGACCAATACTTCCATAGGGTAGACAAACATAGGAGTTCTGATTCAGGAAAAGAAACTTATTGGAATTCAGATATAACTTACAATCAATGGTGAATTCTATAATCAAATGGCTATGTAGACGCAAAGTGTGTTTCAAGTTCCCCTTCTCTTTAGTATACGAAAGCTATCGGGGATCAAATCGGAGTTTTAAAAGGATTACACGTGTACAAGATTATTAGATATTTGTATACATATACCAATAAAATTCATGGTCAATCCAGAAATTTTGTATTTTTCTAGTGACGAAAATACAATACTTGGAGTTAAAAGGTGCAGATTTTGCTATCATTCTCAGTATTTCTAGGAATTATTTTCAGTGTTCAGATACACAGCTGTCTCAAAGTTATTCTGATTGTTATAGCTCATCCGTTATATATACGTTATACACAGATACCGACAACTCTAAAAAGGAATCAAGGGCTACCTAGAAATTACTCTGCTTTCTATAAATTATTGCTCTAAACTTTTACTGGATTTAAAGAGAAAAACATTTTTGATAAGTAAGGATTTGTGGAAAAGGATACTAACTCTTTGTGGTTATTAAAATACTTACAAAATCTACTAATGGCATAATGACCTGAAAGAAAAAAATGTACAGGTGATATTTCAAGCAACATTCATGAAAACTCCCCTACCCTTTAAAACTTTACCCTTCTACCCCAGAGATTTTAAGGGTGGGATTAAACAAGTAGACTGCTTAGAAAGGGTGCACCTTGGCAATCAGGGCAGCTTCTAGCATAAATTCCAATGTCAGGCTTTATGGTTACAAGAATAAGAAGGCCTCTGAAAAATCAGAAATTTAGAGAATTATCTAAACGTTGCTTATTCTCTGGTTCTTTCCAGGAAGCACTAAAAGCACACACACAGACACACAGACACACACACATCGCTCTATTTGTCCACATCCTACACCCCCTTGAAAAACACTAGAGAAATGTAGGAGAAAACAATTCCACAAATTACAACTATTGTCAAGAAAGCCAGCAGAATAGGAGCAGTACCCTGCTGACCCCTGGGAACACACTATGTATGGCAGCTGGGAGAGGCAGACCACCTCCCACGAAAACGGGAGCAGAGAAACACCAAACAAGGTTTTACCTACTCGTTTTATAGAGACTTCAAAAATACAGAATTTATGTAATTGTACAAAGATGCTAATTGTTACTAAACCCATCTTCAATATTGGTACTGTGTGGGAGAAATGAAAAAAGGGAAAGGAAAATATTTAACAATGTGGTAATTTGTAGATTTGGCTCGGTATAACAATGAATGCAAGGAATGAAAAGATAACAACAAATTTGCGCCTTAGAAACAACGTTTAATTTACCTGGCCTTTTAGCCTAATGAAATTTAGCCCATGTTATTTTTGTTCATACTATCTCATGACACAAAATAAGTAAACTTATTAAAGGAGAGACTCACTTTTTACATCACTTCTTTGCATAGCCTTTTGCGAACACCTGATTTTTTAAGAGACCACGTGGGTAGAAGGCAGACTTCATGGTAACGGATTTCAAGCACATTGTTTCCATTACTGTAACGGTTCAGCACCCAGCAATGGACTGTATGGTCAAGTAGTTGCTCCAACTTACTTGTTAAGAAATAACTGGAGCATAAGTACTTCTTCCGGCTACTGAAGTCCTATCGATGACCAGTTGAGTCATCAATAAATGTAAATATATCAATAAATGTAACAAAATATAACAAAATCCTCAATACATTCAGGGGATGATATTCTACAATGGGGATCCAAAATTATGATAGCCATTTGTTTCTCCTTGCAGGAATGCATATTTTCTGGAAAAAAATTAAATTCTCTCAAAAAACTATTTTTATATGAAATCTTCAGTGATGAATAGACATCTACCTCTTGACACACAAAGTAGTTTTCTGACTCCTCTGGGCAACATATCCTGTCCCAGAGAAGTTCTCCCCAAAGACAACGCAGAAACCAGAGGAGAGGGACCACCAGGCTCTGCCAACTCTCTTTTTCTTTCTCTAACTCTCTTTTCCTATTTAAGAATATACACGGTACAAATTCCAATTTGGTTTCCACCCTATTTCATTAAAAATAAAAGTCAATATAGTTTATTGTTTTAGCCAGTGTAAAATGAAATGTATTTTAATTCCATAAATTTCTCTATAAGCCTAATTTACAATTAGTTTTGCTTATAACTTTCTAAAATCTAGAGTATGCCAAAATAACATTACGATGTGATTGGTATAAATGGAATTTTCATTCATTTTTTAAATCACTTTTTTCACTCAAGTGTCTTCTTTATGTTCTAGCTTCTTCTTCCAAGGTCTTAACTGGGAAGGCCCAACTGCAGTCTTCCCAAAGCAGAGACGACTGTGTGCCAGAACGCAACATAACCTTACTAATGCTCAGTCACTCGGAACTACTCCATCTGGGTTGCTGTCCATCCAAAGAACCAGCTGCTCTAAACAAATGCCTTACTCGTCTTGCCTGTTGTATCACTAGCTGAAATATGCTACTGCCATAATTACCATTCTCAACTTCTGAATAGAGCCAGCAACCAACCAACAATTTATTGAGTACACAGGCTGATGCTAATTGTTTGGTCATATAATTGAGCGTAGGGATTACTTTATTACTGCTGACTGGAAGCAGCTGTGCTCCCTGAAAACACAATGTGGGCAACGCATCAGCTTCACATGGAACAGGGATCTGCACTATTGAGGTAGATACCAAGAGCCAACAAACTTGGAAGGTGATGAATACCCTAGGAGGTCAACTACCAGCGAAACGTGCTGAAATCAGCAATGATTACTTACATCAGAAAGGCCGAGTTTACAAGTGCTTTTTATTGCCACTGCTCTGGGGGTCTAGGTGGCTGGGAGAAGTGGGACATTTATGATGATGTCCCTAGGGATTTGCTGGATATTCTTCTCGAGCTCCAAGACTAACCTCTATGACAATACTAGCACTGAGAAAAAAGGAAATGGAAACTAGGAGTAATGCAGGAAGGCAGCTCTATCTTTTACTAAGCCTGTGCCTGAAGAAAGGAGGACACTGACTAAACCGCCCTCCAGATCACCCATGTGAGCTCCCTGCTAGAATGTAACTGAGAGGAAGAACTTTGCTGAGTCTCTGCTGCCTAGATTAGCAGCATATAGTAGATGCTCAATAAATATTTGCTTACTAAATATGGAACAAATTTGAGCTTAAATCAACAGGTTTCTGCAGTCATCCTTCAGTGCTGGTTGTCCACTACATTATCTAAGACTCGCAATATTGGAACCTAATTATGATTTATATTTACTGAAATTTAAAATGCACATGACCTTTGAACCAGCAATTCCATTTCTAGAGATTTATCTAGAGATATGCTTGTATATGCACGCAAAGAGAAACATGCAAGAATCTTGACTGCAACTTTGATTATGGTACAGAAAGATTGAAAACAACTCTAATGCCCTTCAATAGATGCTGGGTTACATAAATTATGGCACGTCCATAAGATGGAATACCATGCAACTGCTAATAAGAATAGAAAGCTCTGTTTACATTCAAATGGAATGATATTCAAGATACACTTTTAATTAAAAAAGGAAGATGCAGAACAGGGTGTAAAGTGTGCTCCAATTATTGTTAAAATAAATGAAGGTATGTACACATAGATATGATTGTATATTCAGAGAGTATCTCTGGAAGAATATCCAGGAAATTGGTAACAAAGATTTTCTCTGGGGAACAGGGGACTGAAAGCATGAAAGGATTAGGTATGGAAGACTCATTTGTCACTGTATAACTTTTTGACTAGTACCATGCTTGCCATATGCATTCATCATCCCCCCAAAGAGTAAAATTTAAAACAAAAGAACATAATGGGATTTTCAGTACATAAATATGCATACTGGAACAAATAACTGATTGGCCAAATTCTTTCAGTACACACGTTAGTATTCTCTGGAAATAAATCCGCCAACTTTCAGGTCTTCTGAAAATGTGGTATCGGGCTCCCATAATAGCTGATTCCCTGCCATTCCATTTCTGCTTATATTTTTCCGAGAGTCAGTCCTTCAGTAATGATCTATTGACATGCATAGAGCAGATCGATCTTAGGCAAAATTGTGAAGAAGGCTTAGTTGATATTTTGCAACACTATCTCTGTCCTCTTCCGTTTTCTACCACCTCAGCCAGGGCTTGGGCCACACACATACCTTGACTTCTAAAGGAACTCCCACAGAATACCCTCCCAGATTCGGCCTCTATGGACCGTTGTCATCCTCCGCTACTGCAAGTTTTCTCTCCCGTTCGCTCTTCTTTGCTGTCTTCTCTAAGTCCTTTTGAAATTTTAAACATAGCAAATCTGAAAACCTCAAGGTATTAATGGGTATTAAAGAATATTCTATTTTACTTTTCATCGGTCAGCTAAGTCTGCTTCAAGGAAGGTCGCTTTTGCCAGGCACTAGGCCAGGCCAGTTGGGAGAGTTAGTTTGGAGTCAGGAAGAGCTCGCAGATCTCCGACCATGCACTGAACCTATCTAATGGACCAAGCAGGTGTTTTATGGCTCAGCAAATCTCTATCCAAAAGTGGCAGAAGCCATGGCTCAAGAAAAGGAAATAAGATACAAGCAGAGGGAAATTTGGTTTCGGCTGGTGCAGTCTTTTATCCCTTGATATCTGAGAGGAGTGAATCAGGCAAAATAAGTCTAAATGTTGGCCTACCCTATGCTTTCCCACAAGTCCTTCATGAGTGGATGGAGCTTGCTAATGCTGATGGAAGAGCAAGCTCTCTATTTTCATTTGGTTCACCAATGACACCTCCTAGGAGCCTAGTCTATTTGAGGAAAGGACATTCTCTTTGTTTATGATACATCAGGAAGCAGTAAAGAGACTTTTAAGAAGGCTTTCAAGTAGCTTCCTCAGAAAGAAAAAGAAATACACACAGAAAAAAAATCACAAGGATTTTCAAGACATTTAAGAAAGAAAACATAACTCAAATCTTATGGTCTCTCAACCCTGACAGTTTCCTTAAGTAGAATATTATATTTAATTAAATATATGTTGACTTGAAGAGAAGTGTGTATTTAATCTTTCTAATTTCCATCATTTGGTACATTTCCACAGGACTAAAAATTCATTACCTTTGATATATCATACAGCATATTATGTCTATGCGCAAAGTATATCAAATATAAAAATATGTACAACTACATTAAGATAATGAATGGAACTGGTTTGTAGCATTTTCAATCAAGCTGGAAGAGAGAAAATTAAATATATTCAGATCTCTGCAACAATAAGAACATTTCTATATCTAAACATATTAAATTGAACACACTTTATGCAAGTAGAAGAAAAAAATTTTATTTGAAATATGTTTCGTTGGTTTTAATATTACAGATACCTTATATGATTTATAAGAGTTAATTGTGGAATGCTAGTTTAATTCACAAAGCAAACTGAAAGATACTTATTTGCATTTCTTTAATGACAAAAACTCTTTAAAGGTAGAGTCCTTGTTACCTAACACAGTACCTTACACATGTGATATTTATAGTTAAGCCCCATTTCTTTCTTAAGGGACATGAACAAGCTATTTATTATGGACTGAATGTTTGTGTCCCTGCAAAATTCATATGTTTAAGTCCTAACCTCCAATGTGATGGTATTTGGAGATGGGGCCTTTGGGAAGTAACTAGGGTTAGATGACGTCACAAGGTTGGGGCCCTCCTGATAGGACTAGTGCCCAGATAAGAAGAGACACCAGAGAACTCTCTCTTTCTAGTTCGCTTTCTCCCAGTGTTCACAAAGAAGAGGTCACGTGAGCACACAGTGAGATGGCGGCCCCCTACAAGCCAAGAGAAGAGGACTCAGAATGAAACCTACCTTGCTGGCACCTTGATCTTAGCCCTCTCAGCCTCCAGACATGTGAGAAATAAATTTCTGTTGTCTAAGACACCTAGTCTATGGTATTTTGTCATGGCAGCCTGAGTAGACTAAGACACTATCAAAATAAAACATCATGTAATTCACGATAATTAAAGCTAAAAACAGAATAGAGCTCATTAAGGAGATCTAGAGAAACTAAAAATATTCTTAGGTACCTGAGATATGCTAGTTTCTACTGTTTGGGACTGAAATTTCCTGGGTTTTAGCAGCTAAGACATAACAGGAAACATGCTGGGTTACATAGTATTAATTGTTTGGAAAAAAAGCAAACATTCTGCCCATTTTCAAACTTTGTCTGGAAGGATCACAACCAAAACATAGAGCCTATGTGGCAAAGCTCCAAGAGCCCGTCCAAGGGTCATCAGTGAACGTATCAGTACCAAAGAAGGCCTAAGGTGGGCACGGCACTTGAAGAAGAGCCATTAAGGCAAACTTTGTGGCCACTGAGACACAGTCTTCATCCTCTCTCTTTGGAAAGGGTAACCCTAGGCCGAATTGAATAAGCATTGCCTTTCACCGCTAGAGAGGCTCAACAGTTTAATAATATCTTTTTACCAAGTTTGCTGATATGCCGAAAGTTGCACTATTTGTTCCTTCAGGTTGAGAGAAACTCTCTCCAATAATTCACTATTAAGACGCAGATTAGGGGCTGGCCCAGTAATGTAGTGGTTACGTTCGTGTGCTCTGCTTCGGTGGCCCAGGATTTGCCGGTTCGGATCCCAGGAGCAGACACACACACTGCTCATCAAGCCACACTGTGGTGGCATCCCACATACAAAATAGAGGAAGACTGGCACAGATGTTAGCTCGGCGACAATCTTCCTCAAGCAAAAAGAGGAGGATTGGCAAGAGCTGTTAGCTCAGGGCCAATCTTCCTCACCAAAAAAACAAACAAAAAAAAAAGACACAGATTAAACCTCTCATTTAGTAAAGGCTGACAACTCTTTCGAAAATGTTTCAGTATACACAGAAGCTTCTTTTATATAGTGACAATCTGAGGAAATAGATGGGAAAAATTTTGAAAGAAGGAAATTCAATTTAGTGCTGCAGTATATTTTTAGGTTTGTGAGCAGGACACTGATTTTAAGCAGGACATTGATTTTAATTTAAAATAACTGTTTTCCTAGTAGGTACTCATTGATCATATTTTTATGTTTCTTTTAGAATTCAGATCTTCATGTTCTGGACATCAGTCACCATTGCACTGACTTGTCAATGCATAAGAGATTGGGTCTATTATTTATATATATCGATCAGGACATACCCAGGGATTTTCTTTTTTGATCAAATCCCTGTTATCACCTTGCTTTCTTGCAATTTGCCTGTTTCTTTCAAAAAAAAAGGAAAAATGAATTTCAATATTTGAATGAGTATAATCCAGTGAATTGGTACTTTATTGAATCGTGAGAAAGACTACATACAAAAAGAACAAGACAGACACAAAATGTTTTTTTAATTACAATCAGTGTCCAACTCACAATCCTAAATAAATACTGCAATGCTCAATTAAACTTCCTGTTTTCAAAATTCTTCCCAAATATTTCCTCAGATTAATTGTCACCGTGTAAAAGAAGTTGCCATGTGTACCGTGGTAACCATGGTATCCTTCATATTATCTGCATAATGCATGTGTAATTCATTCCTGTGCAAAACATAATTAGAATGTAGCATAATTCAGTTTCTCCTGAAGCACTGTTATTATATGAAATGCATGCAGTCAAATCATAGGTGCTGCCACAAAGGGGAAAAGAAGGAAGGAAAAATGGAGAAGAGAATGAGGTTAGTATTATTTGTAGATGGCATGACCATCAAATCAGTCACAAATAGTTTGAAACCACCTCCCTGACTTGCACAATCTGAGCCATCCTAATTTGTCGTCCTACTTTATGACCAAAAGGTGGCACTGTTCCATTTATTAAGAGGTTGGCGTATAGTCCGTGGCGCTATAGTCAATCTGTAATGTTCTCCAGTGGAACTAGCAAGGCGTGCATCATTAACCATTCTGCTTCACAGGCCCTGATATCAAGAGGATCATGCCAGCAGCTCCTCTGACATAACTCATTAAGAAACTGTTGTAAATAAGAATCTTGTAGAAAAGCATAATGGCAGGGTAAGTCAGCTCCCCAACCTTGGAAGGAAACTAAATCCTGGTGGCTGACCTGCTGTTGGGCAGAAATAAATTACTATTTGCATCACAAAAGATGGAGGCATTCCACTAAGCAAGGAGACAGCTACAGCTATGACACTGTGGCATTTGATTCACTTTCTCTCCAAGTCCCGTCCAAGCAAGGTGATTTATTCTCGTGGGCCATGACTGAAATGTTTACCTATTCACCTGGTCAGGCAGTCACAGCGCATCTTCAACAGCTATGGGAAATGGTTTTAACTGACCTTAGAGGTTCCTGATTAAGAGCAAGACAGGTGTCTAACTTTCTGAAACAAATTAGCCAAAGTGAAAAAAAGCAACAACCAAAAACTGGCTGGAGGCTTTACCCAATGTCTCATCAGCATGCAACAACGGTTCCTTCTGGCTTAAATCAAACAGGAGAAAGAAGATCCTGAGACAAATGAAGAAGAGACCAGCGAAAATTTCCCACTATCTACAACGTGCAGCAACAGGGGATACAGACAGAGATGGGCTGTTTAAATGCTGCCGCTTTTTGGTAGAAATATGATGGCTATGAACAAAGAAGATGCAGCTCCCAAAACATAATGCCCTATGAAGTACAAACAATATACTAAATGTAATAGCATTACATTTTAACAGCTTGTATTTATCACCTTTTCTCCATAGCATAGATCCATTTCGCATTTTAAACCTGGCTGTAACAAAGGATGGCAAGAGAGTTGTTTAAATCATCAAGATCTACTTAATCTGTATTTCCCTGTTGGTAATTATATTCTGAGGTCAAAACACAATGGAATATATACTTGAGTAATTTTAGGCAAGAATGAAAAAAAAAATCAACGTCTGGATTATTTGTATAATTCAATTCTTCAATTCTTCACTTTTCACTTGGGCAGTGGAAACATGACCTTTGAATGCAATGGCACAGCCCAGCTGAGATGGCGCAAGTTATCAGGAAAGAAAGAGAGACCGGTCAAATTCAAATGATGGAGTTGTCCAAATTACCGAACCCTCCAGCGGAGCACCTGCCTACCCTCCAGCCTGCCACAGCACACACTCTACTGGATGGCCGTTGCTGACCACTGAATACACGCAGTAGCCAGGGCAGTGCTTCAGCGAACGAAAGGAGGATGTTTTCTGAAATCACCTGTCAGGGAGATGGCAATTACACTCATCAGGGAACAGGTAAAAATCTATTATGAAAATGAGATTTCAGAATTAGTTGTTGTGTGATATTTTGTTACAGATCCACAGGAGCTGATGGCTCGCCTTTTTCTCTGCTTAAATTAACAAGTGAAAAGCAGCATTTGACACTGATGGAGGAAAACAAAGAGAACACAATATGTGTGGAGGGTCCTAGTAAGAGGTGGAAAGGAAGGTTTCACGTAGGTGCCTATAAGCTACCCCATCCTCATGTCTTACTCCTTTCCCTTTAAACTTGCAGGTCTGTTGTTTATATGCTGTTTTGTACATATTTTGTGCTGGCAGGAGGTGTGGAAGTTGGGTTTTTATATCTTCCCAGTGGTCAAGGAGTAGGTATTGGAACTGTTTGAGAGGACAAAGGATGAGTCAGTAATGGCAGCCAGACAGTGAGTCAAGCGAACCGGACCCACAGCAACAGCTTAGCTCTCCTCCTCTACCTTCCTGCTCCCACCAGGCAGCAAATAATGCAAACTACATGTGTGTGCACTTTTCATATATTGATGGCCAGTCATGTGAACAGAAATTTGCCTGAAAATAATTCCCACCTAAAAAGAATTCAGTCGATGCCACTTTGCAGTCAATTAACTATAGCTTTTACGGAATTGCATATACACTTACAACAGCAAGATCAACATATAAGAGACTTTATTAGAACCTGTTTCAGGTGCCAGGTAAAGCTCTCAATAGCCTCACTTTGCTCCTGTCATTCTCCAGACTAGAACGTTCTGTGTTTCACGCTTTCCCACCATTCTTTGATGCTTGTCTAGGTCTGTCTTTGTGCAAGTTCTAATTTAATCCCCAGCTTCTATTGATATTTTATATGCCTCATTAATCCCCACAAATATCACATATATCTCTGTATTGCCAGTAAGTGGTAATATTGCTTTATACACAGTAGCATTTTAATAAGTTTTTGGTTGCTATTACTATTAACACACTTGATTTTTGCTCTCCAGTATTCTAACTAATATCTAAGATAAATATAGTGACATAATCAGCCTCCCTAAAAAGAAAACGAACGTGCCTCAAAAACGCATAACCTACTAACTAGTTAATAAGTTGTTAACTATTAACATGAAGAACATGACATACAGGCCAAAGGATATGTGCATATCAAAGGTGGTGACTAAAAACAGTTCTAGAAATTGCATGCTTCTGCCGGATAAACCCAAGGTGAAGTGTACGATTCAGGCAGTTCCTACAGGATACACAGCTAAGAGCACAGCTGTACAATCTGGAAATCTCACGGGAAATTGTTCTTGTGAGATTGAGCTATTAAACTCACATTATCAAACCTAAGTGGTCTGGATAAGCATAATATCACCTTTCAGCTAAATCCAAGTATATGCAGATTTTTTCCATCACAAATTTAAATGGCACACAAAAGTGACTGGTGATACAAAATGCGTTGTAACAATTTACTAGTCGAAATTACCATGCAAATCCTTTTAAGACAAAGTTAAATAAAGGGGAAAATCCACACAACCTCTTACTGTGGAGCGCCTGCAATTACCCAATGTGGGTGGTCTTTCAGTGGGAATGGCAGCGGTGATTACAAAGCCATAGCATTTCTGCTGCAGTGTGAGAGCTTGAAGGTACATTTAACATAACACTACTACTCGAGTCACAAGATAAAAAGGCAACTGTCCCAATACTTTGCATTTATAGACAATTAAGTCAGATCCATTTTCAGGCAATTTAATAATTTTCATTTCAAATAATTTCTTGAGTACCCTAAAAATAGCATCACCATGTTGTTTTACCTTTCATTTTCCAGCAGAAATGCTTTGCCTCTCCTATAATGTCTAATCCATTTATGTTTCCACTCACCAGAAACAGAATTTCAGAATTGCAGTCATAACAATAGTGAATAATTGCAGGTAATCTGGACACTAGATACTCTTATTTCTACTGTGAGTTAGAACTTATTTGTTGCATTGGCTACCGCATGGTATTAAAAAGATCCACATTATGGGGCAAATTGCCATGTAGGCCAGTTGGTTTCATTTCATGTTCTGATTGTAGAAGGCACCCTTAATTAGCCGGCTGTCTTACAATTGTGTGCCACAGGTAATAAGACACAAGAAAAGGAAATTATTCTGACATAGCCCCATCCTACTTCTGACTAAACACCTCCAAGCTCGGTATCTATAGACGGTGCATCACTACTAGCTCTGAAGATTAAAGACACATTTCTTATTAAAACACTGGATTTCCATGATATATACCTTTGTATCCATGCATAAAGCACACATTGCTTCCATATTTACTTTGTCAGTCCTAGCTTTTCTTATTGACTTCCATCATAATGATATAAACTTAGTTTTTGAATTACGAAGGGCTTTTTTAACACAAAATGTGATTAAAAGTAGAGTTTACAGGGTAATACTCTGAATCAGTGATACTAGCAACACACAACTACAAAATCCAAAGAAAACAAATGTGAAGAGAAATCTGTTGTGGTAGAAAAACACAGAGACTCTAAGTCTATGGATGGTTGAGAAACAACTACGCTAAGTTTGCTTACTGTTCTAAGCCGGGTTTCTTTGGCTCTGGAAAAGAAAAGGAGGTACGCTACTCAGTCCTCACCTCGATGGAGGGAGAAACATCTAAGTCCTGAAGACAGCATAAAAGATCTCTAATACACTAACTGCAATAGTATACAGACCTGACTCTGAGCTATGTGTAGACAGTAGATGAGATGGGTGATAGATGGTATCAACCTTCCTACAATTTATAATTAACAAATTTTGTTGAGGTTATTCTACAGCTGTGAAATACCTTGACTACTCTATCCTCATGATGGAAGAAAATTATGGACAATTTGCTTCCATGAACACCCTGATCATATGGCCCCTGGATGTGCATCAGAAAACAATAAACAAATTGCAACCCCTCAGCCCTTAGCACTCGCCTCCACCACCAACGGACTGCCTTTCAGCACAGATTGCAGTCAAACAGTATGAGCTAGCAGATGCAGAGCCACATTTTGATATTTATAGCATAGAAAGCATTAATTCCATAATAAATTTGGAAGTTTCACTTTACAGATGTTGACAGTCTGTAGATCTTTGTTTGTTTCTCTACTCTGTGTGATGATCATGGGGGAGGGCAGAAATAGTTCCTCTCTTCAAGTGACTGTGTTGGGAGCTCATTCTCATTAACAATGCCGCTGATTTTGATGACATGCATTATATGCATATAATTAAAAAGAATCTTTCCCCAGTTCTTAGTACTATAAAAAGCTTGATTCGTCAATTCGCTCTTTTCATTATGTCAACTAATAAGACATCAGTTGAAAGAACAGGAAAAGCCAGTAAAAGGCATGAATATTAATATGGAAAAACCTCTCTGAATGGGAGATGCCTTAAGGACCAAAAATGAAGAGGAGATATGCCAAAATGTTTTAACGGCTCAGAGTAGTAACAAAAGCATCACCAAATGCAGTTAGATTTACCCTGGCTCTGATGTATGTGAAGCAATACATAAAACAAAGTCTTCCTATGGCTTCAAGAAAGGAGACATTGCAGTATAGATGGCTGTGTTCCTTACCTTACTATAGGGATTTTCAAAGACCTACTCTGGTTTTTTGTTTGTTTTTTTTTTTAAGATTGGCTCCTGAGCTAACATCTGTTGCTAATTTTTTTTTCTTCTTCTTCTCCCCAAAGCCCTCCAGGACATAGTCATATATTCTAATTGTAGGTCCTGGTTGTGCTATGTGGGACACCACCTCAGCATGGCTTGATGAGCAGTGCTGGGTCCGCGCCCAGGATCCGAACCAGGGAAAGCCTGGGCCGCCGAAGCAGAGAGCACGAACTTAACCACTCGGCCATGGGGCCAGCCCCCCTACTCTGGTTTTTAAGTTCGTGATCACTTGTAACCCATCTTGCTGTTTTTCAAATCTATATAAGTTTTATTTCTAATGGTAAATAACAAAAGGCATTGCTTAACCACACAGATGTTTGCATATTTGAAGCGCACACCATTGCTGATGATTTTGCCTATGAGCTTACCCCACCCACACCAATGACATAATGGGCATGGCTCTTAGAGTGATGGTCTGGTCTTATTTACATTATAAACTATACGCTAAAAATAAGTGTGAATTATATATTTTGTAAATTATCCAGTGTGATAGAGTGAATTATACAAATAATAATAACACACATTACTTCAGAGTAAGACTACCTTTAATGATTTTTCCCATGGAAATTTCATTCTAGAAACAGTGAGCGTTTCTCAGTGAAGCAGAAGTAGTATAGAGCAGTCTCTGAAGGCCAAAAATATCTACTCCACCATTAGATATACTGTCTCTGAGTCGTAGGATGCTACCACGGAAGGAGAAAGGGGTCCTGAATGAGGAGAGAGCAGTCGACTAAAGATTAACTTTATCCACTTTATAATTTTGCTGTATTTCAATTCTGCTTCATGCAGCACAAATATCAGAATGATGTCAATTCAGTTCATAAAATGGAGTGAATTTAAACTCAGTGACCTTGAGAGTCAAATTGCTCTCCCAGGTGACATCAAACAGTGGGCAATGCCTCCTTTGTGGGGGCAATGGAGAAAAGCCCAGTTCACTGGGTGGTAGAGCGAATCGTTAAGCAGTGCGAGAATTTCATGAATTGCTGCTGTTCTATGAATCAATTCAGAACAGTTTTATTATTTACTGGGTAAAATATATTTTTACACTGCAAAGATCAAAATGCAATCAGCAAAACAGTTACCACAATCCATATCAAAGAATGAGGCAAACTCATTTGGATTCCTCCCAATGCTATAGAATGGCATGCCCGGAAATGAACAAACCCACCTTCCTATCGCCTTGAAAATCTCTGGAGCATTTATGTGATTTGGAGTTATTTTATTTTGTCCCCATTTATATTAAATACAGAAGCTAGCTTCCTAGAATGTTTATTTTCCTAACATAGGAAAATACATTGCATCCAAGCTTTGTGATCCCAAATGCATTTCTAGTTTGCTAAATAACTCAGGTCCTATTTCTAATTATAACACATCAAGTCCACAACTTGGCAATAATATTTTTTCCTATTACTATCCTATTACTATCAAATGAATTGAAAACTAATTACTTTCCCCCTTGTTTTGCAGCATGTTTTGTGTGCATGTGTGTACTAAAAGCTTGAGCAAATTGCTCTTACTGTGTTAAAAGGCAGAGATATATTTGATGCATTAATCTTCTTCAAGGTAGCATAGGGCAAGGTTGTATCGAGGTACACAAATCAAACACAGCACCTTGGCTGAACCCCTGTTAGTGATTATATTTTTCTTTTTCTGAGTACAGTTGTACAATCTTCTAACAGTAGTTTAATTATCCTACTGCTACTTTAGATCTGTATTTATCACACAGTCATCAATACCCTGGATTCAGAATCCTGAATGTAACTTGCCAGATAAAAATTGTTTCCTTACTTAGATTATACTAAAGGTTACTATTGATTCAGGATGTCTTGTAGAGTCAGTCTAATCACCATGACATTAGACGTGCAACTTGAGAATGCCTGTAGCGTAATCGTCTGAAATATTCACTTTAAAAATGAGGCATGGCTCAAGAGCTTCAAAAAAAGTCTTGCTAGATTTCTTGATTATACATGAAAGGAAGCACCTTCTGGTATAATACCATCAGAGCTAACAGATCACAACAAGTATCTACTGTGTACCTGCATTTTCTGGGCTTTTCAACATTAAAATGGATTAGCGAAAGTGATTTTTCCCTAAAGGTCTTAAAATTTAAAGCTTGTACACGTTTGAGACAATTTGGTACATCCTTCCTGAAGGCAACTGCATGCACTCAATAACCTCCAACATCATTCCCGGATTCCGTTTTTGCTTCAAATCTCATTAATCAGCCACATGAGAAAGTATTTCTGGCCCACTTTGAAGGTTACTATCCTTGGGTTAAGGAGAAGCAAGGAGTAAGACACACTTTGGAATATCATCTATATCTTTATCTTTTAATGATGTGAATTTTAAATTACTTATTCAACATATTCAGAGGAAAAAAATTCATTATTTCCCCATCTAGTTATAAACAGCCTAAGATTATCCAAATCTGCTGGACATTACTTCATTTTGTCCTCAGTCATATTAAGTGGCATGGTCTAGCAGCCAATCCACAATCCAAAATGAGATGATCCTCAAAAGAGTGACTTTGAAGTAGCAAGAGCTTTAGAAAAGCTAAAGCTAAAATTATGAAGAAAGTTACTTTTGCCACCGTCCTTATCAAAGGAACAGGGGGAGCTTTCTCACAAACGTGGATGGTGAACAGAAGGGAAAACTGAATAGTTACCATGTTGTTAAAAAGCACATCCTTATAATGGATTATGGTGGGTCCCTAGTACCAAAAACAGCAACAAAAGGAAAAGAGAACAAACCTGTTTGAAAATGGGATGTGTCTTCTTCTGTGATAATTATCTGTTTCATAAAAGCAAGATGGACTGTTTCAAAATAGCCATTGTCCATGAGGCTGTAGTAAGCCAGCATTTCTCCAATTGGGAGGCAGTAAACAGACCTGAAGCGCCCTAAGATTTTTGCAATCTCGCAAAAGTATGAACATGGTCAGAAACAGGTTATGTTGGGTTGGCAAGTGAGAGACAAAATAACTTGCTAGCTAATGGTGACAAGTGTGGTAGTGCTTCTTCCCAGGAAGAAAAATGTTAAAGATAATAAACCTAATCTCTATGAAGAATATCAACTTAACGATTTAGAGACAAAATAAGGATGATTTCTCTATGTCATGGACAATTGCTAAGAAATTAATCAATTTCAAGAAACTTGAAACTAAGAATTATATGTCCCTGTAAGATACTGTGATGGTTACTTTTATGTGTCAACTTGGCTAGGCTATGGTACCCAGTTATTTAATCAAACACTCATCTAGGTGTTGCTGTGAAGGTCCTTTAGATGTGGCTAAGATCTACAATCAGTTGATTTTAAGTAAAGCAGATTACCCTTGATGATGTGGGTGGGCTTCATCCAATCAGCTGAAAGGCCTTAAGAGCAAAAAGTGAGATTTCCCAGCAAGGAATTTGCCTCAAGACTGCAGCATCAACCCTTGCCTGAGTTGCCAGCCTGCTGGCTGCCCTACAGATTTCACACTTGCCAGCCCCCACAATGACATAAGCCAATTCCTTCCATTTTTCTGTCTCTGTACACACGCACACACACACACACATAAATATATATATATATATATGTACATATATCCTATTGGTTCAATTTCTGTCTCTGGAGAACCCTGACTGACACAGCTATGTGCACATACACATAGACCCTCCCCCCAAACACACAGTCTTGAACCATTTTCACAAATGGAAATGACAGAGATTCTTATTTTTGAATTATCTGCTAAGTGAAATGACACATTATCCATACCTAAAAATTATATCTTGCATTTCATAACACGGGTCAGTACATCGACATCAAAACTCAGGGGACTCACATCTAAACATGACACTGATTTAAAGCAAAGTGGAATTTTTGTTCTAAAGTAACGGTTTCATAGTTATTTACATAAAGCCAAACAAATAGACCTACCGAAGGAACAAACTATTTTGTGAGTGACCTAATCAGTATCCTCATACTATTGGATCCTCAAAGGAACTGAGGGATGAGTTGCTTCACATCTCCTCAGGTTCTTCTTCTTTTTTTTTTTTTTTTGGTGGTGAGGAAGATTGGCCCTGAGATAACATCTGTACTGTAGGAAATCTTTTTCTTCTTGCTTAAGGCAGAGTGGCCCTGAGTCAACATCTGTGCCAATCCTCCACTATTTTGTATGTGGAACGCTGCCACAGCATGGCCTGGTGAGCACTGTGTCGGTCCTTGCCTGGGATCCAACCTGTGAACCCCGGGCCCCCGAAGTGGAGTGTGTGAACTTACCCTCTACACCACCAGGCCGGCCCCTCCTCAGGTTCTTTAGAAACAATACTCTGAAAAGAAATAAATTACAAAGACAACTACTCTGAGCCACCATCAATAAAAAGCAAAACAAAGTCATCCAACTTCCTGTAAAAACTGACTGTTCTTCCAACCATGGACATATTAATCGAATCTATGTGGTGGAGAAAGAAAAACTACTACATCAACAGAATTCTCTTTATGGGCTCTTGTTAAAAATGGTCATTTAAGGGGCTGGCCCCGTGGCCGAGCGGTTAAGTTCGCACACTCCGCTGCAGGCGGCCCAGTGTTTCGTTGGTTCGAATCCTGGGCGCAGACATGGCACTGCTCATTGACCCATGCTGAGGCAGCGTCCCACATGCCACAACTAGAAGGACCCACAATGAAGAATATACAACTATGTACTGGGGGGCTTTGGGGAGAAAAAGGAAAAAAATTAAATCTTAAAAAAAAAAAAATGGTCATTTAATTAAGAAGATTAGCATCAAAAAGATACTGGAGACAAACAGTGTGATCAATCATGTCCTTAAGAGATGCATTATAAACCCAATTTGCCTATTTCCCCCTCTTTAAACATTTGACTGGCATTTTAAGACAGTTTTATCACCGAAATGCTTACTTCCATTTAACCTCTTCAAAATATGCACATGCTTTCTCAAACTTAGATTTGAAATGTTTACCGACCATTGCCCTTTGTCTTCTCTTACGTTAGGAACACAAGTACCCAAATGATGCTTGAAATGATGCAGCATCTCTTCTTGTAGAGATAACTCTCAAGAACTGAAGTCAGCTCTTTGGGAAAGAATGCAACCTTTTCCATGGAAGAAATAAACAAACCTAAAGCAACTAGGAGAATAAAAGAAAAATAGAAATGGTTTCCTTTTATCCTAGATCATCTTCTCCTAAGATTCAGCAAAAGCCACGCTCCTTGTGAAGGAATGAATATTCAATAGGAT
This sequence comes from Equus caballus, assembly GCF_041296265.1. Taxonomy (NCBI): domain Eukaryota; kingdom Metazoa; phylum Chordata; class Mammalia; order Perissodactyla; family Equidae; genus Equus; species Equus caballus. The sequence goes on from NC_091715.1 coordinate 95,407,399, forward strand.
ATTCTGCTGCTACAATGTTCTAAGTGGGATTGACCTGAAAACATAAAAACAAAACCAAACCAGGCAACCACTATTATCATAGCATCACCTTAAAACGTGTCATTCAAATTCTACTATAAAGTACTTCCTTCCTTAAGTATTTTTCAAGGCAAAATATGTCCCTTCTTTTTCCTCTGGGAAATCGTTTAATCAGTACTATTTTATGGTGTTTTTTTTTTTTCTTTTCATGAAGGAAAGGAAGCCTATAATAATAATCCTTGCAAATCCACAGAGAAAATGGAACAAGGGCAAAGTTATAAGCAAACAGACACAATGGCAATATTACAAAAATTATTTAAGAAACATGCTTAGTCATAGTCATATGACCAAGGACCTTTCTTTTTATTCTTATCCTCTAAAGAACCTAAGGAAAAAGCTCATATTTTTTTAAAATTCATAATCAGTAAAATACTGATTATCCAGAAAACCTTTATTAGGTTTTAAACTCTTGTTATTACTAAATATGTATTTCAAATTAATATACTAAACAAGACAATGTTTAGAAGATACTAAATATAATTTTACTGTTCCTGAAAATTAAGGGTCCCCCTAATGAATTCCAGGTGTATTTAACAGAATAGGAGTCTTTGCTCACACCAGACTACTATGCTCTGTGAGTTCTTTCTGTTTCCTGGATGTAAGAAAATTCACTACGACTTCACTCTGGCATCAGAGAGCCTGCCTATGATAGCATCATTTTCCTTTCCTCCTTTGCAGCTTCTCTTTTGCTAATGGTTTTAGAAACCAGATAATGAAGCCATTTTCTAATTTATGAAGAAGGCAAAAGACTCTAACCAAGGGTCTGAATAAACTGTATATTTATAAAATGCATCAGTATTAGAGCATGTGTAATCTGTTGCAAACCCTAGGCAGCCATAATTTTTCTCTAATGGGTCCTGCTCACCTGTTTTGCCCACTCTGAACATGTTCATCTTGATTGAAAACATCAGTCAGAGTCTATATCTAGATACTCTTGGTTGCAAGTGACAAAAAACCCAACTCAAATGCAATTTTAAAAAAAGGAAAGGAAAGAAATCTATTGCTTTTAATTACTGAAAACTTGGAGGTGGGCTGGCTTTAGGCAAAACTTGATTGATCAGCTAAAACGATATCACCTATAACGCATTTCTCTTCATCTTTTTGCTCTACATTCCAGAGTGTTTTTATACTTGGATTCTATACTGAAACTCCTGTATCTGTCAAATCCAGACTCTCGCCTTACAGCTTCAAAATGGCTGCAGCAACTGCAAGCCTCATATCCTTGTCCCAGGCTATCAAAGGGAGGAACAAAGTCCTCTGTGGTAGAATTGCACTACTTTCAATTGACCTGAATCACCCTCCCTTGAACCAAACACTATTGCCTGGGGGACTGCATAAGCAGACTGGCTTAGTTAATCAGAGCTCTGAATGAGAGTACATAAATCACTTGGCTTATAATGGACGGAGGTATTATTTATGTGACAAATAGTGAAACAACAAATTTCCATGAAGAAGTTCAGAAACTTATTTATTACAATATCTATAGAGGCTCTGAAGATAGACTATTAAACAAGAAATACACACATTACTCTAAAAAGTGAACCTGTACTTGAATATGTTAACAAACACGAAAGTTTATACTCAGTGTAAAGATTCAGAAATGCTAAGACTTGACCCTATATTAAACAAAGATCATTTCTAAAAAGATCATTTCACAAAGAAGAAAATTTCAAGTCACATTATTTGATCAAAAAATCAATAAAACGAGAATACTTAAAAAAAACAGATCAAACCTCAATATTGGAAAACTCATCTCTTATAAAAACACAAAGATAAAATCTGTGAGATCCAGTGAAAACTATATACAGAGGCAAATACATAGCCTTTATGTTTGTTATTAGTGGGAGAAAAACAATTGATGAAATAAGCACTTAATTCAATAAGTCATTAAAAAATGAGACTAAAGGAATCAGATTTTGCTTCCAACCAACATGGAGTAACAAGGACTGGATTTACTCTCCCAATTGAAGCAACTGTAAAAACAATATACAAAACATATGAAACAATGGTTGTCAAAACACTGTATCTCAGACAATGAAATACAATGATCCCTGAGAGATAGGAATAAAACTCGTTGAGGTCTATGATTTCCCAAGCTTACTGTGTTCAGAGAGTTCCAGACTTCACCACGGGGGAGGGAGAACACAGCTGGAGCCTGGCAAACTTCATAAATTGACAAAACAGAGCTGAGAGTCCGGGGAGACCCAGGCAGCTTGAGTTTGCAGAACATTCAGTTCTCAACATATAGACTCAGGTATATTTCCTGCTAAGTGGAGGCCTGTGTATTTCACACATTCTTGTAATATCTTGATGTGCAATCGTTTAAAACGTAGACCTTTAGTACACTATTCCCTTAGTATGTTCCTAGCCATAGCTACTGCCTATACCCGTTCTGATGTGGAATTTCTGAATGTTTGTTCTCCTTCAATGTTCTTTACCAAATTCCTGCTACAGACATTTTCCATGCCAGGAATCGCATCATTTTTCAGGCAGTAACGTACCCCTTCAAGTCAGAGAGCTCTTTGAGTCTTATATCTTTATGTGTCTCTCTGTTCAATCCTGCATTTTTTCTGACCCCACTAAATCAATACAAGAATTTCTAGAGAAGCCATTTTCTTTTAATTTGTAAAGCATTTTGTTAGCTTGGAAAGAGCTGAAAGGGTGCCCACAATGAGCCACACCAACCTCTACGGCTGCAAAGAACCTAGTATGTTGTCTAACCATTTCACACCCACTTTGAAACTGGGGATACTTCTTTGTGGCATTGTTTTTGATGGATTATTGTACTTTACTGGTCACTTCATGATTATTAACTAAGCTTCACACACATTTGTGGCTCAAGAGTTAAAAGTTTGTTTTCTGGCATTAATTGACGTATTCATCAATAAATATTTATATAATCTGCTATTTACCCAGGCACAGTTTTAGACTCTGAAGATAAAAGAATGAGCAACGCAAAGCCCCTATTCTGATGGCTCATGCATTCTAATAAAGGGAGCAGTTTGGAGAGACAGACAAATAAGTAAATAAAAATATATACTGTCAGTTGGTGATATATTCTGTTAAAAATAAAGTGGGGCGATAGTAAGAGAATGAAAGTAGTTATCGTTTTATGAAGGTCGGTCAGGAGAGAATTCTTTATAAGGTAATATTTGAGCATCGACTTGAAAGGAACATTAATTTCATTAAATACTGAAGCTGTGACCCAAATAGCACTGGTTCCTTCTAACTATCTGGTCCACATCAATGCAAAAAGGAGATGATTTTGGATTAGGTCTATCGCACTTTGACTTGTTCTTAACAATTTTTCTAATAGTAGGGCTCTTTGAGGGATATGATGAAACTATGGATCTTCTCCAGGCACTGTAGATGCATGAAATTCACAATTCAAGGGGAACCATGAACATGTTCCTTAATGCTTAAGAACTTCTTTACAATTTGTGGTTAAAGCCCTCATGGGCTTATATATTCAATGATATTGAATAAATACCGAGCACTTAGGTTTAGCCAGAGAAGCTGTTACACATTTGGGGCAAATAAAGATATTTAGGAACCTACTCCCTCGGGTGGTGTATACTAGAAGTTTAAAACTATCATCCATACCATTCCAGCAAAAGAGTACGAGAGTGAGAAGAATGAGGGATTCTGAATTATCTGCTAGCGTGCCACTTCACTATGGCTTTGAAGGCCTGGGCTTTGGTTATTGACCTAGAAGATCATAAACCATGACATTTTTATTATAGGATGGCCACTTTTCTCCACAATTATAGAAAATGCTCTTATAAATAGTAAAGCAATGCAAACTAAGCATCCAGAAATATTTTCAAAAATCTCAGGACTTTAACTGGTTTAAATTCAGAACCAGCAAACTCTTTTCATGTAATGACTTGTCACAAAATGCTAACGCAAAATGGAAGGGAAAAATCCAATTGTAGCCTTAAATTTGTACTAAATGTGAAGGCAGAAATCATAATACAGGTAATCTATTCCTCACAGCTGCACCGACATTTTGCTCTATTTTGGTTTTCTACCAATCGCCTAGGTTTGTTGTGATGATCATGAGGAAATGCATGAGACACTATTTTGTAAACTGTAAAGTGTCTTGAGAAGAAGCCTTATTATTATGACTTATACTCAAAAGGAAACTAATATTCCTGCAATTCGGGGGCTAATTATATTAAAAATACTAATCAGAGATTCTTAATCATGAGGATTGATCTTCTGGCATTTGTTTTATGGAATTACCTCTTGAGATTCCTGCCATTAATCAGCTCCCACTGAGCGTTCCAGATCACTGAGAACGAGGCTTACTCTCAGTACTCTTTCCCGATATGAACAACTGTATGGCTAATGCCAATTATTTCTTTTGCGTGTATGAACAATCGATATGCATAAGGTACTTTCATAGCAACAACAACACTAATGGCGAACACTCATATAGCATTTACAATATGTCAGATACTATTCCAAGTACTTCCCCTATCTTAATTCACTTAATGCCTTGTAGCAACAAATGGAGGTACAATCAATCTCTGGAGAGCTGAGGGTGGTCTGTCGGAATTTATTACAACTTCCGCGGCTTAACAATTTGGTTAAAAGAAATGTCATTTAAATAGAGGCATTTTGTGGATTAATTAATGCTTTGTTCTGAAAACAGAAGAATTGCCTTGCCTTCTAGCCTATTTGTAGGACTATATCTTCTCATCCCAGAAGTAGGCTATAGGAATATATGACAGTAGAGCCAAGACTTTTCACAAAAAGCAACATTTGATCTGCTCACGTACTCCAAATCCAAGAGTCTGATACAATGAAGTATCAAAGAGATGATGTTTTCCTAGAAAACTCTGAAGAATTATAGCAAAGAAAAAAGTTAATCAAGCTTTTTTTTGTTTAATTTATTTTTTAAAACAGAAATGCTCTCCCCTACAGGCTGGCCAGAGTGAGATAGCTACAACATAGACAAAGTCAGTGGATGGAGCAGACTCAGAGACTGCATTCAGCAGCGTGCATCTCATGGAAGAAATCACTCGCAATGCACATGGCCTGGAATTTACACGCACTTGGGGCTACTCACAATGAAGATGAATGGAAAGTTGAAAGGAGAAGAAGGTTTTTAATTATCATCAGAAATTCTTTTTTAGTTGAATTAGAGTTACCAAAAGTTAGGAAGCACAAAACTGTGTTTCTCCAATTTCTTGATGGGTGCGCTCCAACTAGGAGATGCTTACTAAAGTTCTAGGCAAACCATTCTCTTCATTCTAAATGAGTCTACGGCACACAACTGAGGTACCATGAGTAACCTTAGTCACCTACATTTTCTAAATACTTTTTTATGGCCAATTGAAATTTTTAATGAGACTTTTATTTTAGAATAGTTTTAGATTTATGGAAAAATTATGAAGATAGGGAGTTACCACATTCCCTGGAACCAATTTCCTCCATTATTAATATCTTAGTATAGTGCATTTGTTACAATTAATGAATCAATATTGATATATTATAATTAACTAAAGTCCACACTTTATTCATTTTTCCTTAGTTTTTTTTACCTAATGTCTTCTTCTGTTCCAGGATCCCCTCCAGGATTCCACACTACATTTGGTTGTCATGTGTCCCTCGGGACCTTGTCTACGGCAGATTCTCAGACGTTCCTTATTTTGGATGAACTTGAGAGTTTTCTGGAGCACTGTTCAGATATTTTGTAGAATATCCCTGAATTGGGATCTGTCTGATGTTTTCCTCATTATTACATTAGGGTTATGGGTTTGGGGGAGGAAGATCACAGAGGTAAAGTGCCATTCTCACTACATCATAGCAAGTGTACATACTATCAGCATGACTTATCACTGATGATGTAAACTTGATCACCTGGTGAGGGAGTGCTCATCAAGACCATCCACTAAAGAGATGCCCCTTTCGTTCCCCCTTTCCATACTGACATCAGGAAATCACCAGGCAAAGCCCACTCTTAAGGAGCGGGCAGTTATGTTCTACTTCCTTGGGGGTGGAACATCTACATAAATTATTTGAAATAATTTTTCATTGATTTGTCTCTTCTCCCCATTTATTTATTCACTCATTTATCTTAGTATAGACTCATGCATACTCATTTTTTACTTTGGGTTATAGCCCAATAATACTACATTTATTTTCTTGCTCAAATTGTTTCAGCTTTGGCTATTGGGAGCTCTTTCAGTTGGCTCATTTGTCCCTTTGACATACCCCCATCATTGCGGGGTTTTCTTGAGCCTTTCCTTATATCCTAGCACCACAAGACGACCCAGGCTTATCCTATATATTTCCTGCGCCAGTCCTAGAATCCACCATTTCTTAAGGAGCCCTAGTCTTTTTTTTGGAGAACGATATTAGAAACTAAGGTCTGTGTCCTAAGTGTGCTCATTACTACTGGGCTAACACTGCTTCTAGGCCCTGCTAGCTCACAGAGCAAGGAAATATGTGTGCACACTAACACACACATATATACATAACTATAAATACGACCAAATTTATCTTGCTTCCACTTAATGACTTTCATTCCAAATACAATGGGGAAGTCTAAATAAGTCATTCCCATAGATTCTCCGTTTCACATGTATAGCCACTTTTTTGAGAATTAGTCTCCCCCTGTTGCAAGATGTAAGATTTTCTTATCCCATGCATCAAAAAGTTGATGACTGAAGGGTCATTACTGTAAACCAGCCAATCTCTAGTAAATGATACTAGAGGGGAAACAATCAGAAGACCATTAATTAACATGCAGCATCACCTATACTGTTTTTCGATTGCCTGATAGGCTATCACTAAATCTGTAATGTTCTGATCCTTACAACCTGTTACCATTTCCACCATCTTTCCTTTCACCAGACAAGGTGTTACTCTTCTCAGAATAGTCATAGAAATTAGACAACAATAGAGACATGTGCACAGAGGAAGAGAGAAAAAGGGAGATGGGTCTAGGCAAATATTTGTGAGTACCTACTATGTGCAAAGCAGTGCGAGGGACACAAAAATGAATAAATCAGTCTTTTCTCTTTTATTAGCTTACATATGATTTTTAGAGAAAATGCAAATACCAATTATATAAGATGGAATATATTAAATGTCATGAGAAGTAAATATGAATTGTATTAGGCATTCAAAAGAAGGAGCAGCTTAATTTGCTTGACAAACATTAGCAGTGAATGGTTTCTGAGATAAGCAAAGGCAGAAAGGCAATTGGTTAGGTAAACCTGGTTTCTGGTCATCAGTACTCTATTCACCCATGATGTGCTGGCTTTGCGAATTTTGATTAGTAATTTGACGACTGTTTCACAGTTCTTCGACTCATTTAATCTTTAAAATCCTTCATTATAAACTGCATATTTATAGTCAAACTGACTAACAAGAATATTTTTATCTGAGTTGTGTCAGTATTGGCCAGAGAAATATTACATAGGAGCACAGAATGTTAGAGGTGGGAGGGACCAGCTTAAACCATTTATAGTTCAAGTCAAGGAGGCACAAGTGTGTATAGGAGGGAAGGCCGACTTCGGAGTCAGGCCCACCTGTATTTGAAACATCTCTCTGCCACTCGTTAGATATGTAACCTTGGGAAAGTTACACTATGCCCCTGAGACTCACTTTCCTCAGCTATAAAATGGCACCTACTTCCACAGGACATTTTGAGGAACAGATGAGATAAAATATATAAACCATCTAGTGCATAGTAAGACATTTTCTTTTACTTGCTCTTTTGACACATTTAGGACACTGAGGTCCACAACAGGAAAGTGACTTGCTTGACGTATTTAGGTGTGGCGGAACTGAGAGTAAACCCCAGGACTCTGGATTTTGAGTTCAGCATCCATTTCCCTGGAGTCTTAAGTATTGCTCCATAATTATGTTCTTCCTTTTAGAGGTATATATTTTTCAAGCCAGGAAATCATTCTCAATCAGTGGCTGTTAAGCGTTAGGGTACAATAAAATCACCTGGGAGCTTGTTAAAGGCAAATTTCTGGACCGGACTCCCAGGGAGTCCATTTGGAAAGAACTGAAGATGGGGCCCCGACTCTAAATTTTTAAACAGGCATCCCATATGATTTCCACGCAGATGGTCCCTAGACACACTTTTAGAAATCCACCCGATCTCTAATATGGGAATGTGTGAATTTGAGTTGAGGTTGCTGCAATGGCAATAACTTGGATAAAATAATAGTAAGCCCCAGATCTTTGAGCAGCCTGAGAAGGACAGCCTACTGCAGATCAAACGCGCTTGGCAGCAATCTTAGGACTGAAGATCGGTCAGAAAGGAATACGAAACCATTATAAAATGGACAAATGTGCCGGTGCTTTAAAGAAAGGAGGTGGTAACACCATTGAGGGGCCTTTCTTTGCCCATAGACAAAGAGCAAAATACCAAGCAGGGGAGCATGTGCAGTTGGGAAAGGATGACATAACTGGGAGTTCCAGTGAGGGGGGCAGATGGTATCAGAGGTCGGAAGAGCCAGGAGTCAGTAAGAGAGGAGTGAGAGTCAGCTTACTAAGTGGCTGAGTTAGGATTTGTTCTCAATTTTTTCAACCTCCAGAATTCATGTCCTTGATTCTAGTGATTCTGAAACCTTACCACAGAAGAGAAACAATCATATGGGTGTTTTTGAAAAATGGCATTCCCTTATAAACAAGTACTGGGACAAAGAAAACAGTTCAGTGGTTACCAGGGGAAGGGGGGTGGGGGGGACACAGGGGGTGAAGGGGAGCACTTATGTGGTGACAGTCAAGAAATAATGTACAACTGAAATCTCGCATTGATGTAAACTATTACAAACTCAATAAAAATAAATAAATAAATAAATAATTTTTTAAAAATGGCATTCCTTATCTCCAGAGATTCTGATTGAGTCGGTATCTGGTTAATACTCTGAAATTCACTCACGGCCAAATTATTTTCCTAATAAATGAAAAAAACCTGTAGATACTCATGCTTTTCATTTGTAATCAATGAGGATATTTAATCAATTTTCAAATTCATTATCAGCAGGGCCTCTTTCATTTGTGGTGTGGTTAAATCTTAAATCTTCTTTAACCTCACGTTTGATGGCATTAATTTCAGATGCAGTTAACCAGTTGTTGGTCACAACCGAACTGTAACAAGTTGTTCATTTAACCTAGCTGCCAGATCAGGATATTTAATGATATATTTATCGCCAGTACATTTCTTGCCCACGTGTTGTCTTATTGGACGGTTTCATAGCAACAAACTATTAAATTTGTGCTCATTTCTATTTATTCACTTAATATCTTTTCTGGGCAATTCATTCAACCAGTTGTTTGGCTTGAATCTGCCCAATGTATGTGAGCTGCTCTATCACAACTGCTACGGTTGTCCCTCAAATTTCATTTGTCATCAATTTGCTCTATTGGCAAAGCCAAAACCATTTTTCTGGAAACCTTCACCATACCCAACATTTTTTTTTCACTTATTTAGTGTCTTAACCTCACATTCTGTTGCTGACACACTAAGAGAATGGTTTGAACTTTGATGTACTTATTATTAGGTCAGAATTGCTTCAAATAGCCAGAAATAGTTACTCACTTTAATTATCTGGGTGCAAAAAATGTGACTAAATGGGCTGTGACCAAATTCTAGGACAATGACAGAGGTATCTGAACTCCTATACTCTCGTTGTGCCTTGCCCATACCCCGGCACAACCCATCACAAATGGGTCATGTCCATCATGGATGTGCTCATTTGGCAAAACTATATTTCCTAGCAAAGCACTGCCTGCCATCTTGAATTTGCCCTACAGAGAAATTTATATTATGGAGGATAGAATAGTTTCAGATAATTTTAATACAAACAGAAGGACTACGAAGAGATCTATATATGAAAAGAATAATCAAAATTCATTCAGTCCCACTTATTCTAAATTACGTTTGACACAACAAAATTCCAAGATCTTAAAATAATTTAGAAAAATTACTCATTGGTTTTGATTAACAGCAGAATTCAGTTTGAATGTCACATAATAAAAATTTTCTATATCTAAGAAGTAGTAAAATGCAAATCTCAAACTAACTATATTTTTGTGGTAAAATATATATATATGTATAACTTAAAATTTATGATCTGAATCATTTTTTTTAATGATTTTATTTTTCCCTTTTTCTCCCCAAAGCCCCCCAGTACATAGTCGTATATTCTCCGCTGTGGGTCCTTCCAGCTGTGGCATGCGGGACGCCGCCTCAGCGTGGCCCGATGAGTAGTGCCATGTCCGCGCCCAGGACTCGAACCAACGAAACACTGGGCCACCCGCCGCGGAGCGCATGAACTTAACCACTCGGCCACAGGGCCAGCCCCGATCTGAATCATTTTTAAGTGTATAGTTCAGTGATATTATATTAAGTACATTCACATGGCTGTGAAACTCACACTATCCATCTCTAGAACCCTTTTCCATCATCGCAAACTGAAGCTCCATATTCATTAAACAATAACTCCCCATCCCCAGGCCATTGTAATCACTATTCTACTTTATGTCTCTATGAACTTGATTATTCTAGGTACTTCAGATAAGCAGAATCATATAATATTTGTCCTTTTGTGTCTGGTTTATTTCATTTAGCACAATGTCTTCAAGCTTCATCCATGTTGTAGCATGTGTCAGAATTTCATTCCTTTTAAGGATGAATAATATTGCACTGTAGTTATGTACCCATTTACCCATTTTGTGTATCCATTCATGTGTCAACTGGCATTTGGGATGTTTCCATCTTTTGAATGTTATGAAAAATGCTGCTATGAACACGGGTGTACAGATATCTGTGTGAGTCCCTGTTTTCAATTCTTTTGGATATCCACCCAGAAGTGGAATTGCTAGATCATGTGATAATTTTATACTTCAGTTTTTGAGGAACGACCATACTGTTTCCATAGCAGCTACATCATTTTAAATTCTCACCAGCAGTGCACAAGGGTACTATATTATTCAGGGTTCTCCAGAGAGACAGAACCAACAGGATGTGAGTGTATGTGTGTGTATTGGGTGGGGGGTGGGAGGGAGAGAGGGTGAGCGAGAGGGAGAGGGAGACAGAGAAAGAGAGAGACTGATTTTAAGGAACTGGCTCATGCAATTGTGGAGGTGCGAATCCAAAATCTGCAGAGTAGGACAGCAGGCTGGAGAACTAGGGAAGGGTTGCAGTCCAAGTCCAAAGGCAGCCTACTAACAAAATTCCTCCTTCCTTGGGGTAGGTCAGTCTGTCTTATTAAGGCCTTCAACTGATTGGGTGAGGCCCACCCACATTATGGCCGGTGATCTCCTTTACTAAAAGCCCACTGATTTAAATGTTAATCTCATCTAAAAAAACATCGTCACAAAAACATCTGAAATAATATTTCAACAAATATCTGGGCACCATGGACCAGCCAAATTGACACATAAAATTAACCATCACAAGTCTATCCCTTGTCAACTTGCACCCATATACATCTCCTTAAATGATACTTAATCTCCAAATAAAGAAAATAACAAGCTTATATTTCCAGCTAATATGATACAACTATCCTATGTACAACCTACAATGCACTCTTTCCCCAGAAGAGTTGATATCGAGTCCTTGGGTGATGTTTCATCTTTTCCTTGATATCTTGTAATTAATTACTATGACATAAAGTTAATCATACTTAAATACTAAAGTTAATACATCTGATCTTTCATGATGAGGGTATGAGACAAGGAAAAAAACAAAGATATCTGATACACACACACACACAAACATATTCATAACAAAATAAGGAAGAAAAGCTCATAACAATTATAATCTTAGTTTCTCTAACTGGTCACAGGTCATAACTGGTAGTTATAACTACCTTCTTCCACTACTCATTCTGTATTCCCTTTGTTTTAAGCAAGCACCTCAGCTGGTTGTGGTTCTTTACCTGGTGGAATGATCCAAACTTTAATTCCTGAAGGGTCTGGGCCATTAGTAATCCTATCAAAATTGAGTTATTGTAGTTTTCCACTGACCTTAATCACAGGGCATGGTGATGGAGCTGGGTACCCAAGGGTTACTGTAAATATTCAATAAGAACATGATCAACTTCATTTGACCTTGTTCCCAACACAGACACAGATGAAAGAAATCAATCTTGTTAATTTGCTGTTTTCTTGTTGAGCCTGAGGGGTGACTCAAGGGTCACAGGGATTTATGAGTTTGTTTTGCTGAAGAAAAAGAATACCTTCAAGGAAGTTACATCACAGATAACCAGCCCCCAGCTGCCATTGATGCCCAGAAGTCAGACTGCCCAAGGGCTTATCTGGAGTGAAAAATGGATTTCCCCTTTGTTTCTCTGAAACTTCTCCTCCCAGGCCCCTTAAGCTCTATAAAAGGCCCTGCTTTCTTCTTTTGTTAAGGAGGATTTGAGAGAACCTATCCTCCTGCCTTCTCCTTTTGGCTAATTTGAATAAACCTTTCTCCATCTCCAAGCACCACTGTCTGCACGACTGTCTCAGTGATTGGTTTATTACACATCAGGCACAGGAATCTGAGATTAAGAGGTTCAGTATCAGGAGTTGCAATCCAATTTCTCCTTGGTATCAGGATCAATCAAAATCTGAATTAGTTTGCTAGGGCTGTGGCCTGATTAATTGTATGTGTCAACTCCACTGGGCCATGGGATGCCGAGATATTTGGTCAAACATTATTCCAGGTGTGTCCGTGAGGGTGTTTTGGGATGAGATTCATATTTGAATCAGTAGACTGAGTAAAGCAGATTGCCCTCTCTAATACGGGTGGGCCTCATCCTATCAGTTGAAGGCCTGAATAGAACAAAAAGGCTGACCTTCCTCTGAGCAGAGAGAATTCTTTCTGCTTGACTGTCTTTGACCTGGGACACTGAGTTTTCATCTGCCTTTGGACTCGAACTGATACATCGGCTCTTCGTGGGTCTTGAGCCTACTGGCCTTTGGACTGGAACTACATCATCGGCTCTCCTGGTTCTCTGGCCTTTAGACTCAAACTGGACCTAAACCATCAGATCTCCTGGGTCTCCAGCTTGCCTATTCTCCCTGAAGATCTTGGGACTTAATCCTTTTAATAAATCATAATCATTATAATAAGTATATATGTATTTTATATATTTAATTATATAACATATATTTATACATATAAATATATAAAGGACTATGATTTATTATTATCCAGGGTTCTCCAGAGAAAGAGAACCAATAGACATATATATATGTATATATATATATATATATATATATATATATATATATATATATATTCTATTTCTCTGGGGAACCCAGACTAATACAATGGCACTATGTGTTCAACAAACATTTATGCAATAAGCGCTGACAAGGATATGCCTAGGACTGAATTACTCTCCTCCAGAAGCTCAAAGCTGACTCTCACCCTGATATGCATGATGCATGATTTGCATGCTATGACCCCCTCTGCCTTGGTCCCCTCCACCAAACACAGGCACCATACCTTGAAAGTGTTTCAAGTTAGAAGGAATGGCTTTAGAAGGATATAAGACATAGAAAGGAATGTCCTGACTAAAGATAAACGATGAAAATGAAGCAGATAGGTACTTTTCTTGGGACCTGAAATCCTGATCAAAACTAATTGAGTGAAACAGGCTTGGAGAGTGAAGGAACGAAAGAAAGAAAATGAAGAGGAAAGCAGGAATTTAAACATCTGCCAGCTCAAGGCACTATACCTAATAAAAAAATAGAAAGAAAAGAAGAAAATAAAAATAAAGAAATAGACAAAAAACAATGCACATGCTTATTTTTAAAGGACATGGTGCAAAGGAGCCTTCACGGGCATAGTGACCAGATGTTTTCTGTAATCAGGCAAGCCCTGGACAAGGCTTTTGAAGGAGAATTCAATGTGACCTCAAAACTCGAGCAAATTCCCATAGTCTTTGTGCCTAATGGTATAAATAAACACTAAAAATAATAATTAGTATGTAACATAGTCCCTCCTCTGTCAGTTTTCTAAAAACCTGCAAATACTTCACCCTTATATGAAAACTAAGAAGAGAAATGAAAAGCAAGTAGGAGCAGGAAAAGATAAAGCAGCATATGGGTAAGGCATTATGTAGTGTTGCAAGCCAGACTGTCTCCGCACCCTAGACATTTCCCGTTCCTATCAAGAGGATGGCCTACATCTGTTATTTTACATTCCATAGCTATTTTCAATGGATTAGCCAAATTCCCCTTTCAGTGTCTTAACTCAAAACCCCAGGCTGGAGAAAGAGATGGGATTCCATCACACCCAGTGAGTCCTCAACAGGAATGGCTGTTTCTTTTGTTTCAGCTTGGGTGATGTCTGGCAAATAAGTAATTAAGCAGCAATGCATGCGATATATCATTATTTTTTTCCATAAAGATAGAGAAGATTATAGTTCCACATGTTTTTCTTCATTAGTGTGTGCTTGTCAAAAGTAATTTAATAAAATTTATTTTACGAGGAAATGGTAAATCTATAATTCAGTGTGTCAGGATCTAGCAAATTGACCCATGAATGAAGATAAAAAGAAAAGACAGCCCCAAATTGAATCTTTTCAAATCAGTAAATCTTGCCCTACTTTTTCATTTACTAATGTGTTAATTTTTAATTTCCATCGCATTTTCGCTATAGTGGTTGCCTTAAATCTTATTTTTGGTCACAGTTTCCATTTCTTTGTCCTGTAAAATGGTGGTGTGATATATGCAAATATCCCTTGTAATATAATGTAAATAAATATATAAGCTGCAATATAGATCATTACCAATAGGCATGCCATGGATTTTTTTTTTTTTAATTTGCCCTACAGAGTTTTATCCAGCATACTCTTGTTTATTGAAGCAGCTGGCAACCATGAATAAAATGGGTACTTCTTTTAAGAAGCTAGTTCTCTGAGGCATTTTGTAAAAGTAAAAGAATGACTATGACAGAAAAATTGGGACTGGATTTCTTCCAAACAACTGAAACACACAAACATTCTGAGGTCGTCAAGTCTGTGTCACTATATACAACTAAATCAGCCAAGCACGCCCTAAGACCTCTGGGCTCTTGACTGCAAAGTTTAGGGTAGTTATCTCTGCATGGTGGTACCAGCTACCTTGGTCTAGATAAGCAAAGGTTTCCATTTCATTGATATCTCTAGAGATAATCTTTCTACTGTTAACTGTAAGGTCCCCAGAGGGCAGGGACCTTATTTTAACTTCTGTAATTTTAAAATCCTTCCCCACCACAGCATGTACTACACTCAACATTGCTTTTGATAGGACAAAACTGACTATGAAAATATTGCCATTCTATTCAACACATAGGCCATGAAAGAGATCCAGTAATTAAGGATAATTGAAAGCAAGAATGAAGAAATAGGAAAACCTAGAAATCTACTGACACTTTTCAGTTGCTACAACAGTTCTGGTGAAAACAGAATCATAAACCCTTGTTTTCCACTTCTGTGGCTCTGCTGTTATAACAGTTTCTGCACTCAATAACAGCCTCGAACAGCCATTTTTTTCCTCCTTGAGACAGAGCAGTACTTTTACTTCCGGTTTCCCCCCTTTTCATTTCAGGCTTTCCTCTCTGGAACAACTAGGCTCTTTATCCAACGTTGTGCTTCTCTAATACCAGCAGAAGGGAGAAAAATCATATTATAGTATGTCTTTACCAGGAGTGATCTTTCCTTCTTCAAAATCAGAAATTTAACAAATAAGGACAACAAATATTCACATTGAAACAGCACTTCACAATTTCAAAAGGATAATGCAACGTCTCCTTCAAGGTAGTCTAATCAGAATGATCCAAGTCCCCTGGGACGGCCTTCTCCATATGGCAAAGATTCCCAAACACAGTGATTATGTTACTATCCTAGCCAGTTTTATTCTTTATCTTACACTTCTTCCTCCACTTGCAGTTTTGCACTGCCCCACACTTTTTGCATGAACAATTTAATTTATATGGATTTGGATTTCAACACTAAAACGGGTGACCCTAGCATTTTTGACACATTTGACAAGCTAAGGCAACTCTCGACTAAAAAGGCTTGGTCTTTCATTTTCTACCTTCGAAACCGCTAAATATTTTTGAACTAACTAAAACAACTGTGGGCAAGCGTAGAATGGAGAAAGATTCAGGTAATACATCATCACGAGCCTCATCATCAACATCAGCAGCAGCATCCACCATCATCATCTCTCGCCCAGACTACAGAAATGGCCTCCGAAAGAAACCATTTCCCTGTTTTCACTTGTGCCCTCCCTTAGTCTCTTCTTCACACAGCAACCAAAATGAATCTTTTAAAAAACATTACTCAGATTACACGATCACTCCGCTCAAAAAGGCCCAATAGCTGTGTCCCACCTTTCTTTGCAACATCATGTCCCACCACTCCCCCTCGCTCACTTTACTCTAGTTACACTGGGCTGGAATAGGTCAAGCTCATCCTCCAGGATCATTGCACTTGTTGCACTTGTTTGTGCCTCTGCCTAAAGGCACTGCTCCCCAATCTCTGCATGACTTGCCGTTTTACACAAATCCTATCTAAAACAATGTACGAATCCATGCTGACGCCTATTAAAATGTCCACTTACTCCACATCATTTTCTTCATGGTATTAGCATTACCTCACATTGTATTACATATTTATTTATGATCTATATATCCAACTAAAATATAAGCTCCTTGAGGCAGTGGGCTTTGTCTTTTCTTCACTTTCTTGCTAAAATGCCTAAAGCGTTAAAAAGTATTGAATGAGTATTTACTGACTAAATGAGTGAATGAATTAATGACCAAAGGAATATGGGTACTAGCCTTGATTCAGACTTCTCAGTGATTTTAATATACATATGAATGATCCTTCTCCTATCATGGCTTCTCTATTGCCTAACATCCTTTCTCCCAATGATCTTGTCCTCCAACCTATCTCAGCTGCCCAGTGCCATGGATATAACCCTAGAGCTTGTCATTATCGCTAACTACAGTGCCTCCATAATCTCACATATCCATATCTCTAACCACCATCTCCTATCTTTCCAGCTTATTTCCACTCATACCTCAACTATAACAAGCATTTGCTCCCACTGGGGACTACAATGTATCTATCCTACCCCCTCTTCATCCCTCACCATCATGTCCTCATTTCCCTGCTTATCCAGTTTAAATACCATGGTCTATTGCATTCCAACTCCATTGCACAAACTCTCAAATCCTTTTTCTTTTCTCCCTCTGCCATAATGATGAGAAAATCCATAATTCTGTACCTACTGGGTGCTAAACTGGGCAAGTGGACATGGCAGGAGAAAAACAGAACCATGGTAACTCATCTCACTTTCAACACATGACATAGAGCCTCAAGTGGGCCATTAGTGCTGATTCACAATCTTATTACATTTCCCTGACAACTTCACTCTTCTACTCCCCATGAAGATTAAATCACACTGGCAGCTTTCTCTTTTATACCTCTAATAGCTCTTTTCCCGTCCTTACTCTCAGCTGATGGCCTTGTCTCTTTTTTCCCTCTCTTTGGATCATTTCCATGGGCATACAAACATTCTGCAGTATCTCCTTTTCTACCGACTACTACAGTGTGGCCTTCAGCAAGGTATTTCACTGTTCTGTGCCTCTGTTTCCTCATTTGCGAGTGAAGATAACTTTAGTATCTGCGCTGTGTGTGTGTGTGTGTGTGAATGAAATGAGTTAACATATGTAAAGCGCTTAGCACTAGACCTGGGGCTTGGTAAGTGCTGTATCAGTATTCTGATTCTATCAGTACTATTGTGTTTTTTTTTTCCTCCCTTGATCTCACAGTCCCGTTCAGTTGTTCAGTAACTGCCCCTTTTCTGCTCCTCTTGACATAAGATTTTCCCATATTGAGGTATATACGGTAACTATTTGGGTTCAAAACTGATTTGGCTTGAACTAAAAAGCCTGACTTATGGCCTATCAAACATACATTGTACATCTGCTTTAACCATTAAAGTAAAGAATGCACTCTCTTAAGAATGCATACTTCCCCTCCTACGCCCTACTGGTAACACTCGGACCATATTAGTTCCTTTCCTGACATCAAGGTCATGTTGACCTGCTAATTTCCAACCAAATACCTCTTTGAAATTTAGAAAAAGGTATTCTGCATGTATTTAATGTATGTTATTTTTCCTAAAAAGATATAAGACTGTACTGAAAACCATGCTTCTCTGGATCACTTCCTTTCTGGAAAAGGCCTTCCTGGGTGATAACCCTCACTCCGGCTCAAGTAAAACTCATCTTATTTCTTTTATCTAAAGAATGGTTATTGGCTATTTGTGTCAACACTTCTCACAGCAAATTCTCAAAGAATTTGTCTGTACTTGCTATCTTTAATTCCTCTCCTCCCATTTTAACTTTTTCTGCTGATATAATTTAAAACTTACCAGAAAGTTGCAAGAATAGTACAAAGAATTTTTGTCCCTTTAATCCTTCACCTAGATTTGCTAGTTGTTAATATTTTGATGCATTTACTTTATCATTCATTCTAGATGTATAATATTTATACACATACAGGGGCCAGCCTGGTGGCGCAGCAGTTAAGTGCGCATGTCTCGCTTCTCGGCAGCCCGGGATTCGCTCGTTCAGATCCCAGGTGCGGACATGGCACTGTTCGTCAAGCCATGCTGTGGTAGGCGTCCCACATATAAAGTAGAG
Source organism: Equus caballus (assembly GCF_041296265.1). NCBI lineage: Eukaryota > Metazoa > Chordata > Mammalia > Perissodactyla > Equidae > Equus > Equus caballus. Next base: position 95,426,147 of record NC_091715.1, read on the forward strand.
GAAGATGGGCACAGATGTTAGCTCAGGGCCAGTCTTCCTCAGCAAAAAGAGGAGGATTGGCAGCCGATATTAGCTCAGGGCTAATCTTCACCCCCCCCAAAAAAAAATTTACACACATACGTACACTACATACCTATTTTTCCAAACCACCATTTGAGAGTAAGTTATATTCTTTTATTCCAAAATACTTTGGTGTGCATTTGCTAAGAACAAAGACATTCCCTTAAATAACCACAATTATCAGAAAAAGAAATTTAACATTATGAATACTATTTACTAATGCACAGTCCATATTCAAATTTCACCAAGTGACTCACTGATGTCATTTATAGGTATTGCTTTTTTCCATTTGAGATCCAATTCTGGATCATGCATTGCATTTAGTTAAGTCTTTTAGTCTTCTTTAATCTGGAACATTTCTTCAGCCTTACTTAATCTTTATTCACCCTTACATATTTGAAGAGTACAGGCCAGCTATTTCCTAGAATTTCCTTTGTTTTGTTTTTTTTTTAAGATTTTACTTTTCTTTTTCTCCCCAAAGCCCCCTGGTACGTAGTTGTGTATTTTTTTTTTTTTTTTTTGGTTGTGGGTCCTTCTAGTTGTGGCATGTGGGATGCTGCCTCAGCGTGGCTTGATGAACGGTGCCATGTCCGCGCCCAGGATCCGAACCAGTGAAACCCTGGGCTGCTGAAGCGGAATGTGCAAAGTTAATCACTCGGCCGCGGGGCCAGCCCCCTGTCTTGGGTTTTCTGATTATTCCTTATGACTAGATCCATGTTATGCACTTTTGGCACTAGTACCACTCAACTAAAGTGGTATCTGACATGTCTGTATTACATGTATTATCATTCCTTTTCCCTTTGCAATTTGGTATTTGTAGTATTTTTTTCTTCTCATTGTGATGAAAAATGAGTTATGTGTGGTTTAATTAGCCCTTCTGTTGATCTGCATAGTATTTTTTCAGGCTGTGTGGGTACATTTGAATTTATGCAGCCAACTCTGAAGCCTCATGCTCTCTTGACTATTTCAATCAGGTTTTCCCCACCCTATTCAGTGTGTGGAGGGTCACTAATGAGCTGTATCTTGTCAAATACAATGATTATTTCCTAGCTCTTACCATATTTGAACTATCAACCTGGCAATATAATTTGACACTCCCTCCTTCTTGAACAGTTTTTTCACTTGGCTTCTAAGACTCCCCTCTCTCTTGGTCCTTCTTTACTGAATTTTCATTCTTTGTTCTCCTGATGTCCAGACTCGTAAAACCAAATCCCTATTAGATACTTCCACTTGGATGTCTTATAGGCATCTCAGTATAATACCCCATTGCATGACTGTCTCTCCCTCTTCCTTATCATCGTAAATTAAATTCCATTTGTCCAGCTGCTGAGATTAAAAGAACAAACGAACTTGTAGTCATCCCTGACTCCTCTCTTTCTCTCACACCTCATATTTAATCCATCAGCAAATCCCATCAGTTCTACCCTCAAAATATACCCAGAACCTCACCACTTGTCAGCGCTCTCAGTACCAACACCATGGATGAGACAATTAAGACCTAACAGCTGAATTTCTTCAGCTCCTAAAAGGTTTCCTGGTTTTATTCTTGCTCCCCATATGATTTTTTTTCACAGAATAACTTTTTTAATATGACAGAGTAATAACTTTAAATATCATAAATTAGATCATGTCACTTCACTATTTAACCCCCCCAATGATTTCCTATGTCTGAATAAAAACTAAAATCTTAAATATAGCTTTACCATGCTTTATGAGTGAACCATAATGTCCATACCCCCAAAACTACCTCTGTGGGCTAATTTCCTCTCACACTGCTTTAATCTCCCACACCCCATCCACACTAGCCTCCTTGGCATTGCTAGAACACACCAAGGAATCTCTTGCTTCAGGGTGTTTGTACTTAATGTTACCCCGCTTAGCATGATCCTTGCCCAGATACCTAAGAAGGAAGACAGTTTGGTAGAAACCATGTGACAGCAAAATGTTGGAGGTCTTCTATCTGCATACTATTGAGGAGAACTGAATAAGCTGTCATTCAAGACAACATCTGTTCCACACAGAAAATCAATCTTGAAATATCAAATCAGAGGACCCTTCAAACACTTAACATGTAGTAACCAATTTATCCCCACAATTCTACAAACAACTGGTACAATGTTAGCACTGAGTCAACACCCAAGGGTCAAGGGTCATCAGTAGAAAGAATGGGCTTCTGGTTTGGCAGGAATGCTGCCTGCCTCCATGCCTTCTTTTCACTCCCCAACAAGCAGCACTTGACAAACATTTGGATCCTGGAGAAATCATCACTACCCCAATGCTTGGCCACAGCTAGACAGTTCTTCCTTTCATTTACTAAGAAGTAATTAAAATTGTTTTCACAACCTTTTCATAGTTGTGGCTGAGGAAGACCTCCACTTCCAAATAAGATGCCATAACAGGGATTGGAAACAATAACAAACAAGGACCAAAATCTATGACACAGTAGTTTTAAAGACACTGAACATCAGGTAACAAGGTAACATGGTAACATTTTCTCCTGAAAATGAGAAACAAATAAGGTGAGCTGTACACTCATCCCAGCTTACTGCCTGGAGAGAATTTTCAGAGTGTGATCCAGGGAAAAGAAGCAGAGGTGGAGTCTGAAAGGCTTCTCAAGTTGAGGACCCACAGCTGCCAGTCCAGGGAGACCAAGGCAGCTGGAGTTCATGGGGCAGAGTACCAGAAAGCAGGCAGCTTCCCCAGATAAGAACTCCAGAAATCTGCAGAGGACCTCCTCAGTTTTCAGCACAGTACCGATCAGCACATGAGTGTAAGTCAACCACCTGAGGGTGTGGGAGAAAACTTCCTATAGGGCCAGGAATACAGCCTACTCCCACCCAGTCAGAGTGTAAAACCTGATAATTCTTGGGCCACTGAGTCAAGTACTCAAAGTGTGGCGCTTCACTAGTGTGGAAGAATCAGCACTAAACACTCTTTGCTCCCACCTAACAAATCTTAAATGCAAGGTTTGCGTATTAATTTCCTAGGGCTGCCATAACAAACTATACATTGCCTACAGGAAGCACACTATAAAGTTAAACACACAAGTTAAAAGGAAAAGGATGAAAAAAGATATACCATGCCGGGCCAGCCCCAGTGGCCTACTGCTTAAGTTTGGCACACTCTACTCTCATGGCCCAGGTTCAGTTCCGGGGTGTGGAACTGTACCACTTGTCTGTCAGTGGCTATGCTATGGTGGCGGCTCACATACAAAAAGAGGAAGCTTGGCAGTGAATGTTAGCTTAGGGTGAATCTTCCTTAGCAAAAAAATAAAATAAATTTAAAAAGATATGCCATGCTAACACTGGTTAAAAGAAAGCTGGAGGGACTATATCAATAAAGTAGATTTCAGGACAAAAAGTATTACAAGGATTAATCAACAATGCAAAGAAATTTATGCACCCCTATGTTCACTGCAGCATTATTCACAATAGCCAAGATGTGGAAGCAACACAAGTGCCCATCAACTGATGATTGGATAAAGAAGATGTGGTATATATATGCAATGGAATACTACTCAGCCATAAAAAAGACAAAATCGTCCCATTTGCAACCACATGGATGGACCTTGAGGGCATTATGTTAAGCGAAATAAACCAGACAGAGAAATACAAACACCATATGATTTCATTCATATGCGGAAGATAAACAAACTTACGGACAAAGAGAACAATTTAGTGGTTACCAGGGGGAAAGGGGTGGACGATAGGCACAAGGGGTGAAGGGGCATACTTTTATGGTGTATGACAAATATTAATGTACAACTGAGATTTCACAATGTTATAAGCTATTATGACCACAATAAAATAAATAAATAAATAGTTACACTCAACCTTCACTTTATTGAAATCTGTTGAGCTGAACTGCCAATTCAGTTATGAAAGAAATGTCACAATCAAATAAAACACAAAGTCTTAAAAAAAGTATTACAAGGATTAAATGAGGTCATTTCATAATGACAAGGGATCAAGCACTTGTCAAGAGGACATCATCAAAACAGAACAATCCTAAATGATTCTGCACCTAATAACAGAGCTCCAAATCACATGAAACAAAAACTGATATAACTCCAAGAAGAAACGAGCAAACCCAAAATGTACTCAGAAATTTAAACACCCCTCTCTCCATAACTGACAGGATCAATGCTCAGATGATCAGCAAGGATACAGCAGATTTGAACCCTGTTAACCAACTTGACCAACTGATATTTACAGAACATTCCACTCAAGGGCAGCAGAATACATGTCCTTTTCAACCTAGACCATATTCTGGGCCACAGAACAAGCCCATAAAACTTAGATTCAAATCACACTAAGTATCTTCTTTGGCCACATTGGATTGAATTAGAAACCATGAAAAAGATGATGAGCAATATAGTGCCACCAGTTTCTAGGCCCCTTGTACCCGAAATGAGAGCCAAAACATGGAACTGATGACACAAAAATTTCATATGAAACGGTGGTGATGTTTGTTGGGTTTATAAATTAGCCTTGTTTGTATTCCTGCTTGCCTATTCCTTACTCTAGAATTATGTAGCAAATCACGCATGGAATAAACATGGTTTCTTTTGCCAGCAGCTTTGTTCAAGAGAATCTAGGGTGTATAAATGGGTTAAATTTAATCTTAATATACAGATGGAAAAGATAGAAAATAGGAGTTAAAAGAATCATAAAAATAAAAAATAGTCATGAAAATATTGAACATTGGGGGAGGCATTTTTTTTTCCCTAACCATATGACCTATTTCAATAAGAATAACAAGATCCTTAAGCCAAGTCAACCAAAAACAACGCTGCCACAGTACTGCATATACAGGCACTGAATGCCATAAAGTTAAGTCATTACTGATTAAGTGCAGGGGAAAGGAGTCCTAACAAACTCGGAAGCACAATTGAAAACATGATCATCGACTGTTGCAGGCCATTTTGTTTTCTTTTTTTTTTTCTTCTTCTCCCCAAAGCCCCACAGGACATTGTTGTATATTCGAGTTGTGCGTCCGTCCTTCTAGTCGTGGCATGTGGGACGCCGCCTCAGCATGGCTTGATGAGCTGCGCCATGTCTGCGCCCAGGATCTGAACCGGTGAAACCCTGAGCCGCAGAAGCAGAGCACGTGAACTTAACCACTCGGCCATGGGGCCGCCCCTTTTGTTTATTGCAATCACAGGAAAAGCTATTTCAGACTTTCCAAGGCAAAGAAACTGTTTCAATCAATGATGGGTTTTACTGATGGCAATGAAAGGCACAGAGACACACATCACTGTGAAGGATGGACAGCACGGCCCGTTCACGGAGATGCCTTTATTCTTTTCAACAACATCTATTATGCTTTTGTTGACTGAAAAGAGTATGTGACCATTGTCGGAAAAAATGATACAATTGAGATAAGCCAATGGACGAAATAATTATGTATAATCTCATAATTTGAGTTAACTACTGTAGGCATTTGGTATACTCTTTTCCTTTGAGAGTCTTTTCTATTATAAAGCACTTATTAAGTTCCAGACACTAATTAGATAATTTAAGCTTCAAAAGAATACTGAGATAAGTACTATTATTAATCCCATTTTTAAATAATGAGAATGAGGAGCAAAGAGGTTAAATACCTTGCCAAAGTCAGACAGATGGCAAGTACATACTGTTCTGCATCATGCTTTTTATCAATAGATCATGAAAATCTATTGATGATATTTAATATTCCTCTGTGTTCTTGGTTCTTAAAACATGGGGGAGGGGAGGCTTTGGAAACATTTCTCTCTTAGAAAAGTCTCAAAATGGCCCAATCTCTAAAACACATTGTAACAGGAGTGGCGTATTTCAACTGCTGCATAGGGACCTAGGGACCTGACAACTTGTCTTCACCTCTATTATTGGAAACCTTTTAAATCATATTTAAAGGGAATCTCTTAGAGGAATCTTAAGGAATCTTAAAGGAATCTCTAAGTCTTCATGGAACAGATTGAAAATTTTGTGTTCTACCACATCATGTTTAATGGCCACATATTTTCCCTTAAATAGATGGCTATTATTTACTTACCTAGACAGTCAGCTTGTGTGGGTGGGCCTCATCCAATCAGTTGAAGGCCTGATTAAAGCAAAGACTGACCTTCTTTGAGCAAGAAATTCTGCCAGTAGACTACTTTTGGACTTGAACTGCAACTCTTCCCCCAGTCTCCAGCTTACTGACCGACTCCATCAGATTTCAAACTCGCCAGGCCTCCAACATTTCTGTGAGCCAATTCCTTAAAATAAACCTCTCCCGATATATATATGCACACACATCTTGTTGGTTCTGTTTCTCTGGAGAACCCTAATATAAACATAATATGCCCTAAAGAATTATCTTTCTGAAAAACTTATTTTCCTTGTATCCTCATTTAAACACATGTAGACATTGCCACAGAGATTTATCCCTTTTCCTTACCATGCACATACCATCCAGTCACAACTTCCTACGAGCCTCCATCAGAACTAGTTCTAAAATATATCCTCTTTCCATTATGACTGCCAATTTTCTACTTTATTCCATCACTGCCTCTCACCCAAAGTAAGACAATAGCACTCTACTCAGTTTTTTGTCTCTACTCTTGTTTACCACACAAATCCATTCTCTACAATAGTGCCAGAGTGAAATTTCTCAAAAAAATCTGCCCATGGTACTGCTTAAAAACGTGTATGCATCGGTATTTCCCAAATCTCTTTAGTATAGCTTAGAACATCGTTACTCTAAATGTAGCCCATGGACCAGCAGCGATGTCATCTCCTGGGAGCTGATGAGAAATGCAGAATGTCAGATCCCGCCCTAGACCAACTGAATCAGAATCTGCATCTTTATAAGGTGTCCAGGTAATCCTTACACACATCAAAATTTAAGCAGTACTTTGGAACACAGTTTCCCAAACCTGGCTAATCACTAATAATAACTTGGGGTCCTTTAAAAAGAAAGATTTCTTCTATCCCAGATCTTTTGAATATGAATTTCCAGGAGTGGGGTCAAGTAATCAGGTATTTTTACAAAGCACCCAAGAGATATCTTTTATAATCAGCAAAGTTTGGGTTCCACTGAGAATTAAAACTCTTCAATAGTGCAACCAGAGATTTCCAACACATCAGTCCCATCTTTTCATCCTTCCCTTCTTCATCTCATTTTTTTTTCAGACTTCTGTGATTTCCTGACATATTATTTTGCTTGGCAGACTCTTGCCCCTTGTCTCAGCAGGCAAAAATCTCTTATTCATCATTTAAGTTCCAGCTCAAATACATTTTCTGTGAAACTTTTCCTAATTATCCCAGAGAGAATAACTTATTTCCTCTGTGTTTCTAGAAAACTTTGTGCAACGTTCCATTATAGCATCTATCGCAATGTTAAGAGTTATTTACTTATATACCTTCTCCTCCACTGCGGGCTATGAGCTCCAATTTTTAGACACTGGAGCTTTGTCAACTTCCTTTCTCCCCCTGCCGAGGACCCTGGACATAAGAGACCCTCAGTACAAAAGATAAATGCTTGTTGAATAGATGAACTGATAGTGTATCATATCATATGATACTAAGCAAAAACTGCATTTGTCTTAATATAGAAGTTTCTAGTACTTAAAACAAGAGCTATTTAATAGCATTAAGAAACATAATACCATACATCAACTTCATTTTTGAGCAATAAAATGTTAGAACTCCTGGGCCAATTTCTTCCATTACACTTTTTCTCACACTTAAATGATCTGGTGTTTCTAGAAAAGCATATGCATTTGTCTTTCTTACCCCTGTCAAGTTTGATACATAGAGTATCCTCTGTGCTTACCAGGGGAGGCATGTAGCCAGAGGGACCCTCTCATCCCACTGTATAATATCCTTGTATCCACCATTGAAAACCACAGTGCAGAATTTTATCAATCACCCCAAATTTTCTGAAGTCATTACTGTTTCATATTGCCATTATAGGGAATTTTTAAGCATTGCCTTAAACTGTCAAGTTATCAGGCACCTCCTTCAAATAGGAAAGAAGATTTGGGGATAGGGTCATAAACGTGTAATGAGAGGGGTTGTCCTCAGAGATTCTCGATCGCTTGCAAGATTTCAATTGGCCCCGTAAGACATTTACTTCAGCCCTTTCCATTCTATTTCCCCAAACTCTTTGAGTGGCCAATTAATACTGCCTCTAAGTATTTCACTGAAAAAAAGATAAGGTGACAGGAAAATTGAATGCAAGGGTTTTTTTCGAAGTACACTTTCAACACTGAATTGTGTAAGCTAATTTAGTTACTACCTCTTTTTCTAGTAGTTATAAGTTCAATTTAGTTCACTGGGGGCACCAGAGTCCTTTTCATTATTTGACTCCCTCTTACTTGTTTCCAGGCAACTACCATGATGTTGTCTCCTATGCATATTAATGATAAACTGTTCCTGTGCTTTTTAAAGGAAGCTCTGGTTGTAGCTTTCTCCCTTCATAGCCCTCCCACCATCTACACACGCACACACACACTAGTTGCCTGCTAATTTTCCTTGAAATTTTGCTGGGAGACACATATTTCATATTAGCACTCCAAATGCTGGCATTTTCCAAAAGGTTTTACTTTGAAGAAAATGAGAAAGAAAGGACAAGTTTGCTATATCAGACATCTGCAATCAGATCCTGCACCGTGAGCCGTGCCGAGATGCGTTTAAATTATAATTAGTCAATAAGGAAATCAAGGCAACAGTCTCAAGGTGGTTTTGATAAACAATTTAGGATCATCAAAAATGAGTTCCTCTCTCTCCCAAAAAAAGAAGAACATCTCTGCTTATTACAAATATGAATTATTCATTTGGCAGTTAGAGAAATACGAAGTTCTCTGAGATAGGGAAGTGCTAAGTTTGGGAGATTGTACGGCATGAAAGCATCACATTCTCTTTCAAAATTCAACAGAAATAATGATATTTCCCTATTCTTTTTTAGCCAACAAAAACCACTGATAAAAATGTGAATTTCATTAATTATTAATCAGAGGCTCTGGCATGGATGCAACATCATACATGTAGATAATATTTCAGGGGGAAACAGATGCAATTCCAAGTACTAATACAAAATCAGAATATAGAGAAATGTTTAATTTTTGAGGAAAGAGTGGAGTTCTTTTTATTATGCTCATGTTTGTGTTCCGAGATCAAGATATGGTCACTGGAAGTATTTCATTTATGAAAACTTGTATTCATTTTACTAGAATTCTTCAAAAGCTTTTTCTGTGTTTTAGAGGATTCAAGTAACTATAAAGTATAATTGTTACCTTCAAGGAGCTTACCATCTACTTGAGGAGATAAGGTACAGACAATCCAAGACATACAGGACTTAGTCCCAAATCAGTGGTACAGAGAGTGATGCTCAATTGGTCCGGAAGAGGTAGATATCACTATGTGTTGATGACGTGCACAATAGCAGTTGTTTGAGTGTTGAAAGATGAGCTGATTTTAGATAGGTGAAGAGGTAAGGGAAAGGAGGAAATGAGTAGGGAAAGAGTGCTGATAGCCAGTTGACAGTAAGTCACTCTGACAGGAGTCAAGGGACCCTATCAGAGGAGTGTGGAAAGCAGGATTGGAAAAGTATGCATGCGCTAGGAAATGGAAGTCCTTGAATGCCATCTGAAAGAGTTTGGATATTGTACCCATGCAAGTGCTTGAGCAAGAAATTGTTATAAATGGAAAAAAAAAAAAAAAGTTTTCATGAAGATGAAACTGACCATAATATGAAGAATGGTATTGAATGGGGAGACAAGAGTTATGAGCTAGGATTATGAAAAGAATGCAAGAAAATTAATGAAGCAGGACTCAAGTGATAGATTTAATATGAGGGCAAGGGAGACATAAATGTCATAGATGATTTCAAACTTCTAAGGCTGAGTTACTGGGAGAATGATGATTTCATTGATTAAAAAGAGAATTTTTGTTCCCTAATATGAATTATTTCCGTGTCAATTTTACCAATTAGAAAAAATATACTTGGTGAATGTCACTGGAACAGGAATGCTTCTAAATGACTTCCAAGTTGAAGAGTTGTAGAAGATTTACATAAATCCAAACGTCACTAATCCCTCATCCATACCAGTTGCCTGATACCATGAAAATGATAGTCCTGCAAGGTATGATTGATATATTCCCCTGTGCCTTCTGGTGTCTCTCTTTCCCGCTGGTTACTCAATCCAGGGCAATTTTACAGGTTTAAGCCAGGCCTGAGAGCGCTGCATGGTCTGCCTGTAGGCCTCCCCATCTTTCTCCCTCTCTCTCTCTCTCTCTTACCCTCTACCCATCTATCAAAATGTAAATGTTTTGTGCTCCATTAGCAGCCTTTTCTCAGAATTTTGTCAGTGAGAAATTATCTTATATTGTAAAGAATTTCCACAATTATATTGAGAAGAACAGAAGTATAATAGATGATTTATTTTAAAAAGGGCTCATGGTCAAATACGCTTTGGAAATACCATGCCTTACCTTTTTGAAGTATCACAGTGAACATTAGGTTACTACAAGATCTGAGAAGTCCCTAAGAAAAGAAACTTTAACAATTTTATTTAAACTATTGTTTCCCAAACTTAATTGTTATCTGTCATAGAACAGCAATCGACAACTTATGTATATAGTGTTCCAAAGAACATACTTTGGGAAATACCGGCCTATTATGTTGCCTGCAAACACAGACTTTTGCATTTTAACAAGGGACAGTAGTACCTAATCAAATGAAGTAAATCCTGAAAGTATAATTTAAGATATTATCACAGATCATAAAGAGAAATCATTTTGGTAGAAAATACTTCCATGTAGATGGCCGGCTAACTATTTCACTTACACATAAGGTTAGACATGCTAACTACTCTTAGCATGGGTACTACTCCACGAAAGCTTTAGGAATGATTCTTCTTACACTTAATAATAGAGAGCTGTATATCCCTAATCTCGGCCTTTTGCTAAGTCCTAAGTCATTATCTCTAATTGTCTGGTGGACATTTCAACTTAGCATATAAGCTATTGCTCACAACTATAGCTAAACTGTGGGAAAAATATTTGATAAGCCTGTTGCAAGGTTTATAAGAACCTGGTATCTTTGATTTCCTCTAAAAAAGAAAGCTACCCTATAGAAGAATAAGGCGTGGGTGGGAGAGAATTGGTGTTGTGATGGGGAAGAATCAAGAGAGAAGAGGATAATTTTCAGTACGTTTATGGCGGTATAATAGAGAAAGTTTCCTCTTTTCCTCCTGAATATAATAAAAATGCAAAAAGATGAATGTATAAAATTACACAAATCTTGCTTCATTGAAACTAAGCCATCGCTATAAACTAGAAATGAAAACATAACACCTGCAAAAACACAACTGAGATTGACGCGGAAATCTTGAGCGTGAAGTACGGTAAAAAGTTGCCAGGGCTAAGAGGACAGAGGTCCAAAAGCAGCAGATCTTCAAAACACTAGTAAAGATTTCTAAAACTAGATATATATATATATTTTTTCTCCTAAACACAAGATGTTCACCCTAAGGTCATAACTCTATAGCTCTTACTTATAAAACATGCTGTAGGTTTCAGATGAGAGGGAGTAGGGACAGGTCAGATACGCAACAAAAGACACATGGAGTGAAGTATAAAAAAGACAGAAAGTAGAGTGAAAGAGCCCAGGGGTGGTCACTCTCAGAAAATATCAAATAAAAATGCATACATATATATATATGCATGACAGTCTAAAAGTGGTACAGCTGAATAGCAAAGGGCACAACTCAAAATGAATCAAAAACCTAGATATGAGTTAAAATTGTAAAACTCTTAGAAGAAAAGATAGGGATAAATTTTTGTGACCTTGAGTTAGGCAATGATTTTTCAGATAAAACACGAAAAGGACAAGCAGCAAAAGAAACAAATAGCTATATTGGACTACATCAAAAAAAATTTTTAAATATGCTACAAGTAATATCATCAAGAAAGGGAAATGACAACCAACTCACATTATGGGAGAAATTATTTGCTCATCATATATCTAATAAGGACCTAGATCCAGAATATACAAAAGACTTGTAAAACTCCACAATAAGACAACTAACCTAATAAAATATGAATAAAGGATTTAAATAAATATTTCTCCAAAGAATATATGCAAATGGACAATGAGTTGGTGAAAATATGTTCAACATCACTAGATCAAATCAAAACCACAATGAGATACCACATAACACCCATTAGGGTGACTAAAATTTTAAAAAAACAAACAGAAAATAGCAGCTTTTTGCGAAGACATGGAGAAATTGTCACCCTCATACACTGCCAGTGAGGATATAACATGGCACAGCCACTTTGGAAAACAAATTGACAATACCTCAAAATGCTCAGCATCAAGTTCCCACATGACTCAGTAATTCCACTGCTTACGTATCTAGTTGAGAGAATGGAAAACATATGTTCATACACTTGTACACCAATAATCGTAGCAAGACCATTTATAATATACAAAAAGTAGCAAGAACCCATATGTCCATCAACTTGTGAATGGATAAATAATACGTGGTATATCCATAACAATGGAAAATTATTCAACAATAAAAAAGAATGAAGTACTAACACATGTTACAGCATGGATGGGCCACGAAAACATTATTAAATTTATATTAAATACAGAGAAAGCTAAGCATTTCACATAACATTATTATTATAAATGCAATCATCAGGAAAAATAAGAAAGCCTTCCTAAATAACAGAAAACCACAAATCTACACACACACAGACAGACACATACACACCAAAAATAAAAACCAAACAAAGCAAATCAGTGATCCAACAGAGACAAGAAAGTCTTTTAAACAAATGGCGCTGGAACAACCAGATATTTTTATGGAAAAATATAAACTTGAACCAGCACAACACATCATACATCAAAATGATAGATGACACATGGACCTCAAGGCAAAAGCTAATACACAAGCCTTCTAAAAAAAAATAAGCACAGGAGAATATTTTTGTGACATTGGGGTAGATCATTATTTTTAGGATACATAAGGCACTAACTGTAAAGGAAAAATAATTAAATTCAACTTCAATCAAATCTACAACTAACAAAACCTCTGCTTATTAAAAAAACCACTAATAAAATGAAAAGTACAAGCCACATTATCAGGCAAAAATATTTGCAACACATATATTTGACAGAGGACATATATCCAGAATATATAAAGAACTCCTAAACACAATAATGTACAAACAACCCAATAAAAATGGTAAAAAGACCTGAAACGCATTTCAGAAAAAATATACAAATGGCCAATAAGCACATGAAAAAGACCTGAATATCATTATACATCAGGGAAATGTAAATTACAGTCACAATGAGATATCACTTCACATCCACTAGAATGGCTAAAATTAAAGATACTAAAAATACTCTATGTTAGCATGGACGTGAAGCAATTGAACTGTCATTTATTCCCAATGGAAGTCTAAAATTGCATAATTACTTTGGAAAACTACTTGACGATTTCTCATAAAGTTAAACATATATCTGCTCTATGACGCACTCCAAAGGGCACTCAACAGAAACAAAAACTTACATACACACACACAAATGGCGAAGGCAGAATTGCTCATAGTAACTCAATTTATGACAGCCCTAAATTGGAACAACTCCAATGTGTAGCAACAACTGAATGGAAGACCAATTGTGGTCTATTCACACAATGGAATAGTACTCAGCAACAAAAAAGGAATTAGTCATATAGGCAACAATATGGATAAAACTCAAAAGCACTATGTGGATTGATAGAAGCCAGACACAGAAGTCTAACTCTTGATGATTTATATGAAGATCCAAAAGAAGCAAAACTAATCTATGGTGATACAAACACGACCAGTGTTAGCTTCCAGCAGGGATGAGGGGTGGGGAATTGTCAGGAAAGATACCCAAAGGAACTTTCTGGGAGATGGATGTTTTATATGTTGATTTTGCTAGTGGTTACATGAGTATATATATTTCTCAAACCTCAAACTATAAAGTCCACGCTTTTTACTAAATCATACCTCAATAAACCTCACACATGCATAACTAACACACACACACACACACACATACAAAAGGAAAACTTCATTGCAAAAGACCCCTCTCTCAGGCCTACTCCTAACATGGAACCTAGGGCAAGATTGCGAATACAGACTCACATATCACATGTCTAAATATTTACAAGTTATAAATCAAGCTTTCAAAGAAACATTGAATAAAATATGTTCCATCCTCCTACATTGACAAGTATACCGTCCTAAATGTAAAACCAGAAAAAAATGTGTAAAGCTATGATTTCCATATGACTGAATGTTGAAAAAATAGCAAAGATGACTGAATTTAAATGTTATCGCCCATGTCTGAGTGCACCCTTCGTGGGCCAGGAATGTTGTATGAGTAATAAGATAAAGTTTTATAAAAATCATAAATTGATAATCTCCTATTTATTCCTCAAATTTTCTTTCCTTCATTGAAGCAAAATCATTAATTAAGAATTTAAAATCAAGATTTTTACATAAGTTGAGTCTGATCGATAGTAATGAACCAAAGGTTAAAAATAAAATAAAATTGCATTAAAAGTATATAGAATTTGAATCATTTTCATCAGATACAAATTAAAGGCAAGACATAAAAAATAAAATTATTTTTAATATGTTTTTGGTGATTTTTCTTGATTTATCTATTAAACTGCTAAATACTAATTGTAATTGAGTATAAAAATTAACTCAAAACTTTAATTCTTTTGAAAATTTAATTAAATGTATTAAATAGTTTACATAAATAAAACTACTCAAAATTCTATCATTCAATGTCTAAGTACCAATGTAAAGAACAGATATCAGTGCTTCATGTGTGATATACTAGATCATCATATATACACTTGGAAGAATATGCATTGTTTAATATCGCCACAGGTTCTTCAGCTGTAACGTGCAACTCTTGTGAATATCATGCTAATTCATAAATTCCTTTGGAATCATGAAAAGAATCAAGGAAGCCTACTGTAGGCACTATTGGGAAATAATCTCTCACTGGGTAAGAAATTAGCAATTCACGCCACCTGAGAGAAAGGATTTGATGTCTTTTCTGTTACCTAACCATTCTGTGGCTCAAATCTCTAACGTAGGTGGCAGCACAATCAAATAACCTTTGTAGATGTCATCCTTATTTTTTTTTCAAGGAAGAGGGCAAGAAATGTGGCAAATCATTTCCTAGCAAAAGAAAGGTGCTAGTCATAGGAGGTGTTCAGTACAAAGTACTGGATCCCAAGTGCCAGCAATACCCCTGTATTCTTCACTCTATCTGTCCTCCAGGTTTCTAATTGTAGTTGCCCTCGTAAGTGCTGGGCTCAAGTCTGGGTGCCCTCCTGCTGGGTCTATGGGTGGTAGTACAACCCAGACTGGCCTGCTTTCAGGTTCTTCCTTCCCCATGATCCCAAGGGTCACTATGTAATTCTCTTAAATCATGTTACTCTTCTGCTTAAAAACCTTCCATAGATTTCTATCAGCTACAGGATTACGCCCAAATTTGTCAGCTTTGCATTCAAGAATCTCTAAATCTAGCTTGACTTTTCTTTTCCAGCCCTCTCTTCAGTTTCATAGTGCCTATATCTCTATTCACGCAAAAAAAGAATTAAAAAATTAAAGGATAAAAAATTTCACTTCTCATCCTCATAAACACAGTCCTGCCTTCCTACTTTTGGAACTTGAAAGGTCGCTTTTCTAATCTTCATCTAGCTGACCCCCAGGAATTGACCAAGATTTGGCCCAAATCCCACTTTCATAGGGAAACCTTCCTTGGAAAATAAACCTAGCAAGATTCTTTCTCTTCCGTGAGTCTTAAACAATTATTGCCTATGAATGAATATTCACTGTTTACTACACTATGCTCTATTTCCCCTCAAATAGATTACACATTGCCTGAGAAGCAGGGGTGGGTTTTGTTGTCCTGTTTTTTTCTTTTTTTGCTGAGGAAGACTCGCTCTGAGTTAACATTGGTTGCTAATCCTCTTCCTTTTGCTAGAGGAAGATTCGCCCTGAGCCAACATCTGTGCCTACCCTCTTCCACTTTCTATGTGGGTCGCTGCCACAGCATGGCCACCGACGAGTGGTGTAGGTCTGCGCCCAGGAACCAAACCCGGGCTGCCAAAGTGGAGCGTGCCAAATCCAACCACTAGGCCATGAGGCTGGCCCCCCAGGGCTGTGTTTTATACCTCATTGTGCCATGAACAATACCTTGCACATAATAGGTGATTAATTTGTAGTTGCTGATAACATCTTTAGGCGATAGTGTTGCTAACAGGACAATAATGAAAGTACAAAAATCCTCCTGCCTCCCAAGGGACCGAATCATATTTCAGAACCATTTGTATCTCAGTGTCCTTTCCATCTCACCACAAGTAACAAAGATTCACCAGGCTCCCAGGAGTTAAGACGCCTATGAAATGCTCGTCTTCAACTTCTGTATGCAATTTTTAATCATCGATATTAGATAATTACAAATAAGGAAGATCATATAGAGAAATAAGCCAAGCAAACATTGCGCTATTATGAATACGTCCAGTGAAAGAAGCCACGGGGAGCTGAATGAGCCGTTGTTGGAGCCCTAAATGTTTTCTTTGTGAGTTCATTTTACTTTAATTGCAGTTCTGAGCGGCATCTAAGTTTACAGCGGGAGATAAAAGTATGGAAGAATATAGTATAGTGTTATGACTATTTTTACAGCCATCCTTTGCTGGTTATTCACAATAAAAAGCACAGCATATTCAGGGTGCATTAATAAAAAATGGAGACTATAAAAAGCTATTAAAATAGAATGTACATTATGTTCACTGAGGACAGTATAGGATTGAGGTGCCATTTCCCTACAAATAAGATGGAAAGCAAAGTGTTCAGAAGCCAGAGGCTCAAAACCAAACTTCGAGTTGCACTCCCTGTCATGAAAATCCCACCTACTTTATGCTCTTACAATGCTAATTCATATGGGCATTTGATAGAGGTTTGGTTTATTTAGTAAGACTTACTTTATGCTACAAGTATGTGACTGGAAGGGTTCAAGGATTTAAAGGTAGCTAGTTCCTTCTCCCAATATAACACCAAGGGATTTCTCTCTACGCTCAATGAACAACAAAAATATAATAATACAATAATCAGCATTGTGAAGCTCCGGATAGAAACCCAACAAATTTCCTTCTCAAGAAGCCACACCCAGGTGGTGAAAGCTTTAGATACATTTTGTATCAACCTCCCTCGAAGGGACTTCCTACAGAGAGTTCAAAAACCCCTGGGGTTCTTAAAATTGCACTGTGTATTTCTGAAAGCAAATATCCAAACATTTTATAGCCTTTGTCCTTACAAACTATTTCCAAACAGGCAAAGGACAAGTCTGATTATCTCTCGCCCAGACAGAAATGATTAAACCCACTAAGTGACTTGTTCACAGAAACTGACACAGACAGAAGTAACAGTTCTTCTCTTGTAACCAAGTACACACAGCATCGCCTTTCTGGAGATATTCTAGAGGGCTTCATGTCTGGGATTCGGCCTTCATGGCCAAGGATGATCCCATTTTAAATTCAAAAGTGAAATCAAACCAAAATAGTTTCCTTGACATGTTTGTGAACCTTTACAGGCTTTACCTGATTTATTGAGGAAAGGGAATTTGGAAGCACATGAAAAGTTTACCGAAGGCTTTCTTTGCAATGTAAAGGCACTTTCATAGTTGTTTTAGATTTACTCTTGAAACTCTGTAATAGATTATAAAACTTTCCTAGGTAAAGAGTTCCAGGCGGGAAGAGAATTTATTTGAAAAGCTTCGATGTTTTTCTAGCTGTCAGGGAGGCTGGGAAAAGGGCACTGCAATGATCAGTCTTTTTAGTAGGAACCTTGGGGTGAACTGGAGCAGGGTGGGGGAAATCAACCACAGAGCTTCCCAGAGCAGAAAACAGTCCCAGATTTCAGCAAGGTCACTCACCACAGAGGGTCTCAGCTGAGGTCATCATCCTACCCCGAGGGCTGATGCAAACTCACTTAAAATGAGGACGTCCTTAATGTTTGGATAATGGCCCCACTCCACTCAAGTATTAGAGAAATCATCGCAATGGGAGAAATGATGACAAGCACAAAACCCAGCAGAGGTGCTGTGACTCAGATTATTTCTAACCAAATGAATCACAAACTCTTAGGGCCACCATGGTTCCTGGGTTGTTGCCTAGTGGCAAACACACTATGGGAATTCAAAGACATTACACCTTTGTAACTTTTTAAAAATTTTGATTAAATTACAAACTTATAGAAAACTTGCAAGAATAATACAAAGAACTCCTATATACCCATCACCCAGACTTAGCAATTGTCAACATTCACTACATTTGTTTTATCATGCTAGGCACCTTTGGAAACATCATGCAAGGCTTTAGTAATTGCCTAAAGCCATAATTTATTTGTAACATACTACCTAATTATTAGAGACAGAGCTGATCTATATAGAATGATAATAATGGCAATGATAATAATAGTAATTTGCACATCAAGTATTATAAAACCTTACAAGGTAAGTATTATTATGTTCGGGCTACAGATAAGAAAACTGAGGTGACAGAGCTAGCACGTGACAGAGCCAGGATTCAAATTCAGATCTATCTGACCCTGCAGCTAGTGCTCAGAAACATTATCAAACACCTTCCTTTATCAAATATAGCAAAAAGATTCCTTTTCCTTAGTCTATCTGATTCCCAGTGGGTTATCCCTTCACTTGGGAATTCCATTCATATTCTTGAGGGCTGCATAATCAAATATGGGAACACAAATCAACAGCAAAAATTCAGCTGTGGCCGAGCAAATTTCAGTGTTTTATCCTTAAGGATAATGTCCTTTTAATCTGCAAAATTGAAACATTCACATTTTTCTACTTAAGAGTAACCAGTATGATTGTGAGCCTTTTTTGATGTTCAATCGCTTATTCCGAGACTAGGCTTATTGGCATGAGCAATTCTTTGAGACTGGCTCCCATCCACCTACTACCACGCCATTTCCTGTGACAATAGCAGCTCAGAGTTTGCTACTGTACAGGACATCACTGGGGAACCGCCAAAGTAAAATAAACTCATCAGTGACTCAACCTGGGAGTTCTAACCACCAAAACATTAAAATATTATAAGTCCCTGCCAGACTGCTTAATGATTGTTGAAACTATTAGAGAATTTCAGCAGGTGTCAACCTGGGTGTTTGCGTGTGTGTTTGTGTGTACATATCTTCGAATGGCTATGAATGTATGTGTTGAGTATAATGTGTCTGTTTCTAAGAAGATTTCAGTCTCCTTTGATTCTAAACTCTATTCTCCTAACAAGACTTTATTTCTAAGAAATAAGAACACTCTTTGTAAAGTTGAACAATTGATTTTTGATTTTTCCATTCTGAGTCTTTTTGCTTTGACCAGGTGTTTTGTAGCAGGTTACCAAAGAACCTTCTTTATTGTCATTGGACAATAGAAAAAGATCAAGAACTACAGATGCTCCTGAATACACACTAAGGCCATGGTAGGCCGACAGAATTTTGGATGCTTTAGTTACTTTCTCTGTAGAAGTAAGTTCAAAAATTGTTTCCTGAAGTTTTAGAGAAATAATAGAATTTATTTTAATTTTCTAAACTTTAAGCCAAGACTGCTCAGTTTAATTGCTTAGTAGCAATAATTCTAAGGTTTTCATTTTCTGGAAAGTTAAAAGCTTGAGCAAGTTTATACATTATCTTATCTGGTGAGCCTTTACTAATTAATTCAATAAAATATATTAAAAACCTGCTATGCTGGGCATAAAGAATACAAAAATAAAGAGGGTGTTGTTTTATTAATATTATCAACAATAACAGAAGATACTATTTATGGAATGCTTACTGCTGATAGTCAGTGTGCTGTTTTATATAAATTTATAAGCATTACCTCATGTATCTCTTACAGAAAGACTGTAAAGTTGGTATTGTTACTATCTTCGTTTTAAACAGGAGAAGGGTTTAGAGAGGTTAAGGAACTTACCATGTGGCAGATCTGGGATTAGAACCCAGGTCAGTTTGACTGAAAACCTTCTGACTTGTTATGTTGTGTCATATAGAAGGGAGACATATTTGATAAATGCCCTGAAGTTTTATAAGTGTTATAATAGAAGTATGTCCAGTAGGGCATGAAAGAGGACATTGAAACGATGGCTCTTGGGGGTTTAGAGAGAGTCTAAAGGACTGTAAGAGCATTTCTTTGCAGGGAGCCCTTATTGGGATCAAACTCGTAGACATTATCCAATTGAGCTAACAAGGTCAAACTGTCATCTCACAAAAAGGTCATCGTTGGGGTCATCTAAAAAGCAAGCTTCAGAAAGAATACAATAGATTCCAACTCCCAGAGCAGTTCAGGATCCTATGGATAAGACCTGTGCTGCCCAATATGGTAGCCACTAGCTATACGTGCCTTTTAAGCACACAAAATGTGGCTAGTTGAAATGGAGATGTTCAGTAAGTGTAAAATAGACAAAGGATTTTGAGGACTTACTACAAAAAAAAAAAGAATGCAAAATATTTCACGAATCATTACTATTGATTATGTATTGAAATGATGATATTCTGTATAGAGAGGGTAAATAAAAATATTATTAAAATAAATTTAACCATTTCAGTTTTGTTTTATTTAACGTGGCTACTGGAAAAGATAAAACTGCACATGTGTAATGCATTTGTGACTTATATTATGTTTCTACTGAAATGTGCTTGAGTTTCTTCTCTTGATCTCTGAGGCCAAGGGCAGTTTAGATTTGTATCCTTGACGTTAATCCAGAAAGTAAACAGCTTCGAGGCCTGCCTTTGCAGCATTCACTAGCCACTTTGTCCGGTAGCTAGGGAATCATCATCATACTTTAATCATCACCATACAAAATACAAACTCCTTCGGGCAGCCATTGGGTCTTATCTATCATCACAGTGCTTAACCTAATCCCTTACACATAGTATCACTCAACAAATGTTGAGTGGAGGACTTAGCTCATTAAAAAAAACGCTAAACTACTGAGTCAATTTCTTTTTCAACAAACATTGTTGAACAACTCATTTATTTTTGACCAATGTTGCCCTCTTTAAAGTAATCATCATAGAAAGGTCTACATTCACTATAATAAACAATACTTCTGTTCAAATCCATTTTGAATCTCCTTTTCTGGAAATGCCCTCTCAATCTGTGGGGTCTTGTCATGGATAGTCTCAACAGTGGCAAAACTTTGAACTCGAAAGTTAGATTAACAGAGTAACAGCTCTTAAAGATCAATTTTTCTCCATAGGCTTGCGTGTCTTTCCCCAGAATGAGCATCATTTATCTTATATCGAAGTTTCTTCTACTTTCTTTCATATCTGTAATCATTTATTTTGACAGAGAAGACTGAACCAAAAACAGCAGTTGACCAGGTCAGCTTTCTCTGCTGAGTTAGCCACGTGGCTATTCAGCAAATCATCTTTTCGTTCTTCTTGCTCTAAGCATAGATTAGAGATGATTGAACTAGTTGAAAAAATTAACTCGTATGGCACTGACACGAAATTGTCAGAACAGCTGCTGTAAACCAAAATGGCTGTACCAGCGCATGACTTAATATCAGTCCCAGTCCCAGTACAACTAAAACACACAGAAAATAGTTTTCTTCCCAACTTATTATCAAAAGCTTCAGTGCCACTCTTTTGCATTTATCTTTATAAATGAGCAACTCCTCCCATTAGAAAAAGTCTTAAATTGGAGCTCATCGGAGGGTTTCCTGTGAAGCTACCTCACTTCTTCCTCTTTTTCCTTCTTAGGATCAACAGTAAAATGTTGTATTTTATGGCTGTCTTGAACATAATTTCTGGCGACATGCTCTGGCACACTTCCACCCATCTTTAAGGAATGAGAGTCTTAGTTTGAACTGCCATAACACTCTGATTTTTAGCAGGCGGTTGAGGAAGGAGAGTTTGTCCACAAATCCTATATATTACTCACCTTGAGCCACCATAACTAGATACTACAGAATGGGTGGCTTAAACAGGCATGCATTTCTCACAGTTCTGGAAGCTGGAAGTCCAAGAACAAGGTGCCAGCAGGTTTCGTGTTTGGTTAGGTCTCTCTTCCTGACTTGCAGGTGGCTGCCTTCTTGCTATGTCTTCACATGGCCTTTCATTTGTGTGCACAAGGAGGGAGGGAAGGGGTGGGGAGGGGAGAGGGGGAGGGGAGAGGGGGAGGGAGGGGTGGAGGGAGAGGCAGAGGGGGGAGGGAGGGAGAAGGGGGGAGGGAGGGAGGGGGGGAGGGAGAGGGAGAGCGCAAGTGAGCGCGACCACGCACGTGCGCAAGTGCTCTGCTGTCTCTTCGTCTTCTTATGAAGACACCAATCCTATCATATTAGGGCCCCACCTTTATGACCTCATTTAACCTTAATTACTTCTTTAAAGGCCCTATTTCCAAATATAATCACATTAGGGTTCATGGTTTTAATATATGAATTTTGAGGGAATACAATTCAGTTTATAAGATCCTGGATGGGACATCATTACTGCTGTAATACGTGCTTTCTGGTATTAGGCTAAAATATTTGCATGCTGCTTTCCTTACTGGAATATTCCCCTTAATAGCTATCTAGTAATTCACCTATATAAAATGATTTAAAACTTTGATACAAGATGGGTTTGGTTGTTTTGTAAGAAACACTTTTGTATCAAGTACAAAAATTATGTAAGATTTTCTCAAAAGCACAAGCTTTTAACAGTAGACATTTGATATAAATAATGCTTACAAGTCTCATGATAATTTAAACAGAAATCTGTAGAGACTGTGTTAAATAACAATGCTGTTATGATACGAGATTATGAAGAGAAGTTTAATAAAATTCCATTGGGATTAGGTTACAAAATGAAAGTGTGTCAATATAGCATGTCTCCATGATAACGAAGAAAACAAACAAACAAAACAATGAAATACCAAGTGTTGAACTTCTACTTCCAGCTGGGGTTTCTAAAGATGTAAATTAAAGAGCTTTAAAAAAATGCCATCTCTACTCTTCCATTTTCAAAGCAGAATTCCTGATCATTTAGAAAGAAATGTTGTAATTGTAGTCAAATTTGCTTTTACCATCATTATCACATTTATTTATTGAGTGTTCTAATGTTCAAGGCACTATGTTAGGTGCTTAACAGGACATTGCCTGTGACCCAAAAATAACGTACCATGGCCTAGTCAATCCAGTGTTTTTTGTCCATTTTAACAATGCAATTGGATCAGAGCTCATTCAGTCTGATGGATTGCTGCATAGGAAATCATTAAGATAGTCTAAACTGCCGAACTGACTGTGCCACAGCCAATTGAGTACCTCTGTATAGACGTGGACAGAGAGAAGGCACAACCCCTGATCTTGAGGCAATTACTTTCAAAATCACTAAAACATTATTGTTATAATACCAAACCAAATTGATGCAACATAATGGTACTCAATGTTTCTGGCTCCAGCTAAATGCTCCGTGAATGCAAATAAAGGATACTAATAGCTTATAAAGAATGTTCAGAAGTGGCCAAGTGTTGAAAGTCCTGAACCGTGATGAGTTGCTTCAGAAGTTTGAACTACAATAGAAAGAATCCCACAGACATGCTTGTAGAGTAGTTTTGAGCCAAATCATTTACTCAACAGATATGTAGTGAGTACTCACCATGTACCAGGTACTACACAAAGGACGAAATATTCCCACTTAGGAATTGTGAGACCTGGGATAAGTCACTTGATCTCTCAATCCCTTTTTCATTGTATGTAAAACAGATGTAATAATTTGAACACTGCTCACCTCACTGCATTATTGGGAGGATCACAAGAGGAAATGTATGTGAAGGGTAAATAACGCTTTTCTTTCTGACTAGTTTCCAGTCCAACAATCAGTAAACCAACCAACAAAATGATACAAATCCCACCTCCAAGAAACAATTGCTATTAACATTTTGGTGTACTTCCAGTATTTTTTTCACACTTTTTGTTTATGCATTTATGACCCATATAAAAAATTTTGGATCATATAGCCTCTTGAGAGCATTTCTCTTCTCTCTTAAATACTACAAAAACATGATTTTCATAACTGGAAAATATAGATCTACCATTAAGTTATTTAACCAAATCTTTGTTTTCAAATATTTCAATAGTTTTAAATTTTTTTGTAATTTATATAATGTTGTTATGAACATCTCTATATAAATCATTGTCCAGATCTCTAATTTATTTCCTCAGAATATATTCTTAGAAGTAGAATGCTTGTTAAGGGGTACAAACACATTTGAAATTCCTGATACATATTTTTAAATTGATCCTTCAGAAACATTATCAATTTACACTCCCACTACTATCCTCAGTACCGCTGAACAGTAATTTGAGACAAGAAAATATCCAATATGACAGATCAAAAAAAGGACACCTTACTGAGTTAATTTGTGTTTTTTTTTAACTACTAGTGATATAGAATGCGTTTACCCATGTTTATTGGCTTTTTGTACTCCTTGCCTACTTTTTCTATGGGAATGTCAGTTTTTTTCCCCTTAAATTCTATGAGCTTTGTCTATGTTATAGATATAAACCTGTCATCTGCCTCATTTATGTTCCTAATTTGTCCTCTGCCTTTTGACTTGATTTGTGGTGTTTTTTGATGTTCAGAAACTTGTAATATTTTATAGTTCACTCTATCCATCCTTCCGTTTGGATCTTTTTTCATGGCTTAAACATTAAAAAGGTTCTATCCATTCTGAACTAAACTATATTTAATTAATTTATAAATGTTATCTCTTTGGGGATTTCTTTTGAGGTAATATATGGTAGAAGGGAAAACCTTACTGGATATTTTTTGGCCAATTACATGGGCAAATTTTCACTCTCAGTTAACTTTTACTATTGGCTTATGATGCTTCCTTTATTACCTATTAAATTCTTATCTATTCTAGAGTCTGTTAGAGGGCAGTTTATTGTATTCGATTTATCTGTAGACTACAGCATTATCAAGATATGACTTTAATTATTGTATTCTAAGAATGGGTTACATTTTGTAGTAAGATGAGTGCCTTTATAACTTATTTTTCAAAATTTCTTTAGGTATTATTTCCTGTTTCTTCTTCAAGATTAACTTTAGAACAATTTTAGAGATTGTGTTACATTCATAGATCCTATAAATTGGTTTATTATATTGAATATTCCCACCCAAGAACAAGGCCTATGTCTTTTTCTCAAATTATTTTTAATGTATTTCTATTACATATTGTCATATTTTTCATATATTTACTGTATTTGGGCTATTCCCAGGCATATTTTATTTCTGATATTTTTGTGAATGAGATATGAGACTTCCCACTAGAATTGCTATTTGCTGTTGGCACATAGGAAAGATACTGATTTTTGCATATAAATCTTGTAATGGGCCACCTTACTGCAATTTCTTATTCTCAACTTTATAGTTTTCTTCATGGGTTTCTAGGTGTATAATTATATTTGCTACAAATATTACTTTCTCTTTTTCAACTAGTTATATTGCTTATCCTTGATAAGATTTTCTTTAAGCAAATGAAAGACATTCATCACAAAGACCATTTTTAGTTCCATGAGCGTATACCTCCCCCGACCCTTTAACTTCCCCACCCAAAAACTTAGCTCTGCTTTTTTCCTCAAAACGAACCTTTACCATCAGATATCATCACCTTTCCCCAGCCTTTTCATGGCCCTGTAACTGTGTCCGTTCGGAGCACATGATTCAGTTACCTTTCCAACAGCAACTCCGATGTCTCAGAACTTGAGCTTTGGAAATCTGTGGGGCATTCCTTGAACTACTTTAGGTATAAAAATCCCCTCTGCTCACACTCTGCACCCTAGCACGTAGAGGAAAAGGTAATGAGTGTTTGTGTGTGGGGGGGTGTGTGTGTGTGTGTGGGTGTGTGTTGGGAGAAGAGGGGTTGGGAGATTCAGGAAATAAGTAAATGATGTTTCATCCTTCTACCTCTCTTTTACTACATTTTTCTTAGTTTTTCAAATTTTATGCCAACTTACATTTCCTGTAGCCTTACAAATCAACACTCACTCTCATGCTCCTCTATGGAACACTGCTCTGCACAAAAACGCATCACCAAATGCTCCCTAAAAAGCTTCCTAAGGTCATAAGTCTTAAGTTTATCACTGAATACACAACATTTATAAAAATCTCTGGCACATACAAAATATCATTTATTCAATATTTATTAGATAAATTAAATCCTTCCACTCCTCCTACAGTTGCTACTTGGTAATTATCAAGGATGGCATAGGTGATTCTCTGACTCCATAATCCTGAGATCTATCTAGGAAGTAAAGCTGAAGCACCTGATACAGTCAATAACGTAGTCACTCCATTTAGTCATTCATTAATTACATAATTATTGAGCACCTATTATGAGTGAAGCACTGTGCTACGTGCCAAGGATACAGCATTAAGCAAGAGAGACATGGTATGTGCTCTTACAGAGTTTATATTATATTGGAGGAAACAAAAACAAGAAAAAGTTGTTAAAGCATATAATTAAAATAGTAAAGTTGTGAAGGAAATAAAAAAGCAGGCTAAAATGGGGAATAGGGGGAAAGGCTATTTGAAGTTGGTGGTATAGGAAGCCATGTGAAGATTTAGGGTGGAAGATTTGGAGCACATGATAGTATACAGCAAGAGTAGTTAGTACAGATGCTCTAAGACAGGCAAAAGCTTGACACTTTTCAGGAACAGAAAGAAGGCTGTATGACCAGAACATAGCAAGTGAGGGGGATCGTGGTGGATAAGGTTAGAGAAGGAGGCAGGGGCCATATTATGGAGGACCTTTCAGGCCACATTAAAGACCACAGCATCTATTATAAGATGGATGTTCAGCCACTGGAGAGTTTTAAAGCAGCGATACGGTGTGACCCCATTCAAATTTTAAAAAAGAATTCTCTGGCTTCTCTGTATTGAATAAACTATAGGTTTATAAAAGTTGAAGCAGAAATACCATTTAGATTGCTATTGGAATAGTCTAGGTAAGCGAGATTCTTGGGCTGAACTGGTGTGATGAAGTATAAATGTAGATAACTGTATGGATTTGAAATATCTTCTGAAAGAAGACTAAATCATACTGAGTGAAGAATTAGATGTAAATGTGAGGGGAATGAAGTAATCAAGAACAGTCTAGTGTCTGCCTTGCGCAGCTGGGCAGACATGGATTTATTGAGTAGAGAGATAAGCTTAAATGGGAAAAATAAGAGGTCTATTTTGGCCATGGTAGATTTGAAATGTTTTTAAGACATGTAAGTGGAAATGTCAAGTAGGCAGTTGAATACACGTCTGTAGCTTGAGGAAGAGGTCTGAGTAGGAGATACACATCCAGTGAAGCATTTAAATAATAAATAAAAATCAATAAGATCAATTTATTGAAGAATATGGATTTTAAAAGTACCTAGGATGGTGCCCTAAGTTATTCTAACGCTTAGAGGTTGTGTAAAGGAGGAAAATCCAGCAAAAAGAGACTGAATATAAGATCTAGGATGTGATCATGGCAAAAGGTGACTTTGATAAAATATAGGGAAAGATTACTGGAGGTGAGTGGAGATCAAGAAATTGACTTACCAAGCCACTGAATTATTCAGGAAGGTATTTAACTCACGAGGAATGGTAGAAAGTTTAGGATGGAGAAGAAAAAAGTGATCAGGTTTCTACAGGTATGCATGAATCAGGGAGTTTGAGAGGGACGTCAATAGATGGCAACAATAAGAAGGATTAGTGGGTGACAGTCCTGTGGCATGAAATGCAAAGGTACAGAGAATATGAAACAGGAGGAAGGAGGAATAATGATCTAGAAAGAACAATGGGGATCAAAGAGTATACTTACTCCATCTCCTGTGCCTACGGCCTATGTGGTATAACAAGTTTCCTGCAAGGAAGAGCCCAATTTTAGTTAAGACAAGGAAGTGAAGAAAACATTGTAAGAGGAATTTATTGCTCATAGAGAGAAGTATCAGTTTTCATTGCTGCATAAGAAAGCATCCCAAATTTGAGTAGCTAAAAAGACCCAGCTATTTTACATATCTATGATTCCATAGAATGGGCTCACTTAGGCAAGTCTTCTGTTAGTATCAACTGCAGTCATTCATGTGACTACAGCTGCCCATTGACTCAACTAAGGATGAGTCATTCAATATGGCATCACTCACACGTCTTGGTAGTTGGTATGAGCTGTAAAACAGACCATGTGGTCTCTCATCCTCAGGGGACTATCACAGGCTTTATTAACATGAAAGTCTCAGGGCAGAACTATAGTGAGAACAGAAGCTCATTATGCTTAAGCTTAGAATTCAAAATAATCACTTCTACCATAATTTATGGATCAAAGCAAGTCAAAATTTCAGCCCGGATTCACGAGGGAACAGATATAGAGTCTATCTCTTGATGGGAGGAGCAGCAGAGTCAAATTGCAAAAATGTATACATATAGGGATGAATAAATTATAGCAACAAATTTTGCAAACAATCTATCATTGTTTACTTTCTGGCCAAAATAGTTCACATCTATTTCTATATCTGTTTTGTAATATTGCGTTCTAAGCAGATAGATTAAAAGTTAAGACATTAAAGGTAAAGAGATAGAGAAATATATACCATGCTAACACTAAGCAAATGAAAGATGGAGTAGCTATATTAATTTCACACAAAGAAGACTTCAGAGCTTGGAAAATAATCAAGAATAAACGGAGGTATCACACAATGATAAACAGGTCAATTCTCCAAAAAGACATAACAATCCTGAATGTGTATGTGCCTAACTACAAAGCATCAAAATATGTGAGGCAGAAACTGACAGAACTTAAAAGAAAAACACACAAATCTACTATTAGAATTGAAGACTTCAACAAACCTCTATCAGTAATTGAAAGATTCGGCAGGCAGAAAATCAGTAAAGATATAGTTGAACTGAAAGCATCATCAATTGACTGTATCTAATTGACATTTGTAGAATGCTTCATCCAAAGACAGTAGAATACACATTCTTCTCAAGCTTACATGAAATATTCATGAAGAGAGACCACCTTCTGGGCCAAAAACATACCTTAATACATTTAAAAGAATAGACATCATACAAAATATACTCTCAGATCACAACGGAATTAAACTAGAAATCAACAAGAGAAAGACAGCTGGAAAATCCCAAAATATCTGGATATTAAACAATATACTTCTAAATAACACAAGTAAGAGAAGACATATCAGGAGAAATTTAAAAATATTTTAAACTAAATGAAAAGACCACTTATCAAAATGTGTGAGATGCAGTGAAAGCAGCACTTAGAGAGAGATTTATAGCATTAAATTCATATATTAGAATTTTGTATTAAGATTATTCTGGATTCATTAAATAAATAAAAGTGTTTTTTAAATCTGTTTTTTGGGAAAAAACATTTATATATTAGAAAAGAAGAAAGATCTGACATTAATAATCTAAGTATCTACCTTAGGAAACTAGGGAAAGAAAAGCAAAATTAATTTAAAGCAAGCAGACAAAAATAAATAAAAATTAGAAAAGAAATGAATGAAATGGAAAACAGAGAAAAATCAACAAAACCAAAAGTTAGTTCTTTGACAAGGTCAATCAAATTGATGAATTTCTAGCCAGGCTAACCAAGAAAAAAAGAGACTGCTCTAGTTACTAAGGCCAGGAATGAAGAGGGACCATCACTGTTGATCCCACAGACATTAAGGACACAATTGTCCACAAACCCAACAACTTAGATGAAATGGTCCAATTCCTTGCAAGGTTTATTTGGGCTGCTATAACAAACTACCATAGACTGGGTGGCTTACAAACAACAGAAATTTATTTATCACAGTTCTGGAGACTAGAAGTCCCAGATCAAGGTGCCAGTAGATTTGGTGTCTGGTGAGGGCACCCTTTGTAGTTCATAGATGGATGGTCATCTTCTCACTGTGTCCTCACATGGCAAAGGGGCAAGGGAGCTCTCTGGGGTCTATTTTAGAAGGGTATTAAACTCATTTATCAGAGCTCAGTCCTTATGACCTAATAACCTCTCAAAGGCCCAACCCCTAAACACCAATAGACTGGGGAATAAGTTTTAACATATGAATTTTGGGGAGACACAGTCTACAGTAGATACCATCTAACAAAAGTAACACAAGGAAAAATGGGTAATCTAGTTTGCCCATATCTATTAAACAAATTGAATTAATAATAACTTTCCAAACAGAAAGCACTAAGCCCAGGTAGTTTCCCATTATAACAGCTTCTACAAAACATTTAAGGAAAAAGAATATCAATCCTGTGCAATCTCTTTAAGAAAATAGAAGCACAGTGAATACTTCCTGAATCATTCTATGAGGGCAGTATTACCCTGGCTAATACTATTAAAGATATTACTAGAAACGAAAACTACAGATTAATACCTCTCATGAACATAGATGCAAAAATCCTCAAAAAAAATTAGCAAATCAAATCCAGCAATGTATAAAAATAATTGTACACTATGACAAAATGGGATTTATTCCAGGTGCGCAAAACTGCTTCAAAACTTGAAATTTAATTAACGTAATCTAACATATCAATATGCTACAGAAGAGAAATCTTATGATCCTATCACTAGATGTAAAGAAGCATTTGACAAAGGCTAACAGCCATTCATGATAGAAACTCTCAGCAAACTAGAAATAAAGAGAGCTTCTTCAACTTGATTTTAAAAATCCACAAAAGGGGCTGGCCCTGTGGCCGAGTGGTTAAGTTTGCGCGCTCCGCTGCAGGCGGCCCAGTGTTTCGTTGGTTCGAATCCTGGGCGCGGACATGGCACTTCTCATCAAACCACGCTGAGGCAGCATCCCACATACCACAACTAGAAGGACCCACAACGAAGAATATACAACCATGTACCGGGGGGCTTTGGGGAGAAAAAGGAAAAAATAAAATCTTTAAAAAAAAAAAATCCACAAAAACCCTACAACTAACATTATATTAATGGAGAAAAACTAGATGCTTCCTCATAAAGAACAGGAAGAAGGCAAGGAAGCACCCTCTCACCATTCTTATTCTACATCATTCTGGAAGTCCTAGGTAATGCAATAATACAAGAAAAAGGAAATAAATGATATACAGAGAGAGAAAAGAGAAATAAAACTGTCTTTGTTTGAAGATCACATGATTATCTGTGTAGAAAATCCCAAAGAATCAACAACAACCAAAAAAACCCCAGAACTGCTAAGAAATTTTACCAAGGGTGCAGGATACAAGACTAATATACAAAAGTCAATTGCTTTTCTGTATACTAGCAATGATCAATTGGAATTTGAAATTAAAAACACAATAGCATTTCACAGACACCCAAAAAATGAAGTGTTTAGGAATAAATGTAACAAAATATATACAAGATCTATATGAGGAAAACTATAGATTCTATTGAAAGAAATCATAGAACATTTAAACAAATGGAGAGATATTCCATATTCATGGCTAGGAAGAGTCAATATTATTAAGATGTTAAGTCTTCCCAACATAATCTATAGATTCAATGTGAACAAACAAAATCCTAGCCATTTATTTCATGGATATTGACAAACTGATTAAGTTTATCTGGAAAGGCACAAAATGCAGATAGCTAACAGAATATTGAAAAAAAAAAACAGAACGTGTCAGACAATTGACACTATCCAACTTCAAAAGTTACTATAATGCTACAATTATCAAGTGAGTGTGGTACTGGTAAAAGAACAAACAAACAGATCAATGAAAGAAAATAGAAAGCTCAGAAAGAGAAGGACACAAACATAGACAACTAATCTTTAACAAAGGAACAAAGGCAATTCAATGGAGATAGGAGGGTCTTTTCAAGAAATGGTGCTGGAACAACACAACACTCACATGCAAAGAAATAAATCTAGACACAGACCTTACACCTTTCACAAAAAACTAACTCAAATGGATTATAAACCTAAATGTAAAATGCAAAACTATCAAACTCCTAGGAGATAATATAAAGAAGAATCTATCTGGCCTTGGGTTTGGATAAAAAAAGCAAAAGGAAAAGTACAACTCATGAAGGAAAAAAACTGGTAAGTGAAATTCATTAAAATTAAAAACATGTGCTCTGCAGAAGACATCATCAAGATAATCAAAAGACAAACCACAGACTGGAAGAAAATATTCGCAAAACACATATCTGGTAAAGGACTTGTATCATAAATATACAAAGAACATTTAAAACTCAGCAATAAGAAAACAACCAACTCATTTAAAAAGTGGGAAAAAGATTTGAATAGATATTTCTCCCAAGTATGGCAAATAAACATACAAAAAGATGCTCAATGTCATATGACATTAGGGAATTGTAAATTAAAATGATGAGATACCACTACACACCTATTCGAATGGCTAAAATAAAAAACCCTGACAATACCAAATGCTGACACGGATGTGGAGCAACAGGAACTCTCATTCATTGCTGGTGGAAATGCACAATAATACTGCCACTTTGGAAGACAATTCGGCAGCTTCTCACAGAACAAAACATAGTTTACCAAATGATCCAGCAATCACACTCTAAGGCATTTAGTCAAATAAGGTGAAAAGTTATGGTCACACAAAAAGCTACACATGAATGCTTATAGCAGCTTTATTCATAATTGCCAAAAACTAGAAGTAACCAAGATGTCTTCCAAAAGATGGATAGACAAACTGTGGTATAATGAATTACTATATATATAAATGTACATATATATATATATATATATATATATAATGGATATTACACAGATAATATTGTGTTTAATAGCGAAATTTAGAAAACTTTTCTTCTATGATCAGGAACCAAGTAAGGATGTCTGCTCTCAGCACTTGTATTCAACATTGAATGGAGGTCCCAGCCATTGTAGTGAGGCAAGACAAAGAAGAAAGGCATACATACAGGAAAGGAAGAATGAAATTTGCCTCCATTTTCCAATGGTATCATTGACTTAACAGAAAATCCTGAGGCATATACAAAATAAGTGAATTTACCAGAGGCACAGGATATGTGGTTAATATATACCAAAAAAAAATTATATTTTATGTACAAGGAGAAACAATTGGAAAATGAAATAATTCCATTTAAAATATCTAAAAATAAAAATCACAAAGGAATAAATTAGATATAAGATGTACAAGGCTTCTATATTAAACGCTACAAAACATTGTTGAGAGAACTTAAAGAAGACCTAAACAAACAGAAATCTTCTGTTTATGAATTGTAAGATCAAATAGTTGTTAAAATTTCAATTCTGGGGCCGTCCCGGTGGTGCAGCAGTTAAGTGCATTCGTTCCGCTTTGGCGGCCTGGGGTTCGCCAGTTCGGATCCCGGGTGCAGACATGGCACCACTTGGCATGCCATGCTGTGGCAGGCGTCCCACATATAAAGTAGAGGAAGATGGGCACGGATGTTAGCTCAAGACCAGTCTTCCTCAGCAAAAAGAGGAGGATTGGCAGCAGTTAGCTCAGGGCTAATCTTCCACCCAAAAAAAAAATTTCAATTCTCCCCAAGTCAATCTATAGAGTCAATACAATCCCAATCAAAACCCTAACAGGCTTTTAGAGAAATTGAGAAGCTAATGCTAAAATTTATATGCAAATGCAAATAACCTTAAATAGCCAAATGATTTTTTTAAAAGAAGACAACGGAAAACAGAGTATCTGCTTTTAAAACTTACACAAAAGCTACAGCAAATAAGACAGTGTGATATTGATGAAAGAGCAGAAATATAGCTCCACAAAACACAGAATCCAAAAATCGATTAATAAATATATCGCCAATTTTCAATAAAAGTATCAAACTAATTCAATAGAGAAAGTCTTTTCAACAAACGGTCTAGGAAAAATGGACATCAAACAGATATAGACTTCGACTTTACACCATATACAACAATTAACTTGATGTGAATCATAGATCTAAATACGAAGCTAAATCTCTAAAACCTCTAGAATGACACTACACGAGACATTAGCCACCAGCCATATATGGGAATTTATATTTAAAGTTAAATTAACAAAAATGAAATAAAGTTAAAAGTTCAGTTCCTCAGTCTCCATAGCCATAACCCAAGCGCTCAACAGCCCAAATTGGTTAGTGGCTCCTAGATTGGACAATGCACATATCAAACATTTCCATCATTCAGAAAGTTCTAGTAAACAGTTTGGCTCTAGAAGAAAACATAGGAGAAGATCGTTGTAACATTAGGATAGACAAAGACTTCTTA
This sequence comes from Equus caballus, assembly GCF_041296265.1. Lineage (NCBI taxonomy): Eukaryota > Metazoa > Chordata > Mammalia > Perissodactyla > Equidae > Equus > Equus caballus. The sequence goes on from NC_091715.1 coordinate 95,460,489, forward strand.
GATCAAAAACAAAAAAAACAAACGGTAAAATGAAAAGTCCTTCAAAATTTAAAAAGTTTGGTCTTCAAAAGACACCACTGAGAAGACTGAAAGGCTAAATGCAAAATGGGAGAAAATGTTTTCATTACATATTTGTGACAAAGGACCTAAATCCAGAATATAAAAAGAACTCTTAACTAATCATAAGGCAAAATCAATAAAAACTTGAGCGAAAGAATTTAAACGAGCACTTCACAAAAGAAAATCTGTAGCCAGCCATTAAGCACGTGGAAAGATGCTCAACATCACAGAAATGCACATTAAAATAACGAGATATTGCTACAAACTCTTTAGGAGACTAATTTAAAAACAAGAAAAAGAAAATATCACATATTGGCAAGGATGTGGATTGAACAGAACTATGTACACTCCAGGTGGGAATGTAAAATAGTATAACCACTTTGAAAAACTGGTTGGCAATTGCTTAAAAATTTGAACATGCACCTACCATATAACCTAGCCATTCCAGTACTTGATGCTTATCCCAGAGAAATCAAAACATGTCCACAAAACACTTGTACATGAATGTTTGTAGCAGCTTTATTCACAGTTCCTAACCTATAAGTAATACTGATCAATAAGTGAATGGATAAAAATTGATACAACTTATTCATCAATAAAAACAAGGAATAACTGAAACATACAACAACATGTATAAACCTCAAAATAATTATGCAGATGGAAAGAAGTCAGACATAAAAGAATGCATACTGTAGGGACGGACCGGTGATATAGTGGTTAAGTTCGCACGCTCCACTTCAGCAGCCTAGGGTTCACGGGTTTGGATCCCAGGTGCCGACCTACACACTGCTCATGAAGCCATGCTGTGGTGACGTCCCACATACAAAATAGAGGGAGACTGGCACAGATGTTAGCTCAGTGACAATCTTCCTCAAGCCAAAAGAGGAAGATTGGCAACACATGTTAGCTAGGGGCCAATCTTCCTCACCAAAAAAAACAGGGGGGGGGGGAATACATACTGTATGATTCCATTAATATAAAACTCTAGAAGTTGCAAACTAATCTATAATGACAGAATGCAGATCAGTGGTTGTCTGGGGCCAGAAGCAGAGGATGGGGTGAAATACAAAGTGCCATGAGGCAACTTTTGGGGTGTTAGAAATGTTCTGTATCTGGGTTGTGGCGATGGTTTTGCAGATGTAAACATCTGTCAAAATTCATCAAATTGCACATTTTTTTAAATAGATGCACCTTATTCTATATAAATCACTTCAAAAATATTCATACAAACAAAGATATTGAAACTTGGGATCAGCATACCTTCCAAACAGATTGTAGACCTTTGATTTGTGGTCGAAGGCCAATCCATTGGGAAAACCTGAGTAGAATACGTTTTAAGGGGTGCTGGGATGCCTACTTTCCAACAAATAGCTCTCTTGCAGGCCTGCATCAGATTCCTGGCAAATCTCTCCACGGAGCTTCAAAAAAATTAATGAGCAAAGTCAAATGTAACATTCTCCCTGCTAACCAGCTACGGCTTATCGTGCCATGACATACTCCTTGTGGAAGCAGGCAGGACATAAATTATCAACAGGCAAATGACTTAAGCCATTGTGCCTCTGTAAGACTCCTGCTGAAATTCAAATATAGTACTTGCAAGAGTGACAGTAGTACGCTTTTTGTCACCTTGTGTTCTTAGAGCATGATCCTAAGCACACATCAGAGGTATACTTTAGAAGTGGGCTAAACGGACATGAGTAGCTCTGAGAACATAAACATTCATAGGAGGGATTGCTCAGCAGTATAAAGGCACCAGGAAAAGGTAAAGAGACAAGAACGAGAGGGACACCAAAGTCAAATAAAATAATTTGCTTGGTCGCTAAAACTCTTGATTGAGGAAATATTGTGGAATCTTCTGTAAGATTTTACTATAGGAAAATGGCTGTTACTCATTTGAGATCTCAGAATTCTTGGGGAAAGAGAAATTTCCCCATTCTACCTTGCCATTCCCTCCCGCTAATGTCCTTTCCCTCCTTTGTTTCATATTTTACCATTTATTGAGCACTTACACCAAATCCCATACTTGCCTACATAGAGCTGCTCATTCAGTACTCACAAAAGAGAGCATCATTTCCTCCTTTCAGAGATTAAGCTGAAGCACCAAGAGATTTAGTAGCTTACTCATATTTACGTAGCTTGTGAAGAACAAAGCCAGGATTGAAATCTAGGTCTGGATGGCTCTAGACACGTGATACTCATGATAAAATTAAGTGAGAGGAAAGGTTATGTCTTTATTTTTTCATACCCACCCCAATTTTCAGCCTCTTGCAACCTGCTGTTCGCCATCAACATTTCACTGAACCTGTTTTCTAAAGTAACCAAATCTCATGGCCTCCTAGCCATCCTTTAAGGTCCAGCTGAAGCGTCACCTCATCCCCAATGTCTTTCTTGGTATTCCTACCACTCCCTTCCCCAAGTTGGAAATATTTCCTTCCTCTACTTCCCTATATCCACTGCTATACTGTTGAGCACATTTTGTACTCACACACTTAGGTCTTTATTCACATACTCGCCATTCATTTATTGAGCACGTACGTATCATTCACCGTGCTGAGTAAGGAGAATATAGAGATGATTAAGAACATAGTTCAGTCAGGGAAAAGCATTGGGAAACAATAATTATAATTCAGTGGGATAAGCTGTATAAAAATGGCACATTAGACACTCAAAAATATTTGTGAGCTGAATACATTATTCTTCTATTTTCAAAAGAGCTAGGAGAAAGTGCATATTTGAGGCTGAGTTATTCAGAAAACAGATTCTTTTTCGTCACAATATTACATAATAATTACTTTAAAAACTCTCTTGTGGCAGGTACAGACACCCAATGGAAAGCTTAGATTTGGGCTGTGAACACATAGCATAGAACATTCCATATATCCACCCTCTGCCAAAGCTACCTCCAAATCCACTGTCCTGGCCCATAAAGAGTAACTTCTCTTCCAGTGAGAGTACACACAGATATGGGCATTAATAAAATATTTGTATAGAAACCTTATCCAGATTTGAGAGAAGTACAATCTCAATGTCATGAATTCTTCATATAGGTCTTCTAAGTCAAAATAATATAGGTGTTTTAGTATGGCCATTTTGGGGGATGAAACATTTGATAATGATACACACCTTGGCTGAGTTTGTGTAGAGTATATAATAGTAAACTTCTCATCTGTGCCCCATTTTTCATTTGCTATACTCATAAACTTTGAGAAAATTTAAGATCTGCTTGGTATTTAATAACATCTAAAATTTTCTATGATATGAAACCTGTACTCTGGATTCTCAGGCCCTGACTTCTGAAACTTAAGTGCTTAGATATCTGCAGTTATATGGATACAGTGAAAAACTGAATGCAGCTTCTCATAAGATCGATCAAACTAGGCGTCATCTTGAAATAAACAGTTATAGCTTGGCAGATAGGTACAGCATCAACTTTTGCCTCTTTAATGTTGGCATGAAATAATAGACCTAAAGTGAGGAACCACCAACTGCACTTCTTTTGCTCTCTTTAAAAGTAGTCTTTTTGTTGAAAACATCACAAATGTTTATAAGATAATTATGTGTTCATCAAATGCCCATATGTTCATCAAATATCTGCCTCTGTGGAGTAAAAACATGTGTCGTTCTCATGGATAACCGCCCATTTTAGACTTTGCTTGACAGATTACAAAGTGTTTCATGCTTACCACGCACAAAAAGGACAGCAAGCTCCACAGGCCTATAATGGACTTATCCTTTCAGTTTAAACGGCTTTAAACTTTCCTCTTTCGGGAAACAAAGATTTGAGCAAGAGGAAAAAGTGACAGACAGATACCGTAGCATCTTAAGTTCAATTTGCATGCATTGATTTTCTTCTCTTCAAAGATCTTATCCCAGGAATTTTTTTTTTGTCCAAATTGGGACAAACATTCCATTAAGACAAACCATAGTCTTGGAGAAACGGTCTTTACTAGTTGACTTCAAAGACCAAAAATGTTTAGCTCGTGTATAAAAGAATTTTATTTTGCTTCGCTTGAACTTCACCATAAACAAATCAAAACTAAAAGATTGAGATCTGGATGGTAGTTAAATATTTCACTTATTTTAATATATAAATTTTTAAAAAGGTAACAGTCCTTGCAGCAACAATATAGTTGAATCTGAGTAAAGCAAGAATATGAATATAAATGCATAACTCTACATGTACAACCATCTTTTCCTTTGTGCATTTTTTTATCTCAATGTCCCAAAAGGCATGGCTAACTAATGATGCTATCAATCTCATTTCATCCATTTCGTTTGACACTATGTATCACAGACAACATCCTTAGAAATTCATCTCTCTCCTTTGTGGGTCTCTTTCTCCTTCCAAATTCATCCCACACTTAAGGACAACCATATACAGCTGTTTGCCTCCCACATATAATTACCACCCTCCATGAGGTTATGCCGACAGGGCCAAGAAAAGCAGAGAGCCTTGCACTTATTTGGTTAAATTAATGACATCCCTACTGTCAATCAAGGCGATTCAGGCAGAGGCAACGTGTTTGGATTCTCCAAAATTAACAAGTAATTGTGCAACCTGTTAGCTCTATAAACAAAGCTGGGCAGAGTTCATAAGTTGAGTGGCACTGGCCATGATCACTGTAATCACAAGACATTCCTTAGCATTGGTCATGCAAATAAGCCATCACAGTCACTGCATCCAAGGTCTTTGGCCATCATCTAGGGAAGGCTTCCACTTGCTATAGTTGCTGAAGTACAGAACTCATCAAATGACCAGGAGGCTGAGTCACTAACTTCAATTTCCTATCTTAAAACCACGTGTTCCCAAGACTTCCTGTCTGGTGACAGAGTTAGACAGCTAGTCGTAGGGTACCTACTCTGACACTAAGTATCTTATAAGTTCTTGAGAGCTGATTATTAAAAGAGTTCTGATTATAAGAGTTTTAAACTTCTGTCTATTGACCAGAGTTAGCACTCATTTCAGAGAGAACTACTGGCAGATTCTTATCATTTTAATGCAGCGTCTATTTAAAGGTGTCAAATGTGTTCATCTATCAGAACAATAAAGCCAAATGAATTTTGCTCACTGATTCATCACTTAGTAGTCCGACCTCATTCCACAAAAAATGCATTCCTATCACCTCACAAGTGTAATGACAAAGGGAAAGGATGTGTCTCGTAGTGGTTAATGACATGACTTTGAATTTAGCCCTACCTCCTCTCCTATGTCACTTTGGGGAAGCTATTTAACATCTCTGAGCATCATTTTCATCATCTTTAAAATGGATACAGTGGTATTTACCTCATAGATACTTGGTACGGATTAAATGATATAATGCAGTATCGCATCTGGCACGTACTAAATACTCAAAAAATGCCAGCTAGTAGTGGTGGTGGTGGTAATATCTGTGGGGGTCTACATACTCTTTGGCACTCCTCCTATACAAATGGGGAAATGGTCTTTCTCTTGCATATGAGTGAGCCTTAGTGACACGCTTTTGTTGAATAGACTCTGGTAGCAATGATGCTGTGAGGTTGTTATAAGAAACAAATACAGCTTCTTCCTGGTGTGCTCACGCTCTCGCTCTTTCTCCCTCTTTCCCTCTCTCTTTACGCACATCTTTGGAACCCTGTCACCACGTCAGGTAGGTGTTCCAGTTAACAGCTCTGTCGAAGGTCCTGACCTACGGCCAGCATCAACTGCCAGACATGGGAGTGGGCCCTCAGATGATTCCAGCATTCAGCCTTCAAACCTCTCCAAGCTGACAGCAAGCAGAGCAGAGCTGTCCTCACCAAACTGTCCAAACCACGGATTCGTGAGCAAAATCAATAATGTTGTTGATGTTATTTTAAATCACTAAGGTTGGGAGTAGTCTGTTATATAGCAACAGGAAAACGGAACATCATCTGAACAGCATGGGGACTAGGCAGCAAAATCTGACAGAAATGTCACTTCCATCGCAGGCTAAGGCATAAACCATCACCACTAACACAGCAAACGTTTGTCCAGAAATGTAGTTTACAACACTGTTTCTTAACCATCATCTCAGTGGATGCCTATAACAGCTCTAAAAGACAGACATGATCACTAGGCCCTTTTATAGAAAAGACAATCAGTACTCAGAGAAGTTAGCTAATTTGTAAAAAATCACTCAACTAACAAGTGATAGAGCCAAATTTGAACTCTACATATTGATCTAATCCTGTGTAACAATACATAGCATTTCCCTCAGGCTTTATTTCCTTCCCTAGGACCGACTGGTGTCAATTTGGTTGTCATTTCTATGACACTCCCTTACTTTTATTCTCAAAACATTTAATTGACCCTGTGGAATGTGGCATACAGAAGAAGTCCTTTCCATCAAATAGTTAATAATCCAATAAGAGGAGACTAGAAACATGTGACACTATATGCCATAGTTAGCAGAAATATATACGCCATAGTCATCAAAAAATGACAATGATACAACACCAACAGCAAACATTACCCTTGGAGAATCACTTAAGAATTAGCAATAATTGCACAACTATATGGTTGAGATGTCTGTCAGGCATGGACAGAGTTGATTGGAGTAGATTATAGGTTAAAGGATGAGATGCTAGAAAAAGAGCTTTCATTACTTCCATCCTTGGGCAATGGGAACAGTGTGGAATGGGCCATTCTGAACCCTACGATGGGAAATAAATGGCCATAGGTGGGAACAAACTGACATTTTAAGGTTGGGGGTGGTAAATAAAATAATAATTTGAGAAACTACGGGCAGTGGGAAAGACACAGAGGGCAACGAGCAGCACCTTTTCTAAAATCCTCTTAGTGTACTGAATACACACAGCAGTCTAATATTTCCGAAACACGAAGCACTGTTTCTCTTCTTTGCCTCCCTTTCCTCCCACCGGTTTTGCAAACTTGGGCAATTTTGACCCAAAGACACAGGAACTGTTGATAAAAGTAGCTAACATTTGTTGAGTACAGACTGTGGACCAGGCACTTCCCTAACGGCTTTACGTGCATGATTTTACCTAGCCCGTGTAACAACGCTCTGATGGAGGTACTGCTATCGCCCCGTTACAGCTGAGGGAACCGGGGCACACAGGCTGAGGATGTTGCTCAAGGTCAACGTGCCCTTCGTCCTTGGTGGTGGTAAGACTGGAACCCAGCAGTCCGTCTACCCTCTACTGCATCGCTTGGTATAAAGTACTCGGCCTAATGTTAGCATCATTAGCGGGCATTCTGAAGGAAAGATTCTGTCCTTTTCCTTTCTAGATGACATTTTATGCAAATAATGCCAGAAATTCTTACGACCCTTTCTCAGTGTGAGCATGGATTAAGTCCACGTCATTTTCTCTGTACTTTGCCTAGCACATAATCTCAGACACCTGGTGTTTGAAAAGTCCAAATTTATAATGATAAATGCATGCCAGCTATAATCAGTATTATTAATCTAAGGTATTTTTCATTGTGCAATTAGCAATCTCTTTACAAGTAAAATAGTTTCTTTCTGTCTCTGCTGTTAGGATACAGAAATACGTAAATGATAAGCAGGAAGTAATGTTAAGTCATACTACATCAAACCCAGGAATACAAGTACATATTTTCCTTAGGGAAATGTTGCATTTTACCCACTGAAAGCTGAATGACTCTGTGCTGTCAGTGCAGCAGAAAGAGTTATTCTTATTTTGTCTTTTTTCTCAGTATGTTATCAAGGATAGGAGTGTTTATAAAGCAGAGATTTACAGAGCTCCCAGTCAGCTGGATTTCAGCTTGCAAGTCAACCGGACGCATTTTGATCACTCTAGTGTCTATATAGTTGGAAAGCTGCAGTCAGATAACAATAGAAAAGTAATAGTGCTGTCACGCATATGATCAAGCTAGGCAAGTTCTATCTCCCTAATGGGGAAGAATGGTCTCCTGTGAAATATTTAAAACATTAGACCCAAAACAATGAGAGGTGTTAGTTTGGAAACCCGCCAGCACTGTAGTAGAGTGACTTCACAAAAACCACCCAGAAAACAGTCTCAAACTTTGACCCATCTAGAAATGACTCCCTCTCACCCTCCACCATTATGGGGCTAGCTAGGGTGATGTCAGGCAGGAGGGACAGTCCCCTGCAACTCTGCGAGCATGCCACATCCATTCGGCTCCACCTCAACCACAATTACCATGGATAGGTGAGGCAATATTGTGTGACATCCACGTTCTTCTGGACTTAAGGACCAAGCTTCTGGGCCATGAGGGGAAGGCAGGCACAGCAAACTTGTGATTTTTCTCTCCAATACCTTGGCTTGCCTGTAAAAAGCTCTTTTGCTGAGGAATAATAAAGATCGCTTTGAAGAGAATGGAGTTCAAGCCCCACTCCTAGTCATTCCATGATCTCCTTCGTAAGTGTTCCAGGGGTTTCTGGTTATTATTAGTACCTCCAATAATGTTTTTCCTCCCTTAAAATATGGGCATGGTATATCTTTTCTTCTTCCCAAGCCCATGCAGTTAACAGTTCACTCTTCCCGGAGAGGACAGGTTAGAGCTCAGCAAGCAAATGGCTGCTGCTTCTCTGCCAAAGAGAGTAACAGTAAAAAGGAAGCTTCGTGTTAACACTGGCAGGAGAATGTAGGTAGCTGAGAAAAAAGAGGATAAATAGCAAACAATCACCTGCGATGCAATGAAACTATTAATATGCTTCTTAGCAATATTGCTGTTAGTTTATACACATGTCACTTACTCTCTGTGTTTCTTAATAGGAATTAAGCATTAATCCCCAAAGCATGATTTTTCCCTGGTTTCTCCTCTTCTCTAGCTACAACTACTAACAGCTAAAGCATACGGATAGCTCCTTCTCTACCGTATTTTTTAATCTCCTTTACACTCATGTCATAGTCATTATATCCAAAAAAAACCCCATGCTTTTTCCTTTTCATGAAATAAACTCTATGCTACATTTTTCTTTCAGTCCCAACCAAGATTCAGCCTTGTACTTTCCTAAACATTATCTATATCGTTGCACCTGGCGATTACGTTCTATTAATTAGAATTTTTTTCATTTTACATTTCTGTCCTACCAGATCAGCTCAAGTTATTAGAGATGGAAGGTTTAAGCATTGCAGGCACCACTGACATCATGGTTACCATAGAAATAAAAATCTAGCAACAATAATACTAGGTTTCTTTCTTTATCGGCTGTGCTGCATTTTCAAATCTTCCACCCGCGGGTAAAAGCTCAGAAGGACCCTGTCATTACATAACCTATACTATTCCAAACACATTTTCAGAATTTAAAAATGAGAAGAAGGAAAAAGAAGAGAGGGTTATTTATATCCAATCTGTCAACTTCCATAATTTCTCACAGGTACTTCAAAGCCCTAAATGAAGATAAGGTAAATAAAACATACACTTGAAATGTGAGATAAATAAGACCTCCATTACATGCTATCCATGCCCCAAATCAAATACTATATCATAAATGACAAATGATGAAACTCCTAGGCGTAAAGCCTTCCTTCCTCTTACAAACTAGTTCTAGATTCTTTTTTAAACCATTTTAATTAGCGTCTGAAAACAGGGCTGTACCTTTAGAATATTTCCATTTTGAAAGCAAAGAAAGAGCTTACTCTGGGCTGTTTTTCACCTGCTACTTGAATTCTTATGGTGAGCCATCTGCTTCTAGACTGAATAGCTAGGTATTTTCTGTCAGTTACATTTCTGCGAGAATAAAGATTACTGTCAGAAACCAATTACTCAACCTGATTGTGGCCTGGTAATAGTCAGGTTGCTATTGACCTTGATATAACCACATACACACCCTTCACCCTCCTCTGTTTAATCAAATGCAACACAGAATCAATTTGCAATTTAAAAATTTTAATTTATATTCTTCCTTTCTCTTTCTCTCCTTTCCCATCTCCCTTGCCCTTTCTCCCTCCCTCCCTCCCATCTTCACTCCCTCTCTCTGAGAAAAGCTCTGGTTAGAAGTGAGAATGATTTTGAAATAACTTCTAAACTTGCCAAAATCTCCAACCAGCTTCCACAAATTAATGACTCTTTTAGTAATCAGTAACAAGACATGATTTCCCACTGAATTCCAACACTGCAAATCAATCATCACTTGCCACTATCTCCACGACTTGGTGTTCCAAAGATTTATGACAGTGGCAAATGCTTTATTGAAATACAACATGGACTAATTGAGTACAATCCTCTGCAAATTACAAAGGTATGTAATGCTATAATTAATGTAATTAGAGAGGAAAATTGATTGTCACTACAAATGCAATCAGAGACTTTTACATTATTATATTTACCACACTAATGGGCTTATTGTTGTTTATAAAATACATGCCCATTTTAACAGTACAATTGGCCAAAAATAGTAACAAAGCAAAACAAACAATAAATGGAGTGTTCTTTGAATGATTATGAGAAGCTTTAGGCAGTGGCAAACTCATAGCATTGCACTGTCAATCCATTAATTTCAGCCAATTTCCTGATTAATTCTGATCACCACATCTGGATCAGTCAAGAGGTGATCTTCATTGATCACTGAGGCAATACACGATGAATGAATTGTTATTTCCAGACACCATTTATTTTGCGCATATTGACAGTCACATTCCCTCGGATCTTCTGGATAAACAAGGCTCGCAAACATATGGTTTTGCCATTCAAAATGCCATTTTACTTTGTCAAAGCCAGACAGATCAGTTGCCACATAAGTACAACCACACTCAAATCTCTCAGACTATAGAAAACAGCAAGCCTAGCTGAAAAACATGGAAATTTTACTCACAATTCTAATCTGACATCATGTAGATAGACTCAAAGCATTTTTCTTAATTCAGGTGAAACCAGTTGTAGATTTAGAAGTTGTCTGTATCTGGAAGCCAAGGAGTCTATATATTCAAATGGAGGGGTAGAAAAGACGGCTCATAGGATAGATGGACACTAGCACAGGCTCTGTAGGCGAGAAAAACCTGATTGGTTTCAGGCCATGGATGTCGAAAATGAATGAATCATCAAATAGCCTTCTCAATTTTCTCATTGAAATGAAAATAACTGAATACCAAAATAGCTTGAAGTATGCTATGAGTAGCTGCGCCAGCATCACGTTGAAGAGGCCTCAAAGGAATGGCACAGGATCCTAAGGAGGGGACAAAACCCTGCTTGGACTGTGGGTTTGGATGGGCAACTTCAGGGGAACTGCAGCCACCAAGTTGTGTGTGTGTGTGTGTGTCTGTGTCTGTGTCGGGTGTCTGTGTTGGGGGAGGAGGGAGGGCTCTCTCTGGGTTTTCAGGGAGGCCTCTAAAGTTGGAAAATCCTAAGGGTTCTGAAGTACTTCCAGAGATTTAAATTTAGCCAGATTCTTGTTGTTTATTTGTGTTCAAAATGGAGTTTCCCAGAAAGATATTTGAAACTTATCAATACACATTCAGATATATAACTCTTATGAATTCACTTAAAGATAATCTAATCTAAGATTTCTCTAAATTAATTATCTTGATATTTTCAACTCCACCAAAAGAAAAATTTTAATTCACTTTAACACGCTAATACTAGTGGCTTTCTGCCCTCTCAAATCAGGAGAAATTGCATCATCATTTATTCTGACAAGATTATAAAAGGTAGACAAAGGCTCTTAATCGAGCTCTAAATCAGAGGACCTCAAACTTTTTTTTAACTGTCTTAACACAGAGAAAGAGATTTGTTTTACACTGTGACCTAGGACACATACATGTGTACCTGCAAAAACGTGTGTGTGTGCACATGAAAACAGATTTTATAAATCAACGTTTTAACTACAAGTGAGGTATACTATTTTCCATTCTATTATACTTTTTAAATACACTAGTTGTGACCCACTAAAGTGATTTTATAACCCACCTATAGTTCTCAACTTGTAGTTTTAAAAGCACTGCTCTAAATCATAGTGGTCGCTAAGTTTTAACAGCCATAGCTGCCACTGCCACTCAATCTTAACATTCATGGTTTCTTTTCTCTTCTCGAGGAAGAACTACAACCTTACTCAAACAAAAGCAAAACAAGCAACACACTTAAACACACACCAATAACTGATACTTAGAGATGACAAACAGAACCCCATTATCTCGGCTGAATATTCATGTGTTAAGATATGGTAATTGACTTGCTTTTGCTGTGTTATCACTCTCATTTTTCAAGCGGCTTTATTCCAAGGCCAGAAAAAGATACTTTCTCTCAGACCTCAACTTATTATTGAACTGCTACTAAATCTCAGATGAGGCAGGGAAATAATTTCTAATATCAACCTCATTTACTTGAATACATTGGGATTCTTCTATTTCCTCCATTTATTTTTTTCTTGATTTAATTAAAACGTGGATCATTTCGACTTTTTGCACCTATAATATAGTTATAGATTTGAGAAAGCTATTTGGCTTATGAGTTCATACCCGGGCAGTGTTAAATACTGGCAGATGGAACACTTGACGGTAGCCAGGAAAACACACTACAGATGGCTCCCAGCCAACCTACCAAAACTTACACAGAGGAAATTTAGCAACAGAAAAGATTGGAATGGCTCTGTGGTTATCTTTGCTGGCAAGGAATGCAATATATTGCACTGTAACATGATGTTCGTCCAAGGATATCATGGTATAGGAATGAGACCAGATTTGGAGCCATGATCTGAAATTGCTAATGTCTACCTCTAACTGACAAGTAGATAATGGGGAAGTTCATTAAACACAAGAGTAACAATGTCATCCACATTGCATAAAAGCAAGTTATTGCTCTAAGTAAGGCTCTTTCTCTTTACGGAACAGATGTGTTTCCTAAAATGTGGTTGTAAAACTAATTTATGTAAAACAAATCTTATTTTTCTACTGGTTTCCATGATAAAATTTGAGATGAGTCCCCAGAAAAAGATATTCCAATAGACTGAATTGAAAAGTTCTTGTGACTAGCAGAGTTGGTGCTATGCTTACAGACCAAATAAGTTGTTACTAAAACAGAATGATTTGGAGGAGCTCAGAAAAATCCGCCTGCTCCAAAGAACTTACCACATTGCCTTCTAGTCACCATCAACTCTTTGGCTTTAAAGCCATCAAAAAAGGTCTTCATTCAAGAAAATACATACAAAATAATTATGGGTCACCAAGGAATAGAAGATCTTTAATTTGAATGATGAATTCAACAAACATTTATTGAGCACCTAATATGTTCTAAGCCCTCAGCTAGGAATGGAAAACAGATTTAAAAGGTCCCCTGCCCTCAAATATCCAAGATTGCTGAATAGATAAGAAATGTCTATATGTAACTGTGGAAAGTAACTGGCATGAGAAGGAAATATTTAACCTCGTCACTATGCTGCCTCAAAGTTTGAAAGGGCATTTAAGAACAATCCATTAGGGGCCAGCCCCATGGCCGAGTGGTTAGGTTCACACACTCTGGTTCAGCAGCCCAGGGTTTCGCCAGTTTGGATCCTGGGCGCAGACCTAGCACCACTCATCAAGCCATGCTGAGGGAGTGTCCCACATAGCACAGCCAGAAGGACCAACAACTAGAATATACAGCTATGTACTGGGGGCCTTATAGGGAAAAGAAGGGGAAAAAGAAGAACAATCTATTATCAGAAAGACAGGGAACTCTAGGACTGTGGTCAAAGGAATGTTGGACTGGCTACCTGAGGGATACAGTCAGAGTATAACTGTGAAAAGTGGGCATGGGAAAAGAGCTAGTGGTAATGTTTTATCATTAATGGGAATTAAGGAGACCTAAATATGCTTATTGGGTTACACTTTTCTAAACTCTTTTATCTTTCTCTTTCTCTTTTTTTGAATTAGCCCTATTTATAGAGGGGCATGGTGGGTAAGAGCATAGGCTCTTGAGCAAGAGTGCTTATATCTGAATTTTGGATCAGGATGATCTCGGGCTAGTTATTTAACATCTGCGTGCCTAGCTTTCCTCATTTGCTACATGAAGATAACAATATTACCTATTCTTCACCTAATACGGTAACCTAATAGGGTTATTGTGGGAATGAAATTGACACGAAGTGATTATATTTCTTTTTCTTATCATCATTGCCATCACCGTCCCCATCACCATGTAGGAAAGGATAGTGTGGCTTTTAGCAGACTTAAGAAATTTGACCAGAGTCATAAAACTAGCAAGTAGTGGCCTGGGATTTAAATTTAGGCCATTCCAACTCGTTCTTTTTAACTCTTTATTGCTATTTATTGAAACACAATACTTACAGAAAAGTGAAGAGATAAAAAGCGTACAGATTGACGCCTTTTCACAAATTTGGTCAAGAAACATAACTATCAAGAACTGAAAACCCAGGCTGGCCCCGTGGCGGAGTGGTTAAGTTCTCGCACTCCGCTGCAGGCAGCCCAGTGTTTCGTTGGTTCGATCCTGGGCACGGACGTGGCACTGCTCATCAAGCCACACTGAGGCAGCGTCCCACATGCCACAACTAGAAGGACCCACAACGAAGAATATACAACTATGTACCGGGGGGCTGTGGGGAGAAAAAGGAAAAAAATTAAATCTTTAAAAAAAAAAATAAAGGGGGGCCAGCCCCCTGGCCGAGTGGTTAAGTTCGCGCGTTCCGCTGCAGGTGGCCCAGTGTTTCATCGATTCGAATCCTGGGCGTGGACATGGCACCACTCATCGAGCCATGCTGAGGCGGCATCCCACATGCTACAACTAGAAGGACCCACAACTAAGAATATACAGCTATGTACCAGGGGGCTTTGGGGAGAAAAAGGAAAAATAAGATCTTTAAAAAAAAAAAAAAAAAAAAGAACTGAATAACCCATCCTCTTCATGCTCTGCCCAGTCACTTTCTCCCTAAGCATAACCATAACTGACTAAAATAGAGGCTGATCTTGACTGCTTTTGAACTCAATATAAATGAAATCACATAGTATTTACTCTTTTGTGTCTCGCTTTTTTCATGGTTCTGAGGTTCATCCATATTGTTTAGCATAACTGTAAATCCCTCATTTTCATTGCCGTATAGCATTGCACTGTATGACTATGTCATAATCTATTGATCGACATTCAGGGGACATTGGGCTACTTTCCAGGTTTTGTCTTTTACAAATAGCGCTGCTTTGAAAATTCTAGTATATACTTCGGAAAAAGTAGGAATGAATGTGTTGGGTATATGCCTAAGAGTAGAATTTCTGGGTCCCAGCTATACACATATTTACTTTTACCATATACTGGCAAAAGAACTTTTACACTTCTACCAGTAGTATTTGTGAGTTCTGAGTTGTCCCATGCCCTTCCCAACACTTGGTATTTTTCATATTTTTATTTTAACCACTCTGGTGGGTAGGTATTGGGTTGCATTGTGGGTCTTAATTTATATTTCATAGGAGTAGATTTCCCTGTCATTTTCAAGTCTCTTTTAGCTATGGCATTATGCCACCTCAAGGCATTCTCTCCAAATAGATAAGTCACATTGGTGGTCAAAAGAGGGGCTGAGTATGAATACAACAGTCTTAAGGTAAGACTTCCATGTAAGGTCTGCAAAATTAATGGTGGACTAGGAAGTTCCCGGCCTCCATTCTCCATGGAAACATATATACACATATAAAAGAAAACAATTAGAGACTGGCTAAAATAACTTTATAAGAGGTCTCAAAGACAGTCAAAGGTCTATAGTAATCAAGCAAATGCCCAAACAAGAAAAAGCCACATTCAAATTTGTAGAATAGTTTGTGGCATTTTCACTTATCTTTGCCCCATCCCCTCCCTGGTATAGCGTTGGTCTGGAGGAGGTGGAAATCTGGCTCTCGAATCAGAGGAACCAGAACAGACCTTCTCTGTAATGTTCTAACCTATCTAGGAATTGCCTGAAAAACTGGTCTGTTTTGCCTAACTTGATGCTCATGCAGGAAGAAGCACTATATCTTGAATCTAAGACTGGGAAGAGATGGAAAGTGGCAGGCATCCATCACAGAAGCTGCAAGGGAACTACAGACTTGCAGATGTCTGGGGCAAGAGAATACAGGTAGAGGCATACAATAGATCACCTAAGACCATCAGGGGAAGATGGGGAGGGGTCAACACTTTTGGAATTTAGACTTTCAGAAGCAGTTGTGTATATGGGGGAATCAAAAAATCCACTCACGGGCCAGGCAAGATACATAGTAAGAAAAGACCTGAGACTATCTTAAGACTTCACCTGGGGCATTTCCCAAGACTCAAGGGACACCCAGCTAATAAGGATAGGATGGCTCTAGCACAGAGCCAGTCTGCATAAACTGGGAGGTGACATTTTTCAAATGTCCAATTTTCAACAAAAAATCTCAGGGCATACAAAGAAATAGGAAAATATGGCCAATTAGATGGAACAAAACAAATCTCCACAGAATCTCTCTGATGAAACAGACAGTGGATTTACTAGGCAAAGACTTTAAAAGGAATGTTTTAAAAAGGCTCAAAGAGCTAAAGGAAAATATGAACAAAGTGCTACAGGAAAACAATATATGAACAAAATGAGAAAATCAACAAAGAGATAGGGGCTGGCCCCATGGCTGAGTGGTTAAGTTTGTGCACTCTGCTTCCACGGCCCAGAGTTTTGCTGGTTCGGATCCTAGGCACGGACATGGCACCGCTCATTAGGCCATGTTGAGGCAGCATCCCACATGCCACAACTAGAAGGACCCACAACTAAAATATACAACTATGTACTGGGGGGATTTGGGGAGAAAAAGCAATTAAAAACAACAACAACAACAAAGAGACAGAAAGTATAAAAAGAAACCAAATGGAAACTCTGGAGCTGAAAGATACAATAAGCGAATTGAAAAATTCAGCAGGTGGTCAAGAGCATATTTGAGCAGGCAAAATGAAGAAAAGTTAGAGAACTTGAAGATAAAATGTTCGAAAACATTGAGTCTGAGAAGCAGAAAATAAAATGAAGAAAAGTGAATAGAGCATAAAAGACTTATAGGACACCATCAAATTGTCCAACACATGCATTATCAGCGTCTCAGAAGAAGAGAAAAAAAGGCAGAGAGATTATTTAAAGAAATAATGGCCAAACAGCTTTCCAAACTTGAGGAAGAAATGGACATAGAAATTGAAGAAGCCCAATGAATTCCAAGTAGGAAATATTCAAAGAGACCCACAGAGACATATTATATATCAAACTATCTATAAAGAAAAATAGATAATAGTGAAAGCACCAAAAGAAAAGTGACTCATCACATGTACAAGTGATCCTCAACAATATGTCACTGGATTCCTCAGCAAAAAACCTTGGAGGGCAGAGTCAGTGGAATGATACTTTTTTTTTTGAGGAAGATTAGCACTGACCTAACTACTGTCAGTCCTCCTCTTTTAGCTGAGGAAGACTGGCCCTGAGCTAACATCTGTCTCCATCTTCCTCTACTTTTATATGTGGGACACCTACCACAGCATGGCGTGCCAAGCGGTGTCATGTCCGCACCCGGGGTCCAAACCAGCGAACCCCGGCCACTGAGAAATGGAACATGCAAACCACTGCGCCACTGGGCCGGCCCCTGGAATGATATTTTTAAGAGCATCAAAAGAGAAAGATTCTGTCAACAAAAATTCTATATGCAACAAAACTGTCCTTCAAAGGTGAGGTAAAAATTAAGACATACCCCGATAAACAAAAGTTTAGGGTCTTCTTGACCATAAGCCCTGCCGTGTAACAAATGCTTAAGGGAGTCCTTCAGGTTGAAATGAAATAATGCTACACAGATACTCATTGCATATGAAGATATAATGATCTCTGGCAAAAATAAATACATGAGTAAATAAAAAACATTTCTAAAAGGGTCCAAGATGGTAGCATAGGAAGACCCTGAACTCACCTTCTCCACAGACACACTGAATTCACATCTACATATAGAGCAATTACTCCTAAAGAGGAACTGAGGGCTGATTAAACAGCTCCTGTACAACGAACAAGAGAAGGACCACAAAGAGACAAATAGGAGAGGAGACACAGAACGGCCGGGAACCCACCCCCGACACGGCAACCGGCAGCAAGGAAAGATATCACTGAAGGGACCACGCGCAGGCTTGCCCACCTTGGGGCACAGCAAAAAAGAGCAGTTTAAAGGGCACCTAGACTATACAGGAAGGAAATCCACTTACTAACCCAAGAGCATCTGCCAAACAGGCGGAAAACTGCTGGAAGAGTCTCCAGGGTTGGAAGCACCTGCAAACACTATTTTTTGTGTTCCCCCTCCACCTTGATTATATCAAACCAATAAGCTTTTGCACAGAAGGAAACCATCAACAAAACGAAAAGGCAACCTACTGAGTGGGAGAAGATATTTGCAAATCATACATCTGATAAGGGGTTAATATCCAAAATATATAAAGAACTTATACAACTTAATATCAAAAAACCCCAAACAACTCAAGGTTAAAAAATGGGCAGAGGACTTGAATAGACATTTTTCCAAAGAAGATACGCAGATGGCCAACAGGCACGTGAAAAAATGTTCAACATCACTAGTAATCAGGGAAACACAAATCAAAACCACAATGAAATAGCACCTCACCCAACAGAAGGCCTATTACCAAAAAGACAAAAAATAACAAATGTTGGTGAGGATGTGGAAAAAAGGGAACCCTCATATACTGTTGGTGGGAAAGTAAATTGGTGCCGCCACTATGGAAAACATTACAGAGGTTCCTCAAAAAATTAAAACTAGAACTACCATATGATCCAGCAATCTCACTTCTGGGTGTTTATCTGAGGAACACAAAAACACTAATTCACAGAGATATGTGCACCCCTATGTTCATTGCAGCATTATTTACAATAGCCAAGCTAAGTGTCCATCAATAGATGAATGGATAAAGAAGATACAGTATCTATATACAATGGAATACCACTCAACCTTAAAAACAAATGAAATCTTGCCATTTGAGACAACAGATAGACCCTAGAGGGTATTATGCTAAGTGAAATAAGTCAGACAGAGAAAGACAAATACCATAGGATTACACTCATACATGGAACCTAAAAAAACCAAAACAACAAACAAAACAAAACAGAAACAGATTCATAGATACAGGAAACAGTCTGGTGGTTACCAGAGGTGGGAGGAATTCGGGAGGCAGGTGAAATAGGTAAGTGGGATTAAGAGGTACAAACTTCCAGTTATAAAATAAGTCAGTCATGGGAACGTAATGTAGAGCACAGGGAATCTAGTCAATAATGTTGTAATTACTGTGTATGGTGACAGATGGTAACTAGACTTACGGTGGTGATCATTTTGTAGTGTATACAAATATTGAATCACTGAGGTACACCTAAAACTAATAGGATATTGTACGTCAACTATACTTCAATAGAAAAAATAAAATAAAAAACACTTCCTAACTGATTCTATAAGGTCAGCTTCATCCTGAAACCAAAGCCAGACAAAGACACTACCGTAAAGAAAACTGCGGGCCACTATCCATGATGAATATTGATGCAAAACTCCTCAACAAAATGCTACCAAACCGAATTCAGCAGCATAAAAAAGGATTTAACACCATGGCCAACTGGGGTTTATTTCTGGAATTCAGGGATGTTTAAACATATGCAAATCAATGTAACACACTACATTAACAGAATAAAGGAAAAAAACACATGGTGATCTCAAATGATACAGAAATGCTTTTGACAAAATTCAACACCCTTTTGTGACAAAACCATTCAACAAACTAGGAATAAAGGGAAACTGCCTCAACATAATACAGGCCATATACGAAAAACCTATAGCTAACATCATACTCAATAGTGCCAGACTGAAAGTTTTCCCTCTAAGATCAGGAATAAGACAAGGATATCTATTTTTTCCACTTCTGTGTAGAAAACCCTAAAGATTCCACACACACAAAAAAACCTACTAAAGCTAATAAATTCAGCAAAGTTGCCTGATGCAAAAAATCCATTGCATTTCTAAAGATTAACAATAAACTATCTGAAAAGGAAATTAAGAAAATAATTCCATTCACAATACCATCCAAAATAAAATTGTTAGGAATAAACCACCAAGGAGTTGAAAGACTTGTACAATGAAAACTACTTAACGTTGCTAACAGAAATTTAAAAAGACATAAATACATGGAAAGACACCCCATGTTCATGGTTTGGAAGACTTAACGTTAAGATGTCAATATTACCCAGAGACCTACACATTCAATGCAATACCTATCAAAATCTCAATGACACTTTTCTGCAGAAAGAAAAAATCTATACTAAGTTCATATGCAATCTCAAGGGACCCCAGTAGCCAAAACAATCTTGAAAAAGAACTAAGTTGGAGGACTCACAATTCCTGATTTCAAAACTTACTACAAATCTACAGCAATCAACATGCTGTGGCACTGGCCTAAAGACAGACAGATAGCCCGAAAGAATAGAATAGAGAACGCAGAAACAAACCCACACATATATGGTGAAATGATTTTTGACAAGAATACCAAGACAATTCAATGGGGAAAGGATAGTCATTTTGACAAATGGTGCTGAGAAAACTGGATATACACACGCAAAAGAATAAAATTGGATCCTTACCTTCTACCATTTAGAAAAATTAACTCAAAGTAGATCAAAGACCCGAATATAAGACCTTAAACTATAAAACTTTCAGAAGAAAGCATAGGAAGAAGGCTTCCTGACACTCAATTTGGCATTGATTTCTTGGTATTATACTAAAAGCACAGGCAACAAAAGAAAAAAGTAGATAAATTATAGTTCATCAAAATTAAAAACTTTCTTTCTTCAAAAGGACACTATCAACCGAGTGAAAGGGCAATCTACAAATTGGATAAGAATATTTTTAGCTCATACATCTGATTAGGGATTACTATCTGGAATATATAAAGAACTTCTACAATTCAAGAACAAAAGAACAAAATCAAACAACCCAATTCAAAAATGGGCAAAGGCCTTGAGCAGATATTTCTCCAAAGATACACAAATGGCCAATAAGCACTTGAGAAGATACTCAACATCATTAATTCCTAAGGAAATTCAAATCAAAACTACAATGATATACCATTTCAGTTCCATTAGGATGGCTACTACCAAAAATATTGAAAAACAAAACCAAAAACAAAACAGAAATAACAAGTGATAAGATGTAAAGAAACTGGAATGCTTGTGCACTGTTAGAGATGTAAAATGGCGTGGGCTCAGTAGAAAACAGTATGGTAATTCCTCAAAAAATTACACAGAATTACCATATGATCCAATGATTCCACTTCTGGTTATATATCCAAAAGAATTCAAATCAGGGACTCAAATAGATATTTGTACGCTCATGTTCATAGCATCATTATTCACAATATCCAAAAAATGGTAACTATCGAAATGTCCATTTATGGATGAATGGATAAACAAAATGTGGTATATACCTATAATAGTATATTATTTGGCCTTAAAAAAGAATCAAATTCTGATACACGCTTCAACATAGTTGAACTTTGAAAACATTATGTTAAGTGAAATGTCAGTCATGAAAGGAAAAATATATGATTCCACTTATATGAGGTACCTAGGAAAAATCAACTTCATAGAGACAGCAAGTAGAATAGTGGTTACCAGGGGCCCAGGAGGGAGAAATGGGGAGGTACTGTTCAGTGGGTACCGAGTTTCAGTTTGGGATGTTGAAAATGTTCTTGGGGATAGTAGTGATGGTTGCACGAACAATATGAATGTACTTAATGTCACTGAATTGCATGCTTAAAAATGGTTAACATTGTAAATTTTATGTTATATATATTCTACCAGTATTTAAAAAAAGACTTCCATGTCCTAATGGTGACAGTTTCTGGGTTAGACATGCTTGGACCTGGTGACTGCATAAAGGCCAGTAAGTTTTAGGGCAGGGAAAATTAATCTTGCTGAATTATCTTACCCTAAAAGATTAGCTGAGTGGGCCAATGGGTAAAGAATTTCAATTACGGTTCAAGTAATTATTAATGTGAAGGTACCAGGCACTAGAGTTTTGGGTGGTAGGTCAAGCCAAGATAAGATTCCATCCAAATGCTCAGGAGATGGGCAATTGAATCTATTTTTTCATGATGGCGGTGGCCAAAATTTCAATAGAGTATTAAGGTACAAGACAGATGGATTGTGACTTAGAATAGGCTTAAATTCTAACAGAAAACTTGAATGCTAGGCAGGAAAACTGAGATTGAAGTCCAACTATAGATATGGAGCCAACTGAGAAGCTGGGCATTGGCGATAGCGAGTGTTGGAGATCCCGAGGACTGGAGACTACACTGGGCCCCAGATCACAGCAAATACTCGGTTTAGGGCAACAAGATTTTAAGCCCCAAGCTAAGGCCTTTGTTATATTTTCTACCAAGTTTGGGCTCAGGTCTAGAGTGCGCCTGGGACCTCCGGCCCCATATCAATATATACAACTGGCCTAGAATCATCTAGGAGTCGTTGGAGATGAAAAGAATATGGGAATAAGAAGAAATTGAAAGACTGACTGGACAGGATGCTTTTAACCAGGAACCTACCAGATAAAAGAATGTGCCACTGCACAGCCTATAGAGGCTAGAGAATTACCTAGAATGATCCTAAATAATGGGCTCTTCATTCATTTGCTCCAGAAATCCAGATATTTGCCCCAATGGGGCTGAGCAAGCACAAAATTATCTAATTAAGTAGAATACCCTGTACTGATATTTGGTGATTTCTCAAATGTCCAAAGGAAAAAAATATATTTATTGAATGCTTATATTACATATATGTATATTATACATACACATATATAAAAATCAACCAACTTTGAAATATCCACATACTATGTAGATACATTGCAGTTTTCCACTTTTGAAACAGATGGTTTAAAACAAGAAAATAAAGACAAGTACATAATAAAATTATAAAGCATATATGCTTAATAAAATACTTAAGGTAAGTTTTCCTAACATTTTACCAATAGAAACCTTTTTGGTAAAAAACAAATGGCAACATTTAATAACCCTTAAGTTTGGAAAGAAAAGGACTTCTATCTAATGAAACCAACAATCTAAATTTTGATACGTGTGACTTTCCCACCTTTCAAATTTTCAAAGACGTGTGTTGAGGTTATTTCTAACAGGAAAAACAAATGTAATAAGATAGTCACTCTCTGCTACTCAGATGTAGAGCCTGGGCGGCAGTTAAAATGGACATCATCGCAAATCTCTTGCTTTCTCTCTTCCATGGAATCCAGGCTCAGATCCTAATTGGTGCATTACAGCCGACCAGCTGGAGCCGAGGCTGACCGGCAGTATTGGCAATTCCTATTCGCATGCCCAAACATCAGCTTTGTAGGATTACTTTCAAGCTATTAGTAAGGAGCAAATGTTCTTTTCTATCTCATACCTTACTCTTCAAAGAAAAATCTGAACGCATTCCTTATCTGAGGATTATCAAGCCTTGAGGAAGTAAAATCAAAGAGGTCGATAAAAACCGAGCTTCTGCACGTGGGATATTGGTAATTGAGGGGCGTTGCCTTTGGGGAAGGAGTTTGAAAAGTGATTAAAGGCATGGACTCTGGAGTCAGATTGCCTAGACTGAAATCTCAATTCTGCCACTTACAAGCTTTGTGACCTTGAGCTAGTCACATACCTCTATGTGCTTCAGTTCTCTCATCTGCAAAATAGGGATGATAATAGCATTTACTTCATAAGGTTGTTCTGAGGACTAAACGACTTGTTGTTCAGATTTAATGAATTAATACAGATAAAGCACTTAGAACAGTATCTGGATGATAATTAGTTCTAAAGAAATGTTAGCAATTATTATTACAATTTGTAAAAAGTAATATAATCAAAGCAAGAAGTTCAATGGCTTTTGCCATTCTGAAGAAACCCAGTTCAGATTTAATCAAGCTCATACAATGCAGAGAAAAAGTTATAAAGCACATAAGATTATTCCATATTTCCAGTTTAAGATCAATTTGATAAATTTCAGTGTTGTATGTGTAGTGTTTACCTTTTGTTAGTTTCAAAAACAGAGGTTAACAACTATTCCTAAGTTGTATTAAATAAAAACTTTGCCATTACTGTATAGCCCTAAACTATTTCATATGATGAAATTGAAGAATTGAAGTAAATATTACCTTTCCTTGGATAAACTCGCAGTCGCCGCCAATTTATCTTGCAGCAGAACATGGGTTGGACCTTGAGGCCTTATCATCAAGAAAACATCAATTCAAAATATAAACAGCTGCTTCTGACGAAGCCAGAAGTAGGCCAAAGCATTGGCCTGTTCCCCCCTTTCTCTCGGCTATGCAATTACAGAAGATAAATTTCTTAATCAGAAAGCAGACTAGCTTGTGGCTTGTTCTTTTACATGTTACTTTCATTTAAATTAGCCCTCTTTAAAGCAATCTTTAATGCAGCACAGTCAACAAACATTTCAACACCATTTTTATCGAAATCAGAAGATTTCCACAGCAAACACAATGGCAAATTTCTGGTATTGAAACATTTCACTGTAAAAAAAAAAAAAAAAAGGAGCAAGAATATCGCCCTCTGACAGATCTAAGCCTCAAAAGTACATTTCACGGTTGCAGAAAATTTACAGCAAGAAAGAACATGGCTTTGCGAATCTGAAGATCAGATTTCAAGTTTCATCTCTGCTGGTAACACATTTAGGAAATCAGGATTGTCCAACAATTAAATTCTTCACCTCTATGGAAAAGTAAAATCCACGCACTCTAAACTTTTCTTCCCACAGGTGAAAGTTCCGAGGCCCAGGGAAATGAAGCTCCTCAGGCTAGTTAGCAACACATCGGGGAACAGCAGTCAGCTCCTCTGATGCCCAACCTGAGCTTCCTTTAGAACATTCTGTTTGTCAACAGATTCAACTGGTATTTACGGGGCACTTTTTATGAACTAAGCACTGTAGTAGATTTTCCACATACGTTGTCTCTCATGGATTCCTTTTAAAAATCAAGCAACCTCTGTGGTTGTATTAGCTTGCTAGGGCTACCAAAACAAAATACCACAGACTGTGTGGCTTAAACAAGAGAAATTTATTTCCTTACTTTTTCTGGAGGCTAGAAGCCCAAGGTCAAGGCGTGGGCAGGATTGCTTTCATTCTGAGGCCTCTCTCCTTGCCTTGTAGATGGCTGCCTTCTCCCTGTGGCCATCCCTCTGTGTTCTCTGTATCTTCATCTCTTCTTCTAAGAATACCACTTACATTGGATTAGGGCCCACTCATATGGCATCACTTTACCTTAATTACCTCATTAGAAGCCCTATTTCCAAATACAGTCACAGGTTGAGGTACCAGGGCTTAAGGCTTCAGCATACTAATTTTGGAGGTGAACAATTCAGCCCATAACAATGGTTTCTGTAAACTTACTCCAGCATAACCTGTTATACTTTAATTTGTTATAGCTTAAATTGCTGTGCCTCTTTCCACTTCAGTAACTGCTTACTCACCTCTTCAGGCCAGCCCTGCTCCAAACCAAATGCATCTTTCTTTCATCTTTTCCTTTTGTTAAATCTCTCCTATTTTTTCCCTTTTCCTCCAACTTCTATCATTTGTAATAAGAGCTACTAGCTATTATATGAAATGATAAGCTCTTTAATCTTTCATATAACCTCTTATACTTTTCACAATGAGCAGGCAAGGCAAATTTTAGTAAACCCATTTTACCAATGTAAAAACTGAGGTCTAGGGGCTGGCCCCATGGCCGAGTGGTTAAAGTCTGTGCGCTCTGCTTTGGTAGCCCAGGTTTGCAGGTTCGGATCCTGAGCGTGGACCTGCTCCCCTCATCAGCCATGCTGTGGTGGTGTCCCACATATAAAGAAAATAGAGGAAGACTGGCACAGAAGTTAGCTCAGGGCTAATCTTCTCAAGCAAAAAAAGAGGAGGATTGGCCACAGATATTAGCTCAGGGCTAAGCTTCCTCACCAAAATAAATGCAAAAACCCCTGAGGTCCAAGAAAGTTGAGTAACTTTCCCCAAGTCACACAACAAGTAATGGAGAATCTGTATTTTGAACTCAGATCTGACTCCAAAATCTATTCTTCTATTTCTTGTACCCTACCACTTAAATTCTTCCTAATACTTGTTATACCTTAGGCCTGGCAGGAGTTTTCAATGGCTTAACGAGCACTGCAGAGCCATGCTGGAGGAACACCCAGTAATGAGGTGTCTTTTTTCCCTAAATATCAGGTGTCTCCCACTTCCTGTTGTTGCAAATTTAATTAATACACTGAGAAAATAAATTATACTGGCTGAGAACTGGGCTTGAGCTGAATGGAAACAAAAGGTCTTAAATGTTTTAAACACCTTCATCAAATTGGTTCTGCTATAAATTAAATATATTATTCATCCTTTCTACTTACCTACATATGCCCACAACATATGAATGTGAAAATTAGAGTTTTTGCACATAAGCACAGAGAATGACAGAAATTCTCTCATTGAGGCAGTACCCTTAATGTAAATTATACTAGTGCCTTGAAAACAGCAGATGCCCTTCGTACAAACCCAAGGACAGTGGAATAGATTGGATTCTTCCGAGATCTCACTCACTCATTCAACAAATACTTATTGAAAACCTACACAGTGCCAGGCCCTGTGGTAGGTGCCAGAGACAGAACCATAAGCAAGACAGGGAGAGTCTCTATTTTCTTGAAATTTACTCTAATGAAGGAGAAAACATTAGACAATGATTCTCATAGACAGCAAAATAGTCACTATTTTAGTTAGGTCTAAGAGGGAAAATACAGCAATATGGGGGAGCAGATAACTGGGAGGTTTTCTCTATTTTGAAGGGTCAAAGAAGGCCTCCCTAAGAAAGTGACATGTAAGTTGAAACAAAAAGATCCGATGTTAGCCAGATAAAGAGGGCCAGAGTGTTGCAGGTAAAGGGAAAGAGCATTCACAAAGGGCCTAAGGGCGAAGGAGCTCAGCACACTGGAAAGACAGAAGGACCTCCAGAGGCTCTAAAGGAGGAGGAGAAAGGAGATATGTGTGAGGGGAGTGTCAGGGGCCATGAGAGAAAGAGGAATCAGAAAGAACTATAAAACCTGGATTCTTTTTGAAGGAAATGCTATTCTGGTATTTTCATAATTAAATGCCGAGATAGTTCAGTGAAATTTACGAAAATAAGAAAGGAACGTCGTATCATTACCATGGCAATGCAGCTCCTTATAACATATCAGTGGGAGATACATTTTATTGGCCCCAGTGAATGCTGTTCTGTGAATCATCCAGAAGAATAGAAATGGATAGTAATAAGGATGATAACAACCACCACAACGAACCCTTGCTATCATCATGGAAGCCTTAAAACAAAGCCAAGAAATTTGCTAAAAGAGTAGATTTCAGTTGCAATCCCCACATAGACACACACACAAAAATGGTAACTATGAGAGATGAATATGTTAATTAGCTTTACTGTAGTAATCATTTTGTTATGTATATTTATATCAAAATATCAAAACCATGTTTTAAACTTTAAATATATACAATTTTTATTAAAAAAAATCAAAGCTGAGAAAAGCAAAATGGCTCGTTCTGAGATTTAGCAAAGCAGCCTAGCTAAATGAGGTGACTAATTTTAAAAATAACACTAATAAATTCAAAATTTCAGGGCCTTTCCTAGGATTATAGCAAGTCTTGAAAATTCTAACTTCCCTCCACCTCTCCTTTCCCATTTCCTTCAGTCATTTCTTAACTGACGGTTCTCACAAAGGCAAGAGTAAATAGAAGTCAACATTAAATGAAAGCTTATAAGACTTAAGCACCCAAGAGAAAGGCAAATAAAACATCATATTTGCTACTTCTGCTAAAAGGTAGAAACATATCCGTGGAGAAGTGGCATTCATTATCTGCAGTCATTCCTCGCTGTGACAAAATCTTTACGAAATACTGATATATGAGATTTTGATCTTTATGTTAAATTACAAAGATTGCATATAAAAAACAGGAAGCAGACAAAATGTGCAAAGTCCAGTCTTAACTTCTCTAATACTGATATAATGGCTGACATTTGTTGAATGTTTGCTATGAGCAAGGCACTATTCGAAGGTCTTTATATCTACTTTCTTATTCAATCCTCACATTTTACAGATGAAGACCTGAGGCACAGGACAGTTAAATAACTCTCCCCAGGCTAATAATTGGTGGAGCAAGCCCCAAAATTACATTTCCAACTAGCCTGAGTGAGAACTAACACTTATTCGAAATGTACTTTTTTAGTCTACTAAGTGGCTTCTATATATATTATCTAATTAACTCTCCATAAAAACATTCTAAGATTGGTATTATTGTCCTCCTCGCTTTTTTTTTTTTTTTTTTTTTGGTGAGGAAGATTGGCCTTGAGCTAACATCTGTTGCCAATCTTCCTCTTTGTTTGAGGAAGACTATCCCTGAGCCAATATCTGTGCCCATCTTCCTCTATTTTTTGTATGTGGGACACTGCCACAGCATGGGTTAATGAGTGGTGTGTAGGTCCATGCCCAGGATCTGAACCCACAAACCCCAGGCCACCAAAGCAGAGTGCATGAACTCAACCACTATGCCACCGAGCCAGACCCCCCATTTTTTTCAGATGAGGAAACTAAGATTCAGAGATGGAAAGTGATAACTACCATATAATAAAGTTGGTATTTAAATCAAGTCTACCTACACACAACATGCTACCAGACATTACAAATTACCACCAATGAACATGTATCCTTTTAGGCCATGCCTTTCTCAGATAACAAAGGTGATATATTATATTAATACAATAATGATAATACACTAATTTGAAAAGATATCTGCACGCCCACGTTCATTGCAGCATTGTTTGTAAGACAAGATATGAAAACAACCTAAGTGTCCATGAACAAATGAACAGATAAAGAAAATGTGGTATATTATATAATGGAATATTATTAAGCCATCAAAAAGGAAGTCCTGCCATTTGTGACAACACGGATGGACCTCAAGGGCATTACACTAAGTGAAATAAGTCAAAGAAAAATACCATATGATCTCACTCATGTGTAATCTGAAAAAAAAAACCAACTCATAGATACAGGAACAGACAGGTGTTTGCCAGAGGTGGGTGATGAGGAGTGGGTGAAATGGGTGAAAGTGGTCAAAAGCTTCCAGCTATAAAATAAACAGGTCCTGGAGGTGTAATGTACAGTATAGTAACTATGTGTAGTGAATAATACTGTATTATATATTTGAAAGTTGCTAGGAGAGTAAATTTTAAAAGTTCTCATCACAAGAGAAAAAATTTGTTAACTATGTATGGTGATGGATGTCAACTAGATTTGTTGTGGTGATCACTTTGCAATATATACATATATTGAATAATTTTGTTGTATACCAGAAACTAATGTTATATGTCAATTATATCTAAATAAATTTTCTTTTAAATGGGATTTCGTTATCAGAGATAGATGGGCAAGCTAGTGACCTCACAAATCCCTTAGGCAATAAAACATAGCTAAAGTTAATTTTACTAAGAAAGGAAAGATAAACCAAGAGCAGTGGCTTTCAATCATTTTGGCTGTGGTCACACACAAAATACACACACACACACACACACACACACAAACACACAATTTTAAATACAGTTTAATGTGTTCATGGCTACTCCCAGAAGCCCATCAATTGGTAGACATTAATGACAAACCCGAGAAGCTAGGGCAAGGCCCATGAAATTGTGGCACTGAAGGATGAGAATGGAAGTTTTCAAAAGCATATCCCTCCCAATTCAATTTTCCCTAATGCCTGTCCATTATATATGATTTATCCAGGCAGAGGTAATAACAGGCCACCATTCATTTCTCTTATCTTTCTATCACATATGTTTAGATCCCTATTACGTGTAAGCCACTGTGTTGGGCTCTGGAGACACATGGTATAGTCCCTCTCTTCTATTCAGTGAAGGAATTACACACACACAGACACACATATACATAGATAGAGACGGAGAGACAAAGAGGCAGAGAGAAACAGAAAGACAGAGACCAAGAGAGAAACAGAGAGACAAAAAGAGACAGAGAGAAGCAAACTGGCACTACAAAACACGGTGAGTACAGCTTGCTAGGGGGGGCCTGTGGAAGGGTCACTTGTTACATAACAAGGGTGAGGACTTCAGTGATCGCTTACAATTGGTCAGCAAATAGGACTTTCACAAAAAAGCATGGACATGCATGACCAACTACATTCCACCCACAATAAGGAGTTGAAGGATGGCGTGATCAGAGCTGCGCATTACAAAACTTTAACTGGCTGTATTCACAGGATGAATTAGATGAGTCAGGGCTGGGGACAAAGAAGACAATTAGAAGTCTATCACAATAATCAAAAAGAGAAGTTAGGAGGGCATGAACTACTGTGGGAGCCACAGGACTGGAAAGGAGAGAAGATGAGAGAAGAGTAGAATCAACAGAAGGTGATGAATGTGGAAGGCTATAAAGATGGTGGACCCAAGGATTCTTAGCTGTTGAGCCATCATGACGGAGAGAATGGCGAGATTAAGGAAGCCTAGAAGAGAAGCTATTTTTATGAGCTCCACTTTGGGCCTGCAGAATCTGAAATGCCAGCAAGAGATGCCAGATAGAGATATTTAGCAGGCAATTGTAAATTCAGTAACTCTATTTGGGAGGGATACGGAATCTTCTGCTCAGATGTGAGAACTATAGTCAGTCACTATTCATTTACTGAACCCAATGATATACCCAACACTCTACAAGGCATTGAAGAAACAAAGATGAATGTAACACGACATTTTGCCCTCAAAAGGCTGTAGATGTGTGGTAGCTTGTCTCCAAGATGGCCATCATTAATTCCTTCCCTCCCTATGTTTATACCATCCCCCCATTGAGAGGCAGAGTCTATTCCTCTGCTTCTCTTGCATGGAGCCTGGCTTAAAAACTGCTTTACCAATTAAATGTAGACGTGATCTTTTAGGATTTCTGAAGCTAGGTCATAGAAAATCTTGCAACTTCTGCCTGGGCCTCTGGGAACACTTGCTCCGGGGAAAGCCAGCGGCCATCTAAGAAGTCTGATTGCTGTGAGAAGCCCAAGCCACGTGGAGAAGTCCTGAAAAATGAGACACCATTTGACAAAAGAGAGAAAAGCCAAGGAGCACCAAGACATCAGATATTTGTGTGAAGAAGCCATCTTGTAAGTCAGCCCTCGAGCACCAGCTGCCCAGACTTATGCCATGCAGGTCAGAGTTGAACCATCCAGCCAAGGTCTTGCAAAATTCCTGTCCCACAAATTCATAAAACAACTATTATTATTACTACTACAACAACTATTACTACTATGAATAATATTAAGAAGAAGGTTGTTGTTTCAAGCCACTATAAACCATCAAGTTTGGGGGTATTTTTTGTACATCAATAAATACCCAGAACAGAATGTGAGAATAAACTAGATGCCACAGTATACTTGGAGTGGCAGGCATACAGAAATTAATAATGCTGTGTGATACATGTAATCTCTTTACCAGAGAGAGAAGAAAAGATGACTCAAAAGAGACCTTTTTGAGAAGGACAAAAAAAAAGAAAGATCTAAATTAGCAAGCTGTTCTAGGTACTTGTAGAATATATAATATTAGAGAGATATATTTTACTCACTTCATTGATTTACTTACATGGTTTCCACTCAGTTTCACTTCTGCAATAAAGGCAAGCAGTATTCTAAGAGAAATTAGAAACTATCGTGAACAGTTAAAGAGCGGAGTTGATTATGGCAATTAGGGGTGTGAATGCCATTTGAGTTACATTTCCAGTCAATAACAATACAGTGGGAAGATGTATACAGTTCACGGCAATTTGAAGACAAATTAGGTCTAAATAGTTTCAATTAAGCTTCTATAGATGTGACTATCACGGAAGTTGTCTTTATTTTCCTGAAAATGTGCTTATGAATAGGTCAGTTCTACTATATAAAACACAGTAAGATTAGTAATATAATTGCCTAGAAAATGATACATAAAGCATAGTCTATAAACAGCCAGTCAATACTGTATATAAAAAAAGGAACGAGGACATCTTGGCCTCTATGTTCCGTGTGTGTTGGCATCTGAGTCAATGTGAGATAAATCAAATTATTATTATTATTTTCCATAAGCCCCTTATTGGGTTCACTCCTAAAAGAACAATGCAGGACAGTGTTTACGAGTACTTTTAAATGCCAATCTTCATCCCAAAGGTTATCTATGATTTACCTTAATAGATTAGGGCACAATTTTCTGAAGGATACAAGAGTCTAAAAGAAATGGCTTCTGATAACATGGATTTTATTTATGAGGCGCAAAGAAATGAGTGCTTTATAAGGCTACCCACAAGCCTTTCTGGACTATCTACTGTGTTCATAAATGTCATCTTTACTTGAGTGTTGAAACAAAGGCACAATGCTATCTTTCTTTAAGAGACCAGAGCCCTATCTGAGAATGTCCAGTGGTGGGTTGGTCAAGTGCTTCAGCCTCTTTGGGAGGATGCAGAATAAGATGTCTACTCAAGTATTACTAAGCTCATTCCTATTATTAATGATCAAGTGAGTCCACCTTTAACCTTGGATTCCTTCATATAGAAGGCTAAGAGATCCGAAGTGAATGGTAACATTATTAAGACTACTTTTCCTGGACCATCAAAGACACACGTCTTACTCGAAATTTCTCTCACCTCTATTTACTGCTTGAGGGACATTTTTTGGTTGATAGGGAGGCTCTATTTTGTCTATGTGCCAACTCTTCTTTAAAGATCTCAATCATTCCTATCTCCCTATTCCCTTTCCCCCTTTGAATCCAGAAACCCGTGGGGTGTCTCTGTCAGGTTTGATTCAGGTTTGAATCAAAGAAATTTAAGCCATATCAATAAAGCCGTACTGCATTTAGCTGAAGAAAAATTAAGGGTACCTGTTTCAAAGGATGACTCCGGCTACCAAACTATGAAGCCATTTCCACTTCAGAGGCACTAAGAACGTATAGCTGGCTTCCCTGCTAATCTGTGATAAGCCTATCTATCTTAGCCATCCTGTGAATTCAGAGCCCTTAATCACCACAGCATCTAGGATCTTCAAGAAGGAAATGTCAGAGGAAGGAAGTAAAAGGAGTCAAATAGGACTGACTGAGGGAAACACATAAACACTAGCCTATCCGAGAGAAGCCCCAAGAAAGGAGAATGGCAGAGGGGGAAAAGAAGATAAAAAGGAAAGGTGTTGATGGGGCGAAGCAAGACAGCTTTTAACAAAAGGAAAGCCTTAAACGTGTATATTTAGAACGCTGTAAAACCAAAACCCCAAACGCCAAATTCTAAGTAGCAAATTCTCTACATCAATCATCCATATTCTTAGTTATGACTTGTTTTTACTTTTTAAGAAACATTCAATGGGGGGGGGGGGGCCTGCCTTGTGGCCAAGTGGTTAAAGTTCTGTGCACTCTGCTTCAGCAGCCCAGGTTTGTGGGTTTGGATCCCAGGAGTGGACCTACTCCACTCGTCAGCCATGCTGTGGAGGCATCCCACATACAAAATAGAGGAAGATTGGCACAGATGTTAGCTCAGGGCCAATCTTCCTCACCAAAAAACAAACAAACAAAAGAAACATTCAATTGGGTTGGCATCCTGAGGCATATTTTGACAGTGTATAGTAATACTGTGAAGTATACACAAAATGACATAAGGTTAAACAAAACATATACTCTAATTTTGTATTATCATCCAATATCAGAAAACAAAAGGGTTTTTTCCTCCTTGTTATCTTTTATTTTATTTATTTATTTTTTTGAGGAAGATTAGCCTTGAACTAACATCTGCACCCATCTTCCTGTACTTTATATGTGGGACGCCTGCCACAGCATGGCTTGACAAGTGGCGTGTAGATCTACAACCAAGATGTGAACCCACGAACCCTGGGCCGCCGAAGCAGAACATGTGAACTTAACTGCTGAGGCACCGGGCCGGCCCCTTTTTCCTCCTTTTTTAATAGTCCTTAATCCCTTCCAAAAAGGGACATGATGCTCCGTAAATATTTCAGGCTTTTGTCTGATGATCATTTTCTTTGTTCCAGAGATTAAAAGAAAAAACATTAAATATTTCTCTTTCAATGAATCTTTCTAAATTACGGATAAGCACCTGAAGTTTAAGTTTAAGAAACAAACTAGAATGAAATAGACATATAGAAGTGTTCCCTAGACCACAGAAGAGTATGACAATAGAAAGAATGCTTATAATGAAACACGAATTGTCCTCACGCCTTCCTTTCCTCAGCACAAGCAATGAGCTTATATACTTAACTGTAAGGAAGTTATCTCTTAAATCACATTTTTCAGGAAATGTTTTTCATGAGCACATGTCATAAATGCATAAGTACTTCAAAGCAAAGAGATCATTATCTGCTTCCCATATCTGCAGATAAAATTGAAGACGTGAAACACAGGATACATTCTGGATCGGAGGAGAGAAATTTGAGGTTCTACTCCTAGTTCTGTCACAAACTAGATTCTCTGGACCTCATTTTCCTCCTCAATAATTAGGTCATCTCAAAGGTTCTCCCCAGCTCCGACATGCTATAATGAACACACTACAAATTTTACAAAGAGATTTAGGCATAAGCACATGAGTAAAGTTGGATCATGCCATTTGGTCATGTTTACCTCATGGACTTGTTTGAGTGAGAACTAGGAATTCTGGGACGTCCTCATTTACCAGCAAGCAAATCATAATTCACCTAAGAAGTAGTGGTAAGGAGATAGCCACAGGTGGCCAATTTTGCTTTTCTAAGATTTGCTCACTCCAATTTTAAAAGTGCTTATCATAATAGATTAAATGTGTAAGGAATTTTCCAAACCTCTCTTCAACCAAAAATATTAGCAAGAGATCCAAGGGTGAGCAACAGCCCCATGTTTTAGCTTTTCTCCCCCTCAGTGGATTGTTTTCCATATGAAATAGGGTGTACAACAGTACTAATTACTAGATCTAATTGGACTAAATAAAGTAGTCAAACATCCACATTATCTGGTGCAAATTATTCAGTGTGCAACACTGCAGATGCATATCGAGAGCTGGTGTTTGCAATTTTGAATGAGAAATACAAAGGAAACAATCCCATGTTTCCATTAAATGAGATGGAATACGTATGACACTCTTTGAACATTAACTGCCTTTTGTACTTAGTGATCATGCACAGCAATCAAGAGTAGCTCTGTTTCTCTGTGAGTATATTGACAAATAGCCATGTCTAAATGACACAAACTAAACATCTCCAGCTGCTAAAAACCACTGGCGATAATTGACGGCTCTGTAACTTAATGAGCAAATCATCTCTGACCATCTCAATCTATCTTGGAAAAGCCATTGTTTTTGCTATTTTCAACCCTTACAGAACATTTTATGATGATCAGCAATCCCAGAATGGATTTTTCCTTGTTATGCGTGTTTGCTTACATGGCAAAGCCGTGTCCAGGAATTTTTCCTGTTTTACTTGTCATAAACATTTCCAGATAAGAAGGCTGACACTTTTGCTCTATTTCCTTTAAACAGTGGGAAAATTTAAAACAGTGCAGTCTTCATGCTCTCTCCCTGTTCCATCAGTGAAATATCCTGCATTATACCTACTCTCCAAGATTTATATAGTATTTCATTGTTAAGGAAAGAGCTTAGGTACTTTCTTTCAGGCTAAGTTAGGTGAATAACATCTGGGTCTGAATCCCAACTTTGCCATTTACCAGCTACATAACCATGTGCAAGGCACTCTGAGCTTCTGTAGCAGAATTTGTAAATTGGACCTACCAATGAGACTAATAATAATACTTACTTCACTGGCATATTGCAATGATTATATAAGCTAATATTGTAAACTTCCTGCCACAGAATAAGAACTAAATACAGAGTAGTTGTTGCTACTGTTAAGTCTGGAATGTCATCCAAATTACGTTTCTTTTCCCACTAATAAAGATGCTTTTATAAATAGATTATTCATTTCTCACTCTCATATTGCTTACCTATCAGGGATGTGGTCAGATCAAATACTAATTTTTTTTTCTCAATTAAGCCACACAAAATATTGCTTATTTGCTAAGACATTAAATGTATACTATGGCAATCAGCATAACAAATGTTAAGATATGACTGAGGGCTTGTAGTTTGTGCACATAATATTCTACTTTTATATGTATTTTTTTCAAATAAATTCTATCTTCCCAATCTGGCCAATAAAAAACTCAATAAATCTTTGTTTTTCCTTTTATTTTCATTCTGAATATAACACAATTTTGCTAGACAAATGCTTTCTAGCACAACTATGTGGAATGGACAATCTACTCAATGGAGATAAATGGAAAGACTAGCTTTCTCTATGAAATGAGAGAAACGGTGCCTGATCTCTTATCCCTTCCAATTCTTTCTGAAACTTCCCTATGTATACGTATGGCAGCTGGCATACACGCTAACAGTTGTAAATATTTGTAGCCTCAACCTTCATTCCATAGTTTCTACAATTTTCACAAACCCCCACATTTTAATATCTGGAATCGCTCTGAGAATAGCTTCATCTCAAGTCTGCATCTATGCAGTTGGAATAATGTGCTATCTACTGAGACCAATATCTGTGGTGAAATTTTCATATAAACTGTTCTCAGTGTTGCTGGGGAAATATATATGATACACTATTTAGTCATAAATTTGCTATTGCTCCTGATGAAATTTCTTAGTGTTTCTCTATGACTATTAGAAAGTTAAAGCCAAGACATTAAACAATTGTACAAGGAATCTGATAAAGCTTTTTTTTATTAAGATGAACTATTTGAAAGATGACCTGTGAACCAAGATTTTAAACATGATTTTTCTCTTATAGCTAAATAGACATTTATCAAATGCTTATTAAGGCGGCCTGAGAACAAGAAGAAAAATGATGAATTCCTCATGAAGGATTGCACTTTTTTCTTCTTTTAACGAAGTCACATTCATCATTTCACCCTTCTGCTACTACACTTCTTTTTCCTGTTCAATTGATGCCTTTGGATCTGGATTTTTTGCTTAGTCATCCTTCTATCAAGTAAGATGAATGAAATCAATACGCCTACAGGGAAAATGAGTTCACTAATATTTACATTTGTTTTCTTCCTTTCTTTCTTTTCAGACTCTAATCTGTTACCATACTACATACCTTTCAAATGACTCTACAATGCTCTCTAGTTAACAATGAATCAACGGAATTTCCAGCCATTCTTTTCTTTACACAATTGAAATCCCTTATTAATGGCAATGCTGCGGAACAAAGAGAAAAACCAATATAAGGAGCTTTGAAGAGGAATGATAGGGACAATATTAGTGGCTTATCGAAAACAAATTAGAACAGACAGACTAGAGTTTTCAGAAATGATTGCATGCAATGAATATGTGATAGAACTTTTAAAGGTGATGCCACTGTTTCCTAAATAAATTCTTATTGCGGCAATTTATTTCCCTGACATTACAATTGGCTTCTGTGGTGGCAAATTGATATATCTTTGTAAGGTTGTTTCCACTGACATTTTTTTTGTTGTTCAAATTAAAATATAAATGCTTTTCATGCTTTTTGGGTTTAACTTGTTCTCTTAATATAAAAAGTTGCATCCAATTTTAAAACATTTCTTATACACTTAAAACTTGAAAATGACTTCAATGCTTAAAGGAAAAACTAGCACATTTGGTTCTTTAATTGAATTTAATATCTCTAAGATTTTAATTGCTGATATTAAAACCTTTTACAGGGAATAAAATATACATTATTAATTCACATTTGACTAATAAGTGCAAATGAACATACAGAGTGATTTTACACTGCTTCAACAACTTTTTGAATATTAAAAATTAAAAATTATTCTATTCTTTTCTTTTAGAAGACTTTAATCAGTGTCTTTTATCATTCATTTGTATTATTTAGGATATCACGGAAATGACCCTGATCTTTCCCTCTATAAATGTTTCTATTCTCTTAAATGTACTTAACTATGAGGTAAAAATGCCACAGAAAAATGGGTCAATGATGATTCTAACATGGATAAACATTTTTTAGAGGGTGAATATTGAGTAACAAGTCGAATAACAGTTTTAAAGACCCGACTAACATTCAATAATAATAATAATAATCACTGCACAAACACAAATCCATCCTTCCTTCTTGATTCACACGTGAATTCATCCTGACAGTATTTTTTATTTGGTGGGTTAGTTTCGTGTGTGTGTGTATGTCTGTCTGTGTGTGTCTGTGTATGGGCCCAGTGTAAAATTTTCTTTGGGCCCCTAGAATTTTTTTTCTAAAATGATTATTAACCAAATGAATGGTCTCATTCAAGTAGCAGCATGGTTCCGTGCCCGCCCCCATACCAGCTAAATAACTATAAAATTAAAAAACTTTAGTTTATGATGGTATAAATGTTGCATTTTAAGTCTAAACACGATTCTCTGAAATGAAGTAGAACCAGAATTTCCCCTGGACTTTCCAACTTGTATTGCATAAAGATCATAGTATCATTACTGTTCAAATCTCACTAGCTTGTTACATTCACCCACCTGCTATTAGATGTCCAGCCCCGACCACGTCCTCCTCTAGTTAAGTCTGGGAATTCTCGGGAGCCTTCTACCCTCCCCAACCCCCCAAACCCCCCAAAACCTCTCCATGGGGAAAATTTCTATGTTAATTTAAGTCTTTTGTCCTTGTGCACTACTGGTCCAAACCACTTGAGGCTGGTATCTCACCTGTGGCAATGGTGCCTCCCTACACTGCTTAAAGCTGCACATTTGGAGGCACAAAAATATCACTGTCCCATATTCAGACCACTTGACTCGGGTGTTAGACTGACCCATGGTGTGTTCCAAGCAAAAATGAAGAAAAGGCCTTTCTCTAAATCTCTAGCATTCTCAGGCTGGTGTTCACCTAGTTCTGAGGTCCCCTCACAAAGAGTCCCTTCTAATTCTGCCTCCCTGAGCTCCATCAATAGGACTCCAAATCACCCCCTCCATATTCTAAAGGACCCTCGGGTCAACTCAGCACCTTTCTCCTTTAGCTAAAAAGAGGGTTAACAAAACAAAAACAAAACTTCTCAGATTCGAATGAGGCCAAGATAATCATACTTGCCCTTTCAATGAGCCTTGGTAGGAGCTACTACAGGGCACTACCCCTCATCCGTATTTCCAAAATCCAAAATGCTCTGAAAACAAAGAGTTTTTCCAACAAAAATGGAGGTTCCAACAACTCTCTCCAACTCAGCTTGTCAATCGAACGTCCAGGTTGTTAATTGTACTTCTGACTGGCTGTAAATCAGAGGTTCCCACAACCCCCTCCTTGGGTTCAATTAATTTGCTAGAACAGCTCACAGAATTCAGGAAACCCATTTACTCACTAGATAACTGATTTATTACCAAGGATATTAAAGGATACGAATCAACAGCCAGATGAAGAGATACATAGGGCGAGGTTCCAAACAAACGGGCTTCTGTCGTTGAGGAGCTTGGGGCCCAGCACAGGGAATGCAAAAAAGTTCTGGCTCACCAACCTGGAGGCTCTCCAAATCCCCTCCTTTTGGGTTTCTATGGAGGGTTCATTACAGAGGCATGACTGATTAAAGCATTGGCCATTGGTGATTGATTCAACCTCCAGCCTCTCTCCCCTCCCTGGAAATCAGGAGGTGGGACTGAAACTTCCAACCCTCTATTCATGGTTCCCATGGCAACCAGCCCCCATCCTCAGGTCTTTTCCAAAAGTCACCTTCATTAACATAAACCTAGTTGTGGTGGAAAGGGGCTTGTTAGGAATAACAAGACGGCCCATTTCACCATTAGGGCTCTGAGGTAATTTCAAGAACTGAGGACAAGAGACCAAATACTATAACAAAAGATGCTCCCATTGCTCTTATGGCTCAGGAAATTCCAAAGGTTTGGAGAGCTGTGAGCCTGGAACTGTGATGAAGACCACACAAATATATATAAAAAACATATTTTGGCCAAGAGAATGATTAAAAATATATATATTTCCTATAAATCACAGTATTGCCACTTGTAATGGCAATGTAAACAAAATATCAGCACACACATAGAAAGGCCTTCTGAACTGGCCTTTGATTCATTACAAAGTAGATTTTGAAAGTCACTTCAATTCAATGACATTTTTAATTGCCCTAGATTTGCTCACCTTATTGGATTGATCTTATGTCTCTATAGTATATAATTTTATATCCTTTATAATCCTCTGTTAGAATTATTTCAAATATTCCTTTTTTACCAAAATTAGAGATTTTAAATCTTAGAAATGACCTGGAGAGTCCATCTTACAAGTGACCTAGGAAATATATTTTACAAGACTCTAGTGAGTTCATGTTTTTTTCAGCAATGGCTAACTTTACGGGCTCTCTGTTTTACCCAACCTTCTAGTCATATACCTGTCTCTGAACATATGCTGAAGAGCAGTTGCGAAAATTATTGTGGAGCATACACTGTCTTCTCATTGACTAAAACTGTCCTTCTTCAAACCAATACCAGTGCAGCTTAATTTGTCATATTCCTTCTTAACTTTTCCTTTATTTTGCAATTATTAAAATCATATGAAGCAATTAAAGCAGAGATGTTTTCTCTATTTTACAAGTGAGGTAACTAAAGTCAAGGTAGGGCACTTTGCCTAAGGACAGAAAGGCACCTATTGCAGAGTGGACGGGCATGAGAACACCATTCTTGTCTTTGTCACCACCCTCGTCTTTGTTATCTGGCAGTATTCCTGTAAATCAGGTTGCAATATAAATATGATGTTTATAAACTGCTTTCCTGCTCTTAAAATAATGACTTTCCTTCGCCTTAATATTTGTGCCAAAGCATGACACTATCCACTACTGCGGGCATCATCTCTTAATTAACCACCAGTTATATTTCTGCACCATTTTTATGTACTGTATTTTATTACATCATTAGACTTTATTTTTATATTCATAATTGCTGATAAGTGCTGAACTTTTTTAACGTGAAAGTAGAATTTAGTCATTAAAAACGGATAAAATCTTGAAGGCAGAATGTTAAGTAATTATTTCATTTGCAGTTTTTAGATAGATAACAGGGATCCAATTAAAATGTATATTACCTCTTGTAATTTGGAAATAGATCCTGTGATAGAGAATACCTACTAGAGTATAAGTAACGAACTGGGAGTCATGCTTGTGAATAGTATCAAATTAGAAAAGAACAATATCTTCATTTTTCATTCTTTATAGAACTTGAGGATAAGTTTTTAAAAAGTTTTATGAAATGGGTGATTCATACGGAAAAAAAAGTACTCATAAGAGTAAGAGAATTATTAACATTCTATGAGGAAAACTCAGTGCCGTGAAGACAAACTTTTCCATGTCACCGACATCCATATCCACTGACATTTTAAATCTTAACTCCTAAGAACATCTGCTTCCATGGTTCCTATTAGCATATATAATAATGACGCCACAGTTGTCAATAATACCAGCAAAAGTCTGCATCCATTATGTTAGCATCTAAGGAGTCCCAAGGTTCTTCTCACCAAAGGTCAGTAGCCCAGGCACTCTGCTAGTTGTTGCCGGGGAAACAAAGATTAACTTGATACCTCCTCTGCTCTCATAGATCTTACACTCAACTGTAAAATAATGCAAAAGGTGATTAATTCCAGTTGATCAGGAAAAAGCTTTGTCCAAGATCAGGAGGCAATGTTGAAATGAGCCTTGAAGGATGGGTAGAATTTCAATAGGTAAAGACGAGGAAACAGAATGAGTAAATGTATTGGAGTAGAAAAGCAAAGACATGACAAAAATCCAGTTTGGCTAGACTATAAGTTATATGTAGGATGACATGATTATACTTAAAAGTAGCAAAAAATAGGAGTGAAAGTAGAAGTAAAAAAATCCAAAAATTATCACAATGGGAATTTTTGTTTATTCATAAAATGATTTCAAGGCTACCTAGGGAATAATCAGACAAAGACAGCAAATAACTATCTGAAAAAACAAAATGTTGAGGCTTATTATAAATGTAAAATAATTTTAAAATGTAATACTCTTGTAAGAATCTAAAGACAGATTAATGGTAAAAGTAATCTAACTCTAAAACAAAACCTAATATACATTGGAATTTAACATGTAAAGAAAGAATGTATAATAAACAATTGAGAAATGATGAATTAGTACAAAAAATGCCTTTGTAGAAAATTAATATATGAAAACACTGTAGATTCTGAGCTCACAAGAATACATGAAAATAAACTGACAGATAAAAAGTCAATTGTTAAAACATAAACATAAAGGTTTCAAAGGAAAATTTGTTAATATTACTTTCTAGATATGGAAGGATCTTCTAAGCATAAGAACAAGAAAATACACTGCAAAACAAAGGATTTAAAATTTTAAATACATAAACATTAAATTTTTGCATTGTAGAAGCACCATAAGCAAAATCGAACAGGAAAGGCACGTTGGCCAAATATTTATGTTTATGACTAAGATGCAGTTCAATCCCCTTCCTGCCTCTTCAACAACGCAAATCTTACTCACGTTTTATAGTCTACATCAAGTTCCACTTCATCCATGCCATCTTCCCTAAGTATTCCAGCCCTTACCAATATTCTAGCACTTACAGCGTATTATCACACATTGTGGTATTTAATTATACATTGTCTTCTATAATCCCTAATGCTAGATGTGTGTGTCTTCTCTTGCAAGTCAGATCATAAGCTCCTTGAGGCAAACACCATATTTTGTGATATGGAACCCAGGTCTATGCTAAGCACATGGTAGGTGTGGCATAATTATTCTTGTATCAATTGACAGAGTATATCACCCTTTCAAAATATAGATCAGGGAATCATAAGGGGCAGGCACCCTCTTTCGTCAACTGCCCCAAAAGAATCAAATGGAACTGTCAAAAGTACACGAAACCAGGTATTTAAATAGTGAAACATTAAGTCACAGCTATGTTTGTTTGGTAATAGTGTAAAATTCACACATTATTTTTTAAGACAGAAGATAAAACAAATCAGAATATAAATATTTTTGGAAAACCTTATCTGACAAAAACAATTCAATCATGCCCTCTGTTTCCAGTTTTTGTTTTTTTTCTGCTGGCCTACCCACACAAATTTATTTACTTATGTAAACTTTCCCTTTCTTGATCATTGCATATTTCAGCTATAGGTAGTGGTGGGCTTGCTTGATAACTAATAATTTGAAAGCAATGTCACAGTCAAAGTTTCTCTTTTTTCTCCATAGAAATCACTCAGTGGTTTTGTTTTTCCAACAAACACTATCATTTTCTCTCTCACTTCTGTCGCCTGGTTGAGAATTCCTGGGTATGGAGGGCAGCAGTACTAGTGCCCTCAGGATTAAGA
The DNA here is from genome assembly GCF_041296265.1 of Equus caballus. Lineage (NCBI taxonomy): Eukaryota > Metazoa > Chordata > Mammalia > Perissodactyla > Equidae > Equus > Equus caballus. Next base: position 95,503,847 of record NC_091715.1, read on the forward strand.
TGAACAACTGTGTCTTGCTATGCAATGATGAGTCAGGCCCACGGATCACATGCATCCCCAACACGCATGTATTCTCACCACCGTGCCCATCTTCTTCCTCCCTGTCATCTTCCTTCTTCTACTCCTAGACTCTGTTCCAGATTGGAGAATAAGCGAGTTTAGCTTTGGCTTTTAGATTTGCTCCCAATGTTCACCAGTCCCGTGGTCCCAGTCATGAACCAGTCTTATTTTTCTAGACTACAATTACAGTGCTTGGGGGACTACCGGTCAACACTCTGTGGCCAAGACTTTGGACATGAGGTCAACAAGACTTTCTTTTAGAGTACATAAGGTCACGACACAGTGAGACAGGGTTAAATACAAAAGGTGCTATGGTCTGAATGTTTGTGTCCCCCACAAATAAATATGGGGAAATCCTAACCCCCAAGGTGACGGTATTTGGAGGTGGGGCCTTTGGGAGGTGATTAGGTCATGAGGATGCATTCCTTACGAACGGGATGAGTGTCCTTATAAAAGAGGCCCGAGAAAGCTCCCTTGTCCCCTTCCACCAGAGGAGGATACAACAAGAAGTCAGCAGTCTACAACCCAGAAGAGAGTGCTCACCAGAACCCAACCATGTTGACACCCTGATCTTGGACTTCCAGCCTGAAGAACTGTGAGCAATAAATTTCTACCATTTGTGAGCCACCCAGTCTATGATACTTTGTTATAGAAGCCTGAGTGGACTAAGACAAAAGGTCTCTAGAAAGATGTACAATGGCCCCTGTGCTGCTTTTATCTTTTGTTCTCTCCACAGCCACCAGCAATATCCATCTCCATCCCTTCTGTTTCCTGCTCTGCTCCCTGGGAGACTGACTCCTGTGGACAGAACTGCCCATGCTCCCTTGCTAGCTGCCTTTCCACGAGATTAGGTGAACTGGAGACACCAACAGGAAATGTTAGGGTAGGAGAAGAAAAAGGTCCGAGTCCTTCTTTCCCTAGCCCGTCTTCCGTCAGCATCTTGTCGCTAGTGGTACTCCAGAGTCTTTTGTGGTTACACATCCTGCCTGGCAGTGTCTCCTCCTGGGTACCTGCTTTTGCTCAGCTGCTGTAATCCTTTCAGGATTAGTGGCTGCCACAACTTCTAACTGGTGTTAGTTTCTGGGTGACTCCCATTTATCCACTGATGTTTCTCCATGTGAACAATCTGGAGCGTGCTCTTTCCTGCTGGGACTCGGGCTAATACAACTGCAAAGCCCACAGGATCTGACTCTGATTTGCTGGAAGTTATTATCAAATCTGAGGGAAACCACAAAGTAGGGGAGAATCAGGAGTCACTGAAATGGAAAAGGAGCCTCAGAGAGGCAGAGATTGGCAGAGTCCACACAAGCATTGTCCAGGAGATAAAGGGCCTTTAATAATAACCTTTTCATATTCACTGCTATTTCTAGTGTGAAAATGGGGACAGAGTATTGCTGCCAACAGAGTCAAGAATGTAGTCCCATCGGTAAGATCAATTTTATTGTGACTATCTCAGCTTGATAACATTAAAAATTCACTCCATCTAATGTCCTTTGTTTTGATTCCATTCTCACCAAGCAATGTTCTGACTATAACTTGGGCTCCATCTAAGTGCCGAAAGAGAGGAAATATGCAGGTCATGCAGACTTCAAGTATTTCAACTACTGTGGTATTTTTTTATCACTGTGAACTAATAAATAGTCATTATGCCTTTGTTGTTATGATTTGGTTAAATGCAAGTGCTCTCATGGGACACTGGTCTTCTTTAGGTGTGCCACTCACATCGGGCTTCTGAAGACAAAACCCTGGACCATTTGCAGTTCCGCCTGTGACTCGCTTTTGCTATTTTGAAATTCTACACCCTCATACCTAACAGGCTTAGGAACACTTGGAAGAATATGGACTGCTCGAATAGGGGAAGCGATCCTATACTAGACCTCTTTCTTGGCAGGACCTTGGAACAGAATCCTGGTAAAGACCTCACAGAAGCTTACAGAAGCTTATTTCCTCATTGTGTGCCAGAAAAAAACCTACCTGATAGGCCAAGAAGTAAACGGATTCAACCTCTTATTTTTAGTCACTCAATGGTGTTTGGAATTCTGGCAAATAATAAACAAAAGTGTCTCTCCATACCATACAAAGAGTATTTCTGCAGTCAAAGGCTTCTTTTTAAGTTATGATACTGTCCATGACAAAGCATTGTAATTATATATATTTTGACCTGTTATTCAACTTCTGCTATGCTCCCGAGTATCGGCTGCTTAGTGTAAACACCAGTATTCATGCTATTTTACGTGTTTATACCAGTCTTATCCATTTACAATTACTTTGTCACTTACATGCTTTGTCTGTGACATTCTGTGCCAATGTATTAGTTAAAATACCTTTCAGATGGATGTTTCTGAGTATTTTGTGGGTGTTCAGGAGAACAGACAGGCCATCAGTTTCTGTGGTATGATCATCTTGCTCTGAGACCTTCTGTGTCCACTGGGATTCTTCCCATGGATGAGAATGCTTATTCTACAGTGTCCAAAACATCCCCTTCCCCTGCCCCCCCAACTGATAAATTCAGTTTCAAACAAAATCTCTTTCACGTTACATACATTTAAGAAATCTCATAACCTATTTTTCCACAGGACAGAGAGTATGGTTACAACAAGAATAAAAAGCTTTTGAATACCAAAAGGCTTTTCTCAAATCTGTTGTGATGATTAAGGAATATGCGAATCATCACCTATTGATTAAATTTCTCCAAGGCATGTGGCATATACTTTACAAGAAAAGCGAAAATGCTTGCAGAATCATGCTTTGCTTTTCATTTTATAACCCTGATTGTTCAAAAGAGTTAAAGTGTGGTTGATCAACCAGAAAGGGCACTTTACTTTGTTCAGAATTATGGGGGAAAGTTTATGAAATTAGCCAGTAAGCCATCCTTCTCTTCTACTTATACTACACTCGGAGATGTATCACTTGTTCCTTACTCTTTGCCTGTCCTTTCTCCTTCCCAATTTGCTTCTGGGGGATTTCCAGTGATGCTCTAATAACAACAGTAACAGCTGCAGCGGTGGCAGCAGCAATAGCAGCTCTCACTTATACACTGACTACATAATATGCACTGCACATTTTGCTAAGCCCTTTCCAATAATCGATTTGCTACTTCTCTTCTCAATGCTCTGAGGCTGTACCAGTATTTTCCCCATTTCACAGACAAGGAAATGAAGAAGAAGAGAGGTTGAGTAACTTGCCCAAGGTCAGATAGCTAATAAATTGTTGCTGCTAGATTCCAACCCAGGTCCCTTTGATTCTGGAAGCTATGCACTTAGGCACTATATAATTATGCCCATGGAGGTGCTAGTGAAATTACCCTGATCTCTGCGGGATTATAGGTGCTATGTGATCGGAAGGTCTGTAATCTTCTCAAAATTTATACATCCTGATCACTTGCTCAAGGTATATGGAACTATTACCACAAAAAGCAACATTGGGCAGTATGTGTAGCTGTAGTTAGGAATGCTTAGGGAAGCGAGGGGACACCCAGCTTAGCAGCCATATCAGCTGAACTCTCAATTGAGTAGCAGATGTCACGGCCAGATCACTGAAATATTCATAAAAATCACTTTTTTAGTAGAGGACTTTAAATCATTCATTAATAAATTCACACGTTGCAGTATTTGTGGAATTTATGCTATGGTTTATTTATTGCAAGGCAATCATCATATTTTAGAAGTCACTGAAACTAGGGAAATGTATTTTCTACATAGAATATACTCCTGAACTGTGCCTGAGAAATCAGGGGTAGAAATAAGCTATATTTACATTGCCATCAGATATTCAAAGGCAGAATAAAGTTATGGAAAACACTCAAAAATAGGACCTATGTTTTCTTAATGCTTGTTTGAATGTACCAGTTGTACACCTCAGACAAATCACTTATCTTTTCTAGTCTCCCATTTTTCAGCCATCAAATGGCAGTATTAATATAACACCCCTGCTCTGCCCTTCCCTGCCCTGACTTGCCTAAAATCCCAGTCACTTGGGTATCTAAGGAGCTGCTGTCAAGCATCACAGATGAATGAGAACGCCTGTTCTGCAATTTCTCACCTGGTCCCCTCTAGTACTTACTAGGAGCTAGAATATGTGGTTTATACAGAAACACAAATGACTTTGTAAACAAGTATTTAATGATCCCCAGCCAGAAAATGAGTATGATTTTATGACAAGAGCACAATCATCGAGGGACATGAATAAATCGATGGAGAATGAGAAACTCTAGTCAGGAATTTCTTGCCAGCTCTCTGGGGTGCAGGAAATGGGCTTATGAAAACTCAAAAGGAATAAAGAAATCCCATCTGACATTTAGTTCAGGCTTTATTAGTGAACATTTTTCACTTAGGACGTTCACATGTAAATTCCAGACTGCAGTTTCCTTCTGCCTGTCAATGGATTCTGGTTATTGCCCAATTCATCATTAGCAGCTGTAATAAAGCCAACGCTAGAGTCTTCAGTAGATGCGAAACTCACCACTCTCGTGTGAGTTGGCATCCTGGGCTTGGCCAAGTTATAAACTGAGATGCACAGTTGGCATCTTGGACTTGCTCCGCCAAACAGCGAGTCTCCTCCAGGCAGATTTGAAGCCTGGTAGATTCCATTTTTCACTTAAGAATATTTAATTATTGAAAGTCCTCAAATTAATTGTTGCAAACCAACTGAAACTCTTAGAAATGGCAACATGGTAGGGTTCTCTCTCTTTTCTCTGCGAGTGAAAAGTCACATCCTGCATGCTGCCTTGTCTTGTTCAGTTTTGCTATTAGTCCTCTGCTTAGATAACACTTTCCCATGGAACTATTGCAAACACTTCCATGTAAACACAGTCTGGGGAGAAGATGACTCTCCTTCTACCTACGAGACACTCTAAGATGACACCTCACGAAGGCAGAAACCTTTCTATGGCGGTGTGGAACTACCCAAGGCTGAAGAGATTCTTGTAAAAGGAGAATTAAAGACATTAGGTGTTGAAATCTTAAAGTTCCAAAACGAAATTCCTTAACTCAAGAAATAAAAAGATGTCTCAAATTCTAGTTGAGCATCACAATCTTCTTCACTTTCAAAGTGACATATTTTTGTCCTATAGAATCTGCACGTGTCTATGTGTGTAGGTATGGAAATATGTACATAACTCAGTATGATACATTAAAATTAGATGAACCATAGATTAATCAGATAATGTATTACCTTACAAATAAATTTGTGTTGATTTAAACTTCCCCATATAGCCAAATCTTGAAAAATTCACCCTAGCGTTAGAAATCATTTTTTCCAATTATTTGGCACATTTCTTTAAAGTAATTACTGAACTATATAAGTGAAGACAAACAATGTACATTAATGACATATTGCTATTTATATCATTCTCCTGAATATATTTTCCAGAACTCCAGTAGGTATTTAATTACAATATTTCCATATTATGATTCAAAGTACCTTACACAAATCAACTGCTACAGCTTTCAGAGCTAAAGATTGTCGTGAAGGATGGTGAGGACATATGTCTCTTTGAGTTAACTTCCTTGGGATTTTGATATTTGCATTGGAATATTACCCCCCAATGCCTCTGATCTGTATAAAGCTAATTATATGCTACTATTAAAGCAGATTGCAAGAGACATTGACAGTTGGAAAGGCCTAATGACCAGCTGGATGGAAAAATTTCATGTTGTCAAAATGGTAACTTTGCCAGGATTTTTACATGCCATTTATTTGCTACAAACACGAATACCTAAGTCTTGTTTTAAAATAAACGTAGTCTGTTAAATAATCACATTTGGAGTATAAGAGAACCGTAAAGGCTAAGTGGTATATTTCATATTTTGAGACTATAATCCTTTATGACCTAAGTAAATGTTGAATTTATAGACTGTATTTTTTGCTTCAAACTTAGTAAAAATGTAATCTATAAGAAAAGACATCCTCCGATATAGGCAATGTCTATGAAACATTACAAAATAAGTTGATGATTCAGGGAGCAAAATTAAACCAATTACATAATATCCTTTCCCATTCCCTAGCCCAAACTGTGAGGAAACATTTCACTTTACAACTAGTTGTCTGGACAAAATAATAATCCCATTCATATAGTGGGTTTTCGTTTAAGTATTTCTTAAACATTATCATTTACTCCTCATAACAATTCAGTGATACAGAGTTCCTAGTATTAGATTCTTTCCACTGATATCTGAATGGATGCAATTGGGAGGAAAATAACTCTTTAATACCTTCTCTTTTCTCCTCAAATTTTCAACTTTTTTTCCCTAATCCCTTTGATAACGTCATTGAATTATTCTTAGACATAAGGGGTACAACTGTCTCATCTTTCCATCAACAATTTGACCACACACCTGCATCTGTTCCCATGTGACAAGAGCAGCAGCAACAACAATAACAGTAGCTGGCATTTATTGAGGACTTACTATGCGCCATGCATTACTTTATACACTTCACCCATTTCAATCTATTTTATACTCATGACAATCCTATGAGCTACATGCTATTATTTCATCCACATTTTATTTTTTCCAGTTTGATTGAGATATATTTGACATATAATATTGTATAAGTTTATGGTGTACAACATAATGATTTGATATATGTATCTATGGCAAAATGATGACCACAGTAAGTTTAGTTAACATCCATCGCCTCACATAGTTACAAAGACTTTTTTTCCCTTGCAATGAGAACTTTTAAGAACTACTCTCTTAGCAACTTTCAAATACACAATATAGTATTGTTAACTAGAGTCACCATGCTGTACATTACATCCCCAGGATTTATTTATCTTATCCTTGGAAGGTTGTCCTTTTTTTTATTTTTTGAGGAAGATTAGCCCTGAGCTAACATCAGCTGCCAATCCTCCTCTTTTTGCTGAGGAAGACTGGCCCTGAACTAACATCCATGCCCATCTTCCTCTACTTTATATGTGGGACACCAACCACAGCGTGGCTTGCCAAGCGGTGCCATGTCCACACCTGGGATCCAAACCCGTGAACCCCGGGCCACCAAAGGGAACGTGCGCACTTAACCACTGCGCCACCGGGCCAGCCCCAGGAAGTTTGTACCTTTTGACCACCTTCACCCAATTCCCCCATCCCCCACCTCTGGCAACCACCAGTCTGATGTATGTTTCTATGAGTTTGGTCTTTTTTAGATAAAACCTATCATCTCCATTTTAGAGATGAGGAAATGAAAGCACTTGTCTAAGGTCACAGAAAAAAAAAAGGTAGCAAACACAGGATCTGAACCCAGGAAGTCTGTCTCCAGAGACTGACGCTAAACCTCACACTCCGCGGCCTTGCTGCTGTTAGAAAAGAAGTGTCCCCTGGAATTGCGTTCCCTTGTGCCATGAATCCCATCCCTTGCCACCTCCACAAGCACTTTACTCCTGCAATTAGGTCCTTTCTCTACTAAATTATCAGTTTCTTCCTCTCCTCTGAACCAACCCCATTGTCATTCACATATGCCTCATTATCACCTTTGTTTTTGAAGAAGATTAGCCCTGAGCTAACATCTGCTGCCAATCCTCCTCTTTTTGCTGAGGAAGACTGGCCCTGAGCTAACATCTGTGCCCATCTTCCTCCACTTTATATGTGAGACACCTGCAACAACATGACTTGCCAAGTGGTGCCATGTCCACACCCGGGATCCAAACCAACATACCCCAGGCCACCGAAGCAGAAGGTGCAAACTTAACCGCTGCGCCACCAGCCCGGCCCCCATCACCTATCTTAAAAACAGAACAAATAAACAAACAACCCCCAAACCCTCCATTTCTCTATTCTCCTTCAGAGGTAAGAACAATCCAGATACTTGTCTATACTCACTAAGTCGATTTCTTGATTTTCATTTCTTTTTCAAACCATGGTACTGAAATACTCTTCCAAATACTTATCTATACTTAACTTCTTTGTTTTGAAAAAGCTCTCACCAAAAACAACAATGACTTGTATTTTGGTCAAGTCAATGGTGAAATCTCTGGTCTAATTTTATTGACCCATCCGTAGCACTTGGAGTGACAACGCTCTCCTTGAGGTATTATCCGGTTCTTTTTCTATCTCACTAGCCAGTCTCCTTAATTTTCTCAGTCTCCTTTGTTGGCTCTTCCTCCTGGATAGGACTTTTAGAAGTTGGAGTGCCCCAGCTCTCTTTCCTTACCCATTCTTTCCTCTGTACATTCTCTGCCTAAGGTGTCTCACCCAGCACCATGAATTCAAAGCTATGTACTGATGCCTCTCAGATCGATAGCTCCAGCCTGGGCTGCTCTTCTGAACTTCAGAAATCACATAACATATACAACTTCCTACTCCACATTGCCACTTAGGAAGTCTAATAGCCCTCTCAACTAGAGCCCAAATAGGACTACAGAGTTTCACTTCTAAATCTTTTCTTTCGGAGTAAACACCCAGTCATTGAGGCTAAAGACAAAACATAGCAGTCATCCTTTATTCTCCTTTCTCAATTATTTATTATTTAAGATTATTATTTATTACTTTTCTCCTCTGTTCTCAAATGTCAGGTCACATCCATCAGTAAACCCTGTCATACCTCCAAAATCTATTTCCAAAAATATTTCTACTGTTCAAATGTTTCAAATACACTTCCACTTCCTCTGCGGTAATCTTGTGAAAACATCAATCTGATAATGGTGCTTCACAGCTTACAACCTTCAAGTGTCTCCCCATCATATTAAAATAACATCCAAACTCCTTACCGTGGATTACATGGTCCTCTATGATGTAGCTCCTTCCTATTTCTCCACTCTCAGCTCCTTCCACCCTCTCCCTCATTAATCATGCTCCGGTCAGACTGGCTCTCCTTCCACAGTAAGCTTATTTCTGTTTCAGGAACTTTTAAATATATATAAATACTTCTGCTTGAATGACTTTTCTCCCAAATCTTTGTATGGTTGCCTCTTTCTCCTCTTTCAGGTCTCAAGTCAAATGCTGTTTCCCCAAGAAGGCTCTCCCCAACCACCCTTGCTAAACTGGTCACCTGGTCACCCTCCCTCAGAGTAAGCTAGTTCTTCTTAATCTTATTATTTATCAGTGCTAGAAATCTTCTCATTCATTTGCATTTATTGTCTGTCTTCCACATTGGAATGTAAGTTTCTTGAGGACAGGGACCAAGTCCATCTTAGATCCTTAGCATGGGATCCTTAGCACCTAAAAAGTATTTGTACCATAATAGGCACTCAATAAATATTTGTTAGCAGACTCACTATGATACCCTTACATCTACAGATGGAAATTCAAAAACATGGTAAACATGGGGAGTGGTTATATGCGGTCAAAGTGGAACAGGAAATATCATTAAGGGACTTGTCCCAATTACAGAGCAGTCTACATTGAAAAAAGCCAAAATCACATAGGTAGATAAATAGGTACATACATAGGCAGAGAGACAGATAAACAGACAGACACACCATTTTGTGGCTTGAGGTTTCCAAGCCAATTTGATCACTTTCCACTTTCAAAGTGATTTCATACCCTTGAAAGTAAGCAATGCTTGGTAGATGACTAGGAATTTAAGTTTACCAAAGTTCTTAATAAGTGTAAAGGAGATGTTTATAGGGCAAAGCGCCTTCCCTCTCAAAATAACTTATATATATATATAATAAACCATCTCCTCTTTCAACCACAATCTGTTAAAATTGGCTATATATATCCCTAAAACAAGGAATGTCACACAAGTTGAACTATGCAAGCATATGATCTCTTTTTTTAACAGCTTTTTGAGGTATAATTGATATATAAAAAACTGCACATATTTAATGTATACAATTTGATGAGTTAGGACATACGCATACACCTGGGAAACCACCACCACCAGTCAAGGTACTAGACATATCCATCACCTCCAAAAGGTTCTTTGTGTCCCTTTGTTTTTGTTTTTGGGGTTTTTTTGTGGCAAGAGCATTTTACATGATATCTACCCTCTCAAGAAATTTTTAAGTTCACAATTCAGAATTGTTAGCCATCGGGCCTATGTTGTACAGCAGATCTCTAGAACTTACTCGTCTTACATAACTGAAACTTCATAGCCATTGAACAACTCCACATTTCCCCCTTCCTCCAGTCCCTGGCAATCACCATTCTCTTCTCTGCTACTATAAGTTTGACTGTTTTAGATACCTCATGGAAGTGGACTCATTGGTCTTGGCAATGGTTTCTTGGACATGACACCAAAAGTACAGGCAACAAAAGCAAAAATAGACAAGTAGGATTACATCAAATTGAAAGATTTCTGCACAGCAAATGAAATAATCAAAAAAATGGAAAAGCAGTTTACAAGATGGAAGAAAATATGTGCAATCCATGTAATTGATAAGGGGTTAATATCCAAAATAGATAAACTCCTACAACTCAATAACAAAAAAAAAACCAAAAAACCAAAAAAACAAATAACTCAACCAAAAAATGGGCAAAGGACTTAAATAGACATTTCTCCAAAGAAGACATACAAATGGCCAACAGGTATACGAAAAGGTGCTCACCATCACTAATCATCAGGGAAATGCAAATCTAAACCACAATGAGATATCACCTCACATCTCTTAGGATGGCTATGATCAAAAAAGCAAAAGATAAGTTTTGACAAGGATGTGGAGAAATTGCTGGCACACTGTTGGGAATGTAAAATGGTGCAGCAGCTATGGAAAACAGCAATGTACGTTCCTCAAAAAACTAAAAATCGAACGACCATATTCTCCAGCAATTCCACTTCTGGGTATATATCCAAAAGAATCGAAAGAAGAATATTGATGAGATATCTGCTTTCCCATGTTCATTACAGCATTATGCACAATAGCCAAGATAAGGAAACAACCCAGATGCCCACTAACAGATGAATGGATCAAGAAAGTGTGGTCTATATATACAACAGAATATTATCCAGCCTCAAAAAGTAAAGAAATCCTGCCATTTGTGACAACATGGATGAACGTGGAGGACATTATACTAAGTGAAACCAAGCAGTTAGAGAAGTTCAAATACTATAGGCATATGATCTTTACATTCTCTCCCTCCTTTTCCTCGCTCATTCCTGGTATCCTTTTCCTAAATACCTTGTGTATTAATTCGGGAGGGCTGCCAAAAGAAAGTACCACAAACTGGGTGGTTTAAAACCACAAACACCTATTCTTCCACTGTTGAGGAGTCCAGAAGTCAATCAAGGTGCTGGCAGGATTGGTTCCTTCTGGAGGCTCAGAGGGAGAACCTGTCCCATGCCTCTCTCCTAGCTTCTGCTGGGTGATGGCAATCCTTAGCATTTCTTGACTTGTAGCTGCATCGCTCCAATCTTTTTCTCTGTCTTCACATGGCCTTCTTCCCTGTGCTTCACATCTCTCTCTCCTTATAAAGACACCGTCATTGGATTCAGGGCTCCTTCTAATCCAGTATGACCTTATCTTACCTTGATTAAATTTGCAAAGATCTTATTTCCAAATAAGGTCACCTTACAGGTACTGGGGGTTAGGACTTCAGGCTTCCTTTGCGGGGAAAGCACGACTGAAGCCATGACACTTTGATTTAGATCTGTTACAGTAGCTGGTAATTCACATTAATAAATTATGCATATGGTACTTTGAGCTTCAGATTTAACAAGGTATGAGTCTGCATTTTATACGTTTGGACTTAGAATCTGATTTTTCTTTAAAAAGCGTATTTTCAGCCTCCAGATAATACATATCAAACATAGGAAATCCTCAAATTCTTATTTCTAATAGAAGCATGCTATTTTGGCAATTTTTATTTGGCTTTTTGCCTTGTCTTTCAAAGACAGACAACCATCTGTCTAACTCAGTTAAAAAAGTATCTTGGCAAATAAAGAATACCCCTGACATGGAATATGAGATTTGAGGGGGGAAATTCATTTTAATTAAATTACCGTCTCTAAAGATTGACAGAAGTAGCTGCTACTTATTGGTGCCATTTTGAATGTTGCCAAGTACTGGGGCAACCTTCAGGGTATTCTCTCTACTAATGAAATAAAGTTAGTATCATTATAAAATAGAGTCGAGAAGGAATAGACTGAGTTGTCACTCTATTACTGGGACTAGTTATAAGCTAATACCTTTCAATCCTTATTTTAAGAAAATCATTAGGTCATGTAAATAGAAGTATAATTCATTGTATCCTCCTATCTTTCTCATTTAGTGTTCTGTAGTGGACTAGTGAAGTGACATCTCTACAACTCAGATTCTTCAATGACTACAAACAGATAATAGTAATGATACTAGGCCACTCTGTGTAATATCTCGCAATCCTATAAAGAAAGGTGACTTTATAGAATTGCTTATTATGTGGGCTGTGAGTTGAGAATATATGGTTACAATCCATTTAATGAAGTTCTCCTAAAAACCAAAAGCCTGTAAAACCTGAAACATAAAAATTCCTTTCTGCTAAATCAAATGCTTTTTCACCATTCCAGCGTTATAAGTACCACTTTCCTCTTAAATCTCTGAGAAAAGCAAACCCATTTATGCTCTTCGTAATACTTATGAGGAAGCTGTGGTTTTTAATAAAACACAAGTCATCTGTGCATATAATAAGCAGATGTAACCTCCTTTGCCCTCCTAGAATAGAGTTGTTTGCGTTTATGAATGGACCCAATCAGGTAGATACCCTTATAATGGGCTCTTTACCAATCCTAATCAGAAAAAGTCTTCTTTCCCTCATTAGGTTGAGGTCTGAGTTTTAAGATCTGAATCATAATGGATTGCCAATTAAATTCTCTAGAACCTTTTCCATACAAATTTCAGATTCAGGGGCATACAGAACAAAATTTTAGCACTGGAAAGATTGAAATTTCTTTTGGAAATCACAGAATTCAGAGCTGGAAGTGACCTTTGGCAACACTAAGTTAATGGCAGAGCTAGGATGAGACCTTAGGTCTCTTGGTTCCCATTTTAGTGTTTTCTCTATTGCCAAATGCTACCTCTCCATATGCCCAATGATTTAGTTGCAGCATCAAAGTCTCAAAGAAATCTAATTTGATTCAATTGGCTGCAATAGATATTTTAAATCTCCAATTATACAAAAAGATCTAAATGACATCATTTCTAAAATAATCACTCACTCCAAATCCCTTATCAAACATAATTCAGTCTTTTGAGCTGACATTTTAAGAAACATTCCCTTTTTAACTATACCTTTGATCAGCCTTTCACTCTGACTAATCAGACTCTCTCTGGGATGCTTCCCAGAAAGTATGATGTTTTCCAAACCTGCTAATTGAACAGAAAGATTTTTCTCTATTTTGATATGTGCATTTGGTTGTGGTATGCTTACAATAAGCAGCTTTTAAGATTGATTAAAGCCCTTAGCTCCAATTCAATTATTAATTAATCTCAGCAGCCATTTATTGCTTTGTGTACCACAGGAAAATAATCATCCTTTAATTATTAATTCATCCGATAGCAGCGCACCAGTTGTATTACCTATACATATCAACATTTCTGTTCAGTATCTGTTCAGCTTGTTTTGCTTTCCTTGTCAAAAGGAGAAATTTTCAAGCCATCTGTTACACTCACAACCTCAGTTTTCTCCTACTGATCATTCTGAGCAAAATTATCAGGCACCAGTCTGTCTGTTTCTTACAGGTAAGACTTCCCTCTGAGGGCTCAGAGTGGCACTGAGTTTCTGGATTAGTTGAGTTGATTATTTTTCTTTTTACTTGTTCTCAAGAATACTAGGTCAGAAACAGCTTAATCAATATGTATTTTTAACTGTGTGAATTATTATGATGCCACATTGGAAAAATTCCCCATAATAACTATGGCAGTTCTTTCGGTGTAAATTTTGTCAATACGTGAAAACTATTTCCTATGTAATTTGAGGCATTTAACCTATGAAAACAAAAATTTAAGTATCATCTCCATTTTAAATGGAGAGTGATGGTACAGCAGAGTTCTCTGTTTCATCAACATTAGCCAAGTTACCAAGGCAGAATTTTCATGTTGATCAGTTGGTTTGCTCATTGACAAATCCACAATGAATCACTAAGAATTTCTTCTAATTCTTTTCTAGAAATAGTGCCTATGTTATTTTAGATATGACTTAGGTGCTATAACTCAGAGACCCTAAATAATAATTGCTTAAACTAGAGAGGTTTATATTTCCACATCAAAATCTGGGTAGGCAGCTTCAAAATCAGCAGGGATCCTGGTTCCTTCTAACACATTAATCTGACATCATCAATACATAGCTACCACCCCCTTGTCCAAGAGAGTTTTAAAACTCCTGCTATCACGTTTATGTTCCAGCCTGAAAGAAGGAAGTAAACACACAAAAGAAGGAATGCCCCTTTCTTTTAAAGGAATGGCCTAAAGGTTGGGTACATCATTTCTGTTCACATTCCAATTGCCAAAACTTGGTCACGTGACCAGCCTTACATACCTGCAAGGAAGCCTGTGAAAGGCAGTCTTTGACTAGGTGGTCATGTGCCCAACATAAATTCTATTCCTTTATATGAAAGGGAGAAGACTATCAGGGGACATTTAGCAGTCTCCACCACTGTACTAGTCAGGGAAATGAAAATTAATAGTAAGTCAATAATTCCTTTCATTTATGTAGCACTTTTTTTCTGAGCTCTCTCAATTATCTTACTTTATCCTCACCTTAGTCAATTCTTAACGATCTACACTAAAACCTGGGAGGAGAGGTGAATCACAAATAATCAAAAGTGGCAAGTGATACAAACATAATTAATATTTTATTTTGATTTGAGTGTTCTGGTTCCTTGATGCCTAAACAATCAAGGCCAGCAATATTGAATTACCATTAAGCCTCAAATACGCTAGAACATTTCCCACCTACAGATATGCTCATGCTGCTTTCTGCCTTCAATGACCTTTTCTTTCTTTCTTGCCTGCCAAACATTCATCCAACTTTCAAGATTCATCTTAAGGGTTATCTCCTCCAGAACCTCAGAAAAAACTCTCCCATGAACCCAGGTAGAATTGACTACACCATCTTTTGTGTTCCCACCCTACCTTGAATACACATGATGTACTGCATTTCTTGGTTTATGTGTCTGTCTCCCCCAGTAGAACGAAAATTTTGAGGTTAAAGACGAAGCCTAATTAGTTTATATCCTCAGCTCATGGCACAGAGCCTTGCATATTACAGGTATGCAATGATGTTTGAATTAAACACTTTTAATAAAATGATGAGTTACACTAGTAAAAATACTCAGAATTCTGAAAAGCATGGGATAGAAAGTATCACCCACCTATTTTCACTTACTCACCACATTTCACAGAGTAAAATGATTACCTAATGAAACACAGTCTATGGAAAAGGAATTTCAATAAAAACAAATAAACATCATTTTCATGTGAAAATTCATACAGATTACCTCAATAGAGCCAGTTTCAGATGTAAGTAAAAGATGCAGAAACACCAGTAATGTTCTAATGAAAATAAAGTTTAAGATATGGGTACTTCTATCACCATTAGAAATGAATATTTATACGGATATTCTGGCTAATTCAATAATATAGGAAATATAAATATGAGTTATAACTGTTAAAAAAGACACAAAATTATCACTATTTGTAGATTATCATATGCCTAAAAATGCTAGAGCATGAATTTGTAAGTCAATAGACATAACACGAGTTCAATAAAATGGTAAACAAAAGAAATTAAAAATATACAAAAATAAATGTATTTTCTTGATATTAGAAATAACTCATAAGAAAAAAAGTTACGAAAAGGTGACATTTCCAAAGCAATCAAAACTATGGTCATGCATCGCTTAACAAGGGGGATATATTCTGAGAAATGCATCGTTAGGTGATTTTGTCACTGTGTGAACATCATAGAGTGTACTTACACAAACCCAGATGGTATAGCCTACTCACACCTAGGCTATATGGTACCAATCTTACAGGACCACCATTGTATATGCGGTCCATCATTGATCAAACCGTCATATGCAGCGCATGATTGTATAAGCTATCTAGGAACAATTCTAACATGAAATATGGACTATTTTAAAGATTTTATTTTTCTCTTTTCTCCCCAAAGCCCCCTGGTACATAGTGGCATAGTTTTAGTTGTGGGTCCTTCTAGTTGTGTTATGTGGGATGTCGCCTCAGCATGGCCTGATGAGCAGTACCATGTCTGTGCCCAGGATCTGAACCTGCGAAACGCTGGGCCGCTGAAGCGGAGCGCGCGAACTTAACTACTGGGCCACGGGGCCGGCCCCGTGGACTATTTTACAAGAAAGATTTCTATAGATTTTTTTTTTAGGAAAACTTAACAAAATGATTCCAAAGATCACTTTGAAAAAAGTGAACAAATAAAACAGCTAAGTCTAAAAATTTAAAGCAGTGGGAGGGAATATAAGAAATCTAACCAAATATTAAAACAAATAAAAAAAGTTACAACAGTTAGAACAACATGACTCACTCAAGCATGAACAGATGCTTGATGAAACAGTTCTTAATGCATGGTAAATAAAGAATCACAAATTAATGTGGAAATAACAAATTTGCGATAAATAGTATGAAGATAATGGGCTATATGGGGAAAAAAAAGTCAAATTAGAGCTTTCCTGTGTACCACATCACAGATTTGAATTCAGAAGAAGTGAAGGGGTTAAATTTAAACTTATTTATGGCAAAAAGTTCCATTAACAAAGTCAACAGACAATTTAAACACTAGAACAAATATAATTGAAAATTTATGAAAAGAGTTAATATCCTCGGTGCTATGGACTGAATTACGTCCCCCTGAAATTCCTACGTTGAAGCTTTAACCCCTCAATGTGGCTGTATTTGGAGACAGAGCCTCCAAGGAGGTAGTTAAGTAAAATGAGGGCATAGGGGTGGGCTCTGATCCAATCTGACTGATGTCCTTAAGAGAAGAGGAAATCAGGACGGATGCACACAAAGGAAAGACCATGTGAATATACAGAAAGAAGATGGCCATCTACAAGCCAAGGACAGACCTCAGAAGAAATTAATCCTGCCAACACCTTGATCTTCAACTTCTAGCCTCCAGAACAACTGCTCTGTTGTTTAAGCAACAAGTCTATGGTACTTTGTTGTGGCAGCCCAAGCAATTCAGCAAGAAAATAAAAGGAAAGAAAGACAGAGAGACAATCAAGTAAAGATCTTCAATTTTATCAGTAATACAGAAAATGAAAATTAGATTGAAATACCATTTTTCACTCGTCAGAATGACAACTACTTAAAAGAATAACAATATTTGGGGTTGGTAATGGTGTTGACAAACAGTACACTGTTAAAGGATAAAATGATTACAGTCATGTTTTCCTTAAGAATGGGGTATGTTCTGAGAAATGCATCATTAGGCAACTTCATTGGTGTGTGAACATGATAGCGTACTTACACAAACCTAGACGATGTAGCCTACTACACACCTAGGCTGTAGGGTACAGCCTATTACCCCTAGGCTACAAACCTGTACAGCATGTTACTGTACTGAATACTATAGGCAAGTGTAACACAATGGTAAGCATTTGTGTATCTAAACATAAAAAAGGTACAGTAAAAATACAGTATAGGGGCTGGCCCCATGGCATAGTGGTTAAGTTTGGCACACTCTGCTTTGGCAGCCCAGGTTCACGGGTTCAGATCCTGGGTACAGACCTACACCACTTGTCAGCCATGCTGTGGTGGTGACCCACATACAAAATAAAGGAACACTGGCACAGATATTAGCTCAGGGCAAATCTTCCTCAGCAAAAAAACCCCAAAAAACAACAAAAAAAACCAAATATGGAATAAAAGATTAAAAATGGTATACCTTATATAGGGCACTTACTATGAATAGAGCTTCCAGGACGGGAGGTTGCTCTGGGTGAGTCAGTGAGTGAGTGGCAAGTGAACATGAAGGCCTAGCACATTACTCTAGACTATTGTAGACTTTATAAACCCAGTACACTTAGGCTATACTAGATTTATAAAAGAATATTTTTCTTCATTCAATAATAAATTAGTCTTAGCTTAGTGTAACTTTTTACTTTATAAACTTTTTAAAAAATTTTTGACTCTTCTGTAATAACACTTAGCTGAAAACACAAATACATTGAGCAGCTATACAAAATTATTTTTTTCTTTATATCCTTATTCTATAAGCTTTTTTCTATTTTTAAAATTTTTTATTTTATTTTTTTACTTTTTAAACTTTTTTGTTAAAAACTAAGGCACAAACACACACATTAGCCTAGGCCTACGCAGGGTCAGGATCATCAATATCTCTGTCTTCCACCTCCATGTCTTGTCCCACTGGAAGGTCTTAGGGGCAACAACCTGCATGGAGCTGTCATCTCCTATGATAACAATGCCTTCTTCTCCAATACCTCCTGAAGGAGCTGCCTGAGGCTCTTCTTGAGGAGGTGTCACTCATTTCAGACACGTGTTCATGGCGGTTTGCTGGGTTTGTTTCTTTTTGTCATCATAGATTTGGCGGTAAGCAGATAATGCAACATGAATATTCCTCTCTATTAATGAAAACCTTTCGGAGTTGGGGTCTAGGTTTTCAAACTTTTTAAGGAAATTGTTGAAGTTTGCAAAAGCTTCTGCTAAAGCCTTCACTGTGAATTTTCTTGGGGGTTCTTCTTTTTCTCCTCCTGCAGTTTCCTTTTCTCTTGCTGCTTCTTCAGCTATGTGCTCCTGTTCCAGTTCCAACAAGTCCTCATTAGTCAATTCCTCAGGAGCCACCTCTAGGAGCTCCTCAATGTCATCCTCATCCCCACCCAGGCTAAAGCTGTTTGCCATCTCAGCCACGTCCTGGTTGATTTTTGCAACCTCTTCATCCTGGGCAAACCTTTTGAAGCCAGGGACAAACCTCTCGAGAGTCTTCTTCCAGATGTCATGCAGACACTCCTTGGTGACAAGGAGGCTCTTGGTGCAGTCATAGGCGTTCTAATCCTTTCAGAATTGCATCAGTGTCTTCTCAGTGTCTTCCTCAGTTGCAGCAGTAGCCTGGGCAAAGGTCCTCCTCAGGCAGTAGGCCTTAAAAGCTGCTATACCTCCCGGATCCATTGGTTGGATCAAACAGGTGGTGTTTGGAGGGAGAAACACTGCTTTGATACTGGGATGAAGATCACCAATAAAAGGAGGATGTCTGAGAGCATTATCAACAATAAGCAAAATCTTGAAAGGCATGTTATTCTCCAAACAGTACTTCTCCATTTTGCTGGCATAGCAATTCAGGAGGGCATCTTGGACAAGGAACTGGGTCATCCCTGACTCCTTATTGCTCCTGTATGACACTGGCAGAATGTGCCTACTGATATGCTCGAAGGTCTGGGGTTCTCACTGTGCCAGATCACAAAGGGTTTGAATTAGTAGCCTACAACATTGCCCCCAAGCAAGACTGTTATCCTGTCCTTAAAAGCCTTGAAACCTGGCATTGACTCGGCCTCCTTATAGATTAAAGTCCTTTCAGGCATCCATTCCCAGACTAGGGAGGTTTCATCCCTATTGAATCTTTGCTGTGACAAGCTTTTTTCTCCACAATCAGCTCATCTAGAGTTTCCAAAAATTCTTCACCTGCCTCCACATCAGGACTCATGGACTCAGCACTCACTCTCATATTATGTAACGAGTAACAATGTTTGAATCATTTAAACCACCCAGAGCTAGAAGTAAATTCAAATCACAGTTGAGTCCAGCCTTTTCTTTCAATATCGCAAACAAACTTTTTGCTTCGACTGTCATTGTCATGGTGCTGAAAGGGATGGGCTTCCGTGTCTGGTCTTCAATCCGGGTCATTAGAAGTTTCTCTGTGTCTCATATAGGCCCTTCTCAAATTTGGGCTAGTCTCATTGCCTTCAATGAAGCAGATCCTTTAACAGCTTCCATCACTTCGTTCTTGTTCTTCAAGATCATAGCTATGGTGGAATGGGACATGCCTGACTGGCGATGGTTTAAAACCCATCACGGATTTTCCTTAATCACTTTTAATTTTGTTTTCAGGTCAATCACTTGATGTGGCCTCTTACTGACAACATTATCAGTGGATTTTGTATGCTTTGGGGCCATGATGAACAAAACAACATGAGATTAAATCAAGCACAAGAGAAAATGATGCAATCAAGAGACATGGTAAACACGAGACGTATGAGGCTGCTACCGGCATTAATACAGCATACTGTTTTACAGTAAACATTTTTTTGTATAAGTACAAAGAGTACACTCTAAAATAATGATAAAAAGTATAGTATAGTAAATATATAAACCAGTAACATAGTTGTTTATTATCATCAAGTATCATGTACTGTACATAATTGTACGTGCTATACTTTTATACAACTGGCAGTGCAGGTTTGTTTACACCAGCATCACCACAAACACATGAGTTTACGTGTTGTGCTATGACATTAGGATAGCTACGATGTCACTAGGCGAGAGGAATTTTTTATCTCCGTTATAATCTTATGGGACCACCGTCATATATGCAGTCTGTTGTTGACTGAAATGTCATTATGCAGTGCATGACTGTACAAAATTCTGGAAGGCAAATTTACATCATGTATCTGAAGTGTGAAGTAAGAACTTCCACTTCTAGGAATCTCATGCAAAGAATCAGACAAATGTACGATAAGGTATATTATAAGATAGTTACGGCCAGTTTGTTCCAAAGAGCAACAAATAATAGAAGCAATCTAAACGTTCAATAATAGGGAATTATTTGAATAAATTATGAACCCTAGACTTGCATATCCAACCGCCTACTCTAAATTTCCAGTTGAATCTAAATGGCATTCCCAAACTGAGATATCCAAAACCAAACTTTTGATTTCTACTCTCAAAAGAAAAACATGCTACTCCCATAATTTATTCCTCTCATCCATTCTTCCAGATGCTCAGGCCTAAAGTCTCCTTACTTCTCTGTCTATACTGTGCATCAAATCCATCAACAAATCCTTTTCAGACTACCTGCAAAATACACCCAGAATCCAACCACTTCTCATCACTTCTACCACCACAACTTTAATCCAAACTGCAAACATGCTGCCTGGACCATTACAAAAGCTTCCTAACTTGTCCCCTGCTTCTGCCCTTACCACTGTTACCTCTCCGACTTCATCTACTGCTCTCCCCTCACAGCACAGGCTTCCTTGCTATTACTAGAACACACCAAGGATATTCCTGCTGCAGGGCCCTTGCACTTGCCATTTACTTTGCCTAGAATGTTCTTCCCTCAGACATCTGCATAATTTCCTTGAGGTTTCTACTCCAATTTTATCCCTAAGTCCACAGAGTAGAAGTTGTCGGTGCCTTGCTTGGATCCCCTTTACTGAGTGATGTAACTATTCTCCTGCTGCCATGGGTGTTGGATGTTGACAGTTCACAGTTCCATCCTCTTGAGAATTGGCCTAAGCAGCAAGGAGCTGCCTTTCTTGGAAATGCCCGGGAGTTTATAGTACAAAATGCCAGACCCTTGCCTCTGTGTGGGATAGCTCTGTGGTGTCATTCATGTTCCAGAGCCTCCCACGTGGAACAGGCTAAATTCAGTTAAAATCACACCTTCGCCTTGGATCTTCTTCTGCCCAAACCCACTCTCCTCGCTTCCTTAAAGAATTCTCCTGTAGATACTCCCTCAATAAGTCAATTTCTCAAAACTCCCATGTCAGATTTGCTTCTACAAAATAAGAACTAATCGAGTCAGTATCATGAGGGGTTCTAAGAAGGAGTCTCATTGGCTGAATGGCAAGCAGCACACCCTTGGTAGTGGGAGGTGGAAGGCAGAGATGCACTAGCTTTCGCAAAGTCTCTGGTGTTTGCAGAACATGGGATCTTAGTAAATACCCAGACTGTGATTGTGGATGGCTGTTGCTAAGTACCACTGATGCGTTGAAAAGAGAAAATGACAGGCTCATATCACTTAATTACCAATGTAAAGCAATGTCAGAGGACCTCCTTGAAAGCATTATAAAAAGACCTTGATCTCTTATAGCGGGAGCGCAGACTGACACAAGACTTGGTTATAAGAGACTCAACATCAGAGGAAGCTGAATTCTCAGCCCAGGCAGGTCTCCTACGCTGAAGTCAAGGCCCTGATGGAGAAAGAGCAGGGCCTCGAAACACTTTAAGAATATCTGGGTAGATTCACTCGAGCCACTCGAGCCCCCAGATTCCCCTTAACCCCCTGAGCCTGAAAAAGGCCCCCACTCTCCTTTGTTAGAAGAGAGAAGGCCCTTTTTTGAAGACAATGCAGAAGCCTCAAATGGCATCTGTCTTACAAGACAATGTTGGCCGTCCTCAGGATCTGCCCCCACCATCCCACCTGGACTGGAAACCAACAACTAGATTCAGAGATCAGCCTGATCCTACTGGGGAGGTACTAGGTCTGCCAAAGGAGTAGATCAGTTACACCCCAACGAATTGAAAGGACCTGGCTAACATATACTGGCAAAAACTCAGAAAGTAGTCCTGGGAATAGATCCTGAGGGTGTTGTATCAAAAGAGGCAGAAAATAAAGATGAATAACTGAAATTTTGTTGCTATTGTGACACTTTTCTATGGCAAGGGCCCTGCTTTGTGGTTTTAATGCACTGCTGGGGTGGCTCTTAGAAGCTTGGTAAAAGTGATGGCTCACATTAAAGGAAGTAGAGGTGCCAAAATTGCAACGTGCAGAAAACACTCCATAGGTTAAGGGAGGCAACATGCTAGAAGGGATCTACTGTAAAAGAAGAGACAATGGAGCAGCTGACCATGTTCCCTGGGAGGGATGGAAAGCTCTACGGTGCCATTCATGCTCACGAGCTTCTGCTGGGATCAGACTAAGACCAGATATCAGGTGAAACTACATCTTTGCCCAGCTTCTTCCCCTGCCCTATCCTGCTTCTCACTCCCTTACAGGTTCCCCTGAAGGCACTCCCTCAATAAACTACTTGTCCAAGAATCCTGCTCTCAGAGTCTGTTTCTAAGGAATCCAAACTGAGATAGCTCCCTAATCAGAATTATATTGTTCATCACTTCTGACAACTCGCTATGCTTTTCACTTTTAACATTTATTGCTATCTGATAAGTTACACATTCATTTGTTCTTTGTTTCTCCATCCCCATAAAATAACATTCATGAGAGTAGATGTTTTCCTGTTTTATTTACAGCTATATCTCCAACACCTGTTATGGTATCTTCAGTAAATAGTTTCAAATAAATGAGTGACTATGAGAATAATAAAAGTGAACATATAGAATAGCCCATTTTCCTAATTTATGTTTTTAAACACATGCATATGTAAAAAGTCTCAAAGGAAACATGTAATAATGATTTTCAATACATCATAAAGTCAAGTCCAACATGTTTAATGTGACTTACAGGAACCTTCTTAACCCAAGCCCTATTTACGTTTTTATTTTTATCTCTCATTGGTCACATCTCCAGCCACTAAACATTGGCCATCCTAATTTTTTTTCAAGTTCCCTGACATTTCTAAGCTTTCCTTTGCTGCGGGTATCCTCTTGCGCCATTCTCTCTGCCTGGGAACACTCTTCTCTCTAATGTCCACATTGCTAAGGAATTCTCACTCATCATTTCTCAGATTAACTATAACCTCCTCATGGAAACCTAAGTGATATGCTCTTGCTATGGACACACCTTACAAATGGTATTGACCCCTATGCTTCCCTCTAGACTACATGCACAGCAAGAGCAAGGACTTGCTTGCCATTGTCTCTCCAGCACCTACTGCTCACCACATAGTAGACGTTTAGTATTTATTGAATAAATGCAATGGTAGGGATGAGGTTCATTTTTACTTTCTTCTACATATTTTCATGAATCTTCTGAATTTGTCACAGTGAACTAGCTTTACTTTTTAAATTTTAAAAAGTTCTTTGTATTCTGAAAACAAATTAAACGTATATCCTAAAAGTCTATATTAACTAGAAGAAACTATAGGTTGATATTAATTTATCAGAATGGATAATTTTTGAAACATAGAAGCAAGAGAAGAAACCATAAAGGAAATGATCTATAGGTTGACCATCTAATTTTTAAAACATCCATACATTAACAAATATAACCAAAATGGAGAAAATATTTGAAATGCATTTTAATCTGTCAAATCCACAAGCTTTTTTTAAAAGGCGCTCGATCCTAGCGAGGGCAGACTAAGATAGGACTCACACATGCTTTCTCGCCGCCTTGAAAGGACGCATAGCTGCAGTAAATAATTCCAAATTTTGGAATTTAATCAGGGATGATGTCAAGGATTTACCCACAAGCTCTAATGAGAGATTTTCTATGATCGTTAAACACGGGAAGCAACACAAATATGTCAGATTTGGCATATTAGTTTGAAAATTACTGAATCATAATGTGGTACATTCTTCAGCTATTAGTCAATTTTAAAGAGAATATGATAACAAAAATATAGCATAATGTTTAGTGAAAACAGATAAAAACAATATACAGGATGATGCAGATCATTTTGAGATAAGAGAAAAAGAGAGAGAGAGATGTCTTAAACTGATATACTACAATGTGAAAGTAGTTCTCTCTAAGTATTATGATTAAAGGCAAATTCTACTTTTCTGGGTCTTCTGTTTTTTATGGTGAGTATGACATATCTATAATTACAGAAAAAATGTTAAAAATATTTAAAGGAGAACTTTTGATACCATGAGGAAATGCTAATAACATAACAATGAAAAACTGTGTGTGAGTGTGTGAATGTGAGTGAGAGAACCTAGGAAAGTCAGGGAGGAGAGTGACATAAAGAAATGACTGAAAATTAATGCACCAAAATGTTAGCAGCACCTACTTCTTGTTGATGAGATTCTTTGCGAATTTTGAAAGTTCTTTGGGGACTGGCCCAGTGGCATAGTGGTTGGGTTCGCACTCCATGTTGGTGGCCCAGGGTTTGCAGGTTCAGATCCCAGGCATGGACCTACACACCGCTCACCAAATTGTGCTGTGGCAGCATCCCACATACAAAATAGAGGAAGACTGGCACAGATGTTAGCTCAGTGACTGTCTTCCTCCAGCAAAAAGAGGAAGATTGGCAACAGATGTTAGCTCAGGGCCAATCTTTCTCACCAAAAAAATAAATAAAGTAAAATAAAGTTCTTTGATTATTAATTCAATAAATATGCATTAGTATTTTTATAGGCACTGTGATACTGTGAGAAACACTGCGAATGCAAAAACGACCAATGTGGTAAAAGCCCTCTGCTTTCAAGGAACTTAGTTTCCTGCTAAGAAAGGACTCAGATGAAGTGAGCCTACAAAGGAGCAGGGTCTTGATTTGGTGGAATATGAATTGGGGGGGGTGGTTCTTATATCCTCTTGGTCTTTCAAGTTTTGATTTTCCTGGCCCTTATCTTATGTCCAAATATGAACACTATATATGCATATATATGCATGTAATATATTATATAACATAATATGTAACAATATATTCCACATCATAACATATTATAATATCTACATATATAACATATAATATGTAAACATTATGTGTGTGTGTGTATAAATATATCTTTAGTTTTTCCAGTGTCCAACTTTAAAAGGCAAATAATCCTGGGAAGACCATCATATGACCCTTTGGCACAAAATAGTAAAGGGAAAATAAAATAAGATCAGATTTCTGAGCCAGAAGAAGAAAGGGACGCAGATACCTTGAAATAAAGGGAAGAGAGGTAGGTTTTGGTACTGAAGAATAAAGGTTTTCTACCTCAACATTGCTCAATCTCTGATCACTACCTGCGGATGATAATGTATTAAACTGGAGTCTTACTATTGGCAAGAGAAGAATACATTCTGAAAATAGAGCTAAAAATGTAGGAAACTCACAATTATCAAGAACAGGGGAAAATATATAACTTTTAATTGAGGCTTAATGGAACCAATAATCAAAGCTAAAAATACTTTGGTAAAAAAAGAAAGTTCAGGGCCAGCCCTGGTGGCCTAGTGGTTAAGTTCAGTGCACTCTGCTTCAGCGGCCTGGGGTTCAGTTCCCGGGCGCAGACCTACACCACTTGTCTTGTCAGTGGCCATGCTGTGGCAGTGACTCACATACAAAAAGAGGAAGGCTGGCAACAGATGTTAGCTCAGGGTGAATCTTCTTCAGCAAAAAAAAGAAAGTTCATAATTGGGTCATTGCTGCAATGACCACTTTTAAGTCCACTATGCTTCCAAAAAGACTGTAGCTTAATGGGATGCCTTCCAAGGAACATTTCAATGCCTTCACTTAAAAATAAACATAGGTTCAAGATTAAACAACCCCATTTAAAAATTACTTGTTGCTTGGGTCTCTCTGAGAGCAATTTTAGTTTTCCAAAGCAGTTCTTTGATACAAACCTATGTATCACTGCCATGATATTGTTGAGACTAGATAAACAACCTATGAGTTTTCAAAGATTAGTTTAAAAGATTTGAGAATACTTCTCAAAATATTGCTAGAAACCACTTTGAGCAGGAAGAATTAACAGCGGTGAAAAGACCAGTGATTCATAAGTTTCCATGTACAACAAACATATGCTTTAAAAACATTTAAAATTGGAGAGGGAGATGTAAAGAGAAAGAGAGACAGAGGGAGAGAAGCCAAATGGCTTTCCAAAAAAAAAGGATTTAGTTAAAAACAGACTGATACTTTTTTAATATGTAGCACCATGAACCATCTCTGCTCGTTTTCAGTAGCTTTGTTTCCTTTATAATATCAATAGACATTGAAGGCAATATTCCAGAAGGTAGTCCTGAATCAGAGAAAAAGATGTCATGACATGATGATTTTTCCTGGCACCTACTTACGTTATTTGTACACGTGCAATAAAGGAGATGTAAATCCTTAACTCTAAGAACTGGAACTATTGCTATTATTAAAATTCTTCCACATTTAATTATGAAAAGGTTTAAACTGATAAGGGATCAGCTTTCTTAACCATCAAAGAAACTCAGGAATTTCCTTCCTACTAAATTATGCTTGACGCGATTCTAATGAAACTTCATCCAGTCACTGAATAAAATTGCTTCACCATTATTTTCAAGACTTATTCTACCATCAGCATACACCATGCGACGGACGGTATTTATCACACTTCCAAGAGCACATATATGTTATACGTGATCACATAATCCGCATTTATACAATCTCTCAAGACAGTCTAAATTTTATTTACTTTTACTCAGCTTGGAACAAGTCCATTTCAATTGGTTTTATAGGCACAACATACCAGAATAGTAAATCACATGGCAATAAAATATTTTCTTGCTGCCAAAACCATCAGAAAACCAAGTTCCTCTGAAAGGCAAATAATTTATTCATTATTAGTATTTTCAATGTCAGAATTAGTTGCCATTTAAAGATCTTTTGGGGAAAAATGAAGATAAGTATTTACATCTTGCATAGTGTTTTACAACTTACAAAACCTTATGTATTTATTATCTCATCTGGGCTCATTAACAATTATGTGAAGCAGAGTGGACAGAGATTGTTACCCCTCTTATATAAAAAAAGAAACTGGCGTTCCGGGAAGACACATAAACTTTTCCTAGGTCACTTGCCTAACAAGTGACAGAGCTGGGAACAGGACTCAGATTTTCTAACTGAAGGTCAATGCCTTTTTGATCACACTTTGTAATCAGGGAGCGAAAAAAACATCCCCCAATAGTTGAATTCCATCAGTGAATTTTACTCTAAAAGTTCAGGTGCGATGAGCGCTCCCTTGTATGTGCCATAATATACAAGAAATTGATTTCAGAAGCTGTGTGTGGCAAATTTTCAAATAATCCTGCATGACAGAAAAATTCGGGGTATTGTTAAATTTACTGCCCTCCACCCCAAACAAAACCATTTCCCTAGTTGGAAGCACAACATTGATGCCATTATCCAATCACCATGTACTATATCAAGACTGTTTTTCAAAAAGGCTCAAGGAAAAAAACAACGAAATGGTACCCTGAAATCGGAAGCTCTAACTACAAGTGCCTTCTTTGTAGGGTTGCTGGATTTAGCAAATAAAACTACAGGATGTCCAGTTAAATTCCAATTTCAAATAAACAAAGGATAATTTTGTATGTACATATTCCCTAAATATTGCATGCACCACACTTATACTAAAAACATTACTTATTTATCTGAAATTCAAATTCAACTGGGTGTATTTTATCTGGCAACCCTGCCGAATTCTTTCATTGCTATTTCACACAGACTGGATTTAGCAAATTCATCCTTTTTCCTTGGATGGTTGTCTCCAGAAGCCTGGCCTCCAGCTGGGCCTTCTTTCCAGACCAGGTGTGTTATGGTTAGAATTTAGCAATATCATTCTGGGTCCTAGAAATCTAGTAGTCTCTAGATATCAGGTAGGCTAGAGGAAGGGTATAATGGAGTAGGTATTGGTTTAAATAAGACCGATTTGGATCTCATTTCCTATTGAGTTCGTCCAAATGATAGTTGTGACCTTGTATAAAAAATTTAATTTCTCTGAGCCTCAGTTGCTTCTTCTAAAAGTACAAATAAAATTACCTACCTTAGAGCTAATAGTGTAGTATGATGATTATGTGAGGCTGTGACTACGAACTGCTTAATATCATGCTTCTCATCAGTGGACATTCAAAATGTTAGCTAAAGAAAAACCCAAACTGTTTCCTGTGGACAGACACCTGGTAGAGCCATATCTGTCTTGCTAGACAGATATTAATATGTAAATTAAGATTTATCATGTCTATTTTATCAGTGAGTAGAGTCTGAATGGAAATGAATGAGTCACTATTATAAATACCAGATAGCTTAGAAATTAACCATTAGCATCACAGAGATCAATATTACCAATCTGCCATATTACTTTGTCAAGCAGTTAGATTAGTTAAGTCTAAGGATATTAAGATGAAAGAATTTATATGTCAAATATACAGATCTTTGAAAAGGAATGATAGTATGAATGCTTTATTTCTATTTTGGACAGGTCTAGCTCATCCGCCTACATTTGGGCAATTCATTCCTTGATTGCCAAATTTGCAGCCGTCTGAACTCAGTCCATTTACGGAGTAAAGGGAGTAATGAGTAGTCAGGCGGCTCGAAAGGCTGAGATTTCAATAATTTTCAGGGTGAAAATGGGTGAGGGAGGAAAGCAGCCTTGAAGTCTAGAAGACTATCAACAAAACATAGGTCAGGGAAAAAACAGGGATCATGTTTTGAGATATTACGAATGTCAGTTTGAACAGATTCACAGCCGAAACAGAGTTCCCAATGGAGCAGTGAGGTGGAACTCAGGGGGAGGTTCTGCAAGTTCACTAGGCAAAAAGTCTTCTTAATTGAGAGAATGAATGCCACGGCCTCAAGTCAAAACATTGATCAGTTATCTTTTGCAAGCCTCTAAGATACTCTGTTCTTCTTGTTCCAAGCAGGACAGGGGCTGACGATGATCAAGGAGTCAATAGGTGGCCTGATTTTGCAGTCTAGGAGTCTATTCAGGTTTTAACCATAGAAAAATGTCATGAGGCAGAGAAATGTAATATGAGGAACAACCCTTCTAAAAATTTCCATTGAGTATCATTCCAGTCATACCAAGGTTCTTCTCATCTAAGATGACTATGTGAGTTGAAAAGTCCTACACAAGAGTATAATTCTTTTGAATCTCTGCTTTTTCAGGCCAGTTTATCCTCAAGACAGGCCAGCACAAAAGAAATCTCAAAAGCTTAGTTACAGTCCTGCAATTATATCTCCTATTGTTTTGTCTCAAAGGATGGTTAAAACTACACGGCTATTCTCTTGAGTAAAAGGATCCTTCTAGGTTACTTTTTTTCTCTTCCTTCCTTCTCCATCTGTCCTGTGGGCTGCTTAGAAAAATAATCGGAATCAGCTAGATGTGTCTATCAAATGCCATGGTTTTTAGTTCTTGGATCTCCTCACAGAAGTTCTGAACACGTCTTGAAAAAGAGAACTGATTGTTCCAGCAATTATGGCCTGTAGTTCTCCGGACTCACCCAGATAAGGCGATCAGTTATTCCTCGGCACCTAAGTAAACTTTACAGAGAAGGGCTTCACCCGGCGAAGCCTCTTTGGAAGTTCAGGAAAGATCTTTGAAGAGCTAACCAGAGGGAAAAAATATACGGCACATGGTTTCCACTGACTGGCTCACGGATTGTCCTTACTTTACCCTCTACACTACATTTTTAGTCCCCAATTCACAGTGATAAATAAAAGAGTAACGGAGGAATGAATTAAAATAAGATAAAGCACTACTCAGTAAATGAAGACATAAAACACTTTAAGAGTAATAATAGCAGCAAACACCCTACAATCAGAGAGAGCTACTACAGAGGTCCGAAAAACTCCTGTACCTGAATAAGAAGGAAATGTTTAAAAACAAGAGGAAAAAGAAAATCTAGAAACAATAGAGCTTCAGCTGTAGGCAGAACTGAGGTTTGAGCAGCCAGTCTGAGGTTTATTTACACAAGAATTGCTACTCAGGGCAGGACTGTGGTCAAGATGCCCTGAAAGTTAAAATCCATAGTCAAGTGCTCACAAGTAAATTTATCAACAAGGCCAAAAATCCTCCAGCTCACATCTCCAGGAGAGCCTTGTCACTGGAGGGCAAAGCTAACCAATCAGTTGGCTGGAAGCCACTGTACCTTGAGAAAAGCAGAGTCGCCTTCTACTAGGCAGATCCTCTACAGATTCCCTTAGTTTCCTCATCAGTAACCCCAAAAGCTCCCCCATAAATCATATTTCTACATGTAAGAATCTGCCTTGCATGAGGCAAACATCATGTCTAATTTCTGGAGACGTGTTCTCAATTTTTTTGTGTGTGTATGAGGAAGATTAGCCCTGAGCTAACATCTGCCGCCAATCCTCTTCTTTTTTCTGAGGAAGACTGGCCCTGAGCTAACATCCGTGCCCATCTTCCTCTACTTTATATGTGGGACGCCTGCCACAGCATGGCTTGACAAGCAGTGCGTAGGTCTGAACCGGGGATCCGAACCAGCGAACCCTGGGCCAACAAAGCAGAACATGCGAACTTAACCACTACACCACCAGGCCGGCCCCCTCAGTTTTTAATGAGTGTTTTCAGTGTCCTTTAATTGCAGATGATGGAATGCCCTATTTCAGCAACTCAACTACAAATAAATAGTTTCAGAAGAAAAACAAAAAAAGGTTATGTAGGTGATGGTTTTGCTCCCATAATACTCATTCCACGGGGCCTGGCTTTGGGGCAGCTACACTCCCTCCTCATCGCCATTTCTAGACTCTGAGATCACACTCTCTTTCTGCCCATAAAAACACCCACTTACTCTCTCGTTTTAGTGGTCTGCAGATCCCCAGTTCACTCCCCTCCTTCTTTAGTTCCTGTCTCACCGTCACCCTCAAGCACTGTCAAAATTCTTGGAGAATTAAATATTCACCTAGAAGATCAATCCATTAAACTGGCCTCTCAGTAACTGGACACCATTTCCTCCTGCGATCTGGTCCTCCATCCTACCCTGATCACTTAATCCCATGGTCGTACCTCTGACCTTAGTGTTATAGTAACTAAAATCACTCCATAATTTTAAATTCAAACATTCTAACTTTTAACCACAACTTCTCATCTTTCCATCTAACTTCCTCTGCTACCTTGATTCCAACAATCCTTCCACTGCACTAACACCCACAATCCCTAATCCTAACTGGCCTTCACTCCTTGATATGCTGCCTTCCCTCGTGATGCAGCTTAAAATCCAGTCAACGAGTATAATGAATCTTGTGCATATACCCTCCCATGCCTCCCCTTACCACCCATGCCTCTCTTTCTCACTTCTTTTTATTTACCTAGTGAGACTAAAACCTTGGTTAAATCAAATTCTCCAGCTACTTATACTTGCACTCCTGCAGCTGAGTATGGCTATAGAAAACACGCAACCGTACCAAACGGGCTCACATTTAATTCATGACTGTTCACTTCAAATAGGCCCTTAATGCTGACTGGCTATCATGCCATATTTCCTTAGTGTGTTCATTCTCTCACACTTTCAGCTGACTATTCTATACTTTCTCCCGTTTCCTTCAACTTTTAGTATCTCTTCTCCCATCCTCATGCTCAGACGATGGCCTTGCTTCCTATTCCATTGAGAAAACTGAATAGCCAGATGAGAACTTCCATATGTTCCTATGTACCTACCTACATGTATCTCTACCCACATATTCTACTGGCCTTCTCTTTCCATGAATGGACTGCCCATGGTCCTAGCCAAGGCCTCTCTGTGAATAAGACCCTATCTGTTCTCCATCATTCAAGGACACTGCTCCAGATAGCCTCCCTTTTTTTTATTCTCAAATTTTTCTTCTTTACTGAATAATTCCCATCAGTACACAACCTGTTATTTCTCCCATTCGCTCTTGACCTGATTTCCCCTCCAGGTACTGTGTTATATCTCTCTTCTCCTTTATAGAAAAAACCATTGAAAGAGTTGCTATACTCCTCTCTGATTTCTCTTGTCCCATTCCCTCTTGAATCCACTCCAACTGGGTTTCCATACCTAGCTGTCCACAGAAACCCATCCTTTCACAGTCACTGATGACCTCATATACAATGGTCATTTCTCTGTCCTCCTCTTATTTAACTTAGCAGCAGCATTTGTCAGAGTTTATCACTCTCTCCTCCTTAAGACACTTTGTCACTTCACTTCCAAGTTACTATACTCATCTAGTTTTCCTCCTATTTTTCTGACTGTTCTTTCTTAATATCTTTTGCTAGTTTTCCTATCTGTAGACTAAAGACATAGTGTTGCTCACGAGCTCACTCTTCTTTCCCATCTATACTTACATCCTCGGTGATCACATACAGTCTCCAAGCTTTCATTATAATCTACACCCTGATGACTCTGAAATGTTATCCCTGACTCAGACCTCTTCTCTTAACTTCAGATATCTATAGCCGATTGTTTATTGGACATCTCCACTTCAAAGCTTAACACGTTCGAACTCAGTTCCCAATATTCTTTCTCCAAAGTTTTTTCTTCCTGAAGTCTTACCCATCTGAATTAATTTCAGTTACCTTTGTCAAAAGTCTTGGCTTCGCCCACGATTCTCCACATTCTCTCACACCTCGTCTCTGTTCCATCAGCAAGTCCTGTTGTCACTAACTTCAAAATATATCCAGAATTTGGCATTTCCACTACTTTACTGACACTACCTTGGTCCATGCCACCATCACATCTTTTCTGAATTAATAAAACAACATTTTAATTGACCACCCTCCGTCCATTGTTAATCTCTTGTAGTCTTCTCTCCACACAGCACAAAGAGTGATCCTGTTAAAACCTGTCAGATAATGTCACTCCTCTTCTCAAAAGCCTCCAATGGCTCTCCATAGTGAGTCAAAGTTCTTGCTATGACAAACAAAACTACACAAGCTGTCCTTTCTGTCTTCTGACACCATCTCCTACTGTTCTTCCCTAGTTCTGAGCAAAGTGCACTTCCTTGCTGTTCCTTGAACGTATTTGGGACGCTCTTGAGTCAAGGGTCTTCCTACTTATAATCACATCTATCTGAGACGCTCCAGAAAGCAGCATGGTTCACTCCCTCACTTGACCTCAACACACAGATGGCTCTGAGTCAGTGAGGCTGTCCTTGGCTACCACATCCAAAGTAAAGTCATACTCTAGAACACATTGTTTTATTTGTTCATCCTGCTTAGTGTAGATCTTTCCAAGCAGAATGGAAGTTCCATATGTGTAGAGACTTTTGTCTGCTTTTTTTTTCCCTTAATAATGTTTCCCTGAGCCTGGAACAGTGCCTGGGACACGGCTCTAATTTGCTGAATAAAGGAATTAATGTATGTATTCTTTTATTACTCTCTATTTCATTTCCTCCATTCTATTTCTTTTCATCGAATGCCATTTATAGGGACCTTGGAACTTGCGGATCCATGGTCTATGTCTATTAGCTCTCCTTTTCTATTTCCTTTTGTTCCAATGGACTGCACTCCAGGAGAAGTGCTTGATTCAAGCTTCTGGTTCAGTGATGCACTGATTCACTCCTGCTCTACTTAGCAAGTTCTTTGATTTTTAAAAAATTTTGATAATAATATTTTTAAAAACTTAAAGCTTGTATTTGTAATGTGATTTGCTCTTACCCTATTCCAGAAATTACAGGCCATCATAGGAATTTTACTTTAGACGTTTTACCTTTGATTACAGAATATTTCACATCCAAAATATTTTAAACTAAATTCTCACATTAATTAATATTGAAGAATGAGTTATCTTTTAATAATAATGCACTCTCCTCCAAGTGAAGCTGAAGGCGCAGGGTCAAGACATTGAAATAACGCCTTTGCATGAAGAGATTTAAGAGCCATTTTAACTTTCCTTGAACACAAAGAGGAAATATTTCAGAAAGAAGGAGTTTTTAGTTATTATTTTCTCTAAAGAGGAATAGGGAATGAAAGAAATTTGTATCTTTAAAAACTTTGGACCTTGGTGCTAGCATGGGGCTTAGAGGAACCTGAGATCAAAAATGAAAAGGGTTGAGGTCAGTCAATGGTTTGTTCCTCTCAAACAAAGAATTCTAATCTTAAAATTACCAGGTTCCAGAAAGAAAAGTTCCATTATATAAGCTGGAAGGGAAATCAAAAGCATCACATCCATGACAGTATAGGTCAAGAAAAGATAAAGACTCACAACTTTAAACAAAATTTCAAAACCAGCAAGAACAAATTTGAGTTTAAAATCTAGAACTAATCTGACAAACGACATCAATGGGGAGGAAAAAACATTTCTTGCCACTAGGATATTTTATTAGATTCTCATAAAATGAGCTCACTTATCCTTTAAGTATACTCTAATACAATTTAATTCCCTAAACTTTTACTGTGGCATTTTATCTTTCTTATATAGCCTCAGAGGGGAGACGGGAGTTAATATTAACTTTAAATATTAAATATGTATATTTCAATTTAAAGAACTTTCTATTTTTTCTTACTGGGATAATCATCATTCATTTTGCCATTGATATATCATAAGAAATTATAATAAACACATGTGGAAGTCAAGCTGCACTTAACATTAACATATGCAAGTTGAAATTGACCATGAAAGTTTGTATAATTACTTCACTCTATCTTGTTCTAAATTATACACAATTGATATTCTCTATAACTGTATTCAAGAAACAAATGTAATTGAACAATCTTAATTTAATGATTGTCTGTGCTAAGTGGAGTTTTTCTTCCCTTGCTTTTATTTGTTTCTCTTTTTTCTTTACATAGAATGGACCCAAACTGTGACTTTCTATAATAATTCTAGATAACTGTCTCTGGTTTATAGAGAACATTGCAAATATGGATTGGAAAAAAATTCTAGGACGTAACTCATTCTTCCAAAAGAATTTCTATATAGAGAAGAAATTCCAATTGACCCATTTTAAATATTTTGTGAAACAGAGTGAGCTAGCCCACCACCACCTTGGTCATAAAAATCAGTGGTGTAAGAAATGACTCTAGAAGGTTGGTTTTCAACACTAACATCAACCTGTTTATTACAAAAGGGCAAAACGAACAGATGACAATCGGAGAACTAGTAGCAATGGACAAATAAAAAAGCATAAGCATTCTCATTTTGTCCCTCTTCCAAATAAAAACCATGTTTTTAAAAAAATATAACCGTGATGGTACACCCAATATACTTCCTCCAAAGAAGGCAATGACCATTATGAGCTTCACACTGTAGCTCCATATATGGTGGAGATTTTAATTTTGAGACCAAAGACACTGGATTACTAGTGTCAAATTCTTTACTTGCTGTGCCCACACTAATAGAAGTTGTGTGAATTGTTTTTGCTACAGGAATAATAACGACAAAACCAATAATAGCAACGTCAATAGCATTTAAAATTTACTAAGCTTCTGCCATGTGCAAAACATGCTGCTCAGTACTTCAAAAAAATAATTTTACTTCAGCTGTACAATAGCACTACAAGGTAGAAAATATCATCTGCATTTCACAAATGGAAAAAAAACCCTGAGGCTCATGTAGGTTAACTAACTTATTCAGATTTTACAAGATTTGAAAAAAGAGGCTGGGGGAGGGACCAGCCTGGTGGTGTAGTGATTAAGTTCCTATGCTCCACTTTGGTGGCCCAGGGTTCGCGGGTTTGGATCCTGGGCATGGTCCTAGCATCACTTGTCAAGCCATGCTGTGGGGGCATCCCACATAAAATAGAGGAAGACTGGCACAGATGTTAGCTCAGTGACAATCCTCCTCAAACAAAAAGAGGATTGGCAACAGGTGTTAGCTCAGGGCCAATCTCCTTCC
This sequence comes from Equus caballus, assembly GCF_041296265.1. Classification (NCBI taxonomy): domain Eukaryota; kingdom Metazoa; phylum Chordata; class Mammalia; order Perissodactyla; family Equidae; genus Equus; species Equus caballus. Next base: position 95,540,122 of record NC_091715.1, read on the forward strand.
TCCCCGCCCCCCCAAAAAAACTCTGAATGCCACACCTTAAGATTTTGGCAAACATATGAAGAATTTTCAGAATTTATCACTAGGTTTAAGGGAAAATCTCTGGGGAGTCCGCAAGAGCATAATGGTGTAACTCTGTGGCATATATAGCTAGGATAGAAGACAATGCCAATATTTTGGTTGAGAAATTAGATATGCACTATAAGCTGTAAAACTACTGAATCAACAAAATCTTAATAGCTTTATCCAGTATTCTTCTAGTTAAAGAAAAAAATGGCCACTCAATGGAGAAGACTCCAGTACAGTAGGAACAACAGTCTGTAGAGCATACCTTCACAAAGTCCCCTCCTACTACAACCAGCTCGTTCAGTCCCTCATTATCTCATGTCTGGACCACGATAATTATCTCCTTGCTGGTCTTCCCCAACTGTCCCTTCCTTTCTGATCTATCCTATGCATGGCCACTAATTTAATCTTTCTAAAGTACAATTGTAACCATATCACTGTGCTGTCCAAAAATCTCCAATCATGTCCTACCACCTAGAAATAAAGGAAAATATCTTAGCATGATATTCAAAGCCCTTCACAAGATAAGCCTCGATAGATTTTTCCAGCCTCACTTCAAACCTCTCCTGTATTTCACGTCCTACCCAATGCAGAACTTTTGTCTGTCTTCCTTGTAGTATTTGCAACATTCTACTGTGCATTTATTTGTATATCCCTTGAACTTCCTTTTTACAGAGATTTACTGACTGCGTGCTGTTGCCACACACTATACTATACTTGGTGCTGAGTGATACCTGGGTGAGCAAAACAGAAGTGGTAATTGTCTTATAAGGTTCTTGATGGAAAAGCCTGGATATATTCATTATTTCACTCTCTGGAACACAGTGACTTCCACATAGAATGTGCTCAAAAAGAACAGTGGTTGCCTGAGACTGAGAATGGAGGACGGAGGTGAACGGACTGCAAAGGGGCATAAAGAAATATTTGGGGTTAATTGAAATAGTCTCTATCTTGACTGGGCTGCTGGTTACATGAGTGTATACATTTGTTAAAACCAAACAGTACACTGATGATAAGTGCATTTTATTGTATGTAAATTATACCTCAATAAAGCTGACCTATAAAGTAAAAACTAATTGAATTGAATGAATGCAAGAAAACGATTGATTATTTCAAAAGTGAAGATAGTGGTTACTTTGAGAAGGCAGGGGGAGGGGGTTGATATTGGGATGGGGCACACGAAGGGGCTCGTGGGGTGGTTGGCAAAGTTTTATTTCTTGGCCTAGATGGTGGTTACACGCAAGCTTCCCTCATAATAGCTCATTAAACTCTCCATTGGTTTTGTGTGGTTTTTCTGTATCTTTGTTTTATTTTATAATCAAAGGGTGAAATTTTGCATTGAAACGCATTAATTTTCATTATTACTTGAAGGCTACCGACTAAGGTAAAGCATTAAGCCACAGAGTCATAGAATATTCGAACTGGAAAGAACTTTGGTGATTAACTTGTCCGACCTGCTCCTTCTACAAATGAGTACCCTGAGAACCTGGAAAGATAGCTTTCCTAAAGTCACACAGCGAATTGGTCCCATCTCTGGGACTATTCCTACTGACTCCCTGCACTGTGCTCTTAAGCCAGCACAGGCAAGAGAACTACACTCACTTTCCTCTGCAGGTTCTTCAGCTCCTCGATGATTCATGACAGCATACTCTATCAATTTGTTAAGTTGGTAGCACATTGTTCATTTAGATACTCGGGAAAAAGAAGACGTCCAAGGATTTCAATAAAGCTTGCAAAGATCATGTCATTGGTCAAGTCTGTTTTGTGAACTATAAATGACTAAATTTTCATCATCATTCCTGCAGAGCCTTCCTCACTTCAAAGCCTGATGCTTCCAAAGTGAAACTCCATAAGGAGTTGAAGACAGACAACAATTTGAAGGAATATTGCTTTGAACTTGAACTAACTATTAAAGTTGCAAAATGTCATGCTGATTACACATAGTCGAAAACTTTAATTTTGACTACATAAAAGATTGGGATATTTCCATTGATGGCTAATGTTTATGATTACTCTCAAAGGCCACCGATATATTTCAGTAAAGTATGTGACATGGTTATATTTACTTCAGCTGAGATTGTGAAACATGCATCTTTTTTATGCATGCTGTGTTGTTGCTGTCACTTGATAGTTTTAGAGTATACTTTCAATTCTTATGATGTCTTTCTTTTCCAATTAGATTTTCTTCCCCAGCTTTAGAATATATTGCCACCAAGTAGTGATATATGTTTCTGTTTGAACTACAAAGCACGAAATTTAACTGAAATTTAAATTGAAATAAAAATGCTCTATGCCTTAGTTTTGAAAACTAAAAAGATTACTATTTTAAGAATTAAACAAGATTACCTAGAAACATGGAATAAATAAAAATAATAAAATTATAAATATACTCATAAGAATAATAATATACTTATAAATCAATAATTATCATTGTGCATTTTTTAAATTAATTAGCCTATGGTGTAATTAAATAACTAGAAATCTCTCTTTTATTTCATACCAATCCTAGGTAAATCTAAGGAATAATGTATCTCCAAACTTTGATTGAAATACTTTCTTAATACACTCTGAAACCTGGGACTAGTACATGGCTCCGTGACATCAGGCCAATTCAAGGGAGGGGGGATACTGGCCAGATTCTTGTATCTAGGTAATTTATTCCAGTAGATTTTTTTTTAACAGCCTACATGTAATAATCCAGCATCCAATCTATCATTTATATTCCAGTCTTAATAAATAGCAGAATCCACTATAGAAATCTGAGCTACTTTTGGTAACCATGAACATACATGTTCAAGACAGGCAAAATAAAAATTAAAAATGCAGAGAACAAACAATCTGTAGTCTAGGATCACCAAGGCCACGAATGCCGCATTGACTCTCTAACCTTTTGGAATATTGGCCTGTCATCCAGCTAAACCTTCAGCAGCTACCTGCTCCTGCCTACCTCACCTAAACATCATTGGTTTGTGGTAGAGTCATTATCAAGTTGTTCAGAATCGCACCTGGCACAGTCTGGCGATCTCTGTTAATCTAATGTAAATCTCTCAACAAAATGTTGGTCCTCTCTTTCCATTTTTGTTTTTGCTCTAATTTCAGATTTCAACTTCCCATCTGTTATGGGTTGAACTGGGTCCCCCTCAACAGATTTGAAGTCCTAAACCTGCAATACCTGTGAATGTGACCTTATTTGCAAATAAAGTCCTTGCAGCTGATCAAGGTCAGATGAGGTCATTAGGGTGGGCCCTAATCCAACAGGACTGTGTCCTTATAAACAGGGAAAATTTGGACACAGAGGCAGATGTGCACAGAGGGAAGACGATGTGAAGAGACAGAGATGCAGGGAAAATGCTAGGTGAAGATGAAGGCAGTTTGGAGCGACGCCAGCAAACCACCAGAAGCTAGGAGAGAGGCCTGAAACAGACCCTCCAAAACAGCGCTCAGCAGGAATCAAGCCTGCTGACACCTTGAGTTTGGATTTCTAACCTCCAGAACTGTGAGATAATAAATCTCTGTTATGAGTTTTGGGTACTTTGTTACGGCGGTCCTAGGAAACTAATACACCATCTTTTCCCATGGCAGAAATGTAACAAAAGCAATATAGTATTCCTATCTTGAGAGATTAAAAAAAAAAAAAAGCCAACTCTTCAATCAATCTGTAAGAGGTGCATATTCAACTAACTCCTAAAGAAGAGCAAAATTCCTTCCCTATCAGCCATCTAACTAGGATTTTAGGGACAATTTGTTTAATCCAAACTATTTAATTTAATAATGCCTTACAAAGGCTTTATCACCTGCTACTTTTTAAAAGGACTCAGTAAGAAAATTCTTCATAAGCCAGCGAGAGAAGGATAATCTGTGTATGACTCCACTCATATGAGGAATTTAAAATTATGGACTAAGAACAGTTTAGTGGATACCAGGGGAAAGGTGGGGTGGGGGGTGGGCACAAAGGGTGAAGTGGTGCACCTACAACATGACTCACAAACATTAATGTACAACTGAAATTTCACAAGATTGTAACCTATCAATAACTCAATTAAAAAAAAAACTATAAACGATTTACTCCTATGTTGTAGAAGAAAACATAGGAGTAAATCTTCCTGACCTTGGTTAGGCAATGGTTTCTTAGATACACCATCAAAAGCATAAGTGACACTCCCCCCCCCAAAAAAAAGTTACAAAAGAAAAAGATAGATAAATTGGACTTCATCAAAATTTAAAACTTAGGTGTATCAAAGGACACCATCAATAAAGTGAAAAGACAACTCACAGAAAGATAGAAAATATTTACAAATCATATATCAAGAATATAGAAAGAACTCTTACAATTCAACTAAGAGACAAATAACCCAATTAAAAATGGGCAAATTATCTGAATAGACATTTCTCCAAAGAAGATATACAGATGGCTAATAGGCACATGAAGATGCTCATCATCATTAGTCACAAGGAAATGCAAATCAAAACCACATCAAGATATGCTTCACATCCAGTAGGATGGCTATAGGCAAAAAGGCAGAAAATAAGAAGTGGTGGTGAGGATGTGGAGAAAGTGGAACTCTCATGCACTGCTGGCAGGAATGTAAAACGGTGTAGCCACTTTGGAAAACAGTCTAGCCATTCCCCAAACTTGAAACAGGGTGTATGATCCAGCAGCTCCACCTCTAGGTATATACCCAAGAGAAATAAAAACATGTTTACAGAAAAAAAAAAAAAGAAAATTCTTCATAAATTTCTTTGAGAAAGTTTGTCTTCCTTAAGTATTAAGTATAACTGTAATTTGAACTTAAAAAATGTATATGCACAGGGGCCAGCCTGGTGGAGCAGCGGTTAAGTTTGCACGTTCCACTTCGGCAGCCAGGGGTTTGCTAGTTCGGATCCCGGGTGCGGACATGGCACCGCTTGGCAAGCCATGCTGTGGTAGGCATCCCACATATAAAGTAGAGGAGATGGGCATGGATGTTAGCTCAGGGCCAGTCTTCCTCAGCAAAAAGAGGAGGACTGGCAGCTGATGTTAGCTCAGGGCTAATCTTCCTCAAAAAAAAAAAGTATATATGGTATATATGCATACAGACATGCACAAAGAAACACACTCAGTAATTCAACAAGAGCATGCTCAATTTTGTTACTTTTATGTTCTAATTAATGAAGCCAGCATTGTCAGTACCACCAAAATATTACTTTCATTCTAAAAGACCTGACAATTGTATATATAACAAAGATCTTTTTTTTTACTTTTACTTCAAACTTAAAGATATCTATGAAAAAAACTCAAGCCTCTACTTGGCTTTGCCAGTGGAGACCTGTTCTACGGCCAAGGCAGAGATGAGACTAATTGTTTATTTAGGTTGCAGTCTTCAATCTGGTTAAATCTCGCTGGTGGTTCCTTGTTACGCAAAAGTCCATATTGCATTATTTTGGAACACACAAATTCTTCCACTTTCTACGAAAACACAGCATTTATATACTGACTAAGGTCTTCAATACTTTCTCTCTTTTTTTGGTGAGGAAGATTGGCCCAGAGCTAACATCTGTTGCCAATGTTCCTCTTTTTGCTTGAGGAAGATTATTGCTGAGCTAACGTCTATGCCCATCTTCCTTTATTTTTTTGTATGTGGGATGCTGCCACAGCATGGCTTGATGAACGGTGTTTAGGTCTGCGCCTGGGACCCAAACCTACAAACCCCGGGCCACTGAAGTGGAGTGCACAAACTTAACTTATATGCCACCAGGCTGGCCTTTCAATACTCTTTAGATCTGAGAGCTACATGAGAAAATTGAGTTGCTGCAAGATTCCTGTTGATTTCAGTGGGAGTTGCACCAGGGGAATGCGGCTCAGGAATCGGTCCTAATTACTAAGCACTCTGGCCTCGCTGCACCTTAGTTATGCCACTGTTAAATTCTACCTGGTAAATTGAGCTATCTTCTACTCTCTGAAGAAATTTGTGTTACATTTTGGGTTATGTTAAATGCCAACTAGTAATATTTAATAAGCACAGTGACTTAAAATATCTTTCACACAATAGAAATGTGTTTTCTATTTTGGAGTTCATATTTTCTTTACATAAGAAACAAAGCAAAAGGAATTGAAGATGTTTGTGTTAAAATTATCACTGAAAATCACTTAAAGACTTTATGAAATATTCCTTGGAATATCCATAACTTCTGGAAAGAATGAAATATTTGGATAATGATACGGCATCAAAATGGCACCTCTGTTCAGCAGAATAGTTGTTTTCAGAACGATTATAACTTCCTTCTGCCCCAGTCTGCTCCCAGCTCTACTACCATTTTTTCTTGTGACATCCCTATGATGCTAGCCAGCGACTCTCAGATGGAAGAAACTCTAGAGAATACACTTCCTTATCTTGGCTGCTTGTTCCAAAAGTACTCTCCGAAATAATCTTTTGTTCCTACATTTGTTCTTACATTGGAATAAATTAATTAACTGATTAAATGTAATGCTAAAATAAAAATCTTCAATATATATCAAGTAATCACATTGAATGCAATAAATATCTTTCTGGCCTCAAGGGACTTAAGTATAGTTGGCTTACTTTTATCCTACAATATGCAATACAAAGAAGTTTTTTTAATGATTTTGTCTTTCTGCTCAGTATAAATTCCTTGGTTTCCTTGTACCAAATGAACTATCTTAAGACTCTTTAAAAAATTACCTTGAGATGTATGAAGGAACAGGCCCTTTTAAATGTTACATTTGGAATTTCATTAATGCATTTGTTTCTAACTGCAATCCCTGGAAACAAATCATTTTGCTTATGTAAAAGATCCATTCTTTAAAAGAGGCATTAATACAACTGTAGCAGTTGAGGACCAGCAGAGTTTAAATAACGCCCTATCTTCAGGTAAGAGATTCACTTTTACATTTCTATTTTATATACTGGCATGTAGTTTACAGTTTCTGACAAGAAGTAGGTTGAAAAAAATGTGGGAGTGGGGTGGGTATGAAGTTTTATCCCAAGCACAGTGAGAACCCCTAAATGCTGTCATGAAAAAAATGTGTCTTCCAACACCAGAGCAGAAATGTGTCCCTATGTATTAGGCATTGACCCTATAATGACACAAAGGCCTTCTCAGACCATGCACAGAGAACTCTTGGCTTTAGGGAACCTAGTTCATTCAGAGTTAAGCATTGAGAACAAGCTTTGAAAGACTTCATTTGTTCTAAATTAAGAATCCGTGTTGGGGCAGCCCCGTGGCCTAGTGGTTAAGTTCACGCACTCCACTTCAGTGGCACAGGGTTTCACCAGTTTGGATCCTGGGCGCAGACCTAGCACCACTCATCAAGCCATGCTGAGGTGGCGTCCCACATAGCACAACCAGAAGGCTATAAAGCTATGTACTGGGGGGCTTTGGGGAGAAGAAGAAAAAATAAATAAATAAATAAAAGATTGGCAACAGATGATAGCTCAGGGCCAACCTTAAAAGAAAAAAAAGCAGTCTTTCTAAAAAAATCTGTGGTCCATAGGGGACTGGGGTCGTTCCTATGCAGGATAGAGCCTAAATAAAGGCCACATGGCTCTCATGTGGCTTTCAAGGAGACGAATTCAGTCAGGTAAAGTCCCCGTCTACCTTTCTGTATAAGATGTTCATATCCCCCTTTAAGTACTGCCAGGAGAGCAGAGCTCTCATCTTCTCACTGATTTAGAATATGAAATATTAGTATTTCAACAGTAAGCTTATAAATGAAGAAATTGAGGACCAGAGTGACTTATTCAAAGTCATATACTAGCTAATGGCAGAACCAGGACCAATATAGTTCGGGGCTCTCACCAGGAGGAACAACCTTTACCATGCACCACCTTCACTTCACATTTCTTTTTTTTTCAATAATACAAAACTAAAAATAGAAGATGCAAAACAATGCTGATGGCTTATATTGTGTTCGGGTACTATCGTTATATCAAGGTCAGAATAATATTCAAATGATTAATTTCACTACAGTCTTACAACAAAAGCGTATTTCATCTCCTCAGTGACAATGTCTGCATTCTAATATCTAGTCTCTTAGACAGTTAACAGAAACGTGATCACTCATGGAAATAGTACATATTGTACACTTCATTGCTTCAACTTCTGAGGACTTAGACCCGAAATGGAAATCTCTCCTTGGATGAGACTGAGACCAACAAAATTTTACAGGCTTCTTTTGTTGCATGTGATGACTTTAAATATTTTCTAGTCCTGAACATTTTTACCCATAAATATTAACAATTGTATGAAATACAATTAAATTAATTAAAATGCATATATTATCAAGACAGGTAGACAAGTTTTTCATTACTGAAATGCTGGGCCTCCATGTTTGCAACGTAAATGTGGTTCTAAATAAGCCTCTTTCCGTGTTACATGTTAACAATATTTCGTATTTAGATTCTCATTTGGCATCACAGAGGTATATTTTTAAATGCTATTAAATCAATATTCTGCACCGATTATTTGTTTAGCATGCATTTAGCACTGTCTTGTTCTCACCAGGGGTTCTGTCTCTGGATGATCATAAATGTTCATTATCCCCTTTCTATAAAGTGAGTTTTTGCATAACGATTATGTTTAGCGTTCTCTCCCTTCCTCCCTCCCTTTTCAGTCTATTAGGATCATTACATGTGACTTTTAGTTTTGTATAAAGCAAACTGGTAGAGTGATTAATGGCACAACATTGAAAGTTTTACAGCATGCAAATAGAATCCCCCTCCCACTTTTTTAATAAAAAGCTTCCAATGTTATTTTGGTGGCTTGTTTGTTTCAGAATTATTCTTGTGGTGCTTAGAGTTTCTATCAACTTTTCCAAAAATTAGATAAATGTAGGGTCCAGAGTTACCTCTTCTATTCCAATACAGTTTAACTGAACTGAAAGAGAAACATAGCAAAAGGGACAAAGAAACGGTTTCTCAGTGATGCATCAAAAAAGAAACTACGAAGAAAACTCAAATGAAAACAACCAGGAAAAAATAGCTAGTTATGTGTTTACTCTGCAGGGGGCCGAGGTGCAAGAACTGTTGGAGAGAGAAATTCACATGTATAAAAACAGATATATCCCCAAACACCTGGAGGCACTGTGGGAAGAAAGAAAAAACATCTGACCTAAAAAATAGCTTGGGATATGATCTACTAATTTCAAAATTAATCCTTAAATGTCTAGCCTTTCAGGAACTAAGCTAGGAGATTCTTCCGCCCTTGGTCAGGGTGCCTGCCCTCAGGAAATGTGCAATCGAGTTGAAAAGCTATAGCAAAGCTACAAATAACTACAATCTAAGGCAGACTATGAGAATTATAAAAAGAGAAGGACAAATGAAATGTGCTGGGGTTCAAAGGAGAAAGAAAGGAAATCAAATCAAAGGAATCAGGAAAGGATCCCTGAAGGAAACAGCCCCTGGGTTGAACTCTGAGCCAGCGGCATTTCAACCAGCAGATACAAAGGGAGGGCATTCCAGCGAGAACAGCCTGAGCAATGGCGTGCGGGTCATACCATTCACACAACAGAATGTGCAGATAACACAGAGCCCCGTTTTGCCTGAGCATGGAGTACTGACAGGAGAGAAAACTGAAAAGGCGGGTTGAGACCATGGTGTAGAGGTCGGAAAAATTTTATTTGATTTGATAGCCAATAAGAAACCACCCATCTTTTAAAGGAGGGGAGTGATACAATGGAGCCATACTTTGGGAAGATGAGTCTAGAATAGCTTTTAGTGTAAGACACAGTCTGTTTCTCTGTCCTCGTGACTTGTTAATCAATCGTAGATCACAACTCCATGGGCCATATATTCATTTACTTTGCGGTGATGGCAGCAGTTCTTTAGTTCATGAAGCTATTGCTATCACGTAATTTTTTTTTTTTTTTTAAGATTTTATTTTTTTCCTTTTTCTCCCCAAAGCCCCCCGGTACATAGTTGTACATTCTTCATTGTGGGTCCTTCTAGTCGTGGCATGTGGGACGCCGCCCCAGCGTGGCTTGATGAGCAGTGCCATGTCCGCGCCCAGGATTCGAACCAACGAAACACTGGACCGCCCGCAGCGGAGCGCGTGAACTTAACCACTCGGCCACGGGGCCAGCCCCTGCTATCACGTAATTTGAATAAAACAGGCTGATTTCAGTATTTCCTGTCCCACTCTCCCACTGCAGAGAGTGGCAATCAAGGTCCCCTGGGAAGAGATTGTGCAAAATCATCCCAGAGAGAGTCAGGATGGAGGGAAGTGATTGGAGAGAGAGGCTGGCAAAATAGCTGACCCTGGGTCTATGAGCGAGTCCCCAAGACTGGAAAAGTGACTGGGCTTTTTGTGGTCCCCATAGCTGGGACCCATGCTTTGAAGCCCTCAGAGTCAGTGGGGAAGCGATGGAACCGCAGGTGAGCTCCATCTAGAGAACGAATGTGCTAGACCTTTCATCCAAACCCTGTGCCCGAGCCAGTCAGGGAAATAGCGGTACCGCGATCCCCAGTGGAAAATGAAGGCTTGGCTAATAAGCACATCAGCAAGAACTTTGTGGGCCAAGTCACTGGGGGACTTCTCAAACTCTGGATTGCATAAACCCCTATTGCTTTCCCACAACCCTGGGGAAGTTGGAAGGAAGACTCGATAATGAGTGATATGAAATCCTTCCCAGGGCCCCCTTACGGGGGACTTCAGGTCACATTTAATTTGGTTTAAAAAATATTGGGATATTTTTTGTATCCGGAGTTTGTGATAGAGTAAAATTAATACCTGCTACACTGGCAAGAAAGCGTCTCCGGCTTTGATCTAGAAAACCTGAGTTTTAACAGGTGCATTAAGCTCCTTAAGAAGGAGCCTTCTGTTATTTGGCTATGATAGTAAATTGCACCGGTATTTCCACGCTTTGCTGAGCGTAATGAGGAGTCCTTTTTGTGTAACAAAAAGCTCTGATAATTCCATTCTCACAATGGCAGGTACCTATAACAAAACATCTAGCTTTCTGACAGAGGAAATAGACAGAGGATTCTCCCCACAGTTGACAGGGGGTTTTTCTGAATATTTCAGAAGAAACTCTACAAAATTATCCTTGAGTCATCCTACATGATAAGATAAAACATATTTCAGTGAATTTCCACATATTTCCACACTTGCGTTCAGTGGCCACCACTAAAGAAAAGCATGCATACAAACACACACACTACACACACACACACACACACACACATTTTAGAGGATTCTTCTCTCTCATACTTGACTTAATGGGAGAAACTGTGGCCCTATCATTTCAGCATTGGCAAGAAGCCACTCACTAGCTCAGACTTACAGCATCCCTAGGTTCCTTGGTTAATGAAAATTACCAGCAAGTCTATAACTATGGGCAGGAACTGAAAAGCCTTGGGTCAACAGTTTTAGCACAGTTTAAAAACTACTTTTCAGTGCCAAATGACTAGATTAGCCTGAGAACCATCTATGAGTCTTCAGTATTCTCTAATGTACAGAAAATAATATCTTGCTTATACAGAGAGCGCACTCTCTCTCAACACTTCTTCCTTTCCACCTTCTATATGCCCTTTTAAAAAATCTCCCTTTTTATTTCCCTATCTATCCTACCGAAGCCCCAAGTCCCAAACGCAAACTCCTGTCCCAGATTATATATTCATCACAGCCAGTGCTCTCCATTGCCTGATACAATCAAATCAATGCAACAATGTCACTTGTCAGTCTCTTTGTGCATAAGATAAAATGATGCCATCTGTGAGACAGAGTAATGTGGAGTAATGAGTCATCTCGAGCTCCTGTAAAATAGCCTAGTCAGGCTGGGCCTGCAGAGAAAATGATGGAGAGAGGGCAATCAGAGAACCAGCACACTAGTGATTCATTTCTTAATTTATAGGAATGTGAAGTCCTTTTAAGCTGATACGAGCATGTCAACTGACAAACCCGCTATGCACATCTGCACTTTTATTATACTTTTATTATACCTGCTAAGCACACCTGCATTTTTATGATGGCGTTTGCCCGAGGCCATGGGAGCAGCAGGGCCGGGAATCCATTAGTAAAATTAGAAGAAATATCATCAGGTGACTTCAGTCTGCAGGTAAACAATGAACGGCTCATTCAGGAGCATTTCACCTTTGTGGGAGCCCATTCTTTCCTTGACGGAATTTAAGCTGGCTAATGAACTGAGGCCTCCACCCTGAGGGTCACGGGAGTCTCGAAGGCCGGCACTGTCCAACTCAGAGTTATCTTTTAGCAGACTTATTGCGCCATCACGATCTACTGAGTTTTCCATATTTATTACGGCAGGCCGAGCAGAAAAAAATTTACCCTTCTCAATTCTTTGCAAGTCCCGCTTCCGTAATATTGCTATCTCATTCTAGGGTATAAGTTAAATAGACTGGATGTATGCAGATATATTTTAGCCTCTGGAAAGGGTGTTAGCAGGAGAATTGTTAGTAAAACTGAGAGGCAAAAGGGCTGAGGAAGCAGGAAACTGGATGCATATTAAACGCAATTAACCCCCTCCTCCTGAAAAAAGAGAATAATAGAAATTTTTCAAATCCATCACCACAGTCACAATCCAGTTTAGATTTAGCAGCATCACAATCAGCCCGATACACTCACTGAAGACACCTGGGATTTATTTGGCGTTTTAAAGCTTTGCTCCCAAACCAATAATTAATTGCACTTGACTCTCTAATGCAAAGTTTGCTTATTTTCTAAATGCTATCTTTAAAGAAAAAACTTTGATTTTTAGAGAGATCTCTAAGGAGCTTCAAACGCATGCTCTGAAATGGAGCATACCATTAAAAAGAATGGAACTTACAAAGATTCATTCTATAATAAACCAGTACCATCTGATATGCAGGGACATCAGAACATAATTGAGGTAAAGAGGTCTTGTGGTCTGCACTGTTGCTGAAAAATGCTGCCTCAGGATATAATTGTAACCTGTACCATATCGCCAGTAGGATTTATTTAGTCAAGCGGCTAACACTTACTGAATCCATACTGTGTGCCAAGCACTGGGCGAGAGACACAGGGCCAGGTCAAACGAGTTTCTGTTCTCCAGGAGCTCACGTTCCACTTGAGGAGACAGATGTATCAATGGCTAATGACAATGACATCCATGAAGTGTCATAAGGTAAGCATGACTTGAGTCTTGTAAGGGTCCAAAGGAAGATGCAGCCTCTTGAGGGTCAAACCACCAGGGTCTGTGGCAGCAACTGGCTCGTGTGTCTAGGTATATTAGGGAATACACAGAATACACAAGAGGACACACAACGTGTTATTCTGTCAGAGCACCGTGTTCTTTTCCTTTGGAACAGTTAGGTCAACAGATAGTTATGCACGTGATTCTTACATTAATATGTCTCTCTGACTACGAGGACCTCAAAGAGTGAGACCTGTCTGTTTTGCTCACCATCTCCAGGGCCTACTGTGGTGCTGACACACAATAGATGCTCAGTTTTATTTGGTGATTAATGAATAAATGTTTTCAAGCTAAAGGAAGAGATTTGCTATGGGAACCTTCACATTAGGACCTGGAACTTGGCCCTTTTTGGAAGCTACTCCTTAGGTTTTCATTCAAATAGCTCACCTATTCCCATACAGCCAGCCATCCGCTGACCTAAGCAGAGAAAACTAACCTAAGCACTGTCACATACACACCCCCCACCACACCAGTTACAGGGCAAAGATCCTAAGCATAGTATACTGTGTCACTACACGCAACACGGCTTATCTTTTGAATACCACATAGGTTAGCACAGCACACGTATCCTACCCAAAGCTTCTCTCCTAAGTACACGAATGTGTCCTTATACATCCTGTCTCTGTGTTCTCCTTTATTGCCTTAGTTCTGTTCACTCCCGGCCTCTGAAAGTCAGTGAAAGTTTCACGGAAAATGTTACATTTGTTTGAGTCTTGGATTGACTAGACTCCACTGAACCCAAAACTTAGGTAATTTGGTATTTTCATGAGAAGAACCTCCTGCTTTAGAAGCATCTAATTCATGGCAGGAGAGGTCTCTCCCTGGCATATCCCATCACAATGAAATCACCCCACTGAAAATTATACATCTAAACCTTTCACAGGGTGTTCTTAAAACTGAGGTAGTCAATGAAATGCAAATACACATACAACTTGCTTTACATGGAAATGCATAAAAATTGGCCATTATTTGTTAGAGAAAATATGGGACAAAGATTAATCAAACTTTGGTACAGATATTTTTTAATGGATTTCAATGGAGTAATTCAATGCCTGTACTTGGCATGCAGCTGAGCTAAACTGATCTGAACATGATTCCTGAAGTAGCCACAGACAATGCAAATTTGGGACTTTTTTCACATTACCGTCTCCATCTTCACGTGTCCAAGACCCAGTTGCAAGTATGACATCATCCACTAACTCTTCCCAATCACTCGGACCTTGGTTAATATTCCTTTCTCTGAACTCCTATAACTCTCATTGCCTGTATTAGTTACCAGGCACTTAACGTGTACAATATTGTATTATTATTTAACATTTTATGCATATAGAAAGGCCAGCATCCAGAAAATTAAAAAGAGTAAAACCATGAGCTTGCACAGGATGAACCCCGGAGGAGACTAGGAATGTTTATCTTGGAGAAGAGAAGTTTGGGGGATGGGTAAGAGGTGATATGCTAATAATCTTTCATTACTCCAAGTACTCCTACATGAAGAGTAAATAGAATGGTTCTATAGGGGCGCCAGCCCCATGGCCAAGTGGTTAAGTTTGTGTGCTCCGCTTTGGCGGCCCAGGGTTTGCAGGTTCGGATACTGGGTGTGGACCTACTCACCACTCATCAAGCCATGCTGTGGCAGCATCCCACACAGAGGAACCAGAATGACCTACAACGAGGATACACAACTATGTACTGGGGCTTTGGGGAAAAAAAAAAAAAGAGGAAGATTGGCAACAGATGTTAGCTCAGGGCCAATCTTCCTCTAAAAAAAGAAGCCTCCTTTAAAAAAAAAAAGAATGGTTCTATAGAGCCCCAAATGACAGAAATATGGTCAACAGTTAAAAACTATTAGAAGATTACTTTCACCTCAATTCAAAAAAGAACTTCCTGGGGCCGCCTGGTGGCGCAGCAGTTAAGTTCGCACGCTCCACTTCGGCAGCCCGGGGTTCACTGGTTCGGACCCCAGGTGTGGACCTATGCATCACTTACCAAGTCATGCTGTGGCAGGCGTCCCACATATAAAATAGAGGAAGACAGGCATGGATGTTAGCTCAGGGTTAATCTTCCTCAAAAAAAGAGAACTTCCTAACAGCCAGAACTGATTTAACACAGATTGGGCTGTTGTCTCACAAGATAATGAAGTTCCTGCTATTGGAAATATTTAACAACAGATGGTGTGAGTACTTCCTGGGGTTGCAGAGAAGACTTAAGGATCAGAGAAACACAATGAACTTTACGGACTGTTATGGGCTGAATGTTTGCAACTCCTGAAAATTGATATGTTGAAGCCCTACCCCTCAATGTGGTGGTATTAGGAGGTGGGGCCTTTGGGAAGTAACTAGGGTTAAATGAGGTCAAGAGAGTGGGAGCCTCATGGTGGGATCAGTGCCCTTATCAGAAGAGGAAGATAAGAAGAAGATAGAGGCATCTCTTTCTCCGTGAGTACCGAGGGAAAGGCCGTGTGAGCACCCAGTGAGAAGGGGACTATCTATAAGCCAGGAAGCGGGGCCCTTACCAGACACAGGATCTGCAGGCACCTTGAACTTGGACTTCCAGCCTCCAGAACTGTGAGAAAGAAATGTCTCTTGTTGAAGCCACCTGGTCTATGGTATGTTGTTAAAGCAACCTGAGCAGACTGAGACAGGGACCTTCTCCACCCAGAGATTCTCTGATTTGTAACATGCTTTGTGTCTTCCCAACTAGACTACACATTGGTCAAAGGCCTTGACTCTCCTTCACTAAATACTCTTGGTATCTAGCTCTGGATTTTTTTTTTAAAGATTTTATTTTTTTTCCTTTTTCTCTCCAAAGACCCCCGCACATAGTTGTATATTCTTCGCTGTGGGTCCTTCTAGTTGTGGCATGTGGGACACCGCCTCAGCGTGGCCCGACGAGCAGTGCCATGTCCCCGCCCAGGACCCGAACCAAGGAAACACCGGGCCGCCTGCAGCGGAGCGTCCGAACCCAATCACTCAGCCACGGGGCCAGCCCCTCTAGCTCCGGATTTTAACTATAATAGGTGCTCATTATTTAACCAAGACAGACCATAAGATCTATGCTGGAATAAAACTGTTAATGCTTGAGACGATTTTAGGAAAAAGTAACTACATTAGCAATATGATTCAAATCAATACACTTTGAATATTTCACACCATGAGGTATCATGCATTATTAATAATAGTGTTCATGGTTAACAATAAGGCAATAGCAATTGCATTAGTATTGATAATATTAGTGATGTTTACAATAGTGATTATTAAGTCTTGATAAATTTTGAATGGATACACTATAATAATCATACAATGAGTGATAACTTTATGCCAGCAAATCAATCACAAATAAAACGAAACTGAGTTATATGTATGACTATGGAAAAAGAAAAATGTGACTTAAAGTTTGCCAGAAAACAGGATCAGTGAAAGAAAAGTTTTAACACAACTTAACAGGAATAAGTACAAAAATAGCTAAGAAAAATGAGTCCAACTAGTCATCCTGGACCCAATGAATACTCAGCTGATGAGATTTCAGAACCATCCGCTGAGGGTGAGATGTCAAAACATCAATGTAGAAATCAGACATTCGACACTGACCAAGAAAAAAAGCACAGTTTTAACTCAGAACACCTCAACGTGTGAAGGGTACCTGTAAACGAACCCCGTACTGTATAAAATAAACCCAAAGAAATGGAATCCCTTGGAAACAAACCACCAACACACAAAGCTGAAGTTCCCTTCCTGTCTGCTGAGTGTGTCATTCCAGTACAATGCAATCAGAGGGTGTGTGAGGGAGTAATTTTGTGCACGTGCAGGGGATTTTGTGTGGGGATCTGTTGTGCAACTAGAGACTGAAATATTTAACTAATAAATCTGTTAAAATTCCTTTCAATATTTTTTTTCTTTTGAGGAAGATTAGCCCTGAGCTAACATCTACTGCTAATCCTCCTCTTTTTTGCTGAGGAAGAGTGGCCCTGAGCTAACATCCATGCCCAACTTCCTCCACTTTATATGTGGGATGCCTACCACAGCATGGCTTGCCAAGCGCTGCCATGTTCGCAACCAGGATCCAAACCGGCAAACCCAGGCTGCCAAAGCGGAACATGCGCACTTAACCCCTGCACCACCAGGCCAGCCCCCGTTCCGATATTTTTATTGGCAGGTCTAAGACAATCTGGTTCTCTTTCCAAGGACTGGGGTAAATGCTAGGACCTTCACAGGATTAGCCTGAGTTAGAACTGGAGTGTTGCTGGGACTTTAAGGCAGCTTAAGGTAACTTAGCTGAAGGGAGAATTCCCATTCTTATCCAAGAAAAACAAAAAGATGTGAGGTTATAACCAGGAAAATAAGGTGGCTACAAAGTCCAAAAGGTTAGGTGCTACTATCCATTCCTAAGAGAAGAACAAAAATGATGTCAAAAACTGATAGTGATGCAATACGGGCAAGTGGCTATGGACTGAAGATGACAATGCTGAAACGATATTAGCATCTCATTTTTATTCTCTGTCAGTTCATGGCCCAGGGGGCAATTCTTGCAGTTAAAGGAGCTAAAAAGGGCCAGGCATAAGCAAGCTTGAGATTTCACATCGTGACATATGTTAGCAGTTTCATCTGACACCTCTTTTCCTTCAATCTATTGTACACGCCAGGCCATCTATCTAATGGCAATAACACAGCAGCTACTGTTTATTGAGTTTCTCCCGTGTGTCAGGTACTTTGCAAACATTGTTTTGCTGTTTGAATCCTCACAATTTTTAGCCCTATTTTACAGATGATAAAATCTAAGAGTTGACATAATCCTAAACGGGAAGTAACTTACTCAAGATCAGTTAGCTGGGCTCAGTTTTTTTGTTGTTTATTTTGTTTTCTTATTTGCCTGGGTGGGTTCTATCCACTTCAACCTTGCTAAGAAAATATTCAGAATCTGCGTTTTAACAAGATTCCCAGGTGCTTCACACGCACATTAAATTGAAGAAACACTGTAGTAGACCACGCATCACGCTGCTTTCCTTCTGTCTCTCTCATTAGTCACACCCGCAAACCCACTCACACCCAGAATGGGGGCTAGGCGAGAGGAAGCAGCATAAGTAACGATCTCCTAAAAAAATTAGAAGTAGCAATGCACCTTCTCTTCTAACAATCTTTGCAAATATTGAATTCATTTGTAAACTAGGCTCTTTAGAATAGCATATCTATCACCTATCAGGATTCTGAACGTTTACTGAATAAAATATTTTGGATAAAAATGAAACATATCACATTTGATAACAGCTTACAGAAGAGAGAAAGAATAGAGGCATGAGTTATATGAAAACACAGGGGAGTCTGGACTCGCTGTGCATCATTCACACTTAGATAATAAGTGCATTAGCAACTACAAATGATTCTTGAATGGCTGTGGCGTTAGAAAACCCACTGGCTATAATAATTACAACCTAAGCTTTTGTAAAGCTATTTCCCTGAAACTGCAGAAGGAGGGCGCCGTGGGAACTCCTGCCATTTATTTAAGTTTACCATCACTTTTGGTTGCCAGCAAACTTTATTTCCAGGTGCTAAACCACTGCCGTCCAAAGGAATGTTAGTGAGAAAGAAAACTGAAGGAGAAATAATCTGCATTTGATCTCATTTTGCCCTCCTTAATCAATTTCTCTACTACAGACCCTTTAATTTCCTTTCCCCATGTATCTCTATGCATAGGGAACATTTAAATTAAGTAGATTGACTCAATCGGAAAAGTTTACTTTTCCATGGAATCTGTCTGAATGCAACACCTGTTATGGGAATTTAACATATTTAGAATGCATGATTCTCTTTCCTAAGACTAATAAGACTAATGCACTACCTCAGTGCTTCTCCAAATTTTTTTGTGCACAGACTTCACCTGGGAATCTTGTTAAATTGCAGACTCTGATTCGGTCCATCTTGTGATGCAGTTGCTGCTGGTCTAAGACCACACTGCGCTCATGAAGGCATCACACCTAATTTTAGCAGTAGTGAAATGGCTACCTGCTCACTCTCCTTTTTCATTAAGTAAAACTAAGTCACCTTTTGAAATTATCAAAGTAATACTTAGCAATACATTTTTATTATAACTTAGAAAACCAGAAAAGTAGAAAGACTAAATTAACATAATCTCACCACCCATACATAAGTATTATTTACATGTGGCTATATTTCCTTCCAGTCTTTTTTCAATGCGCATATATCTAGTTTTACAAAACGGATATCTTAGCGTTCATTTCATTTTGATATAACAGCCATAGCTAGAGCACCTCACATTGCTGCACACTCAGTTTTCTATCAAATCTCCAAATACTGTATTTCAGCCCAGACATATCCATTACACAGAATTCTGAGTACAATACTAGCTACCAGCCACAAAGCAAACTCCCAGCCAGTTATCCATACACGGCTAATGAAGAACAGCAACAATTCTATACAACCTTGAAACGTGGTACATCGTAAGGATTAGAATGATGCCATACCTACATATGAAGCAGAGACATAGAGTCAGGACCTTCTCCTCAAAAATATATTTTATTTCTCCAAAGTTGCATTTCTTTTGAAATCTGATCACCAGAGACATCTCTTGGGCCTTTTTACGGTCATTCTCTCATACTCAGTGGGACCAGCTTGCTTAGAAAAGCTCAAGTTGGGTCCTGTTTTTATTTTTTTTCTCTCTGCAAAGCTTGTTGCCCTTCTTGACCTTTTCTTGACAGGTTGTAGATCTCAGCTGTTGCAACTGATGGGGCAAGAGTCGGAGACGCTGCTCTGCCCAGGTGTTCCTTTTCATTAACACTGGGTCTATTCAGGCTGTCAGACACGCTGTTACACCCGTGACAACCAAACAGTTGTAGACAACAGATACAGGTGGCGACCAGTCACTTGCATATGATTTGAAAGGTCTACACGTGTCACTTATCTGTAATGGTAAGTGGTATGATAGAAATGGGTCATGTGCAATATTCTATGCTCTTTAATATTGATGAGGTACATATGACAAATTGGAAAAACAAAAATTGGACTTTAAAAGAAAATTTATATAAAAGTACTCTGCTGAAATGTAAACATGACAGTAAATGTGTTTTCCTTTGAAAGCACTGACAGTATACAAAATAATTTTTCATAACTTTTTGGCTAAAGTAATTAACAAGATTTAGAAAACTGAGTGAAATCCTGTAGTGTTGGCAACAAGACAACTCGATGCCTGAGAAGCTAATAATCTCATGTTAGTCATTTCTGAGCTCATGGCCTATACCTTAAGGCAGTGGTTCTCAAAATCATCAGAATTAATTAAGCCAGACCTTCCCAAACTTTAAAGTGCATACTAATCACCTGGGGCGGGGGGGAGTCGTTAAAAATGCAGATTCTGATTCAGTAGATCTGGGGTGGGGCCTCAGAGTCTGCATTTCTAACAAGCTCCTAGCTGATGCTAGAAAGACTATTATATTAAAGACTGACAAGTCCCATCCCAGAGATTCTTATTCCAAAGAATGGGAATATATTTCCAATGTAAAAGACTGCATCTATACTACACTCAATATATTGAAATTCTTTTGGTCACTCCCTGTTAAACCAATTTTTTGAGAGAGATTTTTGTAGAATTGATGTAGTTACTAGTGGTATTGTCTAGTTAGTCTTTAGAGAACAGCTTTTCTGGAATCTTTCAGTAAAATTAAAGGGGAAATAGTTGTAAATGGTAAGAAGGACATATGGTCTGAGGCAAATAAGAGGTTTCTTTGAAATGGAAAAGACTTGGTGCGATAGATGGATTGTATTTTCCAAAGATGGTTGCAACGATAATTCCCATCACACATTCTTTTCTACAATATAACCTTGATTCTCCTCCTGTTGAAAGGCGGGGTCCATATAGCTGGGTGGGCTTTTGACTCCCTTGTAATCAAGAGAATGTTGTAGAAGAGGAGTGGGCTGACTTCCTGACTTTCAAGGCAAGGACAAATAAGGCCGTGAAGACTCCACTTTGTTCTTAGAGGACTCCTGTCTGGAGCCCCCAGCCACCGTATAAAAAGTCTGACTACCCAGAGTCCCCCACGCTGTGAGGAAACCAAGCCACACAAAGAGGCCACATGTGGATGCTCCCATTGGCCGTCCCTCCACATCAGTGCAGGACATGTGAGTGAACAAGCCTTCAAATAATCCCTGCCCCAACTGTCAAGTCACAGCCAGCGTGCCAGTCTCCCCACTTGAGGTCCTGAGTATTATGTAGCAGAGACAAGCTGATCTCCCCCTTTCCTTTCCTAATTCCTGACTCATAAAATCCGTGAACATAAAATGCTTATGGTTCTACATCACTAAGTTTAAGGTGGTTCGTTACTCAGCAATAACAACAGGAGCAGTGAAACAATATAACTTCGAAAGACCATACGATTTTCCATAGGCGATACATGAGGAGCCTGGAGGCAGACAGCACTTATTTCAGGCCCGCTATATAGGAGATGAAAAGAAACCTGGGAGCTGAAGATTTGTAATAATGTCAACAGCTCACATGTACTCGGCTGCTTATTATGTGCCAAATCCTTTACGTCTCTAGCAGGGAGCAAAAATCAAATGCCTCTCAGGGTTTTTCTGGCAGAGGGAAATCAGTTTCTACTCTCTCCCCATTCTTCCATTTGCAAACTATTTTTATAAAAGGTTTGATGCCTAAAAACATAATCTGTGAACAGTTAAGCAAACGTTGTATTTTTGTAACTGTTTATTTTTATATAATTTCACGGTTAAAGAAAAGCTTTGAACATAGTATTAGGAATCTCTGTATACCCTTTATCCAGATTCACTGATGGTTTACAATCTCTCTCTTTCTCTCTACATATATATGTATGTATGTATGAATGAATATGTATACACACATTTATTGATTTATTTACATAATTTTTTTACTGTTTCAGAGCAAGTTGCGGTCATTGTGGACACATTGTACCACTTTGTCCCTAAATATTTTAGTATGTTTTTCCAAAAAACACAAACATTCTCTTACATAACTACAATATACTATGTCAATTGTCCCAGTCCAAAGACATTTATACATTTATATCTATTTTTCCTAGTCTAAGATCCAATCGAGATCAAACATTATATTTACCTGTCATTTATCCTTTAATCTGGAACTGTCTGGCAGTATTTCTTTACCTCTCTTGACTCTGATACTTTTTAAGAGTACAGGACAATTATTTTGTAAACTATTCCTAACTCTGGGTGTGTTGGATGTGTCCTCATGAATCTATCCAAGATATGCACTTTGGCAGGAATACTCCAGAGGTGCTATGTCCTCCTTAGTGCATCGTATCAGGAGGCACACGATGTTGATATGCCCATCACTGTGATAACAACTTTGATCACCTGGTTAAGTTAAAGAATGCCAAGTTTCTCCACTGTAAACTTATTATTCTTTCATTTCAAATTAATGAAGAATTTTGTGGAGAGATGTGCTAAAATTATGCAAACATTCTGTTCCTCATCAAATTTCTATCCAATAATTTTAGCATTTATTGATGATTTTCTCACTCGATCATTCTTGCTAATTTATTATTTGGCATTCTACTGTAAGAAAGAGCTTTTCTTCTCACTCATTTATTAATTGATTGATTTTTATCAGTATTGAGTCATAGATTCTTATTTTATTCAATGGTTTAGAAACCAGTAACTTTATTATTGGTTTTGATTTTCAAATCATTCTAGATTTGGCCAGTGAAAATGCTTCCAGCTAGCTCCAGTGTCATTTTGATTTATCTCCATCATTCTTTGAGTACATCCTTAATTTCTGGAACAATGTGATAGTCCAGGCTCATCTTGTACTTTCTATGCCTCCATGCTGTAGTCAGCTATTCTCCAAGGAGTCCTGGTCATTTAGATAGAGAATGACATTTATAAATAAAGATGTGGGCCCTGGTATTGCTCATTGCTATTGGTGTGGAATTGCTTCCAGACCCATACAGGTAACAGAGATATATATACACTAATACCTCCACACCCAATCCAAAACTACAAGGTATATTCTAGTATTCCCCCTTTGCGTATTTGTATCTCTGTTCTCCGCTGTGAAAAACCTGGTTGAGTAGATATACTCAAAATACCTACTCATTGACTCAAGTCTAAAATATACCACTGATAATGCAAACTTACTAACTATAATCTAACAGTTATCTTTGAGTCTGTGTGTGTGTATAAAATTTACATCTATGTAACCTACCTACTCCCCTAACAAAATACAGAATATTTCTCTCATCTCAGAGAGTTTCCTTACCCCCTTCACAGTCAATCCTACCACCCCATCTTCACCTAGAGGCAATCGCATGTCATTTTTTTTACTGTTTTTTTTTAACCTGTTATAGAACTGCATATGAATCATTATAGAAAGTGCACTTGTGTTCAGCTTTTTCTCCCAACATAATATCTCTGAGATTCATTGATGCTGTTCCATGTAGCAGTAGTTCATTTCTTTCTATTGCCGAGTCGTAGTCCATTATATGAATATACCACTATCCCTTTATCCATTCTCCTGCTGATGGATATTTGGGTTGTTTCCAGTTTTTGGCTATTGTTAATGAAGCTGCTATGAACATTCTGGAAGAACAATTCTTTTTGTGAACAATATGGTTTCTCTGAGTGTATATGTAGTTTTTACTTTGAAATAAAGATTTACAGGGAGTTCCAAACAAATGCATGTTCCTGTGTATACTTCTCCCAGTTTCCCCCAATGGTAACATCTCACATAACTATGGCAAAGTAATATCAAAACCAGGAAACTGACATTGGTGTAATCCACAGAGCTTATTAAGATTTCACCAGTGTTACGTGCACTCGTGTGTATATAGTTCTATGCAGGTTGATCACGTTTTGATTCATATAACCATAACCACAATCAAGATATAGAACTGTTCCATCACCATAAGGTTCCCTTGTGATACCCCTTTATCGCCACACCCACCTTCCTGTCCCTAATATTTATTTTTCAATTGTTTTATGCTATTATATAGAGATGCAATACATTTTTGTATTTTGCTTTGTATGCTGAGACATTGCTAATTTTACTCCATTTCAGTATCCATGGGATTTTAAAGAACATTCATCCAGATTTGGGAAATGGGCAAAAGAGATTACTGGGTGTCTTTTCAATGGAGTGCTATGCAATGTCCAGTGAAACGATTAGCAAATTTTTTCTGTAACAGGTCAGATAGTAAATATTTTAGGTTTCGTGGGCCATACAATCTAACAACTACTAAACTATGTCCCTGTGGTGCAAAAACCGCTATTGACAACATGGACTGTGGCTATGTTCTAATAAAACTTTATTTATAAAAACAGACACTGAGTCAGATTTGGCCAAAGGGCTAGAGTTTGCAGACTGCTGCTCGAGCAGAACCTCTGGGGATTATCTGTTTAAGGTGTGGCTGGACCTCTGACTGCTTCTATGCATTAGGCTATTTTATATCTCTGTAGAGGTAGAAGTTAACATGTAGAAAACTAACAACAATGAAAATAATTCTTGCCTGAAGCAGTGCAAACAATTCCTATTCATGGCAATGCATGTAAATTCTGTCTAGTCAGATGCAACTGATTTCTGTCAAGTAGAAAAGATAAACACAAATGTTATAGTTTATTTATTTATTTTTGGAGGAAAATTGGCCCTGAGCTAACATCCGTTACCAATCCTCCTCTTTTTGCTTGAGGAAGATTGTCACTGAGCTAACATCTGTGCCCATCTTCCTCCATTTTATGTGGGATGCCGCCACAGCACAGTGTGACACGTGGTGCTAGGTCTGCGCCTGGGATCTGAACTTGCAAACCCCGGGCTGACGAAGCAGAGCATGCAAACTTAACAACTACGCCACCGGGCCAGCCTCAATATAGTTTATGTTTATGTAGAACATTAACCAGTTTTGCCTTTATTAGCAAATTTGTCTCAGCAGCACTTTGACTGACTATATAAATCTTTGTTTCTCAACTTTCCCTTTGTACTACTGTTAACATTTCACTGGATCCCTCTTTAACTAATGAGTTGAATAAAATGTTTGACTTGTATTTATCTTTTACACGAGTCATGTTTTCAACCTGAAATATTATACTTTAATAGGAACTTTTATATTAAAAGATCAGGATGTCTATTAATAAAGAGAGTTTTACTTTTTCCTTTCACATCTTTAGCATTATAATATTTTTTTCTTGCCTTATTACACTGGCTTGGGCCTCTCCTACAAATAAATACTGTATCTCTCTATTTTCTTCCAGTACTTTTTGAATGTCTTGGGGATTGGGGCTGCATATATTCAGGTTGAATAGTGCATTTTGTTTTAAGAAAACTTTATGATTGGCTCTTTTAGTTGAAACCTAAGCCATTCCTGCCCAAGATTGTTGCTCCCACAATAATCTGAGAGTTTTGAGACACAAAGAAATATATTTCTGTGCATTGCAGAACGTAATTTTGGATTTGTTATCAGGAAGTTGAAAGTGAGATTCAAAGAAAATCAGAGAAGTAGTCAAGAAAGGAGGTAAGATGTAGCTCTGGGGATCTAGCAAAATGCCAGCAGACCTGTACTTAGGGGCAGACACAGTACACTTCCCGGTTTCAGGAAACTGCCAATAAAATTTTTGGAACAGTGATATCTAACTCTCAATAGACATTTTCTCTTCTTAGCCAAAATTACCTTTCCCCAAATCATCCCACACATTTTGGTTACACAAAAGAGCCTTTTGATAGACTTTCTTTGGAGAATAAAGAAGAGATTATTTCCCATAATTAGAATGATGTAGAGCAGACACTGAATAAGTTACAGGAGGCAAAAATGGCACCAGGAATCTAGAAGGAAACTGTGACTAAAAATTTGAATAGAGAGGTAACAGAACAGAAAACCATTCCACATACGTAAACCTCACACACACACACACACACACACACACACACACACACAGGTGCACTCTTCTCAGGAATCTTTAGAAATATTGTAGACCTTGATGACAACTCAACAATATAGGAAATGTGGGAATAAAGTCCATTTGCCTGAGCAAGAAAAGAAAGGAAAGGATTAATCCAGAAAATTGGGGAACCTGTAGACATTTGTGTTATACATGTATCATCGCATATAGCATTGATATAACCTTTTAAGTAAGATATAATTCCTTAAATTCCATATTTATAAAATCTGCGCTAACAGGAATTTTACAGAAGAGGACATACTAATAGCCAGGAAAGGTGCTCCATCTCACTACTAATGATGTGAATGCAAGTGAAGATGCCATATTGTACTCCTCAGATTCATAAAAATTAAATGCAAAATACCAAATATTAGTGAGGATGTGGAAGAAGAGGAATCATCACACCCAGCGCCTGGAAGGGTAAACTGGATACCCTTCGGGCGGATATTTGGAAACATATAGTATATTTGAAGATAGGCACAGTCTGTGACCCTGCAAGTCTACTTTTTGATGTGTAACCTAGAGAACTGTCACAAATGTGAACCATTCTCATTGTAGCACTGTTTGTAATAGTGACAGACAGGAAACAACTTAAATGTCCACCAACAGGAGAACAGTTGAATAAACAGAAGCATAGTCCTATAATGGAATACTGTGAAACAATCAAAAAAATCAATGAACTAGAGCTATGTATTTTACATGGCTAAAGCTCAAAAATGTTATGTGTTTAAAAGCAAGTTTCAGAAGGATATCTGGTTGTGTGTATATGATATGCCATTTATGTAAAATGCAGAAACAAAAAACAGGGCCGGCCCCTTGGCCTAGTGGTTAAGTTTGCTGCATGCCGCTTCAGTGGCCTAGGTTCAGTTCCCAGGAGCAGACCTACACCACTCATCTGTGGCATACTATGGCGATGACTCACATACAAAATAGAGGAAGATTGGCAACAGATGTTAGCTCAGGGTGAATCTTCCTCAGCAAAAAAAAAAAAAAAAGAGGAAAATATTTTATGTGCACACACACATATATATATACATAATGTATAAACACAAGATGACATCAGCAAAATGGTGGGCTAGGAAACTACAGGCTTTATAACCTTTACAAACATTACGACTGATGCCATGGAAATAAAAAAGATCATAAGGGACTATTATTAGTAATTATTCGCCAACAAATTAGACAACCTAGAAGAAATGGATAAATTCCTAGACATATGCAACCTAACCTTGACTGAATCAAGAAGAAAGAGAAAGCCTGAACAGACCACTAACAAATAAGGAGACTGAAGCAGTAAGCAAAAACCTATCAACAAAGAAAACCCCAGTACCAGATGCCTTCATGGGTGAATTCTACCAAATATTCATAGAAGAATTACTACCAATCCCTCTTAAACTCTTCCAAATACTAGAAGAGGGAACACTTCCAAATGCATTTTGTGAGGCCAGCATCACCATGATACCAAACCCAGACAAAGATATTACAAGAAAACTACAGACCGATATCCCTGATGAACATGGATGTAAAAATCTTCAACAAAATACTAGCAAACTAAATTGAACAACACATTAAAAGGATCGTACACCATGACCAAATAGGATTTATCCCTGAGATTCAAGCATGTTTCAGCATACACAAATCAATCAATGTGATGCACCACATTAACAGAATGAAGGATAAAAAGCATATAATCATCTCAACAGATGCAGACAAAGCATTTGACAAAATCAACATTGTTTCATTATAAAAACTCTCACCAAATTAAGTTTATAAGGAACTTACTTCAACATAACAAAGGCCAGATATGAAAAGCCCACAGCTAACATCATACTCAATAGTGAAAAACCACCAGTGTTTCCTCTAAGATAGGGAACAAGGCAAGGATGCCCACTCTTGCCACTTCTCTTGAACATAATACTGGAAGTCCCAGCCAGATTGAATAGGCAAGAAAAAAAATAAAAGGCATCCAAATCCAAAAGGAAGAAGTAAAGTTATCCCTGTTTGCAGGATTGCATGATCTTATATGCAGAAACCCCTAAAGACTCCAAGAAAAAACAGAATAAACAAATTAAGCAAAGTTGCAGGACACAAAATCAATATATGTTTCTACACGCTATCAACGAACTATCCAAAAAGAAATGAAGAAAACAATTCCATTCACAGTAGCAACAAAACCAGTAAAATACTTAGGAATAAATCTAACTAAGGAGGTAAAAGACCTGTATGCTGGAAACTACAAAACATTGCTGAAAGAAGTTAAAGAAGACAAAAATAAATAAAAAGAGATCTCGCATTCATAGACTAGAAGAATTAATAATGTTAAAATGTCCATACTATCCAAAGCAATCTATAGATTCAATGCAATCCCTATCAACATCCCAATGGCATTTTTTATGGAAATGAAAAAACAAATCCCCAAATTAATGTGGAATCTCAAGGAACTCTGAATAGCCAAAATAATTTGGAGAAGAATGACGAGGCTGGAAGACTTACACTTCCTGATTTCAAAATATGTTGCTAAGCTACGGTAATCAAAACAGTGTAGTGCTGGAATAAAGACAAATAAATAGACCAATGGGACAGAATAGAGCGCCCAGAAATAAACCCTAGCTTACCTGGTCAAACGTTCTTTACCAAAGATGTCAAGATCACTCAATGAGGAAAGAACAGTCTCTTCTGCAAACGCAGCTGGGAAAACAGCATATCCACATATACAAGTATGAAGATGGATGCTTATCTTAAACCGTATACAAAAAGTAACTCAAACTGGATTAAAGATCTATACATAAGACCTAAAACTATGAAACTCTCAGAAGAAAACACAGGGGAAAAGCTTCACGACATTTCACCTGGCAATGACTTCTTGGTTAGGGCATTAAAAACACAGGCAACAAAAGCAAAAATAGAAAACGGGGCTACAGCAAACTTGAAAACTTTTCTGCATCAAAGAGCACAAGCAACAGAATGAAAAGGCAACCTACAGAACAGGAGAAAATATTTGCAAATCACACACCTGATAAGGGGTTAATATCCAGAACACGTAAAGAATCCCTACAATGCAACAACAACGAAAAGTCAAATAACCTGATTTAAATAATGGGCAAAATACTTGAATAGACGTTTGTCCAAAGGTGATATACAAATGGCCTATAAGTATATGGAAAGATGCTCAACATCACTAATCATCAGAAAAATGAAAATCAAAACCACAATGAGATATCACTTCATGGGATATCACCCATTAGGATGGCTACTATAAAAAAATAGAAAACTGCAAGTGTTGGTGAGGTTATGGAGAAACTGGAACCCTTATATACTGTTGCTGGAACTGCATAATGGTGCAACCACTATGGAAAACAGTAAGGAGACTCCTTAAGAAATTAAAAATACAACTACAATATGATACAGCAATCTCACTTTGGGGTATATATCCAAAAGAATTGAAAGAAGGGCCTCAAAGAGATATTTGCACACTCATGTTCACAGCTAAGAATAGCCAAGATGTGGAAGCAACCCAAACGGTCACTAGCAGATGAATAAATAAACAAAATGTGATATGTACATACAATGGAATATTATCCAGTCTTAAAAAGGAAGAAAATCCTGCCACGATACAACATGGATAAATCTTGAGGTTATTATGCTTAGTGAAATAAGCTAGTCACAAAAAGACAAATACTGCATGATTCCACTTATATGAGGGATCTAAAATAGTCAAATTCCTAGAAACAGAAAGTAGAATGGTGGTTACCAGGGGGCTGGGGAGAAAGGGTAAAGGGGAGCTGTTTAATGGGTATAGAGTTTCAGATTTGCAAGATGGAAAATTTTAGAGATCTGTTTCATAACAATATGAATACACTAAACACTGCTGAACTGTACACTTTAAAATGGTTAAGATGATAAATTTTATGTGTTTTTTACTATACTAAAAAAATTGTATAAATGTATGCATGGGATGGATACACACCAACTCCAGGGCATTCTATTTCTGTAGAGGGTAGGATATGAAAGGGATTAGGGAGGGTTAAATTTTATTTGTTATAAATAAATCTGAATCAAATATCAAAAAACATTAAAATTTTGTCAAACATGGATGGAGAGTACATAGGCATTTGCTATATTATATTCTGCAGTTTTATATTTGAAATATTTCGTATTTATCCAAGCATTCATTTTAAATCCCAAGGTTTATAAAATATATTGTCAGAGATTTCACGAATAATAAAGGGAGAAAAGGGATTTGAATCCAGGTCTACCTAATTCTAAATTCCTTAAGAAAAACTCCTGTTCTAAACTAATGGTTATATAAATCTTGACTAAAACGTCTGGGAGCAACTAAAAAGGTGACCCGATTTTTGTTATCTTCTCATCTAGTGGGATCTGTACTTTCCACAGAGCCTCTGACCTACATAGTTGATAACCAGCTAAATAAATTGCATTTGTTGGATATCTTCAGTCTTTCCAAACTAATTTCTTCCTAGTTCCTACCCGCATACACCATTATCATTTTTATCCTTGCTCTATACTTACTATTTAGCTATCTGTTATGAAATCCCCAGTGCCTAGAAGTTTCCCCTATATTTTCCATTCCTTAAATCTATATCTCTGCAAATGTCAAACTTAATTGAAAACCTACACAGAATTGTCAAATTAGACAATAATGTTGGCATAGGTACATGCTCAGGAGTTAGACGTGAAAGCCATTCTCCATCTTCTGGGCATTATGTAAGAAACTGGCACAAGCATAGCCACTGGGTGCAACAGACTATGCAGTAAACTTGGGTTCCAAAGGTCATTAAAACAGTCTAGTAGTTCTTATCTGGGGGAGATTTTTTGCCATATGTAAATGACAGGTACGTCTGATAAAACGGAAGAGAGTCATTACGAGCAACATACATTCTGCTGAGCACAAAGCCAACTAACTCTGGGCCTCTATTTTCTTGTCTCTATAATTAGCTGTTGAAATACCCACTAAGATTCTCCTCCATCTCTGACATTTTATGACCTTATTTGACTATGAGTCAAAAAATTAAACTACGCCACTACTCCCATGTTATCTTTTATATATCTATTTTTAAATTCTGGAGCAAAATATTAGGAACTTCAGGAAACACTGGAGACATTTAATAAGACATTAGTTTGAATTTCCATAGATTAAACGGCATGAAGAAATCCTACCATTTCATATACTGTTTTAGCAAGTTCTAAATTTTATCTCATTTAGCAATTATCTGCAAAAACTTTCTTCCAAATATTTGGAAAGGTTGTACAATAGCTCACTGCTCAGAGAGCTTTGATTTCAGACAACGGTGATCTACTTTAAGTGCTGATTTGGGGGGAGCATCATTCCTAGATTTTATTGCTTCTCTCTCGCCACTGGCCATGCTATTTTATCAAATCATTAACAACCACACTAAGGTCACTAACTACAAAGTTTAGTCTTGGTTTAACGATTTTACTAAATAGTTAACAAATCCTCTTTTTACAGACAAAAAATTCAATTCTTCCAAGTAATTTCTGCTTTTTATATACCAAACAAGGGAATTCTGTTTGGCTTCTTTGCACTGAAGAAATCTAAGGCAAGTCCTCCTCTAACAGTAGATTGCCTTAAAATCTCACTTGCCATGGTCCGTATCTGGAAATGATTTTTGCTGGTAAAGAACACTGGAATTTCTGATATACTGATTCTATATCTGTCATTATCATCAATTTATTTTTATCTTTCAAGTTCCACTGTATTAATAAACCCTAAATTTTGCCCAGACTTTCACCTAAGTCCTGCACTTTCCTTAGTGTGTATATATATATATATACACACACACTAGAGAGAGAGAGAGAGAGAGAGAGCGATCTAGGATGAAGTCTGGATAAGATTTACAGTAGATTTTCGTTCTCTTATATCATTTTAACATTTTATATGACTTCCAATTATTACAAATAAAAACCATCTATGTCTCAACATTCTTATTAATTTGTTCAGCATCTATTCTGTACTTATTCTAGAAGATATCTCATTTTTGTGATTAAAGTTTCCTGAGTTGATTAGGGTGTGAATATACTCACTTTCTTTGAGATTCACGTGTATCAGACAAGTGTGCTTTCTCAATCTTATAGCATTTCAGGTTTTCTAGAATATTCATCTTAATTGGCTCCTATATTACTACAATACATTAATTTGGAAAATATAGTCATTGATTTGATATAATTCAGTTTGGTGACAGGGCTTCATTATTATTTAACAAGTAGGAAATTTTAGTATAGCTGCCTTCTGATGCTTAGTTAGTGCTATTTCTGTGTTTAAGTAGGATGCTAGTTATTAGAACATATTATGTTATATTTCAGATAAATATCCTTAATAGGTAAAAGTAATATCATCGCACATGACATGTAGTACTTATGCAAAATTAGACAAGATTCTTCAGAAGCAAAAATTAAAAGAAAAGTTAACTTTGAAAAGCTATTTAACACTCTAATGCAAGCAAATAAAAACCAAGCTTTTTACAGCTAAATATCTTCGAAATGCATTTTTTGGTATGAAGCACTAGGAAAGTACAAGTACGTAACAATGAGGAGACAAGTGGGAGTACAAAGGGAAAAAAGAGAGGGCAGAGATGTTTGTTGGAAGTAAAGCTACATTAGGTACAGATTGAAGCAATTAGATAGACAACTTGGGGGAAAAAATGTTTTTTTAATTTATTCAAGTAGTTCAGGCAGAATTAGGTTGTTTAAGGTTGTGTTGTCTGAATTATCTTTGATATTCACCTAAGTTCCCCATCTTTTAAATAAGGTTTGACGGAATAATATAACATGTAAGATCATTCTGGAAATGAACTATTATCTACCTACAGCAGGTCCCAGTGTCTTCTTTGACCCTGATAGCAGAGTCAATCCACAAAAGTCAAATTACAAAACAGATTTCAGGGAAAGGATATAATTATCTTCTGTTTTACCAACTCGACCTTGAAAAGTAGCTGGAGTACTGAGAAAGCAAGGAGAGGTCAGAAGCAAGTTATTAAGAGAACAAAAACAGGTCTTTACTGAAAACCTATTCACTAATTCTAACGTAGAGGAGGAGGCCCACTCAGTACTATTTCTTTTTTAAATGGATTCTCAAAACCTTACCTAATTATCTAAATCCTGGCATTCATATAGTTTTCCCATTGGCCTCTAGCGATGAGTTTCTGTTTTGACATGCTGGCGTCTGGAGAAAAATGTGTTCCCATGACACGGGTGTTGATTGCAGCTGTTTGATGATTGTTACAAGTTCATCCCAATGTTCTCTCACAAATGTATGTGGTGCTGCCAGCTCTGCAGCTCTGGTGTTCAATATACCCGGTTGGTGTTGAAATGTTCCTCCATCTGACAGAGCAGTGCTGATGAAATCTGTTGGAAATGGTGACTACTCTGCCAAGTATTTGCCAGATTTCTCTGAGAAACCTCCAGGATATCCATCTAGCCTCAACTGACATCCAAGGCAGTCATGTTGCCAGTGCCTTCATCAAGTTGAAGAGACACGGATTTCTGACAGCACGATGATCCACAGCTGATTTCTTATGACGAGACAAGAAGCCCCTCCAGTAGAGATTATCAAGGCATTCTGTTGAATGAGGCCAAATCTCCAACAGCAGAGGAAGAGAATCAAGGCAAGAACATAATTTGAAAAGAGGCTTTAGGGACTTCTCCCATGTCTGAGACCTAGTTAACCTATAAATGATACTCAAAGTTCTAAAATGAACAAGAAAACAAGTAAACAAGATAACGTTTTCCATTTGTTTTCAGAAATTATTCTGATACATGCATTTCAAATAAAATGGATTTTCATCCTTATATCACAAAATTTGACTCAGAAAACTTCCTTCTCTACTGTCATTTCACAAAACATATTTTTATATACAACTGTGTGTGTGCATGTGCACACACGCATGTAGGCTTCAGATATAAATCTTTTTCAAACAGATGGTTCTTGCTTTTAATGTATATAAATTACGGATCTGACAAAGAAGAGAATTTTAAAATACTGCTATAGGAAGAAATCGAATCTTTAGAAAATGAACAAAAATAATGTAGAAATCAACCTTTCTCATTAAACGTTAAATCTAAATGGTCAGACTCTAGTCACTGTAACAAGGACCACAACTAAAAACCCAGTGATGTCGCTTTGCTTCCTGGCTTTAAGTTAGCAAATTTCATGTTTCTGTGTTTTAATTGTCCACCAATGATATGTTTCCAAATTTAATCTACTTCTTGGCAGTAGAATCAGCAAAACATTTGTTCCCTTTCTTCTTGATACAGCTGCAATCAATTGGATGCACAAATGGCATGAAGGATGCTACAGGGAATCTCTGCCCCTTCGTGAAATGGGACAGAAATTTGGATGATGGTATTTTTACACAATCAAAACAAAACAGTCAGAGCAAAAAAGATAATTAAGCCAACACTCTCCAAGTATGCAAGTGAAAAGACATATTTCCCCCTAGCTCTCAATGCCTTTAATATTCTCAGATTTTCATAAACTCTGTTTAAGGCCACGCCACAGGCAACATCACTAGTACTATGACCATTGATTACACGAGTAGAGAAGCAGGAGCATGCAGAGGGTTTTTACACGGTCATCTATCCATTGAGCACATTCACAAAACCTATGAGCTATTAGGATGGGAGCTTAGCACCAATACTGAGAGACTCATTTTTCTTAAATTCAGATATGTAGTCTTGTGATAGCTCAGACTTACTAACTATCTCAAATATTGTTAGTCAATCACCCCGGCACCAGGGTAAAATTTCCTACTGGGTGGAATTAAAATATGTAATCTTCACTAAGTAATACCATTTCTTTCATTAAATTAAAAGGAAGTAACTCATGATAAGGAAATAGAAGAGAGATTTATTTTAGAGGGCTTGGGAATTAAACAAAAGTTTATCCAAGTTGGGGCTAAATGGATAATACCAAATCAAACATTTCACTTGAACTGGCTGGCCAATTCAAAGAAGTAGGTGAACTAATTTTTATACTGAATTCCTCATAGTGATTGAGAAAGGACAAAAAGTGAGATGATAAGCAGACAATAGAAGAAAATCAGACATCGTTCCTAGACAAGTAAGTATTTAGCACAATTAGAGGAGGAACTCAGTAGCTACAGATAGACAACAATGATAACAATCAAAGTGGGGAAGTAACTGTATATCTAAATGTGAGAAGTAAAACAATGAAACTTCTAGATCATAAACATATGAGATTATCTGCATGACCTTGAGGTAGGAGAGAATTTGTTAAGCAGGAATCATAAAGCATTAGCCTTAAGGGGTAAGATGGATAAATCATACTATATTACAACTAAGAATTTCTATTCATCAAAAGACAGCACGAAGAGAGTAAAAGGGTAAACAACAGTGGGAAAAGATATTTACAACACATATGACTAACAAGAGGCTTCTATTCAGGATATATAAAAACACAAATAAGAAAAAAACAAACAACCCAATAGAAAAATGGGTAAGAGTCTTGAATAGACATTTTTCAAAAAAGGATATCTGAATGGCCAATAAACATTCGAAAAGGTGCTCAACCTTTTTAGTCACCAGAGAACAAATTCAAACATATTTCCTTGGCAAAAATTAAAAGACAATTCCAAGTGGTATAGAAGTATTCCAAGTCTTTCCACACACTGCTGGTGGTAATATAAAAACCATTTTAGAATCTAGATTGACATCATGTGTTAAAGTGGAAGATACTCATATCCCGTGACCCATCAATTCCCCTACTGCAACAGGTCCATGGAAAATAAAGTTCAGAGCAGCCTTGTTTGAAATTGCCAAAAACTGAAAACAATTCAAACATCCATCAACAGCAAAATGGATAAATAATCTGTGGACTAGTCATCCAACTGAATGCTATTTAGTGATGAAAATTAACTACAGCTTTGCAACGTGGATAATCTCATAAACAAAATGAGCAAAAAACAAAAGAGCAAGATGCAAATGAGCACATACGACCTGACAGCTTTCACATAAAGTTTAAAACAGACAAAACTAAAATACAAGTTTTTAGGGAAACACATATTAGTAGCAAATCTCTAAAGAAAAGCAAACAAATAATTGTTATAAAAACCATAATGGTGATTACTTCTTGGAGAGCAGAGGGAATTGTAATCAGGAAGAGACACATAGGAATTTTTTTCTGGGGGCGGGGGGATTGGCAATATTCTATTTTCTGATGGTGACAGTTACATTAAAATTCACTTTATAATTATTCACCTAACTGTGCGTTGACGTCTTGTGCCCTTTTGATATGTATATCATTTTTCACAATAAAATATCTTAAAAGGTAAAAGACAATTCAACAAGTAGAAAAAGTGTGGAGATTACAAATACATACCAATAAGACTATTTTTAATTGTATTGATGCTATGCAAATGGTACTTGGGCTTTGGAAAAATTGATAGCAACATTCACAGATTCAGAAAGCAGCATCTCAGACAAAGTACACAGAACAGTGCTCTGCAGACCTTTGTTAAATAACTCGAAAAGTAGCTGTAATGATGGTAAAGACTGATGTCAAAGACACATATGAAAGGATTACAATAACACTATTTCATGAAACAGAGAAGGAAACATTTAAATATATTATTTATAACATATGTGATTAAACCATTATGTGTAACCAAATTAAATTAAATATAGTTTGTCAAAAACTGATTAAACCACCACCAAAGAAGTAAGAGGCCAGGAAGCCAGTTTCTATTTTTTGCAAATCTTTCTCTCTAATCTGGTCAGACTTCAATGCAGTAAAAGCCAACTGCTCCTGTTTCATCTTTATGCTGCCACTATTCTAATTTTTCTCTGCCCAGAAATCACCATTCTTTTTTCCCCTCCCTTTTCCAACTTCAACTCAACCCAAGACCTGGATCCTCTACCTACTCCACTTACATATATATATATATATATATATTTAAGGCTAAATACATATATATATATAATTAAGTATATCTCTTTAAACATAAATATAAAAATATATTTAGCCTTTGCTATAAACTCAGTACTGAACTCATATCACCAACTAGTTCGTAAGATTTTTTACATAATCCACCCATTATTCTTCATGCCCTACAGAAGTTATACTCAACTCAGTTACTGATAAGAAAGAAGCATAGGGGGAGGTGTATGTTTGTTTAAAATATAGGTCCCACAGAGCAACAGCCAGATTTTCTAATTGAGTAAGTCTAGAGTGGGGCTCCAGAATCTGCATTTTTAAAACAGATCACCAGTGATTCTGCTATGCAGCCCAGATTGAGAAGGACATCATGGTTCCCAGCAGGTGGATGGAGTGAATCATTATACCAGAGGCTCTAAATAAATGTTGATTGCTTGAATGATGAAAGACAGAGTATAATCTGTGGAAGTTTTATTCCTGATCAAATGTAGTTTCACAGGAGGAATCTGTTTCACCTTAGAGATGAGAAAACTAAGGCACGGAAAGGTATTTTGTTCAAGGCCATATAATTAGTGAATGAGTGTCAAACATGGACTAGAAAATCCTTTCTTAGAGCTGCTCAATGGTTCTTTCTACCACACTAGAGTCTCAATGCCAAGGGCGGAATTCCAATGAAATAGTGCACAAAATATTTCATTAATTCACGAGATTCAAGAATCTCATTTAAAAATTCCATCAGTGATCAGGCACATCAAATGTTAATACATTTGGTTAGAATAGTTTGTAAATTACCTTACTTCTGCCACCTATTAACATTTTTGCTATAATTTTGCGAGACTTTGCACTAGGAAAAATTTAATGATTAAAATTCATCATAGAATCTTCCTACACTTTTTATAGAGAACCAGATACATAATGTAAATTACACATACCAAATGCTCTAATATTTAATATAGAACTGATAAAATTTAAACAATATTTGAAAAAACACTTGTATTTTATAGTTTAAGCCTTTCCATCTTGCTGAATTCTTAAAAAAGAGGAATTGTGAATAGGCAATTTTTATTTCTCTATTCATTATTTCTAATTGCCCTGGAACTTTTGCAATCATATTCTATTTCCTATCCAAACTATTCATTAATGATACTAACTTGCTATTCTGATATAACTATTTTTCAACTAAAGAAGATGATACCACAACATTTAGATTATTACCTGAAGCAAATTATGTACCATTTTATAAATGGAACATATACCTCTCACTCTGAACCTTCTCTTCGTTTATTAACTCATCCCCTGCTTTTAAATTTATGTCTCTCAGTATCACCAATCTCAATAAACACTCCCTTCACCTACTTTACGATGACCAACAAGTTGGCCTTGTCCCTAAATTGCCAAGAGAGAGTGATTCCAGAATATCTGGGGCATGGGACATAATTTCAGAGATTCCCTGATTACTGATAAATTAATCAATTGAGTAAAGCCAGTTAAGAATAAGTGGTTATATAGACAAACATACTCAACCATATTTTCATTGTATGAAAGAAAAAGTATACAGAAATTAAATGAGATTTTGATTTAAAAACATTTTGTTAAATTTACCCATCTGGCAGAAAATTATGAAACACACATCTTATTACATTTAAGAAATCTGGATTAGAACATTTGAATAAAAGATTCTTTCCAGACTAAACTTGGCTTTCAATTCATTCAGCAGCACATGTTTAATGAATTTTCAAATCAAGTGAATTGATTCTATGTTAAGAATAAGCAATAATAAATAGTAGATTAATATATGCAAAGAAGCAATCAACTAATATGTACAAGACACTATGCTAAGTACTATGAGGGATACACAGCCACTATGCCTCCAGGTAGCTACATAATAAGGGGAACAATAAAAAACATAATAGCATGGCTGCTGCTAAGGGATTGTTATAATTACACAACCTTTATGTCTAGAAGAGTGGTTCTCAATTTGGATGCTCAGGGGACATTTGGCAATATCTGGACACATTTTTGGTTGTCAAAACTGGAGAATGGGTGGGCAGTACTATTAGCATGTAGTGGGTAGACACCAGGAATGCTGCTAAACATTTTATAATGCACAAGACAGCCTCCCCTCCAACAAAGAATTATTCAGCCCAAATGTCGACAGTGCCAAGGTTGAAAAACCCAGGTCTAGGGGTAGAGACAGAAAATCACTTTGGAATTAGATTTTCGTTATTAAGGGGAAATTCAGTTGAGCTACCTCCCTCAGTCATATAAACATAAGGCCAGGAAGTAGACCAGTAGGCTGAGGATGCCAGGTTTCTACATCTGGAATTCCCTTTGGACCTAGTGACCACTGTAGAATGACATGCTTTGGGACCAATGAAGAAACACATACAGAGAGCTAAAAGAGATGTTATCTTGAAGTCGAGGATAGTGTACACCATAGCACTAGGAAGCCTATGGCTGAGCAAGGGTATCACTGTAGTAGTGAATATTCAATAGGTCGTGCAGGACCAACGGATTGCACAGATTGACAATACATAGACTGTACTGAAAGAGTGGGGTAGTCAAATTTCCAGTTCTTCTATAAGACTTTAGGAAACAGGAGCCCTTGGATCAGTCCATAGTCTCTGTGGATGATTCACCAGAGAAAGAGGCCTCTGGAGGGAGATAATGAACTTTTTATAACTGCAGATTAGTGAGCAATCAACTGTAACAATGAAAGTTGAGAGATACTGTATCGGCACACCAAGCTGGTGAAGCAGGTCATACATTCTTGCAAATGTTGTTGTGGCCCCTTTCGGATATCTTTTACCTGGCCAGTGTCCTCATTCCCCAAGATGCTGCGAGTGTCAAACGCTAACGGCTCGCAGCTGCCTCCATTCTTGGGCAAATCGCCCTGGGCTGATAAGAGCTACCTCATTTGGTAGGTTACACACCCTGTCCCAATATCCCCATGACTGACTGATGCTGGGATACTAAACGCTAGCTGCCTTTGTCTCAAATACAGACAATTCTGTGATTTGATTTATGCTCCAGACTTCCCTCTGCCACCCTCCAGACCCTCTACTGAGGATCAAGTCAAAGCTAGAGACCTGAGACCACATCCTTGCTCAGTTTTTTCCCCTTCCCTATCCCACTTCCCCTTCTTCCTTTACATTTTTCCTTAGGAGCATTTGCTCAATAAATTCTTTTCATGCGAAATCCGTGTTTGAGACTCTGCTTTTAGGGAACCCGACCTACAACATATGTCAAATTAAGAAACGAAAATAGAATGTATGACATGATAGTATGGAAAGAAAGATTCACGTTCTATCATCCATGCAGGAGCAGGAAACAGGGCCGGGGCCCATGCCAGACAGGGAGTTAAGGGTGAGGTACTCGTACAAAGCTGGGACCCTGAAGGGCTGTATCGTTGGAGAATAAATATACTAGAAAAACTCCACCTACTGACAGAGGGGGAGAGCAGGAAGCCCGGGCTTTGGGTACCCAAAAAAGAAAAGCAAAAAGGCTCTACTGACAAATCAAAACCCCTAGGATTTTCCCTCACTTGGGTTTAGAATCCAAATTTATACTACCTGCATAGCCCAGGGACTTATCAGGTGAGAAATCAACCTAAGCCTGGTCTGGGGTAATATATGGCAGATTATGATACATGGCGGATGTAAACACATAAAGCTCTCTGACGGACATTTCCATGATGCTCCCACAGAAGAAAACAAGCCCAAATAATAATGTGTTCATAATTAAAGGACAAAGAATAACAAGAAGAGGAGGAAAAG
The DNA here is from genome assembly GCF_041296265.1 of Equus caballus. NCBI lineage: Eukaryota > Metazoa > Chordata > Mammalia > Perissodactyla > Equidae > Equus > Equus caballus. The sequence goes on from NC_091715.1 coordinate 95,580,979, forward strand.
GGAATCACCTCATCGACATCCAGACTTATAAAGGTATAGAAATTTGTATTGTTTAACAGTGGCCCAGAGATAGAAAAATAGAAGGAAATGGCATAAGAATAAACCAAGAAACAGACCTAAGGAGTCCTGCTCCTGGCCAAAAGTCCTATGTGTGATTTTCCAGGTCCAACCATAAGTAATTACAATGGCTTTGCCTGGCAGGCCTTATGGGGGAGGTTCCCCTCCCCACCCCAGACTTGGTGCACAGCCAGTGCCTCACAGTCTCCGAAGGGACTTGCAGTCAAAGACTCAAGACCCCAGGCCCACCATTCTCTCACATATACCTGTATTCCTAGCTCTGTGCCTTCATTCCAAAGCCTCTTTCTGGACAGCCTTCTGGAGAGGCCCTCCTCAGGCACCTCTGTGGAAAGCTCTTGATGGGAGTAGGGGCACTTTTTCTCCACTCTAACTCAATGTGCAGTACTTTTCCACTCCTAGCCCCTTCCTCTCGCCCCACCCTGGTCCTCGAGTCCAGAAAACTGCAAGAGCCTTTTGTTCAGGCTCCCTTGACAGCGAGAGAGCCCCCCCACCCCATCTGTGCCGATTCACTTCACTCTGGATCAGCGACCTGGGAAGAGAACAAGGGAGTTGGCACTTTCTCTAGTTTAGTCTCTTGCTTATACTGTCATAGTAAGTGACTAAAGTCTTGACTGTTCCATCCATTTTGGTTTGTTGCTTTAATTGGCTACTCCAACATCTAGCAGCTCAGCTTTTTGCGGCTCAGCTGAACTCCTGACAAGACCTAGAGATGTGCATAATACATGTTTTGGTACATAACTGAGGTGGTATTACAGCTCAGTGAATAAAGGATGACTTGTTCATTGAATGATGCTGTGACACTTGGCTCTCCACATGGCAAATAAGACAAAATTAGATCCCTACTTCAAATGATGTGCTGGCAAATGTTTACAACCCATTCTCTGGGATGAGGGCAGTGGGAGCCTGATTCTTAGCACTTGCCAATTTCTGTGGTGTAAAGACTCCTGCCACGGGTAATCCAGCTACTGCTGTGATGTCACGGAATGCAGAGCTGGGAAGAGATGCACCCAAGCATCTCTTGCAGGCCAATTCCAGCACAACACTCCTCCCCCACGCAATACACAAATATATTGATCCCGGATAGAGTGTAGATCTAAATGTGAAATGCAAAACTTACAGAAAAAATAGACACGGCTATATGATAAGGGGATAAGGAAGAAATTCATAGTAAAACCAAAACAAGCAGAAACTTCTTCCACCTTATTAAGGCACATTGATAATAGTGAAAATTGATTTGTGTTTTCCAACTCTGAGTGTTCTGTATTATTTTAAATCATCAAGGGGAAATCCTAGCACTTACAATTACATAACTATATGAATGAATGAAGATGCTTCTTTTTGTAGCACACAGGTTTAGCTTCACACGCATGTAGGTATAGGCTAATTTTCAGAAGATGATCTTCAAAAGTTAAGAAAAACATCTCACTAGAAAAGGCTTATTCTTGCTGCATTTCATTAAATATTCGTTTATTTCCTCAAGCTCATATCCCACTACATTCTCAAGAAGTGCAACTCATGCTCATCAGCAAGTGCATTTCTTAAATTTCAAATAATGGAGGAAGCACATAGAATGAGCTGCAAAAAACAAATCAAAACAACAATTTCTGTAACTAATGAAATGATAATGCTCAGTGCGGAGTCCTAATAATATTGTAAGAATTATTTCAACAATTAGCAAATTTTATACATTTAAAAAGAAGTGTTATGTATTAAATACATTTTACTATCACTTTAGGTGACTTTAATAAATAAAACAAAGGGTGAGATACATTAATAATTAATTAATGATGAATATTGATCATAATAAATACATAACTAAAGTAACTGAGAAACATAATAATCTCTATGAACAAAATAGTTGGGTTCCCAACTTCCTCAAAAAGCTTTCCTCTTTTGCTTTACTTACTATAAGCAATTATACATTATTTAATTATACAATTATTACCATACATAAAGTATTTCATGGTGAGTCAGTTAGTAGTATTGAAATTACGTTATCGAAAGAATGAAGAGAAGAATTGAGGTTGCCCTATGAGGAAATGGAAAATTATAAATCAAGCCACAATTTTAGGTATACTCTCTTTTTTGGTTCTGTTTGATTCTTCCCTCACAGCTACATAGAGCAGAGCTATAAATGGGAGAAAACACTTTATCCAGTCTCTCCATTTTTGATTGGAGAGGAAAATCATTGAAATGGAACCAACACCCTTTGCAAGTTCACCAACCAGAACCCTTTTCTGCCTACCTCTTGAAGGCAGATATTAAATGGATATCAGAAGTCCAGGGTCAATATAGAGTTCACCACCACAGTTCACAAAGCTGTCTGTGCATAAATATTTGGAGTCCTTGTTTAAAATATAGGTTCCTGGGTCTCACACAAGAAATGCTGATTTAGTATATAGTATCCAGATTTCCGGAAATCTGGATACTATATACTAAATCAACAATCATGCCTCTCTCTAAAATTATTCTGATTCAGCCTATCTGTAGATAGACTAGCATTTGGAAACCATTGCTCAAGTTTCCCGGACAATATTTGTGTGTTTTGGGTATAGGAGGGAGGGTAGGATGTATTCATATATTCACGTCAGGAAGGGGAGCAAAAGAATGGTAGATATCCTTTATTTTCTTGTATGGTTTGTTTCTTTGTTTTCTTGCATGGCAGATGTCCTTTTCTCGTATGGCATATATCCTTTGCTTTCTTATTGTAATTAGCTTTATTGGTCAAAGAACAAAATAAAAAAATAAGTATGCTTTTGTGCTTATAGTATTCCATCTACCACTGTCCAAGTGAATGACGTGGACATTCCAGCCATTCAACCATCTTAAATGGTCCTTAATATGATCTATTTTACCATCTAAATGAAGTCTTAAATCTGTCCATTTTTCTGAATTTCCATTCCCAATATCCCAGTCCACACCACTCTCAAATCCTGTCTAAACTCCTGCAACAACCTCCCAACTGATCTCCCTCACACAGGCCTACTTCTCTCCAATACATTCGCCGTGTTCCTGCCACAGTACAAATTCCTTACTTTTGTTTTTACAAGGCCTTTAAAGAGCTGGTCCGATTTACCTCTCCAACATCTTCTCTTCTTCATAACCTCTCCTTGTTCTCCAGACATACTTAGCTTCCTTCAATTCTTCTAGAGTTAGAGCTTTCCCAAGAACTCTCCTGAATTCCCATCCTTGTATATCTGTTCACCTGGTGAATTCTACTTGTCCCTCATTTCAGTTTTTCAGATGCATACAGATATATGCATATTTTGTATTTCAAGATTTCTAGATGAAGATTTTAGCTTTTAACTTTATGTGGATGAGAGATTGATATGTAAATAGTTCAAAGAAAAAGGAGACTATTCAGAAACAGCAGCCTTGTTGCTAATGCCCGATTTTTCACATTCCAAACTCCTCTCAAAGGACTGGTCCCAATAATACCTAAGTCAGGTAAAAAAACTCCTATTCTGAATAACTCGGCATCTTGTATACCGTAACTTATGGCAAAAACACATCTTGAAAGACCAAATTTTATTCTTACAGACTAGTTCATGCTGGTGCATCTCCAAAATGACTTCTCGAAAAAGATCAGAGTTCTACCCAAAGGAGTAAATATCCACCTCTAGAGTACTTTCTTATCTCTTGAGACTTTTCTGTGTGTGTGTGGGCAGAAAAAGTATGTATGCCATTAGCAAGTGATTATTTTTGCCTCGTTGGCCCAGGGAAAACTACACTTCTATCTCAGACAGTCTGAAATTTGCTAACCCATCTGTTCAAGTAGGAAATTTCAACAAAGCTATTTTTAAATAAAGGCAATCTACAAAATGACACATACCTTTATCAAAACAAAAAACCTCAACATCCAATATAGATATATTGGCATCATGTAAACTCAGAAAGAAAAAAAAGGAAAAGAAAAGAAGATACAAGTACTATGATAATCACGGTTGAAAATTAGCCATAGTGTTGAAAATCACCATAATGCAATATTTTGCTGGCTACAGTGATTGATCCTGATGATCAATTGGAAACAGAGTTGCTGCTCCTCAAAACAGAGAAGATGTCTGGAAACCAGGTGATTTTATAGAGTGCCTCTTAGTATTTCCATGTCCAGTGGTTTAAGCTAATGGAAGATGACCAAAAATCCAATACCAGCAGCATCACTAAGAACTGAGACTCTTCAGAAATGAAGTCTTGGCTTATCACACCACCAAGTAACCACGGCCAGCAGAAGATTTCGTTGACAGCACATCAACACGAAATGGGTGGTAAAGAAAAGAAGTTCTAAATGTCAACTATGAGTTACAGAAACGAGGACTGCAGTAGATATATTCTCATTCTTACTTTCTTGGTATATATTTGTATCATTGGCAAGTGTCTTTTATTTTGTCTCTCTCCTTCCCCTATTATATGAAATATTAGTGGTTGTTAACCTTCTAGGTTACAGCGTACCAAAAGTGGTATGTGGCGACATTAGAAGAGGAATTGACATCCGCCAGAGATGGATACAGTGACTGATAGGTCTTCGGGTCTCCCTTTGTTTGTATGAGGGATAGCTGAAATAGGTTAGCTGGAATAGATGTTGGCTGCTGTGGATGCTTAGAAGTTTAAACAGAAGTGTGTATATGGATGCTATTTGCCGAAGGAGAGGACCGTGATGAATATTGTATGCTGACTTTTGGCACCCTTCACATTACTTTCTATGCTATCCCCTCCAGTGAAAGAGCTTGAAACTTCGGAATGGCATTTCCCAGATTACCAAGCCTCCACCTTTTTCTATATATATTTTATATTTTATAAATGAGATGCTTCCACATGAGATTTGGAAGAAGAGAAATAAAAGCCATCTTCTTTCACTGACAGCAGTGGCAGGCAGACTCTTGGACTTCGCAGATTTGAGTTGTTTGACGTCATTTCTGTGTTCTCCTACTATTCACCCTTCTCAGGATCGAAGAGGAGCTGTGAAGTCTTCAGAGGCTTCCTTCAGTTTCCTAATTCTGCATGGGAGCAACTCTGATTCTCTGTGATAGAGAGCCTGAAAGCTAATGACATCACCAGTGACATTCAGTCCACCTTTCCAGTGATTTCGTAAGCACCTAGTTCCTTGTGTTAAATCTCTTTCTGCTTGACATAACTAGTGTGATTTCCTGTTTTCCAGATTGAATACTAATTTCAATTTTAAGCTGCCTATTGTTTTGAACCAAAGAAAAAGTTAGAAGAGACAAAATGTATTTTACAAATTGATGCTGAAAACAAACTTTAAGCGAAGTGAATGTAACATTTAATGGATTGTAGTTAAGGACTCATCAACAAGAAAGCATAAAATAATAGGCAGGATTTTACGTTATTAACATGACCAACCTAATGAAAACTGAATGATGAAAACAGCAAAGCAGAGATTAAAACATATTTTTTGTAGAAATAGTCAACTAAACTATGTCAAAACTTCTAGTTCCATGATGACCTCGTAAGTAAAAAAAAAAAATAGGTCCCAAGAAAATCTATTTTATCCACCATGGATTTTCAATAGTCATATAATGACCAGACACAACCACTGTCTCTAATGTACGAGCTTCTCCTTTCCTTCCACTAGGTTTGAATTAATATTATTATCCTGTACATGGTCTTCTTGAGTCCCAAGTTCTTTCTGTTTCTATGTTAAGAAAACTCATAAACCTTCAAGGTGCTTCAGGGATGCTGGACAGATAGTAGCGGCATTAAAAAAAAGGTTGGAGGCTGGCCTGACGGCGCAGTAGCTAAGATCACACGTTCTGCTTCGGTGGCCCGGGGTTCGCTGGTTCAGATCCCAGGTGCAGACATGGCACCGCCTGGCAAGCCATGCTGTGGCAGGTGGCCCACATATAAAGTAGAGGAAGATGGGCACAGATTTTAGCTCAGGCCAATCTTCCTCAGCAAAAAGAGGAGGACTGGCATCAGATGTTAGCTCGGGGCTAATCTTCCTCAAAAAAAAAAAAGGTTGAAAATAATTCAGAAACACTGCACTGAGCATAATACTCTTTAGTTCTCATTTGAGTTGTTTTCAAATTATCAGGTAGGAGGTGAAAAGTTATTGCAGCATAATATTTCTTTTGTCTAACACCACACTTCTATTTAATCATGTAATTTTATAATTAAGGTTCTCTAGGGTATAATTATATGGCGAATGATAGTTATAACACACCATACAACAGGTTAGAATAAATCTAACTGTATAGCCTTACCTGGAATATTTAGGCCCTCTTGCACTGATGCTTACACTGCTATTTAATTGATCATTGCCATATCCTTGGTCTTATTACTTCATTAAGTGTGAGTAATGTTGTGCCTTGTCAACAACGTACACATAATGCACAACTATGACCTTTTCCCTTATTTTCTTTTTCACATAATTTCTGTGTCAGGATAAATATAAATCATAGCAGGAAATACACTTTTAAAGATCACTATGCTACTCTCAGGAAGTTTAATGAGTCTTTAGCTTTCCTTTCACCAACAAGCTAGCTGGGGCTCAAAGAACTAAACTGGTTAGTCGGCCATCGCTCTATGAAGTCTCTCCAAATTGGTAGTTTTCGGTAACCATCCTAAAGCAAACACACACTAGGCTCTATTTTTTAAAATTTTATACGTAGAAGAATTAAATAGGGAATTCAAATAATAATAACTATAATTTACTAGCTTCTACATTCCACAAAACTCTGTGCTAGCTGTTTTGTATACCTTCATGATGGTACTTATTTCTCACAAAAAACCTCTGATGAAGGCATAATGATTTATACTTTATAAATGAGGAAATTGAGGTGAAATCAAGTGAAATTACTGCTTAAGTAATCGAGTTTAGAATCTCTGTCTAACTTACGTCAAATCTCTGCTCTTTTCAATACATGATATGCTTTAAAATGTCAATTTACAGTAGTATGTGCTATGGGGATGGAATCACGATGTAATATCATCAGTGTCCAAATGATTTCAATGAGAATATAAATGACTCTTTAATATCATTACTTGATTTGAAATACCGCATTGTTAGAGTCAAGATTTTCTGGTTTAGGGAATCTAAATCCATGAAAATACATAGGAAATAGTAGCTGACTTTCCCTAAGTCAGTTTTTCCAAATGTGAAATGACTACTTGCCTCAGAGTTGCCTGGGTGTGAGGTCCTGGATTTTCAAAGCTCCACAGGTGATAATTATGAGTTTGAAAACTCTTGCTCAAGACTCCTGTATGCAGTTCAGTTGTTTATATGCCATTTCTAAGGCCCTCAAGTTCGTTAAAATACCTTGTAACAATTTGTTGCTGTTTATTCTCATAAAAAATAGAACTGAAAAGACTGAAAGTGAAATCCAGCAAGAGGATAGAGCAGTAGCTGTGACAACTGTAGCACACAGAGGGTCACAAAAAACGGTGATACGGTCTATTGGGGAAGGGGGAGGATTCTCACTTTAAAATCTGGATTCATGGGCCAGCCCAGTGGCATAGTGATTTAGTTCTCACACTCTGCTTCAGTGGCCCAGGGTTCACAGGTTTGGATCCTGGGCATGGACCTACACATTGCTCGTCAAGCCATGCTGTGGCAGCATCTCACATACAAAATAGAGGAAGACTGGCACAGATGTTAGCTCAGGGCCAATCTTCCTCAAGCAAAAAGAGGAAGATTGGCACAAATGTTTAGCTCAGGGCCAATCTTCCTCACCAAAAAAAAAAAAAAAAAAAAAAAAACAACAAAACCCTGATTTCATGATTCAAAAGCATTGCTAGTCTTTTGTTCCTCCTTTTCCTTCTAATGGATCCCTCCAATTATTTGTGGTAATGGCAATGTTACTTTGATAATGTGCAAAGGAGCCCCAGAGTGCTTTTTTGAAACGATGACGTAGTTTTTCTGAGAACTGGACTTCCTTTTAGCTTCACTTCTTCCCATAGCCAATCATCAGGAAAGTCATCATTCACCAACTTCATGAGGTTCACACCTTCTGAATCACTTAGGACTCTTTATGTTGTAAGAAACAAAAAACATAATTAAAACTCTTTAAACAAATAAGAGGATTTATTGGCTCATGTAACTGAAAGTCCAAAGGTAGGACACGCTTCAGGTCTGATTCGATCAGCATTTCAGCTCTGCCCTTTTTAGAGTGCTGACTTTGTCCTCAGGCTGGCTCACTACACGCTGGTGAAATGGTTACTGCAGTTGCAGGCTTCACAATGCAGAGCATATTTGCCAGACAAAAAAAACATTCTTCTGTCACAGCATTTCCCCCTGAGTGAACCAGCTTAGGTTACATGCCCTGAACCAAGGATTCTGGACAGAAGGTAGAAAAATTTTGATTGGCATAAACTGGAAATGGGATCCTCTTTTACGGAAAGCAGAAAGATTTTATGGGGGAGGAGTTTTGTGCCAGAAATCTGAATTCTGAGTCCTGCTTGACTGATTCAAATTGGGTGTCTCTGTATTTCCTAGTAATGTGTTCAACCATATGCTTGAAATGGCATCAAAACCAACCTGATGTAGGATGCTAGTTTCATATGTTTCTCTTTTTGATTCCATCCATATCCAGGTCCTTGATCTATGATAATAACCTTCTAGGTCTGTACTAGAATCTATCTTCTGTTGTAATGATCTGTCTCAAGAACCAAAAATCCTGCTGTCCCTAATTGCGGAATCAAACTCAAAACTCCAATTTTTCTTTCTGGAAACAACTGTTCTCTAGATCCTTTCTGCAATAGCAATGTCAAAATAGCAAGGTTTTGATTGCAAGGGTATTATTACATTTGTTACATTTGCTTTAAAAATGACACAAAAGATAGCTTTTTGAGAGTATTTTGTAAAAACACTGCCCTTTCTATTTATTTTTACATAACATTTGTTGTTTTATTTTCCATGATCAAAATGATGCAAATAAGGTAATATGCACCTACACCCTTCTTTTTAACTGCAATATTAGAATCCATTTGAAAACTGGGCCACTTTGTTTTAAAGTATCTGAAAAGTGATTACAGTATAGGCAGCCAGATAATCTAATGTAAATTCAACACTCTGGTTTAAGGATAAAGAATGACTAATTTACATTATACAAGGAGCCTTAAAGAATAACTAGTGGGGATGAAAATAAACAAGGAGGATAAGTAAACAAGAGCATTATTATGCAGACATTTATGAACCATTAAGCATAATCGCAGCGAGGGAAATAGCTTTCTGTTTGCTAGAGATAACCACTCTAAACTCTGATACATAATACTTTCAATGACAAATACAAGAATGTTTATATTAGAAGCAGAATGAAATGCAGTATCTATGCACAATATAATATAGGAAGCAAAAGAGTAACCATGTCCATTACTAATGTACTTCTGATCAATCAAAGGAAAAATGATTGAGTAATAATCTTGTTACAAGGATGCACAAGGTAAAATATATTTGAAAAATGTCATTTCTCATTGAACAGTTTCCTCAGATGTCATTCTTGCTATATACCTCAGAAGACAAAAGTCGAAGGTTCCAGTTGAATCAAATTACCCAAGTTTATAGACTGTCATCATTTAATACACCAAACATCCACCAACTTTAATCAGAGGCATCACAGTCAAAACCACAGCAGGATATGACCCTCATTCTTTTTTTTTCTCAACACTAAATATAATGACTATCAACTGAAAGGCAATAAATAATCACAATTTTATGTAGCTACATTATATAGACAATTTGTAAAGATACATTGATTTCAAAATAAACTTGTATCCTTTCTTTTTATTTCTGTACAGAAGAATGTGAAAATACTTTAAAATTCACCGTTAAATATAACTAGGAATGGATTTATTTTCTAGAGCTACAAGGGCCTCAGTGGCACTACCCTTTAAGAGAATAACGTGCTAAAAGAACCACATTCAGATTCAAAATTTAGTGAGTATAATCAACTTACACTTTTTATTTTAGATAAGTAATGAGCTATTTCTAGACAATAAAGAGATTTCTATGGTATTTTTTTCTTATTCTTTGTCTTCTCCCCAAAGCCCTCAGTACATAGCTGTATATTCTAGTTGTGAGTGCCTCTGGCTGTGCTATGTGGGACACTGCCTCAGCGTGGCCTGATGAGCAGTGCCATGTCCGTGCCCGGGATCTGAACCGGCGAAACCCTGGGCAGCCACAGTGGAGAGCATGAACTTAACCACTCGGTCACGGGGCCAGCCCCTCTACGGTATTTCTTAATTAAAGTTCTTCCCAGCAAGAGCATCTTGAATAATATATAGCGAATTTTTCTTTATTTAATGGGAATTTAACCAAGTAAATAACAAAATCTAACCCATTGCTCAGAAATGGAATTGTTATTCAACTTCACAGGAAGTACATAATGATCACTTCCACTCTTACCTCCCAATCAACCACATACATGAGAATACATTAGAAGGCAGTCACCTTGTTGCTTTCGTGCCAGAGAAAATTCTGCCATTTTGCATATACAAATGATGTCTACTTCAGGCAAAATACCGTTCAATGACACAAATAAAGCTTTCAAATTGATTAACCTGCCTGTATTTTACCAGTAACTTTTATCAGCCATATTTATCAAATATCTGGTCTCACTAGAGAAATGGTCTGAGATTTCTTAGCATATTTTTAGTTTATTGTGCCTTAAAAATTTCATTGTTATAAAAACTAAACATTAACCTGATATAAGGTAGAATACTCACAAGAACTTATAATGTGAGACAATGACTTAACATGGATGTCTTACATCAAGAGGCATTTTTAAGCCCGATCATTGATCAAATGGTATTTCTAACACCACATGGTATTAATGACACAGAACCATCATCATCATCATCATCATCGTCGTCGTCATCACCATCATCATTGCTTTCATTGTCATAGCTAATGGCCATTGAGTCTTTATATACACAAGCACTGGGCTAAGGGGTTTTTTTGGTCGTTGTTATGTTTGTTTTTGTTATTTCATTGAATCCTCATAAGCACCTTATGATCTAGGTATTATTATTATCACCTTTTATATATACTTGAAGGAAATAAAGGTTTAGAATGATTAAGTAACTTGTTCAAGATCATATAATAAATGCTGAAGCATGAATTTAAATCCAGGAAATTGATTCCAAAACATGACATTTCAACCACTACTCTACAGCTTCTTACTATCAAGGATCCTACAATGTAGGTAGGGAGACAATATATGCACACACCCAATTTCCTGAACTAAAAGCTTGAAGTTAACGTTTTCCTTTTCTCTCCTATGACACATCCACTTCCAAGCACAGTTGCTGCTACCTAGAAATTTAGCTCAAATCTGTCTGCTTCTCTGCATCTCCATTACCACTGCCCTTATTGGGTGACCTCTACCTGGTCTACTGCCATAGACTTAGAACTAGTCTCCTTGCTTCCACCTGCACTTTTTTAGCCCTAAAGCCAGCATCTTATTTAATAGGAAAACACTATAACCATTTCAACTAAAACCAAGAACAATGCAAAGATGCCCACTACTTCCTCTACTATTCAGCATTGTACAGAAACATTACTCAATGCAACCAGAAAATAAATTAGAGGTAATAAGAATTGGAATATAAGAAGGAAAACTACCTATATTTGCAGATAATATAATAACATATCTGGAAAAACCTAATGATCCAACATTAAAACTAACTCAAACAATAAAATAATTCAGTAAGGTAGCAAGATATAAAACCATTATATAAAAGTCAATAGTCTTTACAAACACAAACAATAACAGCTAGAAAGTACAATGGTGGAGAAATCCCTGTTTACAAGAGAAACAAAAAGAGGAATTACTTAGGAATAAAATTAACAAGAAATGTACAGAACCTATAGGAGGAAAATTTTAAAACACTCCTGAAAGATACAATAAAGTATACTCAAGTGAATGGAAAGACATCCCTCTTTCTAGGATAGGATGACTACAACCTAACTATGTCAGCTCTTCCTAAGTTAATTTCTAGATTAAGAACAATTCCAGTAAAAAAAAAAGTCAGCAAGTTCTTTTTTTTTCCTGGAGATAAAAAGTTGACACTAAAGTCGATATGGAAAAACAAAATCCAAAAATAGTAAAGACTAAAAAAGAAGAACCTAAGAGGAAGGATCACATGTTAAAACATACTATGGACTTCTATTACGAAAACAACGCAGTACTAGTGTATGAATTCCAACAGCCCGGTGGAAGAGAATAGAAAGTCTAGAAGTAGATGCAAGCACACACGGACATTTAGTATATGATAATGGGGCATCTCACTGGGACAAAGATAGACTTATTTTTTTAAATGGTGCTAGAACAACCACTTAGCCATTTTTGAAAAAGATAAAAAGAGAGCCTATTTCACGCTATACACAAGAATAAACTCCAAATAGGTGAGAGGTCTAAATGTAAAAAATGAAACCATATAAGTACTAGAAAAAATTCTGGATATAGGAAAAATTTTTTTACCTACGACTCAAAATCCAGATTCCACAAAATATAAATTTGACTATATCAAAAATTGAAAAGGCATCACAAAAAAATCCAAAAGCAAAATTAAAAGATAACTCACAAACTGGGAGAAAATTTCCAACGTGTATCACAGTTAAAGGACTAATTTCTCTATCTTGATAACGACTCCAAAAAGTTGAGGGGGAAAGGCCGAAAACCCAATAGAAAAAGGGAAAAAGTCATGAATAGACAATTTTTATGTGTATATATATATATCTCTCTTAAATATATGAAAAGATAGTAACTCATTCATCATCATAAAAACGGAAATTGAAAGTACATTGAGATACTATATTTCATCTATCAGATTGGGAAAAATTATGACAATACATTCTGTTAGTGAAGCTAGAGGAGAACCAGCTCTCTGATTCATTGTGGGTGGGGATGAAAACTCATGCAACAGTTGTGGTGAAGAATTCAGTAATATCTAACAAACGCTGAAAATGCATTTACCTTTTGACCTAGCAATCCCACCTCTAGAACTTTATCCTAAAGATATAATTCCAAAAATAGTAAAATACATATGCACAAGGTTATTCACTGCAGTGTTGTATGCAATTGCAAAATATTAGAAGCAATCTAAATGCTTATATATAGGAAAGTGAGTGAATAAACTACGTGAAGTGCAAAGAGTACCTACATGAAGTGCAAAGGTTTAAGGGAAAAGGGCAAATAAGACAATATATTCACTCCTCGATTGTGCAAAAAGAGACACAGGAAGCATAAATCAGAAGCAAATGCTATTTGTTACCTCCGGGGAGTACACAGGTGTGGAGTGGAAAGGATTGGCGGTGATAATGGGGTAGAGAGCTTCTCACTATATATTTTTGTTCATAGTTTAGGAATCATGTCAGTATTTCAGATGTTAAAAAGAGTAAAACCAATCAGGATGGGAAAAATGAAAACTACAGCAGAATATAAACAGAAAAAAAAGAACCTAATGGTATTGCAAATAAATAACATCTCAACACTGAAGGGGAGAAGAGAATAACCAACCCAACTAACTTATTAACACAATATTTTGACTATATGCCCTCAGGCTACAGTCCAAAAAACTGTAGTTTTAGTTTGTTTTACTAAACAAACACTGAATTTTAGCTAGGTCTGTTTTTTCCAGGGCTGTGGGCCAGCAATTCTGACAAACTTTTGGGTGTATGTATACTACGATTGAACCGTGAGTGCAGCACAGGTAGAGAAAGGGAGACAGATTGCTTACTTCCCGAGAAGTGAGTTACAAATCTGGAAAGAGGGGAGATTAGAACGAGTTTTGTGGTTTTATATCAGAATCAGAATTGGAGTTAACAGTATGAACTCATGGTTTCCCAGATAGATGATAGATAGGTATATAGATAGAAAGATAGACAGATTTTAAATAGACATGTATGCATGTATATGTGTGTGTACATATACATACCTTATGTGTTTATATTTATGTGTCTATATACACACATATATGTATGTATACATACACACAGAAACACACACACATACACCTTGTAGCTTTGTCTACTAAAAGGATATAAAGCAATGGCATCCCAGAAGCAGTAAGGAGCACTTATTGTCCAGATCTTAGTCTCTAGATATTAATCTCCATCAAAAGTAACCAAGACTTTCTTAGAGAAATGACTGATTCCAGGGCTGGTACATGGAAAGTACAAGATGATCCTAGAACATCTTGTATCAGCAAGTAATGATGAGGTCATGTCAAAATGCCATAAGAGGCAGCTTGAAGGGGTTCCCAATGGCAAAATCTGGGACAATTTGAACATCAAATAAAAAATGGCAACAATGGGGCTGGCCCCGTGGCCAAGCGGTTAAGTTCGCGTGCTCCGCTGCAGGCGGCCCAGTGTTTCGTTGGTTCGAATCCTGGGCGCGGACAAGACACTGCTCGTCGAACCACGCTGAGGCAGCGTCCCACATGCCACAACTAGAAGAACCCACAACAAAGAATATACAACTATGTACCGGGGGGCTTTGGGGAGAAAAAGGAAAAAATAAAATCTTAAAAAAAAAAAATGGCAACAATGGTTAATAACCCACTGAATAAAATGAAAATGTATTAAGTTTGTACTGATATACATATGAATAAATAGAGGAGTGGGGAAAGCTCTTCTTTACAGTGAAATGTCAACTAGTAAACATAAAAGGAATTATAAAATTGTAAAACCACCATTTGTCAACAATCAAAGGAAATAATGATTCAGGCAGGAATCATCAATGGATGCTAAATCTAGTGGGAGCAAACCTGACGTAAAACGGCATATTAAATTATCTCAAAATCTCTCTCCAAAATATACTTAATAATTACCAAAAAAAAATAGTAACTTTCAAATTGGGAAACCTAACTGACACCATCTTAACCAAGTGATCAAAGTTAACATCATCTCTAATGGTACCTTCCGATAGGATGCATTGAAAAAGACACAGTATCACTTCTGTGCTGTTCCTGCCACAGATGCATAAACTGAATATCACCATGAGGACACAACAGCTAAATCTAAATTGAGGGACAAAACAACTGGCCAACATTCTTCAAAGATATCAAGGTCATGAAAAACCTAAGCCAAAAGGTCTTCAACAAGACTGAAGAACAGTTTTAGATTAAAGGGGACTAAAGAGACATAAGTAAATGCAATGTGTGATGCTGGATTTGTGCTAGGCAGAGATTTTTTTCCTTCTGCTGTAAAAGTTATTATTGGACAAATTTGAATAAATTCTATAGATTAGACACTAGGATTATATCAGCATTAATTTCCTGATTTGGGCAAATCTACTGTGGTTATGTAAGTGAATACGCTTGTTTTTAAGAAATCAACACTGAAGTACTTAGAGATCAGGGGGCCTCATGTCAACAATTTATTTTCAAACAATTTAGAAAAAATAATATGCATCTAGAGAGAGAGTGATAAAGTTAATTTGACAATATGTTAACATTTGCAAAAATTGTAAGCATTCTTTGTACTATTCTTGCAACTTTTCTGTAAATTTGAAATTGTTTCAAAATTAAAAGTTAAATAGGAAAATATATTTTATTTAAAATGGGTGAACAGATGAAATAAAAATGGTAAAATTTTGACATTAATTGAAAATGGGTTATAGTTTCACGGTGCATCATTAGACTGCTCTCTCTACTTTTGTGTATATTTGAAATTTTCAACAATAAAAACTTATAAAAGCATATAACTAATTTGATTCAGAAGTCTCAACTCTATGAAGTATGAAGGAACATGTGAAACTTTTTTTAGCAACTACTATCTACTTTTCTCTGTGGCATCTACTTCTTGGGTAATGGGAAATAATTTAGCCTAACTTCATAACTTCTCAGTCACTTTTGATTATTAAATGATTCTAATTTCAGGTAAATGTGTAATAACATTAGATATTATCACTTTATTATCATCTAGTTCAACTTCTCCTTCCTTCTAGATGCTCAGATCTCTCTACAGTTGCATTAGTCTGATTTGGGGGTCGGGGATGCTGAAGGCATGTGGTCTATTCTTTTTCATTTCTCTCCTCCTCCTCATCCCTCCCCTAGCCTTTGTCCACTATGGAAGCAGTGGCTGAGGAAAAGAAATATATTTGCTTAGAAGACTGTCTGTATCTAGTGATCATCAAAGCTATTTCAAAGTACAACTAAGACTTGTTGGAATTTTAAACCCAGAACAGAATGCAAATGGTGTAAACCTTAATAGTGTAAACATAAAATCATTTAAATAACAAATTAGAAGTTAGGAGTAGGCAGGGGGCCTGGCCTGGTAGTCCAGCAGTTAAGTTCGAATGTTCTGCTTCAGCGGCCCAGGGTTCACAGGTTCGGATCCCAGGTGTGGACATGGCACGGCTTCGCAAGCCATGTGTGGTAGGCATCCCACATATAAAGCAGAGGAAGATAGGCATGGATGTTAGCTCAGGGCCAGTCTTCCTCAGCAAAAAGAGGAGGATTGGCAGCAGATGCTAGCTCAGGGCTAATCTTCCTCAAAAAAGAAAGAAGTTAGGAGGAGGTAAAATTAGAGACAGTCAATAGAAATGGCCCAAGATTTAAATTCATCAAATTAACAACAACAAAATGATCCTCCCAACTTAGTCTCCTAGCCACATTCCATGAGCAGTCCTGCTGGCACAGGGACCCAGCAGAGACACTCACATCTGCACTTCAGGAGATCATGAAATGGCCCTGTACTTGGCTTCAGCCTCTCCAGCCACCATGAGGGAGCAGTCCAGTCCACTCAGGGACCTGACTGGAGACACACCCATCTGTGCCTCCAGAGCCAAGTCTGTAGTCCTCAATCTTGGTTATGGAAATGGAAACAGCCCTGGGTTTCAGCCCATGGTTCCAGCCTCTTTCAGCCACAGTCTAGGGCCAGTCCTACCTACTCAGGGGCCTACCCAGTATTCAGGCAGCAGCCCTCCCAGGGACCTGGCCGGTGCCACACTGATCCACACACCTGGTAATAGGCCCACTATCTGAGTACCCAACTGTAAAACCTAAAGCAGACCCTTGTTCTAGTGCCACCCTACTGAACAAGGTACTGGAGGCAAGCCTATCCACCTAGGGATCAGACAGGATCCATGCCTACCAAGCCCCTCATAACAAGCTCTCCAACTGTGAACCCCACTCTGGACCCAGAAGCAGCCTTGTAACCAGCTCCAACCGAGCAAAGCAGCAATTCTGAAGGGAACCCCATCAGCCCAGGGAACAGACAGAAGGACTTTACCTGCTATAACTAGCTATAATGCCTGGAAGAAACGTTAGCTCCTTTAAATGCATAGACACCAATGCAAGGTTACATGGATCACAAAGAATCAGGAAAATGTGACATCACCAAAGAAAACTAACAAAGCTCCAATAACTGACCCTAAAGAAATGGAGATCTACAATTTGTCTGACAAAAAATTAAAAATAATCATCTTAAAGAGACTCAATGAAATGCAAAAGAACACAGACGACTAAACAAAATGAGGAAAGTAATGCATGAACAAAATGAGAATTTTAATAAAGAAACAGAAACCATAAAAAAGAACTAAACAGAAATCCTGGAGCTGAAGAATACAGTCACAAAACTAAAAAATTCAATAGAGAGGTTCAGCAACTTTCATGCAGAAGAAAGAATCAGCAAACTCAAAAAAATTTCATTTGAATTAGCCAGTTAGAGGAACAAAAAGAAGAAAGAATGAAAAAGAGTAAATTAAGCCTATGTGAATTATGGGATACCATCAGGCAAACTAACATTTGCATCATGGGAGCCCCAGAAAGAGAAGAGGGAGAGAATGGGGCAGAAAGCATGGTTAAAGAAATAATACTGAAAACTTCCCAAATCTAGGGAGAGAAATGCACAACAAGTTCAAAGATCAGACATAATCAACCCAAAGACGATTACTCTGAGATACATTATAATCAAAATGTCAAAAGTCAAAGACAAAGAGAGCATTTTCAAAGCAGCAAAGAAAAATGACTCATCACATACAAGAGAACCCCCATAAGGCTATCAGTGGTTTTCTATGCAGAAACCTTGCAGGCCAGGAGGGAGTGGGATGGTATAATCAAAGTACCAAAATAAAAAACTGTCAACTAAAAACACTATACTCAGCAAAACTGTCCTTCAGAAATGAAGGAGAGATAAAGACATTCACAGACAAACAAAAGCTAACGGAGTTCATCACCACTAGACCTGTCTTACAAGAAATGCTACAGGGAGCTCCTCAAGTTGAAATGAAAGGACACTAAGTAACAACATAAAAACATATAAAAATATAAAACTCATAGGTAAAGGTAAAACTATAGTAAAACTCATAATACCCTAATACTGTAATGATGCTGTATAAATCACTTTTATTTCTAATATAAAAGTTAAAAACAATATTAAAAATAATGCTAGCTACAATAATTTGTTAACAGATGCACAATATAAAAAGATGTAAAGTATGACATCTACATAAAACGTGGGGGGACAAGAAACAAAAGCGTAGAGTTTATGTACACAATGGAAGGTAAGTTCTTATTAGATTAAAATAAACTGTTAGAAGATGTTTTATGCAAGCCTCATGGTAACCACAAAGCAGAAGTCTATATACAAAAGATAAACAGAGAGGAATGAAAGCACACCACCACAGAAAATAAATTAGAAAGGTAGACAACAAGAGAGGAAGAAAGGAACAAAGGAACTAAAAACAGTCAGAAAACAACAAAAAGGCAATACTAATACTATCTTTGCTGTTGTTAGTGCCGTTGAGTTGATTCTAACTGCTAAGGACCCTGTGCACAGCATAGAGGAACCCTGCCCAGTCTTTTTGCGCCATCCTCTCATCTTCTGATGCTATATGAGACAATGTTCCACTGATATTCACAGGATTTTCATGGCCAGTTTTTTCGGAAGTGGGTGACCTGGTCCTTCTTCCTAGTCTGTCTAGTCTAGAAGCTAAGCTGAAACCTGTTTACCATCGGCCATCCTGCTGGTATTTGAAATACTGGTGGCATAGCTTTCAGCATCACAGCAACACACAGCTACCACAATATGACAACCGACAGATGGGTGGTGTGCTCCCTGACCGGGAAACAAACCCAGGCTACGCTCGTGAGAATGACGAATCTTAATCACTAGATTACAGGACTGGCCTTACCTATCAATAATTACTTAATTGTAAATGGATTAAATTCTCCAATCAAAAGATATAGAGTACCTAAATAGATTTTTTTTAAAAAGACCCAATTATATGCTGCCTACAAGAGACTCACTTTAGTGTTAAGGAGACAGATAAGTTGAAAGTGAGGAGATAGGAAAAGATATTCCATACAAATGCTAACCAAAAGAGAGAAGAGTGGCTATAATTATATCAGATAAAATAGACTTTCAGACAAAATCAGCTACAAGAGACAAAGATCACTATATCACTATGTAGTGATAAAGGGGTCAATTCATCAAGAGGAAGGAACACTCCCAAACTCATTTTAGGAGAACAGAATTACCCTGACACCAGAGCCAGATAAGAACAATACAAAAATAGAAAACTGCAGGCCAATATCCCAGCTGAATATACGTGCAAAAGTTCTCAACAATATTCTAGCAAACTGAATTCAACAGCACATTAAAAGGATCATAAATAATGATCAAGTGGGATATATCCCTGGGATGCAAGGATGGTTCCCCACATGCAAATCAATATATGTAATATACCATATTAATAAAATGAAGAGTTCAAATCATATGATCCCTCAACAGATGCAGAAAATATGTTTGACAAAAGTTAACACTCTTTAATGATAAAAGCTCCCCATAAATTGGATATAGGAGGAATGTACCTCAATATAATAAAGGCCATATATGGCAAACTCGTAGATAACATCATACACAACAAGGAAAAGCTGAAAGCTTTTCCCCTAAAATTAGGAATAAGACACATAATAAATGGAAGGATATCCTATGTTTGTAGGTTTTAAGAACTAAAATTGTTAAAATGTCCTTGGTATTTGACAAGGGAGCCAAGAATAGTCAGTGGGGAAAAGACAGTCTTTTCAACAAGTGGTGCCAGGAAAAATGGATATTCACATACAAAAGAATGAAATTGGACACTTATCTTACACCACTCACAAAAAGTAACGCAAAATGTATTAAAGACTTAAATGTAAGGCCTGAAACAGTAAAACGCTGAGAAGAAAATGTAAGAAAAAGGCTCCTTGAAATTGCTTTTGGCAAAGATTTTTTGGATATGATACCAAAAGCACAAAGAACAAACACAAAAACAAACAAGCAGGACTACATCAAAGTAAAAATCTTCTGCACAGTGAAAAAACAATCAATAAAATGAAGAAGCAACCTACAGAATGGGAGAAAATATTTGCAAAGCATATATCAGATGGGCAGTTAATACCCAAAGTATATAAGGCACACGTAGAACTCAATAGCAAAAAAACAACCCAATTAAAAAATGGCAGAGGACTTGAATAGACATTTTTCCAAAGAAGACATACAAATGCCCAACAGGTACATGAAAAGATGCTCAACATCACTAATCATGGCAGAAATGCAAATCAAAATCACAATGAGATGTCACCTCACACCTGTTAGAATGGCTATCATCAAAACGACAAGAGATAACAAATGTTGGTGAAGATGTGGAGAAAATGGAACATCTGTGTACTGTTAGTGGGAATGTAAATTGGTACATCCATTACAGAAAACAGCATGGAACTTCCTCAAAAAATTACTTCCGTATGACTCAGCAATCCCACTTCTGGGTATATTTCCAAAAGAAATGAAATCACTATCTCAAAGAGATGTCTGCACCCCCACGCTCATCACAACATTATTCACAATATCCAGGACATGGAAGCAACCTAAGTGTCCATCAACGGATTACTGGACAAAAATATTGTGGTGCATATATACGATGGAATACTATTCAGCCAGAAAAAAGAAGAAAACCTGGCCATTTAAGACAACATGGATGGACCCTGAGGACATTATGCTAAGTGAAATAAGTCATACAGAAAAAGACAAATACTCTATGATCTCACTTATATGTAGAGTCTAAAAAAAGCCAAGCTCAAAGAAACAGCTTAGAATGGTGGTTGCCAGGGGCTGGAAAGTGGGGAAATTGGGGAGATGTTGGTCAATGAGTACAAACACTTAGTTTCAAGATGGATAAGCTCTGAGGATCTTATATTCCACACAGTGAGTATAGTTAACAACAGTGTACTACATCCTTGAAATTTGCTAAGAGAGTAAATCATAAATATTTTCACAACTAAAAAGTTATAATTATGTGAGGGGGTAAATGTGTAACTAACCTTATTGTGATAATCGTTTAACAATTGTATCAAATTATTATATTGTATACCTTAAATTTACACAATGCTATATGTCAATTACATCTCAATAAAGCCGGAAAAAATAAAAATTATATATTTATAATTTTATATATATACATATACATATAGTTGCATTTTGGAAAAACAGTTATATCTATCCATTTATCCATTCATCAATCTCATTCTATCCCTCTATGTACATTTCTTTTTCAATCTGTATATTTGCAAAGATGAGATGTATATCTAGAATATTTTTCATCAACTATTAATGATAGTTATTAATAGATGGGGTTTTGCAAAATATTTACATTTTCTTCTTCATCCTCTTTTGTGTTGCTTGAGTTATTTTAAAAAATGAAGTCATTATTACTTTTTAAAACAACCAATGTACACTACAATGTCATAGCACTTTTCACATAACTTGAAATCCACTTTAAATCATAATTCTAATTCCATGATAGCTTCTACCCAAACTCAAAGAATAAAGGCATGGGTTCTTCGGAACAAAACAATATACCATCATAATAGCCTTAATTTAAAGAACAGAAAATGTTGAGTGTAATATATTTAACTATATAGTTGTAATGGAGTTTAATTAGAATTTCTGAATTTGCTACTCATGGGCCCAATTATTGGCTGAGAAAACTGAATCATTTCCTTATCATAAACAATTTTTCTCCAGGAAAGTTAAGTGAAAGGGGGACAGGGGTAGAAGAATCTTTTAATTAGCGAGAAGCACTCCAGTAAAGTCTACTTTGCTGCAAATGCAGTAATACAGCCAGCTAGGATTACTATCGCTAATGAGAAAGTGTATACCAAAATATTGTAAACAGACAGCACCACTAGCTGAGAGGAAACAATCTCAAACACAGCAGAAAGGAAAGCAAAAATCAAGTCCCTGAGGACACCCGTAAAAAGTGCATATATGATACTAACAAGCACTATATTGAGGCAAAAACCTCAAAATTTCATTTATTCAGAATTTAAAAAGTGCACTAACATTCTAGAGTAAAAAGTGATTAACAGTAATTACATGAAGTCTATCATTTGAAATAGTAAACAGGACATTTATTACCTCCAAATTATACTAACTCATGGATGTTTAAGCAATCTTACACATTTGGCATCACAGTGACCTACAATAGATGTAATACAATACGGTAATGTCACCATAGGCCATCATGCAATAATGTCATTAAAATTAGACCACAAAAACCAAAAAATGTATGAAAATTAAAATATATGCTAAATTTGTCTTGAGTCAAGAAAATAATATGCTATTGCAATGAATGTGTCAGTTTCCAGCAAACACTAGACACTAATTTCCAAGATTATCGCACAGAAGTTCAAAAGCTCAATAAAAATTATGTAGACTCTTTGTAAAGAATAAAAATCAATAGTGGTATAAACATACATATCTTAACTTGAAATGTGTTTCTTTTATTATGTCTGACCTTTTTATCCTATTTGTCTACTCTCTCATTTTTTTTTTTTTTTTTTTTGGAGGAAGATTAGCCCTGAGCTAACATCTGCCAACAATCCTCCTCTTCTTGCTGAGGAAGACTGGCCTTGAGCTAACATCTGCGCCCATCTTTCTCTACTTTATATGTGGGACGCCTGCCACAGTATGACTTGCCAAGCGGTGCCACGTCCGCACCTGGGATCCAAACCGGTAAATCCCAGGCCACCGAAGCAGAATGTGCGAACTTAACTGCTGCACCACCAGGCCGGCCTCTCCACTCACTTTGTTTTTCTTCTCCTAGTAGCTACCTGTTCTTTCATTGCATCTCATATGTACCAGATCATGTACGTACTTTCAGACCGAACAGATGTTACATAAACGCTTGTTATTTTTAACCTCAAACTATTATCTAACCTGTATTTGTCATTTCTATTGTAAGATGAGAAATTTACCTGCCATTTAATTCTCTTAACCCTTCTATCAACCACATTTCATTTATGTCAGAAAATTGTGGATTATCCTTTTTAAGTATTATTATTGATATTATTAATACTTGCTATTGCAAATTACATGTTTATTTTCATGAAATGATATTCACCATGTTACGTTGTGTTGTGTTTATCTATTTTCAGTGCTCAATACTCATTCCATTTTCTCTTTCTGGAGTTACGTTTATTCATCTTTTTATTCTTCCTCATGGTCTCTAAATAATGATTTATACCTTTTGCTTTTTCTACTACAGACTTTTCAAACTTGATTTTGAATGAGATCACAGTCCTATCTCTTTGCTCTGCTCAGACCACATTTGGGATTTTTGCTAACAGCACAAGTTTATAATTTGTGATACAACTTTGCCAATTGAATCAACGGTTTCTTTAGACCAACAACTAGGTCATGCCTAAACTTGTGATCCTAAATTGACTATATGCACTTGAAATATACTGACACAATTTTCTCCACTGAAAAATAAGTTCCCATCAAATTCACTTTATATTTTGGCACAATCTTGCTTCTTTACAGGCATACCTCAGAGATATTGCGGGTTCGCTTTCAGATCACCACAGTAAAGCAAATATCGTAATAAAGCGAGTCGCACGAAGTTTTTGGTTTCCCAGTGGATATAAAAGTCATGTTTACACTATACTGTAGTCTATTAAGTGTGCAACAGCATTATATCTAAAAAAAACAATGTACATATCTTCACTAAAAAATATTGCTAAAAAATGCTAACCATCATCTGAGCCTTCAGCGAGTCATCGTCTTTTTGCTGGTGGAGGGTCTTGTGCTGTTGTTGATGGCTGCTGGGCTGATCAGGGTGCTGGTTGCTGAAGACTGAGGGGGCTGTGGCAATTTAAGACAAGACAACAATGAAGTTTGCCGCATCAATTGACTCTTCTTTTCATGAACGATTTCTCTGTAGCATGCAATGCTGTTTGATAGCATTTTATCCACAGTAGAACTTCTTTCAAAATTGGAGTTAATCCTCTCAAACCCTGCCGCTGCTTATCAAATTAAGTTTATGTAATAGTCTAAATTCTTTCTTGTCATTTCAACACTCTTCACAGCCTCTTCACCAGGAGTAGATTCCAGCTCAAGAAATCACTTTTTCGCTCGTGCATAAGAAGCAACTCCTCATTGGTTAGAGTTTGATCATGAGATTGCAGCAATTCAGTCACATCTTTAGGCTCCACTTCTAGTCCTCTTGCTATTTCCATCACATCTGCAGTTCCTTCCTCCACTGGTCTTGAACCCCTCAGTCATCCGTGAAGGCTAGAATCAACTTCTTCCGAACTCCTGTTAATGTTGATATTCTGACCTTTGCCTATGAGTCACAAATGTTCTTAATGGCATCTAGAATGGTGAATCCTTTCCAGAAGGTTTTCAATTTACTTTGTCCAGATCCATCAGAGGAATCACCATCTACAGCAGCTAAAGTCTTACAAAATATGTTTATTAAGTAATAAGACTTGAAAGTCAAAATTATTCCTTAATCCGTTGGCTGCAGAATGGATGCTGTGTAAGTCAGCATGAAAGCAACATTCATTTCATTATACATCTCCATCAGAGCTCTTGGCTGCCAGGTGCATTGTCAAAGAGCAGCAATATTTTAAAAGGAATCCTCTTTTCTGAGCAGTAGGTCTCAACAGTGGGGTTAAAACAGTCAGTAAACCATGTTGTAAACAGATGTTCTGTCATCCAGGTCTTGTTTTTCCATATAGAGCACAGGCAGAGTAAATTTGGCAGAATTCTTAAGGGCCCCAGGATTTTCAGAATGGTAAGTGAGCACTGGCTTCAACTTAAAGACATCAGCTGCATTAGCCCTTAACAAGAGAGTCAGCCTGTCCTTTGAAGCTTTGAAGCCAAGCATTGACTTCTCCTCTCTAGCTATGAAAGTCCTACATGGCATCTTCTTCCAATGTAAAGCTCTTTCGTCTACATTGAAAATCTGTTGTTTACTGTAGCCACCTTCATTACTGATTTGAGCTAGATCTTCTGGGTAACTTGCTGCAGCTTCTCCATCAGCACTTGCTGCTTCACCCTGCACTTTCATGTTATGGAGACGGCTTCTTTCCTTAAACCTCATGAACCAACCTCTGCTAGCTTCACACTTTTCTTCTGCCTCTTCCTCGCCTCTCTCAGCTTTCAAAGAATTGAAGAGAGTTAGGGCCTTGCTCTGGATTAGGCTTTGGCTTAAGGGAATGCTGTGGCTGGTTTGAGCTTCTATGCAGACCACTAAAATGTTCTCCATATCAGCAATAAGGCTTTTTCATTTTCTTATCATATGTATTCACTGCAGCAGCACTTTTAATTTCCTTCGAGAACTTTTCCTTTGCATGCACAACTTAGCTAACTGTTTGGCACAAGAGGCCCAGCTTTCAGCCTATCTTGGTTTTTGACATGCCTTCCTCGCTAAGCTTAATCATTTCTAGCTTTGATTTAAAGTGAGAGACACGCAACTCTTCCTTTCACTTGAACACTTAGAGACCACTGTAGGGCTATTAATTGGCTTAATTTCAATGTTGTTGTGTCTCAGGGAATAGGGAGGCCCAAGGAGAGGGACAGAGACGGGGGAATGGCTAGTCGGTGGAGCAGTCAGAACACACACAACATATATCAATTAAGTTTGCTGTCTTCTATGGGTGCGGTTCATGGCACCCCAGACAATTACAACAGTAACATCAAAGATCACTGATCACAGATCACCATACCAAATATAATAACAATGGAAAAGTCTGAAACATTACAAGAATTACCAAAATGCGACAGAGACACAAAGTGAACAAATGCTGTCGGAAAAATGGTACCAGATTTGCTGGATGCAGGGCTGCCACAAACCATCAATTTGTAAAAAACGCAGTATCTGTGAAATGCAATCAAGCAAAGCACAATAAAATGAGGTATGCCTGTATTTGACTATTTCATTGCCTTCCCCCCATCCACCAGCTCTTAAAAAGTGGAGCATAAACTGGTACCTCTCACTGACAGTTTACCTCTTCCGCATGTAGAACTGAAATATACATGGTGGAAATATCTGAAGACATTCATTAGCTTAAGTCATTAAATTGATTTTTTCTTAAATAATGAGAATCATCTATTCCTAGCCCTCTTATGAACAACAGCATTTTTCAGGGAATAGATCAGTAACAATTTAATGTAGTTTTTTGATCAATTTTATGTAAGTCATTCTTTACAGGAAGAGGAAATTAGATATAATTCTTTAAGTTCGCATTAAATTTAACATTATAGTTTTGCCTGGAATGTTAATGTCCTTTCCTTGGGACTTTCTGGGATTGGATTTGGTAATCCAAGTGTCCTAGTTATTTAAAACTAAAATTTGCAAATTAAATAATTATTGTAGAATCCCATTTAAATAATTATAAAAAACATTGTCCCTTAATATATACAGTTCAATAGCTGATTAAAAATTAAACAGAACAATATTTCTGAAAAATGTTATATTGAGAAACATTAGGTATGACACAACAGAATGTGATCAATTGTAAATGCATCAATTATTGTAGTAAAATAATGAAAAAGTGCACAGTGCTATATTTCTGTAATAAAATGTCCAGTGAGTTTGAACCATCAATATCAGGAAAGAAAAAACAACGACCAATATCAAAATATAAGAAAGCAGCTCCTATCTCTTTGAGATAAGAATGCTCCACAGGCATTCATCACCCTTACAAATATTTCCATCTAGTTACTTACAAACACACCTGAAAAAAAATAAGAAGGTGGCATCACCATGGTTGCCTTGATTCCTAAGTAGCAAATTTATGATAAAAATGAAAATCATTCTATCGATTACTTTTTATAGTTTCAGCACATCTTAAAAAATGGATAATAAGGGGCCAGCCCGGTGGTGCAGCAGTTAAGTTTGCACACTCTGCTTTGGCGGCCGGGGGTTCACCAGTTCAGATCCCAGGCGCAGACCTACACACGGCTTATGAAGCCATGCTGTGGCAGGCGTCCCACATATAAAGTAGAGGAAGATTAGCTCAGGGTCAATCTTCCTCAGCAAAAAAAGAAGAGGATTGCTGGCAGATATTAGCTCAGGGCTAATCTTCCTTAAAAAAAAAAGGATAATATAGTTAACTTCTTTTAAGTATTTACTTTGTGTCAGGAACTCTTTTAAGCACTTTACGTGGATTACGTTATTGAATTATCACAACAATCCTAACAGGTATATAGTCAAAACATTGTGTTAATAACAGGTTATTATCATCCCCCTGTTACTGATGTGGAAATGAAGGTCCAATTAAGTAACTTACACAAGGAGAAATAGCTAAAAAGTAACCTAGCCAGAAACACAACACAAGTAGACTAGTTTGACTTCACAGTCTTAAGTACACAAAATACTGCCTTATGTTCCTTGTATGTTTATTAAAATGTTTTTCAAAACTCATTCTAAATTCTTGAAAAAACAAACTTTCCTTAACTTCCATTTTGTGCCCAGAAAGATGATAAATTCTTAATTTTTTCTTACTCCATAAGAGAATGAGCAATACCATAGGCCGTATATAACTTACATACATCTGAAAATATCTTCTTTTCCCATGTATCTAAATGCTAGTTCATCCAGGCATAAAACTCCAAATTCAAAATCATTTTCCTTCTTTCATTCTCTTCTACCTTCCAGTGTAACTAATAAGAACTCTGACGCCAATTTGATTTACATTCCTTTGTAAATGATATATTTTTTTATCTTGGCTTGGCATACATTTTGGATATTCTCTTCATTCTTGATGTTGGAATTTTATTTTGCTTTGTAGTCCCTTTCAAATCTGCAAACAGGTCTTGCTTTAATTCTAGGACCATTTCTTCTGGAAATTTTTCTTCTATTATTTATTTAATTGTTACCCCTCTTTGTTTTAGCTGTTTTCTCTGGAATTTCAAATAAATATTGGAACACTTGCACTGATTTCCTAACATTCTCTCATATTTTCCATCTCTGATATTTTGTTTCATGTTTTCTGTGCCTCAATTTTTTCTTCTGACTCATATTGTGTTTTTTCAGGTTGGCAAATAAAAATTTTCACTTCAAGACCTCTTTTTGTTTCATATTTGCTCTTTGTTCATAGCAGCTTGCTCTTATTTATGGATTGTTTTATTTCTCGAATATTTCTGAGGACAGAAATCTTTGTTCCCTAGATTTGATGTGATTCCCCTAAGATCAGTTATTCCATCTGTTCATGTTGGTCCTACCAAAAAGGAGAAAATAGTTTTCCTCAAATACCTACTGATTCTTAGCTGTTCATTTATAGAGGGGAATTTACATGTCTGTTTCCCCAGCAGTTTCCTCCTCTGAGCAACAGAGGTCACCATCAGCTCTGGGTCTGCAGGCAAAGTATATAACACGCAGACAGCCTTTACTGTCCAGCTAGTGGCTGAAAAGTGAGTAAGCACTCTCACCCCCCATTACAGAATAGGAAGGCTTTCCTGTGAGATGCCAGTGGCCATGTTAAGAGAACTAGATATTTTCAGGCAGATTTTTTTTTTATAACTTGTTTTGTTTGTATAACTGTAAAACAGGCAGCCTTGTTTTTTATAACTTCCAGCCCTGATTTTAACCCAAGATTAAATTTCTTAACTTCACATATGGACAGTCCGACTGGTTTAAGTGTACCAAAATAATCTTTTTAACCATCACCCTACTTGTCACTCCTTGAACCTGCTTATCCTGAATGTGCAGCCTTTTTGTTGTACTAGCTGTAGCTCTGTCCTGTGTCTATACGGGGCAGTAGCTCTTGCTGTGGCTTATCCATCAATACGATTTATCTGTCTTCCATAATCCAGAAATGCACATACATTTCAAGTGTGTTAATGCTTACTCCTCTCATCCTTGGTGCTGTTATAAATTTATTCCATTTTGTACTCCTTTACTGACATCTTCAATGAGGCTTTTGGATGAAAGGGAGAAAAACACATATGCTCAGTGAAAACCAATATACTTTATTTTTCAAAAAAATCAATTCCTAGTTATCTACTCATTTTCTTAGAAGACCTATGTTATTTAGGGCCTGCCAAGTACTGATTATGACTGCTAATACATTCATTGAAAGCTGACTGATATCTCAAGGATAAAGACAAAGGCAACTAAGTTGATAGATGTTTTATTATGCTACCTTGTGCCTGTATGTGTAATTTTATACTCCTGTAAAGAAGCAAAGATAAATATCTCTATATTTGAACTACATAATTTATTAAATATGAGCCAAATGTAACTGTTTATCCATATTTACAGGCTAGCTACATTGCTACCGTTGACGATCTTGCTTTTGGAAACCATCTTGTCACTTTTGCTCATTGTAGCTTATAGGCACTCATTTATTCATTCAACAAATATTTATTTAGTGCCTATAATGTGGCATCATTCTATTAGGTGCTAAGGTTACAAGAGTGAACAAGAGAGATCTCTGATCTTATGGAATTTACAGACCATGATAGAGATACACAATAAACATGTAAGCAGATAAATAACTAAATAACGATAAGTTTTATGAACGTGTATGAACAAAGTAAGTTATATATGAAGAAAGCAAATAGCGTCTTGAGATAGAAAATACAGACTGTTGTAAAAACAAAAATGACTCAATATCCTACCACTCATAGTAGTAGGAATTGAGGAGCTGAAAAATATTACTAAAATGACCTTTCCAAGGCCAAGCCTTATGTACCAGATTTTGTGTACCAGGTTACAATTCAACATATGCCATTCAAAAAGATGCTAATATTACATCCAGTTATTTACCCTGAAGCTAATATTAAATCTACATATCTCTCATCAAAATAAATATACAAACAGTGGTGAATAAAACAATTTTCACTCACCAAAAATATGCCAGATCAAATACTGGCGAAGGAGAGAATCCACAAATATATACTAATATAGAGATGCTAATGAGCTTTAAAATAATGCATTGTAAACTTCCCCTGGGAAACTGGCTATCTGCCAGTCAGAGTAATAATACCCTGTGTACCAAATGGCATATCTGAGGGTCAGAACAAACTTTAGTTTAAAGCAGTTAATATTTCATTATTACTTTTGCTGTTATCCCTTAATTTTTCAAAGGTTTTCTTAAGCATGTTCTCATCAACCAGACTTAAGGTGTCTTGCTAGAATGTGTAAAGATAGCAGACCAATCATAAATTACAATTCTATAACACTAACTCTCTGACTTTAAAACATTCTCAGCTTAAATGCAAATTCCATACAAACGCATTTCTCCTTCCTCCTCATCCCCTCCCCCTCCCACACTTTTTGGCGCTAACTCTTTAGTTCTAAAACTGTGGACATTTTATAGGAGCACGGAGGGAACCTTATGTATTCTAAAACTATGAAGTTAAGAGATTTTGATTCTTTCCTTACCTATATTTTCTATCATGACTTTTACATAAATCTTGACTGTGAAAAAGGAGTCAATTTTTTCTTCATAAAAATATCTGTTCAGAAAGAAAATCTATGGGAATGTAAAGCTTTTAAGCAGCTTTGTGATCATCCTTTTAAAATATTCACATCTCTACCATGCAAGAAGCATGGAGAGGTAGGAAGGTGATTGCAAAACTGAACTTTGCATTTTTAAAATTTAATCTGGAGACGAATTCTCCAACTGCCTTCGAGTTTGGATGTATGTTTATCTGGTTATCTTTTGAATTTCACGTTATTATTAAAATGCCTTAAAACGGTTGCATTAAAAATTTGATTCTAGCAATTATTTTTCTAATCTAAACAAGCTACTTGTTTTAGATCTCATTTTTTTCCAGTTAACATGACATACTCATTTGCTAAAATTGCAATACATATTTATCCTACATATTTGCTAAATATTATCCATTCAAGGCACACTAAAAATTGTATTATTATATTTTGTCTAATACACCTAAAATTTACATTGTTTAAATAGAAAAGATGCCTAATGGTGAAAATTTCTCCTTGCTATGGTTTCATTTAAACAAATCTTTTAAAAAAACTTTTAATTTTTGTAATAAGCAGCCTATTTACACTCAAAACTATGTTTGTTCAAAACCTTTTGGATTTTCTGAGATACTGAGCTTAGGAAATCTGCATCTGGGAATCTTCCTTTTACACAAAATTCTCACAGTGTTTGGCAAATAGTAAACCAATTTACACCTGAATGAAATTTAAGTACAAAACAATACATAACGTCAACATGACAGTTGATGAAAATTGTGGTCTGCATATCTTACAAATGAGGGGCTACAATTCTTAGGGATTACCAATGCAACTGTATCTTTGTTCAGTTTTTGTTGTGGCAAGTTCACAAGGAATATTTATTTAGACTGAAACCTGGTTTTCAAACCACTGGTATGAATATAAGATCACTTGATTTATTATCCTTGGTTAAATGCGATGAATTTTAATAATATTTCTGGTGTGAGAATGCAAAATGCTAAAATGATTTCTACGAATGACCCCTATTTATTTCACCCAGACTGGACCTGAGGGCTTCACAGAGCTCTTCCTATAATAATTTTAATATAACACAATCAGCAGGATCTGACATGCCTAGACTTCCATAGGGTGGGAGCCAGTGACACTAACGCTGATAGCTATACTTTCTGCCCCAGCCTTTTTTAGATACTGGTTTATTTATACTTTTAATTTCCATAAGAAAGTTTTATATTATACATTATGCAACATTAGAAATTGTATTAAGTCAACTCAGGTACTAGAACACGAGGCAATGAAGAAAAGTGCTTAAGAACACTAGCCTTAGAATGAGACTGATCTGGTTTTTAATCCTATTCAGGAACTCCTTAACTCTGGGAACTTAGGTAAATTGCTTAACCTCTCTGCTTTTTCACTTGCTTCATCTCTAAAGTGGGTATTATAATCTCCATGTCGTCAGTTAGTTGTGAGAATTAAGGAAAATAATGGATGTAAAGTGCTTAAAATAATGCTTGCGACACAGTAAATTCTTAATAAGTAATAGATTTCACTGTTATTAATCGAATATTATTAGCTAACTAATCAAAGCATATTAGTCCGTACCGTCGCAGTAGTTAAAAATGTGCTTTCTTGAACCAGAAAGACTCTGCTCTGCCAGTTACTAGCTCTGTAATCTTGGGCAACTCGCTGAAATTTTCTGTGCCTCAGTTTGCTCATGTACAAAATGGAAATAATACTACTAATCATCTCATAGGGTTGTGGTGAGGATTTAAATGAGGTCATTCATGTCAACCGTTTAACAGAGCAGCTGGGATATAGTAAACACTCAATAATTCTAATAAAATAATTCTTACTGTCTTTCAGGCTCTACCAAGCCAAATAACATGGAAAAACCCTCATTGTGAAGAATCAAACTGTTAACAACTTTCTTAAGAAAAATAAAAGTGCGTGTACCTTACAGAGATTATCTTCTACGAAAAGTCTTCCAGTCAAAGTTTAATGAGTGGGAAAAGAATGAACAAAGAACAAGATCAAAGAGCGCTGACATTTGCCCTGTTTTAACATCTTTATTAATAGAGTCCTTGGGACACATTTTAATAGTCCAATTTCACCTATAAGCCCAAATGATTTTTAATACCACTTCATTAAAAATGTACAAATGCATATACCCAGATGTAACACTTAATTTTGTAATATACGCCCAAAATACCACAACATCAAAGGCTCTGACAGTTTTTTCACCAGAAAAGCCCTTTTATTCACAGCCATCTAACAAAAGTTCATCCATTCTTCAAGGCTCAGATCAAAAGCCAATTCCTCATTGAAGCCTTCCCAGATTCCTTCACAAAAATGTCATCTCTATAAATTGTCATGGCTCTTTCATTATTCATATTTTAATCATTCATATTACTGTACCTCTTACCATAGATTTGCATGTATGCATGTGTTTCTCTTATTTCCCATACTAAGTTATAAAAAACTCATGGAAGGCATAGACTATGTATTTTTATTTCTATTCCACAAATCATCCAGGCCAGTCTTGGACATGATGAGCACTTAAAAATATTTCATATAATTATAAAATTTTAGAACTAGAAAATATAAGTAATCATATAATTCAAGGAACTTAAAATCCAATTATGATATTATGGAAAATAAAAAACAAAACTAGCTCCTTTTTTTTAATCCACAAGAACACAGAAACTCTCTTCAAGTTAAATTTCTCCTTTTGTATCACAGAATCAGTTTTCACCCTCTGTGAGACATTGCAGTATTTTGGTTTAAAAATGCCTATATACTCTGTTCTCTCCACTTTCTAATTCAGTCTTCAAAAATGCTTCTTTTTTCACTTTCATTGTTGACTATAATTATAAATTTAATATTTCCTATAGGCATTTTTTATTTCTAGGTGGTCTCATCAAGAATTGTGGAAAGGGGGCCGGCCGGGTGGCACAGCAGTTAACTTCGCACGTTCCACTTCGGCGGGCTGGGGTTTGCTGGTTCGGATCCCAGGTGCAGACATGGCACCTCTTGGCAAGCCATGCTGTGGCAGGTGTCCCACATATAAAGTAGAGGAAGATGGGCATGGATGTTAGCTCAGGGCCAGTCATCCTCAGAAAAAAAGAGGAGGATTGGCAGCAGATGTTAGCTCAGGGCTAATCTTCCTCAAAAAAACAAAAGAATTGTGGAAAGAAATCTCAATATGCAGCCTTGGGCTTCAGTTTTGAAAGATGGTGTTTTTCTCCAAAGCAAGGAGATCCAACATAAGCCAAAAGCATATGAGAAATATCTGCTTCTAGCCATGATGGAATAACTGGAACCACACTGGCCCTCCTAACATAAACAACAAGGAAACTGGACAATATATATGAGACCACAATTTTTAGAAATTGGTCAAAACACAGCACAGGACTAGGATCCAAGATATAAGGGAAACAAAAGAGATGATATGTATGATCACTCTGGCTCTATGCTGAGAGGCACTTTCCAAACCAGGGTTTGTGGAAGGAAACCTAAGCAGAGTGTGGCAGAGGTTCACGAATTGAGAGGACAGAAATCAGAGTCTGGCAGATTGCTGGGGCAGGAATGTGCAGGGCCTGGTTCTGGAAAGGCAATAGGTTCACAGAAATGAGCTCCGAAAATCTGCATAGAGACCCACTTGTGTCTGTTGCTGAATATTAAGCCACGTAGGCATAGAGTGAAACAACACAAGGTGAGGCAAATAATAACTGAGAAGTTGTAAACTGAGGAGCTCACACAGATTGGGGAGATTTTCAGATTTTGGCCAGCTAGATTGGATAGTCCTAATTGAACTGCCAGGGCATTCAGTAGAGACCAAAGGAATGTCATGCTTTAGTAGGAGGACTAAACTAGTAGTAAAGACTATTGAGGAGCACTTTAAAAAAGCTTAAAAGAGGAAAACTCAAAAGGACCAAGCTGTTGCACAAGTAATTTAATTGCCCATCATAAAAAGTCAAATATTTTTTAAGAGAAGATAACAAAAACTAGCACTCAACAATGAAAAATGACCATGCCCAACATACCATCAAATCAATAGAAAAGTAAAGAAGAAGAAAAATATGACCCATAAGCAGGAGAAAGACCAGTCAATAACAACAGAACCTGAAATCACAGACATGATGGGATAATAAACAGGAATTTTAGAATAACTATTATAATTATGCTCAAAGATAAAAGAAAAACATAAGCACAATTAGAGGAGAAGTGGAAAGTAGGAAAAGAACCAAGTGAGACTTTTAGAGATGAAAAACACAATATACGAAATAAAGATACACAGAATGGGCTTAAGGCAGTTAAGACACTATAGAAGAAAAGTTCAATGAATTTGAAGACATAGTAATAGAAGTTGCCCAAATTGAAGCACAGAAAGAAAAAAGATTGAAAACACAGAACTGAGCCTTAGTGACACATGAAAAAATACTGAGCAGCCTAACCTACAGCCAGCCCTGGTGGTCTAGTGGTTAAGATTTGGTGCTCTCACCACCACAGCCTGGGTTCATTTTGTGGTCAGGGGACCACACCACCTGTCTGTCAATTGTCATACTGTGGTGGCTGCGTGTTGCTGTGATGTTGAAAGCTATGCCACCAGTATTTCAAATACCAGGAGGGTCACCCATGGTGGGCAGGTTTTAGTGGAGCTTCCAGACTAAGACAGACCAGGAAGAAGGATCCAGCCACCTACTTCTGAAAAAATTGGCCATGAAAACCCTATGAACAGCAGTGGAGCATTGTCTGACACAGCGCCAGAAGGTGACAGGATGGTGCAAAAAGACCGGGCAGGGTTCTGCTCTGCTGTACACAGGGGTGCTAGGAGTTGGGATCAACTCCACGGCACTAACAATAACAACAACAAACCTAACCTACATGTAATTGGAACTTTCTTTGACATTTTTGCAGTGAAATTCTATTCAGAGACAAAGGGTATAATAAGGCCAGACTTTTGATCAGAATCTTTACAGTCCAGAAGACAGTGGATGATATCATCAAAGCTTTGAAAGATAGAAAACTATCAAAGAAGAATTCTATATCCAGTGAAAATAGCTTTCAAATATGAAGGCAAAATACCTTTTCAGACAAAAATACACTGAGGTAATTTGTAGTCATCAAATCTTCACTACTAAAATGCTAAAAGAAGTTCTTCAAGCAGAAGGAAATAATACCCAATAGAAACTTGTTTTCTACAGTAAGGAATGAAGAAGAGCTACAAAAATTGTAAACACATGGGTAAATATAAAAGACTTTTTCTCATTTTTTGATTTCTTTAGAAGATAATTGATTGTTTACAGTAAAAATAATATCAAACTATCATGCTGTTTATAGCATATGTTGAAGTGGGAAGCATATTTTTATAAGGATCTCATATTATGCATTAAGTGGTATAACAGTTTTTGGAGGTAGACTGTGAAGATGTAAATGTACATGTTCTAAAGCACAGAGCCAAATATATTAGATGTAGAAAAACGCACGACGGTAGTCCTAACCCCAAATATATTAATAATTGCATTAAAGGTAAATAGTCTAAAAACTCCAATTAAAAGATGGAGGTAGTCAGAATGGATTAAAAAAAGGACAAATGATATGACCCAAGACATGCACTTTAAAGATAAAAACAAAGACAGTTTCAATGTAAAAGCATGAAGAAAGATAACACCATGCAAACACTATTCACAACATAAATGCAGTAGCTTTATTAATATCAGACACATTAGACTTCAGGACAAAAAAATATTGCCGGGGGAAAGAAGGATATTTCCTAATAATAATAAGTCACTTCATCTGGAGGATATAAGAATCCTAAACGTGCGTGCACCTAATTATAGAGCTTTAAAATACAAGACAGAACTGAATAGAGAAGTAGAAAAAACCCAAAGCGTGGCTGCAAATTTCACAATTCCTTTCTTTGTAATCAATGGAACAAGTAGACATTAAACTAGGATCAATATAGAATGCTTGAACAACACAATAAACCCACCTGACTGTGATGCTGAAAGCCATGCCACCAGTACTTGAAATACAAGCAGGGTCACCCATGGTGGGCAGGTTTTAGTGGAGCTTTAGATCACAAAGCCTAAATTTTGACCAAAAATTTTGTAGAATACTTACCCAAAAAGAGAACCCAGATTTGTTTTCAGTTCCCATGAAATAACCATAAATTGAGCCATAAAAACATCTCAATTACTTACAAAATAGTGAAATCATAGAGACAATGTTCTCTGACCACAATAGAATTAAATTATAAATCAATAACAGAAACATGCCCAGTCTTGTGTAGCTCGAGTGGCAGGAACCTAAAGGCTTCTGGGCTTCAAGTGTCAGAGGACGGAGCTGGAGGCCGGCAGAGTAGTTGGAAATTTGGAGTCAATCCCTAAATGCAAGGAAACCACAGAGAGAGCGAGCTAAAACTCTGCCCAAATCATGAACTGACTGCAAAATTATAAAGGTACAGGGGAGAACTTAGAGGGCCAGGCTAGGAAAAAGCAACCGTGGGAGGCCTTAAGAATGGAACAGAGATATCACCTGTTGCATGCTGTGAATGAGACCAAGTTTACAGTTTGAGAGCAGGCAAAACACAAACAAGGCAAAACAAACGCAACCAAAAAACAACTCAATAACCATTCATGATAAAAATTCTCATGAAAATAGGAAGAGATGAGAACTTCCTCAACCTGACGAAGGGCAATTCTGAAAAACTCGACAGTAATATTGGAATTCTTTCCCTCTAAGATGAGAAATAAGGTAAGGATATCCACTCTCATAACAAACTATGTATAAAACATTGTTGAAAGAGATCTTTAAAAACCTAAATAGAGAGATGCTATGCATGTGAGTTGAAAGATTCGATATTGCTAAGATGTCAATCAGCACAGGATGCTATACATCTAAGACTACACATAAAGATCAATGAAACAGCTCCGAGAATCCAGAAATGAATCCACACTAACAAGGTCAATTGATTTTTGCCAAAAGTGCAAGGTAATTCACTGAGGAAATCCTAGTCTTTTCCACTACAGGTGCTGAAACATTTTGGATATACAGATAAGGGGAAAAAATGAACATCAACTGTTATCTCATACCACATACAAAAATTAACTTGAATCATAGGCCTAAACATAAATGCTAAAGCTATAAATCTTCAAGAATAGGAGTAGACAAAACTCTGATCATGGACCATATTTGACCTAGTCTCTTTTGCCACAGCACTCAAGCTAAGGATATTTTCTACACTTTTCTAGGAGTGGAGGAAAGGAGGAAAAGAAAAATACGCAACAGAAACCACATGCAGATCTCAAAGCCTAAAATATTTGCCATCTGACCTTTAAGAAAAAGTTTCCTGACCACATTATAGAAGGCAACAAAGGAGGATTTCTTTGCAACTTAGAGATACGCAAAGGGACTCTTATATGGTACACAAAAAAGCATAAATCATAAAAGAAAACACCAATAAACTATACTGCATAAAAATTAGAGACTTCATCTCTTCGAAATACTGTTAAGAAAATGAAAAAGCATGCCACAGATTTGGAGAAAAGATTCACAACTCACATATCTTTCATGGGATTTGCACCTAGAATACACAAATACTTCTTATAACTTAATAAGAAAAAGACAAACACAATGGAT
Organism: Equus caballus; assembly: GCF_041296265.1. Lineage (NCBI taxonomy): Eukaryota > Metazoa > Chordata > Mammalia > Perissodactyla > Equidae > Equus > Equus caballus. The sequence goes on from NC_091715.1 coordinate 95,619,354, forward strand.
AAATTGGGAAGAGTCCTGAGGAGATCCTTCACAATAGAAGAGATGCACGTGAACAATAAGCCCATGAAAAGATGCAAACCAGCTTTAGTCATCTAGGATAAGAAAATTAAACCTACAGTGATGAAATTTATAATGGCTAAAATTTTCAAAAGATTGACAATTCCAAGTGTTGAGGAAAATGTGGAACAACTGGAACTCATGTACACTGCTTTTGGAAATATAAAGTAGTATAACTTTGGGTTACAGTTTGACAGGTTTACATACAGTGAAACCCACACTTACCATAGGACGCAGCAATCCCACTCCCGAATATTAGCTAAGTTAAAGGAAAACTCATGTCAACACAAAGACTTGAAAGTGAATGTTCACAGCAGCTTCATTCCTAAGAGCGAAAACCTGGAAATAATTCAAATATCCATCAACAGGTAAATGGATAAACACATCATCATATAGCTACCAATTGGAATACAAGTCATAACACAGAAGAGCAAACTACTGATGCGAACAATGTGCATGAACCTAAAATTATGCTTAGTGAAATAAGTCAGATGCAAAATAGTAAATACCGTATGATTTCATTTATATGTAATTCTAGAAAAACAGTGTTAACCTACAGCTACAGAAAGAAGGCCACTGGATGCCTGTGGTCAGGTTTGGAGAGAACTGACAAGAAAGGGAGCTTAAGGGAATTTTTTGTTATGGAAATGTTGTATATTTTGATTATTGTGATAGTTAGGCATACACATATGTCAAAACTCATTGAACTGGCACTTAAAATGGTGTACAATATTGTCCGTAAATTGTACCTCAACAAAGTTTTGTTTTAAAGATGCATATGAGCAACACAAGCCAAGTAATATGGGTGACATAAAGGCAAAATATCAGGGCTTTGTTTCAGGCCTACATTCAAAGCAATATAGGAAATTCTCAATGGTAATTCCACCAGCAAAGAACAAGCGAACAGGCCACCAGGAACATTCTCATGGAAGTTTCTCAGGAAGAAGCAAATAGGGAGGTTGCCAACTCCTAGACATAGCAGATGCTATTGATCATCCGTCTAACAGCTGGATTTCCCTTCTTACTTGCTGCTAGAACCACAGTTTAATACAGGAATTCTACCCTTCCACCCTGTGGCTCAGGGGTGAGCCCTGAGGGTTTTAATCTAGCTACAGTGGTCTCCTAACTCTGGCCAATGTTTGACTTATAGGTGGGAATGTGATTCACTTTCAGCTAATGAGACATAAACAGAGGTCCGTTGGACGTTTATAGTAAAGAAATATTTCTTCTTAAAAAGAGATGTAAGGAAGACAAAATTCCCTCTTATTCCATTGGATGTTGTCCTTTCTGGGGCAGCCATCTTGTGACCATGAAGGAAAACAGCCTGAAGACAAAGCTAGCACACTGAAGATATCAGAACAGAAGAATGGAAAGGACCTGAGCCCTTGATGACGTCACTGAGCCAATATCATGACCTGCAGAGGGGGAAATAAATTTCTTCATTGTTGATACTACTTTTGTCTAGGTTTTCTCTTACTTAAAGCTGAAAGCATCCAAACTGATAACTGAACTGCTATTACAGCCTTGGGAAGGAACTGGCTAAAGTAGAACTCGGTGGCTCAGTGGTTGGAAATTTTCCCTACAGCAAATAGCAACTCAAAACAAAATTATTGATTCCCATCAAATTAAGAATGGAAGGTAAACTACTCTGAAGACCCAGAAAAGATTGAACTTAAATTGGCTCCATTTGACAAAAACACATCTTAAATGAAAAGAGAAAAACAATACTTTGTCTACGTGCATCCATGCAATCTGAAATGGAAAAGGGAGATAATTATCCAAACAGTTCACTTTTGCTTGAATTACCTGGGCCTATTATGAAACATCTATGAGTTATCTATGAGTATGTTTTGAGAGAAAGGATATGGGTACATGTGAAACATAAATTAATGAAATTATTTAAAAAAATATGTGAAAGTGATTTCTTGACTACAAAATGCTACATTTAACTTTATCAGGTATCTAATTGGACTTATTTATTCACTTGATTTTGCACATGTAGACACATGTAAAGTTTCAACTTTAACTGTAAGTAATATAAACAATATGGACCTCCCTTTAGCACTTACAAAAATTTAGTTATGCTAAAGAGTAGCAATCTTCACCATTTTTCATATACCCCTGAGGTACATTTACAGTAACATTATTCTACCTACTTTGCAAATGGAGAAACGGAGAAGGTTACAAAAAAAAAATTCAAGTCACTCACTCTGAAGTATTTTATAGAAATGACCAGATGGAATTGGAAACAGAATTAGAATCAGAATTCAGGTGCAGACTGATCTTCGGTCCTTTTCACAGAATACCAAATCTCATTTCTTTCCAGAAGAGAAATAAAATGGCAACATGCAATATATTGAAAGGCAGGGTTAGTTTACCTGCAACTGTGAAAAATACAGAAAGTTGTTTTCTAAGACATACCTCCAAAAATAAGAAATGAGGCCAGATAAGCAGAAGCATTGTGCTTCTTCAGTGGTGGGAAATGAACTGGGTGAGTACCAGTCTTTGAACACTGAAGTGTCCCCGGAATGATACATTTAAAAAGAATCAGAAGAAAGAAAGAAAAGTATGCCAAAGCAATTGGCTACCTAAGCAGCTGGGACAAGGAAGAACTAAAATTCATAATTAAACAACCGCGTTTGACTTCTTTATGTGGACCCAAGGCAAACTAATTTCATTTGCGGAAGTGGATGAAGATGATGTTACAGAACCGTATTACAAGGTTACGGCAAAGAAGAAAGAACAAAGAAATGCGATGAAAAGCAATATTTTATCAAAAGAACATCAGAAGGGAAGAATTCAAAGGCATAAACTTTGGTAAGGATAGGACAGGCAGAGAAATTTAGAGCTCTACCCAAGAAGGTGGCACGTGTAAATTGTATAACCCCTCTCATGTTCTAAATACAATTCCGAAAAGAAGACACATAAGCCAAGACCCATGCACACACTCACAGAGTACATTTTTCTAACATGTTTATCTATATATAGCTGGGGCTTATCTAAATGACTAAAACAAAACAAAATAAATAGATAAAATGTCTATTTCTAGTTAAAAGTTATTTTCTGTGCTGGTAAAATATCGTAGGAATATTGACTATATTTAATGAACATGTATTTCCTTAATGTCTATTTTATGTTCTGAGTTAACACCTTTTTTTTTTTTGAATCTGCTCCACAAGCCCTGTCTTCTTCCTCTCACATAAAAACTTCCATGACTCAGGGCCTTACTCTGTCCTGGATGACAGCTAGCGAGTCTGAGAGAGTAACACATTCTGGAGTTTTCTGGTACTAACAGGACACTATGTTACTTCTCCCCTCCTCTCTGTTTCCCATATAGGAGTCCTATTTGAATAGATGCTTCCGGATGGTCAACTCTTCAAGAGGCTTGGATAAAAAAGGAAAGTGCACTGAAAATTGGACTGTCAATGTTTAAGCTTCAGCTTTTCATGATTTCCAAGTCCTTAAGTGAGTAAGTCAACCTCACTAATCAGTAGTTTTCTCTGGCTACAAAAATAACAGTACCTCCAGCCTAAAGTTGTTGTGAGAATTCAATGAGATAATGTGCGTAACAGCACTTCCAAATGGCAATATACTACCCAGATGTAGGGCACTATTGCTCCCCCAGGAGCCTGAAAGAGTAATTCGAATTAGAGGTGAGAATTCGAAGCTCTGAATCGTAGCCAGCGGGACAAAGGTTTGAGACACTGCTCACATTATCCTACATATAGAGCAAGCATGCGTTGCGTCAGACCTAACAACCTCTGTTCTGTACCAAGATGTTAGGAGAACATGATTATATGAATTAAAAAATGACTTTTTAGCTCTAGCCTATTTGAATTGACTATAACCAAAACCAAATATATCTTGCACAGACGTTATTCAGACGTGTTTCACTCACCCTCACACATGAAAAATGCATAGGTCTTTGTGAGTGTGTGTATGTGTACGTGTTAGCACTGGCATATTGGTGCTGCTATACTATACCCATGACTATACCCATGATGTCTGAAGTGGTTATTAAATATCTTAGAAACGTGCTAGAAATGACATAGGACTATCTTCTATTCTTAGTTAAGATATATTTTTGAGGTTTTAGTTTTATATGTTTAGTTTTAGTGAACAAATGTGCTTTTGTGACTAATTATTAGCTTTCCATTGGAATCTCATATTCATAAATTTTACTTCGTTATTGACAAACATCCCCTGAAATCATCACAATTCAGTTTTTAAAAAGCTTTGTTGAGATATAATTTACATACTTTTCAACTGTCCAACTCAGTGCTTTTTAGTGTACTCACAGGGTTGTGCAATCACCAAAACGATCTAATTTTAGAACATTAACGCTCCAAAAAGAAGCCCCATACCTGTGAGCAGACACTCTCCATTCCCTCACAGCACCCCAGCCCTAAGCAGCCAGCAGCCTGACGTCTGTTTCTATAGCTATGCCTACGCTGGCCATTTCATGTAAATGGAATTCCTCCATATGTGTTCCTTCGTGATTGGCTTCTTTCACTTAGCATAACGTTTTCTTGGATCTTCAGTGTTGTTTCATGTATCACTATTTTATTCCTTTTTATTGCCCAATAACATTCCATTAAAGGGATACAACATATTTTGTTTATTCATTTATCAGTTGAAGGTCATTTGGGTTGTTTCCACTTTGGGGCTATTACGAATAATGCTGCAATGAACATTTGTGTGCACATTTTTGTTGGACATATGTTTTCATTTCTCTTGGGTACATACCTAGAAAGAGAATTGCTGAATCATATGATAATTTTATGTTAATTTTTTGAGGACCTGCCAAACTGTTTTCCACAGTGGCTGCACCATTTCACATTTCCACCAGCAATGTATGAGGGTTCCAATTTTTCCACATCCTCATCAACATTTGTTGTCTTTTGTTTTTATTATAAGCATCCTAGTGGGTGTGAAGTGGTATCTCACTGTGGTTTGGATTTGCAATTGATTGCATTTCCCTGATGGCTAATGGTTTTGAACATCTTTTATTGTGCTTATTGGCCATTGTGGATCTTTAGAGAAATGTCTATTCAGATCCTTTGCCCATTTTTTCAGTTGGGTTGTCTTTTTATCATTTAGTTGTAAGATTTCCTTATATATTCTGGCTACTAGACTTTTCAGACATATGATTTACAAATATTTTCTCCCAGTCTGTGGGTTTTCTTTTCATTTTCTTGATTGTGTCTTTTGCATACAAGTTTTTAATTGTTATGTTCAATTCATCTATTTTTCATTCTGTTGCTTGTGCTTAAGTATTAGATCTACGAAACCATTGACTAATCCAATATCACAGCCCCTACTCATCTCTCCTAATTAAACTTTCTGTTTTTAAACACAACAGCTTTATTGCTATAATTCACATACCATAAATTCACAATATAAAGTACAATTCAGTAGGTTTTAGCCTATTCAATTCCTTTGCTTATTTTTTAATTGGGTTGTTTGTCCTTTTTCCCTGGGTTTTAAGAGTTCTTTGTATATTCTGGACACCAAATCCCTATCAGATATATGATTTATAAATATTTCTCCTATTTTGTAGGTTCTCTGTTAACTTCCTTAATAATACCCTTTATTCACAAAAGTTTTTAATTTTGATGAAGGCCAAATTCTCATTTAAATTTCTAAATCAATCATGGGTGAGACTCTGGGTATGGTCCATCCTGGGGCAAAATTCACAGGTCCATCTGTGGACCTGTGACACTAGAAAACAAGTTATCTTCTTCCAAAATACAATGGTGAGACAGGTGTAGGATAGACACTCCCATTCTAAAAGGGAGAAGTAGGAAGAAATAAACGGGCCACGAGTTCCAAGCAAGTCCAAAATCCAGCAGGGAAAATTCCATTGGATTTCAAGGCCTGAGAAAAATCCTCTGTGGCTTTGAGCCACCGTCCGTCCTCTACATCCAGGGCTCTGTCCTTCGAGTCATTTTTCCTTCATCTTGTCCCATCTCTGTCCCTTTCAGTCCAGGCTGGCAGCAGTTTTGCTGGTAAAAAATTTTCAAATAACATTTTGTTCTCTCATCCAATTTATAAGAGTCCAAGCCATTAGACAAGAGGATTCTCCACAGATCCTTCCTGGATAACCACATCTCTGTTCCTGTCTTCTGCTGAGATGGCTGATTGAATCCATAAGTCACATGCCTAATCTCTCAGCAAGTCATTGTCCAGTCACACTTGGCTCTGCTTCCAGAGCACACTATCTGGACAGGCAGAGACTTTCCCAAATCAGCAGGTGCTGGTGCCATTGTGCTTAACAGTTCATACCTCAATTTATCTCTTCCTCTAACATTTTACTATAAGCACCAAGGAGAAACCAGGCTGAAACTTCCACATTTTGCTTAGAAATCTCCTTGGCTAAACATCCCCTTGCAGGACATTTGGTCCTGTCCAAAATGTCCATAAGATATTTGGTCCTGTCCAAAACATCCATTAGACATTTGGTCCATCTGACATTTGGTCCGTGCCAAAAGGTCCTTGACATTTGGTCCTGTCAAAAACATCCATGAGCACATTTCGTCCAAGTCAAATGGTTTTGGACAGGACCAAATATGATCAGATATCAAGGACCTTTCGGCGTGGACCAAATGTCTTATGTACCAAATATCTTATGGACATTTTGGGCAGAACCAAATACCAAGCATCTCTTGGCATGGACCAAACGTCTTATGAACATTTTGGACAGGACGAAATGTCTGCTAATCAAATATCCAAGTTCACTGCTTACAAATTTCATTTTCCTCTCAATGATAGAATGTAATCCAATCAAGACTCTGCCACTTTATAACAAGAATCCCGTCTCTTCCAGTGTCCAAAAACATGTTTATCATTTCCATCTGAAGACTCACCAGAAGTATATTTAATGTTTATAATTCTACCAATTATCAAGGCAATCTGTGATTTTCCTATCAAGCACCTCAAAGTTCTTCCAGTTTCTACCCAATACTCAATTCCAAAGCCAACTGCACATTTTTAGGCATCTGTTACAGCAGCACCTCACTCCCTGCTACCACAATCTGTATTAGATTCCTAGGTCCGCCATAACAAACGACCACTGACTGGGTGGCTTAGATCAACAGAAATTTATTTTCTCAAAGTTCTGGAGCCTAGAAATCTGAAACCAAGGCGTTGGCAGGGCCATGCTCTCTCCAAAGTTTCTATGGAAGAGTCCTTCCTGTATCTTCCAGCCTCTGGTAGCTCTGAAAATCTTTGGCATTTCTTGGCTTATAGATGTATCTCCAATCTATGTGTCCATCATCACATGACATTCTCCTTTTGTGTATCTGTCTCTTCATCTCTTCTTGAAGGACATCAGTCATTTTGGATTAAAGGTCAACCCTACCCTAGTATGACCTCATCTTAACTGAGTACATTTCCAATGGCCCTATTTCCAAATATTGTCACATTCTGAGGTACTAGGGGTACCTCAGATGTAAACAGATTTCTTTGGGGGACACAATTCAAATTATAATAAATATGAGTTGGTTCTTTTGTAGATTCCTTGGAATTTTCTACATATAGGATTATGTTATATACAAATAGAAATAGTTTTACTTCTTTTCAAATTTTAAAGCCTTTTATTTCTTTTTATTGCATAATTGCTCTAGGTAGAACTCTCAATATAATGCTGAATAGCAGTGGTGAAAGCATGCATCCGTGTCTTGTTCCTGATCTTCAGGGGAAAGCTTTCAGCCTTTCACCATTGATTACAATGTTATCTGTGGGTTTTCTATAAATGCCTTTTATCATATTGAGGAAGTTCTCTTCTATTGCTAGTGTGTTGAGTGTTCCTAAGATGAAAGAGTGTTGGATTTTGTTAAATGCTTTTATTGCATCAATTAAGGTGATTATATGTTTTTTCCCCTTCATTCTATTAATGTAGTATTGCACTGATTGCTTTCCTCCTGATGAAACATCTTTACATTCATGGGATAAATCTCATTTGGTCATGGTGTATAATCTTTTTAATATGCTGCTTGATGTGGTTTGAAACTATTTTGTTGAGGATTGTACATCTATATTCATAAGGGATATTCGTCTATAGTTTTCTTGTAGTGCCTTTGTCTGGCGTTGGTGTAGGGGTAATGTTGGTCTCATAAAATAAGTTAAGAAATGCTTCCTCCTCTTCTATTTTTCTAAGTGTTTGAGAAGGATTGGTATTATTATTTAAATGTTTGGTAGAATTCACCAGTGGTCACGGACTTCTCTGTTGGAAGGTTTGTGATTGCTGATTCAAACTCTTTACTAGTTATAGGTATGGTCTGATTTTCTATTTCTTCTTGGCTCACTTCTGATAATTGATGTGTTTATAGAAATTTTTCCATTTCATCTAGGCTATATAATTTGCTGGGATACACTTTTTCATAGCATATTCTCTTACAAGCCTTCTTAACTTTCTAAGTTCAGTAGTAATGTCCCCCTTTCATTTCTGATTTTAGTTATTTGCATAGTCTTTCTTCTTTGTAAGTTGAGCTAATAGCTTGTCAACTTTTTTGATTGTTTCAAAGAACCCTTGGTTTGTTGATTCTCTTTATTATTTTTTATTCTCTATTTCTTTTATCTCTCTTCTAATTTTTATTTCCTTCCTTCTGCTAGATTTGCATCTAGTTTGTTCTTTTTCTTGTACATTGAAGGTGTACAAGTTAAGTGGACAAGTTATGTTATTGAGAACTTTCTTCTTTTTTAATGTAGGCATCTTTCTTTGTTCTTTTTTTCCTGCTCCTCGGACAGGGTAATTTCAATGGACCTATCTTCAGGTTTGCTAATTCTTTGTTCTGTCTGCTCAGATCTGCTTTTGAAATCTCTCTAGTAAGTTTCATCTCAGTTTCTGTTATTTTTCAGCTACAGGTTTCTGTTTGGTTCATTTTATAATTTCTTTTTCTTTATTGATATTCTCCATTCGTTCATCCACCATTTCTTGGTTTCTATTAGCTATTTGACCATGATTTCCTTTAGCTCTTTGAGCATATTTAAGAAGCCGACTTATAGTGTTTGTCTAGCGAGTCTAATGGCTGTGAATGTGCCATTTTTTCTTGTTTCTTTGTATATGTCATAATACTTATAGAAAATTTTAGTATTTGAATATGATAACGTGGTAACTACTGAAATCAAATTTTTCCCCTACTCACGGTTTGCCTTTATTGTTTGCTGAAGGCTGTAACTACTTGTTAAAGACTTTTCTAAACTGTTTTTGTAAAGTCCTTATTCTTTGTCATGTGTGACATCTAAATCTCTATTCCTTTAGCCTGTGTTCAACTAGTGTTTTGACAGACTCAAATGTCAGGAGCCCAAAAAGACAGAGAGACAGAGAGGAGGAGGAGAAGGAAAGGAAGAAAGGGGTGGGGGGGGGGGGGGAGGGAGGAAGGAAGGAAGGAAAGAAGGAAGAAGTTTTTTAAAAAGAATAAAAAGTCTCCTAGTCTTTGCAAGTTGGTTCTGTTCTGTGACACTTCAGTATTGAACCAGCTCATTTACCATTCTGCCTTGGCCTTCACTTCCTGCTAACATCGAGCCTAGAATTCAGCCAGAAGTGAAAGTTTAGGCTCTTCCCAGGTCTTTTCCAAGCATATATTCTGCCCTGAGTATGCACATGACTTTCTAAGTTCCCTAGTATAAACAGGCACCTTTGAATACTCTGATTTCCCAAAGAAACTCTCTCTCCAGCTTTTCTTCCCAGGCTTTCAACACTTTATTGTTTGACTCAATTGTGACCTTTTGCCCCAGGTGGCTGTAGATTGTTCTTTTGGCTTACAATATTTTCCAGAAATGCCCACCATTTTGGTGCCCTGAGTGAGTTCCAAGTTGGGCAAAACAAAGGCCTTGCATCAGTCCTTCAGGTAGTAACCAGACAGGTGAGAAAAAGCACAATTCTTTGAGAATAAGGTCTGCTCTTCTCCTTCTGAAAACAGGAAACGGGCTTCCCCACTGAGAACGTGGATTATAGCTGTGCAGGGAAAGAATACGGGGCAAGGGCAAGGAAAAATGCCACAACGTTTTCCTTCCACTTTTAACTGGCTTTTTTCTTGATTCAGCATTCACATGATTGTTCTCAACTTTGACTGTTTTCCATAGTTCCGACCAAATTTATTCTGACCATTTTTGCTTGATTTTTTGATGATTCTGTGGAGGCATGGGCCCTTGGAGCTACCCTCTCTGCCATTTTCACTGATGTCAAACTAAGACATTTTAATACCAATAAGGAAGGATATAATCTCATAACACATGTTTTGTCCTTAGCATTTAACAAATGGTAGAGATAAAAAAGTCATTTTAATGAATTTAAACTAGTAATTTTAAGCTTTATTTAAAGCTAAGTCCATTCGCCTTATTTATCATTTCTCACTGCCAACAGAAGGAAATACCATGGCCTATGTAGGAGTGTCTGACCTTGGGGGTCAGTAGATAAATATTTATAATATTCTTATTGGCACTTATGTGTATTCCATGCCCTTTTGAGAATTAAATGCTACAGATAAAATATAAGAGCTTTAAAAGGGGGTGAAATACTAAAAGACAGTCATCCAGGGAGAGGAATATAAGAAAAATAACATATAATCCACAAGTTGGATAATGAGCAGTTCAATAAAAGGTAATAAAAAATGATACCTAAAATACTCAGAAGTGAAATGCAGCTGAGAAGAGGCAAAGAGGTCACACGACAGGGAACAGTGATATCAAAAGAGGCGTGAAGCTCTCCAGGCATGAGATGGACATACTGACACTCTACTATCGAGGAGGATTTTGAGACAAGTCTGTCTTGATGATGGGAATGGTCCAGGCTTGCAAAGGCAGAAGTCTTTTTTTAGCTAGCAAATCTGACTCCATTGCTCCAATTGCTTATTTAAATTTAAATTGAAGCATTTCTTTGAAAATATTCTTTTAAGTACACCTTACTACAAAAGAGTCTAGTTTTCTAACCTCTTACTAGTATAACAACATCCAAGGAGAATTATAAAATGAAAATATAGAGAAAAAAGTAAAAGACACCTTTCTGGACTTCATTTTTAGGGTTTATTCTAAGGTTACTAAAAAGTTACATATAAAAATTCAGTTTCATTCATTAGGTAAGTATAGACATGTGTGTCTTATTCTGACATTCATATTCTTTGCACTTCTATTTTGCAGATAAAACAAAAGGGTTTGTTACGTCAGGAATATATCACATAATTTTTAAGGTAGGCTCCAAAACTCAAGACCAATTTACATGTGATCAGAAAGTTTGTTTTGTTTTTTACAAGTGGGAAAAGCAATAGCTACAATACACTAGAGCTTCCATAGAAACTGTAGTTTAAAGAGCCAAAGGGGCCAAATGGATTTTTTTCTAAATTGTGAATGAGTTATAAAAATCCCCTTTGTGCAGAAAGAGAGTCCATGCATTATACTCAAGTTCTAAAACCCACTGCAAATCAGGATATTCAGGGAATTGCCGACACAACTTGAACCATCTGGGCATCGGTGCACACTGTTGATACGCAATCCTTTCATTTGCTCCATCTATAAACGGCTCAGTTCCACTGTCCTCCTCCTTGCACTTTTGTCTGGCTCATTTTCATCATAATTTACATTTAAGTAGTTCTTCCCCTTTCATCAATTTGGATACTGCATTTATTTCTAAATCATCCTCATTCTGAGAATTTTTTTCCTTTCCTTTTTCATTTCGCAGAGCTTCTGGTTTATATCAATCTGATGAAATAGAGCTCAATCTTTTTGGTTTCAATTATAAAAGTACCCATGGCTATCTTCTTAAAACACTGCTTTTCCACTACAAGGTCAGAAATTTCATCAGAAAATGGTGATAAAAAGAACACAGCTCAGGCAAAGTAACTACTGCATTTGCCAAATATTTATCGAATCTGGTCCTCTAGCATTCCATTGTGTTTACATGCAAATGCTTTTAGCATTTCACTGGTAGCAGAGACTACTCATTCAAGATATATTACACTCAAAATATTTCGGTTTTGGTTTTCTTGCATCACCCTTACATTCTTTTGTTCCTTTTATTTCTTATTCATCTCAATCTATATGTACTCAGTGAAAACCAAAAACATGGCTCCTTTTTGTTTGTCTCTCCTTTTCTGCTCCTTTCTAGAATAACCTGCTTATAAGTTGACCAAAAGCAGGATGACCACTTTTCTGAAGACTTCCTTATAAAAGATTGTAGTGATTGTTTTTGACTGATATTCTACAGTTTAATTCATTCATCACTGTTTCTTTATACTGATGCTAAGCACTCTTTCAAACTCTGAAAGTTGTCTTCTCCAGTAAGCAAATTCTTTCTCTGATGATATGTTTGGCATTCCATGACTTGAAGGGAAAATTCCATTTAATTTCTTTTTATTTATTTATATCTTGGTTACTCTAAGATTGTATTCCATTCACCACTTGCTTCCTGTTTATCATCCATAGCAATCTTTTAAAATTTTTTTCTGCAGAATACATACTGCATTGGCAGGCTTCAGGAACTCACACTGATTGACTTGAGGAATGTCCTAAATTGAGCTAAAAATAGATGAGGTCAGAAAGTATTAGTATTAATATTAGCATTAATGCTAATCAGCATATCAATTTCAGCTAAATTTGTTGAGGCAGCAGCACTTATATTAAATCCATCTCCAAAAGGAATCTAACCTTTTTATGATCTCCATCAATGTGAGTGTAGGCACGGGCTTTTCGTTCCTTAACAAAATCGTTTAGTACACACAGAACACAGTAATGGCTATTATTTGGAATATTTATTGCCTAAACTGGCATAGCCTCAAAACCTATTACCTCTAGCAATATCCAAAGAAAAATAAGCTAATCAAGATCAAAAGTGTGTCAAACATGCAACTCTTTGGAGACACCACATGTTCAGAACTGTAGTAAAAAGACCCTAGTAATTAACTGAATACTTCCCTTTCCATCAAAATGCATGATGTAAGACACAAGTAGCAGGCTGATGTATGGTCAACTTGACACACCTTTGTTAATACATGCAATCTGATACACATAGTTGACTCCAGACCTTTTCTAAGAACAAGACTACTCATACGTTGACTCTTACACACTTTGCTTGTCTGCTGCTGATATTTCTCAGACAACTGTAATCATACTTCACTGTTGTAAGTTGTACTTCAGGAAATCCATGCAAAAGTATGTTCCTCCAGCCTTTCTTGCTTTCTGTTGCCAGCTTCAGCTGCGTGCTATCCCCCGAAATTCACTCACTGCCATGACTGGCCCTGTGGAGTTTCAAGAAACATTGGAAAGCTTCTGTGCCCATTTCAAAGCATTCTGGAAATCCTCCACTGCAAATGAAGTCAAAGTGCAAAATCGTTTTCTGTCATTGTCTACAGTGAAAGCTTGCAGCGTACAGAACCACATACTTTTGAAGAGATCACCTTCCCATACTGGTTTTTTTTCCTTCTATCTTCCTAAAAGATGCAGGATCCTCCCAGTTCGGGCAGATTCAGGTCACATCTAAGCCTGATCCTTTCCTGATTATTCCCAAATAAATCATCCTCAAAATAAAAGAAAAAGTCACGCAATCCTCCTACAGCGTTAAATTTATAATCACACAAGACAAGTCATGAAATTCAGGATTACGGTTCCCACGGTAACCCTGCTCTTCCCCTCCTGTGTCTGCCCTCTAACACTCTCTTTACATTTCAAATGCTTTTCTCACACTGCATTCCAGCTCTCAGCACCTGGCAAGAGCTGCCTGATTAAGGATTCACCTTTCCATATGAACAATGATTTATCAATTTCTGAAATCAACTTAAAACTCAATAAATCAAAATAGCTAATGAGCATTCTAGCTAGAACAGAAAATAAGACTCCCGTTATAAGCAATTCTATAAATCCAACTTGTATTTCCTAATTTAGCCACTAGTTGTCATCTGCTCTTTGAAGAATCATCTCCTGAGGGGGGAGCCAACTCATAAGCCAATGGGAAATGAAATTGGATTATCTTTTATGCTTGAAGTATTCTGTGACATCAGAAAACAGCTCTTAAATGTTTAGATTTTTCTCCAGAACAGACTGTGCGGCATTTTGCAATTTTAGTTTTGATCATAAACAACCACGTTTTGATTGTCCAATCATCTTAGCTAAACTGTTAAATATAAGGTATATTCTTTATTCATATACGAGTTTGATCATATAATGTCAAAAGATGAACGCTTTTTCTTTAGCATGGTATTTCTGGTTGTTAACTATTCTATTCCATAGCAAACTAACCGACCTTCAGATTTCTGGATGATTGCCTAAACTAATATTAAGTTTTGCTTAATCTCCTAAGCCTTATTCAACTTTCTGGACTCAACTTATTCTCTGCTATGATTAATTTGTGCAACCTGTTTTCCCCCAAAAACTGAACCAAAATCCCTCAATTTCTGGCCTTAATCTTTTATAAATGACTTTTGCTTTGTTACTTATAACTTCTATGCAAGACAACTGGGATCTCTTTACCAGCCCCTTACAGGTAAGTGCTCTCCACATTTTGATTCTTCTTCTGTTGTGTGTATGGATTTGTCCCTTTCTCCATAGTCACCACTCTCCTTCATGTTCTTACCATCCCATACTTAGATTACGCTAAGATATCCATAATCAGAAGTTTTTCCTGTCTAGGGACAACTAAAATCTACCTTGAGTATGGTTACCTGACAAAACATAAGATGTCCAGTTAAACTTGAGTCTCAAATAAACAACAAGTAGTTTTTGTCTAAGTATGTCCCAAATATTGCATGGGATGTATACTAAAAATTATTCATTATATGAAATTCAAATTTGCATTCTAGTCATGTATTGAGATTTGCTAAACCTGGCAACGCAATGAGCCAGGAATTAATCCTCATGGTGCCACAAATGACAAGGATCTTTCCTTTCCACAGAAATCCAGAGGCTAGTAATAAAGTCAGGGTGAGTAGAGGAGGCAGGAGCTTCTGAAGTGATATAAAAACTATCCAATTTCTTATGACCTTTGCATCCGGCAAGGAAATGCTGAGAGCACCACAAAGACAGAGTGTCCATAAAGGTAGGGGAAGTACGCAATTATCTACCTTTCTGCAATTTGAGGAGGTTTTGGAAATCTCACCTACTCAATATCTTTCCAATCTTCTCTCTACGCATCCTCTTTGAAAATGCAAGTATTTCTGGGAGACTTAACATACTATATACCTGAAAGTATATACTTCTAAGAAGGATAACATAATAGAGACTTTAGAGAATATATTTTATCATGTGCTTTCCTTTTAGGACAAAAGTGTAGGGAAGCAGTCAAGCAGGGGACACTGCGGGGGAGGGGGACAGCTACCGGAGGTAGGACAAGTAGAAAAAGGGAAGATTGAGTTGAGCCAGACACCAACTTCACCTGCTCACAAATATGCCTAAGCTGTGGTCCTGTCATAAAGCCAAGCCAAAAAAGACAGAGCCTTGTTTTATGAGAGGCAGCGCTGTCCTGCATAGCAACAAAGGGTGCAGACTCTGGAACCACCCTACCGGGGAGTGAATCTCAAATCTGCCTCTACTATAAAATGAGGATGTTAGCACCTACCTCACAGGGTTTCCTGAAGGTTACATGAGATGATAAATGGGAAGTAGTTATAAGAGTGCCTGGCACATAGGAAGGGCTGTACGTGTTGGTAGTTATGTTGCTATTGTCATTACCAAGTAAATTTTTTAAACTCATTCCATTTATTCGTAGTATTTAGTTTTCCTAATTATTAATCTCATGAAGGACACATCTATCTAATTTATTTAACAGACTAAAACACCTTCTAATCGCTTTGCTGCACAAAAAGAATAGTATCAGGGAAAATATTTACCTCCAGTATCTTCAGACCATTTCATCCCCCGACCCAACAACCCCCAGAGTGTGGCAGAGGTAGACTGGTGACGTGGACACGCGCACTGGGCACGCTCTCCCAAACTGGTTCCTTTTCTATAATCTTAAAAGACAGTATGTTGGCATGGCCATTATTAAAACTATAATGAAAAGTCCTTAAAGGAATCCATCTGAAACCTGTCCTTAGATATAGAGAGGAGATAATCAAAAGAGAGTTCCTTATCTATGTGCTAGTTTCCACAGCAGACAAAGGTGCATATGCTGGCGCCCTTTGATATCCGAACCCTGCCTCCCTCCTTCTCCCATATAGCCTGGCCCCGTCCACACTGTGCGACATATCCCCTCTTGGTCATTGTGTTCCCCTGTACTGTCTTTGCCGTTAAACTTTCATGGGCATCTGCCTCCAGGAGACACATTCAAAGTCACTGCACAAACATGGATATATATGAAAATTAAATGCAAAGACAAGAAAGGAAAGACAAATATATCATTATATGTTCTTTTGATTATAGGCTTCCTCAGTAAACTGGTCACGGTTTATGTTCATGGCCGAACCAGAGGATGCTTAATGCATTAAACGAAGAGAGAGCACTCAAGAAACAGGATATAAGGTTTTTAAATTTAAAAACGCTTGATTTATATCCGTCTCACTTTTTTCTTTGGGGTCCATCTTGATGTTTTGATCTTTAGGACAGAAGTTCAGACGCTAAAGCATACTTACAGTATGCACCACTGATATTTGTTTCTTAGACAAGAAAGATTATGTCAGAAAACAGCAATCTTTGTGATAAATAATAAAGAATTCAGACGAACATTGTTAGCCGCTGTAGAGTGTGGCTATACTCTACCCAGGGTACACGAAGCACTCCCTTTAAAATCATCGTGCTTCTGTCTGCATTGTCATTGATATGGCAACAGTCCATGAAGAGTTCCCAGAAAAATATAAATTTAATATCTTAACCTGCCACAATCTCGGGACTAGAGCCCTGGGAATGACAGCTGTAATATTTCAGGGCAAAGACTCATCAGATTTCACTTCCTAATTCCCTCCTGCTTCTCTATAAAATCTCACGTTTGGGATAGATCTGTCTCTGGTTAAATCAAGAGTTGAGAAGCAGGGATCAAATTTATTTTCTCCTCGATGCAGGTCTTCTTGTACATCTTTGGTCTACTTATACAGCTTCACCGTATTTCATCAGTTTACTGATCCATAAAGAAGCCGTAACAGTGCCTACTTCTCAGTTGTATTTGGAGGTTAATTTCCTGGGGTGTTTGTGCAAAAAAAAAAAAAGTATTATGATTTCCATCTTCACTAGTCCCAAACTATACAATGATACTTTCTAGTATGCTGTCAACTCTCCAATTCAGTCATGACAATATGTCTCCCAAGTTGGCACTAGAGAGATATGGAAATTGAAAAGGATTCAAAATCACAATACATACCATGCTTATATGAAACATAATTTCAACCTATTTTACAACCCACCTACCTTTTATCTCAGCCTTATTATCTTTCCATTCCCCAAACACTGGATTTTCCGTATCCTATCTCTGGGCTGTGCTAATCATTCTCTGCCACCTACCAAAATACGAGGCAGGTTGTAAATCCGCAATGTAATTCCACAGTGTATGTTACCTACAGTTTGTCATCTCTCCCAGGTCTCTGCGACCTCACCCTTTATGTATGGTTTCCATCTGCTGCTCCTTTCTAAACACCAATTGCTACACTACAATCGGATCTCAAATAAGCCATCAAGAAAGATGCAAGATTTTTCAGGTTACAGTTTCTAGAATTCCCCTTTCCCATAAACCCCGCCTCAGTAAAAGAGCCAATTTGCACACATTGTTCATTGAAAGTCAATTACGTATTTATTGAAAAACTACTTTCTGAAAACAGTGGTGCCTGAAAGGCACACATAAAGTTTGCAAGAGAAAACAGTGGCAGAGAATCACAATTGCCGAGGCTCTCAAATGATTATGTTTTGTGTGCATTGTAATGAAATTATACAAATATATTCACATGGATATCATGCATATTTTAAGGTACTAAAGAACTTTTGAAAAAATACATATATTCTACTCCAGAATTGTTGGTCAAAGGAAGCAAAGTGAGTTTTTTAAGGGGATCTGGGTCTTACTCCTTATCTAGACTCTCAACCAGTCTTCTTGTTCCTATTTAAAAACAAAAACCAGTAAATCTGCCTTTAGAGTTACCTGCTGCCTTTAGTTTCTGACCCTTTCTGTTGTGTTACAGGAATTTACTTCTCCTGCAGATATTTAAGTTTTATTTCTTTCTACTCTGTGACATAAATTGAGTAGATAATAACGACCCTGCTACTTATTCATTTGCTCTCTGTCTTCCAAAATGCGTGGATACGTCTAGTCTTCTGCGTTTCCTCTCCCATCCTCTTTGTCCCTGTGGTTTTATCTCTTTTTAGCTGCTTTTACTATCCGTGTTTGATGAGCTTCAACAAGTGGCTCAGATAAACACATGTGATTATCTAGAAGTCCCACTGAAGTCCTTTAGTTAGGGGAGTAACATGATCAGATATACATTCCATAAAAAACTCAGGCAGTAGTGTGGACAGCACAGTCTGGAGGAAGGCAAGATTGGAAACAAGCAAAAGAGCTGGAAGAGATGAGTAGAGACTGAACTCAGTGAGGATGGAGAGAAGGTGCCATATATGAAAAGTGCTAAGGAGGCAGAATGATTAGGGAGTGGTTTCAAATTGAATGTAAGTCTATATCTCACTACAGGTGGAACTAGCAAAGGGAAGAATAAGCTTGGGTAGAGAACACATGAGTTCCATGTCGGACATGTTGACTTGACGGACCAATGGGATATGCAGGTAGAGCTACCCAGTGGACAGCTGACTATACAGAACTGAAATCCTGTGGAGAGGTCTAGGCTGGAAATAGAGATTTGAGAGCCACCCAAATAGATATACTATAACTTGTCAGAAACCCAATTTCTCCATATTAATGTTTAAAATCCTATTCAATAGAGATGCTAATATCTCTGTTCTATTTCAGTGACTTTAGATCTTTCTGAAATGTGAATACATGTATATAAAACATGCACACTGCCATCACTTTAGGAAAGCGTTCTCAGATGCACATAAAATCATTATGCATATCACACACAATTTCCTACATGAATAACATTCATCTAATAATACTGTCATATTTTATAATAAGGTGGATCGGATGGAATCTGGCTCTTACACACTGGTGAACAGTGTGGATTCTGGACATCTAGTTAGCTAAGCAGGTGCCTAGCTCCTTCCCCACTTCACTATGTATGTCTCTCCCAAAGACACGTGCTCACTCAAATAATCAGGTTGAAATTGAGTGAAGAATATACATTAATGTTTTTATGGCAGCAAAATAATTGCATAGCCCTACTGGTCTTTGCTCTAATATTGTTTAGAAGGATTATAAAAAAGATACATCTTTTATCCTGTATAAATTCTGATTTCTCCCATGCTTATGGAAATATTTTTTTCCTTGAGGCAGACACAATAAACAGGTTCCATATTTCTCAAGGAGGTGGATTCTTCAGTTTTACTTATTACTGTTATAAAACACTTTAACGTACTCAAAGGAATTATATTTTATTATAAATAATACCATGTCTTTGAGAGTGGGGAACTATAAAGTATACCATTAAGAAATAGTATAGAACTTCTATTAATCTCCAAATTACAAATTTTTATCTCTGAACAGAAATCACCTCCTGGAAAAATTCAACAAAATTCATTCGCCTCCTATCATTGTCTCTAGTTTCCCAAATAGTCTTTTTAAAAAGATCTTTTCATAGAAAGAGACTTAATTGAACTATATTTAAATCTATATTTAAAGAGAAGTATGCTCATTCACTTCCGATTACAGTAACAAGTTTTCGCGTAGCTGCTTTTGTTTTGGCAAGCTGACTGTCAAGCAGCCCCCAATTACAGCTGAGCAACAAGCAGCCTCACTACTCAGCGTCTCCCACTGAGATCCTATGCAGTGCAGAAAACTGATGCTGATTCGTTATCTTTTCAGGCCCGGCAGTTGAGGCTTGTGTCAAAGTCTTGGATTCTTGTCTCCCTGTTAACCTTTCATAATGAAAATGAGGGTGATATTGTTTCCAGAGGTTTAGGATCAAAGTTCTCTCCTGATGATCACAACTTTCCTGTATACTTGGGCCTCAAAAACATTGTTTCCCCAAATTCCAGCATACTAACACACCATAGTAAGGGATTGTTCATACATAAAATCCCCAAAAGTATTTGTATCAAAATTATACATTTTTATCCCTTTTGGGCCTTTTGCTCTTTTCTCAGAGCCAACACCTGTTAACACCACACTGAGAGGCACTCCTTTTTCTTTTCCTTCCTTCCTCTTCCTTTTCACTTCATAATCTGCCTATTTGCAATGTTCTATTTGTTCAGCTAATGGAGATTTTAATTGTACAAGAGTACAATTTCAACAAGGATTTCCAATTAAAACTATGAATTCCAAACTACTCATGATCAACTAAGTCCATTAAGTTGATTTGTTTGAAAACAAATGATTAAAATCATTTCCAAATGGTGCTATGCATGTCATACATAATTGTACTTGGCTGAAATGAATTTGAGGGCATATACAATTCTCGACATCAACGTACTTACTCCTCCCACGCCCTATTCATTGAAGAACAACAGAACATTCTTTTGCTGCTGATTGGAACAGAATTATCTTTTCAAGTGTCAAACTGATGCCATAGTTAGGAGCGTACACAGCTAATGTGTTTTGTGTAAGTGCACACTTTACTGTATTTGCTGTCTGAATTTTCTAGAAGCTGATGTATGCAGATCCTAACTCATCCAGAGACTCATGGATGTGTGAGCTTATAGTATTCCAGCAGCACAAATCACGGAAGAGGCGCATGTGAGACAACACAGCCCAGAAGGCTGCCATTCTGAGGCTAAAGTCCCACTCAAGCACATAAAACTAAATATTTCTCCTTATTTGTCTTTATTTACTGGGATGTTATACTCTAAGGAAAAATGAAATAAAATGAAAATT
Organism: Equus caballus; assembly: GCF_041296265.1. Classification (NCBI taxonomy): domain Eukaryota; kingdom Metazoa; phylum Chordata; class Mammalia; order Perissodactyla; family Equidae; genus Equus; species Equus caballus. The sequence goes on from NC_091715.1 coordinate 95,640,298, forward strand.
ACTTGTTCTAAGTGCAGTGTCAGTCATTAAAGCACTAAGCTAAAAAGAAATCTTTACCCACAACAAGATTCGCCATTTGCCCATTTTATAAAACCAAACATTCCTCCCGTTTCTCTAACGCCAAAGACACAAGCACGAGTTGAAAGAGGAGGATTAGGATTCTGCTGTAAGGACTCATTACTGAATCTGAATTTTCACTAAATTGTATGCCTAGGCTGGAATGGAACATCCATAATTATCTTCATATCTTTGCAGATAAGGCAGGAGGACGTGAAGGGTTTAAAAGACCCTTTTTAAAATAGAAAAAAATCACAGTGCAATGCTTCCCTTTCATCAGGATACAACTCATCAAATATCGTTTAAACCTTTTCCCGAAGGAAAGCTACCGGTCTTCATTAGGGAATTTGGTCTTATTTTTGACTCGTCCTTACACTTGAAAAGTCACACATGAGAACTATAAATAGAAACTGAATGAAAATTTAAAGATTTAAGTAAACAAATTCTTAAAATAATACCTAGACTTATATGCACAGCTGGCCCTAGGCAAAAGTGTGACGTAAGTAACGCCTGACTTCAGTATTTACGAAAAAAAACAGGGGCTGGCTCGGTGGCATAGAGGTTAAGTTCATGCAATCCAGCAGCCCGGGGTTCGCAGGTTCAGATCCCGGGCACGGACCTGACACTGCTCATCAAGCCACCCTGTGGTGGGGTCCAACATAAAATAGAGGAGGATTGCCACAGATGTTAGCTCAGGGACAATCTTCCTCAAGCAAAAAGAGGAAGATTGGCAACAGATGTTAGCTCAGGGTCAATCTTCCTTAGCAAAAAAACCCAAAAAACAAAAGAGTGATTAATGATTATTGCAGGCACCAGCAGAAAGCTCTCTGGGAGTGTAATTCCATTATTGTAGGAGTACCATTTTAAGTTTCCTCTAGCTACACATATGGACAGCAATATATTCCAGAGGGCCTTCAAACCATTAAACGTACATCTTATGACATAAAGAAAAAGCTGAATTAACACTGCCTAAGTGTATTCAAATAATGGAATATGTCATATACTCCTTCTCCCTTGGGGTGACAGTGGCAGTCTTCAAGTGGTTCTGTTCCCCGATTCTTCCTCCCTTTCTGAAAGTGTTGTTAACAGTAATCCTGTTCATAGCTGGCTCTGTAGTTAGCAGGCTTCTTTATTTGGGATATGTGAAAAAGTCTGCAAACTGCATGGTTTGAGAGATGCTCTCAAAGCTGCAGTGACTAAAATTTCCATCGACCTCCCTGATACTTGAAACCCGCTAGCTGCACACCACTCTAATTAACACCGATACCATTTCCTGAGAAAACTGATTGTACTTCCAACTTAATCAGGCTACTGGCAATAAGAATGGTAAACATAAAAAATAATGTCTAAAAGCCAGGTTTTTGGGGTTTTTTTTGAAGAGTGGCCCTGAGCTAACAACATCTGTTGCCAATCTTCCTCTTTTTTTTTTCCTCCCCAAAGCCCCAGTACACAGTTCTAAGTCCTTCTAGTTCTTCTGTATGGGACGCCACCACAGCGTGGCTTGATGAGTGGTGTGTAGGATCCAAACGAGCGAACCCCAGGCCACTGAAGCAGAGCATGCAAACGTAACCACTAAGCCACTGGGCCAGGCCCTAAAAGCTGGTTTTAAAGGAGCCTCTTTCTTTTTCTTGGGATTTGCTTGCATGAGACAGAGATTGTTTGCAACTCTGTTTTTTTAAATCTGATCCAAGAGGCTCCTTTTTATTATTCCTTTGCTTGTGCTGTTCCTTTCACTTTCAAAAGCTCCTCTCTCCCCACAAGTTACTCAATTCAGCCTGTCAAGGCTCCCTAGAACCCTCAAGATGACTGCTCGCCTGCACTGGCATCTTTCATCCCTTACAGATACTGTGTTCTAAGATAAGCTAAAGTGCCACTTATTAATGCTTACTATATGCCGTCTATCTCATTTCTTTCTTACAGCAACCTGTGAGTTATGCAATATTATCCTCATTTTACACAGATAAGACTCAAATAGGTTAAGTAATCACCCAAGGCTATGTGACTAGTAACAAGCAGAGCCTAGGTTAAAACCCTGGCTGGTCTGACTCTACCATCTATACAAATGGACTTTGCCCCGCCCGCCATTTGGATCTTCCTATTGCTTGCCCCCTCTGTGCAGATGTATCCATCTTTCTCAAATGCTCTCATTCATTTAAATTAACCAAATTCTGGCCCAGCTGGATTCAGAGATAACATAATGAAGGTACTTTTCTTTCCTCATTGCCCCAAGTGACGTGAAGACTGTTTGGAAGAAGCACAAGACTAAACAAACGGACCCCAAGAGTTCTTGTGACAAGTGCCCTCGTTCATTTGCTCCTTTGCTAACGTAGGGCATTGAAGTGATATCAATAGGGGCAACTGGTTCACAATTGTTCCAGCAGCTTCAGAGGCCAGGAGGAACAGAGTATGGAAGGCAGTGGAGCCATTTCCCTGGAACTAGAAAATAGGTGGATTTTGTATTACATGGGCCAAACACTGTGGATAATGGACTAGAATTTTAACTTTTTATGCACATAATTTAGTATCACATGGATACATCCCTACACCAGACAAACTGATGTACGAGGAAAAGAATAAAGATCCATTTGTTTAAAGTACAAAGGTAATATCTCAGAAATTTTCACATTAATGAATAAACTAAAGCAGAAAACCTCTTTATCACTGGTAGTAAGATAAAAGGTGTTCTCATTATCACTTTCCTTTCACTCCTTCTTTTACCTAGTACTCCCTATCTAATTTCTGAAGATTACATTGAATTCAACGATTATTCTAGGAATACGCTGCTCTCTATTTTTAGAGCACTTTTCCAGGGAACCTGTACAACAGAGCTCTGTTGGATGTGATTACTAATGCATTCAGTCTGATAAGGTTAACTCAGGAGCATCGTCTTCACAACCACTGGAAAGTAATTTTTCACCAAGCTGGGCTCTAGCCATGTCATTATGGAGTATCTCATATGCAGACTCTCTGTCCGAATACAGAAAAACAACCTTAACTTTCTCCACCAGTGAAAATCTGTATGACACACTCTTCACATAAAACATGTTACATTAAGATAGGAGAGGTAGCAGGAAGCCCAAGAGGCATGAAGTCAGAATAGACCATTCTTACAGTCTACTGGTCTCTGTACTTGCCTCCAGGCCTCCAGGACTGTCATCTGATGCCAGACACCCAACAGCCACTTGTAGACCCTTATATAGAGCACCACTTCTGCTTTTTACTGAACATCAAGTCAGAACAGGGTCCTCGATATGATAAAAGGAGGCACAAGTCTAAGAGAATGGGGAAAGTGCCCAGTCAACAAAGTTTCTCTCTATTCCGACATCCATGGTAGAGACTGTTTATTTGGTCTCTTGATTTGATTTGTTACTTTTCCTTTTGGATTAGAACTCTACTTCCTCATTTCCTGGTTCTGGGTTTTTGGATATTCTCTCTTATTGGCTTGCTCTTGATCCTGACCCATTCTTATCCATCAAAATATCATATCCTGGCCTCTGCATCAGATGCTTTCTCCTTTCAAGCTAAATCTTAAAAGTAGGTCAAGTATATTATTCTGCATCAAGAATGGAAAGAAAAGAACAAAAGTCGATGGTTAGAGGACCTGGGTAGATACGGGGGGAGATTAAGGGAGCCAAGAGAAATTGCAGTTGCCTGTACTCTCGACATGGCAAACATTTTGGAGAGAGGAAGACAAATGAGAGGAGTTTTGTTTTGTTTTTTCTTAATTAATGTGAATGGTCAAAATTTATAAGTGTCTTAATAACAGAATATTCCTCCAACTATTTCAGTAACTGTCATTGGATTTGCTTGTGTGCAACTGTCTTCACAGACGATCTTTTCAGCTCAAGGTAGAAATCCTGTAAGCTTTTTTCTACCTAGAGATGTCTTTTCCACGACAGACGGATTTATCTGAATAACAAAAAATAGATATATGCTTCTTATTGGAGATGATTTTAGTATCAATTTACACAAATATTATTGCCAATGCTCATGTATGTAACCAGGTACCTAACAATCTGGTAAAAGAATTCTTTTTACTCAGAAGTGAAAACTTAATAAAATAAGCATTTATTGAGTGTTTATTTATATCACAGACACTGTGCTACAGGCACCCTTGTTTCGCCATGCACCAGTCACATGTAGGTGATTTCGAGAGGCCATTTACATGCATTACACCAAGTTGGCTATATTTGTATGGCTCAGAAAAGAGGAGGAGAGTGGCACATTGACTCTATCTTAACATATACTTTTATAATGATTGGACTGCAAACATCCCAGGAGAATCATTATTATAGTAGCAGAGCTATCTCCTTTTACCCTGTACAGAGGAAGGTAATTAGTTTGGAAAATAAAAACTTTAAAAAGCAGATGCTCAGAAATGTTAAGTGACTTGGACAAGGTCATATGACCTGCACAAGGTCCTGGGAAGAGCCTGACTGAATAAAAATTAGGGAAGTTACATGCTTCTCACACATCCTGAAACACAAGACTAGAGTGTCTTGAAAGCGCTGTCATCACACTAGTAATTTAGTTACCTTTTTCTAACTCCTTTGTTTTCGGGGAAACATATGTTCTTTCAACTTTGGACAAAATGATTTAAGAGGTTAGTTTTATTAAATGCAAATATAAATTAATGAGGTTTTTTAAATGAAAAGCAATGTAATATATTATTCTTTTATTTAATTTCATCATAATTCAGCTTTAGTATAATATTTAATGGGAGTGATTAAACACAATAGCAGAACCATCTATCATAGGCTGCCTCAGAAAACATTTAGTTGTAGTGGAGATCTGTAGAGGCAATTAAAATGCCCCACAAACAGATGGAAAGAGAGAAAGGTGCAGCCAAAAGATAAAGTACCATTAATAAGATCTCTAGTGAGATAAATATTAAGGGGAAGATGGGTCCAGCAAATCCTGATAGAAAAATTAAAAATACATTCTCACTCAAGAAAATTAATTGCATTACAATGGTGACATATTCAGTAGACCCTGATATTTTGCCCCACCTTTTTTTTCCTCAAACAAAATAAAAAGCCAGGCAATTTGGACTTTCAATTCCTAAGTTATGCATAATAAATCTACTTTGCTATTATTTAAGGCATTACATATGAGGTCACTGAAACCCCATGGAAATCTTACTTACATTCTTACTTACTGGACTGAATCAAAGTTGTCTCCCTGCTTCAAACGTTACTTAGTTTCTTGAAATAAAAATAAAGAGAGTAAGAAAGATCCCAGAATAAGCTGGAGGAGAGTAGGATAAAGTAAAATTGAAAAACAAAGAGAGATGAAAACTAGTTACATAGCTCCTATATTATGAATGCTATCACAACCCAAGGTAGCCATTTGACGTAAATTTTAACAGCTATTACTACCATGGAGAAGAGACTACAGAATACAAAAACACACATCTAAACTTAAGCTGCATCTATATGGCACCAAACATTCTAAGTTTCATTCTAGGTAATGAGGTAAACGGGAAGGTAGGAATTCAGTACGTGTTTCTGGGACTCGATTTGCAGTTACTCTCTTTATTCAACAGTGACTAGGCATTGAGTATCATCATGGGCAAAGAAGCTCTGAGCTAGACACTGTGATGGAGACTACTAAAAATGAGTAAATCAGGCTCACTTTCAAAGATCTCTTAGAGTTAGACTGGGTCAAGGTAAAACACAAGATATTTACATAAATAATTACATTATCAAGGAAACCAAGATAATAACCAAGAATAGCTACAAAATACTTTTGCAAACTAGTAAATAAATAAAATGAGTTGACATCCTACCATAAATTAAAATGTATGATTGTTTTAGTTGGTTAGTTATTAGCTAACTGCCTCATAATAAGCAACCACAAAATTCTTACTAGCATTTATTTAGCTCACATGGTTGTGAATCAGTTAGGGATTGGCTATTCAGCTTTACAGATGCTGGCTGGGATTTCTTAAACATCTGTAAGTTGACTAAGAGTTAGCTAACCTAGGCTAAGCCTAGCTGGGGTGGCTTGGCGAGGTAGCTCCTCTCTATATGTCTTTCATCCTCCTTCTGGGTCTAGTAGGGTAACCTAGATATGTTCTTCTCATGGCAGTTGCAGAAATGAAAGACGGCAATCCCAACTCTAGAAATACTTTTCAAGTCTCTCTCTGTATCACATTTCCTACAATCACATTGGCCAAAGCAAGTCATATGGCCACGCCCAGAATCAGAGTCGGAGGGCACTGCAAAGTTCATGGCAAAGGATGGGAATCTATAATCTTACCACTCAGGATGGAACAAAGATTTGGAATAATACAATCCACTAAAGTTATAAGGTTTTAAAATCAAGTTGTGTAGGTGAAGGACTTGGCAGGCATTTCATTGAAACAGAACGTATAGGTCAGAATAAGACACTGGAATGTCAATTTAATTTATGATAAAGGGCATTGTTCAAAACCAACAGGTAAAGTGCAGGTTACTAAACAAAAAGTGCTGGGAACTCTAGCTTACAATTAGAAAAATCTAATTAGATGCTTACCACATACCATACCATACACTGAAATAAATTCCACATGGTTTAAAAAATGAAATACAAAAAATAAAATCATAACATCTAGAGGAAAATGTAGGTAAATATGTAATTGATCCTGAAAAAGGAAAGGACTTTCTAATTCTCAAAGAACAAAAAAATCAATAGATTTCAAAACATAAATAGAATGTACGTTAATAGCAACAAAACTAAAGGACAAACAAAAAACAGAAACATAGTTCAGACCAAAGTTCAATACTCTTTGTACATTGACCTTTAAAACAAAACAATAAACTTACTGACACTCAAATAAAAAATGGAGCAAAAAAAACAATAAAAAGCAATTCATAGTGATGTGAGGGAAGACGGTAGAGTAGGATACTCCAGGAATCTATCCTTCCACAGAAACAACAAATGCCGGCAGGAACTGTCTAAAGCAACTATTTTGGAACTCTGAATCTAGTAGAACACTTGCAACTTCCAGGGGAGAGCTTGATGAGACCCTGATGAAGAGGCTGGTAAATTTTGGTCAATTTTAGCCTTTATGGGTACCAGCTACCATCCCCCATCCACCAATCCCATGGGAGGCAGCTGTGCAGACTGCAGTCCATGTTCCAAGTACAAATTGCTAGAGTTAGGATGGGCAATAAAAGCTTCCAGGCATACAGATTTTGTAATCTGATTGCTGATTGCTGTTTTTGATGACTAAGAGGCTGGCACAGAAGTCAGCTACTGTTTCAACACCAAAGGGCTAACGCGCCTTCCTAGCCACAAAGGGACGTAAGATCACCAGGCCTTTCCCCCTGCAGTGAGAGCCAGACATTTACGGAAATCTTTGTCAGGTCACTAGCTGACCATAAAGAAAATGAAAGAGAAACTTCAGTGCTCACACACAACGAAGAAACATACTTTGGAAAAATAGCCCATAAAATCATAAAAAGATGACTCCAGCCCTCAATAAGCAAAAAAAAGCAATCTGTGAGGAGTGAAAGAATTAGATTTCCAGAGTTAACTCAATATAATACTCAGAATGTCCAAATTTCAACAAAAATTCACGAAGCATACAAAGAAACATAGAAAAATGGCCCATTTACAGGGAAAAAATAATTTGATAGAAACCATCACGTAGGAAGTCTGGACATTGGAAATATTAGTCAAAGATGTTAAGCAACTGTCTTAAAGACGTTTTATGAGCTAGAGGAAACCATGAAAAAAGAACTAAAGGAAATCAGGAAAGCAATGTCTGAACAAAACGAGCTGTACAGGAGCAGAGTGTCTGTACAGTACTGAAATTAAGTTGGTATTATTCAAACCAGATTGCTATATATTTAAGAAGTTAATTGTAATCCCCAAGATAACTACTAAGAAAATAACTAAAAAATATACGGAAAAGGAAAGAAGCAAATCAAAACGGTACGTTATAAAAAATAAACTAAACAGAAAAAAGTCAGTAACGGAGGAACTGAGGAACACAAACATATAAAATATGCAGAAAAAACAGCTCAATTGCAGAAATAACTCCTTCTTTATCATTAATCACATTAAATATAAATGAATTAAACTCTCCTATTAAAACACAGAGATTGGCAGATTGGATTAAAAACAAGACCCATCTATATGCCATCTACCAGAGACTCACTTCAGATATAATGAAACAAAGAGGCTGAAAGTAAGAGGATAGAAAAAGATATTCCATTTAAATAGTAACCAAAAAAAACCTGGTCAGACAAAATAGACATTAAGTCATAAAATGCTACAAGACAAAAGAAGGACATTATATATCGACAACAGGTCGATACAATAAAGTATCTAAAAATTATAAGCAAACACAACCTAACAAAGAAGCCTCAAAACGTATGAAGCAAATATTGACAGAATTGAGGGGGAAAATAGACAATTCTACAATAATGATTAGACATTTTAACATCCCACTTTCAATAATCGATAGAACCACCAGACAGTAGATCAGTAAGGACATAGAGAATTTGAACAACACTATTAGCCAATTAGACCTAACAGACAGAGAACACTCCACCCAATAACAGCAGATACATATTCCTCTTACGTGCACGTGGAAAGTTCTCCAGGGCAGACAATACGTTAGGTTACAACACAAATCTTAATAAATTCAGAATGTTTAAAATCATACAAAGTATCTTTTACGATCACAATGGAATGAAACTAGAAATCAATAGCAGAAGGGAAACTAGAAAATCCACAAACATGAGGAAATTAAACAACACACTCATGAACAACCAATGGGTCAAGGAAGAAATCATAAAGGATCAGAAAATACATTGAGACAAATGAAAATGAAAACACAACATAGCAAAACTTATGAGATTCAGTGAAAGCAGTGCTAAGAGAGAAATCTATAGTTTTAAATGCATACATTAAAAAGACGAAAGAGCTCAAATCAACAAAAGAACTGGAGGAAACTTACAGAGCTAGAAAAAGAAAAGCAAACTAAACCCAAAGTTGGCAGGAGGAAAGAAATAAGGTTAGAGTGGAGACAAAACAGAGAATAGAAAAACAATAAAGAAATTCAACAAAACCAAAGGCGGTTCTTTGAAAAGATGAACGATTTTGTTTTTGACAAAATTTTGACAAAACTTTAGCTAGATTTACTAAGAAAAGAGAAAGAAAACTCAAATTACTAAAATCAGAAATGAAAGTGGGGACATTTTTAAAATTTAAACAATTTTAAAATTTACAAGGCTTATAAGAGAATACCATGAACAACTGTACATCTAGAAATTAGGTAACCTAGATGAAATGGACAAATTCCTAGAAACACGTGAACTACCAAAACTGACTCAGTAACAAATAGAAACTCTGAATAGACCTATAACAAGTAAGGAGATTGGATCCATAATCAAAAACTTCCAACACAGAAAAGCCTAGGACCAGATGGTGAATTCTATGAAACTTTTAAAAGGGAATTAACACCAATTTTTCTCAAACTCTTCCAAAAAACTGAAGAGGAGGGACACTTTTAAGCTCCTTCTATGAGGCCACCATTAACCCAATACTAAAATCAGACAGATAGCACAAGAAAAAAAAATAACAGACCAATATCCTATATGAATATTGATGCAAAACTCCTCAACTAAATATTAGCAAATGAATTCAGCAGCATATTAAAAGGATTATATATCATGACCAAGTGAGAATTATTCCTGCAATGCAATGATGATCCAATATACAAAAACAAATCATTTTAGTATACTACATTAAGAGAATTAAGGATAAGAATCACATGATTATCTCGATGCAGAAAAAAGCATTTGACAGAATAAAACACCCATTCATGATAAAAATACTCAATAATCTAGGAATATAACTTCCTCAACATAACAAAGGCCATATACGAAAAGCCCACAGCTATTACCACATTCAGTGGTGAAAGATTGACAGCTTTTGCTCTGAAATCAGGAATAAGACAAAGATCATCACTTTTGCCACCTCCTATTCAACATAGTAACAGAAGTTCTAGCCAAAGAAATTAAGCCAGGAAAAAAAAAAGACATTCACAGTGGAAAGGAAAAGGTAAAATTGTCTCTGTTTGCAGATGATGTGATCTTAGACGTAGAAAATCTCCAAAGATTCCAAACGCAACAAAACTATTAGAACTATTAAATGAATTCAGCAAAGTTACAAGATACAAAATCAAAACACAAATATCAGTCATATTTATTATACTAACAATGAAAAATCTGAAAAGGAAATTTAAAAAAAATCATTTACAATAAAATCAAAATGAATAAAATATTTAGGAATAAACTTAATTAAGAAGGTGAAAGAGTTGTGCACTGAAAACTACAAAACATTCCTGAAAGAAATTTAAAAAGACTGAAATAAAAAGAAAAACAGCCCATGTTCATGGATTGGAAGATTTACTATTACTAAGATGAAAATACCACCGCAAATGATCTACAGGGCAGGCCATTCTAAAGGGAGGAGAACTATAAAGCAGACAAATCCCCTACTTTTTCGAAGGGAAAAAGAATCAAATCACAAGTCAAAAAACATGGAAAAACGGAAGCCTGTGTTTCTTTTCTTTTTTTTTTTTTAAGATTTATTTTTCCTTTTTCTCCCCAAAGCTTCCCAGTACATAGTTGCATATTTTAGTTGTGGGCCCTTCTAGTTGTGGCATGTGGGACACCGCCTCAGCACGGCCTGATGAGCGGTGCCATGTCCCTGCCCAGGATTCGAACTGGCGAAACCCTGGGCCACCGAAGCAGAGCACGAGAACTTAACCACTTGGCCACGGGGCAGGCCTCTGGAAGCCTGTGTTTCAATCACATATCAGCTATATCTATCTTCTTTTGAATTTTGATTGCACAAGTATGTACCCACCTGTAGATTAGGATGGCCCTTCTACAGGTCTGCTATAGCTGTATCCCTTATGTCTGGCTAAGGGACTGTTCAGAATCACCTCCTGTGCAGAGATTAAGGGTGGTAACTCAGTCTGAAACGACTTTATATTAACTTCTGTTGCAAGGTGAGGACATGGACCTCCTAACTGTATTAACAAAGTAAATGATCTCTTCTCTTTCATTCCCTACATCCATTCTTATATTGGTCCATGCTTAGACCAATTATCTACATGACTAACTCAGTATCCCCTTCCTTGTAATCAACATACTGTACAGTCTTGAGTATAAACACTGACTACTCCCTGTTTCCTAATTGCTCATCCTAATAAAGTCTGAGATATGAAAGTCATCGGTATAGCTAAAGAGGGCAAAAGGGGCCTCCAGTGAAGATGGTGCAGTAGATTTATGCAAACATAGTTTTGATAGAAAAAATATGGAAAATCAAAAAGATATAGCTAGGATCAAAAAGGAGATGAACGTACTCATGCACCAGAAATAGAACTGAAATGCAATGAAGTAAGCGAAGCTGAAGGCATGGGGCTTCAAGGCCCCAAGCCTGAAAGCAGACATTGGTTTCCAGGAGTCAGGCCACGAAGGAATAAGGAGACCAAAATGCCTCTACTCATTATAAAGGACCAACAATAAGAAACACAATATATTTGGAGCTGACCAGTAGAAGTATTATTTGGCAAAACTTATGGGATACAGCTAAAATGGTAGTTGGGGCAAATTTATAGCAGTAAATGCATTTATTAAAATCAAGAAAGATGTAAAAAAACAAAGCTATAAAAATAACAGACTAAACCTATAGAAAATTGAAGAAACATAAAAAGGTAACAGAAAGAAGTAGTGGAATAGAAAACAGATAATATAGAGAATTAAAACCAAAATCTGGTTCTTTAAAAAATAAAATAAAGACTGATAAAGGAGTTTAACAAGACTAATCAAGAAGAACAAAAGTCACACATAATAATATTAGAAACCAAAAAGAGAACATAACTACAGAGAAAATAAAGAGTTAAACAATCGTAAGAAAATATTATAAACAACATTACACCAATAAATATGAACCCCTCCATGAAATGAATAATTGACTACAAAACGTAAATTACCAAAATTGACTGGTGAAAAATAGAAAGCCAGAATAAATGAATAATCATTAAATACATTAAATCAGTAATAAAAAAAATCTCCACTCAAAAAAATGACAGTAGCCCCTGGTGATTTTAACAGGTGATTTTTTTATCAAGAATTCAAGGAAACAAGAATCTCTATTTTATGCGAAATGTTCTGAGAACAAAGAAGTAAAGAAAACCCTAAGCCACCACTTGTTGATAAAGTTGTGCAGCAATGGAAACACCCACACACGACTGATGCGAAGGTAAATAAGTGCAAGCACAGTATTTGGACAGTAACTTGGCAATGCCTAGTAAATTTCAAGACAGACATATCCTTTCATCCAACGATATCCACACTAGGTATAGAACTAGAGAAACTCTCACTCATTTGTACAAGAATAGCTCTACAACGTATTTTTTCTGTTTCTTGTAGAGCTGGTTAGGAACACCCAAAAAATATAAAGAATCTGAAAATACCTGAACAAGAGAAAAGACAAACTGTGGAATATTCAAACAATGGAACAGTACATAGGCATTAAAATGCAAGAAGGAGAGCTGCTTGTATCAATACGGATTTAAGCTAAAGACATAAGATTGAGCAAAAAAATTAGGTTGCAGAATGATACGAATGATATTATTCATATGCAATTTCTATACAATTTAAGACATGCAAACCAATCTTATAAATTGACATAGACACATGCATATGTATGGAAATACATCAGATGAAGGCTGTCGATCTCATCAAAAGAATAAGCGAAGGCAATAGGAACAGGAAACGTATCTCTAAGATTTTATTTCTTTTAAAAGATATCTCAAATATTGAAAAATTGTAAAGCTTTGTGGTGAGCATAAAAACATCACATGTTTAGTTATCATCTATTCCTCTCTAACAGCTTGATACATCTCAGAATTTTTAAAAAGAGAGTAAAACACACTAAGTGATTGATATGAACTGTATGTAGGTCAAAGCATGGCGCTGGGCACTTAGGTGTACTTGATATATTTGATGAATGAGTGAATGAATGAACCCATGAAACTCAGCCATACAGATTGAACTTCTTCCTCTTGTCTTACCTTTATCACCCAAAGGCCTTAACTTTATGTCCTCCCAGGGCCAGCTTGTAGAAACACTATCTTTAGGAGCGCTCTAACTGAAGGAACCTGGAAAAACAAAGGTAAGAAAGAAAAATGAATCCTTTGCATTTTTGCATTGAGTAACTTGCATCTTTACCACAGCACCCTTCCATTAGAACAAGGATTTCCTTTTTTAAAAATTTCCTTCTGGGTTGTTCTATAGATTCCTCTGATTCTGACTCATTAAACAAAAGCATTGTTGTTTGAAACACATTCTAAACTTCTTTCCTGAACCGTAGGGACAAAACTGGATGATCTTTATTGAAGGACATTAATGCATCACAGGGAAGAAGATTAACTCATACAAACAATGAGCTTCTCCTCTTTTGTCAATAAATCCTGTCAGCTTATTTATTACCGCGCTGCTAAAGAGTTGCAAGTTAAAAGAAGATACAGATATTATCACACTTCACTGCTGATTTGTTTCTCAAGATGACAACAAAGAAAAGAGGGCTTCAAAATGGCTGCTATAACTCTGTAAATAAATCAAACACATTTTTCTAAAGAGGATGAAAAACAGTATCTCATAATAAATGTTACTGTCTGGTAAAGGTAGTCTTAAAACAATAGATCACAGATATTTAGAGATAAAAGGGAACAGAAAGAGTCTAAATATCTTATTTTCCAAAGATAATATGGAGCCCAGTGAAGGAAAATGACTGGCCTTAAATCATTCACCTAGTTAGTGGCAAAGCCAGAGTATTCGTTTCCTGATGCCTGCTTTAGTGCATTTTTCACAAACATCTTATTCAGAGTTACAAGCATTTATTATTATTTTGAAAATTCAGTGAGCAAAGAGGGAAGGCAGCAAGCATGCCCCACTGGAAGTAGAACACCGCATTTCATACATTTACCTTCAATATGATCCAGGACTCCATTCAACTCATGCAGCATCCAGAAAAGAGTTGGGGCATCAGTTGAAACTAACGTAACCAGTTAGCTCCCAGAATAGCAGAAACAAAGCCGGGCCGTTTTAGAGGCCTTTCATCAGAGAAACAGCTCACTGCCACTCCAGGGAAGAGCAGAAATTTGGACTCATTTCATATCTTTAGAAATATAACCCACGGTCCATTTTTTAACTCTCTGCTTCTTATTTCTGTATTGTACCAAATCTACTTTAAGAATGTAAAGGATCTTTTACTCTTCTCAAGCCTGGAAACGGAAACACACACAGACACACGTATACAGGGAGTTTTCATATCAATCGTCTGACCGTATGCTGGTAAGGATTAGCGAGATGTATCTACATAGTAACGCCACTAGAAAGCTGCCTTTTACTGGCTTTTGCTTAGTGGGCTAAGTGTATAATCATGAAAGAGGGCAATTATTACACCACAGAAAGGTGACAGGGGTGAATGAGATCTTCACGGCAATGGCATTTTCCTGTCATAAAATTTGGAGAGCAAAAGCGATGGTTACCCCTTAGCATCAGTGCATCAGAGCCTGGGCCGTGTAGGCCGGCACTGAGATGACATGAACCACCTATTCGCACAGTTATATCCTACAGGAGCTTTTGATTAGGGAAAACCAAGTAAGGCTCAGCGATCAAAATAGCAGCCACCTGCAGCCTGCGGGGTCCAGACACACGTCTAACGTAGACATCCACGAATCTTTAAAAACAAATTCTTTAAAAAATGAGGAAGCTCTACAGATTGTTTTTTTTAACAAAATAGGAATGTGAGAATTGAAGACTATTTTAGAAAACCCTCCATTTACTTGCTCATGTGCTCTTGGCTAAAGGAACGTGCTACGAAGTATACCCTCTGAGTGACATCAACCTAGGGAGCCAAGAAGTGTTTGAATGACTATAAACTAAAAAGAATGACTTATTGGAAAGAGGCTGAGTGTGAGTTTTTATATGAAGGTTCCTCAGCACGATGAGATTTTTTTTCTAGGTCCAAAATAAATGTAAAATTAATTGGGCAATTCAAAAATTTAGGGAGTGAGTGAAAGTATTATGAGGGCTTAAGCAATGGTGAAATAGAAGCTGTGAAACTGAAATTCTGGCAAACCGAGGTAAATTTTTCAAAAGAAAATCCTCTGGTGCACGTAAATGTCAGCTACCATAAGTGCACAGAAATAAGGCACTTTCATCTCCACCTTTTAAATAGATGACCATGTCACAAACGATCTGAGGCAAGACCCACACAAACCACATGTAGTAAGAAGGCATATCAGATGCAGCTAATTATTTTACGGGGAACACTTCATTCTGGGATTATCGCTACTTCTTTGCATGCTTCGAGATCATTGTATAATCACAAGGTCAAAGGAAAGCCACCGATAGATTATGGCTTTGCTGAATAAATGTTTTGGCCGATTTTGTTGGCAAGATAGGCAGGTGTGAAGAAAAGAGGAGCAAGAACGAAACGAACAGACTGTTTAACTGATGCCTATTCATCAAGCCTGTATTTTCATCAGTTTTAAGTGAACCCTAAGGAATCCATTACTATCTACACATTTCTTAAAATCTCATCACTTACAATAACTCACATTTCTGTCACCACTTTGAGGAGCTTTTACCATTATTCATTCTCAACAAGAGTATTATACTGTCCTAGATTTGTTATCTGTTATATGACTAGCGACAAACGGTATTAGAGTTCAGTGTAGAAGACATTTTGGTTAATCAAACGTCCGTCCCCATATATGTTACACATTTACTGGCCGTATGCCCTACCTGTCAGTAATGGAACCATCATAACTGATGAGGTTATGAGGTGGTGATTTTCTTCTTAAATGGCAAACAATCTTCAAAGTAGCCGTCCACTAGATTTAACAAGAATATGGTACACACACAGAAAATACATTATTTCAGCGTTGGGCTTATACAAGAATCCCTTAGAGATTTTAAGACCTCTATTAAGGACTGGCAAGTAAATTTTGGGTTACTGGCCATAAGAAATGTAGGGAAGGTCATTCTCTTTCGGAGGACTATTTGTTGTAGAACTAAGTGTGCAGTGATGTAGTTATAACAAAAATCTCTTTTGTGTTCCTGACATTACTATTAACAAGGGATGCCTTCAAATTCAAAGATGTGAATTGGTCCACGTCTTTTCTAGGTAGACGGAGATCTAGCACACAGGAATTATTTTTATTTCTACTTGAGCCGGTCATTTCTCCCCTAATTTCTTTTAATAATGAGCCCCAAACTTCCATTTTATTCCAAATTTGCATAATAATAAAGTACATATGAGGTTTAAAAAATAGGGGCCAGCCTGGTGACATAGTGGTTAAGTTCGCATGCTCCACTTGGCAAACTAGGGTTCGCAAGCTCGGATCCTGGGTGCGGACCTACACACCACTCATCAAGCCACGTTGTGGCAGGTATCCTATATATAAAATAAAGGAAGATTGCCAAAGATGTTAGCTCAGCAGCAATGCTCCTCAAGGACAAAGAGGAAGAGTGGTAACAGGTGTTAGCTCAAGGTCAATATTCCTCATCAAAAAAAAAGTAGGCCAATACAGTTCCCCTAAAATTACACTTTTGCATGAATGGTGAAAGCAATGTTTCCAGATCACCTCATCTTCATCAGGTAGAACAGAGGTTCACAACGTGCGGCTCCAGGATGCACCCCACAGGGTCCATGATTTCCCGGAAATTGTATGCAAAATTGTATGTGTGTGTATGCGCGCATGCAGATTTGCAGTTTTCTCAACAGTAGATTCATATATTTCATCAAATTCCCAAAGAGATACATGAAGAATAAATAAATAAATTAAATAAATAAATAAATAAATAAATAAATAAATGAATAATGTGAAGAAGCACCAATGTATAAACAGTTCAGAGTCCCAGGCTTAGAAATTGGTATGGTTTCCTTCCATGTGGTTGCCATTTAGAACATACGCAGTTAAAAAGTTAGGAGAGGCCGGCCCCGTGGCTGAGTGGTTAAGTTCACATGCTCTGCTTCAGTGGCCCAGGGTTTCGCCGGTTCGAATCCTGGGCAGGGACATGGCACCACTCATTAGGCCATACTGAGGCGGCATCCCACATGCCACAGCTAGAAGGACCCACAAGAAAAATATACAGCTATGTACTGGGGGGATTTGGGGAGATATAACAGGAAAAGAAAAAGTCAGGAGCATGTACTACAGAGTCAGAAAGACCTAGTAAAGGCCCACTTCACCACTGTGTGATACTGGGCAAGTTACCTAATCTCTCTGAGCCTTGGCTTCCTATACTTAATATGCAGATAATAACTGTACCTATCTCATAAGTTATTCCGAGGACTAAATGAGATAAACTACGTACAGTCCTACGGGCTGCCCATGCAGTAAGTGCTGAAAAAACAGTTGATACCATCAGGGAGGTTTTACATTATACTTGAGAAACTTTCATATGTCTAAACTTTTCAAAGTAGAAATATTGTCATAAATTCAAAGATCAAAATTAAAACAGCCAAACTTCTCCCTAGTTAATCAGGATCTTGTTCCCAGGTTCCTCCTGTATCTTTCATAAAATCAGATTTTAATGAAGAATCAGATCTGATATAAGCCACATTCTCTGAAATATATATATATTTATCATGAATGATTTATTTGATAAAAATCAACAATATACTGTGGTTTTTACATAAGTTATGCATATATATGGTTTAAAAACTTCAAAGAATTACATCATTTCCTGTTCTACAGGCTGTTTCTTTATATAATTTTTCCCTTTTTTGGGATTGTTTGACTTTTACATTTGATTTTTTGGTTTTTTTTATTTTTTATTTTTGGTGAGGAAGATTGGCCCTGAGCTAACATCCCTGCCAATGTTCCTCTATTTTGTACCTGGCACACCAACACAGCATGGCTTGATGAGCAGTGTGTACATCCGAGCTCGGGATCCAAACCTGTGAACGCTGGGCCGCCAAAGCTGAGCACAAGAAATTAAACACTATGCCATGGGGCCGGCCCCTTGATTTTTTTATTAAGGTCTCTGTTCATTAGGGATAGCAATCTGCTAAAAGTATTGCAAATATTTCTTGTCTTTCAACATTGTTTATGGTTTTTCTTTTATTTTTGGAGGATATGAGTCTTAAATGTTTTCCTAGAAAAATCTGTGTAAATCTCATTTATGACATCTGTAGTTCCTCTCTGGGCTAAAGATCTTTAAAAACACTAAACTTCCTTCTAATAATATATTTTAATTTTTGACATTTATATCATCATTCCACTTTGAATTTATTTTTGTATATGTTGTGAGATAGAGATATATATTTATTTTTCTCCATATGGATAGCAAATTATGCCAACACCATTATATTAGAGAACCATTATTTTCATACAGAATTAAAAGAAAATATTTGAGGAAAACTATTAGAAACAATCAACAGCTACAGCAAAGTTGCAGGGTATAAAATCAACATACATAAATCAGCAGCATTTCTGTACACTACCAATGAACCAACAGAAAAAGAACTCAAGAACTCAATCCCATTCGCAATCGCAATGAAAAGAATAAAATACCTTGGGATAAATTTAACCAAGGAAGTGAAAGATCTATACAACGAAAACTACAAGACTTTCTTGAAAGAAATCGATGACAACATAAAGAGATGGAAAGACATTCCATGCACATGGACTGGAAGAATAAACATAGTTAAAATGTCCATATTACCTAAAGCAATCTACAGATTCAACACTATCCCAATCAGAATCCCAATGATATTCTTTACAGAAATTGAACAAAGAATCCTAAAATTCATATGGGGCAACAAAAGACCCCGAATTGCTAAAGCAATCCTGAGAAAGAAGAACAAAGCCGGAGGCATCACAATCCCTGACTTCAAAGCATACTACAAAGCTACAGTAATCAAAACAGCATGTTACTGGTACAAAAACAGGTGCACAGATCAATGGAACAGAACTGAAAGCCCAAAAATAAAACCACACATCTATGGACAGCTAATCTTCGACAAAGGAGCTGAGGGCCTACAGTAGAGAAAAGAAAGTCTCTTCAACAAATGGTGCTGGGAAAACTGGACAGCCACATGTAAAAGAATGAAAATTGACCATTCCTTTTCACCATTCACAAAAATAAACTCAAAATGGATCAAAGACCTAAAGATTAGGCCTGAAACAATAAGTCTTCTAGAAGAGAATTTCAGCAGTACACTCTTTGACATCAGTTTCAAAAGAATCTTTTTAGACACCATAACCCCTCAGATGAGGGAAACAATAGAAAGAAGAAACAAATGGGACTTCATCAGACTAAAGAGCTTCTTCAAGGCAAGGGAAAACAGGATTGAAACAAAAAAACAGCCCACTAATTGGGAAAAAATATTTACAAGTTATTTATCCAACAAAGGGTTAATCTCCATAATATATAATGAACTCACACAGCTCAACAACAAAAAATCAAACAACCCAATCAAAAAATGCACAGAGGACACGAACAGACATTTCTCCAAAGAAGATATATGGATGGCCAATAGACACATGAAAAGATGCTCATCATCACTAATCATCAGGGAAATGCAAATCAAAACTACACTAAGACATCACCTTACACCTGTTAGAATGGCAAAAATATCCAAAACCAAGAGTGACAAATGTTGGAGAGGCTGTGGAGAAAAAGGAACCCTCATACACTGTTGGTGGGAATGCAAACTGGTGCAGCCACTATGGAAAACAGTATGAAGACTTCTCAAAAAGTTAAAAATAGAAATACCTTATGACTCAGCCATCCCACTACTGGGTATCTACCCTAAGAACCTGAAATCAGCAATTCCAAAAGTCCCATGCACTCCTATGTTCATCGCAGCATTATTCACAATAGCCAAGACATGGAACCAACCTAAGTGCCCAGCAACTGATGATTGGATAAAGAAGATATGGTGTATATATATACAATGGAATACTACTCAGCCATAAAAAGGACAAAGTCGTCCCATTCACAACAACATGGATGGACCTTGAGGGTATTATGTTGAGTGCAATAAGCCAGACAGAGAAAGACGAACTCTATATGACTCCACTCATAGGTGGTAAGTTAACATATAGACAAAGAGAACTGATTGGTGGTTACCAGGGGAAAGGGGAGGGTGGTGGGAGGGCACAAAGCGTGAAGTGGTGTACCTACAACATGACTAACAATAATGTACAACTGAAATTTCACAAGGTTGTAAACTATCATAATCTTAATAAAAGAAAATAAAAATAAATTTTAAAAAAAAGACAATATTTGTCAAATATTAAGTTCCAATATATATACTCAGGTTTGTTTCTGGATTTTATGATGCTCTCTGGTTTATATTGCTAAAGAAAAGCAGAGCCTGACAGCGGTTAAAGCAGTAACAACAGATTATGTTCAGGACTATTGCAATAAGGGAAAAGAAATCTCAGTATAAAACTGGGCTCCATTCCAAATACAGGAAGGACAACTGGGGATTTACAACCAAGGAGCAGGATTGGGGTGGGGTGGCAGGGGTCGGTGGATGGAAAATTACTAAGAGGAGACATCAAGGGTAGGGGGAATTCTTGCTATACTGACCTGACAGGATTCTTGCTGAAGACAGGCCAGAATGATCAGATATCATCCAGGGATGGTGGGAAATGAGGAATCTGACCAGATCTCAAGGGTGGGGGATTCTCTCTAAACTGACTTAGCAGGATTCTTACTAAAACTGGGTGAGCAAGCCCGATAAGGAGGGACACTGAAGCCCAAGGTCAAGGCCTCAATGAAAAGAGGGCTTAGAGGAGCCTGACTAAAGTTTGGTCAAGGAGAGCGTCTATATAGACCAATAACTATCGATCATCTACCCATCTATCAAATGGTTTTACAAGTTAATTTTAATATTTGGTAAAACTAACCCCATGAGGCATTCTAATTTTCACAGGTTTCTTAAATATTCTCAGGCATTAGTTCTTCCATTTGAACTTAATTTCATCTGGTTTCAATAAAAGGCAACATTCAGAATATATTGTGGATGTGCTTTTTTTTTTTTATTGTATTACATTTGTATGGGAAATTGGAATGACTTGACATCTTTTAATACTCTTTTTATACAGGAACATGGTCCAGCCCTCCATTTTGGAAGACATTTTAAATCTTCCAAGAAAATGTTATAGCTATCTTCACATAGGTCCTATATTTTCCTTATTAGATTTAATCTTAGGTATTTCATACTTTTTGTAATTATTTTGGATATGATATATTTTCCATTTGGTTTTCTAACTATCCCTAGTATAAAGAAAAGCTATTTATTTTCTATAGTTACAGTTTATCCTTTTACTTTACAAAATCATCTTGTAAACACTTCTATTTTTTATAGTCTCTTGGATTTTCTAGGTATATAATCGCATGACATGATTGTATGTGTCTCTTTATTTCCAAAATTTCTATCACTTGTTCACTGTCTTAGTGCATTAGCTGAATCTCCAAAATAATATCTACCATTGAGTAAAATGAGCATCTCTGACTTTATCCTGACCTTAATGACAATTTAATGACTTTAGTAACATCTCACTTCACAACAATGTTATTACTTTGTGATAAGTAGTTTTATCATGATAACATGTTTCTAGTCCAAATATATTCAGAGATATTCCTAGAAATGCTGGCTGAATTTTAGTAAATAACACTTATGCATCTACTGATATGGTCTTTCTCCAATCTTTGGAGGTAACAAATTACGGTGTAGAGTTCCTCGTGTTGAAGTATCTTTATATTCCTAGAATAAACTCTATGCAATTATGGGATATTATTCCTTTAATGAGCGACTGGATTCAATTTATTAGTATTTTACTTAGAATCTGGCATTACATGAATAGGAAACATTCGTCCACAGTACACTGGAAACATAAGTCCCAGGCCATACCTCAAATCAAAAAAATCAGAAACTTTTAGGTGGTGCCTGGGCATGAGCATTTCTCAAAAGCTCCTCAAATGATTATATTGTGCACCAGGATTGAGAACTACTGTTCTACTTTTCTTTTTCTGTTTATCAGTTTTAATATAATTATTAGGTTATCTGCATAAAATGAATTGGGGAAATTTTACCTTTTCAAAATAGCAGGAATAATTTGTAAAATGGGCAAGTCCCAGCTTTTTGAACTATTTGTAAAAAATTATCCAGACCTGTTGCCTTTTGAAGAGAAATTCAAATTGGCCAATTAACGTATAAAAAGCTGCCCCACTTTACTCATTTGGAAAATGCAAATCAAAACAATGATACCCTATTCCCACTCTGTACCTTATTGGGAAACATTTTAAATTTAATAACTTTTAGTGCAGTTAAAGTATAAAGAAATAGTCACTCATACAATTCTGGTGGGAGAAGGAATCACTAAACGCTGTAGAGAATACTCTGGCCAAATCCATTTAAAAGGTTATGCGTATAACCTTCGATCCAATGATCCCACGTTGGCTATCCTGTTTACTGTATAGATATCCATCACTGGGGAGCAGTAAAAGAAATTCTACTGTGGAATACTATGCAGCTACGAAAAGCCAGTTAAAATTATATGTATAAAAATGAAAATAATGGGGCCAGCCCTGTGGTCAAGTGGTTAAGTTTGCACGCTCTACTTTGGCAGCTCATGGTTTTGCCGGTTCGGATCCTGGGCACGGACATGGCATGGCTCGTTCGTGCCATGCTGAGGCAGCATCCCACATAGCACAACCAGAGGCAATCACAACTAAAATATACAACTGTGAACTGTGGGGGGTGGAGGCTTTGGGGAAAAGAAGAAGAAGAAGAAAAGAAGATTGGCAACAGTTGTTAGCTCAGGTGCCAATCTTAAAAAAAAAAATGAAAATAACAATTTTCAAAGTAATCTGAACAGTAAAACCCACTTTCAAAAAGAAAATTTCCATATATGCATGTATATGTTTGCATGAACATAGAGGAAGATGTGGAAATATACTCTCTTAACATTGGTTACCTTGAATGGGAACAGGCAAAGAATAGGAGGGGGAAGACATTATTGTTTTTTTCTTTATACATTTCTGTGTAAGCATGTATTATTTTTGTACTTCTTACATAATAAAGATGTTAAGGATAAAGTAAAACAATTAAAAAATCAACTCTCTGATGAAACAAGTAGAAAATTAAAAGTACACTTGCCCACACAAATCACTCTTTACCCCTCTCCCTAACCCGCTAACAGTTTTTAGAATACTCTTCAAAAATCATTTTTGCACATAACTGCAAATACATTTTGTGCCATGGTGAGTCAGGGCATGAGTGCTGGGAAACATCAGTTGCTCAGTGCCCAGAGAGCTTGGAAGCCCATGGGAAGTTACAAGCCTTGGGGAGAAGCTATTAGTCCAACAGGATCTTGTGTGGTGGAGTCGCCCTTGTAGTATGGTTAAAAGTGGTCCCAGGTAGCCCAGTGTAGGGGAGGAAGAAAATTCCTCCACTCATTCTAGGGCCTTCTGGCTGGTCCACCAATTAAATTGACATGAGACAGAATAACAGGAGAAAATCAAACAAAGCTTTATAATGTGTATACATGGGAGAAACCCAGGAAAACTGGGTAACTCGTCAAAATGGCTGAGGCTCTCATCTTAAACACCATCTTCCATTAAAGACAAAGGAGGATGTTGGGGGTGTGGGGAGTCAGTTAGGGGAGATTACCTGAAAAGCACAGTAAACAACAGTAAGGTTATTATGCAGATTTAAGCATTGCTAAGAGTTTCTAGAAATAAGGTCATCCCCCCTTCTTCCTGGTACAAAGAGAGAGACACCCTTACAGATGGAGATTTCCCTTACAAATGTAAATGTCTCTTACAAAGGGTAACTTCTATTTGGTTTTCAGAGCTTTTCCCATGTCTGTAGTTTCTTAAAAGTAACCAGCCCAAATCATCCTCATGCCAAAGAGACACATCTTGAGGTGGCCAATTCCAATCCCCCACACCAGCAAACCATAAAGAGCACCTTGGGGGCATTCTTGGACCACCTTCTACCCAAATGGGATCACACTGTGCTGTGGCTTACCATTTTCATTTAATATCATGTCTTAGATACTATCCCATAACTGGATCAGCAGATCTAATTCATTTTTTTGTGCTGCATTATACTAATAATTTATTTAACCAATAATTTATTTAGCCATAATTTATTTAACCAATTCTCTATTGATGGACATTTAAGTTTTTCAGTTTATTATTACTGCAGATAATGCTGCAATGAATATCTGTGTGGGCATATTTTGGTATACTTTTATGAGTGTATCATTTAGTTAAATTCTTAATAGTGGAATTGAGGGATTTGAGTAATTTTGAATTTTGATAGATATTGCAAAATTGCTTTCTAAAAATGCTGCTCCAATTTATACTACTGTCAGTAGTACAGAGAGTATCTGCTTTCTGCACCTCTCCAACAATAGGTATCATGTTTTTTAATTATTATTTTTATTAACCTTTTTTGATCTGATCTGTGAGACATGGAATTTCATTGTTACTTTACTTTGCATTTCTTTAATTATCAACAAAATTGCACATCATTCCATAGGTCTCTTCTAAACTTATATTTCCTCTTCTGTAAGTAGCCTAATTATATGCTTAGCCAATTTTATTATTTTGTTGTCCATCGTTTTCTTTATTGATATATAGGAATATCTTGTAAATTTAAAAAATTGTCCTCTATTGTATGTGTAGCAATTGTTTTCTCGGTTTTCCTTTTAGACTTTATTCACTTTTCAGTATAGCATATTTTAATTTTTTTGTATTATCATTTTTTTGCATTTTAATTTTTATGTAGTAAAATGCATGACTTTGGGGTTTTCTGTGCTAGTTATAAAGATCTACCAAACTTAAATAAATTCACTAGGGTTTTTTTTTTAGTATTTTCATGATTTATCTTGTGTTTAAGTAGTCAATTCATCTGAAATTTGTTTTGGTGCAAACTGAGAGGGAGGAATCCATGTTTATTTCTTTTCCTGATGTCTCAAAACCATTTATCCTTTCTTTATTGCTGAGAAATGACAGCTTTAATATATATCACATTTCCATATATTATTTTGGTCTATTTATGAATTCTTTATTGTAATCCATTCACTTCTTGCCTAGTTCTGCTCCAGTATCCAGCTGTGTTAATTATTGCAGCTTCAAAATATGTATTAATATGTATTAGGAATTCTCATGTACGTTATATCATGTCTACACATACCTACTGTGGAAATTCAATTTTCTAAAAGATTTAATACAGTGAAACAAGTTTTATTTCTTTGGTTTACATTATGCCAAACAATTTGTACTTTCTTTTTTACTTTTCAACCAATTGTTTTATTTGATACTATATACAATTAACATCCTTAAGTAGTCGGTATACACAATTTAGCCCCTCCCAATATCAACATTAATTTCATTTTATTCTGTTTTACTTGTGTTTCCACAAGTAAATTAAATTAAATTCAAAGTAAAGCCCTTTGAATAAGTTACAGTCTTACTTATGTTGATTTGCAGAGCCAAAATGTAAAGACCTGCAATTTCCTTTAAATCAATTACTATAAAGCAATTCTGAATTACAATTGTCAGGTGTCCTGGAAGGAGAATTAATCTCAAGTTATAAGGTGTATGTTTGCATTTATATGATAATCTAGTTAAACACAAGGGATGTCTCTCCCTTAAATATTTTCATTCATCCAAAACAGATGTTTAATCATTCATCAAAAATACTGATAGTAATGATTTTGTTTTCATACACTGCAAACAGATTTTAGTTTTACAGAGTATATTTCATTTTGTTTTTTAAAGTTCACACTACTATGTCATTGACTCTTACCTGTTATGCTTATTTAGACAAAATGACTTTCATTTCTTAGTGCATTTAATTTCCCAGCCACTAACATCAGGGTAGAGTATAATCTTCTTGATTTAATCTTTCTAAATTAAATAATTATCTGCATAACAAAACCTAAACCATTTCCGAGGCAATCCAGGCTCTGATCAGCATACACAGGGAATTATTTTTATAAAGACACTACAAGCAAGAATAAATATGGAACAATTTAGCAATTCACACTTTATTGTGCAAAGAACCCAGATTATAGCTATTCTTAATCACACTGGGCAATTAAAGCAGTTCTTAGTCAAAATGAAGAGCACATCAGTAAATGATTTTATATACCCTAAAAATTATTTTTTCTGTGAACTCCCTTCTAATGAATTCTGTACTTAATGAGAGAGATTATCAGGCATGGGGTTTCCTTTCTCCTTTCTTTCCATCCTTTCACCAAACCTCCTTCCAATTCAACACATGTTCTTTGTTAATGAGACACATTAAAATGTTGTACTAGTCTTCTGTATACACAAGACGGAGGACTCTGAACAATTCCTATTTTGGGTGCTGTATCCAGATGGAACTAGAAACTGGCCACAGTTCTGGGGATCATTCTCGTATATATCATTTATGATCTCTTCTCTGGTCCTAAAGTCAACTGGCCTCCCAAGGTCACAGAACCACAGAATCCAGTGTCATTTCCATTACATTCTACTGCCTTAAAATATCAATAATTAAGAATTGCCAATCTATTTTTTCAACTGTCTTTTGCTCTGATTACTTAGCAATACATATAATAAGATGTTGGACAAATATCCTATTTTATTCCACTTTATCACTAATAGTTTAGTGTCTTAAGAACACACACATCTGAAACAAAGTACCTGCACGCAGAAGAAACCCAAATCCTGCTTGCTGAAAATACCACAATTTTTCATTACCCTCCTTTTAGTGTATTAAGAAAGGGAGAAAAGACTAGTAAATACACAAGTCATCAAACCCTGCCATGGACTTCCCAGTGACAAGATTGTTGGCATACCCAGCTTCCCATAATGAAAGCACAAGAGGATGGGGCTCTGACCTTTGAGTTAAGGAACATATCTATTTAACACCAAAGGGGTAAGGATTACTGAATTTTTGAATGAACTCCCTGAATAATTTGGTACCAAGTAAATTCAATCAAAGGGATACAACCACTAGTGCTTCTGAAAGTTTCTTAACCTCTCTGTGCTTTAGTTTCCTCTTCTAATAGCAACAAAAAGACCCTATATAATAGAGTTGTTATGAGAATTAAATGAGATACATAAGGTGCTTAGCATAATGCCTGGTATGGGGGACTGGAATCAGCCACCCCAAGATATGTCTCTTTGGCATGAGGATTATTTTGGGCTGGTTACTTTTAAAAACTGCAGACATGAGAGAAACTCAGAAAAGTAGAAGTTATCCTTTGTTAAGAGACATTTACATTTGTAAAGGAAATCTCCATCTGTAAAGGTGTCTCTCTCTCTGTACCAGGAAGAAGGGAAGATGACCTTATTTCTGAAAACTCTTATCAATGTTTTTATGACTAGTTAAATAATTAAAATGAAATAAGGCAGGTTAACAGGAGAAAATCAAACAAAGTTTAATATGTACACACGGGGAATTCACATAAGCATGAAAAAATTCCAAAGACAGTCAGGCAAAGTGAGGTATGTATGTCATTTTGGACTAAGAAGGGGGCAGGAGTCTGGGCCCTCAAAGGGAAAGGAAGCAATTTACATGCCTTGCAAAGGCAATGAGACATGGAGAGGACTTTGATCAAATGGGCCTTGCTAGGTTCCTCCTTGTCTACCACACGTAGTTCACAGTATACTATAATTATATATGGTGACAGCTCCTTCCTGGAACAGACTTTCTATCTTAAATTTTTTTAGACAGTTAGGAGAAAGGTCAAAGTTTCTTCCTGAGTCTTTTGTTTCTCAAAAATAGTCAGTCCAAAAGATTCCTCAAGCCAAAGAGATACATTTTGGGGTGCACATGCTACTCCCCTATACTACTAGCAGAATTATCTTCTCTAAGGTGGCTAGTGGTGTGCATAGATGTATCATCCAGATAGTATTCCCAGGAAGGCAAGAACTATCATATCAAAATCTCGAATTCTTTATACTTAAAAAAAGTGACAATAACAAAAATCATTGCTGTGAAATTTAAACAAGCAGTTAAACACAAACAACACGCGGCAGTCTCTGGGGGCTCATGCAATCTGAGGACAGCGGTGAACACTGGGGAATGATAATCCCCTAATGAAAGACATGTATGTACCTCCCAGACATGTTGAAACATGCAAGCAATTCTGTACTCAATAATCGTTGGAGATTCCCATCAGTACAATATATCTAATGGGTTGGGCACAAATCCATATGTTAATATGGATACTGCACCATCATCTTCTTCAAAGAAAGTAAGGAATGAAATCAGAGTTTGATGAAAATAGAAGGGACAGAATGCAGTGCCATCCATGTAAAGATTTAATTCTGAAAGTGAAATCTTATTCAGATGGCTACAGAAATTCTTTCTTAAGATATAGAACTTATAATACCATTACTTGCTGTAGTTCTCTCCCCAGCACCCCTCTCTCCACCCAAGCCCCCTCAAAAACCATAGAGCTATATACTATAGAGCTACATTGATATTTCCCATTCAGGTTAAGATTGCTTTTGTCCCTGTGCTCTAAATCCTATTTTCCATAACTCCCAATCCCAAGATCAGGAGAATCATATTAATAATTCAAATCATGTCTATGAAAAGAGAAATCCTTAGCAGATGTTAACTTGCAAGTTAGGATGAGTTATTTATAACCCAGAAAGTCTCCACGTTATCATTGATTTGCCTTTGCTCTGCCCTCCTAGACTCTATGCCTGAAGTAAGTACCCTTGGTCCTTGTCTTTCCCCTCCTGACTCGACTCTCTTACACCCTTGAATTGGCTCATCAGCCTGACTCTGGTCTACTCTGCTCCAGAACATGCTTTCAACCTTTTGATAGTTGAAAATACTTGGTGATAAATAAATGAAAAGCAATAGGATATATTTGAGTATACGAGGAAGCCATTTGGTGCAAAACTAATTTGGCCTGACCTTGTTTTTCCAAAAGGGTCTGACATGGCCGTTGAGCATGTACCTGCTTTAAACATTTGCTATGTCCCAAAGAAAAGAATGATGGCCTTAAAGATTGGGATGTAACTACTGCCCCCATATCGGCATTTCTTTAAGGATAAGCATCTCTTCTTGGAAACTAAGGATTAATTATCGACCTGCTGTGCTCACCTTGTGACCACTGACCTGCTGACTGACAACCTGCTGTGCCAGCTAAGCATCTCGTGACAGTAGTCAAAGAGATATTCCTGTCATGTGTGATGTATGCTCTTTATTCCAAGATGGTATACAACTACTCTCTATACCCTACTTCTTTGATGCCCTTCCTCCCTTGGGGAAGGAAGGCCGCAGGCTATAGTCCTCAGACCTGGCTCATAATAAACTCACTCCAATTTTGATTTATAGATTGATTATGGATTATTTGCGTCGACACTGGTTAGGAGCAATGGCTTCAGTGTCAGATAGATTCAGATTTGAATCTCACTAACACCAATTAGCAGTTACAGACTTCGGGCAAATTATTTAACCACTCTAATCCAGTTGTATCACCTGTCAAATTTTTTTAAATGAGGCAAAGTGAAAATAAATGAGATGATATGTTCAAGACTTGGGAAAATGCCTCAATAAATGGTAGATATTGTTTCCTCAACGCTCATTCTTGTTTTTATCCCCAGCTTATTGTCTGATACCTAGCAACTCCTTGTGTTTAATTTTCTTTGACCTTTCTGATCCTGAACTCCCTGATTCTGGCCTCTTCCTTTGACAGTGACATGATAAGGAAGAAACCATCCATATTGGATGGTAATAAAGTATGATTACCTGAAAACATATATCTAGCTCATGGTGGATTTATCCAGCTAATCAAGATAGACAGCTAATTTATCTAGGTAATCCAAAATATCTCAAAAATCACTAGCTGGGAACTTCAGAAATTACTGCTCCCTGATCTATTTAGCTTCACTTAAAAATTTTTCCAGCACCCTGCCCTACCAATAGCACAGAATCTATTTGCTAGCATGAGTGTGGACTTTTCCAAGTTATTTGGAACTGCTGTTTTTACTAACCCTCAAGCAAGGCTGAGACCTATACTCAGGCATGCTTTTATGGGTCAATGATTTTCCCCAAAGATAACAGTTCAACAATCAGAGGAGTTTTCATGTCATTTGGTATAGTCAGTGCTCTGAAACTCAGCGCTCTGAACAAAAGCTCAATGATTCTGTTATATCTGTGCATAATTGCCCTTCTGCAAGTGTCTTCTTGAGATAAGACTGGCTTTGAAAGTCTACACCCAGGCAGAGAGTTCCTCCACTCAATTGTGAGTTCCCTGAGAGCAGGGAATGTGTCTATTTTCATTTTTAGCCTCAGGATTTAGCACGCTGGGTAAACATTTAGTTCATTGAATTCATTTATTAAATTCTGGCTCAATTTGGAGATTGACTTTTCAGACATTCTCATCAAAAAATGACAATAATTCTGAGAAGACATCCTCCTGGCAGGTTGCTGTATAGGTTTCTGTGAATAATGCCTAGGAGGTAACGGAGATTGTCTGCTTCTTTGCTTTCCTTCTTTCTTTCTTAAAATAAGGTGAAGAATACTACTACTATGAAGACCTTTATATGTTTTTACTTACTTTAGCATTTTTGCCAGAAAGAGATGCACATGAAGCCCTAATCAGCAATCTGTGGTTTTCTTGATGTTTCTGGTTCTCATCTTATGATTGTACTGTCAAGCTTTTTCAATAAATTTTGATAAATGAATTTATTCCTGTTAGGAGAAGGGGGCTTTTAACAAATCCTTTATATTCTCATTATTGACAGAAAGGTTTGGAGGTTAGCTATCAAGTGTCTTGGGATCAGATATAAGCAATTGTTCCAAACTACAACAGTCCCTTTTGATATAGATCAACGTCTGAAACAGTGGCTATCCACGTGAATCTGATACAGTGGTGGAGAGCCCTACGTGTTGGATGAAACCAGCCTATTTAATCCCAATCACGTTTGTTTCCTAGTCCGTCCTTGAATCTTGTCTCGTGTTTTTTAGTCTTACGGATCTTGCGGTTCCTACTGTTTTCTCTCAGCCTAAAATGATCAGTTACATCCTGTGATGTCCACCAATAATCCGCTAAGAGGATCTTTTAGTTGTGCAGGGAGTCTAATGGCACTCCAGGACATTTTCATCCAACTCTCATTTGTCTACACCATCAGCATATCAAACTCAAGATGCCCAAAGTAGACCTCATCCTCCATCCCAAACTTGCTCCTCCCTGCATTCCATATTTTCCTCATGCATATCTACACCTTTTCATTATTGAGGCTTAAAATATCAGGGTAATCTTTGGCCTCTCTCTTTCCCTTACCTCCTTCACCCAATCAGTTATTAAGCCCTGCTGATTTTACCTCTTTCATATCCCTCTAATTAAAATTATTTCTCATTTCTAATGCTACTATAATCCACTCAATTAATTAATAAAATAAATATTTATTAGGTACACACTTGTGTCAGGCGCCTTAGTAAGGGTTGCGTATACAGAGATGAATATGACCTAGTCTTTACTCTCAATTATCTTCAAGTGTCATGGACATTAGGCTAGAAGGCTGAGAGTGAAGTGAGCCATACCTAAGGGAATGGTTGATATCTCCCGCGGTTGGTGAGAAAGTCTTCACAGAGGACCTAAAAATAGAACTGAACGGAGATATTGTTATTCGATTAAAAGTTTAAATATAGAACGGAAGGCGGGGAAAAGTATTCAAGGCAGAGGAAAAAAATGTTGACAGAATAATGTGCAACAGGAAGGCACTTGAGTAGAGAAAAAGCTGGAGAGTTGGGAGGGATACAGATCATGGACGGCCTCGCATGTTATCTAAGCAGCAGCTAATTCATCCAGTTGGCAGCGTGGAGCCATTGAAGAATTTTATGCACAGTAAGATTTCTTTCGGAAATAAACAGATTTCTGTTTCAGAAATGTAACTGTGCTATCAGATTAGTAAATAGATTAAAGATGTGGCAAGATTTGAAGCAGATAGATTACTTAGAAGATTATGGAAGTACTGCAAGACAATGATGACCAGGGCTCAAACTAAGACTATAATAGTGAAGACTAAGAAGAAGAGACAGATAAGCTCAGGGGCTGGTCGGGTTTATAATTCCTGTCTGATGTCTGCTCTTTATTACATTCATGGCGGTTGGAAACAGAGGAAGGGATTTGGAAAAAATCACTTTATCGGTAAACATCTTTAAACATGCTGAATTTGAGATGTGCATGGTCATGCATGTGGATAAATTCAGCAGGAAGTCTTGAAGCTCTTGAAGTTCAACAGAAAGACAGAGATCTTGACTTGGGAATCACTGATACATAAGTAAGAATACAAGCCATAAGAATGGTTAATTTTACCAATTTTGTTAGTCAGGAGTAAGTTTGGCAAAAAGTGACAGAAAATCCAAAATAAGAGTAGCTTAAACAAAAAGAAGTTTCTCTTTCCAAAGGCAGACAGTTCAGGGCAGCTGGAGTAGCTTCTCAAAGTCATGAAGGATATAAGCTTCTTCTATGTGCTGCTCCATCATTCCCAAGCCATGGCTTTTACCTTATGGTCCAAGATAACTGCTTGAGCTCCAACCATCAGACCTGCATTCCAGCAAGCATGAGGAAGGAAGAAGAAGAGGAATACTTCTTTCCTATAAGAGTGCTTTCTGAAAACTACATACAATATTTCCACCTAATTTCCATTGGCCACGCAGTTTCAATGGAGCCATGAGTAAGGGAGTCAGGTGGCAGGGAGTTGAGGAGTAAATATAAGGGAAGAAAATGGAGACACCAAGTGAAGACTCTACCTTGGTAACTCTACCTTTTAAAGAAAGAAGAGAAAGTGAAAACCATACATAGAGGAATTTGTTTTATTTTTACTGTGGGAGAGACATATGTGTATAAAGCACTGGAGATGAGCATTAGAAACAAAGAAACAGAAGATCTGGTTCAGCTAGTGGAACAAGGATATCACTTCAGAGAAAGCAGAAAAAATAGGAGGAAGATGATAGGTGGAAAAAATCAAACTTGAACAGAAGAAACTGCTCTTTCTAGAGCTGGAAGGGAATTTGAGTTCACGTCTGGCATCTCAGAAGTTGAGAGACATCTATGCCATTTCCAACGAGTCGTGGTAGATTTTAAAAATGGACAAATGCCAAAACACTTCAAAGGTTAGTGGTAAGACTACCTTACTTTTAGTCACTGTTTCCAGGATATGCCCTGTGCTTCCTTATTTCTGTACCTTTGGTCACATTACTCCCCATCTGGATTGTACCTCAACACCCACTCAAAGTCCAAAATCAAAGCCCAGTGCCATTTCCCCATGCCTCCTCTGATCCCTTCACTAGAAATTCTGTCTTCATCTTCCGCACTTCTTGAGCACTTACATGCACCTCTTTTTTATCACTTATATTTTTCAGTCTTGATTTATAGTTAATTACATCTAGGCTTTATCTTCTTTTATATTAATTGCATTGTCAAATTTGGATTCTAGTTAAATTCATTCATTTATCTTCTACAACACTAGAACAGCTCTGAACCCAAAACTTGTAATAAAAGATATTTATGCACTTAATGAAGGAGCCAAGCCTCTCCCTTCATGAATCTTAATCATATTTCACCATTATCATCGGGTTCTCCAAAATATTGTGCCCATCCCTAGGCCTCCCACATGAATCTCCAAGTCAAATACCCAAAGTAATATATGTTTTCTCTTTGTCCACATACAAATAGCTCTTTCTTTAAAGAAAATCAAGTCAGAAGTCAAAAATATGGACAACTTTAAGCAAAAGGAGCTCAAGCTCATTACCAAATCATTTGAAGAATGTTTGACCCACCCTAGCAGTAGCATGAGCACCAAGAACCCACTGACGTCCAAACTTAAGCAATGTAATGTTGTAGCCAAAAGACAGGAACCTGGAGCTGCAGGAAGATCACACTGTGAAGCAACATTCTGAGATATAATTGCTCAGCTTGAATTTACAAGCTCATGCAAAAAGCAGAATAAGGGGTCAGCCCAGTGGCACAGCAGTTGAGTGCGCATGTTCCACCTTAGCGGCCCGGGGTTCACCGGTTCGGATCCTGGGTGCAGACATGGCACTGCTTGGCAAGCCATGCTGTGGTAGGAGTCCCACATATAAAGTAGAGAAAGATGGGCACGGATGTTAGCTCAGGGCCAGTCTTCCTCAGCAAAAAGAGGAGGATTGGCAGCAGATGTTAGCTCAGGGCTGATCTTCCTCAAAAAAAAAAAAAAAAGCAGAATAACAACACAGTGCAATAAGTGACACCAAATAAGAACATTAAAGTGCAGTCTTTCAGATATAAAGAAAGGGCCTGTGGGTCATAAATGGATCGGGCCAAGCACTATCATCCTCCTAAGATATCCATATAGAAGCCAAATGTACGTATGAGAAATCAAGTTATATTTCCTCCCTTTTCATACCACAAAAGTAAGAGAAATTATAACCATTTTATACTCACACATAGAATCACTGAGGAGAGAACATTTTAGAAAATGCCAGTATTTCTTTTCCACTCTGAGGTGAGAAAAAAAGAAAACTTGCAAGAAATACACTGTGATAATACAAGCTCTGCTTATAGCAGTGTGCTGATACATAATATTGGGGTTTATTATAATTAGATATTTAAAAACCACCATTGAATAAATCCAACAGAAAAAGCTAATGTGCACTATAATCAAGACGTAGTCCTTGCTAAAGGGAATAGCTGAAATAGCTTAATTAATTTCTATTCTCCTGATTAAAAAATAAATAAAGGTAGGAGTCTAAGCAACTAACATAAACATCATAACTCATTTTCCATCTGAAATAAAATATAATTGAAAATTATAAAGCTAAATTCAGGAAATAATTTAGTAATTCCTTTTTAATGTCTGTACCTCCAAAGACACTTGTTACAGTCACAGAATTTTAGAGATTCAATGATTTGATAAATTAGTTGCTTTATTCATCTCAATCCCTTACATACACTGGCATTGCACAAATGTTCGTTCAATGAATGGAGGGATGAATAAATGGATGATCAAAGGAATCTAATCAATACCAATTTTTTCATCTTGGGGGGAAAAAAATTCTGAACAAGTTAAAAGACTTGACCAAATCATGCAGCTAGTTAGCGGGAAATCCAGGACTAGAAAAGAAGTTTCCTGAGCACACTGCCTCTTTTAATGTATAATTCTTTCATAGGAGCATAAAGGGAGGAAATATAAATCCTTAGGCACTGTAGGGGAGCAGAATTCGCCAACCCAAAATGTGTCACTTTGGCGTATTTTTGAGAACAAAACACTCAGGAAGAAACTTTGACCTTCTCCCCTAACTGCCTAAAAGAATTTAAGATAGAAGGCCTGTTCCAAGCAGGAGCTATCACCACAAATAACTCTAGTATAATATGAACTAGGCGTGGGAGACAGGGAGGAACCTAGCAAGGCCCATTTTATCAAAGTCCTCCCCATGTCCCATTATCTCTGTGAGGCATGGCAAACATTTGTTTACCAAACATTTGCTTTTCCATCTCCATGTGAATTGCCTTCCTCCCTTTGAAGTCCCAAACCACGACCACCAACATCCTCCTTTGTCTTCAGCTGAAGATGGTATTAAAGGTGGTGGCTTCGGCCATTTTGGTGAGTTACTCAGTTTTCCTGGGTTTTTCCCATGTATACATGTTATTAAGCTTTGTTT
This sequence comes from Equus caballus, assembly GCF_041296265.1. NCBI lineage: Eukaryota > Metazoa > Chordata > Mammalia > Perissodactyla > Equidae > Equus > Equus caballus. Next base: position 95,676,064 of record NC_091715.1, read on the forward strand.
GCTTATCTCCTGTCAATCTGTTTCACTTCACATTGATTTAATTCTTAGCCCTGCCAGAAGAACCTAGAAAGCAGAAGAAAATTTCTTCCTCTCCTATAGCATCTACTATCAAAGCACCACTATAATTAACATCTTTGAGGTGCTGGGGGCTGTGTGTTGGGAGAGAGTATGCAAAAACATTATTTCACCCCCAGTTTACATTTACCATTGCCATACTACTGCTTTATATATCTTTTCTTGAACAATTACTGTTATTATTGAACAATAGAATTAGAAAGGATTTTATTCATTCAACAAATATTTTTGGAGCATCTACACTGTGCTAAACACTGTTCCAGGTGCCAGAGATACATCAGAGGACAAAAGAGACAAAATTTTTGTCCTCATGGAATTTACATTCTAGTGGCCTTAGAGATGAAAAGTCCCTCCATTTTTTATAGATGAGTAAACTGAACCCCAGACAGCTGAAGTGACCTACCTACACTACATAGTAAGCTTGCAATAAGGCTGAACTTCGAATTCAGGTTTCCCAATGTATTTCACTTCCCATTAGGATATGCTACCTTACAACTTTCAAGAAAATTAGAATAGAAAATCAGGCTCACTGTTTTCCTCTCTTTCATTCTCTCATTCTCTTTCTCCCTCCCACTGTCTTTCTCTCCCTCTCTCTCCTTTTCTCCCTCGTTCTCTCTCTCCCTTCTTCTCCCTCGCTCCTCTCTCCCTGTCTCCCCTCTTCTCATCATCTCAGGCCACTATGCATGAGTAACACACTGGCAATCAATTGTCAAGGGTTTTAATCACTTTACGGCAAAAATGGATAAATATAATTCATATAATCATAGCGCCAAGCTACTTTTAAGACTATGTCCCTGCATTACCTGAAATCTGGGGCAAGGGAAGCATAAGAAAGGAAAGAAAAAAGGAAGGAAAGAAAAAACGGAGAGAGGTGGGAAAGAGGCAGGAGGGAGAGAGGGAAAGCAAGCAAGCAATGCCTTAAAAATGCACATAAACTGCAAATCAAGTTTCAAACACTCTGCCAAAATGTTGATTGCCGTAGTTGAAAGAAGAAAATTACAGTCAGATACAAATTTCCCAAATGTAACTTGAGAGCTAAAGGCAGTTAAAATCGTAGACACACTTTCAAAAACAAAGTACCCTTTACCATTTGGATGCTTATGATCCTAGAAGCATTATTTCAAAGATTTTCTTATGCTTCTCAAATAAAATATTTATAAAAACAGAATATGAACGATACAAGTAAGGACTTTCCTTAGAACCTCAATTTACATGGTAGCTATAGTCACATCATTCCCAAATATACATTCTATGCGGCAGAACTGGAAGCTGACTCTTTGAACCCAAATCTGTTGATCAGCTGTTTTATTTGGCCGCATTTCTTATGTTTGAAAATATTAATGTTCCTACATAAAAATAAAATGGAGTATATTGAGAAAAGGGAAAATGTGGACAAAATTCCAAACACCTTCTGAAATGTGAAAAGAACACTTCAGTTTCAACTGGGATCACAGCATTGAACAATACCCAACTGTACTGATGTGATTAAGAGCAACTAAACCAAATGGGCATTGAGAAGAATATAGTGAAGAGAAGCAGAATATACCACCCCAAAATATGCCTCTTTAGCATAAGGATTATTCTAAGCTGGTTATTTTTAAGAAACTGCAGGCACAGGAGAAGCACTGAAAACCAAGTAGGAGTTACCGTTTTGTAAGGGACATTTTTATTTATAAGGGAAATCTCCATTTGTAAGGGAGTCTCCCTCTCTGTATTGTACAAACAAGAGAAGGATCACTAAATCTCTAGAAACTTTTATCAATGGAGAAGGCAACAACTTAAATCTGAATAACAACCTTATGCTTGTTTACTGTGCTTTTCCTGGTCACCTCCCATCACTGGCTCCCCAACCTCAACATCTTTCTTTTGTCTTTAACTAAAGATGGTATTTAAGGTGGTGGCCTGGGCCATTTTGAAGAGTTATTCAAGTTTTCCTGGGTATCTCCCCTGTATACAGGAGGTATACATGTTATCAAACTTTAGGGTTTTTTTCTGTTAATCTGTCTTTTTATTACAGGAGTGTCTCAGCCAAGAAGCTAGAAGGGTTAAGGGAAAATTATTTTTCCTCCCCCACAGAGGCAAATTAGCTACTGTTCATAGATAATGTGGGGGATCAGAATTTGCCAGCCAAAATATGTCTCTTTGGCTTGATTATTTATAAAAACAAAAGACTAAGGAAGAAACTTTGACCCTCCCCCTAACTGCCTAAAAGTATTTAAGACAGAAGGCCTGTTCCAGGAAGGAGGTATCCGCATAGAGAACTCTAGTAAAGTATGAACTAGGTGTGGGAGACAGGGAGGAACCCAGCAAGGCCCATTTGATCAAAGTCCTCTCCATGTTCCATTGTCTCTACAAGGCATGGCAAACATTTGTTTACCAAACATTTGCTTTTCCATCTCCATGTGAATTGCCTTCCTCCCCTTGAAGTCCTAAGCCACTACCCCCAACATCCTCCTTTGTCCTTAGCTAAAGATGGTATTTAAGGTAGTGGCTTTCACCCTTTGGGCGAGTTGCTCAGTTTTCCTGTTTCTCCCATGTACACATTATTAAACTTTGTTTGACTTTCTCCTGTTATTCTGTCTCATGTCAATTTAATTCTTACACCAGCCAGAAGGACCTAGAAAGTAGAGGAATAGTTCCTCCTCTCCTACAATAGTATGATTGTCTACCTAGAAACTTTATGAGAATCAATTGGACGAAACTATTAAAATAGATATGAGAGTTTAGGAAGGCGGCCGGTGAGCGTAAAAATATATAAAAATATATATACTGAATAAAATCATAATGGAAGGAAATGCCCTATTTAAAACAGGCACAACAAGTCATGTAAAATACTTAATGTTGAAGCTACAAAATGTCCAGGAAAAAAAATTCAATACTCTACTATCAGATATAAAAGAATACATGCACAGATCTGAGGATGTATTTATCTCCTTAATTTATAACGGACTCTCATAAATCAGTAAGGAAAAAGAACATAAGGGCTCAAAAATGGAGAGAAGACATAACTACGAAAATGAAAAGGAAGATATTCAAATATCAATAAACACTTGAAAACAATTCACTGGTGATAGAAATAAAAATATCTTAGTTATTAAATTACAAATATAAAATCATGTTAACACTCTATGCTGAGGGCACACAGCTGGGATTATCAGAAATGAGTGCCTCTTTCTGAAGGGTACGCTGGCCGTGCAAAAAAAAGTTCCTGGACTTGTCCATTCCCTTTAATCCACATATTCTACTTTTATGAGTTTCAAGGAAATAACATTATTTATTTATATTTGTTTATGAATAGTTCTTCCCAACACTACTTGCAATTATGAAAAATTGGAAACAATCTGAACATTCAACCATTTATGATTAACTGAATAAATTATTCATTTATTTGATGAATACCATGGAGACAGTAAAAATAACTAAAAGTATTCATTATATTTTTAAGTGTAAAAGCATATAAAATAATTCTATTTTGGGGGCTGGCCTGGTGGCATAGTGCTTAAGTTCACACACTCCATTTCAGTGACCCAGGATTCACGGGTTCAAATCCCAGACACAGACCTAGCACCATTTGTCAAGCCACGCTGTGGCAGCATCCCACATAAAATAGAGGAAGATTGCACAGATGTTAGCTCAGCAACAGTCTTCCTCAAGCAAAAAGAGGAAGACTGGCAACAGATATTAGCTCAGGGCCAATCTTCTTCACCAAAAAAAAAATAATTCTTTTTTTGTTCATATATATAAACATACACACTGTACTTTTTTTTATTTTTTATTTTTTATTTTATTTTTTTGAGGAAGATTAGCCCTGAGCTAACATCCATGCCCATCTTCCTCCACTTTATATGTGGGACGCCTACCACAGCATGGCTTGCCAAGCAGTGCCATGTCTGCACCTGGGATCTGAACTGGTGAACCCCGGGGCACAGAAGCTGAACGTGCAAACTTAACCACTGTGCAACCAGGCCGGCCCTGCACTTTTTCCTTTTTATTAAATAAATTATGTTGAATATGTGTTTCTCAATGCCTCAGGGTCATTTTCTATTAATTCACTAATCATTAATCATTAGTAAGTATATATTAACTAATGTATTGGTTATTAGTAATTAATTTGTACTTTGTTAAGTATTACATTGGTCTATAATAAGTGACCTCTAGGTGACCTTAGAGGTTACTGAAGGGTGTAAGTTTATATGACCTCTCACTAAATGACATCAGAGTGCTCTGTCTCATCTTCAGAGAAGTAGGAACAAGGGAAACAGGCTTAGGCTGAAGGCTACTCTCCAAGCGCAGACGTGGGCATCACTTACCTTAGAGGATGCAGCGCCTGGAGCTCAAGGTGAAATTTCAAATGTTTCACCTTGGAAACAAGCTAAATCACCACATCATGCAAACTATCCAAATCCAAACAGAGGGAAATTCTGGGCATAAAATCAACACGATGGAAACTGTGGGGTAAACATTCAAAGCAAGAGGTTGGAAACAGCCTAGGGGAATTTCCTAAGCCAACTATTTGCAGCTGCAGTGGGGAGTTTTTATGTTTTCTGTGGCTAAAGAAGGGAATAAACTATGACCCAAAGTGTTCAACTCAGAGGCACACGCATACTGCTCTACTTTTTAAGTTCTTAGATTTTGTCATTATGTTTTTTCTTTCTTCTTTTCCACTGTAAGCTGCCACTTATGCTGTCAGTGTGTCTTCCTTTTTTTCTGAACATCCTCCCTTCTAATTTGTTGCTTATCATCTGCTAGGGACTGGAAAATCATATAGCGAAGTATGTTTGAATGCCTTTCATATAAAAAAAAAGTGATGATAAAAAAGATGACGTTAGAAAATCACCATTTGCAACCATCACGCTAATAATTTATTCTGAGAATTGTCGATAGGCATTAAAACTATTGCGTGATATATAAGGAACAATATACTGTATTTACATAGCATCAAAGCATTTCTCCACAAATTATATACTACAAACTTGACAGTGGAGCAAACTGGCAGGCATCATCTTAAAACCAAAGTGAACATCACTGCTGAAAAGAAATGCGATGTACCTTAAAGGACACAATATTTCTTCTATGTTATTCCTGCCAAAAAGGCATGACTTGAATATAATCACAAGCAAGCATCAGATAAATACAAATTGAGGTACACTTTACAAAAGATATGGCCTATAATCTTCAAAAATATCAATATGATAAAAGACAAAGAAAGGCTGAGGTAACAGGCTAATTAAAGGAGAATAAAGTCACATGACAACTGAATGCAATGTGTCAGCCTGCATTGCTGAAAAAGACATTACTGTGTCATTATTGGGGCAAATGGCAAAATTTGAATATAAAGTGTATGCTAGATAGTAGTATTATGCCTATTATCTAAGAGAAAACATGATAAAGGGCAAGTGACAAACCGGAAACAATTGGTGAATATGTGTGAAGGATAATGGGAATTCTTGGTACTATTCCTACAGTGATTTTTGTAAGTTTGAAATTATTTCGAATTAAATTTAAAAATAAGGTAATGATCAAATGCTTACTTTCGTCTTCCTCGAAGCAAATACAGGATACAGATTTTGGCTACTCAGATACCTTCTTGGTTAAATACTCTTTTGCTAATTAAGACAAATACAGAAAAATTAACTGTTAATAATTTACAAATGATTTACTGCTATCCGTCGAGTTGAATGTATCTGTTTTATTAATACTAAACCACATTCATACATTCTTTTGAGTCAGAAGTTTATATCTTTGCACCATTCATGATTACTTACCAGTAATGAACTGGAAATTACCTGAAGAAAGGGGAAAAATCTATAGACTATATAGAAACTCATCAAAATAGCTTAGGGTTTCATATACATGACTTCATCATTTGAACTGAATTATAGGTTACAGTCAGAATAATATTCAGAATAATAATAACGTAAAAATAATAAGTACTATTAGCAGCAGTTGAGCACTTCCTACTGTACTACTACTAATCAACATTGATACATACGTCTGTGCTTGACATGTTCAAAGCCTTCTACATATGATTCATTTAATCCTTCTAATGACTGTGTGAGGTAGATACCATTATTAGCTCCATTTTAAAAATGAGGAAAGTAAAGTTAAATTACTTGCCCAAGATAAGATTCCTAGTCAGCAGTGGATCTGGAATTTGAACCCAAGCAGTGTGCGTCTACAGTCCATTTTTTTAACCATACACTAAACTTCCTCAATTACTATGTTCATACACTCTGCTAAGCACTCTACAAACTTCTCTATTTTGGCTGCAAGTAACAGACAACATTTAAACTCACACACAATACGGAAATGAGAATTCACAATAATACTTAGTTCAGAAATAAGACAAATTCAGATTGGTCGATTCAGCCTTTTACTGACATCATCACTTTTCCATTGCTGCCCAAGATGTCAGCTTCATCCTACAGCTTCTGCTCCTTGGTTCTAGGAAGGCTTCCAATGGCAACATGGATTACACGCTTCTATATTCATGTCTGTGTCAGTGTGGCTCCTCTGAGAAGCAGAAAGCAAGATGGAACTGTACGTGCAAGAGATTTATTGGGGGAACACGTGTGAAGAATAAAGGGGAAGAAGGGAGTGTAGGAGGATCCTTCACCTACACGTGCCTCAGGAGGACACCTAAACAAAATGCGGTTCCGTCAGAAACATGGAGTGTTTCTGGAACAGGTGATAGGTAGGCTACAACCAATATCCACTCCATCTCCTAACAATTCTATGTAGTCGGTGCTATGGAAACTACAGAAAAAGACTTAAAAGCAAGGTAAAGTGGACAATCTTTCACCGAAGTTATGAACTTGCAACTTCTTCTTTCACTGAAAATTACTTCTCAGCGGAAGCAGCTAAATTAATCATTTTAACAATGATGAAACCAGCAAAATGGAGTATCTCAAGATCTAAAGAAATAATTTTTTCTGGTTTCTATCAACAGAAGGCACTAATTAAAGTTTAGTATGGAGTTCAACAAAATGTCCATTCTGGGGTACTCCTTATCAGGGTGCCAAAAGAGTTGCTTAACATTTTTTTAAACTGTCCACTCTCATCATAATCCTGAATTCTATTGCATTTTTAAGCCTACATATATAAATACTGCAGAAAATATTTCCATAAGCTGCTACAAAAATTTAGAATTTTCTAAGAAGCTGACAAGGAGCTATCTTGTGACTGAGACAGATACAGACTGGGAGGCTGAAATCGTGGATTCAGGCCAGGCTCTCAAACTCTGTCACTTTGGTAAGCCTTGTCACCTCTCTTAGCTCAGTCTCTCCATCTTGGAAATGGGAATCAATGCTTACCTCATACATCTGTTGCAAAGACTTAATGTGCTAATCAATTTCAAGGCAATTTATAAAGTGTTAATAATCTATAAATTCTATATAAACTATTAAATGATAGATTCTCTTACACAAACAGAACTACATTTACATTATAAAACTTTGAGACACTGAGGTTGAGTGTGTACTTATGAGGTAAACTGAAAAACCTGGGGTAAATAACTATTCACGATACTCTTTCTGTGGGAAACAATGGGCTCTGGAATTTCTGGATTAGTTGTCCAGTCCAATCAACTAGTTGATTTTTAAATTTCTCACCTTAACAGAAGCTTTGTAGATTAAATGATAAAGGCTACAACACAGCTTCTATAAAGCCTCTCTTTCTGTGGTATATAGTAAGTTCCACCAATTTCTGTCACTACAGGAGCTATGCACAAACCACTACAATTATATAGGATGCTACAATCCCTCGGACAGTGCCCCATATTAAATCTGGAAAGTTTCAAAAGAATATCTCTGTGGTGTTATTCCTTTCTTAAAAGTCAGTTTGACCATTCGGTCTGTTGGGTTTTTAATATTCATCCTTATTAATGCTCAAACAAGGTGCTCTGGATCAGAGACAGACTTCTTATTATCTTACAGTCAATAACAAGCAAGTCCCTCAGCCTCACTCCTGGGGTGACAACGACAGCCAAGTTAAATTTCCTACTCAAGTAGCACATATTTCATAGGCAAAATGATGGAGAACAATGGATTTTTTCTGTTTATCATAGATAAGAAAGATGTAATCCCCCTTTCCTCACGCAAGGAGAGGGTAGACAACATCTTTTGCTCCTTTGAAATGGAATGGAAATGAGCCTAGATCCTCACCTTAATCTTTAGGAACGTAGAAATATCTTCTCAAGAGTCAGATAAACCTCGGATGTCTCCAGCTTTCAAGTTCTCAAGATGTCTCCAGGGGAAACATCTGGGAAACTAGGGAGATAGAGCTCCAGGCTTCCTGGCATCTTGGAGCTTCACCTATGAACTTCACTTGGGCTGTAACCATCAGTCCCTCTCAAATCAGAGCAATTAACTACACAAGTGGCTACAGATTTAATTGTCATGATATGTGAACTTCAAGTAAAATGTTCCTAGGGGAAGTGAAAGCAAACATCCCCGATCTTTAGACAGTATAGATGTCTTCGTGACAGAAGACTAGAGGTTTTTACAGGAGCAACGAGAAATCCAAGAAAGTTTTATTTTCCCGCAAGTCACTTATTTAAAATATAAATTAGCCAGCCTACTCGTTCTGTTCCTAAAGGGCAAGACTTTCTGGAACATATTCTTGTACAACAGCTATATTTAAGTAATAGCAAAAAGGGAGATGGTTTAAGAAACTTGAATCATTAATTCAATGAACAGTTTGTAAAGGGTGTTCCTCTTTCTACAGATGGAAACGGAGTTGATATACACACAAACGTATATAAATATATAAGCCACGTTTATACATCAGTTTCATTAGTTTTGTTCCTTGTTATTCACTGTAGAAGGATGGCTTAAATCTTGTAGTCCACTGCTATTACTGGGGCCATTATGAAAACTGCCCTGTTCATTTTCATTGCCTGGAAAGATAAACTTTTATACGAATGATTTTTTTGTCAGAGAGAGTGATGGGTTAGCAAAATGAGAGTCATGTTGCTTGAATTAACTACATAAGTGGCCGGGGACTTCTGAGTACCTTCGAGCCTTTTATAATAATAATACACTTTCATCCTAGTTGCTGGTGAATGAATGCACTCATTTTATTTCACTCACGATATATCAATAAAATACAGTAATCAAAACAATAGTTACCACAGTACAGAGCTATGTGCAGACAGCAGATGGCACTACAAGAAACTAAAGTGGCGCTCCCAAAGGCATCTAGGAATGCTCCCTCCCACACAGACTGTTCTTCCTTAAAGCGCCTCAAAAGTTGAAAAGGTGAAGTAACCTAGTCTCTTTATAGTCACTCCAACAGACTGCATTTGTTTTCACAGCTTCAGTTTCACCTGTTCCCCGTTCATTTTCACTCCCTTGATTCTGATTGGTCATAAGATCGTTTCAATGAATTACCTTCTATGACTTAAAATTAGACTGTGGTCAGAATGTTTCCACGACACCCCTACGTCCTCATCACTCTCAGCATTACTACTGATACTGACCGGCTGCCTGGGAATCATTTTTGAAATCTATGTTACAGTCTATGAATTTCCTGGACCTACCACTGGTTTTACATTTTCACAGACATGGTTCCTATCTAAACCCCAATCCATCCACTGAGGTTAATGCAACATCCTCCTTTCTTCTAAATTCTCCCCATCAGTCTGTTCTACAGTATAATGTTCCTCTAGTCCTTCCTCTTGCTAATATCTTGCATTTTCTCCTATAGCCTTCAAATTTAAGGATAAGGCAATGTTACTCAAATAGCAAAAAGTATACATTACCATTAAATGGACATCTTCCATTCTCCCACCTATCAGTGGTCCCGACCCTGGACAAACACAGAGGTATTTGTACAGTTTGAGATGAATTTCACAGCTCAATGTGTTCCTGGGATTGCCTTGCTGAGAATCATTTTATTATTTTCCAAAATTTGTGAATTCTCTTGTTCCATGGTCCCAGGCAACCAAAGATAACACAAGGAAATTAGCATAATAACAGATCTATCCAAACATATCTATCAGGTTTCTCCTGAAACTTGAAAGGTATAGAACGAAATGCTTTCGCTAATCAGCATCATGTTTCACAGCAACAAAGAAGCAATGAGACTGGATGTTGAATCACTACATGGCAGATATGCAAATTTCATTTTAAAATCTCATACTCATTGAAGAGACCTTGTTAAGGGAATGTTGGAAATTAGCCTCCCATCAAATACAGCATGGGACGACTGCTAAAGAGTTTACCAAAATTAAAATCAGAGCATTTCATAGCCAAGACGGAAGCCTGCCACATGTCCTCTACTAAGGACAAGGCAAATTAAAATATTAATTCAGGTGGATGCCCATTGTGTTGAGGCATCGTGGGACTGTTGACAGTTTGGCTTACTCTTAACAATACAGTTCCTCGTGTGACTTAAAATAATTGAGCCTTTTCCCTGTGCACTGCCCAGTAGCTTTTTCAAAGTTGCTCTAAATTTTCAAGGGCTTTTTGTTCCTTCGATAAAGAATATATTTCTCATATTTCAGCATACTAGACTTCTTACACTGAAAATCAGTTCTTATGAAGAATAAAAATATTAGGGACATTTTATAAAGAGACTAATTAAGAGAGGAGTTTTCTTTATTTCCAAAGGTGATTGGGAGACCTTCATTTGTTGTGCTAATTACATACATGGAGCGTTAATTAAAGCACATGGTAGGGCTTTCTTCTTTTTGGACCTGTTAGAGGGTTGGACGGTCTTTGCTAATTTTAGCTTTGGGACAAAAGACTGGCATTGATTTGGCAGGCATTAATTTTTTGCTTCATACAGCTTCCAAAGCTGATGTATTACTGTCATAAGTTCTTTTTAAGATTTGCAAAGTATTATTAAAGTACTCGATCTGTTCTCATCACAGAAAAGGTTTCATATAATTTACTTGTTTCTCTGTGCAACAGACACAGCTCAAATTATAAATGAAAACTTATTATTTTATTTTTGAGTCTGACTTTCTTTCTGTCATGACCAGTGTTTTCAAGTGAACATGGAAAAATGTCTACAGGATCAACGATCTCATCAAAAAAAAAACTTACCTTGTCAGACATAGTGGGTGGGATAGCATGAGATTTTGTGAATTCCAACCACTAAATGTGTGACAGCAATTTCAAAACAAACTTCCTATGAAAAGCTCCACCATAATGGATTAGAAAACCTGTAGCCCATGTCTTCTAACAAAAAGTAAATTAATTCTTTTAAACCTGAACTCTATCATGACAGAGTCAAAGCAAGTGCATTACCCAGTCAACATTATACCCTATTTTTAAGGATTCTCCACATTCCCAGTGTGCTTTCTTTTGACTTTTAGGTAACAAATCACCTCTCCTATATACGATTTTTTTTTCTCGCTCCTTTAAATAGTCTCTTAAGGCAAGCTTCAGCATAAGAGATACTGACAAATGGTGTGGCTATGCACCACTGAAGATGACCAGAGAAAGATTAACATCTTGAAAATATTGAGTGTACTCAACCATATAATAATAATTATACTTGGGCAATGTGATAGACTTACAAAGTCATGAAACTGAAAAGAACATATGGTTTTCCAGTCTATTCTGCCAACTCCAAGCTGAAACAAATGTAAGATTCCTAAAGTATCTATGCTGACTCCTTCCTTCTCCCTTAACGGCACTTCTCCTCCTGTCTCCCACCTATGGATAGCAAGAGATGTCTGTTTAGTCTTTCACTTTCTTTATATTTCTACAGCGTTTCCATCCAACTCATCTACTGTCATGACTTCAAGTGCTATCTCTTTTTCAAAGACTCTCCAGGTTCTAGTTTGTAATTTCCAACGGGCCCTTTCTACCCAGATTATCTGCCACAACCTCAAATATTATGTGTTAAAAATGGAATGTCTTTTATCCTTCCAAAACCAAATGTCCCTCATAACACGCCTATTTCATTCATTCAGGCCCCCGTATTTGGAAACTCTTCTGGGCTCGTAACTAATCAATTACCAATGTCCATTAATTCTTCTGTTTTGGTTTTGACCTCATTGCTTCCTTTCCATTTCTACTATTCTTTTTCAAACTCTTATCAGTTCAGGTAAGATTTATTACAATAGCCTCCTAACTGGTCTTCCAACCTCCAGTCTTTATTTTCTACAAACCACACTTCACTCTGCCATGAGATTAAACTTTTTTTAAAAATACACCCTTTTTGTCATTTAAACTTCTACTAAAAAACATTTCAATATTTCCAGTTGGCTGATATCATAATTCCCATCTGTTTTGTAAAGTGCTAGATGCACTATGACACAGGCCAGTGAGAAGGGGAAGGAAGTTGGGGATACGTAAGGACCAAATGAGGACTGTGGTTCTCAAACTTTAGCACTTCTCATATGTGGTACTGATTCTATAATTTGTGGAGCCCAGCACAAAATGAAAATGCAGGGCACCTTGGTAAAAATTATTAAGAATCTCAAGAGAACAACAGCAGAGCATTAAACCAAGTGCAGGGCACTTTTGAGTGTGGGGCCCTGGGTGACTGCTCAGGATGTAGGCCCATGATGCTGGCTCTGTGCCTAAGACTCACCTGGTTCACTTGTTTGAAATGTGCATTCTTGGATAGCACCCCTTAGAAACTCAGATTCAGTATGTCTGGATAAGACCTGAAAATTGGCATTTTCAACATACATCCTAGCATATTTGCAAGTTATCACCAGTAGACTACACTTTGAGTGACACTGGCCTAGGGAAATATCACATAGGGCTAAAGTTGCTCCCCAGAGAAAGGTCAACAGTTCAAATTAGAGTGTCAAAGGGTTTATGACAAGTTTTGGTTAATCTGGTGGGGGGAGGACCGTGAGAAGGAGCTGAGGCAATGATGCTAGTCTAAAACAGGACCAAGTCAAGCAGAAGCCAAGCCAATTATCTACAGGATTAAATTCACCTCATTATCTTAAATCTCAAAGGCTGCCACTGTTAGCACCCTGCCCTGATTTTACAAACTTGTCATCATTACTTCCCAAGAAGAATTCTCTTCTTCAGAAGATACTGAACATTTAGGCTTACTCTATGATGACAGTGCTTGTACTGCCTTCCCAAGTATCAACTCCTTTTGCTCCACCCTGTAACACTCAATTTAAAGTTCATCTCCTACACACACTGCCCTAGTTCACAGAATCATTGAATTTTAGAGTTGGAAAATTGCTTAGAAATCATCTAGTCTATAGATGATGAAATCAAGGCTCATAAATTTAATGATTTATTTAAAATTACAGAGTCGGTGGGCAAACAATGACCAGAACCCCAACACTCCTTCTTGATTCCTGACCCCATGCTTTTGCCACTGTAGTCACTATTCCCTTTGATGGCTCTCTTCTCAAATCCTATATCCATTCATTCATTCGCTTATTCAATACATATTTATCAGAGACCTATTATTTTGCAGGCAATAGGTTAGAAGCTAGGAAAAAATCGAATGGGTATGGTCCCTGTCATCATTAATGCCATTATCTTTCCCACTTATTTTACACACTTCATCAATATTTTGTAGTTACAGAATCTTTAGTATGTCTCGTATCCACAATGAAACTACATACTCCACTGAGACAATGATTTTAACGTTTTTGTTCCCCATAGTCCCTAGAAATATGTGGGAATGTTCTATGAACTGAAGGATATTTAATAGCTAAAGCCCCCTTCTACAAAATGCCAATAGCATCCCAGTTAGTGTGGTTGAAACTGTCCCCACGCATTTCTAAACAGCCCCAGCTGGGCAGAATTGCCCTCATGTAGGTAGAGCTTTCTCAGTTGAGAAATACTGCCCTCGTACAATGTTTTGCACATGGTATTCATAAAACATTTTCTTGGATAACGTTGTTAGCGAAACTCCAAAAAAGTTTGATAGATGATATAAGAACTCACAGAATGAAGAGTGGACTGAAACTTGAACCTCATGAGAAATAATTGAAGATAAAACAATTTTCTATAGGCTATTGCTAGCAATACAAGATCTAAGAGTAGCGGTATCCCCACATTTGTTCAGGCTCCTTACAAATGACTGATTTGTAATGTGAGTTTTAATCTTACCTATTTTGAGTTTTAAAAAGTCATAAATATTCTGCAATAAACCTTGAAGTTTCTCCTTCAAATTTTCCCTTTATCCTCCTCTTCCCTTCTGTTTTGGAGGAAGTTATGTCTAAACCCATTTTCAAGGAGAAACTACATTTGTATCCCTGAACTTAAGCTCTGGAACTTTCTCAATAGAATCAGTATTACTCTTACTAACAATAGCTATTCCAAAGACAAAAGGAATCAACGTTAATGATTACTTATCACAGTTGTGCACTCTGGTATGGGGTGAATATTCATTTCTAACTGCACTTCTGCAAATATAATTTTATTCGATTTTTATACCAATTCTTTAAGATGTATCTAGTAAACGTGAATATTCCAACTTTATAGATGAGGAAAATTAAGGCCACAAAACATTAAATGATTTGCCTATAAACAAAAATCTGGAAAATGGCAGACCCAGCATATAAACGCTAGTTTCTTGACTATAAATTCAGCAATCTTTCCACCTACAACACATTTCCTATTGCATCCCCCCTTTTTGGAATTTTCAATCTTTTCCACAGCATTTGTAACTTCCCCTCTTCCCTAAAAATATGCTCTAATATCACTATTAAGAAAACAAAACAGGGGCTGGCCCCGTGGCCAAGTGGTTAAGTTCGCGTGCTCCGCTGCAGGCGGCCCACTGTTTCGTTGGTTCGAATCCTGGGGGCAGACATGGCACTGCTCATCAAACCACGCTGAGGCAGTGTCCCACATGCCACAACTAGAAGGACCCACAACTAAGAATATACAACTATGTACCAGGGGGCTTTGGGGAGAAAAAGAAAAAAATAATAAAATAAAAAAATCTTAAAAAAAAAAAGAAAACAAAACAAAGAAACTTACAGTCTGCTTGCTTTTCCCTTAATTTCTCCCTTTCTTTCTCTTTTGTTCATTACAAATTACATGAAAGAATAATCTATTCTTTCTCACCATTCAGTCATTCCTAAATTTATTACAATCTAGTCTCTGCCCCACAACACTACTGAAGCTGCCTTTAATAAGGTCACCAATGCTTCTTAATCATCAAATTCTATGGACTCTGCACAGTTCTCTTACCAACCAGCCTCTCTAGAGCAGTTGAGGCAACCACATCCTCTCCCTTATTCAAATATTCTCCTTCCTTGGCTATGATGAAACGACACTCTCCAGTTTTCCTCATACATCTTTCTGCCTTCAGTTTAGTTTCTTTAACTCTTCCCTCTTCCTCCACCTATCCTTTAAATGTAGACAGAACCCAAGGCTCTGCCTGTCTTCAAATTTGCCTTTCCTCCCCCTAGATACTCTCATCCTGTCACATGGCTCCCATCATCACGTCTCCACAGATAAATGTAGACATTTCTTGGCTTTTCACCTCCAAGTATGTTTCATACTGCTCCATAAAGAGTTAAAAATGAATATTTTTTTCGCAGTTCCTCAACTTTCTCCCATCTAAAACCTGCTCCTTTTCTTGCGATGCCTATCTAAATTAATATTAATCTTATTTCAGAATGGTTTCCAAGACCAACCTATATCACCTCTGCAATTTTCTCATATCTATCCAAAAATCTGCACTCCCATAGTCTTAGTCCAGGCCCTTAACAACTCTGAACTGTGCCGTCTACAAGACATGCATATAACCTCGCTCACAGGATGGCTCTTGGGTCAAACTAAGTGATACATGTGAAAGATCACTGAAACTTGCTAAGTAAATGCCAATATAATTCAAAGATTCTAACGTTCACTTTGATATTGCCCCTATTTTTAATTAAAAAACATTTATTAAAAGCATTGCAATTTGTAATTTTGTTGAGGCATGAATTTGAATCAAGGATCCTTAGAGAATGAACCTAGCCGTCTGTCCACTGTCTGCTCCAATGTAGTTTCCCCACCCCTACACTGTTAATTTACATTAAGTGATTACAAATTTCATTACTTTCTGGGGAATAAAGAATTCCTGAAAAGAGAGCCAATCACTAGAGTAGTTGGAGAAAATAAAGACAAAAATAGGAGATCTAACAAGTCGGTGTCCTATGTATGGAAGTTTAACAACAAATTTTGAAGTAATTCCTAGGTAAAAGAAGAAATCATAATGGACATTACAATATATTTAGAAGTAAACAATAAAGAAATTGCTTTGCATTAAAGTATATGGGATGCAAATAAAGCAGTACAGAGATAAAAATGTACAGCTATAAATGATCACATTAGGAAAAAATATGAAAAGAAGCCCAATCTTAGTAGCAATCAAGCAATGCTCATTAAAAAACAAAATTAAATACATTATACACTTACCGTATTGGGGACATTTAAAAAGTTAGAGAAGATCACATCTGAAGCTATAAGAACTCTCATACTGTGTACACTGCTTGTAGGAGTGTAAATTGGTACCTAGTGAGAATGTAAACTGGCACAAACACTTACATAAACCATTTACCGGGTTCCATTACAGGTTAACTTACACAAACTTTATGGACGAACAATTCTGCACCTAGAATAGAGAGGAACTTTTGCACGTGTGCCCTAAGAGAAATGTGCAAGAATGTTCATAGCATGATTATTTGTGACAGCAAAAAACTAGGAATAAGCCAAATATTTAATAACAGCACACTGGATATATAACTTGCGGTATAATCACAAAATTGAATACGCTATAGCACTGAAAGACTGACACCTACAGACAGACTATTAGGCGAAAAAAATAAAGTTTCGAAAGGATACATTGTGTATTATTCCATTATATGCAAAGTTCAAAAACAGAGAAGGTTAAACCATGCTGTTTAGGGATGCATATCTAAGTAACAAAATTTTAAATAAACCCCAATTATGGATAGATAGATAGACAGACAGATAGACAGATAGATAGATAGATATGTATCTCATCATGGTATTGGTTACATCTAGAGGGCAGAGACGGAACTGTGCTCAGGGACGACTGCACACAGGGCTATTGAAGCTGGTAGTTTATTTCTTGATCTGAATAGTGGTTATTTAATCATTGTTCATTAAACTGGATATAGATGCTTTTACAATCTTCTGTAGGTATGTCTCAATCCAAAAATAGTTTAGAAAGAAGAAAGCCTCAAAATTAATGAGCTAAGCATGCAACTTAAAATGTTAGAAAAAAACATCAGAATAAATCAAAAGAAAACAGAAGGAAGGAAATAAAGCTAAGATTAGAAATTAATGAAATATAAGACATAAAATAGAGGTGATGAATAATGTCAAAATGTGGTTCTTAGGAAAGACTAAATGAAGAAGACAAAACTTTGGCAAAATTAATCAAGAAGAGGAGGACAAAAGCATTATATTAGGAATGAAAAAGTGGGCATGGATCAGGTATACAGAAATGAAATAGATAAAAGCAAAGTACAAACAATATTATGCCAATAAACCTGAAGACAAAGATGAAATGAATAAATTTTTAGAAGCATATAAGCACCAAAAAAATAACTCACAGAGAAACAGAAAATTCAAATAGTCAATAAAATAATTAAAGAAACTGAATCAGTAGTTTAAAAACATTTGATCAAAGAAAAATCCAGGCAGGTTTAACATACATTAAAGGAACAGACAATTCAATATTACATAAACTATTCCAGAGAGTAGAAAAATAGAGAACACTCTCCTACGCATTTTATGAGAAGATACCGAGAAAGACAGGTACAGCACAAAAAAAGAAAAATCATAAACCAATCACTTTCATGAGCAGATGTACAAATTGATCTAAAGATCCAATGCAATTCCAAACAGAATCCTAACAGCTTATTTGTGTGTGTGTGTGTGTGTGTAACTTGATAAAGCAAAGGATCAAAAATAGATAAGACAGTCCAGAAGAATAAGGTGAGAAGGCCTTCCTTATCAATTTTCAAGACTTATTCTAGAGCTATAGTACTGAAGACAACGTGATACTGGGGCAAGGACGGACATGGAAAACAAAGGAACAAAATAGACAATGCAGGACAGACTCATGTATATGTGGAAACTTGATTTATGACAGAGCGAACATTGCAGATCATTATGGAAGAAACAGACCAGACCATCCATTAAAAGGTACAGGGATAAATGGCAATCCATATGGAAAGAAAAAAAAAACTAGGAGAAGATATTTGAAGCACATATGACCAAGAAAGGGTTACTGTCCAAATAAATCAAGAACTCCAACCAATCAGAAAGCCAGCCAGCCATACCAATAAATGTGCCGAAGACATGGACAGGCATTTTAGGAAGGATGAAACACTAATGTCCTGTGAACCTCTGAAATGGTCCTCAACCTCATTTGTATTCAAGGAAAAGCTTAGGAAAGCCAAATGACATACCACTACGTACCCACCAGATTACAGGTATTAAAAATATAGACACCACCAAGTTTTATACAGGCTGTAAAGCAACAAGAACTCCCGTACACTGCTAGCGACAGTACACATGGGTAAAAACCACTTTGGAAAACAGTTTGGCGTTGCTTAGTAAATCTGAGCATTTACTACAACTCAGCAGTTCTACAACCACAACTCCAGCTACAACTCAGCAATTCTACTCCTAGGTACGTCTTCTGAAGAAACTCTATGAACGTGTGCTCAAAACACAAATTTTAGAATGCCCATTGCAGCTATCTTAGGCCAGCTTCCCTAGAAAACAGAGCCTGAGGCTAAGGTTTATATGCTCAGGTGTTCTCAGGGAATGCAAAAAGAGGGAAGCAGGAGTGAGAAAAAAAGTAAAATCTCTAAAATAAGCCATAAAAAGTTTTTCAAAAAATGAAGGGAGGTAGGAAAGATGGGAGGGCAAAGACATTCACGAGCTGGCCAAACATAATAAATGGCTCAGGCTCATGCAAGGTTTCAAAGAAGCTACATGAAATGACTTCATCTTGAAACACTCAGTTGGGGAAGGGAGGACAAAGAGCGATGGATTTATCCGCTACCTCGTTCCCCTCTCCCATCTCATCCTGGCAAAGACTGCTTGCTCTGCAGGAAACTGGCTTCCCCGTCTCCATGCGGCGTCAAACAGTTCTTCTAAGGAATCAGCGTAGAAGAATCACTTTACCTTTTGCATAATGATTCAACCAGAGTAATTTAACAAAAAGAACTTAAGCTTAGAGCCCTCAGGGGCTAGCCCAGACGGTGCATGTCACGATCCCGCCACGTAGTGCCATGCACATGTGCTCCTTAGTCTGTGGTAAACACAGCTCCTGGGCTTGATGACCACAGACACAGTCTAAATAGTTACTAGGGGGGCATGTAAGTGGGGAAGGGTTGAGTAGGAGGGACTAGCACATCTGTAGCAGGACATATAAACCGAGGCTGGTGTGGCTTTGCTATCATAATAGGAAAAAATACTTGAAATAGCCAAATATGTCAACATATTAGACTGGCTAACTAAATTATGGTGTAGTCATCTAACGGAATAGTATGCAGCAGTAAAAAGAAATGAGCTACAGTTATACACATCAGTGTGGATGAATCTACAAATTATAATTTGAGCTAATGAAGCAAATCACAGAGTGAGATGCCATTTATATAAAGCACTACAATAACAAACGTAACATACTGTTTATGCAGACATACAGAGGTGAGAAACAATAATTATAGTGAAGAGAATCTGTATTAATCAGGGTAGTGGTTATCTCCAGGAGAAGTATACAATTGGAGCACAGGGCACATAGGTGGCTTTTAAGCTTCGGGTAACAATCTAGGTCTTAAACTGAATGACAAGTACTTCGGCATTGGTTTTAACAGTATTTTTCAACAGAACATACACGTTTATTTCACACAAAAAGAATCAAAACTAGTTTTGTGGTGTTTAGCCAAAAAGAATAAAGTTTTACAAATATATATATATATATATATATATATGTCTAAGTAATGTGTGTATATATATATACACGTTATAATATATATAGCATATATATTATTATTATACTATATTATACTATATATTATACTATACTATAGTAACATATATATATATAGCTCATCATTAAGGTTCTAAATTGGTCATCAAACTATTAAGTTATATTTTAGAGTATTTTTCAGGACAAATTATATGTCAAATTGAGCCATTTAACATGAATGTTAAGAATCATTGCTCCCGGGGCTGGCCCCGTGGCCGAGTGGTTAAGTTCGAGCGCTCCGCTGCAGGCGGCTCAGTGTTTCGTTCGCTCGAATCCTGGGCGCGGACATAGCACTACTCGTCAAACCACGCTGAGGCAGCGTTCCACATGCCACAACTGGAAGGACCCACAACGAGGAATATACAACTATGTACCAGGGGGCTTTGGGGAGAAAAAATAAAATCTTAAAAAAAAAAAAAAAAAAAAAAAGAATCATTGCTCCCAATGCCCAGCGCCAGCCACAAAAGTCAGGAGAAGCCACAGGAGGTCAGGGACATAGCCTAAGATTATGCTAAAGAAAAATATGGAGTATCTGCAATGATACAATCACAAGAAAGACCAGATCAAGTTTTGGTTCATGTTAGCACCCTGACAACACAAAAAGTTGATGGAGCTGCTTCGGAGCACACAAGGGTTCAAACAAGCAGAGCTAAGCTAGATTCTCCAGCATGGTGGGGATTCCCACAATGAAGAATTTTTCAAAGAGCAGAGATGTAAACTCCTGACGAATTATTCCACGGCTTTAGCTGTTCTGCATAAAATGTCATTAGAAAACAATGACAACGTTGAAAAAGTGGATTAAAAGAAGTTTTCTTCTAGTCCAAGTTTTCTGTTATCAAGAATAGGTCTTAAATTTTATTAGCCCTTTTTCCAATTTTTTCCCTCAAAATACAATTGTGTTGGGTGCATTTGCGTAGAGGTTCATTATACTATTCTCTTTGCTTTTGTGTTTGTTTGAAATTTCCATATAATAAAAAATTTAGAAGACAAAAAAAAATTATTGCCTTCTAATTTACCTCCCCGCCTTCAATTTTTGCTCTTCCAGTCCATTCTTCCTACAGCTCCCAGATTGGCTTCCAAAACAGTTATTTGATTATGTTAAACGTCTATTCTCAACCTTTCCATCGTTTCTCACTATTCTTTAAGAATTCTGTGGGGATCTCATGCAGATCTGATACTTCTGTCCTTTCATAAAGAAACAATACAGTTAATTAAAGTGTACCTTTCTTTACAAATTTCTAAAGATATACCCTGATCACCTTGATTAGTTTGAGAGAAACTGGGGAGCTGTTGATTCGACTACTGTGTTTTCTAAGACTCCTTAGAAATACATGGCATCTGTAGATCAAGTCTATAAATAATGCCATCAATGTGTGCTAATTTGAATTAGTTTTCATTCTCAAATGGTAAGCTTTCCTGACTCTTTTCCTAAAATCTCAGGGAACCTTACTACGGTCTTACTGTGACTACTACCATGCCAACATACTTTTAAAATCTAATTCTCCTGAGAGAATGTTCTAGTTCTGCCAGATTCATGTCATTGCCCTCTAAACAAGCCATTCCCAGCTCTATGACATAGCTCATCTATTCTCTTGATATGGGACACCTTCTTGCATCCTTTCTACCCATCAAACTCTTTCAAAAACTGTCTCATATCCTACCTTCTCCTTAATATCTATATTTAATAAATGTTTCCTATGTGCTGACAGTGTGCTTGGTGTTTAGCATGGATTATCTTACTAAATGCTCAAAACAACCCAATGAAGGAGGCACAATTAAAATTAATCCTCATTTTACAAATGATAAAAATGAGGCTCAAAGGGGTTATTTAACATATCTACAATCACACAAACAGTGAGTAGCAAGCCAAGATTAATACAAGATACATTTGATTCCAAAGACCATGCAATGCGAAGCAATTACAATCATTCTCATTAACATTGACCCATTCCTGCTTTGGCCTTCTGGAGAATTTAGAGCATTGTTTGAATCATGCTGCCACTATAACATATGCAGTCACGTACGATTCAGTAATGTTACACATATTCGTATTCGATTTTATATCTTGAATAAAATTATAAGTTGCATTAAGATAGCCTCTATATCACATCTTTTTTTCTCTCTCATAGAACCTGGAATACATTGTAAATGCTCAAAATATACTTATTCTTATGAATTTAATTTCATTAAATCCCTATATTCTACCTTGTTGATTTCTTCTTCTATCTAGCAACGCTTGAAATTGCTCCCTTATTTTTACCTTATGTAAAGAGTTAATAAGTGTCAGGAAGTTGAAGATTCATGGCAAATAGGTCTTAATTTGAATCATTAATAACTCAAAATGCAATGCTAAAATTGGGTCATCTATGAATTTTATGCACTTGTATATCTACATGAATGTGTAGTGGGTCTAAATCTCCATCCACAGACTCTCTTTACACACTTTCCCCTCCGACTTTCTCTTCCACCTCAGTGAAATCTCACCTACTTTCAGGAACAGGAAGTCTTGCTGACTCCTAGTGTTGTCGCTTTTACCCTGGTTTCTATGCTTATAATAGCTTTCAGGGAGTTAGTGGTGAGGGGAAAGGGTCATAGGGACAAGAAAACATGAAGGGAATAAACTCCCCTGGTTAATATTTCAAATGTTATCTTTATTCCTTGTTCTCCCAAGTAAATATTCGCACCTCCATGAAGAAAGTTCACTTCTCAGCTAGACGTTCCTGCCTATGCACAGACACACACATACAACCTGTACCCAAAGAAAGTGGAAACTGGGTCTCTGTCCTGAATTGCTGTCTACAGAATGTCAGTATTTCCTGAAGGCTTTTCCCTCTCTCAACAACGGATCTCCTTCCACTCCTACTCTGAGGAGTTCAGCCTCTTACACAGTCAGAGGCACCTCTGAGCTGGAATAAACCTTTGACAGAGCTCGCCCAAAAAGAGCAAGGGTAAGCAACTTAGCTTTAAAGCTGTAGGTTGTGTGGGCTGGTTCCCTGCCCTCACTCTCCTGCCATGTCCTAGTCTTTCTCAGAAATACTGTCTAATCTCCTGGGCCTGGCAGTCTGTTTTAAGAAGGGAAATCATTGCTGAATGAGGCTAGACTCTTGGGAGATGAGTGGTTATTCTCCAGTTTCTACATTGCTAGCTATGTCTTTTCTTTAACGGTAAAACGGTCCTAGAAATGTGGGAATGCAAAAAGAGCGCTTGCATTTACTTAATCTCTTAGTAACTATTTTTCAAATTTTTTTTAAAGATTTTATTTTTCCTTTTTCTCTCTAAAGCCCCCCAGTACATAGTTGTATATTTTTAGTTGTGGGTCCCTCTAGTTGTGCTGTGTGGGACGCTGCCTCAGCGTGGCTTGATGAGCACTGCCATGTCCACGCCCAGGATCTGAATGAGCAAAACCCTGGGCCGCTGAAGCCGAGCACGCAAACTTAACCACTCCACCACAGGGCGGCCCCTCTTAGTAACTATTTTATTTATTTATTTATTTTTATTGTTATTTATTTATTTATTTTGAGGAAGATTAGCCCTGAGCTAACATCTTCTGCCAATCCTCCTTTGTTTGCTGAGGAAGACTGGCCCTGAGCTAACATCCATGCCCATCTTCCTCTACTTTATATGTGGGACGCCTGCCACAGCATGGCTTGCTAAGTGGTGCCATGTCCTCACCGAGGATCCAAACCGGCGGACCCTGGGCTGCTGAAGCGGAATGTGTGCGCTCAACCACTGCGCCACTGGGCTAGCCCTCTTAGTAATTATTTTGAAAAGATTCCTCTTCCCATCCCTGCCCAGCTATGTGGTTCATTTAGCCTCTCAGCAATGCCTCAGGTGACCGTTCAAGAGCATGCCATTTTTAGGCCTAAAGGAATCCCTCTGTTTTGGAAGCCAGAGCTTGTCCCACTGGAGTAACCCTTCCCTATTCAGGAAGAGGTTCAATTCTTTTAGCAATTTAGTCCAAGATGGATCTCACCAGCAAACTCTAACAAGCCTTCATTAGACCCTCTCTTCCAACTTTCTGCTCACCGTCCTACATCTAAATAAGAAATTCAAAGCCTTCTTTAGTGAGCTTTAAAACCCACCGCCCTCACGGCCCACCAGCATTACTTTTGAAATCGTCAATGCCATCAGGGAGTCTACCAATGGCTGTCACCACTTTCTAGGGCACAAAGTAATATGTTATATATTTTAATGCTCCTGGTTTACGAAGGACCACAAAATGGTCTGTCTCTGGCTCATTTGCCTAAACATCGCACACACCTACTTTTATTCTACCACCCCGATTCCATGATAGGGTGGGGTGGGAAAACAGAATCTCAGATCTTAATTTCCCATGAGCATTACTCAGGAAACAAGGGCAAAATATGATCTTGCCATACGTGTATGAATAACAAGATATTGCCATTGTTGATTTCTGAACTTGATCATACTACACTATCACTGATAGCATACAGTTTTAGCTATTTTTATAGTATTAGTAAAGGCTGAGCTCTAGTCGGTCCCCATCTTTTCTCAGTTTCTCCTTGTGGCCAAAGGTTTGCATACAGCCATCCAGGGTTAGGGTCAATGTGGATTGTCTTCGAATAGCGCAATATTCAACTGCCTACATAGGAATCAAACCAAATGCCTTGGCCTCGCTAACAAGTGGCCACAAATAAAACACTAGATTTATACAGAAATATTGTTTATCTACCTGCCTGTTTTCAAAAGTAAAATATTTGAAGCAGTTTACTACGCACGGCATCTATGCCAAAATGCTTTAAGGTTGAGGAAAGACGATAATTATATCAGAAAACTATGCTGAGGTTAATTACTGCAATTCAGCATTATATTTAACTGCGAGCTTCCTTATAGTCAAGGCAAAACTGTAAATATCATTAATTATGTAGTGGCTATTGTTTGATTAAAAATACCAATTCATCTGGATACAGATTTTTTTTTTTGCTTTTGCCTGAATGATTAGAAGAATTTTTCATGAAGCTCTTTACATAAGAAACATTGAACCTAAGAGACAATGTTCTTACAAAAGAATTTTTCCACTGGTTATTTTTAAAATACATCCTCAATAAAAACTGGGTATAATATTAAATTATAGTTCTGTGAAGGCATGTCCACGAAGAGTTATATTAATAATGTTCAGGTAAGTGGTGACCTAACTTGATTCAGAGTTTTAAGTTCATGCCAACCAGACATTTCTCCACATATCCTTTTTCTCTCAAATATCAAGGGTCTCAACCTTATGTTTAAATCACTACGTTAATGTGAGAAGTTACTACAACTGGTCTGTCTTCCTCTGAACTTACAAAATTAGCACATATATTAGCTCATTTTTCTTCACAACACAAACTAGCAACAGAGAGTTAACCTCATGCCTTGCAGGTGTGCCATCTACAGTACAAAATGAAGCAACTCACCCAACAGGCACAGAGTTAATTGATAGAGAGCTAAGACCAGAATACAGGGTTGCCTCAGTGCCGGCCTGACAAGAGATTTTCACATATTGAGGTATATGGGGTAATCACTCAAGTTTAAAACTGAACTAAAAAGCCTGACTTATGGCCTCTCAAACATACATTGTACATCTGCTTATCCATGAAAGCAAGGAATGCACTCTCTTAAAATAAGAATGCATACTTCCCCTCCTAGTCCTATTGGTAACACCCAGATTAGGCCCTTTCCTGATATCAGGGTCATGTTGACCTGCTAATTTGCGACTGCATACCTCTTTGAAATTTTGATGGAAACATATCCTGGGTGTGTTTAACGTATGTTCTTTGTTCTCAAAAGATATTAGACTGTACTGACACCCATGCTTCTCTGGAACACCTTCTAAGGCCTTCCCGGGTTATAATCCTCATTCTGGCTCATAATAAACTCACCCCAATTTTGATTTATAGGTTGGTTATGGATTATGTGCGTCGACAGGTCTAATGTTCTTTCCATTATATTTCTGCATAAATAAAATGTATAATAGACAAATGTCTACAAAACTTGGGAATAAAACATCCCCAAGAAGATCACAGGCACGATATATCCACCAGGTATTATTTATCATAAATTTTCTCTATTGCTTAGGGTTAAATACCTATGAGGCATAATGAGGTGGTTAATTTCCTTAACTTTTAAGCCAAGAAATTACACAATTTTTCAAAATCCTAATGTTCAAAATAGGCCTATAAACAATGCTGCTACAATTTTTCAAAATACACAAATGCTCTGATAGAAAAGTGCTCAGAAAAGACAGAAAGAAGCCAGGCATCCTGACTCAATAGCTTACTGTAGCATCCTCAGCTCTCCTCTGCCTTTTGTTAAGCATTATTTAAGGAAAACATCCGAAGTGTGTCTGTTTAATAAGTGAGATTCTATGCCACCCCTCCACCCCCACCAAAGATTCATTCTCCCATTTTAAGACCAAATGTTTATTCTGTAAACATAGGAAGCCATACAGAAAGGAGAAAAAACAGACTTTTCGTACAGTGGGTATGGGGAGGATGCACACTCTGTTATCAGAGCCGAACAGACTCGAAGAGCTTGAAGACGGGTGACGTAGACGCATGCTGCTGCTGCTGCCCTTTCTGTCTGCTGCCACTCTCTCCAATAAACCAGCAGTTCCATCCCTCTGTGCCTGCCTGGGGGTTCACTTGCCTTTTCAGACTAATGACATGCATTTTTCTCGCTCTTACATGTCAGGAAAGGTTCCCCCAAAATGCAGATGGGAAATATTCTCTCTGCGTAACAAACTTTCTCTTCTGTGCCCTGCTATGGCAGCTGAAGGAGAAAGGGAAGTCGAATCTAAAAATGTGTGGACACCAAGTAAGTGCCAGGCACTTGAGTAAGGAAGGTGCTTTCACCTAGATTTTCTGGTTTAATTCTCAGAGCAAATCTGAAAAGTAAATATTATTGTTTCCATTTTGCAGATGAGGAAATTGAGACTCAGTAATGCTAACTAATGTCAAACTAGGAAATGCTTTAGTAGTCCTCAAGTCTATCTGACCCCTCCCATGTTTTCTCAGGACCACAGCCACCATTGTGTCTTCAAAGACTTCTCAATTCTCTAGGATTAGCTTACATTGAATAGAGCAAAAGAAGCCATTCAGGGAACCCAAATGTCAGTTAAGGTTTGGCCTTCAACTTGCCCTGAACAGAGATCAAGGAGAGCAGGAGTGGCGACAGAAGCACTGCAATGGTGGAGCAGGTCTTCAAGAGGAAATGAATAGAAGAGACAATACTTTCAAGGGTAGATTCAGGTTTCTCTAGGGCCTAAACCCTATACAGCTGCAAGGGGAGTGCTTTAAGGAAAATAATACAGTATTAAAAGTACAAAATGAAGTACAGGATCTTGGAAGGGCCAATGCAAGTAAGGACCCCTGTAGCTTAAGCTTCTCTAGCTTCAAAGTCGATCTATCTCTGCTTAGAGTATTTAACAAAGATAAACTTTGGAGCAAAGGGGGCCAGGAAGACGTGTATACAGGTAAGGAGATATGGGGTTATATGCTTCTGGAGTAAAAGAAACAGCTCTGTTTCTACTTTCCACTTCAGCCCAAAAACGAAGAAAGACTTAGCAAGAAATTAAACTTGCCAAGTAAAAGAGATGGGCAGAAATGATCAAACTCTCTCTTCTCTTTCCTGTTTGCAGCCACTATTCCTTAGTAACAGAGATATCTTCACTTGAGATCCTCCCCCGATCACCACCCAATATACAAGACATCTCTGAAAATTACGGACAGAGAACTTAATACAAGAAGAGAAGAAAAGAAATAGAATGTGTATAACAATAAAAAACAGGGCAGGGTGAGTAGAGAAAAAGGATTGGATACACTTGGGGGAAAAGCAGTGTTTACATGAAGATGATGTTGTTACGTTTATATGTAGCCCTATCAACCATTCTACAGATCAATCAATTCAAAAGTCATCTCTAAATATAAGGGTTACTATCACAGTAATGGAGGCATTGATCTAAGTCCATCAAAATGGCTGAAAATACCATCTCTGGTGGTTTTAAGCCCAACACTTTGGTCATATGGATAAAGCTAGTGTGTGGAGGAAAAGTCAGAGGGGCCTTGGGAAAATAAAGATAGATCTGAGAGTATTATAACAGTGTATCCAAGGTGTGACTATGGTTTTTCGAGACCAATTTTCCCACAAACATAACAGAATTGAGACAATCAAATGAGCATTGTTCTTCAAAGTGGTCACACACTTATTTTAACAATGATGCTACTACACAAACATTTCTGGAATTACTCAGTGGGATTCCATATAGAGTCTGAGATACACTGTCGTGAGTATCCTCACTGATGGCAAATCTTGGTCCTCGGAGGGGAAGATTTGCTTTTTAAAACAGCTAAAAGTCATTCAGAGTCAGATCTACAAACAGGGTGAGTGATCAAACTGCTAACAGCATTTGGGTCAAAAATGAAGTGTGACTATAAAGTAATGAAACTGATCAACTGATGTGGCTCAGAATATGATGGTGAATACAATTCCAAAGGAGGAGTTTATAGATAACACCATACTTGCCAGGTTCCCATTCTCTCTGACACTGGCATTTCTAATTCTCCCCATCAGTAACTAGCCATCTGAGACCGTTAGCTGTGTTGACTGAAAGACAAGACTTGGCATGACGTAGCCGATTGAGGCCCGTTTGATTTATACAAAGGGAAAAAATCTCTTCCCTATTCATGACCTTCGACCTAACACAACTTCATAAATATAAATATGTGTTGCAGATCACAAGACAGAACAAGAATAGCTCAGTGAAAACACACCCCCAGGTCTGAAGGGAAGATAGGGAGGGAGAAGAGACGGAAAGGTGACTCAATTTATTCCTTACGGTAACTTTCTAGAACTTGTACTGGGCCTATGCTGAGAATCATGCTAGATATGCACTAGGTACTTCCAATACCTTTATATCACTTCATATCATCCTTGTTACATAGCATATATAATTTACTACACTGCTGAAGAATTACAATAAATCTAAGGGATATAATATCATTATTCTCATGTGTAATGTTGCTGAGGCAGAGACCTACTGGGTAACATGTTTAAGGTCTTACAGCAGATAAGTGGCAGAATCCATAAAGAAATCCCTGTCTGGCAACTACAAAGCCAATGCCCCTTGCAGGATACTACGATGAACGTGTCCTCTTACTATTAGCATTTGTAGCATCAGCTACCTCATTCACTTATTCAACCAATATTTATTTGGCACCTATTATGTGCTGGCACGCTTCTAGATGCTAGAGATACAGTAAGAAACAGGACAAAGCCCTACCCCTCATGAAGTTTGCATTCTAGTGAGAGGAGAGAGGCAATAATGAGATAAAGAGGCAAAGCAAATAGGGTGCTAGGTGGTCATAAGTAAGTGCTACACTGCAAAAGAAGGGAAAGGGAGAGAGAGAGATTCACTCACTATTATACGGACTGAGAAGGTGCCATTTGAGTAAAGCTCTGAAGGAGGTGACAAATAAAACCATGAAGATACCTGAGGGAAGCACACTCTAGGACGAGGGAATCGCCGATGATGGTAGCTGGGGTCAGGGTAGTGGGAGGTGATCAGAAAGGATAATTCTGGATCTATTTTGACAGTAGAAACAACCGGATTTGCTGGTGGACTGGATTCAAGATGAGAGAAAGCGAGGAATCGGATGATTCCAAGTTTTTTGGTTTGTTTTTCCTTTCAAACTTGTGTACGTATCACAGAACAACAGTCCTATAACATATTCTATGAAAAAACATTCTGTGGTCAAAGAAGTCTGGGAAATTCCAGATACTGTAGTATATCCTCCTCTTGAATATTAACAATACAATTAGCATATTATAGGCTCTTGGAAGACTGCTGTAAAAATAAATGAATGGATGGATGGATGAATAAATAAACAAGTAAACAGAATTTTCTCAATTATTTTGACCCCAGAACCCACTCTTTCTGGCATAGTGGGATTCAGGGAGCTCCGATTAGCATATCTTGGAACTACCATCCTGAAAAAGCACATAGGAATATACAACAACACAAAAAATCATTCATGATCTTAAGCTGAAATGTTTTCAAGATCCCACTGTGAGTGCAGGAATCCCCCTCTAGTGGCAAAATACACAGTCTAAGGTTTCCACAGGAATAGTGGCATCTGTTAATATTGCGCTATAGTTGTGATTTGTGGAAAAAGGCTCTCAACTGGGGAAAAACCGTGAGCTGTTAACAAAGCATTATCACACCTTTTCTATAGGCAAAGGTCAGGCATTACAAGGTGTTAACAAGCAAACAGAGTATGAGGAGCATACCAAGAATACCCTCTTCTAACTACTTATAGCATTTGCTTTTTGGATCAGAAATTCCCACCACAAATATTCACAACGGATTCCTTACACAGCTGTCACCCTGGAGGAATTCCTGTAAGTCCTTCTTCATTCTGGTTCCTCAGGAGCATTTCACTATCATGGAAACTCAGGGATAAAAAAGACTTAAATTTCTACCCAGCGTAAGAATTTCTCTTACAACGTCCCTGAAAGACTGTCATCTCACTGTTTCTTGAACATCTCAGTCACAGGCAGCTATCTGCTCTGTGACGCAATCCATTTCTTTTGGGGGCCATTCTAACGGTTAGCAGGATTTTTTTCATATTAAATTAGATTAACCTGCCTCTCTTAACTCTCTCACAATAGGTCTTGCCACTGTTATCTGGAGCTAAACAAAATGAGCTTCCACCTTAAATCACTTTAACTATTTGAAAACAGCTATCATCTCCCATTGGTTCTTTTTTTTTTTTTTTGAGGAAGATTTGTCCTGAGTTAACATCTGCCGCCAATCCTCCTCTTTCTGCTGAGGAAGACTGGCCCTGAGCTAACACCTGTACCCATCTTCCTCTACTTTACATGTGGGAGGCCCGCCACAGCATGGCTTGATAAGCGGTGCATAGGTCCACACCCGGGAGCCAAACTGGTGAACTCAGGGCTGCCAAGCAGAACGTGCGAACTTAACCACTGTGCCACCAGGCCAGCCCCTCCCATTGGTTCTTAAAGTGAAGGAAGACTTGCCTGAGGAGCCAATTCAAATTCTCCATTATCTCCCTCAACCCTACCCAGATTCCAGGACACAGCATAACAAACATCTATTTGCTTGAAAAAGTTTCCTACAACCAAAAAGTTAATAAGGAGAACTTTTCCTTTCTGCTCTGTGGTGTCCTCTGCAATATTAGCTATGATTCCTAATAAGGGCCAGGCCAAAGTGGAAAATGCAAAGGAGTGTGACAAAAGCAAGAAATGATCCAAAATGAAGAGTATGTGACCAGTGGCAGGCATGACCTAGGAGGCAGGTTTGAGTGGCACAGACAAGGGGGAGTTCTTGAGAGAACAGTAAACACAAAAGAAAGAAAGCGTATTATATAAGCAAGAGAGAGCTTCAGAGCCCTCTTAAAACTGATCTGAACAGTCTTTACACTATTCTTCAGGGTATGCATGGTGTTTCTAACATTTAGTGTCTCAAAGTATTCACCTTTCTTTTTTTTAAAGATTTTATTTTTCCTTTTTCTCCCAAACCCCCCAGTACAGAGTTGTGTATTTTGAGTTGTGGGTCCTTCTAGTTGTGGCATGTGGGATGCCGCCTCAGCGTGGGTTGATGAGCGGTGCCATGTCCGTGCCCAGGATTCGAATTGGCGAAACTCTGGCCGCCAAAGCAGAGCACGCGAACTTAACCACTCGGCCACGGGGCTGGCCCTTTAAAGTATTCACTTTTAACTAAAAGGAACAGTCATTTCGAAAATCTACTATCAAAAACAAATATTATGGCTTTGCTTGCTCTGTTGCTCAAAATAGTAAAATTACACCTGTAGCTCAGTCAATCAGCATACATTTGCTGTAGCCTACCATGTGCAAGAAATAGCAACGCACCTTTAATAAAAACAATCATAATTATGATAAGGACGTTTTAAGATACAATCCTGAGAAGCAGGGACTTTATTATCCCATCAGACAGATGAGATTTGAATAGTGATATGAGGTTCTATATAAGGGTAAAATGAGTGATACAAACAGTATGTTACACGTGTTCAGAGAAGGGAGAAAACTCTGAGTTGGAATAATTACATGAGGCTCACAAATCCAGGTCTTGAAGATTCTGATAGGAAACAAAGATTAGAAAAAGCATTTCTCTAAATTCCTCACAGGGAATGTGAACAAAAATGTCTCCTTCTAAAACATGCCTGACTAAATAGATTGAATCCTACACAATCCCTTCTTCATTTTGTACTTCAAAAATTGCTGTTTCCTTAATGCCCCACAGCCAATATTGGGAAATGGTGAATGAGTAACTTCAAAGATACAGAAAGCCTTTGGGAACATTTTTGTAAACGAAGAAAAAAACACGGTCACCCTGAGGCTCCACAATGGTAATCACTACTAAATACAAATTTTCCATCTGTCTTTTGGGTGTCTCGTTCAACCTACAAGAGGCAAACTTCCAAAGCTAAGGTTATAATAAAGCCCTTTTGTAGTGGACCACAAACAAGAAAGGGCTGTTCAATAGCTTCACATTTGCTTTTGTTTGCAAGTCACAGAACAGCTGCTTTCTGGCTTGTTAATAAATTTCAGTGGGTGTCCTCTGTCTTTTATAGTCCATCAGCGTTTCTGGGAAAACATTGGAGTAAATCATGTAGTCAAGAGCCTGGAGTTATGTACGCGTTGACGTACATTTCCTACATTACTTAATGGGGACAACAGATGCCAAAAAGAGCCATACAATTCATTTACTTCATTTTGGAGACTCTTCCGTCAATGGAATGTAATGGAATTTTACCTTAGTAAAGGGTGAGACAACTTTCAGGTTTAGTTACCGTCATATTTAAGAATAAATAGGCAATAGTTTAGGAACAAGAAGTGAAATATTATGATTCACAACTATTCCCTACTGACTTTTAAATCAATAACGCAGGGGGCTGCCTTACCAAAGGGAGCAGTAGGACACATTTTTAAACCAAAAGCAAGTTGGAACAGGTCATAAAACTTGAGAATCTATGAAAATCCCCTAGGGATCAATGTTAACCACTCGGATTTCTTTTAAAACAATCAAAATTTCTTTGAGTTTCAATGACAAGATTAAAAATTGTGTGAATTCCCAGCTTTTGCACAAGAAATATTATCATTATAATTCCTTAAAGCAACACCAAGTAAACAAGTGCATTCTTTTGTCAAAATAAGGTATTTGGTTGAACAGAAGATTGGAAAAAGCTCAACTACATTACAGGATTAAATAGAATCAAATCTGCTCTAATTTTTTATTCACTCATTTGCTCATTCATTCATTAGAAGGCACTTACTGACACATTGTATGAGTTACCTGAGATGAAAAAACATGTTTCTTCCTCTCAAAAAACTTATAATCTAATTGAAGAGACAGAATATGAAAAACTGTGATAAAAACCAAAAAATAAATAAATGCTAAAATAGAAGTGCAGGTAAAGAAAAAACAAAAAAAATAAAAAATGACTACTTATCCTGGACTAGGCGTGTGCTAGGTACTACTAGACATATTAACTTAAATGTTCCATACAACCACTCAGTGATCTAGGCATATTTCCCACATTTTACAGATGAGAAACCTGAGGCTCATAAAGGATGGGGAGCTTCCTCAAGGTCACGCAGCGAATAAGTGGCAGAGCTGCAATGTAAACACAGCAGTGCCTTACCCCCAAGCTTGCACTTACTACACTACACAGTATGTGGAGAGGAAGGATTCTCAATGGCTGCTGGAGCGCACACTGAAGGAAGCACTGCCTACATGTCTGAAAGAATGTAAAAGCGCATCCATGTTTTGCAGGATGGTGTAAGTGTAAGAAAGGCAACCATATGATCTCACTCATAAGTAGAAGATAAAAACAACAAACAAACACATAGGAACAGAGATTGGATTGGCGGTTACCAGTGGAGAAGGGGGGAGGGAGGAGAGCGAAAGGGGTGATTAGGTACATGTGTGTGGGGATGGATGGTAATTAGTCTTTGGGTGGTGAACATAATGTAATCTACACAAGAATAGGAATATGTTACAATGTACACCTGAAATTTACATATCTTATAAACCAATGTTACTGCAATAAAAAAGAAAAAACAGAAATGCAACCTGATTCCACACTGTCAGATGGTGATGGAAACCCAGGTTGCACTAGGAAAGCAGCAAGAAGCCAAAAAGGGGGTAATGTGGCTACTGTTTGAGTCTTCTATTTAAAGAAGATTTGAGTACCTAATGAGTTCAGTGTTGAACACTCGAGACCGAGGGGCTTGAGAGACATCCAAATGGATGTGAAGAGAAGCCAGCTGGATTTGTGGCTCTGTAGGTCATCTGAAATGTCTCAGTTGGAAATATTACTTTGAGAACATACAGCATAATTGAAGCCAAAGGTGTGAATAAGGTTCCCTTGGAGAGAATATAGAATACAGAGAAGAGGGCCTGGAACCAATGTTTAAGGAATGCTCCCCTCTCCACTACTTTGTGCAGCGCTGTCAAACTCCCTGTTTTGAAACTGTGGCACTGCTGTAGAAAGGAAATCAGAGAGGACTTCAAGCAGACTTTGATCAGCCCTTGGTGCTGAGCTTAGAAGTAGGAGTATTATTTCCCTAGCTTGTGAAGGTCAGATGGGCAATACACTCTTGAGGACAGAGCATGAGCAAAGGCACGGAGGCATAAAATGAAGTGGTACATTTGGAGAATAACAAGAAAAGCTTTTATTGCAGCCATGTAAGGACTAGTGGGAAAAAAGGCCACAAAGATAACCTGAGATCAATTATGGGAAAAATTTAATCTATACCCAATGGGGATTTGTTGACGTTTTTAAGAAATATTATAGCCATATTTATATTTCAGGAAAACAATTCTGATATCATCAAGACAAACTGATTGAAAATAAGATTGTGGGTTTTATTTCTGTGTGATGGGAAATACCTCAAGATATTAAACTAATTTCACTGTATTTTCTTATTTCTTTTGAATTTCCTTTCTCCCTAATTTATGCAGTGCCTTTTGCTGCCTTGGGGAACAGTAAAAGATTCAAATCATGCCTTTTGAATTCTAAAAACTTATTTGAGTTACAGAAATCTAGGATGTCGAGCTTCCAAAGCCTTAACCCTGAACAACTTGAAACTTCAAGTTTATGCCACAAACGATAGATCTGGAGGGAGAGCCAGTTTGCCCACCCAAAAGTAAAGATTTCGAAGCCTGGGGAAGAAAGTCAGAAGTGAAGCAAGAGCGTGAGATGCTAATGGATCCCCGGAAACTGACTCTGAGCATTATTTCCCACTAAATGAGATTTGATGGTTTAGGGGTATGAAACCCCGAAGAGTCTGGAGAATAGGAGAGCAAAAATGATCTTTGTCTCCCTTTCTGAGATGTCTTTCTATGTCCTCTAACCCCAGCAGGAAATAGAGATGGCTACATCCAGAGCCTAGAAAACAGGTTTCCAACAGCTTCAGAGTTTCCCATTGTTCTACAAGATATGGGAAGGGCCACATGCTGTCCAAGTTCTCAAGAACAGGAAAGTAGCTAGACTAAGGAGTCCTTGTGATAGGGATGAGGATATAACAGTGAGCTCCATGGACCAAGGCCAGGGTTTAGACAGGGGTGGAGACACATCAGCATGGATAGATTATGATGACAGAGCAACAGATGATCCACCAAAAAAAAAAAAAATGAAGAAGATAGGGACTCTGAGATGACTGAGAAAAACTTGAATTGTTGAGATTATTTATACAACCCAGATTACTAGGACCAGAGATTAGAATTTAAGTTCAGATGTAGGGGGAAAAAATGATACTAACTATTCACCAAAGCTTATAAACTGAGAACTCAGACCCACTCCATCTTTGTCTCCAATATCCAAACTAGGGTCAGAAATATTAAACACACTCAACATTTTTTTGTACCTTATATAAAACCTATATTTAAAAAATACAGTAAGGCAGGAAAAAGAAAATAGAAATAAACCATAATTCCCTTATTCATATTTAATCACTATCAATATTTTGGTGTATTTCATTCCGGTCCATTATTTTCCATAAAACAGATACTGTAAAAAATATTTTGCATTTAACATTGTCAGCATCTTCCTATGACATTAAATATTCCATAAATACCACTTGAATGACTTATAATATTTCACCACTTGAACATAGTGTAATTTATTTTATTATATCCTTACTGGTGAAAATTTAGATTAACTCTTTTCTTTTTGTAAATATAAATAATTTTGTGATTAATATTCTTATACATAAATCTTTATGACCATTGTGACCAGCATCTTTGGATAAATTTTTACAGGTGAAAACTCAAAGGGTATTTCTAGTTCAAGACGGCAGGCTGAAGAACCACTGAAGCCTCTTTCTCTCAAATACAGGAAGACATCAGAAATAGTATTTGCAAGTACATCACCACACTCACAAACAGGAGCACTCTCTAAAGACCCGAAATAAAAATGCTGAGGTTCATGAAATATTTCTGAGAAGTCTGGAAATGCTGATTTCCTTTGCAGTTTACCGAAAAATATAAATTTAAAATATGTAAGTTTAGCAAAAAAGACTAGAAATAGAATACATACCTTCAAAAAAGTAGGGGAGGGGCCGGCCCGGTAGCTCGGTGGTTACGTGCGCACATTCCACTTTGGCAGCCTGGGGTTCACCGGTTCGGATCCCAGGTGCAGACATGGCACCACTTGGCAAGCCATGTTGTGGCAGGTGGCCCACATATAAAGTAGAGGAAGATGGGCACGGATGTTAGCTCAGGGCCAGTCTTCCTCAGCAAAAAGAGGAGGATTGGCAGCAGATGTTAGCTCAGAGCTAATCTTCCTCAAAAAAAAAGGGGGAGGAATCAACAAAGAAAACTGTATTTATTCAAAGAAGACTGCAAAGAAGAAGAAAATAACAAAGAAAAAAAAGGAGAAAAAAACACAGAGAATCATTGCAAATAGAAAACATACACCACACAAGATATAAGGGCTGAAATACATTCAGGTTTTTTATTAATCATAATAAATGTTAAATAACTAAACTTGCCCTTTAGAAGACAGACTCTGAGTTTGTAGTTTGAAATATAAAACAATATGATACTAAGGCTCAACCTGAAACAAAGTTATATAGATACATCGAATATTAAAAGATAACAAAAGGTATTCCAGGCAAACATTAAGAGAAATAATGCTGGTAGAGTAACAACATCAGACAAAATAGAATTCAAAGCAAAGCACATTAAAAGGTAAAATGGGGGTTATCTTGTATTCGTTAAAGGCCAATTCACTAAGAAGATAAAAACAATCATAAACTACGGTTCCTTCAAAATCAGAGAAGTTTTTCATATAAAATTTCAGTTTACAAAAAAGGTAGAAAGCTTCCAAACTCATTTTATGAGACTAGCAAATTTCCTTCCGATTAGGCAAGTACCCCAGGAAAAGAGTGTTTTTCCTCTGGATGTTATTATGTCTGAATAAATACAACTCTCAGAGGAGGAAATGGCTTAGGGCAGGATTTCTCAGCTTCAGCAATATTAACATTTGGGGCTGGATAATTCTTTGTTGGGGGCGCGGGGGGCTGTCCTGTGCATTGCAGGATGCTTAGCAGCACCCCTGACCTCTCTACTCACTAGATGCCAGTAACATCCCTTTCCCGTTGTGACAACTAAAACTGTTTCGAGACATTGCCAAATGTTCTCTGGGAGACAAAATCACTACCAGCTAAAAATCACTTAACAAATCTCAGAGAAAGGGGGCTGGAAATACTAGATTAACTCAACGCTGAAGTCAACCTACCTCTAAATTTCCAGTTATCTGAGCCAACAAATTTCCTTACTATTTACTATTGCTTACATTTTAAGACTAATTTTCAGTTACTTGCAGCCAAAAGCACCAAAAATGTTATACTCTGTCCCTATGCCAAGTCCTCTCCTCTTTTGTCAGAAATCATTTGCTATCCTTTATAGCTAATTTTTCCCATGGAACTTGAGACTGCTTGTCATGTCAAAAAAATACAGTTGGAATTTCTCTAAAATTATGATGTATTTGGAGAGAATGCACATCATTACAATACACACGTTTTCCATCAAAGATCATGACTTTTCATTCAATGTTTATGTGGCCCTTTCTACTCCTAAATACAATTTTCTAATTTTTCCATATTGGTCTTGCACAATTCCTATAAGGTTTATGCTTGGGCATTTTTGTTTTGTTGCTATTGATAAATGGCATTATTTTCCTAATGTGATTTCTGATGGATAATATAATTTCTGATTGATACTGAAATTAGGAGAATTTGTCTATTTCAAGGGTCAGGAAACTATGTCCCTTGAGCTAAATGTGACCTGCAGTGTGTTCTTATAAATAAAGCTTTATTAGCACACATCCGAACTCATTCATTTACTTATTTTCTATGGCTGCTTTCCCGTTACAGCAGAGTTAAGTAGTTGCAACAGACACTCCATGATCCTAAAAGTCTAAAACGTTTACTGTCTGTCCCTTTATAGAAAAAAATTTACTGGCTTTTGGTCTACTTCTGTGAACTCATTAGTTTCAATCATTTTTCAGTTAAGTCTCTGAGGTTATCTAGATTGCCAATTTTCAGATAAGCATACTTTTATCTCTTTTCCAAAATTCATCCTCTTATTTTAGGGTTTATTTGGTAGGTTGGTTGGTTGGCTGGCTGTTATTAGTGAACTTCCTAAAACTTTCTCTGATATTAACAAAAATGTCTTTAAGATTTGATTATTGAGTATAACCTGACTTTGGGTTTAAACAGCTCTTCATTAAGAAAGTATCTTTACATCTATCTTACTCTCAGCCTTTTAATCATGAATAAATATTGAATTACATTAACTATCTTTTTGATGTTTAAGTATTTTACCTCCTGATCTATTAATGTGGCTAATTATTTTATTACTTAATACTCAACCATCGTTGCATTCCTGGGATAAACTGTACTTATTAATGATATGTCTTCTTTCCAGTTTATTCCTACAGTTTTTCAGGAGCATTTTATATAGGACTATTTGCATCAATATTTAGAAGTATAATCAATGTTTACTTTTTTGTGCTATTTTTGTCAGGTTTTATCAGAATTATGCTACATTAATAATATGGATAAGGAAGTTTTCCTTTTTATTCTAGGCATTGGAACAGTTTCTACAGAAAATAAATGATTTGTACCTGAAATAGTGAAGACATTCCAACATAAAACTATCTAAATAAGAAGAGATTTTTTTAGAGCTAATTCTTTGACAACTCTTTCAGTTTCTTCCACAGTCACTGATCTCTTCATTTTTCTGCATCTTGAGACAATTTTAGCCATTTGAGTTTTTCCAGAAAATCAATACCTACACCTTGAGTTTTTCAAATCTGTTAGTAGAGAATTGTATATAGTAGTCTGTTATTTTTTGTTTTTTGAAGAAGATTAGCCCTGAGCTAACATCTGCCACCAATCAGCCTCTTTTTGCTGAGGAAGATTGACCCTGAGCTAACATCTGTGCCCATCTTCCTCTATTTTATATGTGGGACGCCTGCCACAGCATGGCTTGATAAGCAGTGCCATGCCTGTGCCTGGGATCCGAACCAGCGAAACCCGGGCTGCCAAAGCGGAGCGCACCAACTTAACTGCTGTACCACCGCGCCAGCCCCAGAAGTCTGTTATTTTTAAAAGACTTTCTTTGTCTTGTTTTATATAATTTTGGATTCTTAATCCTATATGTTTTTCTTGTTTGCTTGTTTCTTTCCTTCATCTTTTATTTTTCTTAATTGTATTTTCCAGGGAGGCATCCTCCTCTCACCTCAATTATTTGCCCTTGAACTTATTTGATTAATTCTATGTATTAAATTTTCTGCTTTATAAATTTCCCTTTCCAATTGGCATTAGAAGGTCATTGGTGAACTTTAACAACAAAGTTTCTCACTTTCAGCAGTAACATAATTTTCCTTCTTCCCTCTAAATTCTAACCCAAACACAAATATTTGTAGGCAGCTTCAAGTCCTTCAAACTATGATTCTAGACTTTGAAAATAGCATAATGGAAAATAGTATCAACATTTTTGTAAGAGGCAGAGATAGAGTCATGATAGAAATTTCCAAAATTATTATATTTTACAAAGCACACAAACAGACCCACTAATAGAAAATGCAACTAACAATTAATTAGATAAAAAATGTTCAACCTCTCTAACAAAGAATTGTATGAAATAAAAATATACTCTGCTTTATTTATAAACTTGCAAAGCCTTTTTTTTTTTTTTTTACTTATGCTGATAGAACAAAATGCTGGAAAATGTATAATAGGTAGTTTCCTGGCAGTAGTGTAAACTTATATACCACTTCAGGAAATAATTCACAAGTATAAAACAAAAGCTTTAAAGGGGTTATAATGGGCAAATTTACTTCTTGCATTCTATCTTACGGAAAAAGCTCATCACGGTATTATGTATAATTACAAAATTTCACATATAACCTAGAAGTTTCAAAATAGAAAAATGTTTAATTAAATTATGACAGATTCACTTGATAAAATTGGATGATTTAAAATGTTTATAACAAGTGTGTGATGTGAAAAATATTTATGTATTGCTGTTCAGTAAAAAGGGGGAAATTTAAAAATTGTGTAAACAATATATTTACAACTGTTTCCTTTTCTATTTTTATGTAAAGACTATATATATACACATATAGAGAGAAAGAGATCACATATTAACATCAAAATATTAATGTTTATAAGGTTATGAGATTATAAATTATTTTATTTCATATTTTATGTCTTTCCATATTTTTTATTGAGATGCAATTCACATGGCACAAAATTCACCAGTTTACAGTGTGTACTTCAGGGGTTTTCAGTATATTCACTATGCTGTGCAATTATTCCAGAACATTT
This sequence comes from Equus caballus, assembly GCF_041296265.1. NCBI lineage: Eukaryota > Metazoa > Chordata > Mammalia > Perissodactyla > Equidae > Equus > Equus caballus. The sequence goes on from NC_091715.1 coordinate 95,716,960, forward strand.
TTATCAACACTAAAAGAATCCCTGTAACTATCAGCAGTTAGTCCCGATTCCCCTCTCCTCCTTTCCTACGGCAACCACCAATAAACTTTCAATCTATATGCAGATTTATATGGACATTTCATATAAATGGAACCATGCAATATGTGCTAGCCTTTTGTGTCAGCCTTCTCTCATTTAGCATAATGTTTTCAAGGTTCATCCACATTGTAGCATATATCAGCACTTCATCATTTTTCAGGGCCGAATAACATTCCACTGTATGGCTATACCACACTTGCTTCATCCAATCATCAGCTAATGGACATTTGGGTTGTTTCCACTTTTTGGCTATAAGAAATAATGCTTATATGAGCATTTGTGTACAAGCTTTTGTGTGCACATACATATTCAGTTCTCTTGTGTATATATGTAGGAGTAGAAGTGCTGAGGCATAGAATGATTCTGTCTAACTTTTGAGGAACCTACCAAGTTGTTTTCCACAGTGCCTGTACCAGGTTGCATTCTCACCAAAAATGTATGAGGGCTCTGATTTCTGCACATCCTCACCGACACCTGTTATTATCCACTTTTTCTTATCATAGACATCCTAGTGGTATGAAGGGGTTTCTCACTATGGTTTTGATTTGCAGTTCCCTAAAGACTAATTATGTTGTTGGATATTTGCATATCTTTTTGGAGAAACGTCTATTCAAATCCTTTGTCCATTTTTAAATTGAGTTATTTTGTTTTTTCATTGTTGAGTTGTAATAGTTCTTTAGATAGTCTGTATACTAGACCCTTATCAGATACTTGATTTGTAAATATCTTTCCTTGTTGTGGGTTATCTTTTCATTATCTTGATAGTGTCCTTTGACAAAAAAAGTTCTTAATTTTCATAAAGTCCAATTTATCTGTTTTTCCTGTAGTTGGTTGTGCTTTGGTGGGAATGCTTGGTGTCATATCTAAGAAACCTTTGCCTAATCCAAGGTCACACATATTCTTGCCGTAAAAATTTTATAGTTTTGGCTCTTACATTTAGATTGTTGATCCATTTTGAGTTAATTTTTGTATATGGTGTGAAGTAAGGGCCCAATTCATTCTTTTGCATGTGGGTATTCAGTTGTACCAACAATATTTATTGAAAAGACTATTTTTTCTACACCAAATGATTTTGGCACCCATGTTGAAATCAATTGGCCATAGACAAATGGTGTCTATTTCTGGACTTTCAATCCTGTTCCACTTATCTATGCATCTCTTTTAATGCCACTCTCTCGATTATGTAGCTTTATAGTAACTTTTGGAATTGGAAAGTATGAGTCTTTGAACTTAGCTCTTCTTTTTCAAGGTTTCTTTCACTACCGTGTGTCCCTTGCAATTCAATATGAATTTTAGTATTAGCTTGTACATTTCTGGACAAAAAAAAAAAGGTAGTTGAAATTTCTACAGGAATTGCATTGAACCTGTAGGCCAATTTGGGGAATACTGCCACCATGATGACACTATTAAGTCTCCAATCCATGAACACAGCACGTCTTTCCATTTATTTAAATCTTCCTTAATTTATTCCAACAATGTATTGTAATTTTCACAGTATGTTTTGCACCTCCTTGGTTAAATTTCTTTCTAAGTATTACACTTTATATGATATTGTCAGTGAAATTACTTCCTAATTTCATTTTCAAACTTTTCATCGCTAGTGAATTGAAATGCAACCGATTTTTGTATATTAATCCTGCAACTTTGTTGAATTCATTTTTTAGCTCTAATAGTATTTTTGTAAATTCTTTAGAGTTTTCTATATATAAGATGTCGTCATCTGCAAACAAAGATAGCGTTCCTTTTCCCTCTCTGTATGAGTTTTCTAGAGCTGCCATAACAAAATATCACAGACCAGGTGGTTCAAATAATAGAAACCTATTTTATCACATTTTAGAGGCCAGAAGCCCAAGATAAGATGTTGACATATTTGGTTTCTCCTGAGGCCTCTTTCCGTGGCTTGTAGATAGCCACCTTCTCACCATATCCCCACATGGTCCTTTCTCTATGTACATGCACCCGTACTGACTCTCCATGTGTCCAAATTTCCTCCTTATAAGGACAACAGTTATATACATATATTTTTTGAAGATTTTATTTTTCCTTTTTCTCCCCAAAGCCCCTCAGTACATAGTTCTGTATTTTTCGTTGTGGGTCCTTCTAGTTGTGGCATGTGGGATGCTGCCCCAGCATGGCCCAATGAGCGGTGCCATGTCCGCACCCAGGATTCAAACCGACAAAACCTTGGGCCACCAAAGTAGAGTGTGTGAACTTAACCACTCAGCAACAGGGCCAGCCCAGGACAACAGTTATATCGGATTAGGGTCCTCCCTAAAAACCTCATTTTAAATTAGTCATCTGTTTAAAGACCTTATCTCCAAATACAGTCACATTCTGAAGCACTGGGGTTTAGAACTTCAACATACAGATTGGGGGCGGGGGCGGGGGGCGGCGTGTCACAATTCAGTCTACAACACTTTCTAACACAGATACCTTTTATTTGTTGTTGTTCTTGCCTGACTGCCTAGTTAGAACTTCCAATACAATGCTAAGTAAAAGTGGTAAGAGTAGACATCCTGGTCACGTTCCAAATCTTAGGATGGATCCTTTCAGCATTTAACCATTAAGTATGCTGTTATCGATGGGTTTTTCATAGGTGTCCTTTACCATGTTGAGAAAGCTCTCTTCTACTCCTAAAATGTCGAATATTTTTATTATGAAAGGATGTTATATTTTGTCAAATGTTTTTCTGTCTCTATTGAGATGAACATTTTTCCCCTTTAATCTATTAATATGGTTTATTACATATATTGATTTTTATATGCTGAAAAACTAGGTATAATATTAATTTGATATTTGCATATGTCATTTTCTTTATCAGAGACCTTTATTTCTTTGTATGGTTTTGAGTTGCCATTTAGTAACTCAGCCTGAAGGACTCCCTTTAGCTTTTCTTATAGGGTGGGTCAACAAGCAACAGACTCCCTTAGCTTTTGTTTCTCTGGGAATGTCTTAATTTCTCCATCATTTTTGAAGGACTGTTTTGCTGTATATAGAATTCTTGGTTGACAGTTATTTTTTTCAACACTTTGAATATGTCATCCCACTGCCTTCTGGCCTTCATGGTTTCTGATGAGAAGTCAGTTTTAATCTTATTGAGGCTGCCTTGCTGATGAGTCAATTCGCTCTTGCTGCTTTAAAGTTTCTGTCTTTAGCTTGTAACAGTTTGATTATAACATGTCTAAGTATGAATCTCTTTGAGTTTATGCTACTTGAAGTTCACTGAACTTGTTGAGTATATAGGTTTTTTCTTCAAATTTGGGAAGTTGCAGCCATTGTTTCCTTAAATCTGATTTCTACTCATTTATCTCTCTTCTGTCCTTCTTAGATTCTCAGAACACATAAGTTAGTATGCTTGGTGGTTTCCAAAAGGCCTCTGAGGCCCTGTTGACTGTTCTTCATTCTTTTTTCTTTCTAATCCTTAGGCTGGATAATCTCAATTGATCTATCTTCAATTCACTGATTTTATTTTTCTGCTTGTACAGATCTGTTTTTGAGACTCTCTTGTGAAATTTTCATTTCAGTTTTTGTCCTTTTCAATTCTAAAAATTCTATTTGATTCTTTTTTATAATTGCTATCTCTTTATTGATATTCTCTATTTGGTGAGACATTGTTCTCATCTTTTCCTTTACTGTTTTGGACATGTTTTTGTTTAGCTTGCTGAACATATTTAAAACAGCTGATCTAAAGCCATTATGTAGAAAGTCCATAGTCTTGGTTTTCTCAAGCATAGTTTCTGTTGATTTCTTCTATTCCTGTGTATGAGCCATGTTTTCTTCTTTCTTTGTATACCTTCTATTTTCTTGTTGAAAATGATTCTCCAGTTGAAAACTGTATATTTTGAATATGATAATGTAGCAACTCTGGAAATCAGATTCTCCTACCCATTATTCATTGTCGCTGCTCGTAGCTATTTTTTGTTTAGATCACTCGCTAAACTAATTCTGTAAAGTCTGTATTCTTTGTCATGTGTGGTCTCTGAAGTCTCCTTTTCACAAGTTTAGTGGTCACCAAATCTCACTGGACAGATATTCCCTTAAACACCAATAACTAAAAATCTTCCAGTCTTTGCCAAGGGGCTCTGTGTGTGTTGACCACACCTTCAACACTCAGCCAGGCAGTTAACAACTCTGCCTTAACTTTTACTTCCTGCTTCCACAGAGCTTCAAGGTCAGCAGGATATGAGAGCTCAGGGTCTTCTGAGGTTGTTCCTTAACATGTAGACAGCCCTTACCACATACATGAAATTCTAGATTCCCAGGAACACATTGGAGCATTTTAAAAACATTAAAGCTTTCTCATTCCCCAGCTTTTCCTCTAAAGTATTTTGATTAATCTTTTATTTTCCCCAACTCTAATTTATGGCCCCTGACAGAAGCAACTAACACATTAACCTGTAAATATTTTCAACAAATGCCTCCTGGGAAGTAGTTTTAACACCAGACTAATTCTGAATTAAGGAGAAATAAAGGCAAACCTTTTGAGCCAGTCTTCTAGGGAGTCACCAGACAGGTCAGAACAAATAATTAATTGCAATTCTTCTGAATGAGAAGAATTAATTAATTACAATTCTTCTGAATGAAGTCTGTTCTGCTCCCTTGGATACCAAAAATGTGGGCTGTTATTTCCACAGCTACTTCTGAGCTTGGGAGCAGATGACAGGACTAGAGTAGACTAACCTTAAACCACAAAATTTACTGTTCTTACTTAAAATCCTCCACTCTCCTTGAGCAAGCATTCTCTAGGCTGCTGCAAATCTTGGTTAGTTTCCACAGTTCTGCAAAAGCTGACTCTGACCATTTTTGCACATCGTCTTCATGGCTTTTTCGGAGGGGTAGAATTTGGCATTCCTCACTCTGCAATTCTTGCTGACATCACTCCATATTTTTAATATTAATGTAGCACTTACTTTCTTGTATTTTTAATTTACATACAATAGCCAGGTCAAAATAACTTTTTCCTAGCTTAATTGTACAATTTGTTAAGTGTGTGCATGACATGGGGGGAAAGTAAATCTTGTGAATAGGGGCATAAAGTATGAAGCTGCTCCTGTTTGAACATTATGTTTCTATTAATGATGTTCTATACATCAGATAAATCCTGTAGAGTAAAGTATGAAAGACACACTTCTTCAAGGTATTGTTCCAGAAATTTCCTGGTCATCACCATTATTTTTATTTAGGAAGTACCTATCTAATCCAATATAAAATAGGTAAAACATACTTGTTATATTGAAGACGTAACATTATAAGGCTACGTCTGTGATGAAAAACATTGCTATGAAAAATAAATTTATTTCAAAATATTAATGATGTAAAAAAAATACTAATGATGCTAGTGAGACAACCAATTTTCCAGAAACTGGATGAAACAGCTGTTGGCCAGATGTAGGGAAATGCAGGGGAGGCAGGGATAGATATGATCCAACTGAAAAATGATCACTTCCCTTGTCATGAGATAAGCAGGTGTCAGGGACATTAATCAAACACATATGCCATAACAAAACTGTGAAACACATTACCTTAAAAAGGCACTCATGTGAACTGCAATAGTAAAAAATGTATACTTAGTAAGCTGCTAAGATCAAAAGGACTTGTCATTTATTTTCATCATTTTGAAAAGACTTCCTGGACTCACTCACTGTGTTGGTGATAAGAGGCAGAGAACTGACCGAAATCAGCAGGCTGTGGGTGGAGAAGAACGAAATGTTTCAGATAGAGATGACAACTTGAGAGAATGGACACTGAAGACAGTTTTAGGAGGAAAGACGAAAAGATAGAAGACAAGACCATCAAAGAAGTACCACTGGATGAGTGACAGATCTATGACATAAGTTCCCAAATGGTCACAAACTTGAGAGTTTGAGAATTCAAAACAGCACCCGACACGTGAAGTTTGCTCACAAGGTTTACTTAATAAAAATTATTTATAATGTTTCCTTCTTTTTGTTTTTACACTTTACTGCTAAACCTATTTACCTGTATGCGTCAATTCTGAGACAAATAACATTTGTGCTTATTATGAAAAAGTATTAGTCAGCTCAGACTGCCATAACAAAACACATGGACTTGGTGGCTTAAACCACAGAAATTTATTTTCTTACAGTTCTGAAGGCTGGAAGTCCAAGTTAAGGGTGCCAGCATGGTCTGGGTTCTGGTGAAAGCTTTTTTCCTAACTTGCAGACAGCCGCATTCTCAATGTGTCCTCACATGGCAGAGAGGCAGAGAGCAAGCTTGCTGGTGTCTCTTCTTGTAAGAGCACTAACCCCATCATAAGGGTCCTACCCTCATGATCTCATCTAAACCTAATTATCTGCCAAAGGCCCTATCTCCAAATGCCATCACATTGGGGGTTAAGGCTTTACCATATGAATTTGTGGGGGCACACAATTCAGTCCATACCAGAAAAAAATGTTACCAGTTAAGTTTCATTCTTCTCCTAAGACTTCTATTATAATAAATATTAAGGAAAAATTATAGGTGTGTATATATTTCTTCATGTCAGCTTAATTTAAAGATGGGGTCAAGAGAGACAATTGTTAGTCAAATGAAATACATGAATATCAAAGTCTTAAGAGATTATACATCTTGATACCCAAGGAAATGATCTTCTGAGAGGCAAGTAATAGCAAAAAATGTGGTTCTCTGACATAACTAGAACAGGTATTGGCAGGTGAGCCATTCAAACAGTGTTTCTGTGAGAAGGTTTAGTGATCCATCTCATCTCAGCGAGGCTGTATTATGAGGTTTATTGAAGCATTGTGATTTCTTCAGATTGAAGTTTTAATGAGCCAGCCATTTCATTTTTATTTTAATTCAATGGCTTAACTCATTTACTAATTGTTCCAGTACAATGATCATTGGAAAGCTTGAAAGATTCTGTCATCTACAAGCTTTTGACATATGCATACTTTTTCATTATAGAAATTTCTCTTACTTCCAACTTGGGTGCTGCCAAAAACATCTTTTAAGAACAGAACAATGAATATGAAATTAATTAGATCAAGACTTCATCATTCCCAATATCATAGGGTAATAGTCTCATTTTGTATTTAAAAATAATTTGGTTAAGATTAAATACCTAGAGGATTTGTTAACCCTGATGTTGAAATATTTAGTTCAAAGAAACTTTGATCCCTTAATTATTCCCATATTCTACATTGAAGGGAATTATATTTATCATTAGCCAAGAAAATTAATCTAGTAAAACTACTGATGTGAATCTTGGTTATGATATGTTTGAAGAAATTGTTTTCCTTGGTTTATTAAATATCTCTAAAAACAAATGAAATTGATTAGTGAGTGTGCAGAAAGCAAATATTTCTAAAGATGATCATACTAGGGAGGGCTCTCCTCTTAGGATTACTTAATTTGGAAAGAGGGCATGAAGGCCTAGCCAAAAACCTCTAGCAAGCGAGATTTTTTTTGAGGAAAGTCACCATGTGCTAGTAGGTGGGTCCTAGGGTTCTCTTTGCATTTTCAGAAGCCTTTGACAATTTAAATTGATTTTCCCTGGTGAATGCTATGTTCTCTTATGTCAATATTAACACTAATACTTCATGTATAGAATAATAAGTTCTTAGAGTGGAGGGAAAAAAACCTTAATCTTAAAGACCAACAGAATCCAAAGAGGCATCTTTAAGAGCCTGAACCCTACTCCGAAGCACAGAGACAGTTAGGAGTAAAGTGGAGCCTAGGCAGAGGAAGTCTTGTTTAATTAAAGGTTCTGCCTCCACTGCTGGATGTAATCTCTACAGGTGAAAAATAAGCCTGAGACTGAATTCGTTGACTTAGATCATATTGTTCACTTTTCCAACCAGGTGGTTTGGCTATATTACATGCAACTGATACACTTGGGAGTCAGAATGATGTCAAGCAAGAAACAATATCTAAATCTTTCAAATGAATCATTATCTCACTTTTGCAACCTAGATGAAATCCCAAAGGCGTATTCTGCTATGGTTTCATAGAACTATAGCCCTAGAATGCCATTTTACTGCAAAACAAAAATTGCTGAATCAGTAACATTTAAACAAATGCTTACCCATTTCAAAAGTATCTTAGAAAGCTAGAGAAACAAGGCCTTTTTTTGTTTTGGTTTAAATAAAGCATTTATTTAGCTGTCTTTTGAAGTAGAATTTCAGCACAAATGGACATATGATTAGTGGCCCTTTTCTTGTCTCCTTCAGAGTATGTATCCATATTCATCAAATGTAGGACAGTGTAGTAATAAAGTGACAAAGATTTTAAAAAAGAGAATAATTGAGTGTATCAAAAATGAAAACAAGCAGACTTGCTTTAATATTAACTGTGTAGTATGTTAACTGAACTCCATCAATTAATAAACATGTACTTTGACCCTACAGAAATCAAACCAAGTCTCAACATCAGGTACAAGTCTTAAATGAAATGTGATAAAGAACTATACAAACTAAGGCTGTCAACAGAATGCCATGTTTTTATAACTTGCCTGTTTAGATGAAAGTTTACCCATTAGACTTGAGAACATGAACTATATCTTCTTTATTTTCTGTATTCAAAATAAGGATTTTGTATTTATTTATTTTGTATACCTTATTTATTTTTTAACATAATGTCTGGTTCATAGTGAAATATTCAACATATGTTGGGTTTTTTTGTGTTTTTTTTCTCCCCAGAGCCCCAGTACATAGTTGTATGTCCTAGTTGTAAGTCCTTCTAGTTCTTCTATGTGGGACGCTGCCACAGCATGGCTTATGAGCAGTGTGTAGGTCTGCACCCAGGATCCAAACCAGGGAATCTTGGGCTGCCGAAGTGGAGCAGGCAAACTTAACCACTACACCACCAGGCGGGCCTCCTCAACATATGCTTGTTAAATGAATGGTTTAATAGATCCAAAACAACTGGTGCAGAAAATAAAATTTTAGTTAAACTTGGGTTAAGCATGTACAGGGTTATGTGTTTTAAAATTACAACACCCACCAACTGAATTACATATCACTGAATCAGATGTTTGTTGATAAATTATTTGACTGAACTTCCAAGAGCATTGTGTCTAGGTCAACACTGCAAATGGTAGAGCCATGAGAGAATGTTCTTCAACATGCCATCAGTTCAATCCAATCAGCTATACTATCTACATGGCAGTAGGATGGGCAGAGACCCAGAAGTATCATTCTCTCTGTAGGCATCACCATAGTGACAGAACACAGCTGATTCCTTTCATTGAAAGATATGGGCATAACCATTCACTAACTTCCCTACTCCTGAGTATGATATAAGCTCACTTAAAACAGGCAGATCAGGGCTGGCCCCGTGGCCAAGTGGTTAAGTTCATGCACTCCACTTGGGCGGCCCAGGGTTTTGCTGGTTTGGATCCTGGGCGTGGATATGGCACCGCTCATCAGGCCATGTTGAGGTGGCATCCCACATGCCACAACTAGAAGGACCCACAACTAAAATATACAACTATGTACTGGGGGGATTTGGGGAGAAAAAGCAAAAAGGAATAAAAATAAAATTAATTAATTAACTTAAAAAAACGGGCAGATCAGAGCATACATATACAAAACTTGGGCCTAAGCAGTTAATCTGAACTTCTGCTATAGGCAAATGCTTGTCTCTTCTGTATCTAGTAACTAGGGAGCAAGTAACATTTTAAGAAAAGCGAGACAAAACTTAATGATTGTGTGTATGGATACCGCAAATAACAAAGATCAGTGAAAATATTATTTAAACCCTTGGTATTTTTAATTTATTTGTATCATCACTATTCAAAATTCTAACTTACTATTTAGATGTAAAGAAGCCATAATTCATGCTTCTATCTTTCAGTTACTTACTCATCAAACAAGGATATTTCAGAATGATGTTGCTCAATAGAATTGTATCATAGACGTTCCTAAAGTTTTGGCGTGATAACATTTGCGGTCCTGATAAATGACATTTTGGGGAGATCCCTTACCAGTTTGCCATTTATAGAAGAAAAGATCATAGAACTCGAAAGCACCCTAAAAGCTTCTTGTCTTTGGACACTCAACATATTATTGTGCAGATTTTATAAGGTGAGGCAACTAAAGCCCAGAAAAGTTGATACTAGCTCCATATATTAAAATTTCTAAGTGGCAGGAAGAAAAGAAGAACTAGAATATACATGTGTGTGTGTTGTAAATGTTTATTAATATTATTATTAAAACTATTGGGAGCTCTACTTCTTGTCCCAAATTAAGAGTGGCTAATGAAGAGAACCTGCTGGTCACTCTATATTTTTCCCTACTCTCAGACCTAGTAGTAACTTTTTCAGCTAAGACATCTGGATTCCATAAGAGGAAAAAAGCTTAGCTCAATTCAAATTTCAGACTAAATTACACCACTGAAACAATTTTGCTGTCAACATCTCCATACTGATCCAATATATTGTGGTTCTTCCAAAGTCGTATTTCTGCACCTCAATGGAATAATTTGCGTAGGAATCCATTATATTCATTATCATATGGGTAAGTAAAACATTACGCTCGGAACATTTCTTCTTCTACGCGTACAATAAAGTTAGAGAACTGAGTCTAGTATTCTGTATAAACAAAACTAAACAAAAAGTATATAAATCTAGTCTGGTCTAATTAATAGTTCAATGAGGTGGAATACCTAAAATTCTCTTTTGGTGGCTAACCCTCAAAAAACCCTCTAACACCTCATTAATTAGGCAATGAGTCAGTAACCTGAACTAATTCATTAGAAGATAATACCAATATTCACGATTGGTTTTTCTCTTCCTATCCTCATCACTCCAACCAGCCCAGTTTATATCCGTACATATTAAGCTTTTAGCTGACCACAAAGGGAATTCCAGCTCTGAGTTTGGGTTATTGATAAATATCTAAAGCAAATTGATGTTTCTTTGTAAATATATAGAGCCATCACTAATTCTTCTGTCACTTACATAGATCTAACTTACGAATCCACTTTATTTCGAAAAATCCGATTTGTGCTTCATAGTACCAAATTTCCTGAGTGCCAAATTCTTCAATTATCTAACAGTTCTCATTTTCTAACTATTAACATCTTTTAGCATTAGATGCTACAATAAAGTCACAGGACTTTCCTTTCTCTTTCAACCTTTTATGCTAAAATGAGTCATTTCAGGAAACCTAAGTCCCTATCCTAATTATATTATAAATCCAAGTCTAATTAACCATTGCACTCTAAAATAAACATTGGTTTTAATCAGGATTAATAGCCATGAGAGAATACATTTCTACAATAGATGATGAATGTCCCATTGTATATAGGAATATTAGTAATTTCTGATACAGAGGCCTACAGGGTACATTTGGAATGCTGAGAGATCTATATTAAACAGACGACTCATGCCAAACGCATATTCCTGGCTTGCAACCTTTCAGTTCAATATGATTCAACATATTTATATTCACTTAGTCTACATGACATAAATAACCACATGCTGATACCAACCTTGTAATTACATGAGAACTTGAGCCCTCTATGGTAACTGTAAGTTGATTATTATCAACTACACCATAAATGAGATTAGATTTCTTCTAAATTTTCAGAATACTTACTAGGTAGTAGAGAATCTCAAATGGGGGAGAAAAACCCCAGACCTAAGATCCTAAGAAACCTTGCTCCTTGTGTGCAATGTCTTTCCTGGTCAGTACAGCAAAATGAATCCAGTGATATATACTAAACGTAGTGAATTGACTAATTTGTTACTTGCGTAGTACTTGATTCGATCTCCCAAATTTCCTGTAGCAATTAACAAATATAAGTACAAAAGAAAGAGAAGGAGGAAGGGAAGAATTAACTAAAAACACATTTAATACTAAGCTTAATTTCAGTTATGTATCTGTTTACATTCTTCAATACAGCATATGTGACTGAGGAATTAATATAAGTTTATCAAATGCCAATATTTCTTGCAAAATAATTTTATCTGTGCTGGCTAAGGTTATAGCTGGGCAACTGTGCCAAACATTACAACACTCTCTTGATATTTTTCTCAAAAGAGTTGAAATAAATTGCTGAGTGAAAAATTAAAAACACTTCTGTTCATGACAGGATTTTCATTACCTGAAAAGAGTTTCAAAATTGTCAGTTCTTTTCCTCTAACCATTCCGGACTGAAGATTATCTAATGTGAAAGCTAAACTTTATTTAAGCCCAAAATGATTCAGAATCATAGTAACTAAAGCTTCACAACTACTAATTGAGACTTCCAATCTTCCCAATCGAAAACCTTCCATCCGAAGTTTCCAAAATGATTTTATACATGCTCTATAATCCATATATGGAATTGCTTCATTCCTTATGATGCGAAAAAATGTGAAGACCAAAAATGTGAAGAAAAGTGAAGACGACAGGCTATTAATATTTTGGATACTTTACTCATAATTTGTGGCAAAATTCTGTTTCATCCTTGTGATTCAAAATTGTCATATAAAATTAAATTTTACTTGAATACTGAAAGTAATCATTCCCACTACTTGAGTTCACTCAGTAATGATAAGATTCTTAGAATTATTTACTTCTAGTTATGAATGGCCACACCCCTGGATGGTGAAGGGAAAGAATGAGAAAAAGCACGCAATGTTAGGAAATCTTATGCCAAATGAATGATATTGTTTGCTGATGTTTTTTCCATGATAACCTTGAATACGAAAAAGAAGATAGAGGTGTATCCCTCTTGTAGAGAAGATTATGAGGTTCGTTAATTACAGAGTCAAGTCAACTTATTAGAGCTTATGTCTTGCTTCTATTGTGTCAGCACATTTCTCAAAGCAAGGAGCCTGTGACATGAAGGATCCCTCAAGCTATCAAGCCTCTCAGTTGCTTTAGCTTCCTATTTCCAATTATCTTCACCTCCACGCTACTTCAGTCACTGCCCCACAGCCACACCTTAGACCTTGTTATCTCCTGGAGCTCCCCAAATCCTGAAATATTATATTGAAATATCTCATTCTCTATATCTACAGTGTCTTATTCCTCTAACTTGCTTAATCATGTACTCCTGCTGTTCTTCAGCTACACAGACACAGCTAGTTACTTGTTTCCTTAACTAGCATAGATCTTATGGGCCGTCACATTAAGCAGTCTCTTGCCTAAATCTCAATATTCCTTTTACAACAGTTCTAACATGTTATTTGACTGGCAACACATCCACCACAAATCATCTATGTCTCCAGGACTATAACTAGTTGCTGGAGAAAAATAAGGAATTGTGAAAATCAGTGGCACTATAAATGCATGGTCTCCAACATTGAGCGAAGTCTCACTGATAATATTTCACTGTTTCTCTAGATATATTTCTCTTCCAGTCTCCATAATAGCTATTTCAAACTTTCTGCGTTTTTCTCAAATCTCTAATGTCACCATATCTTCCCTACTCTTGGCAGAAGACCTTACCTCCTGCTTTCCAGTAGAAGTTAGAAATACCAAACAGTAGAAAGTAGCAGGAAGCCAGAGCGCCCTACCAAGAGTATAGCCATGATGCAGTGACCCATGCTTTGTCCAAGCCCTCTCTGGAGGACCACATGCACATCACACTGCTCACTCTCCGCCAGGATGAGGACTGCACCATCTAACGTTTGTGGGACTGCCCTGACCCATGTACCCATCACTCAGCTAAACATCTACCTAAAAGGGAGCAAAAAATAAAGATATTTTCAAATACAGACAGATATTTATTAACTAACAGACTTTCACTGTGAAGGTAAGCAATACATATATTTCAGTGAAACCAAAATTTTTTAAAAACTGAGTTTTTAGAGGCAATGGAAAGAAAAATGCTTGCCAAAAAGATGGGCAACAACTGAAAACAAGACACAAAAATTGACTATATGAAATAAGAAAAATTATAATGACTAAATCTGAGGCTATAAAAACATAATGAAACTATATTACACAGCACTAACATTTAACAAGGCATAGGGTTAATCAAGGTTAAAGTAGTTGAAGGCCTCCTCTATTGAGGACAAGAGTAGAGATGTTGATTAAAGTTTAGTCTTTGCTAACTATGCATATTGACAATTTAAGGGTAATCACAAAACAACATAAATTTAATGTTTAACTTCTAAACCAATAAAGTTTAGAAGTTTAGTTTAGGGGGAAAAGGAAACTTAATAATTCAAATAAAAGAAGAGAAAGCAGTAAAAAAATCACAGGAAAAAAATGGTAAATAGAAAGGACAAAATATGATGGTATAAATATATTAGTAATGTGAGAAATGCAAATGTACTAAAGTTACCATTCAAAAACAGAGATTATTAGAATGTGTTTAAAATAACTCTTCAACATCGATGGTGGGAATGTAAAATGGCACAACCACATTGGAAACACTTTAACATTTTCTTCTAAATTTAAATATACACTTACCATATGATACTACAATTAGACCATCAAGTATTTGCCTAATAGAAATGAAAACACATATTCATAAAAAGACTTGTATGTAGATGTTCCTATCAGCTTCATCCATGGTAGTCCAAAAATGGAAAAAAACCAAATGTATACCAACAGGAGAATAGATAAGTAAATTGGGATATATTCATACAATGAGATAATACTAAGCTATTTGTAAAAGCTCTTCATCAAACTGTACCCTGAAAATGGGTGCATGCAGTTTAATATGTGTAAATTTACCACAATAATTGGTTTTTATCCAGCCATCCTGTTCTGACCGCCTCCTATTCACACGTTGGTAAACAAGGGATTCCCCCACCCTACATAGTATGAGATGGCTGAACACGTTGACATTGACACTAGAGACAGATGAGACTGACAGCAGTTGATAGTCACATATACCCACAGCCTGAAGGAGGAAGATACTGCATACTATGTTGCACTACACGGGGGTTAGACTCAGGAGCAGAATGAACTGGTAAAGATCATGGTAGGCAGGCTCCCCCACTGTAGTAACAAGGGTGAAATGCCCCCTGGACAAATAGACAACTGCAGCCCTCAATCGGAAACAATGCAATCCCTGAGAAGGTGGGAGAAGCTGATTCGCAGAGTTATCACATTATAGTATTCAAAATGTACAGTTCATAGCAATAAATGCCTACATCAAGAAGAAAGAAAGGTTTCAAATAAACAACCTAACTTTACAACTCAAGGAACTAGAAAAAGAAGAACAAACAAAGCCCAAGGTTAGTAGAAGGAGGGAAATAATAGAGATCAGAGTGAGAATAAATGCAACAGAGACTAAAAAGACAATAGAAAAGACTAACGAAATTAAGGGCTGGTTTTGTGAAAAGACAAACACAATAGATAAACCTTTAGCCAGACTCACCAAGAAAAGAAGAGAGAGGATTCAAATAAATAAAATCAGAAATGAAGAAGAGACATTACAACGGATGCCACAGAAATACAAAGGATCATAAGAGACTACTATGAAGAATTATCCACCAAAAAATTGGACAACCTAGAAGAAATTAATAAATTCCTAGAAACATACAACCTACAAAGACTGAATTATGAAGAAATAGAAAATCTGGAGAGACCAATTACTAGTAAGGAGATTGAATCAGTAATCAAAAACCTCACAACAAACAAAAGTCCAGGACTAGACAGCTTCACTGGCCAATTTTACCAAACACTTAAAGAAGAATTAATACGAATCCTTCTCAAATGCTTCCAAAAAATAGAAGAGGAGGAACACTTCCAAACTCACCTTACAAGGCCAGCATTACCCTGATACCAAAACCAGACAAGGACACCACAATAAAAGAAAGTTACAAGCCAATGTCCCGGACGAATATACATGCAAAAATACTCAACAAAATATTAGCTAACTGAATACAACAATACATTAAAAGGATCAGACATCATGATCATGTGAGATTTATTCCAGGGATGTAAGAATGGTTCAACATGTGCAAATCAATCAATGTAACAGACCACATTAATAAAATGATTAAAAATCATATGATCATCTCAATAGATGCAGAAAAAGCATTTGACAAAATTCAACACTCATTTATGACAAAAACTTTCAACAAAGTGGGTACAGAGGGAACATACCCCAACATGACAAAGGCCACATATGACAAGTCCACAGCTAACAGTATACTCAATGGTGAAAAGCTTCCTCTTAGATCAGGAACAAGATGAGGATGCCCACTCTTGCCACTTTTATTCAACACAGTATTGCAAGTCCTAGCCAGAGCAATTAAGCAGGAAAAGAAATAAAAGGATCCAAATTTGAAAGGAAGCAACAAAAGCATCATTATTTGCAGATGATATGATATTATATATAGAAAACCCTAAAGCCCCCACCAAAAAACTGTTAGAGCTAATAAATTCAGTAAAGTTGCAGACACAAAATCAATATACAAAAATCTGTTGCATTTCTATACCTAATGATGAACTACCAGAAAGAGAAATTAAGAAAACAATCTCACTTACAATTGCATGAAACAGAATAAAATACTTAGGAATAAATTTAACCAAGGAGGTAAAAGTTCTGTACACTGAAGTATAAGACATTCATGAAAGAAATGGAAGAAGACACAAATAAATGGAAAGATATTCTGTGCCCACAGATTGGAAGAATTAATATTGTTAACATGTCCATGCTACCCAAAGCAATCTACAGATTCAATGCAAGCTCTATCAAAATTCCAATGGCATTTTTCACAGAAGTAGAGCAAACAATTCTAAAATTTGTACAGAACCACAAAAGACTCCGAATAGCCAAAGCAATCTTGGGAAAGAAGGACAGAGGCGGAGATATCACACTCTCTGATTTCAAACTAGAGCCATAGTAATCAAAACAGTATGGTATTGGCATAAAAACAGACACACAGATCAATGCAACAGAACAGAGAGCCCAGAAATAAACCCACACAAATATGGTCAATTAATTTACAATGAAGGAGGCAAGAATATACAATGGGGAAAGGCAAGTGTCTTCAATAAATGGTGCTGGGAAAACTGGACAGCCATAGGCAAAAGAAGAAAACTGGACCACTACCTTACACTAGACACAAAAATCAACTCAAAATAGATTAAAGCCTTGAAGATGAGACCTGAAACCTAAAAAGTCCTAGAAGAAAACATAAGGGGTAAGCTCCTTGACATCAGTCTTAGCAATGATTTTTTGGATTTGACACCAAAAGGAAAGGTAAAAAAGAAAAATTAAAAAGTAAGACTACATCAAACTAAAAAGCTTCTATACAGCAAAGGAAACATCAACAAAATGAAAAGGCAACTTACTGAATGGGAAAAGATATTTGCATATCATACATCTGATAAGGAGTTAATAGCTAAAATATATAAAGAACACATACAACTCAAGAGAAAAATATCACAGAGAATATGATTAAAAATGGGCAGAGGATCTGAATAGACACTTTTCCAAAGAAGACACACAAATGGCCAACAGATACATGAAAAGGTGCTCAATATCAATAAGTATCAGGGAAATATGAATCAAAACCACAACGTGATATCATCTCACAGCTGTTAAAATGGTTATTACCAAAAAGAGAAGAAATAACAAGTGTTAGCAAAGATGAGAATAAAAGGGAACCCTTGTGCATTACTAGTGGGAATGTAAATTGGTGCAGCCACTATGGAAAACAATATGGAGGTTGCTAAAAATAGAACTGCCATGCGATCCAGCAATTCTACTTCTGGGTATTTATCTGAGGAAAACGAAAACACTAATTCAAAGAGATATGTGCACCTGTATGTTCACTGAAGCATTATTTACAATAGCCAAGACATGGAAACAACCTAAATGTCCATCAATAGATGAACGGATAAAGAAAATGTGATACATACACACACACACACACACACACACACACTAGAATACTATTCAGCCATAAAAAAGAAGGAAATCCTGCCATTTGCAACTAGGTGATAGAACTTGAGGGCAATGTGCTAAGTCAAGTCAGACAGAGAAAGACAAATACTGTATGATACTACTCAGATATGGAATCTAAAAAAAAAAAGCTCATAGATAAAAAACAGATTGGTGGTTGCCAGAGGTGGGAGGTCGGGGGTGGGTGAAATTGGTGAAGGGAGTCAGAAGGTACAGACTTGCAGTTATAAGATAAATAAATCCTGGGGGTGTAATGAACAGCATGGTGACTATAGTTAACAATACTGTATTGTATATTTAAAAGTTGCTAAGTGAGTAGATCTTAAAAGTTCTCATCACAGGAAAAAACTGTGTAATTATGTGTGGTGATGGATGTTAACTAGACTTATTGTGGTGATCATTTCACAATATAAACATATATCAAATCATTATGTTCTACACCTGAAACTAATACGTTATATGTCAATTATATGTCAATTAGAAAAAGTCAAGTGGCAATCTCAATTTCTGCCTCTGACAGGTCAGACTGTTTCAAATATTCTAACTGAGTTTCCCTGTATGTACATTCAACCCTTTGTCAGACCATGTCTTCTGACTGTGGGTTTGGAAAATAGGATCACTATACCGTAGTTTCTGGCTCATAAACTAAAATGACTTGGAGCTTACAGGGGAAGGTAATTGTAGCCTGGGTTTTAAAATCTAGTTAATTTTGCTTTTAAAGTAATAAATATTTGCTACATAAAACTCAAATAATACAAAAAGGTATAAACTGAAAAATGAAGGTCCTACGCCCTAGATAACCACCATTGTTTCTGTGGCTTCTAGATATCTTCTACGCACCTGCAGGCATCTCTCTATCACTTTTTCCCCACAAATGGAGCTGTACTACAGAGATTGCTCAGTCTTTGGCATTTGTCAGTTAATATAGCTTAAATATATTTTCACGTCATGATGAAGTCAATGATTCACATGTAGAGTAGGGGTATCAATCTGTCTACAGTTGCCAGGTGGACAACATAAATTAGAGAAGTGGACTGGATACAGGAAAAATAATTCTTCTGTGTAAGAAAAACAAATAAAGAATTGAAAACTTTGGGGCATCAAAGGACATTATCAAAAAAGTGAAAAGATAGTCTACAGAAGGGAAGAAAATATTTGCAAATCATATATCTAATAAGGGTCTAATATCCAGAATATATAAAGAACTCTTACAACTCAAGGACAAAATGACAAACAACCCAATTAAGAAATGGATAATGGAGTCAAACAGACATTTCTCCAAAGAAGATGTACAAACGGTCAATAAGCACATAAAAAGATGTTCAATTTCGCTAGTCATCAAGGAAATGAAAATCGAAACTACAGTGAGATACCACTTCATACCCACTTGAATGGCTATTTTTTTTTTAAATGGAAAATAACAAGTGTTGGTGAGGAAGTAGAGAAATAAGAACCCTCATACACTCCTGGTGGGAATTCAAATGGTACAGCTTCTTTGCAAAATAGTATGGCAGTTCCTCAAATTATTAAATGCAGTGTTACCACATGACTCCACAATTTCCACTCCTAGGTATACATATTCCCAGAGAAATAACAACTGTCCACAAAGAAACTTACATACTAATGTTTATAGGAGCGTTATTCATATTAGCCAAAAGATGGAAACAACCCAAATGTCCATCAACAAATGAATGGGCAAACAATTTGTAGTATATACATACAGTGGAATATTGTTCACTCATAACAAAGAATGAAGTACTGACACATGCTACAACTTGGATGAACCTCAGAAACACTATGCTAAGATAAAAAAAATCAAACACAAAAGGTTACATATGGTATGATTCCTTTTATATGTCATATCCAGTACAGGCAAATCCATAGAGACAGAAAGCAAATTAGTGGTTGCCAGTGGTTCAAGGGAGGAGGGAGCAGAGAGTGATTACTTAAAGGCAACAGGGTGTTCTGCTGGGATGACAAAAAGTTTTGACACTAGAGAGAGGTGGTGGATGCAAGAACATCGTGAATGCCAATCAACTGTACATTTTAAAATGCTTTATTGTACGCTACGTGAATTTCACCTCAATTTAAAAAAAAAGATTGCAAAGGAAATACTTAATTTGCTCAAGAGAACCACTGTCCTCAAGGACTCTAGTCCATTAGCTTTGGCCCAACTAAGGATGAGTGAGTATTCCACATTCATTAAAGTAGACCTGGCATTGGCTTGAGGGGCAGTGAACTGGAGAGGAAATAGCACTGGACACAGGAGGAATGTTCTTGATTACTTCCTGTACCTTTTGAAAAAGAATAAAATAGTGTCCTCTTTAGAAAAGAAAGAAAAGAGAAAACAGTGTGGCTGCTTATTTAAAAACTGACCTGACAATACTTTCAAAGAGAGTAATAATCATTTAGTTGCAATGAGCAGGTAACAAGAACCAAGGTGGAACAAGGTACACTCTCCCCTTCTAATAATTTTAAATGCCGTGACCCACACTCTTTATTTTTTCAGTGGTCTCCATTTGGAGGAGATTTTCAAACTGTGCCAGAGAGTCATATCATCACAAATGGCGTAGCTTATGAGAAAAGACTCTGTAAGGAATTCCTACCTTCCCACTCCTCGTCATTCTTCAGCCTGACAGAAGTTTTCGGTGGATGTAGTTTTCTATTTCCACACTATGGCGGTAGTGCCCAAATGGTGAGCCCATTACCTAGAGCAGTGCAATTTTACAGTGTTTGGGGTAGAAGGTGGACACATGAAGCACCTTGACAGGGAGCACCATCGGCAACTGGTTCTCTTCTTCGCCATTGCTTGACACTGACAAAAGAACTACTTCTAGCTACGCTGATGAACCTCACAAAGGAACACAGACAAACATGCTTTGTGTACAGTTTCCATAATGATAAAGCCCCATCTGATGATTTCCTTTGTACAGTATTGCCAGGTAAGTCAATTTTTTTTCCTTTTTCTCCCCAAAGCCCCCCGGTACATAGTTGTATATTCTTCGTTGTGGGTCCTTCTAGTTGTGGCATGTGGGATGCTGCCTCAGCGTGGCTTGATGAGCAGTGCCATGTCCACGCCCAGGATTCAAACCAACGAAACACTGGGCCGCCTGCAGCGGAGCGCGCGAACCCAACCACTCGGCCATGGGGCCAGCCCCCAGGTAAGCCAATTTTGCTTTCTAAAAAGTAAATGCAAACAGGACCTCTAATTCGGTTGTGCATTTACCATTGGTGTTCGAATCAAAAGCATTTGAGTATCTATGTTTCACTTAACATGATCACAGCTGTTCTATTATTCCACTTCCTCAATTCTCTGTTAGGTAAAGCCACTCCTTCTAAAACCACTAATACTGATATCCAAGATGTCAACCACAAAAAAAAATAAATAAAGGTAAAAGAAGGAAAAAATTTCCCCAAACATCCTGCCAAATCACATGCACAGGGAATGGCTTTACCTGCCTCACCGAAATAAACAGCACCTGATAAACGCAAGGCTTAAGCTGCTAACTCATACGGACCACGGACAGACAGAGGTTTATCAATAGACTTACTCCCGCGCCTCAAATGTGTATTAGAGAGTGCCGACAGACCTTCATTGATGTAGCTAAATACTATTTTAAATCCTAAGAAACTCCTGATAATAATCCCAGAGAAAGAATAAATGGTATTTAATATCAGGTCTGACAGGAGCAAAATGTGCCTTAAAGAAGAGTTATAATTAGAAGGCCAGGCTTTTTTCTTGTTTTGTTTTGTTTTTCTGGTGAAAGAAGTTGACCCCAATCGCCATCCTTACTATGTAAGTCTCAGCTGAGCGTAGGTGGGCTGGATATAATTCTGCTGTGTTTTACACCATTGATCTGTCCACATGCAGGTAATTGTAGAAAAAAGGGTTAGGAGAAACATCAGGTCTTGATGTCAGAGTCTATCCTATAACTGTATATTGATGCTTTCTAAGTCCAACTTGAAGTTACTAGGCTCTATTGTAAATATGTAACCCTATTTTCCTATTCTGTACTTACATTTGTCCAATAAGTACTTTCCCAGAATATGAGTCCCACAGATCTGTTGTTTGTTTTTTTTTGAGGAAGATTAGCCCTGAGCTAACTGCTGCCAATCCTCCTCTTTCTGCTGAGGAAGACTGGCCCTCAGCTAACAGGTGTGCCCATCTTCCTCCACTTTATATATGGGACGCCTACCACAGCATGGTGTACCAAGCGGTGCCATGTCTGCACGCGGGATCTGAACCAGCAAACCCCGGGCTGCCAAAGTGGAACGTGCACACTTAACCGCTGTGCCACCAGGCCAGCCCCGAGTCCCACAGATTTGCACAAATACTGTCATCTTTTCCTATTCTTCACTCCAAACTTTCCTCAAGAGGCTTAGAACCACAGACGCACAGTGTCCTTACCAGTACATTCAATTTTAGCCATGGTGCAAATTTTGGTTTGTTTAGTTTTCTTCACATTATTTATGTAGCCATGCCACATTGTAGGGACCTAGCAAAATAATCCTATTGCTTGTACAGCACTGAGTGTGCCTAAACCAGCAAACCAGAAAAATCACATCAAATTCACTGTGGATATACAGATGAAGCTGCAGTTTCCCACAGTTACTCTTGAAATTGAAAGTGTTTTAAATTACAATATATGTTCTCCTTCTTTCTCCGCCCTTACTAGAAAGGCACAAGCAGGATAGAAATATAGTAAATCTAATTAATTCAGATTCCACTCCCATATACTTATATTTCAGGAAAGAGCCAGATATGGTGTCTAAACTTTGCAATATGTCTATTTTTAGCATTTATTTAAAGAAGGAACTGTTTTCAACTAACATCTAGCATTTTATACCTCCTTTTACATATGAAAAAATATGTCATATAGTAATGGTAAATTTATATCTATATATTAAAACAAATTTCCTGGGGCCCATCCGGTGGCACAGCAGTTAACTGCGCACGTTCCGCTTTGGCAGCCCAGAGTTCGCCAGTTCGGATCCCACGTGCGGACATGGTGCCGCTTGGCAAGCCATGCTGTGGCAGGCGTCCCACATATAAACTAGAGGAAGATGGGCATGGATGTTAGCTCAGGGCCAGTTTTCCTCAGGAAAAAGAGGAGGATTGGCAGATGTCAGCTCAGGGCTGAGCTTCCTCGAAAAAAAGAAGAAAATTCCTGAGGTCCTTAATTAGATTCAACTGTTTGATTTGTTTTAATTACTAATACTTGCAATTATTTAAATGGCCTTTCCATGGGGTCTTCCATGATCTAACCTTTTCAGTAACTGAGGCTGGCTTCCCAGTTAGTCTGAATTAGTGAGGCTGAATTATATTAATTTTCTTTGGGGAACCTGCCTGTGACCAGAACTCGGAGTCTGGAGCCCAATTATCTGGGGGTAAACCCTGGCTTGCCACCTACAAGCTCTGTGACTTCTTAGGCAAGTGACTTCACACCTCTGTGCTTCAACCTCCCCATTTGTAAAACTGGAATAATAGTAGTACCTACTCCACAGAGTTGCCACTGTTAAATGAGTTAACCTTTTCGAGTGCCTAGCACATAGTAATCACTACACGCATTTTTTCAATCTCAAATTAACAATTAAAACTGACTTACTAGGTTTGCTTTAATTACCTTTAGGCCTGCATGAAATTAAGTCAACAAGGCTGACCTGTCACCCATTTAGGCTCTTGCAGTACTCTCTACGGTATGGCAACAGTTATGGTTTTAGGGAGGACCTATTCCATTGTTATATATTGTTATGTATTGAATATCTATTCTATGTGTTATTAGAAAAAAACACATAAAATTTGCTCATTAAAGAGGGGTGGCAGCAACTAAAGTCCAAGTTTGTGTACTGTGGAAGTTCACCTGTAGGAGAATCTCAGTGTGGACAATCGCAGATTTCCAGGTCACATGAATAGGATGGTCCCCTGAGCCATACAGATCTTGAGGACCCTACCGTCATGAAGCAGATTCAGCCTGCTCCAAGGATGTGAGCATTGTGGCTCCTAACACTGGCGGTCACAGAGATCCTGCAGCCATGTGGACCCTACCACCATGTGGCAAGGCCCAGGCCCACAGGCCACATGAACATGGTAGCTCCTGAGCCATAAGGGCATGTGATCCTTATCTTCAAGTGGCAGCCCCCTAGGCCCTGTACTCCCTATCAGACTCTGTCCTCCCATCAAATGAGCATTGTTGGCTCCAAGGGCCGCGGGTCATATGGATCCTGCAATCATGTGGATGCCACAACTATGGGGTAGGTCCAGCCTGACTGATGAGGTCAGCACCACAGGCTCTTAAACCCCTACATCATGTGGTCTCTCTGATTGACAATTATTATTATGTGGTAGGCTCGACTCTTCCAGTCACGTGAACATCACACATTCTTGAATCCTGCAGGTCACAAGGATGCTGCTGTCATGTGGACCTTAGCCTCACGAGGCAGGCTCAGCCCTCTGTCATGTGAGCAGCACCGCAGGAATCACTGTTGGGGAATCATATGGACACATGCCTCCTATGGTCACACAACAGACGTAGCCCTGTCAATCAGGTGAAGACTGTGGGCTCCTGAACCCTGCAGGTCATGCGGATCTGGTGATCATGTGACCCCCCCCCATATGGGCATGTGTCAGGCCCAGCCTCTTAAATCTATCGGACTTCTCCTGAACTGTAGAGCTGGGCTTAGCCTTCTGCAGATTCAGGATGCTGAAGACCTTTAGAACTCTGCTCCATGCTTTACCTCAGGCCAAACTTTGATGAGACTGGCTCACATCCCAATATTCCAAGTTTTACATTTTGCTCGTAGGCAGTATACTGGGAGGAGGATCGCTGGTCGGTACTAGAAGTCTTCTTGGAGAACTGGGTTCTAAGGGACAGCCAAGCAACCTGAGGCCAAAGCCTGGCTCAATGGCAGAGGGCCTCAAAGGGATGGAGAAATAGGGAGACTTCTGAATGGAGCCATGTTTTGTGCACCTGGCAGAGAAAGCCTGTGGGTGTGTGCAACTCAATTCTGGACTTACCGGAGCTGTTGTTGGTAGAAAGGGAAGTGGTGGGAGAGAAAGCATTAGGAGGAAGGGGGCTCATTAACTTGCATGTTGTCTGTAAGGGACAAAGCTCTGGAAATCTGAGGGAGGCGGGGTGGGCGCTCTGCCCACCTTACCCCAGCCCTTGTCTACCATCCTACCATATTCACTGTCTGTGCAACCAAGTGGCGATAGTCACCTGTATTTTCTGAATCAATTTCCTCCCCTTCTACTTACACCTTCACCCACTGTGTGATGACTTTCTCTGCTCCTCCTCTGCCCCTGTTGTTATTAAGGGCACCAGAGATCTCCCAGATGCCAATTCATATAGACTTCCAAATCATCTGAATTTCAGTATGGCATACTATTCTGTAAGGATTCTCTTTATTGTCTTGATTTATTTTCCCAGTAAACATTGTAAACATATGATCAGGTGCAAGCAAAGCAGAGGAAGAGAGGGCGAGAGAGAGAGAAAACTTATTTTAAAAATTTGATATTTCAATAAAATTGTTTAAAAAAAGCCAACACGTGAAGATTCAGAATTTCTTTCTGGTACAGGCATTTTATTGTGCTTTGCAGATAATGTATTTTTTACAAGACCCTCTACCAGCAAAAAGATTATGACTCACTGAAGGCTCAGATGATGGCTAGCATTTGTTAGCAATAAAGTATTTTTAATTAAGGTACGTATGTTGTTTTTTTAGACATAATGCTATTGCACACTTAACATACTACAGTATATTGTAAACATAACTTTTATATGCACTGGGAAACCAAAAAATTTGTGTGACTCACTTTATTGTGATAGTCACTTTATTGTAGTGCTCTGGAACCGAACCTACCAGATCTTTGAAGTATGCGTGTACTTTTCAGTTCAGTAGTTTTACAAAGTATATATGAGGGGGAGCATAATAATCATTTTGTGACTAGGATCTCTAAATGGCCTAACTAGTCCAGCCAGACACTATTCTTTCCTGGTTTTCCCCCTAATTTTATAACCATTGTTTCTTAGCCTCCTTCCTTAAGACTCCATAGTTTCCTTCCTATGAGAAAAAAATAATGAACTGATTTAAGAAAAGTATGGGAAAACCTGCAATCATGTATTCTGGTCCAGAAGTAACAGGACAATTCCACTCACAATTCATTGGCCAGAACTATTTAGTGGCCCGTCTCAAACCAAGGGTATCAAGAAATATAATCCCACCAAGTCCCTGGAACAGGAAATAAATAAAAATACTCAGCAAACAGCACCACTGACTACCATGTGAAGGAACAGAAGCCCAGAGAGATTAAGTACTTGCCCAAAATCACATAAGCAGCAAACGACAGAGCCACAATCCAGCTATATATATATGATTTCAAAGTTCATGTTTCTACTCTTACTCTTTTCTTGTTTTTTCCCCTGAGGAAGATTTGCCCTGAGCTAACATCTGTGCCAATCTTCCTCTACTTTTTGTATGTGGGTTACCGCCACAGCATGGCTGACGAGTAGCATAGGTCTGCGCCTGGGATCTGAACCCGTGAACCCAGGCTCCTGAAGAGGAGCACATCAAATTTAACCACTACACCACAGGGCCAGCCTCTCTTACTCTTTTCTACTTATATGTTATCCTCTTATGTGAAGTTCATATGTAATAGAAATCCTTTTAATTCAACATTGTAATTTCCTCTTCCTCAATTATCTGGAATTGAATAGACATGATGATATTGGTTAAAATCCCCAGTATTGATAAGCTGCAAATCTTTACCAAGCAAATAAATATATTGTGTATTTTAATATCCATTATTCAATGATAAATTTATAAAATAAACTCTAATGATAGTCACTATTTCCAAGGAAATAAATAATAAAAATAAGAGCAGAAATGAATGAAATTGATAACAGATGAAAAGAGCTTATTAATAACACTAGCTCTTGGTATTCTGAAAACATAAAAAAAACTCCTCTGGCACAAGTGATCAAGAAAGTAAAAATCAGGGCTGGTCCCGTGGCCAAGTGGTTAAGTTCGCATGCTCTGCTTCGGCGGTCCAGGGTTTTGCTGGTTTGAATCCTGGACACGGACATGGCACCAGTCATCAAGCCACGCTGAGGCAGCATCCCACATGCCACAACCAGAAGGACCCACAACTAAAAATACACGACTATGTACTGGGGGGCTTTGGGAAAAAAAGTAAAAATAAAATCTTTAAAAAAAAACAAAGGAAGTAAAAACGTAGGCACAAATAAACAACATTAGGAATAAAATGGTGTCATGACTGTAGTTAATGCAAAGATTTAAAAGATAGTATTATGAAAAATTATACAAATAGTTTGAAAATTTGGATAAAATGTGTAAATTACTGGAAAAAATTAACTTTGCAAACTGAGTCAAGGAGAAATAGAAAATCTTAAAATTATAATTAATTACAAAGATCAGCAGTTATAATTTTTTTACACAGAAAAAAGACCAGGCACAGATGGTTTTAGACTCCCATAATCTTTGCCCCTGGTGTTATATCTGTGAATATATTACAAGTCAAAAGAGACTTTAGAGATGGAGTTGAGGTTGCTAGTCAGCCTATTCAAGGAAACAGGAACCTCAGTCCTACAGCTGCACAGAACGGAATTCGGACCATGATCTGATGAGTCTCAAAATAGATTCTACCCTAGAAGCTCCAGAAGGGGATGCCACCCTGCCAACACTTTGATTTTGGCCTGTGAGACTCAAAGTAGAGAAATCAGCCATGCTCACCTGACTTCTAAACTGCAGGACTATGGCTAATAAGTGAGTACTGTTTTAAACTGCCAAATTTTTGGTAATTATGTACTAAAGCAAAACATAATAATAATAAACTAATACGGAAATTTCCCCTAACACATAAGGACCAGATAATTCAATCTTACACAATATATTTTGAGGAAGAAAAACAGGCAGATCATTCACAATCTTAATTTATGAGGCTGGTATAACCTTGATACAAAAACTAGGCCAAAAAAAGAGGATGAGAATAACAAATCATGAGCCAATCTCAATTAGAAAACAAATCCAAAGAATGTAAATAAAATAGTAACAAATTAAATCCAGTAACGGATAAAAAGGATAACACAACTTGACAAAGTTGTGCTTATCTCAAGAATGCAAGGGTGGTTTAATATTAGGAAATCTATAACGTAATTCACTTTATCAACAGAAAAAAGGAAGGAATAAAAGAGTGATTATCTTAAGACAGTCAGGAGAAAAGGGATCTAATCAAATGAGCAATCATGTAGGAATAAAACAGTAACAAGAAATCTCAGCAAACCAGGAACAGAAAGATGTTTCTTTTAAAAAAGACTGATATAGATTGAACGCAAGGATCTACTTTCACTTCTTGCCGAAACCAGGCTGAAAACAACATCAAAGGTAAACAAATTGTGGCCTGTCCATAAAATGAAATATTACCTTTAAAAAAGGGCACAAACAGGGATTAATATCAAAAACATTATGCTGAGTCAAAGAAGCCAAAGAAGTACATTCTGTATGAATCCATTTATATGAAATTTTAGAATAGGCAAAACTATTTTGCAGTGATAGGAAGCCAATCAAGGTTTGCCTGGGGCCAGGGGAACAGGAAGAGGGTTAATTGGAAATCTTTCCAGAGTGCTGTAAATGTTTTACATCTTGATTATAGTGGTGGTTCAGGTAATCAATATAAAGTTATTTTCTTTTTAATTTGCTCTAATGTACACAAATATGTGTTATTTTTACTTTTTGGAAGATTTTATTTTTGGAAAATCTTTGCATAAAACTATTTTACAAGTCCATTAGTAAAACAAAACCAATTTTTTGGTCAATAAATAAATATTTCCAACTATTATTTGACTTTATTTTTAGAACTGCTTTTCACTCTCAAGCATACTTCCCTTGGGGCAATAAATTATATGGTTCCCCTTATAATTCAGGAAACAGGCCCAAAGAGGTTCAGAAACTTGTCCAACTGGTGCAGCTAAGATTCAAATCCAGCTCTGCCCCTTCCCATAGTCCTCACTGTCCCGTGCCTCCACAGTGACCACTCTGCCTAGCTCTCACAAGTAAATAAGTGATATATCGTGTACATGTGCTTATGGAGATATGAACAAGTGCTGGGAAGCAACAAAGAGCAAATTATTTTTCCTGGGAGATCATGGCAGGCTATACAGAGACCTTGATAGGCATAGTCAGACTGGTGGAAGGAGAAGTTTAGCAGGTAGAAAGGGAAATGCAGTAGAGGAAAAGGAAAGCGCACGGCCAAAGGCAGAGAGACGCAGAAAAGCCCAGATGGAAAGAGAGGGTCCTGAACAAAAAGAAGGCCACACCACAGAAGCAGATAAGAAGACACAGAAAAACAGAGAGAGACTGTGATACTGAGAAAACCCAGCAGAGATACCAAGAGAGGGAAATCTGTTAGCTTGAACTACAAAGGGAGGGAGAAAAACATGGGGGAGAGGAAGAGGACTTAAAGGAGATTGTGTGTGTGTGTGTGTGTGTGTGTGTGTGTCTGTGTCTGTGTGTGTGTGTGTGTGTGGGTGGGTGGGTGTGTGTCTGTGTGTGTGTGTGTGTCTGTGTGTGTGTGTGTGTCTGTGTGTGGGTGGGTGGGTGGGTGTGTGTGTGTGGGTGTGTGTGTGTGTTTGTTTCTACTAAGGGAGAAACATGGATGAACTAACAAAGAGAAAAAAAGATGAGGAGACATTGGAGAAATATGAAGGAGGAGAGAATCAATAACTGGTGTGGTGAAGGAATGAGAGAAATCGGAGATATATGGACTCTAGGAGGGTGAATGAGGAAAGAGAAAGTCAAAAAGGGAGAGAAAAAAGGGAAAAGAGAAATGGAGAGGGGGACTGAAAGAAAAAAAACGTCGGATTGAAAGATCATCCATTTATATAATTATATACACAGGTACATACACATGTATATGTATATTCACGTGTGTGTATGTATATACATATATGTATGTACAGACGCATGTGTATGTGTACGCATGTGTGAAGGAAGAGAAAAGAGACAGCAGGGGTAAAGAAATGATCGAATACTAAGTATTTAAAAGAGATAAATGAAGAGAAAGAAGACATCCATAAAGTTATCTATCTAGAATACATAATAGTTATTTTTATATTTTTCTTAGGAGAAATTATTTAAAACCCCATAATTGAGATGTTCTAATAGATTATAAAATTGTTTATTTCAATCATTCTTATACTCATTCAACAATTATTTATTGAACTTCACAGTGTAGCACGTAGTGAGTTCAAAAAGTACCGATTATAATCTTCTCATACATATAAAGTGAAAAACTGCAATATCCTGGAATCTTAGAATAGCAAATATAAAAAATCACAGTACTATAGTTAAAATATCAACTTAGGGACATATTTCCCCACCAAAAACTCTGTAATTTCGAACTAGTCTCTTCTCTCCACATTTCCCTGTGAGGCAGCTGCAAGAGCGGCGGGTCAAAGGGACTGAAGGAAATGTCACCCCGAGAGACAAAAGAGGTGAGGAGCAAGGCTGGGGGCGATCTGTCCAGAATCACAGCCACTAGGTTTGCACTCTCCCTGAGCACCTTGCCCTGCTGAGTCCCCTAGAGGATATGAGACGCGTGGCCTCTGGAAATGCATCTTACAAGGGCACACCCCAGGCTGACACAGTCAGCTCTTCGTAATTGGAAAAGCCTCGCATTTTGATCTACAGCCCTCAGGAGTCTTCCCACAGAGACTTTATAAAGAATCAACTTTCATTCTTCCCAAACCTGTGGCTCTGCCTTCCTAGCGGTTCGTACCAAAACAAATACACAGCTCGCAGGAACTTGGCGATTGCATCGCCTTTAATTATCAGGACATTAAAACTTCGTCAAAAGGTGTATTAAGTGTATTTGAAGTTTCTATGCTATCAAATGGGCTATATAGGTAAAAATTAAACACCTAAGTGTAGGATTTCAGGACAGCCCATAGAAACTTCCTAAATTTGAGAGCTGCCTATCACCTTAAAAGTCTTTCAAGTACAGGCAATTAGAATCTCTAATTAGGTCCTTCTTACTCCTCTTCTTTTCTCCTATGTCCACACTGTCACGCTGTTCCCACTCACCTTCAATAAAGTGCCTAGGCCTCTATTTTCCAAGACCTACCTCAACAGTGTTAGTTAAACCTATCCTGAAAGAAAGGTTCAGATCACCCATAAAGCTTTTGATTTCTCCATCATTCTAAATATGAATATTTTAAGAGTAAATCTGGCATTTCCAAAGTTTCTCCAAAGCCAGAGGATTATACATTTTTTTTAAGATTAGCACCTGAGCTAACAACTGTTGCCATTTTTTTTTTCTGCTTCTTCTCCCCAAAGCCCCCAGTACATAGTTGCATATTCCAGTTGCAGGTCTTTCTGGTTGTGCTATGTGGGATGCCGCCTTAGCATGGCCTGATGAGTGGTGCCATGTCCGCACCCGGGATCCGAGCCAGCGAAACCCTGGGCCGCCGAAGCAGAGCGCACGAACTTAACCACTCGGCCACGGGGCCGGCCCCAGGATTACGCTTTTTTTTTAAAAAAAAACTTTTAATATAGCTACCCTATGTATTTTTTTTTCTTGAGGAAGATTAGCCCTGAGCTAACTACTGCCAATCCTCCTCTTTTTGCCGAGGAAGACTAGCCCTGAGCTAACATCTGTGCCCATCTTCCTCACCTTTATATGGGGGACGCCTGCCACAGCTTGGGGTGCCAAGTGGTGCCATGTCCCCACCCGGGATCCGAACCAGTGAACCCCGGGCCACTGAAGCTGAACGTGCACACTTAACTGCTGCGCCACCAGGCCGGCCCCATACCCAATGTATTTTACAAAGTTAGAGTAACACTCATAACAAATCCTGATGATTATACTTCCAAAAAAAATCATTTCACTTCTGAACAGAGATGTAAGATCCTGAATAAAACCCTGGCAAAGAAAATTCAGTAATAAAAGAATCACTCACCATGATCAAGTAAGGTTTATCTTAGGAATGCAAGGAAGATACACTGCTAGGCAATCTATCAATATAATACATCATGCCAACAGGTCGAATAAGTCATTTTTTGACAACTGCAATAGAAGCAAAAAACAACATTCACTATACATTCCTCGTTTTAAAAAATATATAACCACCACAAACCTATTAGAACTGATAAAATCAAAGAGACTGATACTAGTGAGTGGTGGAGATGATGAAAAGCATCTGGGGCTCTCCTCTCATTAACTATCGTGATGGGGGCAGGAACGGATATGCAAACAAGTGAAGCTGCCCAGATTCCTTCCTGGAGACGTGGAGCTGCTTAATAGCTTATAGCCATAGTCTCTGCCATTTGGAGAAAACCTGTCTGCAGCGGGAAAGAATGAAGTCAAAGAGAGCTAATCAGAGTTGAAAAATGGTGACGGAGACAGAAGAAAAAAATATATCTATATATATTTATGGTGGTTAATGTTGTGTCAAATGGACTGGACGAAGGGACGCCCAGAGAGCTGGTAACATATTATTTGTGAGTGTGTTTCTGGAAGAGATTAGCATTCAAATCTGTAGACTGAGTAAAGAAGATTGTCCTCATCAATGTGGGTGGGCATCATTCAATCCCTTAAAGGCCTGACTAGAATAAAAAGGAGGACGAAGGGCAAATTTGCTCTTTGCTTGACCTGGGCCATCCATCCTCCGCCCCTGGAAATCGGGGCTCCCGGTTCCTGGTCCTCGAACCAGAACTTAGATCATTGGCTCTGCTGGTTCTGAAGCATTAGTACGGACTGCATTAGTACCCCTGCTGAAGGACAGACCTGGTTTTCCAGGGTCTCCAGCTTGTAGACAGCAGACTGTGGGAGTTCTCGTGTTCTGTAATCATATGACCCAATTCCTACGATAAATCTCCTCTTATATATATCTCTATATATCCTATTGGTTCTGTTTCTCTGGAGAACCCTGAAGAATACAATACGTAAGAGAGAGAGAGATGACCCTGCAATATTGATTCCCCCAGTATTACCTGAACACAGGTTCACTTTTGGGATTTTCATTAATATAAAACCGTAAGTTTCCATTTATTCTCATGCTCATTTGAATTGTTTCTCTTACTTTCAAGAGAGTTCTCACTAATGGAGAAGCAATGTTACATTGGAAGTAGACTATATATATTGAGCATCTATTATGACCAAGAAGCTAGACAAGATAAATAGAACAGAGCTTCTGCCCTCAATGTTAGTTAAGGATTAATCCAAATATATTAAAAATTCTAATAATATCCAACATGAACTGGGTTTTAAAACAATGCTTCATAACATGTGATTTCACCTAGTAATGACAACTTGGAAGGCCCTTCCTTAAAGACATAGGGACAATTTATTAATTATTGAAAGCTCTATTACTGAAATACAGTATCCACTGTTGAAAGATAACACTGTATCTTCATTTGCCAAACACGTCTGAAAAATGACACATTCAGTCAGTCAGCCAGTCTGTGTTCATGATATAAGTCTGATAATTTAAAAACCGAATTATCTTATTGGTTTGGAATAATGATACAATCCTGACAATATTTCTTTGCAATAATCAGGAAATGAGATATTTATAAGGGATATGAAATGTCTTAACCCTCTAGAGATCTATTGTTCTCCTACCAATATTATCACCTCTAGAATATGAACACAACTGCCAAACATATTCATATGTCATTAATATTGTACTGGATATATCTGGATATACATGGATGTGGATATATATGGATATATCCAGTATAATATTCAAATATACATATGCATCCAGTACAATATTCAAATTCCTATCAAGGTTTATGTTTTTGAATGCATATTCTTTTTTAATTAGAAGATTAATACAACAGCATTTCTGAAGTTCCGTGTAGCTACTTTGATTCTTTAATTTCTATCTCGTATGAGTAGCACACTTGCATAATTTTACTAGTCGCATCATGAGCCACTCATAACTGACAGTTCACGCCACTGGAGAGTAGCCAAAATCCCATTCGTTTTACTTCTGGGGAAGCCTAATTATTGCAGAGTTTCTAGGGAAGCATATTGACAAGTTGAGTGAAATGGATGGTTCTCATATTAAATTTTCCTAGAAAGAAAAAGCAAGATGACTCCTCTTTTATTTTCATAATGTGACTTTTCCTCAGAAATGGTGGAAATTTCAGCATTTCTAAAGCTATCTGGAATTTGTCCCTACAGATTTTTCAAATTGAAAAACAGAATATTTAAAAAAATGGTTTTGTTATTAAAAAAACTTTAAAACCAACAATTAACAATTACATTAGGAAATGAGAGGTGGACTAAGGAGAAACAAAACTCAAAACTTTTGAGCAACTCAAGCTTCTTAATCCACTATGAAAAATAATAATAACGCAACCTTACTTTCATGTAGCATGATTAAGGTTTCAAAAGCACTTTCGTATCAACAACTTCATTTGATACAACTGACTTGTAAGAAAGAACAAGGATTAAGCAGAGAGGCACAAATTTAAGTAATCAAAGTCATAGCCGTAAATAGCCATTTATTTATCTGTTCATCCATTTAGCATTTATTGAAAGATCACTATGTGCCAGACATTGTGCCAGCTGATGAAGGAATGCCCTTGCCTTCAAGGCTCTCAGACTACTCTAGAAAGGGTGGCAAAGAAGTTCAGTATGATGTAATAAACACTATAAGGTGCTTTCGTTCTTGGGAGACAACGTCTTTAAATTGGTGTGGAACTTCAAACTAAACTCTCTTAAACCTCACAGAGGAGATGTTCATGAAAAAAAAGGAATCTTTGTACGAGCACAGAACCACAGAATGTTAGAGCTGCAAAGGGCCTTAGAGATCATTATTCCAACAATCCCCTTATTTGATAGGTGAGGAAACGAAAACCTAAAGAGACTAAGCGATTTTCCAAAGATAATAAAATTAGAAGTGGCAAAGCTTTAAAATTTCTTAAGCCCTTTAGTATACTTCCCAAACTACCTCAAAACACACAGAGTCAAAAAAGGAAAGAAAGTGGAGCTGGCCCAGTGGCATAGTGGTTAAGTTCGTGCGCTCTGCTTCAGAGACCTGGGGTTCATGGGTTCAGATCCCGGGCACAGACCTGGCACTGCTCGTCAAAGCCACACTGTGGCAACATCCCACATACAATAGAAGATCAGCAGATTGGCACAGATGTTAGCTCAGGGACAATCTTCCTCAAGCAAAAAGAGGAAGACTGGCAACAGATTTTATCTCAGGGCCAGTCTACCTCACAAAAAACAAAAAAGGGAAAGAAAGTGTACAATAACTACACATATTTAGTCTGGGATGATAGATTTTACCACTATCTTTAAGGTTTTCAAAATATCAAAAGACAAAGGGGGCTTTTGTCGTAATGCTAGTCTTTTATAATTTTCCCATCAATTAAAATAATTTTAATACTCAATGATCAAACATTATTCGAAAGGCAAAATGAATAAATTATACTTTACATTATTGTAATGATCACTGCTGGCACCTCTCTGAATGAACAGGCAGCACCATGCCAACTGCTAAGTGTTTATGCTCTCAACACAAGGAATGGACAGTGGACATGGCAGTGCATAGGAATATACAATCCTCAGTCTGTGGCCATTTTTAGTCTACCTTTAGGAGTTCAAATATAAACGTGCTTTATTTCATAAACCCACAGTTCTTTATGCACTAATATCTATCATTATCGTTTCTTCCAATAACACCTTGAACCTTTAACAATGTGGATTTGTTGAGAAAAAGGCTATGTCACATTGGTCTTTGAAACTTCCCAAAATAATGTAGCGCGTCAGTCTCATTGACTTTTTAGACTGAATTATATTCACATTACCTATCTTCTGGTTCACTTTGCTGTTTCTGGTACAGTGGTTCTGCCTACATGAGTAAAATTTTATTACACTCTTAGCCTTCACTGTTGGCTCTACCTTGGCAGTCAAGTTTAATTGTGCCAGATGTTGTTTTTGCAAACCTCAATCCTTCTGCACAGATAATAGCCAGCCTGACCAATTCTCCCACTCAAAGTACCACCCTCCCTCAGAAAAGTGTCATGTTCAGGGGATAATTCCTGACAATGAAGTAAACTAACCTGCTTTCAATCAATTTGTGGGTTGCTATTTTACCAAAAGATTTGATCTTCATACTCCGAATGGTAACTATTTTTAACCTGGCTAGTCTAAAATGTTCATTTACTGCTTTTGTCTTATTATCTGTTTCTCTAACTACAGAATCCCATATAGAGAATATAAAGATGAACAGTAATTATAAACCAATGACATAGATTTTCCATGTGAAACTTATAAAATTGATCACATTGCTGTTTTCTATCAGCTACATCTATATTGATTTTTGTCTCTCTTCATACACAGGAAAGAAGCAACTCTTTCCACCTCCAATGATTTACTCCCCCAATAGGGGCTGCATTCAGGAAGAAATCCTATTCCTACCAGAATCTATCCTTTTGTTCTTAGATTTCCTTCTTCCTTCTATTTCTCTGCCCCTGCACATAAATGTATCTCTTTCCAAAACAGGCTTATAGAGTAACATGTCACTTACCCAGAGAACAGATTTCTAGTAACTTCAACCATCAGGAAAAAAAAAAATGCCACAAACCTTTATAAAAGAGAGAAAGACCTCTGAGAGGTCAGTTGTCAGAAAGCACATACTTATTTCATAAGACTAAAACTCAAAATGAGCTCTCCTTCCCCTGAGTTCCCACAGCTTATTATCCGGTCTTTTCTCATGGCACTTAGAATTTCTCCTTATTATTCTAGCTATTTATGTAAATGTGTTATCTTCCTTACCAGCCTGGAAGCTCTTTGCTGGCAGGATCCATGTCTAACTTATCTTATTCCTCACAATGTCAGTTTCTTCATTTATGTTCGATAAAGAACCATTTCTCCATCCTTTAAAGCCCCGTAAAGGTTGCAGAAAGGTCAAGGTAATGAGGACTAGGAAAAGGCTATTTGATTTGTCCAGTTTCCCACTAGTGTCTGACACTT
The DNA here is from genome assembly GCF_041296265.1 of Equus caballus. Classification (NCBI taxonomy): domain Eukaryota; kingdom Metazoa; phylum Chordata; class Mammalia; order Perissodactyla; family Equidae; genus Equus; species Equus caballus. Next base: position 95,753,864 of record NC_091715.1, read on the forward strand.
ATCGCATGCTTTTATTATAGGTATTTTTATACACGTCTTATATGTCCAACTGCTCCAACTAAAAAGGAAGCTTTCTAAGCTCCTTGAGGGAAAGCTCCATGTGTTGCTCATCTTTGTGTCTCTCAAAGCTTTTAACTAGAACCTTACACATAGCAGGCACAGATATATAAATGAATGAACATAAATCAGATCGGAAGGAGAAATAGCAGACACCCATAAGATGTGACAGCTAACAGCAAAGAAAGGCAGTAGAATATTAAAAAGAGATTTTTATTCACTCAACATTTATTAAGTGCCTATTATATACTAAGAACTGCTACATATTAAAAAGAATAAGATGTATAATTTCCCACAGAGAACTCCTAGTTCAGTGGGGTAACCAGGAATGAAGTCAATAACTATAAGCCAAAATCATAAGAGATTATGTCCTATTAATATATCCATTGCTTGAGCCTTGCCAAGTGCATGTTATATTGTAAAAGGATTTTTTAAATGACAAAATAGTTTAAACCAATAAAACTGAGTACTAAAATAGGTAAGATGACATTAACTGGAACACCTCATGCTAGATGAGATATTGCTTACTATATTACCACCATTTCTGAAATGCTTATAATCTAAATTAGATTGCTTTATCAACATCCTCTTTGTGCCTTATCCCAAACAATAGATATGAATAGTTATTTTACATGGATTATCATATTTTAGGAGATATTCTTAAATACATCTAAAGTGTCTGATTATTAATAATATTAAGTACTTAAATTTTTCTTTCTCTTCTTTTTATAAAGCAAGATTTCTCTGAGTATCTTATATAATTTCCCCAAACCTTATTAGGTATTTCATTCAAGTAGAATTAGACAATTTCCAACAGTTTATGGAACCATAAGGGGCTACCCCAATATGTGATAGATGATAGCAGGAGTACTAGCTAGTTATTACAATATTCAAGCACAGCCTTTGAGAATAATTTTACTCAACTTGTTAAGACTCAGCAATTTAGTCCACTATCATCCTCTTTTCTCTGGAAATGACTGAGACCCTAGCTGAATATCAAATAAATTTCATTTCCTTTCCTGTGGATAATTGAAAGGTAGAGTGTCTGTGAAAGGGAGAATTTTACCACTATTTACAGCCTTAAAGTGTTAATGGACTAAAGGCCTTTAGTAGCATTTATTTAAGCAAAACAAGGTGCACACTGAGAAAATGGGCCTGAGTTAGGTACCCTATATACAGTGCTGGATTGGATAATAATCTAGCCATTCGTCTGCTAAAATAGTTGATAGCTGTCTAAAAACTAGCAGTAAATGGCAATGTGTATTGCAGGGTATGCCCTACTAAAGATGTACTAGACAAGAATTATATTAACACTTTAGGAGCAGGTTTTTTCTCTGCTTGAAAGAAATATGCATTCATCACAGAAAATTTGGAATATTGGAAAAGAACAAATAACATTATAAAAACCATTCATTATCCAAAAACTCAGAAATTACAAGTATCAACATTTTGGCGCATGTCCCTCCAGTATGTGTACATTGTGTGTGTGTGTGTGTGTGTGTGTGTGTGCAAGCGCATGTGCACGCATGCTTTATGTAGTATACATATGGACTCGTAATATGTTTTCCCCCACTTCAGACTACATTACAGAAATTTTCCCCATCCATAGATGTAATTCTAATTTTAAATAGTCACATAGAATTCCATGGTATAAATGGACCATAAGGTATTTAAACAACGACCTACTGTAGGCCATTTAGGCTACCTCCAATTTTTCATTATTATAACTAACTATAATAAACATATCTCTTTTCATACATCACTGGCTTTTTTTTCCTTTGCACAAATTACTAGGAGAATTAGTAAATATCACCAAATTCCTTGCAGGAAAGGTTTTACACTATCATCAGCAGTGTACGCACTTTCCTCACCAATGCTGTATTAAATAGATGATAGGTAGGTAGGTAGATAGATACACAGATCCATGCATACACACACATACACACACACAACACACACACACTTCAGTGGCTTAAGTTAAAGAAGCCAACGGTGATCTTGTAACTCTAATTTGTACTTCTTGGTCAGTAGTGAAGTATTCATTTCATGTGAGCAGTAGTTACTGATATTTCTGAATTTTTATATTTCTTCTTAAATATTTGCTCATTTTTCTATTGATGACAGAATGTTTCTCATTTTCCTATGAACTGTAAGTGCTACTTGAATATATAACATTGAAATGTTATTTGCCAATCAGGGTTGCAATTTTATGATGAAAATATGTAGAAAATTACAAAGGACAATACAACACAAGTATAATTATCCCCCTTCCAGAACTAATAAACATCACTACTACCATAACTGCAGAGCAACTTCTATTTTTGAAAATAAATAAAATACAACAGATAGAGTTGAAGTCCTTTTGTATCACTCCCCAAACCAATTCCCCTCCCTCCCTCCCCATAACTATCAATAATCATGAATTTGATGTGTATCCTTCCCATCCTATTCTTACACACTGTAAGCATTTTCATGAAAAAAAAAATGCAATATTATTTGGGCTATCTAAAAAAAGTTAAATATCATATGCATCATTCTGTAGCTCATTTTTCTTACTCAACATTATGTTTTTGAGATCTATCCATGCTGATATATAAAAATCTAGCTCATTAACGTATGTCAATTTACCAGTTACTTATACAATGTCCATTCATTTTAACTGCGATATACTATTCCATCTCATCAAGACATCATCACTTATCCATTCACTACGATAAACATTTGTTTCCTGCTTTTGGTATTGTAAAAATTGGGTTAGCAACTAACCTTGTGCATATATGCACCAATTTCTCTATGTTATACACCTAAATTTGAATTGCTGAAATCAGGACACTTGAATTACTAAATTATTGAATCATTTTCAACCTCATTATATATTGTTATATTTCTCTCAATTTTCTAATGCTTTATTTAGGATTTTTGTATATATGCTCAGAAAAGAGACCGAACTATAATCTTCTTTTGCTACACTTTGTCTATTTTTCAGTAATAAGTTATTAATAATTTCATAAAGTGAATTGGGGAGCATATCTTTATTTTCTAGACATTGAAAGCTATGTATGGAATAGGGACTATCTATTCTTTGAAAGTGTGGTAAAAATCACATGTACTTGGGCCTGACACCTTTAGAATGGAGTGGGAGTGAGGGCCATATTTTGTTTTTTAATTTCAGTTCAATTTCTTTAATGATAATCAGTTTATTCAGATTTTCTATTTCTTCTGGCTTCACTCTGATAATATTTACTTGTCGGGAAAATTTAGTAAGTGTTTAAGCCTGGGATTATTCCCCATATGGTGAAGCCTGAAACAAGAGCTTGTGTGCAGACAATATATTTGGGGAGCATGACCCCAGGGAATGGGTATGTGGGACTGGAAAGGAGTGAAAAAGGATGGAAGAAAAGCCTATTCAAGGTTGTGTTATTGAGTTGATCACTACTGTGGCCAACTAGGGCTAGATTCCACGAGTGACCCTATGAGAAGCCACACAGAATGACCCTCAGAATTGTTCACCGTTCACCCAATGGCTCCTGCTCCTCATTGGTGAAGGATGGCCCCTGGGTTATTGAATTCCTCTTTCAGATTGCATATGCATACAAGTGCTATGGGCTTCCACACATCGGAAAGTAAGATGAGGGGGCTGGCCCCGTGGCCAAGTAGTTTAAGTTCCGTGTGTTCCGCTTCTGCAGCCCAGGTTCGGAAGTTCAGATCTCTGGCGTGGACCTGCTATACTCATCAGCCATGCTGTGGAGCCATCCCACATACAAAGTAGAGGAAAACTGGCATGGATGTTAGCTCAGGGCTAGTCTTCCTCAAGGAAAAAAAGAGGAAGATTGGCAATGGACGTTAGCTCAGGGTGAATCTTCCTCACCAAGAAAAAAATAAAAAAGAAACTAAGATGAAGTGGCTACAACTATTAGGTCACACTTGTGCAAATCTGTTTGCCACAGCAATGACTAGAGTAAAAAGTGAGTTAGTGCACAAGAGATGGAGCACACAAGGTATCCAATACACAATTTCATCCTAAAATTATTTATGATTTTTATGATTTCTTGTATCCTTATACTCTCTTTTCATTTACAATATTATTTGTGCATTTTCCCATGATTCCTCTTCCCCTGGGATTTTTCTGGTTTATCAGCACTTTCAAAGAATTCGCTTTCAGTTCTACTGATTGGTTTTATTTTTTATATTTATTAATTTCTGCTTCTACTTTTATTATCTCTGTCTTCAACTTACTTTAATATATGTCCATTAAAGCAAACTTCACATTTTATCATCCAGATCTTCTACAATTTGTTGTCTTACCAGTCTTCCCTTCATTGCTCTGCTTTTCCCTCTGGGGAACCCATAGCATGTGCTTCTGGTCCATTTAATCTTGCCACAACTTCCGCCACATGTGTGGAACCAGGACAAGGCTTGGTCAAGCACAGAACGCCAATTCCTTGCCCTCAAAGACAGTTCAGAAATGGACACAGAGCCTCAACAGAGCTACTGGGTTCCTAAGAACTGCTAACATGGATGCTGAGAGGAAGAGACATTCTCTTACCTGAGCAGCTTCAACTGTAAAATTGTGATGTCCACTGAATGAAATAATCATATATAAAACATTTGGTAGAGCGCGGGGGATTTACGAGGCACCAATATCTTAGTACCCTCTCCCCCGCTTCTCTGTTGATCACACACCCCAAATGCAGGCTAACTGTCTATGAAGAAAAAATCCCATCCACCACTGCAAACATGCATATACAAAGTGATGGCGGTAGCATTACATCTGTCCAGGGTATTCGTGTTTTAACTAACACTGAGAAGTCTTCTAGAGGAATTTTAATCATTCATGGTTTAATCTGAGGCACTATATTTTTTTACTCTATTTAGCACAGCCCAAGATACCTAGATGACCAAGTGCCCTTACGGCTGACTCTGCCTGCCGCAGTAAATGAGGCAGCCAACTCTTCTTTCACCTAAGAGAAATGAGAAGTTACTAGGCTTTCAGGAAACGTGTTCAAGGCGGTTATACATTCTGACTTCCCCATGTATTTTCAGTCCATTCAGGCAAACACTGCCATCAAGAAACAACCATGCCGGGGGGTGGGGGGCTGGCCCCGTGGCCGAGTGGTTAAGTTCACCCGCTCTGCTGCAGGCGGCCCGGTGTTTAGTTGGTTCAGATCCTGGGCATGGACATGGCATTGCTCATCAAACCACGCTGAGGCAGCGTCCCACATGCCACAACTAGAAGGACCCACAACGAAGAATATACAACTATGTACCGGGGGGCTTTGGGGAGAAAAAGGGAAAAATAAAATCTTTGGAAAAAAAAAAAAAAGAGAAACGGGGCGGCCCAGTGGCGCAGCAGTTAAGTTCGCATGTTCTGCTTCTTGGCGGCCCAGGATTTGCCGGTTTGAATCCCGGGTGCGGACATGGCACCACTTGGCATGCCATGCTGTGGTAGGCGTCCCACATATAAAGTAGAGGAAGATGGGCATGGATGTTAGCTCAGGGCCAGCCTTCCTCAGCAAAAAGAGAAGGATTGGCAGCAGTTAGCTCAGGGCTAATCTTCCTCAAAAAAAAAAAGAAAGAAAGAAACAACCATGCAACTTAGAAGGAGTAAATCTGCATGCATTTCTAAAACAAACTGATTAGTCATCATAAGATGCACTTGTGCCCACCTATCCAAGGGCAGTTTCAAACACAAGCAAAGTTTTATTTGCTTCTCTGGAATTCAGAAATGCAGGCCATTCAGTGGCCAATAGGTCAGTTCTTGAAAGTAAAAAAACTAAGATCCTGATAAAGTTTCAAATTCAATCTGAGTCTCATCGTTGCACAGGAGGAGTCAGGAAAAAAAGTCTACAGTATTTTAAGCTTCTCTTGGGCGCAAAATATAGCAATTCACAAAGTTATAACTGTTCCATGCTGAAACACAAGTGGCCTGACTCCAGCACAGTGAAAACTATCCAGAACTTTATATTCTTGCCAACTCATAATCACAAAAACTTGATTTGGGGTGTTTGTAATAGAGGGTATGGACACTCAATGATGAGCTGATTACTTTTATATCAACAAAATCAATCCATGATACAGCATTAGAAAGGAATAATGACCGATTTCCTCGAAGGCTCACTGAGGACCCATTCAAAGCATAAAGCAAGTTCAATAATACTTAGCAATATATTTGGCCTCAAATGTCTAGATTTAGCCTAAATGACCCAGTGTTTGCAATTATTTGAGCTCAATTCAATGCACTAGGCCTACACACAGTGGAAAATTCTACTATCCAAGAAGCAGCCATCTTGAGGCTCAGTCAGCTTGATGTGCGTTGCCTTTCACGTTCGGGCCACAGTTTCATAAAGGAGATAACACTTGTGTATGTTTCCTCCCAGGGCCGTTATGAAGACAGTTGAGTCAGGCAATGGCTTAAACTTTTGGCCTAAAGGTGCAACACAAATTCCACTAGAGAGTACACACAAACTCACGTGTTCAATAGCTAACATCCATTAAAGGGAGGACCCAGGAAGATACTTGGTAAATACACTCAGTCACTTTCTCCTAAGATTCCCCGCTGTGATTTTCAAAAGGAAAGACGCACAATGTAGCATATTGGGAAGCCTCGTATCTCTAGAATGGGGCAGCCTGGGTTTGAACACCTGCCTCAACGCTTACTAGCAGTGTGGCATTTTTTATGTTGTTTACACTTCCCAAGTCTGAGTTCCCTGTCTAAAAATGGGCACAAAAACTGTGCCTCACTCATAAGGCTGTTGTGAGCATTAAAGTTTTGTTTATATTTTAATATACCAACACCAGTGAATGGTACATTAGAAACACCATATGACTAATTACACTATTATAATGGTGTATTAGTGAGGATTCTCCAGAGATGCAGGCCAATAGGATGCATATATCTATAGAAAGAGATTTATTATAAGGAATTGGCTCATGCAGTTATGGAGGCTGGCAAGTCTCCAGATCTGTCGGTTGAATCGGCAAGCTAGAGACCCAGGAGAGCTGACATTTCAGCTCGAGTCCGAAGACAGGAAAAAAGCCAACATGTTAGTCTGAAAGCTGCCAGGCAGAAAAAATTCTTCTCTTTTGAAACAGCTTTACTGAAATATAATTGATATACAACATAGTACCTATGGTTAACAATTCAGTATCGTACACTTAAAGATTTGTTAAGAGTGTAGATTTCATCTTAAGTATTCTAGCCACAAAAAAAAAAAAAAAAAGAAAAACCCACAAAGGAGCTGTCAGGCAGGAAGAATTTTTCTTACTCAAGGGAGGGTCAGCCTTTTTGTTCTATTCAGGTCTTCAACTGATTAGATGAGGCCCACCCACCTTAGGGAGGGCATCTGCTTTATTCAGTCTAACAATTTAAATGTTAATCTCAATCAAAAACACCCTCACAAGGTGGTCAATTAAAAGAAAATGATTTGAGGGCAGCTTTGGTATACTGGGCAATATTGATTGCAATGAAAGCTTAGAAAATTTAAAGCACCCAGAATAACGTTTGACCAACTCCCTGACCACTCTGTGGCCCAGTCAAATTGACACATAAAATTAACCATCACAAAGAGAAGTTAGTAACATTGTATCCTATGCATATATGATGCTACCAGAATGTACTCAAACTGCAAAAGGCATTGAAAGGTCTCTGCTTCTCTGTAATTTCAAACAACTGATTCGAAGGAAGATTTTGTCTGAGTATAGTTTAGTATAGTTTTGCTTTGTTTTTTAACAAAGTGCCCAGTTGTTCAACTAAATTAATTGGTCAGTCCTTTCTAAATAGTCAGTTGTGGCTACAGTCAAATTGAGCGGAACTTTTATAGCCTAGTAATTTTTGAAAAGGGGCAAAGCTCTCCAGCACAGATGGTCATCACTATATAGTACTAGGTTTGAAACCTAGGAGCAGTCCTTCCCACCATTAATCCTTAGGTTGGATTAAAGAGCACCATTGAGTGTATCAGATAAATAGAGCAATAAAGTGGTACCAAAATGAAATTTTATTCTGTTTTTCAGCAGCTCAAGTCAATGACTTAAAGTGAGAATTAAATGCCTGAAAGGGAAAATAATTTATGGAATAGAAAGTAGGCTAGAATGTTCACACAGGTAGCAAAAGTGGCAAGGAGTGCATGGCGTAAAAATCACAGTTAAATTTTCTAAGTTTCAATTGCAATTATATTGCCCAGTATACCAACGCTGCACTCAAATCATTTGCTTTTAATTGGCCACCTTGTGCTTTCTTCCAAATTTTTCCACAAGTAGTCACGAAGATTTAAATTTTGTACAGATGGTTGATTATACTATAATGCCTAAAACATGGTATTAAAGGGACATTTTTAAATCGAGTGTAATATTGAACAAAACCAAGAAAAATTATATACCTTTCAATCTAGAAAGTTGTTCTATACATGACAGAACACAATCTATCACTTCTCCCTTGCTCTCAGTTCATCTGTTTGATAAATGAACATTCAGTTGAAAAGAAAGGGTTAAGCAAATAGCGAGAGAATGCCTGGCCTCTATTCCTAAGAGATTCTAAAATTGAATACTTCTAAAACAAATGCTGTTTTTTAACTGTTCTAGCTGTCAGTGGAGGGAGAACTTCTGGGAAGATATCAAATGTGTAGATAGTATTTTTAAACAAATAGAAAAATCAGAGGCCTTAACATAATTTATATTCTAAATACATGAACATATAATGGCTATCATTTATTGAGGTCTTACTATGTGTCAGGCATTTCAGGAATATTATCTCTAATTGTCACATTCACAACATTCCTTCAGGATAGCTATCAGCTATCTACCCTCTAACCTCCACTTCTTTACCACACTCTCAGCCTTCCCCCGCTACAGATGAGGAATCTGAAACTCTGGGATTTTAAGATATTAGGGGTTACGGCAGGAGGCCATAAATCTGAGTGGCTCTGAAACCAGTTTCACGCAGCACCAACGCCCACCAGGCCATTCTACCTCTAAAGAAATATTCAAGTCCCAGGACCACAAGCATTTCTTTTCCAAGCAGTGCAGCTATTTTCTCTTTGAAAAAAAATTTACTGATTTGTTTCTAAGTATTGCATCTGTTTATTGTAGAACATGTGTAAAACACAGAAAGGCAAAAAAAGAAAATACAAATAATTTGTAATTACATCAGGAACCCCATGGCACATGTCATGGATGATGTGCCGTGCCACCGAGATCCCCCCTTCAGAACAAAAAGATTTATCCCCCAAAGGATTGGGAAGGTCGTGGCTGTCAGCTTGAAGCTTTCAGCCCTCTTTGGGAATTTCCTTGGCTGAGGAGAGGCACCTACCAGAAAGTCAGAGTCCTTCACCAGGGCCAGCCTGCATACAATGCCTGATTGCGCTGCGGTTTTAAAGAGTCCCCTTTTCCTCGACTTTATCCCTTTCCTCAACTCAGGACAGCTAGGAAGAGCTATCCTCATGGAGTCAGATGACAACTGGTTGTGGCCACCCTTCAGCCCAACTACTCCCTCTGCCCAACCATGTTTTGTTCCTTTCCCACAAACAGGGGTTGAATCTAAAAGTACTCTCTAATAAACTTCCTTCATGCTCACATCTGTTTCAGAGTCTGCTTTCTGGGGAACCCAACCTGCAGCAGCATATATCCGTCCAGGCTTGGAGGATGTATGTGTAAAATGTAGGACAATAGCGTACTCACTGCATTGTAATCAGCTTGCAGTTTCACTTAAAAATACACAATAGGGGGGGCTAGCCCAGCGGCGTAGCAGTTAAGTTCGCACATTCTGCTTCAGCAGCCCAGGTTCACCAGTTCAGATCCCGGGTGTGGACATATGCACCACGTGTCAAGCCATGCTGTGGCAGGTATCCCACATATACAGCAGAGGAAGATGGGTACGGATGTTAGCTCAGGGCCAATCTTCCTCAAAGAAAACAAAAATACACAATAGGGGTCAGCCAGTGGTATAGTGGTTAAATTGACATACTCCACTCGGTGGCTCCAAGTTGCAGGTTCAGATCCCAGGCGTGGACCTAGCATCATTTGTCAAGCCATGCTGAGGCGGCATCCCACATAAAATGGAGGAAGATTGGCACAGATGTTAGCTCAGCGACCATCTTCCTCACAAAAAAAAACAATACACAATAAACATCTTGCCACAATCTAAACATCCCTTTACAACATTATTTTAAACAGCTGTATTGTATTCTACTGTGTATGCCATCATTTATCTACCCAACCTCCAACATTGGAGTATTTCCAAATTTTTGGTTCTAAACAGGATATTTTTTTTTTTTGGTGAGGAAGATTCACCCTGAGCTAACATCCATTGCCAATCCTCCTCTTGTTTTTTTTGCTTGAGGAAGATTGTTCCTGAGCTCATATCTCTGCCAATCTTCCTCTACTTTATATGTGGGATGCCTCCACAGCATGGCTGATGAGTGGAGTAGGTTTGAACCTGGGATCTGAACCCACGAACAAGGGCCACTGAAGTAGAGGGCATGGAACTCTAACCACGAGGCCACGAGGCCAGCCCCTAAACAGGATATTTACATAGTTTCAAAGTATATCCCCATAGGATGGTTGTTAATTATTTCCCAGTGGAGAAACCTTGCAGACACCATTTTAACAAAACCATGCAAGCGAACATCACCAGTAATGGGAGTAAGTAACAGTATGCGCCCTCCTGAAATGATGCACTAAGAGTTCAGAATTGCTTCTGTGGGACTCCTGCCCAAAATGCTTAACCTAAAACTAATCACGAGAAACACCAAATAAACCCAAACTGAGGGACATTCTACAAAATGACAGGCTTGCACACTTCAAAAATGTCAATGTTGTGAATACAAATAAAGGCTTAGGAGATTTTCCAGATAAAAGAAGACCAAAGAGACATTACAACTGAACACGCCACATGATGTTAAATCTTCTTTTGCTATAAAGGACATTATTAAGACAACTGGCAAAAATTCAGTGAGATCTGCACACTAGACAATAACACTATATCAATATCAAGTTACTGATTTTGATAAGTGTGCTCTGATTATGTAAGAGAATTCCTTGTTTTTAGGAAATATACACTAAAGTATGCAGAGGTAAAGGAGAATCACTGTCTGCAAGTCACTCTCTAACAGTTCAGCAAAAGTAAGACGGTGTGCGTATGTGCGTGTATGGAGAGACAGAGGGAGGAACACAGAAAGAGAATGAGTTTGGGTAGAGAGGGGAGGGAGAAGACAAGGAGAGAGAATAAAGCAAATAAATGCAGAAAATATTGACATTTGGAATATCTGAGTGAAGGATATACAGGAATTCTATATACTATTCTTGGAACTTTTCTCTAAGACTGAAATTCTATTTTTACAAAGGAGCATGAATCCTTTATCATATATGTTGCAATTTTTTTCAAGTGTGTAAATTGTATTATAATTTTATCTATAGTGGTTGTTAATGTATAAAAGTTTTCATTTTCCTGTAGTAAATCTACCTGCAGTTTCCTATCCAGTATCTGGCTTTGGTGTCATGCTCAAAAAGACCTTCGTCATCCTCTGATTAAATAAACATTCACTTCTATTTTCTTCTAGCAAATTCATGTCCTTTTCTTCACTTTTAACATATATTTAACCTTGAATTTATTTTGGCGTGATGGAAGGACTTTAAATCTTCATTAGAGTTAGCCAGTGGTCCTAATACCATATACTGATCAATCTAGCCTTTCCCCACTAGTTTGAAATTTCATATAGATTACATTCTAATTTCTTATACAGTTCTGTTTCCAGGTTTTCTGTTCAATGCATGACACTGTCTAGTCTCACGTCACACTTTTTCAAATGTTTTAACTAGTATCTTAATATTCTCCACTACAAGTTTGCCCTGCATTATCTTTATTTTCAAAAATCTCTTTGGTATTTGGGGTTATAATACCATTCTCATTCCTAATGTTGCAAATTTGAACTTTACCTCTTTTTTTCTTTATTAAAATTGTCAGAAAATTCTCTTTTCAAATAATTAGTTCTTGAATTTATTTCTTGAGCCTATAGTTTTCTAATTCATTTCATTGTGGCTTCTGTCATTATTAATGCCTTCCTTTTACTTTACTTATGCTTATTTTGTTACTCTTTTTACAGTGTGCTGAGTTGAACGTTTGGTTTATTTTTTTATTCTTTCCCATTTAATAAGAAAATCTTTTACTACTATGAATTTTCATGAGTACAGCTTTGACCACTTCCTACAAGTTTTTACAAGTAGTATTGTTTTTATTGTTGCTTTCCAAGCAGTCTGAAATTCTAGTTTTCATTTCCTTTTTGACCCAACAGCTATGCACAGAATAAAGTTTAACTTCCAAGTTGTTATATATTTTTTATTGTTTATCCTTTTGCTATTCATTTCTAGCTTTACTGTATTGACATCAGAGAATGTTGATTGCATGAATTCTCTCTGGAATTTACAGAAGTTTTCGTTATCAGCTAAGATGCAATCATTATACTTAAAAATAAATATTCAATATATAGTTGAAAAGAACATGTGACCTCGGTAAGGGTACACACGATATTTCATTAGTAAATCTTTCAGTGTCACTATTTTTTGTCTAATGGACCAGGAGGTGTTCCTTCCACTAGGATTTTTGTTTCATAAAAATTTATCCTTGCAGTTTTAACAATATTTGCTTTAAATAGTTTAATATAATATGTGGTGCATAAAAGTTCATAAACGTTCATCTTCATTGCAAATTTTGTCCTTTTCAATATAAAATACACCCCAGAAACTGTGAACACTCCCATAAGATATTTTAATCATATATACATATATATATATATATATATATATATATATTCTTATATATTCAGAGATAGATAAATACCTTCCTCTTGAAGAAACATCCCTTTCTTCTAACAGCTTTCTAGTGGCTGTTTTTGAAATGAAAATGCAGTAAACAGTGTTGTCTGCAAATTTTACAGCTTCTTTTCCGCCTTCTTTTATAGGTTTCAAGTGGAATACAAACTTACCTAGAAGATATTTTTCTTAAAAGAACATTTACAGAGAAATCTTAGCAAAATTTAAGGCAGCCTCTTGTAAATGTTCTTTTGTCATCATTGCTTTAATAATCATAGAGGGGTAACCCCACCATAAGCCAAGAACAGAAAATATCTAAGTGGGAAATCCTTAGCTAAAATGCAGAACAGCAGCTTGGGGAGTGAAGAAAGCCTGAGTTCTGAGACATGGAAGCAGTAATGACAATGGTCATAACAATAATAACAATAGTAGAAGGAAGTGGAGGAGGAAAAGGAAGAACTAACGTTAGCACTCACGAGGTGCTTGCTGTATCTGCCAGGCACTATTGTAAGTGCTTTACCTATAATATCTAAATGTATCCTACCCATGACCCTATGAGGTAAATACCATCTCCACTTGGCCAGTGAAGCAACTTGGGCACAGAGAAGTTAAGTAATTAGCCAAATACTGGGCTGCAATTTAAAGCAGGGCAGACAGACTCCAGAGCTGCACTCTTATCACTGTCTATAAAGACTATGAAGGGGCCGGCGCTGTAGCACAGTGGTTAAGTTCACCCACTACGCTTAGGTGGCCCTGGGGTTCACAGGTTCAGATCCGGGAGTGGGGACATAGTACCCCTTGTCAAGCCATGCTGTGGTGGCATCCCACACAGAATAGAGGAAGACTGGCAACAGATGTTAGCTCAGGGCCATTCTTCCTCACAAAACAAATAAACAAAAAAGACTGTTAAAAGAGACAACAGGAAAGCAAATTGTATCTATTTTGACAATATTGCATAGGGGTCAAAAACACAGATTTTGGAGCTGTCTATGGTGAATCTGAAGACCCATTCCATCATTCACTAGGTCAAGGGGCCTTCGGCACCTTACTCTTACTGTGCTTCAATTTCTTCATCCATAAAATAACAATAATAACTCCCTAGAGTTGTGAAAGTTCAGTAAAGAAGTGCATAAAAGGCACTTGGGGCGGTGTGTGCCCCTTAAACCTTGCCCATTGTCATTATAAACAATATTAGGGGCCGGCCCAGTGGCGCAGCGGTTAAGCACGCACGTTCCGCTTTGGTGGTCCTGGGATCACCGGTTTGGATCCCAGGTGTGGACATGGCACTGCTTGACAAGCCATGCTGTGGTAGCCGTCCCACATATAAAAAACAAAAAAAAAGTAGAGGAAGATGGGCATGGATGTGAGCTCAGGGCAAGTCTTATTCAGCAAAAAGAGGAGGATTGGCAGCTAATGTTAGCTCAGGGCTAATCTTCCTCAAAAAAAAACAATAATAAAAAAAATTACATACTGTTAAATCAGATAGCAATAACATGTTGATAAAGGCTTGTAACATGGAAAGTTACAGGGTGTTGTCAAAATTTCCCAAGAATGTACTTTCAAATATTATTAAAAAAGAACGTTGAATTTACTTTAAAATTGACTAAATATATTTTTAATATATGGTTCTATCAATAACATCACTACACAAAAGTTTTCCCAGAAACAAAATTCTGCCTTCTAAATATGTCAAAATTCTTCTGAATTTCTTCACAGAATATCTGACTTTAAAATATGCAAAATTGCCAAGACAGAATTGTGTTTATTAATAAAACTTGCCTTGTTTCTTTATCCTAAGGCATTTTCTTTTGAGCTGGGAAAAGATATAGCACAACTGCCAAAAGGATGTTCTTACTATAGTTTAATATCCATAGTCACTAGGAGTCAGGAGAAAACTAGTATCTCACAGCCTTTTGACTAATTTGATTTTACAACACATTGACTTTTATATTATATCAGATACGGCCCTCCTTACCACCAGATATACAAATGAACAATTACTACCCAGAAGATTCCAAATTCATTCTTACATTCTTACTGTGGATAAGAGGACCAGAAGATTTTCCAAAAGGAGGACATTTTATGGTCCCAGCTGAACTGACATGTACGTAGTTTATAGAACCTGTAAATTCTTTAGAATCCATTTTCAACCTTCTTGTTCTTTTCATCATTATAGTAGATTAGCTACATTAAGCAATGAAGAAATGGTTCTCTCTCTCACCTAACCCAAAGATATTAAATTAGTAGATATTCCACTGGTTTTCACATTCATGTAACAGAATTATATTTTTAGGTAAATCTATCTTTTCTCTCTCTTTTATTTCAAGCTTTGGAGTAACAGGTTATAATGAAAAAGAAAAAAACCCATGCAATTTGGAGATAGAATACCTGGGTTCAATCCTTCTTCTGACACTTTATTTGTTCCTTGTCCTCGGATAAAACCTCTGAGAGCCTGGATTCAACAGAAGCAGTACCTCACAGGGTTGATATGCAGTTTTAGTACAAATATATATGAAAATGTTTTACAGTCCATAAAGATTTACAGGGAGACAAAGTGGTTTTATCACCGCATTTAGAATATTTGCTTCAACAATAAAACAGCCTAGTTTTTTGTTAAAACACAAATGTAAATTTATAGACAATCACATACAAATATAATTTCTATTTAAACACATGAGAAGGAATCAATTCTCTCATTTAAAGGAGTATTTAGGTAGCTAGCTTCATCAACTCAAAGGGTAAACTCCTACTTTATATTCAGAGAGGCTTAGTTTACCCTTTCTTCAATTTCTAGTCTGAAAAACATTTGTTTGTTCTCCTCCCACTCCACCCTTCCCCCAGACCTACTACTTTTGAGTTTAAAGTGAATTTAGAAAGAAAAAGGTTTTCTATTTCATAAAAGCAGTTGTATTTCAACCGTCAGGACTTAATACTCTTCTGTCCCTATAAAAACTTATTTTTAGGTGTGAGGGAAAACTAGCATGGATAAATCCATACTTTCGATACTTGATTTTGTCCATAAGCACCTTCGTTCTGGCTTTCTAACTTGAAGCACCGGATCTGCAAAGGGAAGAAACCCTCCTTTTTCATTCTCAACAGTCGAGAAGGGAAAATAAATTCTTCCATCAGCCTCTGTCCCAATAATCCATATAAAGTGATCTTTTATGTTTTGAGGCAGCTGGACTTCTAGTCCACGGATCAGGCATTAAGTTAAAGAATAGACAAATAATTCGTGACACTTGCATATTAGCTCACTCATACCATTATCCCTCCGAGGTTGGTTTACTTGGGAAGATTCAATCACATCAGAACCCAAGGTTCAAATTCAATATAGTGTGAGCTATCCTTGTCCATATGTTGCCATTTCAACATTCATCAGAATTTTCAGCAAGTACGTGGTAGGAAATCATTTTAAATCAGAAGTTCTCATTTGTGCTGAATATTTCTGCTGCCACACACACACGTGTGCACAAGCTCACATACACAAAAAATTATGCGAACTTGTTTTGATCAACTGTTACCATATAATCTCATTTCATTGCATTCACACAACCACACGTCCTTCTATTAATCTTCTTCCCAGCCTAGGTGTTTTTACGACACCACGCATTTATGGATGCCAATTTAAGCTACCTGCTCAGGCTGGCCCTGTCTAACCAGCCTCACTAGATTTAATGGTTCTGTCACATTCAGATAAGGAAACTCAAGAAGGAGATGCAGGCACCTCAGGAGCCTGACTTGTGGGCCTACAGCTTCTTCATCAATGTGGTCATTCACATAGGGATGGGCAGCAACCTAACTCATCGTGACATCGAAAGACTCAGACCATACCTCCAGCTCCAAAATGATGCCTCCTTTTTGCCCCTTACCACTTTTAAGGTGTGAATACCCAACAGGTTTAGCCCTGGCAAAAGGGAAAGTGTCTACATTTGAAAAGAGAAGCTTCTCCTTACTCCAAAATGAACTCTCATCTAGTCTGAGTGAAAAAAAAAAAATTAACATAACTCCCCACAATTTTCATTCCTTCCTCTCTTTTACAATAAAATCTGCAAGAATAAGTCATGTTTAGACAAAGAGTGAGTTAGCACACCATTTTGGGGATATTTGAATCTATAAGTAGTTATCTTGAAAGGCTGAGGATATTTTTTAATTTATTTTGGGTTACATATAGTATCTAGAACCACAAGGTTACATTTTACTAAAGTGACTGCCTCTAAAGAAAGTATTTTATACAGAAAACTACTAAAATTGCTGTGAAAATCTCCATAGTATGGAAATTAATTAAGAGTGAAAAACATAAGAAATTCTGGGCCAATCTTATGTACATTCCATCCAAGATTCTATCTTTGTCAAGGCACTCAGAGATAATTTCTGAAAACTATGGCAGCGGTCCTCCAAATTTTCTCCAAAACCTTCATAGATTACTAATTTTTCATGAATTAATCTAAATTAATTAGTGGTTCTTAATTAGAGATTGAGGGTTCAACTCTTTGGAGAATCTGATAATTCATCTAAACTAATTCTTCACCCTTTGGAAACTGAAAATCTAAGGAAACCTACAAACTTTATTTGAGAAAAACGTGTGCATGAACACACACACAAACACTACAGATAAGTAGTGTTTACATAAGTTCACAAATATATATAAGTTCAAGGATTTCATGGACCCAGCCTAAGAACTGCTTTGTAGAGAATTATCTCAGCATGGATCATGTAATAATACTCTACTATAGAATGGAAATTGATAAACACAATTTTTAAGGTAACTAAGAAAAATATATTTGATAGCATAACATATAAAGAAATACACGATTGGAAGAATAAACTATGTAGACTATATATCATAAATAAGATAAATAAAAGCATGGTCTTTGAAAATTAGCACAAACTAGATAAACTTAGCCATGAGAGATGCAGAAAGCTCTCATGGTTAGTAGGTGAAAAGGAGGAAGAAAGTAACGGATAAGACTAAGCCTGGAGATATAATAATAAAGAAGGATGGAGACAGCGCAAGTCACTCAACTTGGGGTGGCCCACAAAGTGGTTTACAATCAGTCTCTGAAAGGGGGGGAATCTCTTGACAGGAGAAACACAGAACTTTCTATGCTGTTTGCACCTATATGTACATCTTAGTCTGCAGTTTTCCCTCTTTTTTTTTTGAGGTCTTTTTCAACTTTGATTTCAAGGTTATGTTGACCACTTACAGTGAACTTGGAAGACTTCCCTTTTTATGTATGCTCTGGAGTAGTTTGAATCACCAGGTTCACTAAGTACTAGTATATGTAACATAACGATCTGATCCTTTATGGTTTAATAGAATTTCTCTGGTGGCTTGCAGGCCATAGATAATTTGATAGATATATATTACTTTGATAATTAGGAAAAAATTAAACACATCCCTTTAAGAAGCTAATAAAAGCTATGGACATTTTCATTACTGCCCAAACCAATAAGAAATAAACACAAAATTTGGTTTACAATTGCAAGGTGGTTCATAGAAGCCTTAAAATCGATCCATGAAGTTCCTAAAGATCCATCAATTTAGGTTAGGAATCTCTTCCTTGATCTTTTTGGACTCTTTCTATTTTTAGCTTGTTTTGTCCCTTCAGACAAAACTTAAGATGTGTTTATGCCCTCAAGTATAGATCATATTTTTCTAGTTTTAAATATCTAAATCTGGAGTAACATCAGCAAAATGGCAGACTAGGAAATTCCAATCCCTTGCTCTCCCATGGAAACATCAAAAACCAACCAGAAGGTGGCTAATATAACTTTACAGGAGCTTTGGAGGAAATAAAAGACAAAGAAGCTATAAGAAATAGAGAAAACAAATAACAAAATGGCAAATGTTAAGGCCTTCCCTATCAGTAATTACTTTAAATGGATTAAACTCTCTAATTAAAAGGCAGAGAGTGGCAGAGTGGATTTTAAAAGCACATGATTTAACTAATTTCTATCTACAAGAAACTAACTTTAGATCTAAGGACACAAATATGTTGAAAGTGAAGGATGTAGAAAGATATTCCATGCCAATAGTAACCAAGGAGGGCTGGAGTGGCTATACTAATATCAGACAAAATAGGCTTAAAATCAAAAACTGTTACAAGAGACAAGTAAATTGTATGTTAGTAAAGGAGTCAATTCACCAGGAGGATATAGCAATTATAGCTATTTACACATGAAACATCAGACCTCCAAAATATATGAAGCAAACATTGACAGAATTAAAGGGAGAAACAGACAGATATACAATAATTATTAGAGACTTCAATACTCCACTTTAACTAAGATATAGAAAAACCAGACAGAAGATCAACAAGGAAACAGAGGACTTGAACAACATTATAAACCAGTTGGGCCTAACAGACACATACAGAATACTCCACCCAGCAACACCAGAATACACATTTTTCTCAAGTGCACATGGAATATCTTCCAAGATAGACCATATGTTAGGCCACAGAATGTCTTAATAAATCTTTAAAAACTGAAATCATACAAAATATATTTTTCAATCACATTGGAATGAAACCAGCAATCAATAGAAGGGAAATCAGAAATTTCACAAATATGTGGAAATCAAACATACTCTTAAACAACCAATGGGTCAAAGAAGAAATCACAAGGGAAATTAGAAACTACTTTAGGACAAATTAAAATAAAAACACAATATACCAAAACATGGGAAGCAACAAAAGCAGTGATAAGAGGGAAATTTATAGCTGTAAGTGTTTACCTTAAAAAAGAAGGCTGAGTGGTTAAGTTCACACACACTGCTTTGGCAGCCCAGGGCTTCGACGGTTCAGATCCTGGGCGCAGACCTAGCACCACTCATCAAGCCATGCTGAGGCGGCATCCCACATAGCAGAACTCGAAGGACCTACAACTAGAATATACAACCATGTACTGGGGGTCTTTGAGGAGAAGAAGGAAAAAAGAAAGATTGGCAACAGATGTTAGCTCAGGGCCAATCTTAAAAAATAAAAAGAAAGAAAGACAGCATTGTTTAAAAAAAAAGAAAGATCTCAAATCAACAACCTAACTTTACACCATAAGGAAGTAGGAAAAGGACAAACTAAACCCAAAGCTATCTAAAGGAAGGAAATAATAAAGATTAGAGTGGAGAGAAATAGAATAGAAAATAGGAAAAGAGAAAAGAGAAAAAAGCAACAAAACTGAAAGTTCGTTGTTTGAAAAGATCAATAAAATATACAAATCTTCACCTAGTTTGACTAAGAAAAAAAGAAAGACTCAAATTACCAAAATCAAAAATGAAAGTGGGGACATTTCTACCAATTTTACAGAAATAAAGACTAGAAAAGAGTATCATGAACAATCATATGCCAACAAATTAGATAACGCAGATGAAATGGACAAATTCCTAAAAATACACAACCTATTAAGACTGAATTGTGCAGAAACAGAAAATCTGAATAGACCTGTAACTAGTAAGGAGATTGACCCAGTAATCAAAAACCTCCCAACAAAGAAAAGCCCTGGACCAGAGGGCTTGACTGGTGAATTCTACCAAACATTTGAAATAGAATTGACACTAATCCTTCTCAAACTATTCCAAAAACTTGAAGAGAAAGGAATACTTCCTAACTCATTCCATGAGTCCAGCATCACCTTGATATCAGAGCCAGACAAAGACACCACAAGAAAAGAAAATCACAGGGCAATACCCCCTTATGAATATTGATGCACAAATCCTCAACTAAATACAAGCAAACTGAATTCAGCAGCATATTAAAAGGATTATACACCAAGAACAAATAGGATTTATTCCTGGAATGTGAGGACATTTCACACACAAAAATCATTCAATGTAATACAACTAAATGTAAGAGCTAAAGCTATAAAATTCTTAGGAGAATACAGAGTGGAAAAGCTTCATGACATTGGATGTGGCAATGATTTCTTGGATATAGCACCATAAATACAGGGAACAAAAGAAAAGATAGATAAATGGTGTTCATAAAAATTAAAAACGTTTATATATTTATCAATGGACATGCTGAAGAGAGTGAAAAGGCAACCTAAAGAATGAGAGAAAACATTTGGAAATCATAGATCTGATAAGGGATTAATATCCAGAATAGATAAAGAACTCTCGCAACTGAATAGCAAAAAACAAACAACTCAATTCAAAAATGGGCAAAGGACTTAAATAGAAATTTCTCCAAAGAAGATATACAAGTGACCAAAAAGCACATGAAAAGATGTTGAACATCACTAATTATGAGGGAAATGCAAATCAAAACCACAATGAGATACCACCATTAGCTATGACTAATTATAAAAAAAAAGAAAAAAACAGAAGATAAGTGTGAGTAAGGATATGGAGAAATTGGAACCCTTGTGCATACATGTGGGAATACAAAATGATGCAGGTGCTATGAAAAACAGTATAGCTGTTCCTCAGAAACGTAAACAAAGAATTACCATATGATTTGCCAATTCTACTTCTGGGTATACATCCAAAAGAACTGAAAGCAGGAACTCACAATATTTATGTATCAATATTCATAGCAGAACTATTCACAACAGCCAAAAGGTGAAAACAATCCAAATGTTCATCGATGGATGAGTGGATTAACAAAATGTGGTGCATACATACAATGGAACATTATTCCACCTTAAAAATGAATGAAATTCTGACACATGCTACAATCTGGGTGAACCTTGAAAACATTATGCTGAGTGAAAGAAGCCAGACACAAAAGCACATATATTGTATGATTTCACTTATGTGAGGTACCTAAAATAGAACATTCTTAGGGATAGAAAGTAGAGTGGTTACCAGGGAGGGGAATGGACTGAAGGGAAATGGGTATGGGGAGTTATTGTTTAATGGAAGTTACTGCTTAATGTTTGGGAAGATTTTCAAAAAGTTCTGGAGATGGATAGTTGTGATGGTTGCACAACAATGTGAATGTATTTAACGCCACTGAATTGCACCATTCAAATTGTTAAAAGGGTTAATTTTATATCATGCATATTTTACTACAATGAAAAATTATCTTAGACTCACTCACAGATTCCAGGAAAAACATACTAATCTATGCAAGACACGACAGGAAAGAAGTTGGGGAAAGTGCACGTTTTGTTGGTTCTTTACGCACCGTTAGTTATACTTTAATAGCATTTTCACATTTACACGAATGCCTATAAATGCAGACGGGTGTCCTCCTTTATAGCAGGCTCAACCACAAGTAAAGACGACAAGAAAATAAGACCCAGAGACCTGGATAACCTAGGGACAAATGTTTGGTGTGGGTGGTTTTTGTTTTGTTATGTTTGGTTTTACCTGAATTTTCGCACACAAAAATGATTCACTATTTGTCTTAAGAATATAAAAAAGACAATCATATCTTCTCAACACACAAAGCAATGATCTACTTTCTATATTACTCCTCACTCCCTTTCTTTCCCACTAATATCAACCTCCTCATGTGCAGATTTGCACAGGTGGTTAGCAGAATTTGCATGCATATAATTTGCTCTATTACAGAGGAAAATCATTCTGCCAGTTTCCTCCAAAAATTACATTTGTGCTCCCTTCCTTTTTTATTTTAAAGCCTACTAATGTTGCAGATGCGGAGACGATAACAACACCTACCTCATTAGGTTGTGAGGACTTGATGGGAGAACAGAATGCAAAATATTTAGCATAGGGTCTGGCATAATAAATAAATAGTAGTTCCCTTCCCACCCTGCCCATGCAGTCTTATATCATGCCTATGATGGTCATATATCTGAGAATCTCCAGGATGGTACCAATATCAGATATGCTGTTCTCCTAACACCATAACATATTTCTACAGACCATAATCCTCAAGTCAGTATTCAGAACATAGAGTACGTGTTCATACGACATATACTCCTTAAGCAGTAGTAATTGTTACAAAATTTTGAATGTTCAGTATGTTAACCATGTCAGATGCTGTGCATACACTATGTCATTTAATTCTCTCGACATCTCTACGAGATGGATAGTATCGCTGCCACTGAATAGATGAAGAAATTAAGAGATCAGTTAGCTTGGCCAAGGTCACACACCTGGGAAGTGTGATACCAGGTCCACTGACTCCCCGGCTGGTGCTTTTTCCACTACCTCAGAGGTTCGTGGTTCTGGTTAATCGATACACATGAAAACACAGACTTTTTTTTAAGTAGCGCTACTTCAGAAAACAAAGAGTACTTTTTAAGTGGCACTAGATGTTTGATTAGTTGATGCACTCTGCTATGGTCTGCATGTTTGTGTCCCCTCAAAATTCCTATGTGGAAATCCTAATGCCCAGCGTGATGGTGTCAGGAGATGGGCGTTTGGGAGGTGATTAGGCTCTGAGGGTGGAGCCCTCATGAATGAGATTCATGCCCTTATAAAAGAGGCCTGGGAGAGTCCCTTGCCCTTCTGCCTCGTGGGGACACAGTGAGAAGTCTGCAGCCTGGAAGAGGACCCTCACCCGACCATGAGGGCACCCTGATCTTGGACTTACGGCCTCCAGAACTGTGAGAACTGAATGTTGGTTGTTTACGAGCCGCCCAGTTATACGTCACAGGTCTACACACCCAACACCTGTTTATAACAACCAGGTATTTTGTTATGGCAGTCCGAACGGACTGAGACATGTTCTGAACAAAGAAAGCTTTATGACAGAATCATTCTCACACAACAAAAACATTAGGTGCCTCGGTTTCCTTGTCTCTAAATCAGCATTGATTTGTCTCACAAGATGGCAAGAACTGACTGGCGACATTGTTAATAAAGAACTTGCATCTTTGAAGTACAAATCCGCAGCAATATAAATACAGATACAGAGCAAGATATCCTGAACACTCGAGCTTATACTTTGAAAAGGGATTGACAAGAAAAAGCTTGATGTTGAAAATGGCTCAGTTATAATCAGTTGCTGAAGTTATTCTGACAATCAGGCACAATGCAGGAGGGCAGACATTCCCAGGAAAGGTTAAGGTTTCCTTGGCAACTATCAAATGCATTGTTAATATCCCCTAGGAAGTTTTGGGTCAATAACGAGTGAAGTGCTATAAAACTATTTTTAAACTATCTTTTGAGTTAATTCTATTCTCCTTTCAAGATTCTTTTTTCTTCAAATTTACTTTAATTACTTAATTAATGGTTATTTGGTGGAGGTGACTGAACACTCTGTCGAAGGAAAGGTTTTGACTCTTTCTGTCAAATAGAATTAAAGATGTCAATGAACAAGGAGCTGTTTTGAAAAGATCTAAGCAACCTCTAATGTAAAGGAGGCGTCGACCCATGAAATATTCACCCAAAGTTACAATTACAAGTGTCTATCTAAAATTATTATTAATATCTATTATAGAACTTTGGTATTTGCAAACTTCTTAGCAATTCATTTGTATTGGTTATTCCACATATCAATCTAAGACCTTCAGTGTCTAGCCCTAGTCTTAAGATGAAAAACTTGAGACCAATTACAGATGGCCAGATTTTTTTGACCATTCTTTAGGAGCTAATCATTGTCATGCATTGATCAGAATCAGAAGAGTTGAAATCGTAATATATATCATTAGAATTGGTATATTATATTACTTGCAATTCTATCAAGTAATACTTGATAAGATTCTTTGTACTCCAAGAATACGATGGTGGACAAGCTAAAATCAATCAAGCCTCTACACAGACCAAAGAGATGTCAGAATATTTAGAGAGCCCCTGATATTAAAATAATTAATGAGAACTTGATTCCTTGTTACCTTCAGCTGAAGTCTTTGTGGAGTCTGCTCTCAATTCTACCAGAAATGGGCAGTTATTTCAAATTATATCTTTCAATAAACATACTTTACCCAGATGCTTTTCTTACTGGTTGGGGACATTAAAAGTATGGTTATTTTTACTAAGCAGAATAACTGTTTGTTAACTTGAGTTGTAATATTAATTAACTGTTACCGAGATATTGTCAAGAACATTCTATTGATTTTTAAAACGCTCTAGTACCAAGGTAATTATCTTAGAAAGGTAATTGAGAAAGCAACTTTAATCATGCAATTCCAGGCTTATATCTATGTCTTAGTGACAGGCACCCTAATATAGCAGAAAGAATAACAGACTGATAGAAGTAAAGCTACAAATGAACTGTGCAGTTGTATAAGAATAGCCTTGAGACAGACATTGTTTTACTTACAAGTGGTATTCTCTCTCTCCCCCTTTTTTTTGGTCTTACAAATCAGTATGAGAATACCTATCTGCTTCCTGGGTTGGACTTTTTTCTTATTTTCCGAAAGCAAATTTTTCTTCAAGTAATTTCTGCGTCTGGAAATCAGCCCTTACCGCACTGCAAACAATTTTTAAAAATTGCAAGATTGGATGCTTTAATTACTTTAAAATAAACTCCTCTAGAAAGCTCATGTTCATTTCAGCACCTGGTACACTCAGGATGCAAACAGAAACTAAACAATCAGAGGAGGTGGCAAGGAAAACAACTGAGCTAAGGATATGTACCTGGATTTCTTTTTCTCTTCCTTGTTTTTTAAAATAGGAATGAAAAGTTCAGCGTCCAAAGTGACCAAGAAAGAGACTAAAAATAATATAGTGTTAATAGTGTCACTCTGAATATGTTTTGACTGCTCTTGAGGAAAATGAATCCCATTTACAATTTGGCACTACAAACGCAAACAACAACAAAAGTACTTCATCATTATAATCATCAAAAATCATTTTTAAATGCCTAGTATGGTCACTTTTTCATAACAAACTGGATAGACATGATAGCTGCCTACAACGGTGCTATTTTCCTGTCATGTAAAGCATTTGGTACAATGCCTGGTACGCAGGAGTTACTGAATAAATGCTAGTTCTTCCTCCACCTACTAGTGCACTTATAAAAGCTTCTAGTAGTAGACCACGCATCTCCCTTTGCCATGTTTTGACAAAAGAATAGAGGTGGCCATGATCAGGGTAGAGAAAAACGAAAGCATGGTGTGGTCGCTAATTACGGTATATAAATAGGGAGGAGGATCTGGGGAGACTTGTAGAGGGCTAGTTGGCCAAGTGAAAATGTTTGGAAAAGGGAAGAGAAAGGCGTAGTAGAGGAAGAAGAAATCATGACATCACCTCAAGCACGAGTACTTCTAAGAGAGATCAAGAGAAGGGCATATTCCTCCAATTTACATCTCCTGATCTCCCAATGGACTAAATAAGCCACAACAGTCTGATATTCTGAAGCATCTGCTGCATGTAGTCATCTTCTGAATGAAACCGCCAGAAGAAGGTTCCTGTGAGCAAACCTCCATGTTTCGTGCTTTGTGACGCTGAAACCTTGGCCACGCTGATTGAACAAGTTAGGCACCTTGACCCAAAGGCAGCTGGACTTGAGGGGAGAAAAGCTATTTATGGTAAAGTGGCAAGAGAGCTTGGCCCATCAGGGGAGTTTTGCGTTGGATGATGGCACCGTCTCAAGTATGAAGACAGGTTCAGACTAGAGATGAGGCCATTAGTGAAACTCCAAACACCTAGGAAAGGGTCAAGAGCCATAGACAGTAAGGTGGGGACAGAAGCTGAAAGGCACACGGCAAAACGGCAGTAAACAGAATCCATAAGGCAGTGAAAAGCCATGAAGTTGAAAGCTGAGAGTATGGCAGCAACAGAAACAGGCAGAACCATGGTAGGAAGAAGTAGAAGCAGAAGAGAGAACCTGAATCATGAGAATGACTTACTACTAGAGTTGCTTTTGGTGCACTAGGGTTATACAGTATTCTAAAGATGATCTTTCAGTCAACTGTGAGGACAGATTAGCCAAGTATTGAAATGGTTTCTTGTGCTTCCTTGATTTCTCATTTTCTTTACAATAGCCACATCAGCTGAGGAAAATTGAGATTGCTGCTGTTCCTTGCCACCTGAAGTTACCAAAAAACACACCTAGACATAAGAGAGTAACCATCCAGTCATGGTTTATAGCCTTCCCATCACTGTGCTAGTGGCATCTCTTAGAGAGGGAGGGACACCCCAATGTGAGTCAAGATACGTGGGGGCTGTATCAGTTCGGTTACCTTTGGTTGCAAGTAACAGAAAAGGCTGCATCAAACAGACTTTAAAAATAAGATGTTTTAAATCTCACATACTAAGAAGTCCATAGGTAGGGCAGACACCAGCATGGTATGACAAGGCTCTGTCTCTCCTTCTCTGTGGTTCCCTGTTCTTGGCCCTTCTCTGTCTGTGGACTTTCACCTCACGCATGTAGCATGATGCTGGCAACAGCTCTGAGAGGCATAATAAACATTTTCCAGAAGCCTTTCCAGAATTATGTTGTGTACTTGTGCCTATACCAATCAATCTTTGGCAAGGAGAATAGGACTACGAAGACTATCTTAGATCAATTAGGATCCACCTCCTGTGGGCTGAAATGGGCCTCATCAAGGAAGATTAATATCTGGACAAAATCTGGGCTTCGTTAGAAAGAGGAAGGGAAGCAGGGAGCACACGTTGGGTGAACCATCAATAGTATCTGTTTCAAGAGTCATCTCATACCATACTTGAAGGCAATGAGATCACCAGATATCTTCTCTGAGATTCTGAAGCATATAACTTTACCTCCTATTTTATTTCTACCACTAACAACAAAGTTCCTGACAACAAAGTCTATAATTAAAACGCTTCTTACCTGTTATTATGTTGGCAGTCCTCAAATTACAGTATATCAATTTCCAATGATTCATCAACTATTCCCACATTATCAACTTACAGCATTTAAAGTTAACAGGCCACTAACCAATTTATTAATCAAATATTGATTGAGTGCCTAATATATATATGTCCGTCACTGGTCCTGGAGACAGAGAAGTAAACGAGATATAGTTCCTTTCTTTATAATCTAGCAGTACTTCCAAAGGGGCCCATATCTTCTCTCTCCTTGCTAGTGTGGGGGCTCAGAATTTGCCACCCCAAAATGTGTCTCCTTGGCTTGACTATTTCTAAGAACAAAAGACTCCAAAAGAAACTTTGACTTTCCCCCTAACTGCCTAAAAGAATTTAAGACAGAAGGCCCATCCCAGAAAGGAGCTATCCCCATAGACAACTCTAGGTGTGGTAGACTGGGAGGAACCTTGTTAAGCCCATCTTCATCAAAGTCTCTCTCGGGGTCACATCATCTATAGATCGCCCAATAAACATCTGTTTACCAAACATTTGCTTTTCCATCTCCATGTACATTGCCTGCCCCCCATTTCAAGTCACAAACCACTACCCTCAACATCCTCTTTTGTCTTTGGCTGAAGATGGTATTTAAGGTGGCCATTCTGGCCAGTTACTCAGATTTCCTGGGTTTCTCTCATGTATGCATGTTATTAAACTGTGTTTGATTTTTTCTCCTGTTATTCTGTCTCATGTCAATTTAATTCTTAGACCAGCCAGAAGAATCTAGAAGGTGGAGGAATAGTTGTTCCTCCCCTACACTAGACATGGGAGAGCCCTATTCACCATGGTATCCCCAGAACCTAACGCATGGTTGGTATGTATTGATTATTGAAAGGATGAGAAATATCAGGGAATAATAAGATGAGTGGAGAGGATAAGAGACCAAAAGACTAATCCTGTTACTATAAAATAATGAAACTTGTTTTGTTGTGTTTTTGTGTTGCTCATAAATTATCTCTGAAAGCAATTTAATAAAGGTTTAAACAGTATTTGAACTATGGTAATAGCATTTTAAATGTTTATCTTGGCCCAATGCGATTACTTTTAACGAAAATACTCATTTGAATGTAAAAGTTATGGCACATTTGTCACCAACAAAGTATCATTATGTTATTGTATTCAAACCTTGTTTCTAAAAAGGAAAAACAGTACTCTAGTGACAGTTGCAATCTACTACTAAACGACAACACACAGAATTTGTGCCTGAGATGGAAGAGCTTTTTTCTGTGGATTCGGGATCAAGCTCAGCCCTCTGTGCCTTTAAGTTTGGCCAATCCAAAGCTCTGAGGCTTTTTGACAGGGAGAAGTAGGAACACGGTAGGGGATCAAAGGATGAAAATTTCAGTGCAAATCAAGGTTTCTTCACAAGGTCTGCCCTTGCATAATATCAGGATATGAATGAAACAGCTGGTACAGATGAGACGGCAGCTCAACTTTGCCTTTCTGTTTGAAGGTAGCCAAAGGGGCAAGAAATTGTTTGCTACGTGGCAATTTGCATTTGCAGAAAAAGCAGACACCTCTATGATCGTTTCACAAGAAATCATCAAGTAGCCCTAGATACCCCCCAAAATACTCCTTAAAATGCCTGTGAAAATCTCCCCAAGGCAGAACATCTGAATGAACTTATTCTAATGAAGATATTGTTTCCAATTCGAATTTGTTTTGTCGTAAAAATAAAGTGGAAATTATGAAGAGTAAGCTAAGAACTATAATTGTATTACTAAATATAATTTTCTATATTATCCTGACTAATCAATTTACATACACTTTAAAAATCTTTATAATATGCAGGTACAGGGAAGGAAAAGATCCTTTTCCCTTTACCACTCTACAGTCTCAGCTGAGGCCCCTGTAACAAAAGACAGATTAATAAGAGAAAAACAAACAGAAGTTGAATTTGAATAACATATATCTCATACATACCTGGGAGAAAGCCAGGGAAACTGAGGAACTCAAATCTGTGGCTTAGAAGTCGCATTTAGCTAAAACAAAGGAAGAAGAGTATCTGGGAGGCAAGTTATGAAAAGATGACCAGGAAGAGTAAGGTAAACAAGACTAAGGTTTGTTATGCAGATTCAAGTCGGTGCCTTCTGCATTGATAAGAGTTTCTGGAGATTTGTGGCCCTCCTTCTCTTCCTGGTACAGAGAGGGAGACACCCTCACAAATAAAGGTTTCCTCTATAAATGTAAATATCTCTTACAAAAGAGTAATCTATGCTGTTTCTACAGCTTCTGTGTCTGCTGTTTCTCAAAATAATCACCTCAAATAATCCAAAAAGGCATATTTGGGCTGGCATATTCTGGTCTATAATTTTAGTTAGTAAAGTGTGATATTGGTGGTCATTTCCAAAAAAAGAAAAAACAACTGGGAAGAGATCCTTAGTTAAGAAGTCTCATCATTTGATTAGGAAAATCAGATTTAACTTAATTTTCATTTACAGCACCTTTTCCAGTAATAAAATACATCATAAGCCCAGGAGTGGCTATCTTTTAACATGTACAAGTTATACAACACATGGTTAAAAGAAAATCAATTTGCTTGAAAAACCTTGTTTTTATAGCCAAATTGCTTTAATTATATATTTTACACCTCTTTCCCTCCATCCCCCTCTGTCCCTCATTGCTATGCTAAACCTTTTTCCCCGCTCCCACTTCTACCTCGGTGAACAGGATATTATAAAATGCCCCTGACCAACACGCTCTTTGGCATCCTTGATGGTTTATTATATCCTTTCTCCTTTCTCACTAACCCGACTGATAGAAAGAAGTTCCCTCCATCTAAGAGTAGACGGCTCTATCTGACGGCAGTCCTGCCCATTCAAGAGGAGGTATAGTGTTCCGTGAACCCATCCTAATAAAAAACAATGATTAAAACATTTGGCCCAAATTTTGAAAGTGAAAAGCAGCTCTGGACCCTGGAATCAATGCCTTCCCTAGTGTCTTCTTCCTTCCTTTTTGTCCTCCCCTCACTCATTCAACAATCTTTTCACTGCTAAATGTGCCAGGTACTAGTCAAGGCACCAGGACAAAAGTCCCTACCCTCATGGAACTTACATTCCAGCTGGGGATATAAGCAATAAGCAAGAAAACAGGGCTGGCCCAGTGGTGCAGCGGTTAAGTGCACACATTCCACACACATTCCTGAGGTTCACCAGTTCGGATCCCAGGTGCGGACATGGCACTGCTTGTCAAGCCATGCTGTGGTAGGCGTCCCACATATAAAGTAGAGGAAGATGGGCACAAATGTTAGCTCAGGGCTAGTCTTCCTCAGCGAAAAGAGGATTGGCAGCAGTTAGCTCAGGGCTAATCTTCCTCAAAAAAAAAAAAAAAAAAGATAGTTTATATTCTACCTAGTGATATGTACTAAGACAAAAATAAAGCAGGGAAAGGGATATGGGTGGGCGTGGGTGTGTGGGTGTGTGTGCATGTGTGCGTGTGTGTATGTTTTAGGGTGAAACAAGTTAAAAATTTAAATAAGATGCTCTCCAAAGCCTCAGTGTAAAGGTGACACGTGAGGAAACATCTGGAGGTGAGGAAAAAGCCAAGCAATTCTTTTGGGAGAGCTTTCCAGGAAGAGGAAAGAGCAAGTTATGATACATTTCTAAGAATAATTCCTTGATCCACCAAAATTTGAGGGCTGTGATTGAGATAAACAGCAGTATTTCACTGTAACTGTGGGCCCTCCATGACCAGTTCAACAGATCTCATCTCTTATCAACAGAGTGACTAAGAATTGCCTTTCAGAAAATCTGCAAAGTCACGTAGCCAGGGCATGCGCAAAAGAAATCGTGACCTGAAATGACCTGAGAACTAAAGATCCTCCTCCCCACAGAACCCAAGGACCAGGACGCAACTGGAACTTGAAAGTCAGACTCTTATCAGAAGTGAGGGGTCCCTCATTCAAGAAGATCCAGTGTTAAAATTCCTTCCTTACCTCCTCAAAAATGTTTAGAACGCCACCATAAATGTTTAAAACCTTCCCATAAACGCTTGAAGCCCACCATTCAAAACCTGTCCAACCAGCATTTCTGCGTGCCAGCCTGTTCTCCCTAACCTCTTAATTTTGCCCCAAATTCTGAAGCGGAGAGACAGATCTGAGGGCACATGCCCCCTGTCTCCCTGCAGATCAATCTCACAGAATAAAAGCTGATTTCTCCCACAAAGGCTGATGCCACAATTAAGTGGCTTGTTTACATGCATGGGGCAGAGAACCCCAATTTTGTGCAGCAATATAACTAGCAAGTAGCAAGATACTTCCCCACACCTACAGTGATCCAGGTCTGTCCAAACTCCCCCCAGTAGAATCATCATTCATTAAAGTCTGTATCACAGGGAATCATCCTTGCCCCCTGAAACACCCATACAGACAAGCACTAAGACTCCCTATCTGTCGTAGGATAGCAGAATATCCCATCCCAAAATATGCTTCTTTGGCATAAGGAGTATTTTGAGCTGATTATTTTTAAGAAACAACAGATTTCAGAGGCTCTGAAAACCAAGCAGAAGTTACTCTTTCGTGAGCGACATTTATATTTGTAGAGGAGCAGAATTTGCCACCCCAAAAATGTATCTCTCTGGCTTGGTTATTTTTAGGAACAAAAGACTCAGGAAGAAACTTTGACCTTCCCCCAACTGCCCAAAGGTATTTAAGAGAGAAGGCCTGTTCCAGGAAGGAGCTATCCCCAAAGAGAACTCTAGTATAGTATGAACTAGGTGTGGGAGACAGGGAGGAACCCAGCAAGGCCCATTTGATCAAAGTCCTCTTCGTGTCCCATTGTCTCTACAAGGCATGGCAAACATTTGTTTACCAAACATTTGTTTTTCCATCTCTATGTGAATTACCTTCCTTCCCTTTGAAGTCCCAAACCACTACCCCCAACAGCCTCTTTAGTCTTTAGCTGAAGATGTTATTTAAGGTGATGACTTCAGCCATTTTGGTGAGTTACTCAGTTTTCCTGGGTTTCTCCCATGTATATATTTTATTAAATTTTGTTTGACTTTCTCCTGTTATTCTGTCTCATGTCCATTTAATTCTTAGACCAGCCAGAAAAACACAGAAGGGTAGAAGAAATTTCTTCCTCCCCTACAGCTGGTGACAAGGATGGGATGAACTTAACTGGCTGGACTCTTCCCTCCAGGACTACTGCAGCTGAGAGATCCTGGACCTCTGACAAGAGCTGGCAGGAACTAAGAGTTCTTACCACATCAGTCTCCTGGACCTCTGCCTATACGGTCCAATAGAATCAAGAAAAGTGAGTTTTTTCCTTTTCTAAATTTAAATTAAGAGGAAAAAATATTTTTGAAACTAGTTTCTGGGCCTTAGCAACTCTGGGAAATCTGGTAGAGTATTCTTTGGTTTTTATTGATCCTTCTCCTCCCAGAGATGGTCACTGTTTTTCCTTGTCTCTGTCTTTTGCGTTGTTTGTCATAAAAAGGAAAAACCATAGGGCAGGACACAGGCCCAGGCCCAATAAACCTGTTGTCCAGGCTGGCCCAGCAGTCTGGTGACAAACTTCATTGTGGGTTAATACGCACATGAGGTAAAAGCTATTGCTAAGGGAATATTGCTTAGAAGCCAAACACAACATTTCTGGGCTTGGGTTGAGCATTTAAGAGCCATTAGGGTGCTCACCACCTCAAGAAGGTTCCTGTGACAGGATAAGTTGGTCATGGAATAGGTTAGATCGACACTATGTCACCTGCCAACCTCAAGAAAATTTCCGTGCAGTGAGGTACTCTGTAAAAATCACACAATCCCCAACCCTGCAGGACATCCTGCCTAGGTATTCGTTTGGTTCCAAGAGACTCGAGGCTTAGTTAAAGCTGTTAATGTGCATATAAGAAAAAACAAATGGATAAAGTCTTTCCTTTTGGCTTGTTCTATGTCTTGAGAGCTTGGCTTTTTAACCAGTGAGAGCAGTCTCCTTGGTCTCCACCATCCGGAAAGTGTATCTACCTAAGTCCACCTTTGTGGTCAGTCAAATAGATTGGGGTTCCAAGATACTCTCTATCCGGCTGTGTCAGCTCCCAGGGAAGTTTGTCATAAGGGGTCTCAGTCCATAAGGGGCCTTTGTCATCTCAACCTTCATTACTTCTCAGTGCTGGAAAAATCCCATTTCAGTAGCATCTGCCTGGTGTCACAGATTAGTGGGGTTGTGACTGGTGGCATCCCAGGTTCCTATGGGAGACCAGAGACATCATTTTCATTACACCATCCTTACCACCTATGAATGAAGGCCTTTGTTCTCTTAGACTATTTTGGGGAGTAAACTTTCTGGATCTTGTGAGGGCTGCTTCTTTTGTACTCTGTTTTGGGGACGCCTCTTACATCCATGGTTAAGCCATAAAAGGCTTACTAGTTTGACTCGCTATTAAGATACTCCTTATCAATGACCAGATGATGGATCCTTTGAATTGGCTGTATTTGAAGAAAAAAAATTTTAGAGACCTCTCATCATAAACAGCTGCTTTATTAGTACCTATGGAAAGACCAAATTAAAAAGGTACATATAAAGAAATAACTAGCCTTAAAAACTTAATCAAATTTAGGGTCTCAGCTTCCCCTCATGGTCTTACAGATGCCAATGAAACATTAAGTTAATTAACAAGACAATGGGAAGAAGCCAAGGAGAGAGTCAAGGAACTCTTCCCAACAAGGTGGATATTTCAAAGGAGTTATTAAAACATAAGGTAAATAAAGGAAATGTTGACAGTGGGGAAAACAAAGAGGAATCAGAAAGGGAATGGTCACAGGACTCATCCAGCAGGATGGAAATCTTTAGATGGTTATTAAAAAATGGGTTGAATAAAATGAACATTGATGGGGTTAAAACAAAGGTCTTAATATGGCACTATCTAAGTGCCATATGCCAAAGGGACCCCTTACTGGCCCCCGCAACATTAAAGGGTCCCAAACAAGTCTGCCTATTTACCCCAGTTTGGAGAAATTTAAAAGGCCAGAAGGCAGAGATTACCATGAGAAACCTGACCAATAATCGCTTGGGGCAACAGTTAGGCTAGTAATCAAGTTAAAGATTGACAAAAGGGCCAGAGTCCCTTGGCTCAGCCTCTCACTGAAGACTCAAAGCTTTTGGCACAGGAACAGGTAAAATGACCAGGACATGCAGAGGAGAAATTTCTGGGACTCCTTTATACAGAAGGTACCCCATGAGCTGTAGTACCAAAACCCATTGGTGGCACCCTGATAAAGGCTACAATTAGATTGAAAAAATGTAAAAGTATAAGGGTTTATAGGATTATAAAGATTGGAATGTTTCAATGGGTACTATATAAACAGGTTATGTCAACTTTGCCTGAGTATTTCATGGGAATGGATGTTATGCCTGACTGGAAACACCTTCCCTATCCAGTATTATAAGACCAAGACTTGTTGATGGGGTCCTAATGGAAGCTACGGTTAGCAATATAAGAGTTGGTGGAATTAGATGAAAGTTTTTAGGAGAATTGGTGTATTTGAATGGACTTTATGTAAAGTGACTGTGTTTCTTTCACCTGACTGTATCATGGGGATGGACACTGTGTCTCACTGGGATTGCTTCCTCTGCCTGATATTGTAAAATAGAGGGCATATAAGTCCACCCTTCAGGCGATGTTAATTAAACATGCTAAAGGGAGTCAGTTAGGTTGTCTGAGCCCATACAGTGTGAGATGGAAACTGGAAGCTGATATTTGGGGGCCAATAGGAAGGATGATGGAAGCTCCCTCCGTCAGAGTGAATTGGTCTAGGGTTGAATTGTGTACTCAGAAAGAGGGCCTTTGTTAAATACTTTGTATAGACTTTTTGAAGGTGTGCTACTTTGTCCTGAAGTTCTAGAACATAAAAAATTTTTTGATTTACCTCTTAGTAAATATCCCTGATAAAAAGAAGCAAATTAAAGAAAATGTAGTTAGATAAGTGGATCAGCCTTTTGATATCAACTCAAGCTACAACCCAAATATTTGAGAAATTAAAAGAACTATCTTTGTCTTGCAAATCTACAAAATCAGAGATGTAAACACAAGCTACAATCACCTGAGACTAAACCAGCTTAGCTCAATTGGTAGAACCTAAAAAAAAAAAGGAAGAAGTATTTGGGAATAAAAAAAATCTTAAATATCCTCTCCACAAATACTAGTAAAAAGCTTTAGCAGGTGAACTTAATTCTTTCCAACTGCTAAAACGAAATTTGGATCCAACTGTTCTTTTATAAACTAGTGAGTTTTGATTGTACCTGGTTCATAGCAAAAATTTAACACAAGATATAAGGTCTCTGTGTCTGTGTTCATGTATGTGTGTGTATATATATAGACATATACACACATTGTAAATGTGAGATATTTTTCTATCTCCAGATGGTATTCCCAAACTTAAGAGCTCTATTTAATTGGGTTAAAGATCAAGTATGTGTAAGGATCGGGCATTTTAAAGTTCTCAGAAATAGAAACTAACCCAAATGTTTTTCAAGTTAACACAATATAAAATAAACTTTGGTAAATAAAAACTTATTTAAGTTTGTTGCTTTGATTGAAATAGGCATGTCTTCAAAGTTATCAGCATTGGATACGATATAGACATGCAGCCTTTATTCCTTACTAGTTTATTAGTCAAGTAAGCTAGAAGGGTACAGGAAAATTTCTTCCTCCCCTACACATTTATAAAAGAAATCTCCATTTGTAAGAGCGTCTCCCTTGCTGTACCAGGAAAAGAAGGGTGGCCACAAATCTCTAGAAACTCTTATCAATGGAGAAGGCACTGAATTAAACCTGCATAACAACCATAGCCTTGTTTATTGTAGTCTTCCTGTAACTTCCCATAACTGGCTCCCCACCCCCCCAATATCTTTTTTCTTTAGGGGGAGATGGCATTTAAAGTGGTAACTTGAGCCACTTCAAGGAGTTACTCAGTTTTCCTGGATATCTCTCATGTATACAGGATGTATACATGTTAGTAAATTTCTGTTTGCTTTTTTCTTGTTAATCTGTCCTTTACTACAGGGGAGTCTCAGGCAGAACCTAAAAGAGTAGAGGGAAAACGATTTTTCCTCTCCTACACTGCCATTCCATATTAGCTATTAGTTTTCAGACTGCATTTTTCTGTCTAAAATTTACTCTGTCACCTATGGGCTCTGTGCTGTAGAGAGCTGTCGATAGACAAAGACTCTAATCTACCACTTGTCCAAAGATGGAGTAAGTATCTGGGCCAACAGACTTGTCTTCTCTGACACAAGTAATAATTAACTGTTGGGCCAGAAAGAGAACCCAGTGGGTCCCTCAAACACAAGTTGAGAAAATGCTCAATTGTATGGTTAGAGTGTCGTCATTAACATAACTAACAATAGTACATATGCTTATATGTATTCTTTAAGTCAGTTGTCAACACACTGAAAAGCATACATAAAAGAAAAATGTCAAGTATTTATCACATATGGGCATTGGAACAAATGATATATGTATAAAGGAATCAAGAGTAAGTAGCCTTTACTTCTGCATTGTTTTCAAAAAAAAGCTTCAGTATCAAAGAGATTTGGCCAATTATGGGATTTTTTTCCTGAAAAAAACAATACCACTCCCAGTTTGTATTATTTTTCTCCAATAAATATGTGGGTGTAATAATCTGTAACAACATTTGTAAACTGTTGATTGTGTTCCCCACCAACCACAGAACTTCCATCTCTAATTATCTCTTGGTAATCAAATGTGAAATCACTAGATTAAATGAAGAGGAGAATACGTATTTACCTCCTAGGTAAATTTAGCAAGGTACAATCAAATCCCACATAATTAATCTAAGAAGAGTAGAAAATCAAATCATATAGCTTGTCTAAGAGCACAGAAGAGACCCTGACAATGCAGAATACAACTAGAAAAAAGAACACAGAAGTTCCAGTTAACTGAGCCACGCATACATGAGAGTCTTTATCCCCACCATATGATTTTATGTTTTATGTTTCCAGGTAGTGAGACTAAAGTCCTGATCTAGAACTTCTTCTCTAATGAATAGCCCTGCACAGGTACAAGCTGCACTGCTTCTAATCTATGTCCTGTCTCAAAAGGTGCCATGCTGTCCGCTCAAAGGCACTGAAACAAAATGAGAATACAAATACATTCCCAGTCACGTAGTTGCAAAGGGATGAAATGAAGCCACTGCTGTACTAGTATATGGATTAATGTTGCCTTTTGCTGTCAATTCCAGCAAACATTACATCAAATTTGTAGCTAGGGCTGATTCATGTTAGAACCTTCGCTTGCAGATTTTTGTCTCCAGAAAGCCTATTCCACAGTTTATGAAGCTGGATAGACAAGAGTTATGCATAACCTCAGCAAAGCTAAGGGGCATCACATTCACTGGTATGGATCAGCGGTCAAATAGTTAATTATTTTCCTCACAGCAAAGGAAGATTTTTTCCATTTGAAGATTTTTACCCTACATACAGTAGATTTGAGGGACGTGCAGCTCTGTGAATCAGATGGTTAAAAAAATAAAACTGTTGCAATCACCCCCTTGAAAGCAGGCATTGCAAAGGTTTATTACACTATTTTTCAATATTTCTAAAATTTTATACAAGAACAGATCCAGTTCAGTTAAGAGCGAATTCAAAATCCTAGGAGGATGAATCATTAAACATGCATACATAATGCCCAGATAGCCCCTCAAAACATTGGGATTAAAGAGAAGCAGCTATGATTTCTATAGAGAAATGTAAAAATCAAAAACACTGCCTTTCATCTGAAGTACGGACGACCAGAAGCATAAGCTTAAAGGATTCCTAAGCAGCGAACTGCTTAACAGACCTACCTGTCAGGACCAAACCCAAAGGCACTGCCTAGGTCTGAGGAGGAAAGGTGGGAGATGAGCAGGGCCAGAGGCATGCCACGGCAGCTGCACTGCTCCCCTGTGGGGCTGCAATGCAGGAGGGAGCTCAGCGAGATGGGGAAAGCTATTTGCTGCTGACTCCACTTAAGTTCTAAAAAGTAGCCAAATGGCTCTGTCCTTAGCACCATGCCTGGCTCCATGCCTACAAGGAATGCCATGGTTTATATCAATAGTCTCTGATTAAATCTTCCCCCCAAAATAATCCAAGTTGATTCTAACAGAGGCTGAAGAGATCTTTTAGAAATTTAGGACTGAGCTAGAAATCTAAAAAAAAAAAAGCAAAATTTTTTAAAAACATATAATTCCTACGGAGGGTTTGTGTTTGGTTTGGTGATGGTTCCTGTTGTTTCGGGCAGTCATGGTGCAAGTAATTCTGTAGCCAAGAGATTTTGCTACCTTCCCACTAGGAGGAGCTCCAGGAACAAGATTGAAAATGCTAGGGCTCTGGTTGTCAGGATATAGTTTATAAGAAACGTGTCTTCCAATTTGCTTGAAGTAGGCACTGGTCAGCATTATTTTGGAGCCCCACAAATACATTCCAAGTAATTCCCACCAACATCCTTTGAGCACCTGCTATGAGTAAGGTCCATGGCTAGAGGCAACGAGGGACATAGAGATAAATGACACACAAGCCTGCTCTCAAGTGACTTATAAATTAGTGGCTGTCGCAAAGGAGAGGGACAGGTGGATAAAACATGTTCCGAACTACTTATATTAGAGCGTATAGTGTGATAAACTACACAACAAATGTGAAAATAAAGTGATATTCTATTGAAAGGGAGGATAAATCATACTTGGGTTGGAGGAGAAACAGGAATTAGGGAAAAGCCTTACAGACATCTCGGCACAGTGACTGATGAGAAGCACGCCGGCAGAGCGATCTCAGGGACAGAAATTACTCCGGAGTTTAAGACCTACTTTTGCTGGGTGGTTTCCGAATATCCAACACCAGAAGCAGATGGTCTCTGCCAAATACAGAAAGCTTCCATACCCAGGCCCCTGACTCCAGTGAATGCCTTGGAAGGCCCACTGCCCCACCCAGAGCTGGTCCTCCACAATGGAAAAGGGAAGACCATGACTTACACGGCCATGATGGTTAATTTCATGTGTCAATTTGTAGGGTGCTTTTGGGTGAGATTAACATTTAAATCAGTGAATTCTGAGTAAAGCAGATTGCTCTCCATAATTTGTGTGTGGGTCATCTAATTAGTTGAAGGCCTAAATAAAACAAAAAGGCTGGCCTCCCTGAACAAGAGGGAATTCTCCAGAAGATTGCCTTTGGACTTCATCTGCACTGTCGACTCTTCTGGATCTCCAGCCAACCGGCTCACACTCCAGAATTTGAACTTGCCAGCCTCCATAATCATGTGTGTCAATTCCTTATAATAAATCTCTTTATATATATATATATATACACATACACACACACATATACACATCCTGTTGGTTCTCTTTCTCTGGAGAACCCTGACTAATACAATGACTCTTTGGCACGCACTGTGCAGCTCAGATTGGCATACAAGAGTAGCATATGATAACAGAATCCAGTACCTACATTGTTTCTTATCATAGGTCACTCTCACTATGACCCCAGCAAAACAGATATATTTCTTTAATTAAGCACAATCGTGTTCCAACTGGGAGAAGTTCAGTCCTTAGGGGTAGAAGAGAGCCCAGCTGGAGCAAGCACTTTCAACTACGGAAAACTTTGGGAGTCACCTCATAGTTGAACTATTTATTAGCTGTGTGTATTTAGGCAGGTTTTTCTGAGGTTAAATTTCCACATGTGTCATATGAGACTATTAATACCTATATCACGTAAATAAGATCATATATATGAAGTATTGGATATTTGGAAGCCATGCTCTAATTTTTTTAATTGCCCATATACCTACCACTTACGTTCTATAATTTACATTTTATTATATTGTTTAACACATACCTATCCATATATCCATCTAACTTTTAATAGTTATAATCCAGGAGCAAATAATTATGAAACCCCCGCTATCCCCAAATGTTGGGGAAAGTTTTCTAACAGGCCTATTGATGTAGTTTTCCAAGAATAGGAGAGGACATCTTGAGATGCAAGTCAGGCACATTGTCCTTCTGTCCCTCTTCCTGCCCAATCGATCAGGATGTTCCCTTTATGTACAAGCATAGGACACTCCCTGTAGAGTGAAACGTCAGAGATCTCCCCTATCCTTCTTGACATTTTCCAAGAAAGGTAGATACCATATAACAGCATATGGGTCCTCGTTTCAACAAGAAAAATGCTTCTTTATGAGAAAAGCTTGCATTTCTTGTTGCTTTGTCCTTGATATGCAAAAAAATAAAAATAAAAATAGATGCACTAAGTAATTCATTAAATTGAAATGTTTTGTGGCTTACATTCATTTTGCGGACATCTGAGACAATTTGTATATTGAGTGCAGAGGAGAACGAGACACGAAGGAGCCATATGTGGTAATGGTGATTGTGACTACGGCTCTGGAGCCACAGAACTATAAGCACCATCGCCTTATTTAGGAATTTTCTTTGGCCTCCTCCTACTTTCTCACTTCCCTGGATGGCAAGGTCCTACTCCTCAAGTACCCTCTCTGTGTTCTACTTCTCTGGACAAGGTTTCTCAAAGTGTGGGACATAGGTATACACCTCAGACTGTCCTGGCTCCAAGGTTCCGGGGCTCCAACTAAGATCTAGTGAAACTGAATCTCGAAGGGTGGCCCTTGAGAATCTGCATTTGTCAGGAATCACTCACATGCTCCCAATGCACCCTAAAATTTGATAATCACTACTCTAGACCAGAGGTGGACGTACCACGAAGCTAATGAAGCTTCAGGGCACCTAACTTGCCTGGATCCCTGCAAAGATCCTTTACCTAATTTTTTATTGGTAAAAGTTTATTCTTTTTTGTTAAAGAGTCTTCCTCGAAACTGTGTAAGTTTCAGGTCCCACCATACTTGGATGCATCCCTGTTCTGGACCCTTCTTGCAAAGAAAGTCAACTCCAAATCAAATTATTAGATGATAAGAAAACTTACCACACTCCCTCTCCTTGGGGTATGGGCGTTTCAGTAAAGATCTTTTGAGACCAAAATCTTCAAGATCCAAAGGAATTAATTCCTCAACAGAGGAAAAGCTGGTACTATGCCAAGTATTGGAAGGAGTAGAGGCCCTTCTCAACACACCTTAAATCAAACTGGGTTTGCAGCAGATTTTCTGCCTTCTTGTGAGGCTGGTCACAGACTCCCAAATACAGAACCTGTTGAAGGAAGTTCATTAACACTGAGCTATTTGGACCTGCTCTCTCTTCTTCCATCCTGCAAAATACTAAGGAAACAATGTGGAAATAGGCTTCATGAAATGATATTCACAGCTGGTAAGTTTGCCTGCAGCCAACTGTGACTTCCTTAGAAAGGAAAAGTAGAAGCCATGTCTAGCAATATAAATTCACTGGATGAGAGGGTGACCCGTGTTCTGAACGGGTGTCTCCGGATACTAGGGCACAGTGACGTTAATCCAGATAACTGAAACATACCACCTCACAAGTTAAACACTTAATTAAATGGAATTTTGTCCTTGAAAGGTGACTAGAGAGACCTGAAGAAGACCGTGACATCTGTAAGTTCTCCTAGGGAGAAGTACCTCCAGACCTATTGGTGTGAGTGATGTAAATACGACTTTTAAGCAGTGCATTTTAAGGTAAACAGATGATTTTTCTTTGTATTAGAAAAAGGCGATCACTGAGAGAGATTTGAATACAAAAAGAACATTTTGGAATTTAAGATAATGTTTTGC
Source organism: Equus caballus (assembly GCF_041296265.1). Classification (NCBI taxonomy): domain Eukaryota; kingdom Metazoa; phylum Chordata; class Mammalia; order Perissodactyla; family Equidae; genus Equus; species Equus caballus. The sequence goes on from NC_091715.1 coordinate 95,796,075, forward strand.
TGCGCTTCAAGGAAAGGATTTAATTTGAATTTAAGAAGTGAATTGTATGGAAACTCCCTGCTGTTACTTAGGTTTTGTTTGAAATTAGATTTGGGTTCCTATTAACACTGATATAGAGCATGCCACGATGATAGGGGTAGCCAAAATGTGCCTCCCTTTCCACTGTGGCCCCCATCCTGGCACCCCATTCCCAGAAATTTGCTGAAATGCTGCAAATCCAACCATCTCAGTTTTAGTATGTCATACTGAGGTGCCATATCACTTCACAGACCTTAACAAGTTCAATGACATTATTTTTGCTCTGCTCATTCTAAAGCAAATCCACTTCTCCACATTCAAAAAGAACATGACCGCACAGTTAACAGAACTTACGTTTTAAATTTTATTTCTATTAAGGCAGCATTCTCCAAACCCTCTTCCATGGAACACCAGTGGCCGGCAAGATATTACCCCACCAAACATACTTACAAATATTCAAAGAGTCAACGATCAAATAAGTTTGGAAAAGAGGGCATAACCGATCCCCATCTAGGAGGGTCACATTTCACGTTAGCATATGAAATACCTTCATAAGTTACGCAGTAAAGAAATCTATTTACCTTCACTAGGCCTTCTTGCTCTAACCTCTCGTTTACACTCACTCCTCTAGGTTTGCCCCTTGACATTCTCATGGTTTGGTATTCATCCTTTGACACAACATATTAGAGCTACAGTAGAGAAAGGTTCCTAACTCCTGCTCCAGCCTTATGGAGCTCATCTGAGCCTTCCTCAGCTTCCACAACAGAAAAGAAGGATCAGAGTAGTGATCACTAATTTACATAGCATCCCGATGCTCACCATCACATGTCCACATGACAGCTAGATGGAGTTGTTTGAACAGCCTATAGATAGAAAGTAGATTGTTTTCCTGTGAGAAGGAAAACCCATAAGAGAGGGTTTAAGGTAAACTGTTTAATTTGTGTTAGAAAAACTACATAAAAATGTAGGTTTGAGAATTATAGATCAGGAGAGGGATTTTCCACTCCAAACACCTACTATCCTGCTTCCTGCGATGTAATCAAACCAATGTTATGGCTTTCGGTTATAGAGAGAACAAACCAACCTTCCGGTTTCTAATCAGAGCTGAGAAGTATACTTTGGGAGACCAAATGGAAAACATTGCATGGTAAGCCAATTAGCCCTTTGCCATTTATTAAAAACAAACAGCTGACTCTGGATCAATTTCAAAAGCAGACAAGTAAAAATCAGTATCATACTTGTTGCTGTTTTTACCCCATTCTTTACCAAACTCAACTCTTGAACATTTGGCTCAGCAATCCCGACACTGATTCTACCTTTGGACTTGGAATTTGTTTGTCTTTTTCTCAATGTTTAAACTCCAACTTATCCCCCACAGAATTTTACTTGGCTCTCCAACCCTGTTCTTTTCAACTCATTTTCTCTTGGGCAGGGAATGCCCTGCTTCAGCTCAAAACACACAGCACCCAACCTTCACCATTTCCCATTAGTCAGTGACCATCTGGACCAGCCTTCCCATACCCACCTCCTACAACAAACTTCAAGGCAAAAACAGAAGGAGGGTGGTCAATAACACTATTCCATACTACCACCATTTTAGTAACAGCCCACCTGAAATTTCAGGGGCAGATTTGGAGAGGGAGTCCCATGACCCACTTTGGAAATGAAATCAACAAAAGCAAGGAGGTGACAATTCAGTGGTGTGAAGCTGTAAACAAGTGGTTCCCAATGTGAGTACCATAGATACTAACCAATTCTTACAAAGAGCTTGTCAATCCATGTGCACACTAACCTGCTAAATGAATAATAATATGCGCTATTTTCTAATATATGCGGAAGTTTTTTTTGTTTGTTTGTTTGTTTTTATTAAAGATTTTATTTTTTCCCCTTTTATCCCCAAAGCCCCCCGGTACATAGTTGTATATTCTTCGTTGTAGGTCCTTCTAGTTGTGGCATGTGGGATGCTGCCTCAGCGTGGTTTGATGAGCAGTGTCATGTCCGCGCCCAGGATTCGAACCAACGAAACACTGGGCCGCCCGCAGCGGAGTGCGTGAACTTAACCGCTCGGCCACGGGGCCAGCCCCTATGCAGAAGTTTTTATAGTTATTAACAAAAGACATATTCCTCAAAATAATACTGAATTAATAGAAACTACATGACATTATAACAGAAAAATAGAAAACGATAGTTATTTTCCTGGAGGCAAGGGTGCAGGGGCGACAGTCCTAAGAGGTATTTTGATGCATCCAAGAAATCTAGATCTTTGAAAATTTGGGAGCCACTGCTCTAATCCACTGAGATAATGGCAAGGGTCAACCACTTAACAAATCCACAATCTGACAGACTTGTAGATAACGTATTATGCAAAATGTGATCAAATGTACTTTAGTCTTAAGATAATGAGAAAGATGAGAAATGAAATGTAATTTTGTTTTGAAGAAACTGAGAACATAAGGCCCCTATGTAATGCATGGTAAAAAATTGCTAAAAAGCATTCTACAATTGCATAACCAAAAATCATTTCCACGAACAAACGTAATCAAGTTGCTATGACAACCCAAATGCTAAGTTCATAATTTAGGCAAGCAAAATCAATAGATTTTCTAATTAATACCTTCCAAATACTTTTTATCCCTATGAACATCATTCATATGTGACTACTCAATTTCTAGTTAGTTTTTGAGAACTCCACTATCTTTTTTGATTATTTCCAAAAACCTTCTCATTAATCTAGTCTCTTATGATTTATTATACATTCCTTTCTTGGCATGAGGCCAATCACAATTGTAATTATATATAAGTTTATATATAATTTATATATATATAAGGCTCTTATATATAAACTTGTAAATCTCTCATTCTAGATTTCTGTTTCAAACTATGTCTTTTCTTTTATGAGCCTGGCTTCTTGTAATGAAGACCTAAAAGGAAAAGGGGGAAAAAACCCACTCTGAATCTACAAGGTGAATAAACAAGGAAACTTGTTTAAAAACTGAGAAAATGCAAAGGAATAAACTGCCAGAAGAATAAATTACAGTAAATGGAAGATCTTTGACTCTACAATCATGCACACACACAATTCAATAATGATAAGGGAGGAGAGGCCAAACAATGAAAGGACCTTGCACATGAGTAGGGATTTTAAAGTATGCATATAAAGTCTGTATATATTATGGTTACCATTGTAGTTCATACTACGCATGAAGGTTAAACAGTGGAGCATTGCTTTCTAGAACTTACTCCTATTTAACCTGAAAATAAATCTTTAAAAATATTTCATCTGAGTGGTTAAGTTCACGTGCTCTGCTTCAGAGGCCCAGGGTTTCGCTGGTTCGGATCCTGGGCACGGACATGGCACACTCATCAAGCCACGCTGAGGTGGCGTCCCACATGCCACAACCAGAAGGACCTACAACTAGACTATACCATTATGTACTGGGGGGCTTCGGGGAGAAGAAGAAAAAAAAAGATTGGCAACAGATGTTAGCTCAGGTGCCAATCTTTAAAAAAAAAAAATTTCATCACAACACACTTTAGACTCACATGAAAATCCTAGCTCCATAAAAAAGCACCAGATAATAGGTACCCCACTAGAAGGCAGTCCACTTGTTTTTCTCCTAGCTGTGTGTCTGCCTTCCTGCTAAACCTTTGTTGTTAAAGAGAATTTAGGCCGAAAATACAGTTTTTGGCAGAAAGGAAGCCAACTGGTTTTGTAAGCTATAAAGGTTAAAATACTTCCATGAAACATTCCCCCTAGAAACTTTGTAAGCAATACTTTTCTCTAAAATTTTATGACAGCTGGTACAGCATGAAACCATATGCCTTTTTATATCTCCTAAATAAAAATGAGTAATTTGACTTATTAGCACTGATTCTCTAGAGACAGAGCTAAGAGAGTTCCTGCAGATTTATCTGGTTCTTATTATATTTTAACAATGTCTGCTTTTATACCAGAAACAATTATGCTAGCCATCTGTCTGCAAATATTTGTGAAGAAAACTACAAACTTTATCTTTATCTACTTCAGGTATCTTTTTAAAATCAAGCATTTTGGGTGACTCACCTCACAAAACTCTTCAGAGTTAGACGGTATTACCTACTAGAGAGAGGAGATGACATCCCCATAGTGGATTTCAAGTAATACAATCACCAAGTGTTAGAGCCAGAAGGACCCTCAGAGGCTTCTACTGTCCAACTCTCGTTTTAAAGCAGAAACCTGAGGCCCAAAGAGGTTAAACAACTTGTCCATGGTCACAATGCTACTTTCCAACCGAGACAAAACTGGAAGCCAAGTTTTCCGACAATGTGTCCAATGTTATTTGTATTAACCCCACCCTCCCACTGAGAGCCCCTCCTTTCTAGAGAGACCCAACAGTGCAACTCTAGCTGATGCTGCCCAGAAGTTTAAACCAGGACTGAAGGTTCAGTAAGAAACTCAGGATTCGTTCTCATATAGCATTGGTATGGTGAGTGGGATCTAGCCACCTCCATCGGGGTTACCACTCACTAGATATTCCAAGAAGGAAGCAGGCTCCAGGATAGGCCCTGTCTATCACGAGAGTCCGGTGTCACTTCTATTCAAAGACCACCAAGAACACACTTGTAGTTGAACAAGCTGGGCTCATTACTTGTCGCGGTGAGAGAGAACACACATCAAAGGGAACATCTCAGGAAGAAGGTGTTAGAAAGAATATATTACAGGATTCGGGATTAGGTTGCATGACTTGGGGGAGGGTCAAAGGAAGCAGAGATTCCCTCTAGATTGGGAGCTATCAGAAAGCAGGGGCGATTCTATGATTGGGTGTCCCATTGAATCTTATCTATAGGGAGGGAGGGTAGGCTAGATGAGGGTAAAGCTATAATCAGTAAACAAGTAACAATCATTCATTTTAGCTGAGAGAGAGGGAGGCATTTGGTGTTGTGTGGGTTTCACAGTGACCTTCTTTTGTTCTCACTCCATTACAGTCTCAGAGTGATCTTGTCTGGTGTTGATGTTCTGTGATATTCTCCAACAGAACAAGGCCTATTTGGTAGTGACACTCCAGCTTGAAGTAGCATGTGCAACACCTAGCTGTGAGCATCAGACTAGTCCTGAATATCAGGGGTTACTTTTTTCTTTCCCCCTGTGTACTCAGTGGATGGCAAAGATGAACAGATCTATGATTCCTAGGTGCCACTCTTGCCTAGCCCTCAAATGGAATGCTTGAGTCACTGTAAAGAAAACTTGGAAATCCTCTTTTACAAAATCAAACAATCAGATCAAAGCAGCACAAAGCAGCATTTACTGTCTACGAGTGCCACAGTAACTATAAATTAGAAAGCAAGATGAATTCGACACCTGAAAGAATTAGGTTTGAGTCCTGGCACTGCTTCTTGATAGCTATGTGACTTGAGAGATATGTGACTCTGACACTCAAAGCCACAAGGACTGAATAAGATAGGGTCATTTGTCTCAAGAGACTCACAATGGGGCCATCCCAAACTGCTGTCTCTTTCCCTGTTTTTCAGTCCTAAGGAATGCTTCCCTTTGCAAGACTCCCAGGTTCTAAACAGGGAGCATTTACCGCCATTCATGGGTCCCGATCACTTTCTATGTCTCATCTTGACTTAGAACATAGAGTAGTTAGATTAACCCTTTAAGCCATGCTAAAACTTTACCTTTATTTCAGGTTCACATTGAAAGAATCTTGACTGTCAAAAATTAAAAGAATGATTGATATGGAAAAAATTACCTGGTGGAGAGAATGACATGAATAAAGATAAGACTGGAATTAGTAATTGTGTATGGAAAAGTCGAAGGATAGAATGTTCAAATTTATTGAGCTAATTCTAAAATACTGATCCTAGAAATAAAATAAATTTTAATAGCATTGACAGATGAACAGTTGAAACTTATCATTAAAGTCAACACTTTGAAATGTCTATGACCTAGAAAGCTCTTTTTGACTAGATGTAAATTAGTTCTCTGACCTAAGAGAATTAGCAAAAAAAAAAAAAAATGTAATGATCACTGAAGTGGATAACACAGAGACAAAGAGTATGTTTCAAGTTCGAAGAATTCTAAAACCTCTTCTGTACAAGAAGGTTATGAAGACGCCTCCAGCCAGAAAGCAGGAAGGAAATGGCACTGCTGGCAACAATTACCTAAAACAAAGGAACAGTCGAAATCCTCTCTGATTGCCTTTGGTCTTTTGGCTAACTTGAGGCTCAGGGGAAATTTGAAAGTTTCACAAACATCTCTTGACATTTTCACTTAATGGAGTCTTGTTTACCTTTCTAATACGATTACAGGTTCCTGATAAGTAGCACTGGAGATTCTTCTCCAGTTGCTTAACTATTAGTATCCTCAAACCTCAGTTATCCAGCCACACTTTTGAGGGGGCGGCCCAGATACATAATACAAAATGCCAATCTTCTGCAGGAAATTCTTTGTTAGCGTTACAACTGCAAGTTCTTGAGCTACACGCATCAAAATAACAAGAGAAGCACGGCCCTGGGACAGAGTTTGAGAGAAATGCTATAAAATAAGGGCATTGGAGTTGCTCTGTAAGGACCTCTTGGCTCTCACATGGTTTGACTTAATAACTACTTAAACGGAATATAAAGTAAGAGAAGAGACAAATGTCAAGAAAAAGATAATGTCAAGAGCCTCATTAGCTAGAATCCAGTGGTTCGGACCCCTAGAGCATAAGGTCACGGACGGACGTAATTGTTTCCTGGGCTAGTTGGCTGCGACATATCTTCCCTATGATTCCACCCAGCCCTCTCACAAATCCTTCCTATTGGTCATGGGGGAAACAGCATGGATGAGCCAGTAAAATAAATCCCCACTGAAAGGAAGAGGGCAGACATCTTCATTATCCAGCTCATTGTCAGGCATTTTACTATAGAACTGTCCTCAGATGAAAGAAACAGAGTACAAAATACAGTACTTGCCTAAGTGGTCCCCATGCCCATGGTATGTTGAATGCACATAACCAGAAGACCCTCGTGGTTGCGTAGGCCTGGGCAATTCTGCTCCCGCCAATTGAGTTAGCTGTTTACCAAGAGCTAGCTGTAATTATTCACCAGCTTGCTGATGCCAGCTCTACTTTGCATATTACATAAAATAATGATGGGGAAGTATAAGTGCAAAGAGAAAAGAACAGATTCATCTCCATGAAAATTAAATTGTAACTCAATAAAGACGAGTTACTTAAATAAAAAAGTCAAATTAGATGTGGGTGCAACAACCATAAAAGATTGGTTGGGAGCAGGAGTCATAAACATCCAGAAGGACTCCACACAAATTTCATAACAAGTGCTTTTAAATTGGTCTTTTACTTCAAAGAAACCAAAACTGGAAATCATAGAGGAGGCATTATGTTGTGGTTTCTGAGAAAGACAAAACCAGTAGTGTGCTGGAGCCAGCTTGTACTGGCGCACAGGAGCCAATTATCAGGTTTTCAGGAATTTGGGGAGCCTATTGTTAAACACTGCTGTTATTAATAATTAAATGACACAAACTGAGAATTAAATAAGGTATATTTTAAAACAAGCATTAAACACTAAAGACTTGTCACTTCCTAAATATTTCACATTTTACAATTATCTATATTGTTGAGGTTATTTACATTTATTCTATCTATATAGTGGAAATATAGTATAATGGTGCGCTACTCCACATTTCTTTCCAATTCCACATTCGGTACCAGGTTAGTAGCATAAAAGTGGCCAGGGTGGAAGTATTTACACCATAGAAATCATCAAATGCAACAATCAGTGCTATTTTTCCCAGAACGTTGGTTGTTAAACATTTATCAGCATACCACCAAACAAAAGCGAAATCGAGTAAGCGGGATCATATCCAAAGAAAAGTCCATGACCATATGGCAGAAGGCTAGAAAATGAACACACATGTATTTATAAGTTTTAGATTAAAATAAAAATGCTATAACACGTGTATATATGTACATATACGCACATATATATATTTTATTATCCTCTACTTTAATTTTCTCAATTAATCTACAACTATCGGTCCTGATTCAGATTAGGGCTTCTACCAAAGAGAGGAAAACAGTAGAACAAATTTTTCTAACTGTCTGGAAAGCAGTTTGGCAACATTCATTGAAAGCTTTGAAAATTCACCCCCTTTCACTCAGAAACTTCACTTCTATTACTTTATCTTAAGAAAATCATAAACGATACAGTCAAATATGTACCAAAATGTTCATTGTATTGTTTAAAATAACAATAAACACATACATAAATAAATAAACAACCTAAAGGCACAGCAGTAGGGAAATGATTAAATAAATCATAATACATGTATATAATAAAATAAGATATAACAAGTAAAATCGTGTATTCAAAGAATGTTTAATGAGTAGGAAGAAATCCACCAAATATTAACAGTGGTTATCACTGGGTGGTGGGACTTAAATTGATTCGATCTTTTATATAAGTAGTGCACATGCATTATTGAAATGTTAGAAAAGAGAGATAAAGAAAATAATGATCATCCATAATTCCATAAAACAAAAATGACTATTTTAAATCTTTTATTTTCTCTTGCAGACTTTTTTACCTTGTATGCACACACACCCATTTTTAACCCAAAATGGTATTAGAAGGTGCATGTTATTTTGTAACTATGTTGGGGTTTTTTTTTGGCACCTGAGCTGACAACTGTTGTCAATCTTCTTTTTTTTTTTCCCTTGCCTTTTCTCTCCAAATCCCCCCGGTACATAGTTGTATATTTCAGTTGTGGGTCCTTCTAGTTGTGGCATGTGGGACACCGCCTCAACATGGCCTGATGAGCAGTGCCATGTCTGCGCCCAGGATCTGAACCGGCAAAACCCTGGGCCACCGAAGCAGAGCGTGCGAACTTCACCAATCAGCCACGGGGCCAGCCCCCTGTAAGTATGTTTTTCGTGGCAAATCTTAAGATATTTCTGGACAACTTTTACCTTAGTTTCTTATTTACAATTTTCTGTATTTTCCGATTTTTTTCCTTTTTTTTTTTTTTAAATAATGAGCATAAAGGGGCTGGCCCCGTGGCCGAGTGGTTAAGTTCGCGCGCTCCGCTGCAGGCGGCCCAGTGTTTCGTTGGTTCGAATCCTGGGCGCGGACATGGCACTGCTCATCAGATCACGCTGAGGCAGCGTCCCACATGCCACAACTAGAAGGAGCCACAACAAAGAATATACAACTATGTACCGGGGGGCTTTGGGGAGAAAAAGGAAAAAAATAAAATCTTTAAAAAAAAAAATAAAAAAAAAATAATGAGCATAAAGTAGCTTATCTCCAAAGACAGTCCTCACGGAACGATGCCTGTGAATCTTGGCTAGTTCAATGACTCTCTTTAACCAAAGAATGAGGCAGTAGTGACAGTGTGTGAGCTACAAAGCCCAAGACTTAAGAAGGCCTAGAAGCTTCCACTTTTGTGCTTTTGGGAGCCCTGAGCCACCATGAAAGAAGTCGAGCTACCCTCATGGAGAAACTAAGGGGAGAGATCACATGGAGACAGAGGCTCAGCCTTGCCAGTGTCCTAGCTGAGCACACTAAGTCATGCCCACTAAGGCATGGGAGTGAAGCCATCTTGGATTCCCTAACTCAATCAAGGCCTGAGATGACGGCAGCACCAGTACACGGAACAGACGAACCACTCACTTGAGGCCAAGTCATCCATAAAAAGATGATAAATAATAACATGTTGCCATTTAAGACACTACATTTTGGTGGTTTGTAAAGCAGCAATAAATAACCAAAACAGAACATGTATTATTCATATACTACGAAAAAACATTATTTTTAAAGGCATTATAACACACTTGTGCATGCACCTTTGCATACACCATCTATTTCCTGCTTAAATGCCTAATTGCTGTTATCCAGTATAGACTCTATTTATTCCACAGGATGTACACCTAATTTTACAGTTCAGATTCGATCTGTGTAAAGGAAAGATAAATTGCCGACATTGTAAATTATTTACTGAATGTCAATCTAAAAACCACACAGATTGACGGAGTTATTTCTTTTCATATAAGGAAACTGAGACCCACAGAGAGTAAGCAACTAGTCCAAGGTTACCAAAGTCACATTAGTAGTTAGTAGCTGAGTTAGCACTCGTTCCCAGGTCGATGCCCCTTCCTCTATATCACATTGTCTCTTTAAAAAATGCGCCACCTTGTTTCGGACAACAGTGGAATTGAAAATACTTATCTCCCAGAAGATAGATGCAGTCCCTACTTGACTAAAAGCGAGAAGAATCGTAAATCTTACAGAATAGCCAGGTCTTCGGGGACTTCTAGTCTGATAGATTTGGGCAGGCCACAGAAGTTCAGATATGTTGCAAGAATCTATGGATAAGCACTGAAAATATTATTGCTTGGAGTGGAGGCCACATGACAGAGAATCTACTTGCTTAGCCACCCAGCGCTAGTCATTTAAATTTATGAGCCAGCCATTCCCATGGGAACCCGGCGGGAGGTGGCACGAGGAAAGTAGAAACTTGAGAGCGGCAGAAGAAAAGAGTGGTAAGAGAGCAAAGGAAAAATAAGAAAACTGAAGTAAGAAAAATATATATATAATGAACGAATCTGTATTTCTTCCTGTCCTGTGGACGATGAAACACCAAAGAAATACTTCTAAGGCAAAGGAGTCTGAGTCCCCGGCAGGTAACCCATGAACTGGACATACCAAGACAGCTCTTACAACTACACTCTCTCCATGCCAACCTAGTAAGGCAAGACAGAGCAGGAGGTACCTCCTTTCAACTTTCCCTCTGCTCTTCTTCCTATGGGCAGCATCTCATGCTAATGTGTTAAATAAGCAATATACCCTCTACAGGAAACAAGCAGAGAAAAAAGCCATTCCGATCTTATCAGTTCCTCTGTACCAAGAAATCTAGTAATTTCCTATGTAGGTCTAGGAAGGTCAAAAGACGCACTGGTTGGTAAGAATTCTTTTCCTCTGTCCTCAAAATGGGATTGTCACCACAATCACTGATCTATACAGCCACGAAGAAGGGGCTAAGAAGATGAGCTTTGTCAAAGGCAGAGAGCATTTACAAAAGGTTTGGAACTGAAAAGAGCTCTCTGGCCTCCGAAAGCTGTCAAAGGTCAATATCCACCTCGATACACACGTGCCCCGTCACTGAGGCCAAGGTACTGACTTCATCCTGGGAAGCTTCCCTCACTGCCGTAACTGCCTGGCGCCGAGACCACAGAGCCTGCCCTGTTTCCAAAACAAGCCAGGAAAAATAGCACATTCTTTGGGATAGTGAAATTCAAGTTACTTGCTTAAATTTTCTCAGTACAACGAGTCTATTAAGTTACCTCACACGACCAAATAAAATCATGGAACACGAACACCAGGCCCTCATCAGACTGCTAACGGGGCCATTCAAAGCCTCCTTTGGTGCAGGTCTCACAATCGAGTGGCAGGTGCGACTAGCAGCTTTCCTGACCTTTCCTAGTGGGCTGAACTGGTGTAGGGAGCTCCAGCACAAGGTTCCTCCCATGGTACTTATATGGATCACTATTTGTCTTGTGTCCCACGTTTTTCAGACTTGTCAGAGCAAAGTCTTTCTAATCTCACCTGATTGTGCATGATTCCTATATGAGGGAAGTTGTATCTAACCTAAGAGCTCCATGTTGGGGCACAATGAGGACATTTGTTATACAAATACTTAATTAAACTCAGTGACATCTTCCAGGAAAAAAAAAACTGCTTTAACAACGTGTGCTTCTGCTCCCCTTCAGAAAAGTACTCTTGTGTACTATCTTTAACATAGTTTATTTTGATAGAGATCTTTGAGTTTCTTACTTTTTTAAAATACAAGGCAAGTTTTCTAAGAGCCTTCTGAATAACATCAGGAAAATCCAGAGACGGTTTGTTTGTGTCAAATCCTCGCTTACACACATAAACTAGCATATGAAAAATAGGCTTCTCTTCAAGAAAGGAGGGGCTTCCCACAAACGAAAAGTATTCAGGGTTCAAAATCTGCTGCATGAATATACTTTAGGGAGAATGCAACTTTTTCTTTTTTTCGGAGGAAGATTAGCCCTGAGCTAACTACTGCCAATCCTCCTCTTTTTGCTGAGGAAGACTGGCCCTGAGCTAACATCCATACCCATCTTCCTCTACTTTATATGTGAGACGCCTACCACAGCATGGCTTTTGCCAAGCGGTGCCATGTCCGCACTCGGGATCTGAACCAGCGAACTCCAGGCAGAGAAGCGGAAAGTGCGCACTTAACTGCTGTGCCACCGGGCCAGCTCCACAAAATTTTTTAACTTACATTATTTGTGAATACTATAAGAGGAGTGATTATGGAAAGTTGTCCTGTCGTGGTCCCACTTTCTAGAAGAGCAGTTGAAAGTAATCAAAGACTTTGCGGTCTCTATGCCACTTCTAGTTGACTCAGTTTCTCCTTTCAGAAGAAGAAATGATCCTTTCCCTTTAGCCCAGTGCAAGAGTTTAGTCATAAAATCACAGAATTTAGAGTTAGAAGAGCCACTGGAGCCTGTAAGTACACATAAAACTTTACAGCCCCTTTCCCTAAATTCTCATAAAAAAACAATTTGCTATTTTCATTATTTCTTTGAAAAATTACATGATGTTCTGAAGGACCTGCAATGACAACCCGAGAAGTGCAAAAATGCTGTTTACACATGGAATAAGTACCACAAGAAATAAGATAGTACAAACATCCTTGCAGGGTGCTCTAACGCTGACCCGGGGGCTGCATTTATAAGAAAGGGCAGCGATATATGTACTAGATTGACAAAAATGAGTTCATCATCAAAGGCTTCAGGGTGTGTGTATGCGCAAAACACTAAAGCATGAAAAAAGAAAACTTTAAAAGAAACATGTAAGGCTTAATTCCAAACCTAAAAAGCACCAGATCTATATTTTCAGAGACAGAGAGGATGCGCACTTTCTTGGTTTTTTACAGCCACTCTCAACTGCGGGGTTATGACACATCACGGTGCTCAGATCAATCTTGAGGTGTACTGCAAATAATATGTTTTTAATAATATTTTTAAAAAAGCAAGTCTGAAAGTGATTTATTTATTGATCCAATTCATAGTTATCCTCACTCACTTGCATTCCAATATACTTTGAGTAGAAAAGTTGGGTGAAGTCACAACTTGTTCCCAGAGATTTTCCCCGTGTCCACATGAACGTATTCATTGACTCATTCATTTAACAAATGCTTTTTAAGTTTCTAGAACGTTCCAGGCACTATGCCAGGTGCTGTAAATACAAAGATGACTAAAACAAGGTCCTTGGGCTTTGGAGAGCCCATAGTGCTGGTGTGGGAAGCAGACACGTAAAACAGTAAGCACAATCCAAAGGGATGAATGCTAATACAAGTAAATGCAAAGTGACGAGGAAACACTGCAAAGAAATTTTTTTCTGGATGAGTCAAGGAAGACTCCACACAACTAGGTTAATCGAGCTAGGTCTCACAGAATTACTGGGAGTTTACTCAGAGAAAGAGGGAGGGACATTATAATTTACTCTCTAGGAAGTGGGAAGACAGAGGAGTGGTTCTTTTTGTCATTGCTCATGACTTTTTTAAAAATAAAGGAGTGGCATGACCAGATTTGTTTTTCAGAAAGCTAATCTTGATGATAACACGGAGGATGTTCGGGAGAGGAGAGAAACTGGAAGCAGGAATTCTAGTCAGGAGCTTATTGTAAGAGTCAGGACAAGAGATGGGGAGAGCCTGAACTAATAAGCAGCACCTGTGGGAACGAGAAGCCTGAAACAGAATCAAGTGATATTTAAGCGACAGGATAATCAATAAGACTTGATGAATGATTGGATTCAGGAGCGGAGGGAGAGATAAATTAGTCAAAAATGACTCCAAGTTTTCTAGCTTGGGTGATTTAATGGGCATTGATATTATTCATCAAAGAAAGAGAATGCAGAAGAACGAACAGATTCCACGGAGAGAAGATAATGAGTTTTGTTTTGGACATTTTAGGTCTGAGAGTCAATGGGTCGCTCAAGTAGAGCTGTTCAGGAGAGAGACACGTGCAATCAGATTTCAAGAAAGAAGTCTGGATTACCAACGTAGTTCGAAAGTCATTGATATATGGGGTGTCGCTGAATGTGTAGGGCCGGATGAGATCACCCACGAAAGGGGAAAACAGAAAGGAAGCTCGGACAGAACTCGAAAGAGCACCAAGACTTGGGGGGTGGGCAGAGGAAGAGGAGTGGGTAAAGCCGAGAAAAAGGTGGCACTAGGCAGAAAGAAGCAAAAAGAGATACGCGCTTCGGAAAGAATTTTAAGAAGGAAATGTACATTGTACATGCCAATATGACGTGCCAAAGAAAAACCGAAGGAGCATGGAAAAGAATCTTTGGGATTTAGCAAACAAAGGGTTATGAAATGATGTTAGAACAGTCTCCATAGAGCGGGGGAAGCAGAAGCCAGGAATCCATTAAGCCCCAAGGCACAAAGGATATCCTCCGAAGATCAGGATTTAAAGATAAGATGCTACCCACCTCCCACAGAAATAATTATTCCTTCAGCCATGAGTCTCAGAGCCGGCTACAAATATGTTAATGGCGGCGGAGGTGCAGGAGAGGAAAGAACTCTGTCTTTTCCCTAGGATCCTCGGTGCCAGCTACTGGGTGGCAGATAGGAGGTTAGTATGTCTCACACTCACCTTCTATGCTCTGCTCTGTGATGGTACTTTGCGCCGCCGCCGCGGCTGCAACTCTGCGAACCACGCTTCCCGCCGGTTCCCTGGCCGCTGGGTCTGTTCGGGCGGAAGCTAGGGGGCGCTAGAGGGAGGCTGCGAGGCGGGAGGGAGGCGGGCTGGCGGGACTCCTTCCTGTCTACCTTCTGATCCCGTAAACAATCCGTCCCAATCATGGCCGAGGCACTGGGTCCAGGCTCCAGCTTTGCTGTTTTCGACACAATAATTTGATACCTTTGAGGTTAATATAGTGCTTACAATGCTCCAGTGCTCCAGGTGCGTTTTATCCCTTGTTTATTCAATTGACCTCAGAATACATATATATGCATATAGGTAATCCGTATATAGCTAGCCCATAACTAGCCCATCATGAATAAGAAACTACGCACTGTGTTGTGAATGTCGTTTTCTCTTTAGAGACAGCATGGGACCGAAGAAGCCGATTTGTGCTGGTATTTGTACTGCTTCTGATTGGTTATGTGACCTTGAACAAGTCATTCTTCAGTCCAAGTTAGTTTTCGTATTTTTAAAACAAGGACGTTCGGTATACTTTTATGGTCGCCGTAAAAAGTCATTATTGCTGATTGTGATGGAAGATAGAGAAATAGGGGTGAGGATGGGAACTAGCAATAGAGAGGGGTCGCGGTGGGGCGGGGGGCGGGGGGGACGACGGACGACGACGACTTGCATGACTGCTTCCAAGAGTCCGAGTTGGTATCTTGTAGAAATGGGCACTCTGCTGACATTTTAAGTCACTTTTCACTTGAGAGGTAGGACAACGCCGTGGTTAAGACCGCTGACTTAGGTATCAAACAGACTTGCTTTATTTTTTCAGACCTACTTTTAAATCCCGTGTCTACCACCTCTTGGCTCTGGGGTGATAGATAAATCATTTAAGCTTTCTGCTTCTCAGCGTCATCATCCTTCAAATCAGTATGCCTCTTTTGTAAAACAGAGTTCTAGGGCTGCTGGATACCAAGCAGGAGGAAGAGCAACTGTGTGCAGCATTAGGAGCTTTATCTGTTTATTAAAACTACTTTAAAAAGCTACACCTTCATGGCCCCATGTGGAAAGACATGTTTCCGTCCCTTATCTAACAGGGGCCCACAGACAGAGACTATCACTTTTAGGTGTTTGATATTCTTCTAGTAATGAGGAATATGTCAGAACCCTTCTATTCATTGGTGGGTTAATTTGGAAAAAATGAAATAGTCCTGGATTTCATTAAATTGTGGACACTAAAAGCATGTATCCTGCTGAATACTGAGTTAATATATTTGCTTTCCTCACAGTTGTATTAAGAAGAAGCACCTTAAGGATTTCTTTTTTTAAATTGCTGGGACATACTCCTCAGATGTCAAGGGGAAAAAAAGGATGGTCCATCAGGATCTATAGTGAATATAAGAAACTATATTCGTAGACGCATGAGTGATGGTTTTTCCATTACGGAATTCATTTGCATAGAATACTGTGGCACACACACCAATTTTCCCCCTGAAGATATGCATTTCTTAGCATTTCTAGCCAGTGAAAATAGATGGAAAAAACTAAAAGCAAGACCATCTTTCTGACATGAAGGAGACAATTGTTTAAACTCCCTATGCTTACTTTCTAAATATTATTCTGCTGTGCTAGCTTATCTCTGGGCCTTAAAATAGAATTTTGCAAGCGCCATTTACATCCTTATGTCAGTCCTTTACTACAAAACAAGCGAAAATTAAACATGCAATCCCTGGGTTCAGAAACTTCAGGAGAGATTTCCAAGCCCAAAAGTAGGATGAGAGTTCATGTCCTTAGGTGAACATACATCGGAATAGATTAACAGTTTCTCCACCCGTCCCACACCTGCCTGCCTGCTCTCGCATGCAAGCTTCTTCCTATAATTGAGGCGTATTTAAAAATGCGGCTGATTCTAGGTCCTGGAGGTGCCAGGATATAAATAAGGCTGCTTTGGCAATTGCATTCGTTTTTTCAGATCACACAGATTATTATTTAAGTGACTGGTTCATCAAATATAATATGATATATAAGGAAAGGAGTGGGAGGAAAAAGGTGGTAGACAGTCTTTGAACCAATTTTCAAATATATCTCCTTGGAGTGACTAATGCGATGTTCCAAGGTTGGATTTTGCCATTTCTTAAATGCTTTGCTCTAACAACATATTTACAACCTATACTCAGAATTAAAAGTTGAATAGGTGGAGGATATGAGACAGCAACAAATCTTTATTTCAAAACTTTCGTGCAGGCCTTTAAGAACCAGCCTTAAAGTTAAATGCTAGCTCTTGCATATTCTAGGTGGAATAATAAGTAGGTTTTCATGTTCTTTGCTAAAAAAGAAAAAAATCTGTGATTTTAGTCATCAAAGAGAAATCCTGTGGTGAGATATTTATAATGGTTTGGGCACAGCCTTTTGCATTTCCATTGACTATATTGGTTGACTGAATAATGTTTCTTTGTTTTTTAAAGAAAACATAATCATAGTAAACAATATGGTTTGTTTCTCGAATCAAAGACACTGAACCTAGCCTCTTTTTTACAAACATTTATAGTTTTCAAAATGTTCACTTACGTTTCACATATATATGAGCCTCCTAATAGTCCCTGTGTGATGGGTAAAAGAGGATTCTTCCTTTTTTATAGATGGCTTGAGCCTTACAGAGACTATGAATGACTTTCCCGAGGTCAGGTAGTATATCTATTTAGTGTTATTTGATTACAAGTAAAATAAACTCCACTCAAATTGACTTAAGGAACAAACAAGTTGTTCATTGGCTCACATAACTGAAAGTCTGCAGGGGTAGGAGGTGGAGTAAGGAGTAAACTGCTTTCACCTATGGCTGCATGCAGAGGCTGAATGATGATGTCGTCATGTCTTTCTCTTTTTTTTAAAGATTGGCACCTGTGCTAACGTCTGTTGCCAATCTTTGTTTTCTTCTTCTCCCCAAAGCCCCCTGGTACATAGTTGTATATTCTAGTTGTGAGTGCTTCTGGTGTGCTATGTGGGACACCGCCTCAACATGGCCTGACAAGTGGTGCCATGTCCGTGCCCAGGAGCAGAACCAGCGAAACCCTGGGCCGCCGAAGCGGAGCGCACGAACTTAACCACTCGGCCGAGGCCGGCCCCCATGTCTCTTTCTCTTATCTCCGTCACTCAGTTCTGCTATTCTCTGCATTGGCTTTATTCTTGCACAGGCTTGATCCTGGTTGTAGAGAAATGACAGCCAGCAGCTTCAGTCTTATATCCCATCCTCTCAACAAACAGCGTTTCATTTTCCCAGCTGAGTCTCATCAGCCTGGCTTCAGCCAGAGATACAGAATACGCCGATTGGCCAGACCTAGGTCGCATGCCTTCCCTGGGAACTTCAGGGGGGGTTGAGGGGAGCCTTGTTAGCTCTACCTCAGGCCCCATGGATTAATAACAGGAAAGAAATAATTCTCTAAAAGGAAAATCACTCAGAAATTACCAAAAGAAGAGGGAATAGATGTTGGGCAGGCCACAAAATTACACAGAACTATTAAGTAAGACATCAAGGATTCAAAGCTAGGTCTGCCGGAATTCAAAGCATTCTCTCTTTACGTTCTATAATGCTGCCTCCGTACATCACATGGCAAATATTATACTGGTCTGCTCAGTCCACTTAGAACTCAAAAAGGATCATAAGATTTCTTAGTGCTACAACAGGAAATTGCTACACTGGATGTAAATAGTGATAATGGAAATTACTAGCATGTGTAAAACAGTAATCTTAAAGATTCAATGATTCCATGTTTCACAGAGACTGCCAAGCTTCCTCACAAGGCAAAGGTTGAGGGATCTCTTATCAGCAACACCTTTCACTGGTGCCTCCCCAACTACATCGAGCCCTTACCTCATTCGAGTTCCACATCAGTCCGCGTCAACAACTGTTTATGCTGGGTTCTGAGGGGACCCAAAAATGACCAGTATCCACATCTGTCACCAAGTCATTTGAAATTTCATAGGGGTTAGAAGATGAGATTGGGAATTAGGTAGCCTTAAAAAGATCTCCAATATGAGGCACATTGTAAATTTGTGTGAGGTCCCAAGTACTATGGAAATTAATACAAGAAAGAAAATTCCCCTTGTGGGAGGGGCAGGAAAGACTTTATGGAGGAGATGCTGGCATTTGAAACTGGTCTTTAAAAGGGGGCTAAGATTTTAGGGGGCCAGCACTGTGGTTAAGTTCAGTGCACTCCGCTTCAATGGCCCCAGTTCAGTTCCCGGACACGGACCTACCCCACTTGTCAGCGGCCATGCTGTGGCGGCAACCTACACACAAAATAGAGGAAGATTGGCACAAATGTTAGCTCAAGGCAAATCTTCCTCAGGCAAAAAGAGGAAGATTGGCAACAGATGTTCGCTCAGGGCCAATCTTCCTCACCAAAATATAAATAAATAAATAAATAGGAGGTAAGGTTTTGACACAGATCAGAGTGGAGGTGGAGTTAATCTCATGAGCAGAGGGATGGAGGCTAGGAAGCACACAGCATCATTAGGAAACAGTTTCTAGTCTAATTGGCAAGAGTATGTGGTATGTATATGGTATAATTAGAAACAAGCGTGAAAATGTTTGGAAACTTACTGTGAATTCCCTTCAGTGCTAGGCCGCTAAGTCTGTATGTTCATTGTGTAGGCACTAGGGAACCATTGAGTATTTTTGAGCAAGGGAATAACAGAATTGTATCTTTACTTTAGAAAGGAGAGTCTGGAAATGATTACAGAATAGAATTTCCTGGCCTTCATCCCAAATTAGACTGAAATGCCTAGTTACACTTTTACTTTGGGAGGACGTGGGCCAGTACAAAAGACTCCTAAACTTGCAGCCTCCTGACACAGGTTCAAGTCCCTTTCTCACTTTGATCCTTCTGTTTCCACATCTCAGCAAATTCTTGAATAAGCTCCTGCTGATTTTCTACCATATTTTGTACAGCGTCCAGATCTTTCCAGTTCCCCATGAGGTCGCTATCCAACCCCTGATATAGAAGATGCCCACTTCTAGTTTATTGCCAAATCTACATTTAAATCCTAGGCAAGCATTAGGGCCCAGGGAATGACTCAGCTATTCTGTAAGCATTCCCACATCAGCTCAATCTGCAGGCACACTTCTTTCCTTTTAATTCCTGTAGCCTTTATTAGCAGCATTACGCTTTTGGAAATGACCATATACTGCATATGTTATTGGGTCGTTCCCAGTTGTAAATTCCTTGAGAACAGAGATATCAAACAACCAGCCTATGTTAACTGAGCACCTGCCAAATACAAGATGCCATTAGATACCATAGGGAATATCAAAACCAAAACAAAACCAACAAGATAGTCCAAAGTTCCCTCCGGTAGGAGTCTTTATTTTATTGAGCCTATATACTGCCTTAGTGTGTGCTGTTAATTTTGATTGATTGAAAAATCAATGTCAACTGCCATGGACTCCCTAAACCTTGTGCCGCTTCACTTCAAAGTTTCTCTCTTGCTGTTTCTACTCTCTCACCCTTCTCTCCAGCCACAGCAGAAACCGTCTTCTCTTGCAGTTTACCATTAGCACTTGTGATCTTGGCCACATCTCTTTCAATAGGCTCCAGGTTCTTGGCCTTTAAGTTATCCCCTAATATTAAACATTTTTCAAACATTTTCAGTTGCCTCCTTTCCCGTCTCCCACCAGCTCTCCACTTCTCCTGGCCCACACCCAAATCCAAACTCCCACAGGTCTCCACTAGTGTAAAAAGACCCTTGCTTGAACCTGCTGCATCTACTACCCATCACTCTACTTTGGCCTTCCATTGGCTAATAAATTTTCGGAAGTGCAGTCTCTCCCCACTATACCTTCATTGTTCTCCAGGGAAGCCACCCTTTCAACATGGTTTCCTGCTCCCAAGCAGACAGGCTTTCTCTCAGCCTTCATTCCTCCCTATGATCTTTTCAGCATTTAACTGTGGACCAGACGCTCTTGCGAAACGCTTTCTTACATGGACCTCTCTGACTGAGCCCTGAGCACTCCTTTTTCTCTCTGCTGCCTCCTCCCTCTCCCTTCATATCCTAAGGATGAGCAGCCCCTAAGACTCAGCCCTCGCCTTCTGATTTCTGTGTTTAGACTCTCTTCTTCTGAGAATGCACCTGTTTTCAATGCTGTGACTATCTGTATTATAGAGTCCAAAAGGACCTCAAAGGTAAATTAGATCATTTTATTGAGCGCACTCCCTCCCCACCCCCACCCCCCGTTAAAAGCTTTCAGTAACTTCCTATTACAGGAAGAATAAAATTTACAGTTCTTTATATGGCTTTCAAGGCCCTGCATGATCTGGCTTCAGCCTTCCTCTTCCGCTTCATACTGTGCCATGTGACCTTTGCTCAGTGGCTCCAGCCACACTGGCCTTCTTTCTATTCCTAAGCACACCAAGATCTGTCTCACATCCAATCCTGCTTGTTCCCTATTTCTAAACTGCCCTTCTTTCTGTTTTGCCTGGCTGGTCCCATCTCATTGATCAGTTCTCAGGTTAAATAGCACTTCCTCAGAGGCTTTCTTTGACCACCCAATCTAAAGTAGGCCACCCTTCACAACACTTTTCATGATTTATGATTTTTTTTTGTGTGAAGAAGATTGGCCCTGAGCTAACATCTGTTGCCAATCTTCCTCTTGTTGCTTGAGGAAGATTGTCCCTGAGCTAACATCCGTGCCAGTCTTCCTCTATTTTGTATGTGGGATGCCACCACAGCATGGCTTGATGCGTGCTGTGTAGGTCTGCACCCAGGATCCAAACCCATGAACTCTGGGTCACCAAAGCAGAACACATAACTTAACCACTAAGCCATTGGACCAGCCCTGTGATTTATAATTATATGAAAACATTTACTTTGTTTATTGTCTGTCTTTCTCTCTTGACAGTAAACACCTTGAGGGCAGGTGTGATGTCTCTCTTTTTCCCTCTCTAGCCCCAGTGTCTAGCATGTGCCTGGCACAGAGTAGGTGCTCATAAATGTTTGATGAATGAATAATGAGAATGGTTCTCAAATTTCGACTCCTACCCCAATTTCTTCCAGAGTTCCCATCTTGTATCTTCAGTTCCGTATTTTTTATTTACATCTGCATATCCCTTCTCTAATTTGTTCTATATCCAAAATTATCTTACCTCAAAAACCCGCCCTCCTCTCCTCATGATAACCTTATGACAGTGTTATAATATCCTCACCCAGGCTTCAAATCTAGAAATCATCTTTAATTCTTTCTTCTCCATTGCTCTCCCCTCCCCAAAAGCTTTAATCCTTCTGCTGGGGATATCACTTGATATCCTCTTCTTCATATTCCATAGTCACCACCCTGGTTCAGAATGTTATTACCTGTAGTCTAATTCACTAAGTGAGCTCCAATTTTTTTGATCCTGTACCCCACCCAGCTTATTAATAAATGAGCACTCATCTTCAATATGCATACTTATATATTAGATGCATGTAACCCAGTAATAATACACTGCTACTCCCCATTCTACTCCCTCTACTTCAGCAATCCAGATATGCTTTATGGTTCCACAGACTTATCAGGACATTTACGCCTCCGCACCTTTGCAAGTGTTCACTCTCTCTGAACGTTGCCATTTCACCTACCCATTCCACAGGATTCTGTTTAAAATGTCACCTTCTCTGTGATACCTTCTGACCTCCTTCCCCGACATACACACCATTACCACCACCACCATCACCTTGACAAAATCAGGCAGTATTGGCCATTCCCTTATCTTTCTTCCTGAAGTGATTTGGATAGACATCTATTAGCAAGTAGAATGCTGAATTATAGGAGTCTGCTTATGTTGATTTCTCCCTCTGGACCACAAGTCTCCAAGCACAAACAACGAGCAGTAAAAACGTTTTGGCACTCGCCCTCCCATATATGTATGTTTATTATTATATTACTGTTGTATATATGTTATTATATATTACTGTATTATATATATTGTACCATATATATTGTCATAATAATATGTATGTTATAAAATATGAAAACCAAGATCAAAAAAGGATGAACTAAAACAAAAATGATTAGAAAATCTACTGTGTTGTTTCCCCCTTTTAATATATTATTTTGAACACACCCCTGAGGTGTATGCGATCCTTCCTGGAGGTCAATGGTTTACTCTACACTACTGTAGTAAGCTCCATCCCATGGCAATCTCTCCCTCTGCCCAACTCCTACGGCACTCACTTGGCACTTTTAGCACTTCTTGTACAACTATCTAATTTGAAATTAGCAAGAAACCTTTAATGATTATTTTCATACAACAATATTTACTGAGTGCCCACAATGTACCAGAAACTTTTCTGAGTCCTGGAGTCACAGTAGTGAACAAGAAAGGCAAGCTTTCTGTTCTTATGAGGCTTACATGCTGGGATCAGGAGAAAGAGAAATAAGCAAGATAATTTTTTCGTGTAATTGTAAGCAGCTTCAAGATCTGCCGTCTATTATGTATAGTGAGAAAATAAGAGGCTCTGTAACTGCGGGCCCTCCAGGACCAGTTCAGCTGACCCCATCTCTTATCAACAGAGTGATTAAGAATTGTCTTTCAGAAAATTTGCAAAGTCACGTAGACAGAGCATTCACAGAAGAAGAAATCTGGACCTGAAATGGCCACGGAACCAAAAATTCTCCCCACAGAACCAAAGGACTGGGACATGACAGGAACTTAAAAGTCGGACTCTTATCAGAAGCAAAGGGTCCCTCACTCAGGAAGATCCGTGTTAAAATTCCTTCCCCACCATACCAAAAATGTTTAGAACCTCATCATAAATGTTTGGAAGCTCACCATAAATGCTCGAAGCCCACCAATCGAAACCTGTCCCACCAGCATTCCCACGTGCTCACCTGGTCTCCCTAACCTCAACTTTCGCCCCAAATCCTGAATAGGGGAGACAGATCTGAGGGTACACGCCCCCTGTCTCCATGCAGATCAATCTCGCAGAATAAAGCTGAATTCTTTGCCCAAAAGCCAATGCCATAATTAATTGGCTTGTTTATATGCATTGGGTAGGAAAACCTCATTTTTGAGTGGTAACAGCTTTAGAATTAGGCAGACCTGGATTCAAATCCAGGGTTGACCACATACAAGGTCTGTGATTTAGGCAATGAACTTAATTAGTCTGACTTTAATCTGTAAAATGAAATTAACTATTTTCCTCTTAAAAAGAGTGGCTGTGAGAATTAATAATGTATAAAGTTTCTAGCATAAATTCCTGACCAGTGATATTTTAAAAATACGTTTTGCAAAACCTTCATAGCTAAAGCAGCATACATGCCATAGTATGGCTCTATTTAAAGACATTTACAGTAATTCTAGAAATAAGATGGAATTCTTTTTTCAGTTCACCTTAATTGGATAGATTTGAGGGCAGATTTGAATGTGAGAGGACTATACTTTGGAAAATGCTAAGGAAGGAGTGTTCAGAGTTAACTAGCTTCTTAAGATAAGAAAAATAATTGGTGTTGACAGTTTACTTACCTGACCACTTTCCTAGAAGCTGAAGAATTGGTAGCTCATCTTTACTGAATACCCGGTGCCCTTGAGGCAGCCTTGAGCTCCACAGATTAGAACTGGAGAGAGTAGAAGCAAACATAAAAGAAGAACAAAAGGGATCCCAAATTGTCTTTCATCTTCCATCCTCTGCCTTCCTGTATGAAATGGTCTCCACCCACAGAGTTAAAATCCTCACCATTTGCTTCCCGTGAGTTTTCCATTTGAAAGGTGCACGTGGATATAGCAAAGCCTAGCAGCCTCTCTTCCCAAATTGTGAAATGGATAACCACAGACATAGATAAAGCCGCCTACATACCAACAGTGGAGACATTAAAAGGCTACAATACCTAAGTTCAATTAAGTAGTGGTGACGAATACAGAGGGCTTATAAATTTCATTGTGACTTCTGAGAATATATTAGTACTTAAAGAGTAATAACAATTGTGAATATACACATTTAGGTGACAAAAATGCATTAAAGAGGCATAAGTTGCTATTTGCTTAAAGTCTTGCTCATAGGCAATGTTTCATTTGATGATAGTTACATGATTTTTATTAAAACCTTTTATTTTCTAATAGTAATTGAATCAGAACTGATACGCCCATCTTATTACCTTAGCAATTAGTGTCTTTTGGATGTTTTATGAAATACCTGGACAACAAGTCCACTGGTGTTTTCTTTTCTTTCTCATTCCACTTCCTAATCCTCTTTCAAAAAATCTGAGACTCAAAAAGAATAAAAATAATAATTGCAATGGTGAGCTAAACAGGATCTTTTCTGAGCCCTATCTGTCTTTTTCTGATGATTTTGTATATTCTAAATTCTGGCTTCTTTTCACTCATCTGTAAGGAAATAATTGATAAAAATTCACACCTGCCAAAGAGCTCTTTAAAAGTTTTAATATCCATAAGCCTTAACCTTTATGGCTAATGTCTTGTCACCTAGGTAACTGTGCATTAAACTTCATAAATATTAGACCAGTCCTTTGAAGTGTAGTCTCTCTAGGTCTATCCTGAGCGATCAACACCGGAAAATAGAAACGAGGAACTAAAAGCCACCCTTTCATACTTCAAGGATGATGACTTATCTGATAACTCATAATGTTGGAAGAAAATTGCCAACATAGTCAGCAACTCATTGCCACTGCTAAGGTAACCGGGCTCGCCCAAAACATGAAACAACAGGCAGAAGGTCTATTTTCACTTTTATTCATGAATGCAGGAGAATCACCTCAAGTTCATGTGTAGCAAAGGAAGACTTTAGTTACGGTACAAAGTTAAAAGAGAGTGCCACTCGTGCACAGTCATTTCATTTGAAGTCTCTGCTGATGTATTTTGACCACGTCTCAACAGAATACTTTAAATGAATCATGGTTTTATGTGATAGGAAATGATAATACAGAAAAGTAATTAGTTAACCAGGAATTAAAGGACAGAAAAGAAACCATTAGCCATTTTATTTTCAATCTCACTGTGGAAGTGCGTTTTGAATCTCTGCTAATGTTAAACT
This sequence comes from Equus caballus, assembly GCF_041296265.1. NCBI lineage: Eukaryota > Metazoa > Chordata > Mammalia > Perissodactyla > Equidae > Equus > Equus caballus. The sequence continues at coordinate 95,821,823 of NC_091715.1, forward strand.
TTATTAGTCACTTGCATATAAGTCATTAAGTATTCCTACTTAAAGTGAACATTTGGTACTCATTAATTCAATTTATTAACACGGTGCTTTCCCCCTTTTCCTTTCCACAGTCCTGCTCCAGCCTCTCACTTTAACTCTGTGAATAATCCCAGGAGCCTCCTGACGGATCGCACGCCTCTAATTACTCATAGCTCCAATCCAGAGTTCTTATCACCATCAGAGTATTAATAATAACAATTGCAACAATAAACCTTGAACGAGTTCTGCCTGCTCTACCTGTAAAACATATCCTGAGTCCTCCAGCGCTATCTACATATGCTGCAAATTCTCCATGTATCAGCCAGAGCCAGCTTTATTTTAATATAAGTCATATCATATCAAACCCTGCTTCACACCTCCTCCAGTCACTTTCCATTACAATTAGAACAAAAACAAAACCCTTACCCCGGTCTGCAAAGATGAACACAGTAAGACCCCTGCCTCCCTCTAGAACCTAATCTCATGCAGGTGTCCCCTTTATTTACTTCAGTCCAGCCGCACTGGCCTTCTGTCTGTTTCTGGAACACATCAAGCTCATTCGCACGTAAGGGCCTTTGAATCTGCCGTTCCCTTTGACTGGAAGACTTTGCCTCACAAAGTCACCTGGCTCATCCCATCCTTTAGTTCAAGTCTCAACTCAAATTTCACCTCAGGAGTGACGCCTAATCTAACCACCAAATCTAAAGTAGTTTTCCTGCCCCCGACCGGTCATTACCCTATTGCCCGATTTCATTTTCTCCATCACACTTATCACTATCTGAAATTACGGGGAAAATTTCTTTTTGGTGTTATTGTCATTTGTCTCTCCTGTCCATAGCTAAAAAGTAAGTACCACAAGAGCAAAGGCTTTGCCAATATATGTCACTATTATGGCCCCAATGACTAGAATAGTCCCTGGAATGTAGGAGCTCAATAAATATTCATTCATTGAATGAGTTTCCTCCGACTTCAGAGCACCGGCTCTTAACCGCTATGCTAAACCACTTCCTAAAGCATGGATTCCGTCACCTTACTTCTTTCTTCACAAATCGTCGGTATTGCCGTTGTCTACAAAATAAAGTTCCAGCTGCTCAGTTTTGCTTTCAAGGACCTTCACATCTAGCGTATCTTTCCCTCTGACCTCTTCCTGCACCCTACCTGATGCGTTATGACTGAGACACAACGAGGGATCTGAATATACCCGACACTTCCCCCAAACCCTGCGTCTCCCCACACCCTCGCTTCCCCCTTCCACCATTTCTACCTAAATATTAGCATCATCCTTTACAGCCAAGCTCAAATCATACCTCTTATAAAAAACTTTCCTAAACCTCCTGCAATATTGTGATTTATAAAAGAGACATATTTGATCATTCAGATGATCAAAATATATTTCTCATATATATTTGGTCTTCATCCAGGCTTCCAGGCTCACAGCTCCCCAGACGGTTGGAATTTCCTGAGCCATAAGAGCAATGGGAACATCTTTTGTCATAATACTTGATCTCTGGTCCTCAGTTCCTGAAATCACTTTACAGTCATAAAGGTGAAATGGGCGTCTTGTTATTCCTAATAAGCCCCTTTCCACCAAAACTGAGTTTATGTTAATGAAGGTGACTTTTGGAAAGGACCTGAGGATGGGGGCTGGTTGCCATGGGAACCATGAATAGAGGGTTGGAAGTTTCAGTCCCACCTCCTGATTTCCAGGGAGGGGAGAGAGGCTGGAGGTTGAATCAATCACCAATGCCCAATGCTTTAATCAGTCATGCCTCTGTAATGAAGCCTCCATAGAAACCCAAAAGGAGGAGATTTGGAGAGCCTCCAGGTTCGTGAACACCTGGAGGGGCAGGGAGAGCGGTCCACTCAGAAACTGAGTATGGAAACCCCGCACCCTTTCCACGTACCTTGCCCTATGCATCTCTTCCATCTGGCTGTTCCTGAGTTATAGCCTTCTATAATAAACCGCTAATCTAGTAAGTAGAATGTTTCTCTGGCTTCTGTAAGCCACTCTAACACGTTAATTGAACCTGAAGAGGAGGTCCTTAGAACTGCCAATCTACAGCAGTTTGGTCAGAAGCACAGGTGATAACCTGGGCTTGCAATTGGCATCTGAAAGAGTGTGGGGGACAATCTTGTAGGACTAAACCCTTAACCCATGGAATCTGACCCTGTCTCCTGGTAGGTAGTGTCAGAATTGAGTTGAACTGTGGGGCACCCAGCTGGCGTCGGAGCATTGATTATTGGTGTGGGAAAACTTCCCCCACACACGTTGGAATTGGGTATAGGACCCTTACCCCCTCACTCATGAGTTTTTCCCTTCGCAATTTCCCCCATGATACTTTGTAGATCTTAAAATACTCAGCACAGAGTACCTCATAATAAAGTTGTCTGAGTTTATGTCTGCCTCCAGATTGTTCCCTCTTATTTTCCATCAGGTTTTTCACACAGGTTCTAACACATAATGTCTATTCAAATAGTGGACTGAATTAAATACTTGTGGGCTTTCCCATCCCTGTCAGTACTCATATATACTATTTACATTATATTATTTTTTGCCTGTTGCTTTTTAATTGCTTTAATTTATTTGACTTCAGTATGTAATTTTCCTGTAGCTAGATTTTAAGGTAGCGAAGGCTTTTGTTTCTTTAACATTTCTTGGGGCCGGCCTGAAGGTGCAGCAGTTAAGTTTGCACGTGCTGCTTCAGTGGCCAGCAATTTGCTGGTTCAGATGCTGGGTGCGGACCTATGCATGGCTTGTCAAGCCATGCTTTGGCAGCCATCCTACATATAAAATAGAGGAAGATGGGCATGGATGTTAGCTCAGGGCCAGTATTCCTCAGCAAAAGGTGGAGGATTGGCCCCAGATGTGAGCTCAGGGCTAACCTTCCTCAAAAAAAAAAAAAAGATTTCTTATTCCTTGCCCTTTCTATTGTCAACACTACCCCCTCCCCTGTCATCCCCCATGACTCCCTCTTTACCCCTAGCACATAGCTGAACACATAGCAAGTGTACTCTGGATAAACAGTGAAAACTAAACATAAAAATGCATAAAAAGAAGACTTCCACTGGGTTTAGTCTGAGAAGTTTAAAAAAAATAGCATGAAAGCAGCCCAACTAGTTTTTGCCTTTCTCTGTTTCAAGCGGAACAAGGGCCAAGTGGGGGGGAGGGGATATGGTGGTAGCCCCGGGCTGCTGGCCAGAGGCAGGAACGGGGAATTAGAATCCCTCGGGTCATAATTTCTGGCAGATACGCACAGAGATCTAAGAACAAAGATGGCATCAAGCAGACAAAGCAGGGTCAGGATACTATTCGCCTTCTCTTCCCTCCATATCCCTACATTCCCCAACACAGACACAGGAACAGCTTTGGGATGTTCTGTGCACAATTTGCACTATTTGATTTTTCCTTAGCCTTATTCTTTCAAGTCACTAGAAAAGGCTTAAAAATGGCTACTTGTCTAGAGTAACCTTTTGTTAGGCAAATAGCAAAAAACAATTGTTTATGAGTTTTATGCATATCCCTGCAAGGAAAGATGGCTATGAAAATATTAGTGGACTGGTAAATATTTATTGGTTAATTGAGAGGCTGCAGTGGCCATGCTTGTTTGTTTTTGAAACAGAAAATGTAGTCTGGACAGGCATCAATATTTAAGACATCTCTTTTTTTGCCCAAGATGGGTTATGACATAGTCTAGATGAGTCAGACCAAACGAATGTCTCCTGTGTTTTTCCAGAGTAAACATTTCCCAGAGGCAGAACTCTGCCCTCAGCCCTGCCTATTGAAACACAAGGCTGCTTGAGCTTTCCTTCTAAACATAAGGAAGAGGAAGAGACACAGGAGGAGGAGAAACACAAGGCGAAGTTTCTTAATGAATAAATTAAACGTTGAGCCTCTTGAGGAAAACCAGCCGATTTGATCGATTGTGTTTGGTGACTTGTATGTTTGTTTTAGAAAGACCTCTCCAGCCATAGACAACAAACAAACAAACAGAACAACAACAGGAATTGGAGAAGTGACTTGGCTTCTGATGACTGGAAGAACAGCAAACTGATCTAGCTCAAGTTCGGTGACCCTTTGACAAATAAGAAAAATAAGACAATACAAAAAAACACTGCCATCATCAAGATGCCCAAGCGTGTGCAGCAGAGTCTCCAAGGGGACTTTTCTGGATCCAGACTGTAAAGCAGAGGAAGCAGAAGAATGATGAATAATGAACAATGAAGCGTGTCAATTCCCTGGTAGCTAAAGAAAGGAGTTTCACCCTGGGAATCAAGAATAATCTCTTGATAACTTAGTATAATTATACCATCAGCCAGCCACTGGAGAGAATATTTGTGATTGGAGCAGGTCTTCAGTATAGCAGACAGCCTTCAGAGGAGGAGCTGCCGTATGGTAAATAACAGCAGCCTGCGGATAAGTCTGTCTTTTAGGTTTTAAAAATAAAATTCCCCTCACTAATGCAATCACTTCATGCAAGTAGGCTGTACTCTATTCTTTCTTTCATATGATGGCGAAATTGAGATTTCTTTTTAAAAATTTTCTGGTAAATTTTACTTCAACTCCGGGTATATAATAGTTTAATATAATAGACTCCTATAATCTGTAACTGGGAACTAAATACACAATCCAATACCCCACTCCCGAGGTGTCTTTGGTTATCATGCTACAAATACTGCCTTATTTACCTATAATATCTTCCTCTGCATGGTAGAAAAGTGACTTTTTGTATATAACTTACGCAATTCTCTTTAAAGCAAATACACTGAAATTGTGACCGATCAGAAAATATTAAACCCAATGAGCTGCAATGAGTCAGGAATGGTATAAGCCACTTGAACAAACTGATGTCAAGGCCATTTGGAGAGAGAAGAGACACACAGAAACACGCTTTCAGATGGACATTTTGTGGAAGAATGGATTACACTTGTATGCTACAAAGTAACTGATATTAATAAGAAGACTGAAATCCATCAAACTCAAAGGCTTCCTTAGAACTGTGTGAAATGATGTATTTAAAGATCTGAAGCTTGCACATCTAATCCATTTGGTTCTCGAAATTTCTGAGTTCTCATGAGGAAAGGCACTTGCTGTCAGACCAAGAAAGTGGAAGTTAAGGGCATATGGTTTTGAGCAGTGTTATTCAAAGCAGAGTAAGTGGATCATGTGCATCAGAATCACCCAAGTATTTAGTGTGAAGACTGATTCCGGGTTCCACCACCTCAGACATTCCAAAGCATATTTATTTTCTGAGACTGAGGGAATTTGGAATCTCTCCTGATAATAACCCCCCCTATCGTTAACATACGAGAAACACTGATTTGGGTATTTATTCTGGGTAATTCTTTTGATGCCCAAACAGGTCTTCCTAACTTCTCTATGTGAAAGGTTACATAGTAGTAGCACATTAGCTAAATTGATGTGTTGCCCTGTTCCCAAATGATAGCAACAAACAAAGTCTTTATGGGATTCAAAAAACAGCCCCACCTTCTGGAAAGAGACTTTTTTTTTTTTTGAGGAAGATTAGCCCTGAGCTAACATCTGCCAACAATCCTCCTCTTTTTTGCTGAGGAAGACTGGCTATGAGCTAACATCTGTGCCCATCTTCCTCTACTTTATATGTGGGACGCCTGCCACAGCATGGCTTACCAAGCAGTGCTTAGGTCCACACCCAGGATCCAAACCAGCTAACCCCAGACCGCCGAAGCAGAACATGCAAACTTAACCACTGCACCACCAGGCCAGCCCCCGGAAAGGGACTTTTAGTACTTTGCAAACCCCAATATCCATTGCCCACATGAATTTATGTAAAGGCCAAGTTGAGGCCTTTTGGGAATTTCACTCAAAAAGGTTTGCTGAGACATAAAGTGGTAAAGTATTGCTACTATTTTAAGCTATAATTTCCTAGAGGGCAGAGAATGTTAAACTGAACCATGGACATATACGAAAATTTTAAAAAAGACAAACTTTTTGATGATGATGACTATTAGCAAAAATAGAAAAGAGCAGTTTAATATTTAGTTAGTAATATGAGGAACACTCAGTGAATGTTTATTTATACCACACACACAAAAGCCAGTTAACAGTTTTTGCTGAGCATGTAAAAAAACCTGCTATATCTTCTGATTTAGACATTGCAGTCGACGAAATCTGCAGAAGGTTCACAGAGAAGTGGTTTACAGGGAGCTCCAGAACTTTCCGTGTCTTTCTGGTGAACTTAATTATCACAGTGTCTTTTAAACCCCAGATGGGCAATGTCTATTGATGATAATGCTGCCTACTGCTGAGAGAAAAACTGATCCACTGCGCACTCCAGAGGGGTAATCTTCGCCAGCAGGTCACTTATGCCTCCCAAGGTTTCCTTTGAACGCAATTAATGATGATGACAATGGTGGTGGTGATAATAATAATAATCCTTAATGCTTACTCGACACTTTCGATTCAGATAGCTGCAAAATTAAATAGGGTTCACAGAATGTCATTTCTTTGACAGTGAAAACATAAGGTAGCGAATTCTAAAGGCCCAATTACATTTTGATGGTAATTTGAGGTTTTTTTCCAGAAACTAGATCCTAAAGACATCCTTGAATTAAAAAGAGACTCAAAGCACCTTTAATAAACAGCTATAAGACAGAGATTTACTACAAAGGTGTATCCTTCACTGTATAAGACTTTTCTTTCTATTTCCCATAACTCATAGCAAAATAATTCCCAAAGGATATGTAGGTGGCAGGTGGCTTCGGCTTAGTAAAGAGGGAAAAAAACTTCGTAGTTCTTGTGGATTAGGCAAAAGATACCTCCTTACTAAAGAAATAAAAGGAATATACCAAAAAACCCACTCTACCAATTATCAAATTGCTAGTGCATCATTTGCTAGTGCAAAATAATGCATCATTTTACCCCTAGTAGGTTCAAGACCATAGCTTTCACTTCAAAGATAAGGTGAGGCCAAAGGTGTTTTCTGAAGCTCCAGTCATGGGTGGGTCCAAAGTTGAATTAAATTCGTCTTTAAGAAGATAAATGTAAAACCTAAATCTATCTAGTATTCTCTATACACTTTTTGTCTTTCTATATCTTTCCTTTATTTTGAAAGGTCCACTTGCATCACCATTTTAGAAAATGTCATTTGGTACTGAAGCTGTAGTTATTCTTTCACGCATCTTTATTTCCTTGGAGAAGTAAAAAGGGAAGAGCTGGCCAATCTCACCTTTACCATCCCTTCTATAAGTCTATGGTCATGGCGTGGCCGTTAAAGATACAGGCTGAGAGGAAGTACCTCCTGTTTGAACACAGATATTTCCAGTGCACTGGCCCCAAACTATAAAGCTGTTTCTTATAAAGCAAAATTTATTATAAAGTACTCTTAATTGTTTGGAACCCGTACAGGGATAGTTATTTTCTGACTAACTGTAAGGCAGTGTCATGACAGAAGGAGGAACCCACCCAAACCAGCGCAAGCTTTTATACCATCATCTCCATCATTCAAAAAAACAGGTATTTAAAACTACCATTGTCTTCGTCAGTTCAGGCTGCCATAACAAAACACCATAGGCTGGGTGCTTTAAACAACAGAAATTTATTTCTCACAGTTCTGGAGGCTGGAAAGTCCAAGATCAATGTGATAGCAAGAGGGGTTTCTTTCTGGGGCCTCTTCCCTTAGCTTCTAGGCGGCCACCATCTGTGGGCTCACATGACCTCTTCTTTGTGTGTGCACAGGGGAAGAGTGAGAACAAGCTCTCTGGTGTCTCTTCTTATAAGGCACTAATCCCATGATGAGGACCCCACCTTTATGACATCTTCTAACCCTAATTATCTCCCAAAGGCCCATCTCCAAATACCATGACGTGGGAGGTTAGGGTCTCAAAATATGGATTTCAGGGGGACATCAACATTCAGTCCATAACAATCGTGTTACCTGCCACCACAAACTTTTGTCACCTTTGCTGAGAGACACAAATTTAAAGGATAGAAATTCAATACATGGAATGCAATATAAAGTAAGCGTTAAACAATACTAGCATCCAATCTGAAAAATTCCTTACTGTGAAAAAAAAGTACCACCGCATCCCACCCGTGCCGACAACCTTGGTTTTCACCTGGACCAGCTATTCAAATACAGTAATTCATTACTCCACCTCGTCTATTTATGCATTAGCATTACAATCATTTCTATAGTGAAACACACATAATTGACTGAGGAAGTATTTTTTCCAAGTTGGCTCCAGTGTGTAAAGACCTCCCTTCAAAAAATGATAATGCAGGCTTCAGGAGGCTTTTGTCATCCCTAGATATGAACTCCTCTGGCCAGCTGGGAGCGTGACTTCTTCACACTAACTGAAGATCCAAATTCGGCAGTACAGCGTGGAAACAGTAACCTAAAGCGCAAATTTTGTTCTTGCTCATCATCATGGTGCATCTGCTTTTCCACTTTCAGAAGCTCCCAACTCTCAGGAAGACTGGAAGCGAAACTGCTATGGTCTGAATGTTTGTATCTCCCCAAAATTCATATGTTGAAATCCTAACTTCCAAGGTGATGGAATTAGTAGACAGGGCCTTTTGGCGGCGCCCTCATGAATGGGATTAGTGTTTTTATGAAAGAGGCCCCAGAGAGATCCCTCGCCCCTTCCACCAAGCCAGGATGCAAGGAGTCTGCAGGAGAGGCCCTCCACCCGCCATGCTGGCCCCCTGACCTGGACTTCCAGCCTCCAGAACCGTAAGAGATACATTTCCGTTGTTCCTAAGCCACCCGGTCTGCAGTCTTTTGTCATAGCAGCCCAAATGGACTAGAACAGCACTTCATTTAAGAAACACTCCACAAAGCTCAGATTTTGCAGAGCAAAATACAATTTTAAGACAGTAATGTTGTATATCTGATTTTCTTAATAATTCTAACTATAACTCAACACATGATTTTGGATTCTGGTCATCTAAATATATGTTTCTTGTTTTTGTTTAAGAAACCACTGAACCACTGCTGACGGCAGTGTTTTGCATGATTTTGGCTCAAAAATCATTTTTACATTCTTGACTGGTCAGTTCAATAATCTCTGCCTCCAGTGGTATCCTAAACCTTCTAGAACAAAACAGAATGGATTTATTTTTTCTCCTTTCAGTTATTTCGCTCCGTGAAATGGTCACCAGTGGCTCCTTTCACTAATCATATGATATGATAAATTCCGATATATTCCAACGCTGGAAGCACTTTGGGATAAGCAGAGTTCAAAGTAATTCATGCCTGCTAATTTTGAGATGTGAGTTGAAGTTTCTTAGTTTTGTATCACTTCATGGATATGACAATCATAATCAGTTTCTACACACAAAGATCGGGCAATTTAGAGATCTAAAATTAGTGTGAGCGAATTATTTAAATGAGTACAGCATAAGAAAGAGATTAATCAGGTCAGAGGAATGGCTGGAGTGTCCCAAACCTGAGTTCTCACTTATTTTCTTCTCCACTAGTAGTCTAACCAAGGTAGCACAAATTTCATTCAGTGATCCCCGTTTTTTTAAACCCGCAGTGATCTGGCATCCAAATTCAGAATTTAAGCGGTTTTGTCCACTTTCTGACGGGAGATTTTTTCAAAGGAATGTCCAATAAAGTTTAACATACACTGGAGTATTAATAAATATTGTTGATCAATAGGAACAGGAACTAGATGACTTTACATCTTGCTAATTACATGTTTAATTACCTGGTTTATGGCTTCTACATACTAACCCTTATTACATGTCCTTTTAGTCAAGCAAAACTGGGGCAATTTTGAAGCGTACAATTTAGTCTCAGCTATTTTTACAAAATAGAAAACTGATAAAAATGTTTACCTTTCCAAAAACATAAGGAAGAAAATCTAAATAATCCCGTAAGCATACACGTCATTTAAATATAATTTCTATTTTCACTCTTTTTAATTCTATATTATAAAATAGAAATGCCTTTATTGACAAAGTCTGTTTAATGAATTCTGAGTGCGTGTTGGTTTCTGGCTTTACAATATTTTAACATTATACCTGTAAAAAATGTTTTCTTATAATATCTGTAATTACCAAAAAACATTATGAAATGTATTTTGGAGTTGTAAACCCAATAGCTTGCAGTGGTCATGTTTTGAATCCTAACTTGATGAATTAATCGAGGAGATTTCGTCTCCCGCATTCCAAGGAAGATTGCCAGTACTTTGTGGGGAAAATGGTCGTAGCTCATATTCTCTACTGTTATGTCAATTTTTAAGTCTATATAAGGTGATATCTACATCTCAAGCAAGAAATATAAATCTTTCCAGATTCCACAAAGAAAGCCAAGATTCAAGGAGGCAGCGGCAAATTGTATGCCAGAAAACCTATGGTTGGATTGTAAAGGGAGAATTTCAGAGTCAGCTTTGGCAGATCACCCAGTAGGTGTTGGGGGGTGGGAGGCACACTGACTTTCAATTCTAGCTAGGGTCAGAAAGCCTGTTCCTAAGTAGCAAATATTTCCAAGCCTGGCACTGTTACCGTCCACCAACCTTTTGAAAAAACTTGCCATGAGTAAAGCCAACAAGACACAGAGAATCCAGGCATAAATGTTACATTATTAATGCATTTGGCGTTATTATAAAGTTTGGGACAAAACAAAAAGTGAGTCAGAATCTAACATAAGGTGTTTGCATAATACAGCTGTAGTGACCAAGCAAGTTACCACAACATTCTACAGTGAGCTTCCTCGTACCTAAGGCTGACTCAAGAGCTATCAGGGGCCTGTTCTCTGGAAAGTTCTTTTCAAGATTTTTTATCTTTACCAAGCAGCATTATTTCCACCTCCATAACATGGCTCCTATGGATGGTAGATAACACACACTACTCAAATAGGCTTTAGATATTTGGATTCGAGGCAACGGGGGCCTTAATTATTATTCGGTGCACTTTAATTTCCTTCTACTAATTGTGAGTGAATGAAAAGCACTCAGGACAGCTCTTGCCTGTTTCATTTTCATGGTTTTCTTCTATTTCTCCTTTCTATTTCTTGACCCCTACCTTTCTTTTTCTTTTTTTTGGAGGAAGATTAGCCCTGAGCTAACTGCTGCCAATCCTCCTCTTTTTGCTGAGGAAGACTGGCCCTGAGCTAACATCCGTGCCCATCTTCCTCTACTTTATATGTGGGACGCCTACCACAGTATGGCTTGCCAAGCAGTGCCACGTCTGCACCTGGGATCCAAACTGGTGAACCCTGGGCCACTGAAGCAGAATGTGTGCACTTAACCGCTGCACCACCGGGCTGGCCCCCCTACCTTTCTTTTTATTGCAGGCAAGAGATTCATTTAACATGAAGGAAGGGAATAGTGAGAGAAATACCATTTCTGCCCCAATTTCAGCTTCTGGGTTCAGAGATACCAGCCTGTCACCCACCACTTTAGCACTAACTTACGCTTTAGCTTCTTATCGAAGAGCCAATTTGCATCTCATCGAGATACTCTGTCCTCCTCCAAGAGAGAAACTGTACCACGAAGTTCTCAGCTCCTAGTGGTCTAGAGGAGAGAATGTCCCCCCCAAAACAGCCTCTTGCATACTCAAAAATAGACAGCGTACATATATCTTGTGTTTGGTTCCTAATTTTGCAGAGTACTTCAGTATCTTTGTATCTCATAGAGCCATCTTACTATCAACATTCTGTCTCACCATCTCCTGATCTCTGTTTCTATGTCACTTTGGTATGGCATAATCCCCTCCCAGCACTTCTGGAAACATCCACTATAGAGCACAAGATGCGCTGTGTCCACTTACCCAGCAAAGACTTTTAACACAAAATCAGAAAAATGATAATTTAATTAACAGAGGATATGCATGTCAAAGGATAAAATTATGGTTTTAACTATGAAGGCAGAAAGCCTTGTGAACTTCCATCCCTGACTGCATATCTTCACAAACTCATAGCCAATGTCGTAGGGACCAAATCAGGAGACCCAGGCTCATTTTGACCGGGACTAAGGAGTATGCTAGGATCTGAGACTTTCAGTCCGCAGCAAACCAGTATGGCAGTCACCTGAAGGCCAGCTAGATATAGTGGATAGTGCTACTATCAAGAAAATCAGAGCCTCTTGCCTATTCTCTGATAGAATGTACCTTTATCATTAAATGTGAAATCATTGATAATTTCTTCTCTGATTATAATATTGTTTCCTACCTAGTGCTACCATCTTCTTCTCCACAAAGCCAACATTTTGTGTCCTCTAGTTTTCTTGTTATTGCAGTTGCTGTTTTGACCAAAAAAATACTAATTCCTTTTGAAATTGTCATGTTAAAGACTCTTCCTGAATTATTTTATTTATTTGTTTATTTATTTATTTATTGGCATCTGTTGCCAATCTTCTTTTTTCTTCTTCTTCTTCTCCTCAAAGACTCTCAGTACATAGTTGTATATTCTGGTTGTAGGTCCTTCTGGTTGGGCTATGTGAGATGCCGCTTCAGCATGCCCTGATGACCGGTGCTAGGTCTGTGCCTAGGATCCGAACTGGTGAAACCCTGGGCTGCCAAAGGGGAGTGTGCGAATTTAACCACTTGGCCATGGAGCCGACCCCTGAACTATTTTATTTTATGATTTTTTTTCTTTTGAGGAAGATTAGCCCTGAGCTAACTACTGCCAATCCTCCTTTTTTTGCTGAGGAAGACTGGTCCTGAGCTAACATCCGGGCCCATCTTCCTCTACTTTTTATGTGGGACACCTGCCACAGCATGGCTTGCCAAGTGGTGCCATCTCTGCACCCGGGATCCAAACCGGCGAACCCCGGGCTGCTGAAGCGGAATGTGCGCACTTAACTGCTGCACCACCAGGCTGGCCCCATATGGTTTTTTAAAAATAAATCATAGATATGTATTCCATGATCATTTCTGGCATCAGGCTACCATTATTCCATTTCCTCCTTCATCTCACCAATGGAAGTAGCTGGGATTTTACTGACTATCTCATCACACTTACACATATGATACGTTTATCTTGCCATCACAATAAGACATATTGTTCCCATTTTCCTGAGAAAATAGAGGCTAAGTGGAGTCAGATGACTGGCGTAGGTTGTAGAACTAGTTACAAGATAGACCTACTGCCTATCTGACTCTCCATTTTCTAGCCTATCTATCAAATATACCTAACATCTATGAGCACGGAAGAAATGTGACCTAAAGCTCGTAGATCAAAAGATCTACTGGAAGACATTTTCTCAGCCCTGTCTTGTGTGTAGCTTAGATAGTTTCACGCTTGATTTTTCTAATTACTCTCACGAGACCGCAAAATCCAACTCTCTGACACACTGCTATTGAGTTGCTTTCTTTTATTTTTATCTTGGATATGCCATTTGTGTTTTAAATTTTCATGGTAAGCATTACTCAGAAAGTAGATTCTCATAATATTTCAAAGGAAAACTATATTCAAGAGCCTGAAAAATGAGGGGGGAAGTGGCGGTCCTAAATTTTCTTTTTCCTCCAAGTACCCATGATTGAAGATTGAATTTCAGGCCACCAGACCAAACAATGTTTCTTCAAAATTGAAGTTAAAATCCTCTTAATTTTTTTTTCCTGTTTACCATGCAAGAAAAAAAAATGTGCCAGTAACTCATAATTCACTTTAGTGGAAAAAATTTCTTGGGAATTATATTCTAGAAATGGTTGTAGACTCGCAATTCTAGAATCTATAATAAAGAAGTCATTTCAAAAGAATTTTCCAAATAAAACCTTTTCACTTTGAAGGATAGCTCTGCTTAGGTCAAATTCACATGATAAAAGGGAAAATAAAAGCCTAAAGTTAATTCTGTAAGAGTATAAGAATACATGCAAGCTTGTATACAAATTAATAACATCAAATAGTTTATTGGGCAGGATATCTGCAAAGTCAAAATATACACAGAGGCATTAGTCATGAACGTGAAGGAAAATATCAGAACAAAGATCACTGAAAGACAGACTTGTAGTTCAGCTTTAACTGGCTACGGGGAAGTTTTTGTTTGATTTTGGTTCATCCTAGAAGATTCCAAAATGGGAGTTCACTGAACCCTAACTTACAAAGAGAACTGACAGCCAGTCAGGTATATTTCACTCCAGTTGTTAGAGCTGATGTTGCCTTCACGGATTTACGGTACTCCTGGGGATGTGTGTGTCTGTCTATCTGTGCAGGCTCACTCAAGCTGTAGGGAAATGAGTATAAACAGTATAGGCTTCGAATCTACAGGTATAATGTATAAATGACTAAGAACTTTAACCCTTAAATTTTCTTTCTTATATATGTCTGGCTCAGGTTTACTAACAGAACTATCCAACTTTTGTTGTAAGAAACATGCGTGTCCCTAACAATTTTAATAATGTGCCTCTTTATTTAACACTATTGCTTTAAGATCTACAAACTATGTATTGCTCAAAAATACAACAAAAATACAAACTTATCATTTATAAACCAACAATTACCATTTGTGTGGACAGTGCTTGGTAAACTGAATAAGGTAAGTACATACTTAAACATCTACCTTAACACAGCAGGTGTACTTTATGACCAGTTTAAGTGGGAATGACATCACAATCACTTGTGAAACAGTGTCATCAAATCATTAAAGCCATTAGGGTCTACCATTCCTAGAAAAATTGCCTTGTTACAATAGATTGTTGAGCTATATTGTGTCATGAGCCTGGATAGCCCCATTCTACATTTAATTTAATTTATCCAAAAATATCATAGAGGTGAGAAGACATTCAAATGAAATAAACATATACTTTTCCTATGATTATTATAGTAATCTATCACATTGAAATCATAATGCAGTGTTTTTAATCAAAGCACGGTTTCTGCTATACTTCAAATACCATAGTTGCGACAGTAAAATACCCTTCATGTTTCACATATATTCCCCGTCATCCACTAAGAACATCTATTTTTATAGGTTTACTTATATCTTTGGAGTAGAAGAGAGCAAAGTGGTGTTATTAAAGTTATGAAATTGTAAGAAAAGATTTGACGATTTTAGCACAATGTTGAGAACTATTACTTGGTTCTTTAAAAAATTATTTTTTATCTCCTCAACTGTTAATGATGCATACTGAACTATTTATGGATGAAATAGGATAAATTTTCTTTGAAATATTACAGGCTAAAAAAGAATAGGTGGGATAGATGAAAAAAGATTGGAAAAGTGTTAATAATTGTGGAAATTGGGTGATAGTTACCTGAAATTGATTTTATTCCTCTCACTACTTTTGTGTGTATGTTAAAATTTCTGTAATAAAATTTTTTAAACTGTTTTTATCGCAATTCACCCTATCTTCATAGGATTTACTCTAGTAAGTGTGGTTTAGTGATGTATATGAACTGAAAACACCACACTTTACTCTTTTCTGAGTTCAAACATGAAAGAAAATTGACCTGTAAATGATAGTCTACCACAAATACATAACTGCTGAAAAATAGTGTAAAATCAGCATGATTTTATGAGACCTATCCTTGAAGTGATTTTAACTGATGGTTTTATGCCTCAAAAGTAGTGGGAAAATCTAAGACCTAAATTCAGGCATCGGTTCCCTGATATGAATCAATCCACTATTTTAGTTAGAAACATACTAGAGGCTGTGAAACATACAATAAAATAGACGAGACATTGCCCCAACTGTCAAAAAGTTTTCGGATCACAGAAGAGACAACATTAACACACACCAAAGAGCAAACAATTTAAAGCTAAAATGCATGGTTCAGGTGGTAATTATAAAAGAATTTATCAAAGGGAGAGTTTTATGAAGCTCTCACATAAAAGATCAGAATTGAAATGATCTTTTAAAAATGGATAATGTTTAGACAAGCAGGAAAAAGTATCATGTTGCATGTAGAGAGTTCAGCACAAGCAAAAATATAAAGAAAAAGTCATGTAGATATTAAAGAGAACATGAAGCCTAGAGCAAAGGGCACATGTTAGGGAATAATAACAATGACAATTGCAACAATAATAACAGCAAACACTCTGTGCGAGACACTATTCTCAGTATTTTACACATATTTACCTCTATGAGTTATATATCATTAAGAATAGCCCAATTTTGCAAATGAGGAAACTGAGGCACAGAGAGATTAAGTAATGTAACCAAGGTCACAGAGTTTATAATGTTAGAGCAAGGCTTTGAAACCAGACAGTCTAGTTTCAGAACACGTGTGCTGACTCCCATGCCATACCACCCAGTGGGAAATAAGATTTGATAGGTAGTTTGGGAGCAGACAATGAAGGTCAGAGAACTTTCCACTTGATGCTAACCATATTCATTCCTGACAGACAAATAACACGGGAAAAGAGTTGTGTCTACACCATGCTTTCTTAGAACTCATTTCTGATACTAAAGCCAACTTCTCTCTCATGTTCACTTCAAGTAACCACTACTTTTACGGACTGTCCAAAATTGTTCGGCCTAGAAGTTGAGAGCTAAGTTTTGCTCTCTCAAGTCAAAGAATCAGAAAACCGTGGCACTGTTTAAGTGACTTGGCTGAAAGCACATAACTTTGTGTTGGATCAAAGAACTAAAAATCCAAAGACTCTTATTCTCAATCCTAGACTTCACATACAAACGTACACTTCTTCTCTCAGAACTATAATATAATTCCATAGGCTGAAAACTGCAGTACATTTAACTGGATCTCAGCCATCTATATCTCACATCTAATGACACAATTCAGTAACTATTACACAATAATTCACAGCCTGTTGTGTTTTATTGCACACCAAGCAGATAAAAATAAATAGTGCAAGCATTTTTAATAATCCTTTCCATTATTGTTCAGCTCCATATACAAACCCCACTGTTTATTTAACATGGAGTAAGTGCTAAGACCCAGAATAAAGTTATAGAATCTAAGATTATGATTATAAATAGTCTTCTCTTCTCATACTTTTCCCATTAACTCTGACCTTGACACCTGACTAGTTCTCAGGCCTGTTATGGACTGAACTTTATGATTTTCACTACCTTATTCCATACTAGAAGTATGAAGTTATCTTCCCAAATCTGCCCCCTTTAAGTCGGGATTAATTCCTGTGAAGTATAAAGCTTTTGCATTATCAGATCAGAACGACTTTCCCGAACTCAAGTGACCAACCAACCATCTTGGTTTGCCCGAGACTCTCCTGGTTTGTTCACTGAAAGTCCTGCATTCAAGGAAAAGCCGTCAGACCAGCCAGGAGAGTTGGTCACCCTAGTGTCCGGAACCTTCTAAAATGTTAAAGGAAAACATATATATGCCTGTCTCGATATAACTATTTGTGTATCTACACATTGTTTGATGAAACAAAATGAATATGTGCAGGTGGAAAAAACAAATAGAACAAAATTGAACCTCTTGCTCAGCATTCCGGAGAGACAATCTTAGCACGAGAACTCCTTCCACTTGGAACAGACCGGAGCCTTTTCCCTTAACCTGGTATGATCTGTTGTTAATCGGCTACAATAAAGGGAACAACACTTCCTAATAACTCCTCAAGTTGCAGTAATGCTGCTAACACGCTGTGCCAGGGGAAGTAGGATACCAATTTACCTGAAAATCTAACAAGCTCTTAATTAAAACTAATTGTACAACACAGAATTTCTATATTGTAGTCCACTGGCCTGTGACCCAGTTTTTAGGAAGTACAACAGTTTAGAAATGTTTCTTTTATTGCAGCAGAAAACCCAGTATTAGCATTAAAGCAAAATGACTCATGTTTATTATTACAGTATCTTTGTGAGAGCCGTAATTTTACTGAAAGCAAGGAAGGAAAAAAAGAGGAAGCTGATATTTGCATAAAATATCTTCTCCTCAGAGCCTTACTCAGAGTGTGGGCCTTATTTCTCAACACACACTCTAGTCTCAAAAGTACTTGAGAAAGGATCTACAAGTAAGGGTTCCCCCTTCAGGAAATTTTGAGGGAAAATTCTTCCTTTCCATAGACACTATGTGTGAGGGACAGCCAAGGATGAAATTAATTTTATGTTAAAAACATCCATAAATATTTTGAAGACACTTCTCCTTTCTTCAAATAGAAGTTGTTTGAGGGGCCTGATAATAAACGGAAAATGTATTTTAAAGTTATATCTAATTTATCAAATACGATATTTAATTATAATCTCTTAATAATTCTCTAAGAAGTCCCCCCAAAAGTAGCTTGAATGAGTCTAATGAAAATAAAGATCATGCCAATCAGAAGTGGATTTTAAATCTGAATTTATAATTTATTTTATTGGCTGCCTATGACAAAGGGAAAATGACAAGAGTAGTTGGTATATTTATAAAGAAAATCAAGCTGAGGTAGTACATTTTATCATTGCAGAATTTTATTATAGAGCAAAGACATTTGAGATTAAAAACTTAAATTATACATCACGCTTTTGTAAACTCAGAACAGAATGTATAGACAGAAAAAACTGATTACCTTCAGATTTATAAGTCCAAATGGAGAGTTTATGTTTCATATTGCTGAGGTTTTGTGATAACGCCTTAAGCTTAGCGGGCTGGGGTGACGGATAATTTTCCTAAGGGTATACAGAAAATCAACTTCAATACATTCTCCTGCAAAATTTCACTACAGATAAAATGAGAAGAGCAGTTAAAAACAAGACCAAGCCAACAAATAACCAGAAAAGCCAGGAAATGGAAAAGAACAGGTCAAAAAGTCACTTCGTTTTCATGTATTCGACAATAAAAGATATTACTAATAGAACCTAATGTTCCCTTCTTGTGTCCTAGACTGACAAGTCCTGTGTGCAGGGAGACAAGTGTTCACTCTCATTGCTAGAGAGGGCAGGCTTCTCCCTGGGGGACCCTGTCCTATGGCCCTTCATGGGCACCCGAATCAAGAAATGAAGTCGTTGTGCTAACAATAGAAGGATAAAGAAAGACTGGTACACCTGAGCTGCTGGATATATGGCCCGGCTTTGTTGTTTCCAGTAGGTCATCTCGCCAGTTTTGATTTCAATGGAAATGTCTTAACACTGAGTTGAAAGTTAGGGACCTGGGTTTTAAGTGTTGGCTCTGACACTAACTGGCTATATAATGTTAGGCAAACTGTTTCACCCTTCAGAGCCCTGGACCAGAATAGTCACCGGATGACCCCTATGAGCACCATTCAGTGGCTTAAAGTCAAAGTCAAAAGTGAAGGCAATTGTTTGAACAATGTTATCTTAGATCAAATCACTCCAACTGTCCTGTGTTATACGGAGAGGCAATATAGAAAAGTACTTATTAATGTGGCTGTGGAACCAGGCTGCCCAAAACCATACTCTTCCTCTTTATGACCTGTGTGACCCGGGGCAAGGTGCTTCTCTGTGGCCCCATTTCCTGGTCTATATAATGGGAACGATAATAGTACCTAGCCCACAGAGTTATTAAGAGGATTAACTGAAATAATTCATGTACGACTCTGAGAGCACTGCCGGTTTAGTCCTAATACAGTGAGGAAGAATTAATGAATTAATTAGGCTAGGTCCTTTCCAGTAGAAGATGAGTTCAAGGGCACAAAGGGAGGACCGAGGCTTTCAAATGAAAGAAGACACTTCTTCCCAGTCTAGAGTGATGGCTCTTTACCCCACACCCACGCTCCCAGTTATTTTCCAACACGGTGATTCTCTAACTCCATCCAGCGACAGAATTGCCTGGACTGCTTGTGACAACACAGGCTGCTGGACCCCAGCCCCTGAGTTTGTGATCCAGTAGGTCTGGGCTGGGGTTGAGAATACGTATTTCTAACAAATTTCCAGGTGATATTGATGTCACTGGCTCAGGCAGCATACTTTGAGACCGACTGCACTAAATAATATCGCCCTGAGTTTTCATAATCAGAGAACCATCAGGACCTGCATAAACTGGGTGCCTGAGGACACAATCTCTTATCCATTGAACTCAACAGTATAGCTTGCTAGCCTACGGGTGACTGCTGAGTTACCTGATCACTTTGCGAACCACTGACCTATTAAATCGCACCAGTTTAGTTCCCTTGCTCACCATGTTCCAGCCACACTGGCTTTTTTCCTATTCTTTTTTTTTTTCCTCCCCAAAGCCACTGTATATAGTTGTATATCCTAGTTGTAGGTCATTCTAGTTGTGCTATGTGGGTGCCGCCGCAGCATGGCTTGATGAGCGGTACTAGGTCCGCGCCCAGCATCCAAACTGGTGAACCCCAGGCCGCTGAAGAAAAGCACGCACCTAAGTACTCAGCCGCGGGGCCTACCCCTTTTTTTTCTACTCTTAAAACCAGCCAAAGACTCTACCTCAGGGTCCTCGTGAGTCCTCTAGTTTACACTTGGAAATCTACCTTCTAGATCTTCGCATAGCTGGCTCCATATCAATTATCACCTCCTCTTTATACAGTATATATATTTATAAAGAAAATCAAGGAGAGGTCTTATGTTTTGTGACTGCAGAATTTCATTATAGAGCAAACATATTTGAGATTAGCAACTTACATTATAAATCACATTTTTTAACATAAAGAACTCCCCACTCCCATTAGTCATTCTCCAGCTTATTGCCCTATTTTAGTTCTTTCATATCAATTATTCAATATGTAATCATATCATTTATTCATCAATGTATTTACTTGCCTATCTCCTTCCCTCCATAGAATGTAAGCTCCATGAGTTTGGAGATTTTTATTGACAACTTTATCCCAAACACCTAAAAGAATACTAGGAATATAGTGGAGCACTCAATAAATCTATATTAAATGAATAAATAAACCAGAAAGAAGAAGCCATTTGCATCAGACCCAATATCACTACTCCATCTAGAGCGAAGGGCTCTTTAATGACAGCGCCTACCAAACTCATAGAGGCCCAAGCTTTCCTTCTAGAAATTGTATCATTTTAGTTCTCCTTAAGCCTAGTTGTGTGAAGACTCTAAAAGGAAACTCAAGAAAAGAATGTTGCATAAGGGCAGTGTTGTTTTGTACTATTTATCTAAATATAAGTAAACTTCTTAGAGTGATCTAAAACAAAAAATATGCGGGATTATGCTAGTTGCACTGTTACTTAAGCCAGGAACAGAATGTTACGATGAGTAAAGCTCGTTCTATCCACTAAAGAAAACAAAGCTAGTTTACTATGTGAACTTGTCTTCCATAGGGATGGTGCTGACAGATTTTGTTGTTAACAAGTATTCAGTCTACATCCACATTCATCAAAGGACAGAGCCCTGGTCCCACTGGGTGAGCCTGTGGGACGGTCCTCATGGTCAGACACAGTTGGGAAACACTGCATACTCTAGTTTCCTTAGAGGGTCACAAAGCACATGGGAACAGAATAAAAGTTTTCAGAAGTCCCACCTTCGAAAGACTTTGAATCTGTTTAATCCATATTTCGCAAATTTTGACTGATCCACGTGAGCAAAACACACCGTGGGAAAGCAACTTGGTGGTCCACAACATTGATTTGTTTGCTTATGTTTAGAGTGAGTGACAAACCCCTAGTGGGACAGCTAAATAGGACACAAGTTCATTGAGACTGTGCCAAGATATGAACTTTCACAGAATGAACAATGGGTGGTTCATTTTACAAGACAGTTATCATTATTCAGGGTTCTAGAATAATCTACCTCTTTAGCCCAAAAAATTGCCTAAGGACTTAATGTGGTTGAATTGCTTCACACCTAGTTTGCAGCTCTTCAATCAAAGCCATGGGGACAAGAAGTAGTTTTTGAAATATCGGATAATTTGGCACAGCTTTAGGAGGGATCTCATGGAGCAGCAAAAAGGAAGGCCACACTCCACTGCTCAGCCAAATCAGCTGTGTCACGCCTGAGGTCAATGGGTGACAGATATTGCTGTCAGACTACCCACACAATCTGATAACTTGGCTGCTTTTCCCCCTCCCCCAGAGAGGGGCTTCTAAGGAACCCACGAATGACAACTCCATGGAGTTTTTCTCTTTAGAGAGGAACATGGTTTTCCTATAAAGAATGCCAAAAGAATTAGTCTTTTGTCACTTGTGTTTATTTCTCAAGAGGCGTTTAGCCCTTGCTGGTCTACAGCTCAGTGTGACAATAGTGCAGGATACATTTACTTTTTTTTTTTTTTTCCAAGGGGAAGTCAGCCTTCAAAACAGTGACATCCTGGACATTTTCCAGAAAGAGAGATTACAAAACTCACACCTGTGGCACTAATAGACATCAATTTCCCTCTGGTGGTGGCCTGCTAACTTAACTCACCCAATAAACAGGGAGGGGAGCTCTTAAGCCTTTATACAAGTGGCCAGGACATTTCCTTTTAAATGATTAAGTCAAGAAACACGAAATAATACGTCTTATCAGTGGGAGATAGCTAAACCCTCAGACAATTGTGAAGATTATTTTGAGCATTGTTGGCACCTGAGGCTTGAGTTCTGGGGGTTATGCAAATTCTGCTTGAAGCTAAAGAGATGCTCTTATCTTAGGTCTTCCTGAGTGGTTGTATTGATCTATCTAAGGCTTTGTTTCATGCAGATTTCCACCTTCTATGGGCTAAATTGATGGTTTGGTCATTCCTTCAAAGGTTTGAGGGGACTACATTGGGCTGTGCTAGGCCAACTTTTACCTATTGATTCAGAGACTTAACTTCTTGCTCTCTATTGTTTTCCATTAATGAAACTGATGTCGTTTCCATGCATAATAAACATCACATCTCTGATGAGGAAAAGCATCATCATTTCTAAGTCACCTGGTTCCCCGAGTTTATAGAAAGAAAAGTTGCTAGGACCTTAGTTCCCTTAACCCGGAAAGTGTGAATATCTCAACATAATTAAGATAGAAAGGTTCAGTGATCCAGTGATGGACATTAGAGCTCATGCCCATTGTTCCACAAAGGATTATTGGCAGTCAGCATGTACAAGGAAGGCGGCTACAGTGCTGTGAGATTAGAAGGCAGGTTCCTGCAAGTAAGGAGCTACTGGGAGGGAAAATAATAGTGATGGGAAGTAAGATATAAAAACTACGATAAATGGGAGAAGTAAGACTGTGAAACATGGAGCATTTAAATTGGGCCTCAAAACATAGGTAGAAATGAGGGATTGGATGGTCCAGGTAGAGAGTATTATAAAAACAAAAGCAGTGGCAGTGGGAAAGGACAGATAAGAGTGTGTGTGTGTACGATGTGTAAAGTGTGTGCGTTTGCTCGAAACATAAGTCCACACAGGGGAGTCGTTAGTGACGGGAGAAGCTAGAAAGATGAATTGGAGTCAAATCATGGAGGGCCTTGAATGCCAGACTAAAGAGATTCCGCAGACAATGGGGAGATGCTGAAGGTTTTTAGGAGGAGAGTGATAATATCCATTTAATGAATATGAAGATGTGTCTGGCCATGCTGTGGAGGGTAAGCGGAGTTTAACGAGACACTGAGGCAGACACTATGGAGGCGCTCATCAGAAGGAAAATGTAGGGAAAAAACTGAATGGGAAGCCCACGGCAATTGCAATACAACCTGAATAGCCACCTGCAACATGTCTCAATGGCCCCTTCCCACTTAGCACCCTCTGTGTAGATGACTTATGAAGACCTAAGGCAAAAACCTCACGCTTTGCAAGCTTATTCTTTAGAATACGAGTGATCAATGACAAGCATAAAGAGCACAATTTTATTTCATAAATTTTACTCCTCAGAACATTAATAATAGAGGGCATATAAAGAACTAAAATGAAGCATCTTTACTACATTATGTCAAAGATGCATGTGGTATCTTCCACACATTAAAAAAAAAAACATTAAGGCAGCTATTTTTTTCAGCCTGCGAAGCTAGCCTTCTTCTGTGACCCAGGTCATGAATAAAAACATAAAAATAGTCCTAAGTACTGCTGTCCCACTTTATTTGATAGAGAGATTTTAGTTAAACTCTAAAGCTTGCTGTTGAATCAAAAAAAAAAAAGAAAAGCAAAAGAAAAAAGAAAGACAGGAAATGTGTTCCCATTGTCGTGCAGCAAATCAGCTACACAATGTCGAAGGAAAAAAAAGAATGACTTTAATATAAAAGTCTGGGAGTCTGGCAAGCTTTGGCTTATTCATACTGTTTGGTTTGGAGGGTCATGGAGCGAAGCGTATGTCAGTAGCAGCATGCCTAATGCCATTTCTCAAACCTAAACAAAACTCTCCAAAATAATTGCTTTGAAGTTCTCTTTGTCCCTTTTCCCTTTTGCTCCTCAGCTGTCTTTTTTTCTTTCGTTCTTTTTTTAACCAATTAGGTAAATATGGAGTATATGAGGAGTCTAGCCAAGAGCAAGGATTTTCAGAATGTGGCTCTTAGAAGTGATCGTGAAAAAGGCAATACGGTATATAAAAATAAAGTAATAAGAGGAAAATACGCATCGTTTTAAACTTCTGGCATCTTTGCATGTTTATTTCACAGCACCCACTTTAAGAATCAAGTATTATCATTGTCTTTTGCTTTCCTGTTATGGTTTTCAGCTCAGTGAATTCCTGCTTCCTGATTTTGTCATACTAGGAATTCTACTGCACTCACTCATCAGATCTATTTTTGGCATCTGTATCCTGTCTTCGTCTCTAAGGGCATATTATCCAATTCTTCAGACTGACTCAGGGTGTCTGCTGACTTCTCAGATAGTTTGGGTAACTCAATGGGACATTTAACCAGTCCAATAACTACGCCATAGGAGAACAAACAAATTGGATCCTTATTCTCTGCCTGGAGGTTAGCATTACCATGTTATTGTGTCTGTATTGTCTTCTGTGGATATTTAACTGTATTTTCAATGTTCATTAGATCCTTTCCCCCAAATTACTCAATCCTCGAGGGCTAATATTTTGTTTAAATGAAAAGGAAGTGAGATAGCCTTCACAAAGGAGCTAGCGCCACTGAGCACGTGACAGCAAGCCCTACCCTTTTCGTTGGGTTTTACAGGAGTGCAAATGAGTTGTACTGAGCGCTCCTCTATGTCTCTGCACATATATCCAGACACTAAAACATGAGACCTCTCACCTGAACAGAAACACAGCTGCGTGTACCATTTTTATTCATACAAATTTGTTCAACAAACATTTGTTGAGCAACCGCTGTATACAACAGACCCATCTACATGCTGTAGAAAGGATACAGTGATGGATGGGGCATGACTCCTGCCCTCAAGAAGTTTCCAGTTTTTCAGGGCACTAATCAAAAAAGGGGGTGGTGGTATAAGCTAAGTGTACAAATAACTGTAATACAAGGGAGAACATGCTAAGGACTATAAAGGAAGTGCTTTAGAGGGGGCCAGATTATAAACGGTGGCTGGATCAAGGAAGAATGCAGGAGGAGGTAGCAGTGGAACTATGGAATTTCACAGACAGGGTCTCAATAGGCAGAGATAAGAGAGGAAGTAATCCAGATAGAGGTAACAGCATGTACAGAGGCACGGAGGCAGGAAAACCCATGGCCAGCTTGGAGAAGGGCAGGTGATCCAGTCTGATGGACCACAGAGTGGACATCCTTGGACAGTGGACAATAAAACCACAAAGGCGGGTTGAGGCCACATCATGGAGAAGGTCAGCGAGACTGAGAAGTTCAGAGTTTATTTCATGCACAACAGGGTGGCAATGAAAGCCTGTGAGAAGGACAGCGATTTGCTATATTTCCTCATGCATCTGTTTATTTTCACCTTTCCACCTTCAAAAAGAATTTGAGGCAACCAACAATAGTAAATACAATGTAATAGGATACAAAGACATAAAGAGACTAAGATGAAGGGCTATAATGATAATAAAATAGTCAAATGACAACAGGAGTAGTTAGTGCACAAAATGTGTAAAGAAGGTCCTGCACAATTATTAACAGTGGGGCTCACAGTCGGCCCTCGGGTTCTAATTTGCCAGAGCAAAGGCAGAGATATAATACTCAGACCAATAACCGGATCAAAGCTGTACTTCATAAAGGTCAATCTAGCAGTGGCGTGAAGGACAGATTGGAGTGCAGACAACGTAGGAGGAGCACAGACTGGTGAGGAAGTGATTACAACAGCAATAACAAGAGACTTTCTTGTGGAATTTTGTTTCTCTTAATAGAAATCTGGCAAAGAGGATATACGATTGCTCTGGTATCACTCTGGCCCAAAACATGTTGCAAATAAACCCCAAAGATGTATAAAACCAGTTTGGTGCTCTTTTCTGTCTGCTAGAGGTGTTTTCCTTAGGGTGTGTATGTTGCACAATTAATTTCTTTCAAGAGGTTCTCCCCTAAGGTGTTCCCAGGCGGTTGGCAGGTTAAAGTCCTCCGTGTCCTCTGTGTGCAACAGTGACATCTTTAACTGTTAGACCGTGTGGTACCTTTCAGAGTGGACTACCCTTTTGCAGCCCGAACACTAGTAAGCCGTTTAAGAATAAATGCTCGGTTAATAACTGGTTTCTTTCCAAATAAAGACGATGCTTTCTTTCCTTTGTGTGAGTGTTCACTTTCAATGTGATGATGTGTGATGTTAGCAGCAGGGAAAAGAGAGAGCTTGCGAAGGCAACTGCAGCTCCAAAATAAAAAAAAAAGGGAGTCGAAGTCGTAATGATACAGATTCATTTCATTGTAGAATGCCTGGCCAAGGCAGCAAGATCTATTTGAATAACAGCAGTCGTGGCCTGAGATGAGAGTGGTATTCCCTGCTGGGTCTAAATTATTCAGAAGCAGGGGTAAGGAGAGAGGGGCAGTAATTATCTCTACCAATGGGGCATGCCAACCTTTCCAAGCAAGATAGCGTTCTAAGCATACACACGCATGCACGCACAAGCACATGCGCACGCACCGAGATACATACACAGACTTCAAAGAGGACCCTATACTTTCAACTACACTCTTATCGTAACATACTACAAAAAGGATGCTCTCTCATCTCACCTTCACCTTCCTCCTGAATTACTCCGTGGTTCCGTTCTTCCTCTTTCCTTTCTTCCTACCATTTGCCCTTCTGAGTAGACAGCCTGCAAAAAGAATAGTTCTCGAACAGCTCTAATATCGCTACAGCTCTTTCTTTCTGGTGAGTCACTGCTCAGAGGCTTTCATTTTATTTTGTATTATGTAATAGGACAGAGAAAGAGACAATGAAAGAAAGAGCGAGAGAGCAGCCGTGTGTTAGTTATAAAGCCTAAGACTGCAGCGGTGGTTCTCAAACTTCAGCATCCATCAGAATCACCCAGAGAGCTTGTTACATCACGGATCGCTGAATGCACTCCCAAAGTCTCTGACTGAATAGATCTGGGTAGGACCCGAAAATGTGAATTTCTACCAAGATCCCAGGTGATGCCGATGCTGGTGGCCTTGAGATCACACTTAGAGAACCACTGCAACAAAATACTATTAACAATGTTAAGGCTCCCAGGGGGCTTCTCTCTAGTCCCATACCCCTTCTCCCCTTAAGAGGTTATTACCATGCTGATTTAAAAAAATCGCTTCCTCACCTTTTTAAAATACTCTAATTTTGTCACATATACATGTACCCCTAAACTACAATAAATAAGTAGTGGTATATTCAAACAATGGAATATTACACAGCCATGAAAAAATGAACTACAGCTACGCACAATAACATGATGAATCTTAGAAACGTAATTTCAGGTGGAAAACGAAACAAGTTACTGAAGATTACACGTAGTAATTTAGCATTTTTAAATGTTCCGATGCTTTTCATTCCCAGTTCTGGTTGAAGAGTCTCCAGGAAAGCCTTCATCTTTTTTGCAGGTAGTATATTGAACGTGCAACACGACTTCCTTTCAAGGATCTCTGAGCATGTCACACTTTCTTTTTTTATGTATCTTATTTATTTATTTTTTTTTTTGAGGAAGATTAGCCCTGAGCTAACATCTGCTGCCAATCCTCCTCTTTTTGCTGACAAAGACTGGCCCTGAGCTAACATCCATGCCCATCTTCCTCTACTTTATTGTGGGACACTTACCACAGCATAGCGTGCCAAGTGGTGCTGTGTCTGCACCCAGGATCTGAACTGGCAAACCCTGGGCTGCTGAAGCAGAACATGCAAACTTAACTGCTGCGCTACTGGGCCGGCCCCTTACACTTTCTTACTTAATCTAAAACTTGTGAGGTAGGTAGGAAAAGGCATTTCCTTTTATCTTTTAACAAATAAGAAATGTGAAGTACAGAAAGGAATGATCTGAGGGTGAATGTTGTTGGAAAAAGAAAGCCTAAAATTCCAGATTCTTGGCGACTTTTATTAAGGGCAATTGATTTCAGGTCCACAAGCAGTGGGATGGCATAATATAGTAAAAAATGTTCTGGCTCGGAATTAGGACAGGTAGATTCTGGTCCTAACTCTACTCCAGACAAGTCAATCCCTTCCTCTGGCTTTGGTCCCCCACCTACGAAAGACGAGGTCGATGGTTTTGAAAGTGTGTGCAAGGAGCCCTAGGGATTCCTCAGAGATGCTTCGGGAACTGCATGGGACAACGAGGAGGATGGGCAGGTGGGGGGAGCAAGGGCTTCTAACGTTTGAGACCCGGGGCCTGACCGCTCCTTCGATCTGAGCCATTGAACTTCTGTCTGCTTTGCATATGCCGGACTCCTGCAAAGAGTTGGTTTGGAGAAATGATTCTGCCGATTGAAAAATAAAAGTTGGAAACCACAGAAGTAAGAGATTTGTGAAGACTCTTTCAGCTTTAATGGCTCCTTCTATTCCAAAACTTTACCACCTTTCTCAAAGTGACCTATACACCACCGCCACAACTCTCTTTTATCTCAGCCTTGCTTTTTTCTTTAAAGAGAATGATCAACTCCCTTAACTTCCCATCTCAATATCCAAAAACCTGTTTATCAACTCCCTTAACTTCCCATCTCAATATCCAAAAACCTATATAAATAGTAAAAATAGGTCTACTACCCTCACCTTCTTTAATGCAGTCTCTGAAGAAAAGGTCTCACTTCTCAGCTTCAAGATAAATCTTTCTATCCATGTTCTTGATCCCATTCCATACAATTTTAAGCCCTTGCCTATTTGTTACTCTCATTGTCTCTCTCTTTCTTCCCCTTCTCCCATCTCCTCTCTCTCATTTTCAAGATATTTCTCAGAGGCTACACATATACTCAAGGATCTCTCCTCCTAAAAATAAAACAAAAAATCCCCCCGAGAGCCTGCATCCTCCTCTAGTTACTGGCCTACTCTTCTCCCCTTTACAGATAAACTCCTTGAAAGAATTGCCTGGATTGTTCTTTCTATTTTATTCTATTACATCACGTCTCCATTTACTATAGTTTGCCTTTTGCTCCCGCCATTGCAATGAAAATCTTCTGGCAAAATCCTTCACCAATGGTCATCTTGCTGCTCGATCTCTGCATCATTCAGTGGTTGTTCCAGGTCAGCTCAGCACCCTTCACAGCTCCCTTCCCACCCTCCACCTTAGCTTCAGAGATCCTATGAAAGGCCCTGGTGGCTGAGCCCCAGCACTCAGGGACCCTCCCCACACTGTCATCTAGACTTCTACGCTCTGACCTGCTGCTCTTGGTTTGTCATCATCATTGTCTCGCGCCCAGATTCTCTCTCTTTGCCTAACACCTTCACATTGACCTTTGAATTGGGATTATCTGAGTCGCTTACTCTTTCAGTTTCATCCTTTGACCCTGCTTCTCAGATCACTTTGTGCTCCATGCTCTGCAGCCTGCGGGACACTTCATCCCAAACTCACACCGTCCGTGGAGGCATCTGGGTACACAGCACGCTGGTTCCTGGGTTGTTCAGAGGTGACAAGGGGAGTAGATGCAAAGAGTCTGTGTTTCTTCTCACGCTGCAAGTTCTCCCTGGGTGATATTATTCTCTCTCGTGATTTCAATGACCACCCGTGTGCTAATAATTTCCAGTCTTCTTACTTCAGCTCTAGACCCATGTATCCCAACGGCAGGAAGATATTGCTATTTGAGTACTCCACAGGGAACTCACACTCTGTGTGTCCAAACCAAAGTCATCATCTTCCCTCTAACACTTGATCCTTCTGATTTCTCTGTTCCAGTGAATGACACTCCTGTCTAACTCATCGTCCACGTTGGCGTCAAGGTGGTCTTGTAACAAAGCGTAATGAAAGAAGTAGAGGTGCACCATCGACACAGAGTTGAGATCATAGATATCCCTATGTCCCCTCTTTATGCTCCTCATCCCCACCAATCCCTGTGAATCCAGCTGAATGTTAAAGCTAATGAATCAGTGATGTCATTAAATCCTTTTTGCTTACCGTGCATCATCATAAAGTAACTCCGTAGCTTTCTTCTAGTGCCTTTTACTCTGAGAAACACAACCATTTCATTAAAATTTCTTTTTGGAAAATTTTTCTTAGGATCTTTGAATATTAAGATCTAACCCATAAATTACAACCAATGGGGTTACTAGATCAAGATGATAAATGAAAGGCACTGAATGTCATTTCTTCCAGGGTGGCTGTGAATTTCTCCTAACATCAGCCTTGTACAACTACCCTCCCCCCAACGTAAGATCTGAGACCCTATATGATAAGATCCTGGATCAATGCCACAGTTCCTTTGCTTCCAACCCTCCATTACTATTGATTATTTTATTTAGCAAATATTTGTTGAGTACCTAAAGCGTGCTACTAGGTGCTGTTCTGGGCATGAAAGGCACAGCAGTGAGCTAAGCAATACACCTGTGCTACTTATCCTGTTTCCCTCACAGGCTTCATTCCGCCCCCTTCTCTGGCCTGCGCTGTTCCCCAAGAGGCTCATCTCTAAGAATGACTTCACCTGGGCTCCTTGCCAGCTGGCTTCTGCTCAGGTATCAACAATAGACACACTGATAGGAGACTGGAGTACGGGCAGAGAGAAGAGCAGGTAATTTCTTCTCCCGTTCCTCCTGACTTCCAGGGCCTTGTCTTTCCGTGTCGGCAGTTGAGTTCCTCCAAGATGATGTCTTCCTTTAGGCAATCCCTACTTCCCACGGCCAGCTCTCACTGGCCTTACTAACGTTCTTTCTTCCTCTTGCCCTTTCAGGTCTCGTTTCAATATACCCTGTTTATTCCTATAACCTGCCCATACTGCTGGAAGTATCATTCTTTAAAGTCTCTTTATTTGAACGATCTGCCAAGATTCGTTTCCTGATGAGACCCTGGAGTGATATATTCCCAGGCCCAACAGACCTCACAGGCTATAGTGGCAGCGGATCGGGGGGAGGAAAGAGAGACAAAACATCAAACACATAATGCTATAATAAAATGTCATAGTAATATGGGCTATGAAGAAAAAGTGAAGCAGGATAAGAGCATTTGGGGTGGAGTAGCTGGAGGTAGACTGTTTTAACAGACTGCAGAGGGAAAACTTTTCTGAAGAAGGAACATTTTAACATAGACCTACATAAAATGATGGGATTAATCTCATGGGGATCTAGAGCATTCAGAGCAGAGGAAACAGCAAGTGCAAAGGCCCTGAGGTGGGAAATTCATTAGCAGGTTTGAGGAACAGCTAGAAGGTCAGTGTGGCTACTTGATCATATTACCTTCATTTGCATTCATGCCTTCTAAAAATATTCATTTGATGATCTATTATGTTTTAAGTACTGTTTTGGAGACTGCAGATGAAAGCCATAGTCTCTGCCTTCATGGAACTAACCGGAACAGTGAAGAAGTTCTTTCTTCTACTTAAATTAGAAAAGAGGAAAAAGTGTACTGTAGCATTTGGATTCCTGTAAGGCAGAAGGTCGGCCAGACACTTTCATGAACCTCATTCTAATGTTCACAGGTCAAATTCAAGATCCATTCATTCAGTAACTTACACATTCAACAAAGTCACAGGCTACTAAAATGTTTAAGGACAGCTGCCAAAAAGAAAATATAAATAAATATTTAATGCTATTTTAAAATAAAATTACTATTTTATGATAGCAAAATATGCAGTATGAGGGGGCCCGCCCCGTGGCATAGTGGTTAAGTTTGCTCACTCTGCTTCGGCAGCCTAGGTTTGTGGGTTGGGATCCCACTCATGGACCTACTCTACTCATCAGCCACACTGTGGCAGCAACCCACATATAAAGTGGAGGAAGGTTGGCACAGATGTTAGCTCAGGGCTAATCTTCCTCAAACATAAAAAGAGGAAGATTGGCAACAGATGTTACCTCAGGGCTAATCTTCTTCAGCAAAAAAATAAAAAAAAAAGGAAAAAGTATGCAGTATTGGTAATCAAATTTGGGAAGGATAAGAAGAAATTGGAGGATGTGATTTAGAGACCTAAATTTTTTTATTTTATGATGAAGTACAAACATAATAAAAAAGATAGAAAAGTCCCAGAACAAAAAGAATGAGGGGAAATCATATTGGAAGTAAGATGTTGGAAGAACCCCTTCATCTTGAGAGCCACAAATATTAGACTGGGCCTTGGAAGCCTTGGTCTCCTGATTTCCTTAAGAAAAGATAGCTGTCTGTCTTGAATGAAATAGACAATGATGTGCATGGAGAAAATATAGGTTCATCAGATTATTCGTTGATGCAAACAACATTTATCAAGTATGTAGTATGTGCATACCACTCGGCACAGCCTATGGGGAATACAAAAGATGAGGGAGGAATGCGCTGGGCCCTTAAAGCTGAGAAGGAGACAAGACAAGTACAGAAAGAGTGTTAACAGATGCAAGAAAAAAATCAGTCTTAAAAGGGGAAGATTCTAACTTGTCTAGCTCTTAACAAATTTTTAGTCAGATAATGTCCACGACTTAAGGACATCGCATTAACACTGCACTTGAGAAAAGATGACTAAATATCTTGGGGAGAGAGCTCCAGTCAGCATCACTCCCCTCACTCGTTCCATGCCACATCCCCGTGGGGTCACCTTTCCCTTTATTCGAGTATATTCTACCCAGGGTCCAGAACAGAGACGTCACCAACACACACTTTTAGGAATGTTCAATCTATCAGTGTTGCTGCATTAATTCTGAAGACCCTTTTTTTCTACACATTGTTCAACAACTGATGAAATAGATTGAAATATATAATGTCTCATGGGGTCCAAATTCTGTCAGGCCGATATGTATAGTAACAGTGAGCAGCATTCAATATTCTTCACAAAGAATTACCAATTAGTTCACCCAACTGAGTACTGTGGACTGAAGTAAATAAGGTTGTTAAACAACCTGTGTTGTGAGAGGAACTTCCACATGCGTAAGCAGTTGAGTAAGTCCGTGAGCACAGGAGCACATTCAGCCTGGAATCTTCTATATTATAGCTATGTGTTTTGTTTTTCATTCTGTGCAGTTATCGCCTCCAAAAATTTACCTTGCTGGTGATATGTTGTTGAAACTAGATATCCAACTAAGTGGAAATTTCCAGACCAAAAAACTGATCGAGGGAAAAGGTGAGAGACTGGCATACAAGGGAAAGCTAGCCGGTGATGAAATTTACAATACACCGTGGGGTGTGAATTATCAGTACAGAGATAAGCAGAAGCTGACCGTATCTTCAATTCCTTTCATTCCTGGCCTTACACAGCAGCTGTGTGGTTCTATATCTTCCTCTGCTCTGGACCACCGAGCACAATTAACTAAAGCAGTTGTTAGAGCCCTTCACTTACATCAGCAGATGCCATCACTAGTTACCCGAAAAATCTGGAGCTGGTTTGATCACACACTCTTAAGTTAGAGACTGATTATTTTCCACATTTTGGATATGATCCTTTTCAGATATAATATTCCTAAGGTTTGAAGCTTTCACTGATGCATTTTCAGGGTTGTTTAAAAAGAAACTTTTATTTCCATGTATCGATCTGCCAGTTCCAACCTATGATTTGCATAATAAACAACATCAAATTGTAGGAGTCGCAGAGCTCCTATGTAAGGTCTCTACCAAGGAAAAATAACAAAGAGGGCTTCCATACTTTTTTTTGGATGCTAAATAAATAGTTTTTCAAGTACCCTTTGCCAATATAGAGGCTACCCACGGACATTTATAAATATGTTACACTAATCGTTTCCATTAAGCACCTATAATGTACATAGCAGTTTTCTAGATGCTATAGAAGAAGCAACACATAGGAGAGAAATCCTACCCTATGCAAGCTTATTATTTAGAATGAGATCTAAGATAGACACATGCAAGAGAAAAAAATAAAAATAAGTCTGATAATGCATTCAAATTGTATATAAGATGCTACAGAAGGCAGATAAAGGGAGAAATCAACTACGATAAAGATAATTAGGGACAACTTGAAGTAGATGACCAGGGAGCTGGCTTTTTCCTTATCTGAGGAAATTTGGCCCAACAGTTTTTGAAAAAGTAAACTTTCAGCTTGATGTGATTTGGGAACTGGGTGAAAACAACTGAATCTGTTCTTTTATAAGAAAAAAAGAGAGGCAGAAGAGATCCATCACCTCTGCAGGGGGAAGAAAAACTACACTTCATCTGCCAGCGCCCCCTCTTCTCCAGAATATGATTCATATCTTCCACCACGGAATCCTCTGTTTTGCCTGCATTGTTCTGCTGAATGATGGAGTAAGACGATAAAGCATTTCATCTGAGGATGCAAAACAGTGACAGGCTAGATTATACATTGAGGTTATTGGGATACAAACGTGATTGCTCAGGGCACCCTGTTCAGGAAAAGAAAACTGATGATCTTGTCTATTTCTTCTAGGAAGCGGCAGTTTTGAACACATAAGTCTTCACCAGCCCTGGTCAAAAGACACGGGGTCCCATCATAAAAGAAAGTTTCTTGCCCAGTACTTCTGGGGTCTATTAACAAAGAAGATTCATCTCTGGCCTCAGCACACTGCTTCACTTTGAAAGGCTCTGAAAAATGACTCTACAGGATATTTTTGACTTTTCACAGAGGAAAAAGTCACATAGCTGATTCAACCAACTATCCGATAATTAGAGCTGACTTGTTAGTCACGGTAGGATGTGATTACGTCCAAAGGAATAGTAACCTTTCTGACGAACAATGGCAATCTGCATTTATTTAAACTCAGCGAGGTAGACTTGCTGTCCTTGGTATTACAGCATGATTTTTCTTGCTCCGTCTTTATCCAGAGCCCAATCTCCCAAATTTAGAGAGACATTTAGACTCTGAGCCAAAATAGTGTCTCTGAATTGCCAGAAGCTGCCTGTTAATTTTTCCCATGTTCTTATAAATTCTATTAAAAGCTGATGCCTAGATCAAATTAAAATGACTTGCTTCGTTATCAACCACCCAGCCATCCAGCTGTTCACAATATTAACATTAATACATTTCATGTACAATAGTATTTTCTAATGTTCTCTGTAGGTTCCCTCACGTCTGTAGGCAATTAATTACTTGCTATGTATGTGCTTATGGCAGCCCAGCTTCCTGTTTCCACTCCCTCTTCCGCTCCCACAAAGCCCTAAAACACTTAAATCCTGACATTCATGAATCATAACTAAATGCAATATCCTTTCTTTTCTTTTCTCCGGAAACAGGTCTTGTACTAGAAGGGAGTGAAGTCTAACATCTCTAAAAAACTTAAATAGAATTCTTCGCCATTATCAAACACTATGACCACAATCCATCTACCAATATATGACTATCATGGCAGCTCTTTGGCATCCTGACAAAAACAGTAGCACCAAATGTGAATAAGGGAGGTGGCAAGATATGCTTCTTCCTTTAGCTGAAGCTTGAAAAGAAGTAGGGATGATTGAAATAACCGAGAAGCAGCATATTCATTTCGACTTTCAGAATGATTAAAAATAAGCGCTTTGACTGAAATCCGAAGATGTATGTCTGCCTGGCAGAAAGAGCCATCCCATTCAGTCAGTAGCCAGTCATCTTTATTAATGCACAGTAAAGTGCTTTTTCTGAGACGGACCCATGTAGATGTGAAAATTAATCAAAAAGGAATGAAATTATTACCAACAAACAAGCAAACCAGAGTCAGTGATCAGCAAAATTCAGTGAGGTGAGAAAAGAGTATCTTGGAAACGGAGTACAGTTTCAGCTGCTCCTCTTGGTCATACTGATCCCTTCCTAAATTGCTATGTATCTGTAGCTTCCTGGATCCCCTGAGTCCTTCTGAGCATATCTTGGAATTTTAGGCTAACTTTGGTACCTGTTCCACACTAACAAATACGATTCCTGCTCCGACAACTACACACCCACACGCAACTTACCAGCCTCAATCATTACCCTTTAGCCATATAAATATGTTATGCCCATTCCAAACCACTCATACATATTAATATTCAATAGAGAACAAATTAGCCAGGGGAAGAACCTAGAAATGGACATTTCAGACAAGGGGAGTAGCATGAAATAGCAGAGGCATGAAACCCAAAACACCATGTTACAACGTGCAGAGAACTACAATTATTGGTGGAAAAGAAAGTACAAGTTAAGGTTTATTGAGGGAAAGGGCATCTTCATTGCTTTCGGTTATGTGCCACATGAGCAAAAGTGCAGATTCCACGAATATTTCAACGTGACAGTGCGTCAATGAGTACATGCTTGGCATATGAGTATAAGATGACTAATATATGTCGAGTGAATGTAAAATCTTTACCCATACCTAACTGTCCTTTTGTCAAGAAACTTTCATAATGCCCCAGTTTCAACATGTGATATCCGTGTTATTAAACTTTCAGTTTCCAAATTATAAATTGATGACATTTACCTTTTCTTATTTAGTAATTGACCCAAGCTTTCTAATATGGTGTTTCTCAAAGTGTAAATTACAGACACCTACATCAGAATCCTTACTTGACGCTTGTTAACGTGTAGATCCTGGGAACTCAGGCCAGATTTACTGAATCAGATTAGAGCCTAGGAAACTGAATTTTGACAAATATCCCCAGCTGATTCTTTTTTTTCAGATTGGCTGTGAGCTAACATCTGTTGCCAATCTTTTTTTTTCCCTTCTTCTCCCCAAAGCCCCCAGTACATCGTTGTATATTCTAGTTGTAGGTCCTTCTGGTTGTGCTATGTGGGCGACGCTGCCTCAGCATGGCCTGATGAGCAGTGCCATGTCCATGCCCAAGATCTAAACCAGGGAAACCCTGTGCCACTGAAGCGGAGCATGCGGACTTAACCACTTGGCCACCCGGCTGGCCCCTCCCCAGCTGATTCTGATGCACAATGAAATCTAACTATATCACTAGCACGACACCTATCTGTGGTAAGTTAGACGAGAGTAACTGTTGACAGAAGGTTAGTGCATCCTGGCTCGTGTCTGCTGAACACTGTGTCAGTGTTTGCTGAGGCATATTCCTCAGAGCCCTGCTTGCTGGAGATGCTCCAGAAAAAGATTCCTGTGGCCAAATACATTTGTGATACCACCACATTATATATTCCTCTTAGAGAGTCCCAGTGAATATTAACATAGTAAAGGTTCTGAGAAGTCTCGCATTAAAAGAGAAACTTTTTTAAGCCTGCATTTCCCTATCATACACCTATGAACGTACTATAGAATGAGTATGCTAATAGTATATTTAGAAATGTTTCACTGTTAAATATGGTGTTGGCTTTTATTTATCATATTATTGAATTATTTTCCATTTCTAGTTTATTAAGATGTTTTAAAACTCAGGGATATATTGAGATATATTGAAAGATCAGGGCTATAAATGGGGCCGGTCTGGTGGTGTAGCAGTTAAGTTCACATGCTCTGCTTTGGTGGCCCAGGGTTCACCAGTTTGGATCCCAGGCCTAAACCTACACACCACTCATCAAGCCATGCTGTGACAGCATCCCACATATAAAACAGAGGAAGATGAGCACAGATGTCAGCTCAGGGCCAATCTTTCTCAGCAAAAAGAGGATTGGCAGCAGATGTTAGCTCAGGGCTAATCTTCCTCAAAAAAAAAAAAAATCAGGGCTATATTACTGATCGCAATGAAGGGCAAATACACTGATGAAAACAAACAAAAATACATTGAAACCATGTGTTTTTTCATTAAAGTGTTCAATTTGATGTAAATATCTTTATAGTAAGAAATCCAGGGGCCAGCCCCGTGGCCGAGTGGTTGAGTTGGTGCGCTCTGCTGCGGCAGCCCAGGGTTTCGCCGGTTCGGATCCTGGGTGCAGACATGGTACCGGTCATCGGGCCATCCTGGGGCGGCGTCCCACATGCCACAACTAGAAGAATCCACAACTAAAAATACACAACTATGTACCAGGGCTCTTGGGGAGAAAAAGGAAAAATAAAATCTTTAAAAAAAAAATAGAAGAAATCCACCAACAAAACTTAGTTGACAAATCATGAGTCATAAAACAGAATAAAATACATCTCAAGCCCCCTGTTAGAATGTTTAAAAAAATTCTTTGATAGCTAAATGAGAAATAATTTGGACACACTAGCAGATCAAATGTGACTTGTAAGGCAGGCCTTAGCAGTTAGAGTTCAGATTCCACTTTCCATCATTTTCTCTTGAACGTGGCATCCCCCTTCTTATCACACACACCATGCGCTCCCCATCACCCGGCTTGGATTCACCACAGTGTGAGTTTCTTTGTGAGATGCTGAGCACATCCTCGTCACCTCCCACCAGATTGCTGAGCAGACCCCTTGACCCTGGGACACCGGAAACACACCTGAGAACGTCTGAATCTGTCTGCTCACATTTTACCCTAGCAGCCTTCCTTCCACCTATTTACAAATTACAGCCAAGAGGACAAACTTTTACATTGATAGAGACAATGTTTCCAGAAGGTACGGTTTACGATATCTCTGTGTCAACTCGACCTTACTGATGCCACTCTTATTTGTTTCTCCATCATAACTTCCTTACTACCTTGGGAAGCTCTAAATTAATCTCATTTAGGAAAGTACAGACGTGGAATCTTTTTAAAGCTGGGAATGAGCATGATACAAGCAGTGATAATATAAGATAGAAATCATTTGCTTTAAAGGCTGTATCAGATATTCTAGAACATCCCATTGTGAAAAGCAGTTTCGCATAGAATTAGCAATCAAGGCTTTTTGCCAGCCTTCCTTTGCAGCTGTTAAAACTTGTTTGGGACCTTAGCATGAGAAAGGCTGCAGCAACTGTAAACCATAGTGGTTTATCTGAAATACTTTTATGGTTCTGAAAAGCACAACAAAACATCTGCAAAGGAAAGAAAGTACTAGGGGGTTACAAGGGCAAGTTCGCAAAGCTTCCCAGAATTATCTCAGGCCCTGTCAGGGAAGGTTACGAAAGAGGTTTCCCCAACAGCTGCCCGAGACAGAACTGGAGCTGCCAAGAGTTAAAGGAAGCAAAGGGCGGAGAGGCCCAGGGGATTGCTATCTCACAGGCTCAGAGCCGGGAAATGTAGGTAGACACCAACCTCTGAAGGAGGAACAGATGAGGAAATAG
The DNA here is from genome assembly GCF_041296265.1 of Equus caballus. Lineage (NCBI taxonomy): Eukaryota > Metazoa > Chordata > Mammalia > Perissodactyla > Equidae > Equus > Equus caballus. The sequence continues at coordinate 95,861,035 of NC_091715.1, forward strand.
AATGGGTTGAGCCTTGTGTGAGCAACACAGTCTGTACACAAACAAGAAGCTATATTTCATAATGTGCAAAGTACTCATTACAGTGATTCCCGAAGAGTAGTTCTCAGTTGCTACTTCAGATGGGATAAAATTGAATTTCCACATGTGCTAATAAATTAGGAGCTTGATCAGAACGATTCAAAAGTGTATTTACAAAAGAGAATAGAATATATGAGTGGAAAGTCAAAGATGGCAGGATGGAGAATTCCAAATAATTAACACTCTTAAGATTGACAAGCGTTTGAGTCAAGTTCACGATAAATTCAGAAAAACGCATTCAGAAATTTAAGAAGACATCAACTATTATCAATGGGTTATTTTTGCCTCAATTTAGACTGGCCAAGTGATTTATCCTCTCTCATTTCTCTTTCTTATAATCTTTTAAGTCATTCATAGGCCAAATATATGTTAAATGGAAAATTTACAGAGATTTATGTTAAGAACTTTCACAATAAAGTGTAAATCTATGTTGGTTATCTTTCCATCATTAAGTGTTCAGTAGTAACTTTAGACATACTGTAGAAATAATGTATAGAATATTCAATGCATTTATTCTCTGAGGAGGTATAAATCTAAGATTGCACCGGATAGCTGCCACTGTCTTCTAATGTATTACAACACAGTGGTGGTAACAACTATGCATTTTAAGGGTTGTTTTGTTATCAGAAAATCTGAATAACTGGATATTAGAGAGCTTACTTTGAAGTCAATAAAACAGAAATATTTTTAAGTTCCAATATAGTTCATATAACTTTCTACATCTTAATGGTAGATAAATCGAGACTCCTAATTAAATAAATAAGTTGAGTGATAATCTTATTAGGGTGATGATAGTATGTTAACTTTAGAATATTTATCCAAGAAGAAGTCAGAACAAAATAAAAATCTTTGTTAGACGTTTCTATTGTGTGTTTATACAGAGAACATTTCTTAAGGATGTTCAACGTGTACTGATATAATAGTTTCCCTTAATATCAGCACCTCCACGCTCCAAATTCCTCCAGACCAGGTCAATCTACTGCCATCAGCTAAACTTCTCACAGTCAGCGCTGTCTCTGCACCTTCACACATGAGGTCCCCTGCTTTACATATTCTCGCGGTGCCTCCTCAATCAGTTTCCAAATCCTCCATTCTCTTTATACTTCAGTTCAATTTTCATGTACTTTATCAAGACATCTGATGAGTTACAGTCTGTACTTAACTTTCCTTAACCATATTTACTTTGAATTCCTCTAGCACTTGTTAATAGTTTATATCACAGGATCATAATCTTGCTCATATGTAGGAATTATTCTCTGCGAATGATGTAAAAAATGAGGCTTGTTCCTACAACTAGATCTCAGATTCCTTCAGGAGAGGGCTCAAACAGTGCATTTGATCTTCCATAATATCTACTTCAGTGCTATCATTCAGCCAAAAGGACTTACTGGACGTTTCTTTGTGTTGTTAGCACTGTACAAGGTATTATGGGTGTCGACGGAAATAATCCATAACCAATCTATAAATGAAAATTGGAGTGAGTTTATTCTGAGCCAAAATGTGATGACCATGGCCCAGGGCCAAGGGTACCAAAGAAGTGGTGTGTACAGAGTGGTTATATACCCTCAAGGAGGATGTTTCACATATGATTGAAATGTCCCTTTTACAACAGTCACGAGACTGCTCTGTCATTGGCACAGTGATTGATGGACACAGCAGGGTGGCAGGTCAGTTGTCTTGAGCTGGATAATCAAAGGCGAGCACAGCAGTCAGTTTCTAGCCTAAGGAAAGATGCCTATCCTTAAGGAAATGCCAATGTGGGGGGAAGGTGCACCTTTATCTTAAGGCCGTTTGTTCTTGTCTTTGGGACATAGCAAATGCTTAAGCAGGCATACAGAGCATGCTCAATGGCCATGTCAGGCCCTTTTGGAAAAAACAAAGTCAGGCCGAATTAGGTTTACACCAAATGGCTTCCTCATGTACTCGAATATATCCTACTGCTTGCCATTTCTATTTGTCATGGGTGTAGAAGTGAGTAAAGATTACATTCTACGCATAGAGTAGGCTGTGAATAAATGTTTCTTGTACAAATGACTCCGTGCAGTAATGGATTGTGCTTAGCCACTCTGTGGATCTTTCTTGGATTTGGGGATCTTTCTCCTGGGCTCTAGAATTTCTTCGGAAGGGCCACCTTTCCAAGCATACTCTTTTCAGTATATCTTCCAAAGCAAACAGAAATTTGCAACTCTTACTGCTAAGTTGTCAGCATTTAAGTCCAACAATTATAAGCATTTCAAATGTGTGGGTGACACCTAAGCCAAATAATAAATCAAGTCTGATCTTCAGAGTAATATGAAGGACTAGAAGGGGCACTGGGCTGAGAGTCAGGAATCTGGGCTCCATCGTTAGTTTGTTGTGTGATATTGGACAGGCCACTTGGCCTCTTTAGACCTGTTTCTCACATATTCACCCTCTAAACCCTTGCATCTCAAAGTGGAGTCTGTGGACCAACAGCATGGGCACCACCTCAGAGCTTGTTAGAGATGCAAAATCTCAGGCCCCACCCTAGACCTACCGAATTATGGATTAATAGCATTTCCCAGCCGTTTTGTATATACACTAAAATTTGAGAGGCACTGCCATGGATTATGAGATTTTTGAGGCCAGAGACTATCATAATCACTGCGGTATCCCCTAACGTCTATTAACAAGCCTAGCACATGGAAGACATTCAATAATTTTTCCAAAGGATGAATGAAAATGTAAAAAGAAAGGGATAAGATTGGTTGTTTCTCTGGTCCTTTCCAAGTCTAATACTCTGTAACTGTAGGCCAAACTTTAATCAGTTGATTTCAATATAGGCAAAATGGGACCTAAGACTAAATCCTGCTTGGGGGCTAATGTCTCTGACCTATTTTTTCACTTGCTAAATGATAAATTGTATGCCAACTCATAGCATAGTATTCTCAATTAAAGTAGGTGAAAAACACTGGAGACTAGAGTGTGTGCGTGTGCGTGTGTGTGTTCCTTCTATAATCAATATTTGTGTCTTCTCACTGAGAGCCTGGATCTTGGCATTAAAAATGTTCGGTAAGTTTTTAGAAGTGAAAAAAAAAAAGTTGTCCTGGCCAGCTGTTTTTATAGCTACTGTCTGCCAGCTGGCCTTAAATAATAACAACAGGAAGGCATGTATACCATTATTTACAGATACTGTCAAACCGTGTGCGCTGAATTTCTTGCCCCTCTTCCATTCCTTGTCTCTTGCTTTCAGAGAGCTTAAATAACCCCATACCCACTCCTGGGCTTCTCACTGTCCCAACTCACTCGGCTTTCACTTTTCTCTAAATATAAATCGCATAAGCTCCTATCGTCTCTAACAAGACTCAGTTATTATTACAGTAACATTCTAAGTAAGAACAAAAGATGCAGAACTGTTCATATTGCAATAACATCTAATATGATTCTGTCATTGCAGTTTGAAAATATAGGTTCTGTTATCCAATTACCAATAATGCTGCCCAGAAAATGTCTATATCTGAAAACCTTGAGTATCAGATTTGCAAGCATCCAAAATACATACAAGTTTTATTTCCGTCAAGTCCTAATAAGTTATCCGCTTTAATTCCTAGTTGTATTTATTGAATAAATTGGTTCCCTGCGCACCTGATGTAAATGTGCTACTCGCGTAATTTCTGCGACTAATGAAGGTGCCTTTCTGAAAATCTCCAGCAAATCCTCATCCCCTGACTTTCTGAACGTTCTAAGCCCTTGTCATTTCTGAATGAGTGAACTGTGTGCCTGTGCGGATCTGTGGGCACACCTGGTGTCATGAGCAGCGATGGCTGGAGAAGCAGAGTGATGGAAATGGCAAAAAAAAAGCAAGCCCCATATATGTCCTACACCAAAACACTTGCTACTTCAGAGCATAACGCGGAAGGTCAGGATATGGCAAGGAGAGACTTTACGTTTCTGTCTCTTTGTGTCTGCCAATAAAAGGGAATTATGGGATTAAGCACCAGGTTTCCTACTAGGATCCTAAGCGGTCTTAACGTGTAATGAAAGCACCTCCACTGTTTATCTCTAATGCTATTATAAACACTCCCACAACTGACCTTTCCAAAAAATTGGAGAGCAATTGGTCACTGATATCAGCCTGCTAATAAATCTATCATGGATGAAAATAATGATGTTTATTTATTACTATTAAGATATTAGCAGAATCTGTGCTAGAATGTATAATTGCTAATACTTAAAAGCCTTGCTGGGCGAAAGATACGACCCAGGTTGCCACAAATGGATTTGAAACCTGGCTAAAAAGCAAACCAATTAATTCCACACGTAGCCTTATTCCTACGTTTTGAATCAGTTAATAATGAACATAATCAGAATGATTGAAGAGTCTGACTCTCGTCTTTTGATACTTGAAATGTTTCTAAGATGTGAGATATACACAAACAATAAATTAAAAAAAAAAACAAACCAGTGGCTCCAAAAACACAGTCATTCACCCCAGAAACAATATTAGGTGCCCTGAGTTATTCAAGTACAGTTTTCTTGTACTTAATTTTATGTGGTGATTTAGGTCTCTGTGGTGTCCTCAATTCCAGAAGTCAAACTCACAAACTCACCAGTAGGCAAAGATCTTAAAAACAACCCTGTGGGGCCGGTGCCATGGCCGAGTGGTTGTTCGCACACTCCGCTTCGGTGGCCCAGGGTTTTGCTGGTTCAGATCCTAGGTGCAGACCTGGTGCTGCTCATCGAGCCGTGCTGAGGCGGCGTCCCACATAGCACAACCAGAGGGACTACAACTAGAATATACAACTGTGTACTGGGAGGCTTTGGGGAGAAGAAGAGAAAAAAAAAAAAAAGATTGACAACAGATGTTAGCTCAGGTGCCAATCTTTTAAAAAAACCAACCACCTGACATACTCTAAAATCTAATTGACCCTATTTAAGTACAATCCTGACAAATACAAAACAGTGTATTTGTTCCCAAGGGCTGCTGTAGAATAAAAAAAAAAAAGCTACTAACTGGGTGGCTTAAACCCACATAATCTTATTCTCTCACAGTTCTGGAGGCTAGAAGTAGGAAATTAAGGTGTTGGCTGGGTCATGTTCTCTCTGAAGTGGATCGATCCTTCCTTGCCAGGCCTTCCTTGGTCTGTGGCAGCGTAATTCCAGTCCCAGCCTCTGTCTTCACATGGCTCTCTTCCTTGCGTCTGCCTCTGTCCAAACTTTCCTCTTAAGAGGGCACCAGTCACATTGGATTAGGGCCCACCTTCAACCACTATGAGTTCATCTGAACTTGATTACATCTGCGAAGCCCCTATTTCCAAATAAGTTCACATTCCCAGGTACCAGGGATTAGGTTTCAACACTTCTTTTGGGGGGCGCAATTCAACCCATAACACTGGGCAAAATGATGTCTGGATGCCCCTTCAGGTTTTCTCCTTAACTCTTCTATTCAAATGTTGAACAAGAAACCCAATTACATTCTATATTATGAATTTTGATATATTATTTGTAAAGTACTGACTAATATGATACACAGTAAATGCAAGCTCAGAGATTCAGTTTACTTTTCGTTTTTAAAGGTCTTTTTATGTATCTTCCAGATCCTGCACTGGATAAATACACATCGCAGAACTAGAATCAAGTACACAGTCATTAAAGACCAAAAACCACAGATGTCACAGTCTCCATGTGGTCAATGCCTTTAAGCAGACAGTCTGCTACAATCTGTACCAACTGACACTTCCAGGTGGGGGACAAACGAAGCCCCAGGGAGCCTACATTGTTTCAATCTAGCCGCAGGGTAATAAATATCACAGAAATAAACTTTGTGGTTTTTTGAAAAATTTTTCCCCTTAGGTGATCTAGGTGATTTTTAATTGCCTTTCTTCTTCTCCTTAAATTCGTCCTGGGGAAAATCGAGCAGTACATCAGTTTTGTTATTGGGTAAGACTCTCATAGTTATGAGGATGCTGACGGTGGAGGAAATCACTTCCCCTACTGTGGAGTGACAACCAGTCACAGTGGCTGGATCTCCTAGGGGGCTCTTAAGGAAAGTACAATAGCTAAGACAAGCTCTATTATAGGCTAGCGATTCACTCTTGTAAAAGAAAATGATGAATCTATTCAATACTGTCAGAACAATGCTTTTCTTGAAGCGTCTTTGGGATATTTTGTTGCTAGACCTGATTAACTCAAATGCAACACAAAATAAGCAATGGCAATGACATTGGCTATCCTATAGGGATGAATGACCTACCAGATCCCTTGCACCTAAATATTTTTGAGCCTTTTAGCTCCTGAATCTAGTTTTAAAGCTACCTCAAACTCTGAGATCAATTATGCTCCTAGGCAGGAGGAAGACAGGGAGCCCTAGGCCAGCCAGTGGCTTACCTGCTCAAAATCAGGCTGCCTTGCTGGTATCCCCATGCTGAACTTTACTCTGGTTCTCGCCTGTGTTTTTGTGTGCCAGCTTCGAATCGTTGGCCTAGTTCCTGTAACTAGGTCTTGGTCTTCTGCTTGAGTACCTAAGCCTCTACCTACGTTTCTACACCATTTCTCCAAGTCTAGGATTATGACTGATCACTGAGTCCTGGCAGAACCTCGCCTCCATCCTAAGTCCCAGTTCCTGTGGCTGACTTAGTGATGCCTACTCAAGATCTACCTAAGGCCAACCGGCTGCTCTTCACGTCTGTATTGTCTGCCAGAACTTAGCGGCAGACCTCCTTGGATTTCATCGTACACTCTCATATCCCGTATTCCTGTCCTGCCCTTCTAGTGATCAGACATGGGCTCCAGTCAACCTTCGTCTGACATATTCTAAACTCCAGTTATGATTTAGGATAATACTTTGTGGAAGGTGCTAACTCTGAATAAGCAATCAGTCAAAATACAAGCACCCTGTAGAAATAATAAGTATAGTCACACATTAACTGGCTTCGGAGGTTCACCAGGATGTTCCTGACATTGTCTACTGTTACTTATATTGTATATTTTAAAGGTTTGGGACTTCTATTTCCCCCTAGGTAATTTAGATGCTTCTTAATTCCTTCTTTCTTCCTTTTTCCTTCTAGTAATGGGTATAAGATCAAGCCTGTGTTTATCTGTGTATTAGGATTCTTCATTTCAAAAATTGTTTCAAGCTTAAATCTTCATGTGATATCTCTGATTTTACACAGGGTTTCATACTGGTGTTGGAAACGTTTTTTATTTCATTAGAACTCTCAGATCCATCAGATGAAGGAGCACTTGCTTAATAGGAAGCCCCCTGTTGTGGACTGAATTGTGTCCCTCCAAATTTCATATCTTGAAGCCCTAACTCCCAGTACCTGAGAATGAGACTTTAGAGTCAGTGCTCCATGTCCACGAGTTCCACGTCTGCGAATTCAACTAACCGTGGATTGAAAGACCTACAATGGTTACATTTGTAGTGAACATGTACAGACTTTTTTCTTGTCATTATTCCCTAAACACTACAGTATAACAACTATTGACATAGCATTTACCTTGTATTAGGTATTACAAGTAATCTACAGACAATTTAATGTATACGAGAGGATGTGCATAGGTTATATGCAAACACTACACCATTTTATATAACGGACTTAAGCATCCGTGGATTTTGGTATTGGAGGGGGGTCCTGGAACCAATCCCCCGAGGACACCCCCGGACAACTACTGTCTTTGGAAATAGGACTTATAAAGAGGTAATTCAGATTAATGAGGTCATAAGAGTGGGGCCCTAATCCAACAGGATTGGTGTCCTTATAAGAAGAGGAAGAAACACCAAGAATGTGCACTCACAGAGCAAAGGCTATGTGAGGACACAGCGAGAAGACAGCCATTTGCAAGCCAAGGAGAGAGACCTCAGGAGAATGAACCCTGCTGACACTTTGACCGTGGACTTCTAGCCTCCAGAACTGGGAGAAAGTAAATATCTGTTGTTTAAGCCACCCTGTCTGTAGCATTTTGCTAAGGCAGCCCCAGCAAACCGATACACAACTTTTAATGTCACAACCCTCAACTCAAGAACAAAGAGAAAAGACTGATCTTTGGGGTTTTGTTAATATCTTGTTCTTCATATTTGACGCTTTCCTAGAAAGTAAGCCATGAGCCTCTACAATTTATATTAAGAACAATATATCCTAACAATAATTTTCAAATGCTGTTTATAACTAGAAGTTTTAGAAAGTCGATGAATAGTCCAAAAACCTGGTTATAACCTGTCTAGCCAGTTTACCAGTCGAGAGACTTTGTGCAGGTCTCCTAACCTCTTTGAACCTTGGCTTATTTATCTAGAAAAAGGGGCTAACAAGCCCTGTCTTGATCACCACTAAAAGCATTATGAAGATCCAAAGTGATAGGGTGTGAAAATATTTTGAGGTTGCAAAGCTCCATAAAAATGTAAGGTGTTTGTTTTAGTAAAGGGCAAGAATTGCTGAACATTTATAAAGAGGCCTTTTTGTCCCCCCACATTCATCAAATATTGAAGGATCGGTGAAAGGTAATGCCTTAAGTAACCAAGAGAAACTGCAGGAGAGAATAGACCTAAGAAGTCGAGTCTTGTGACAGACTTTGGTGGTTAACAGTACCAGCTTTGGCCCAGAAAAGCCTGAGTTTAAGCTCTGCCACTTTCTCCCTGACTAATGCAACTTTTTTTTTGAGGAAGATTAGCCCTGAGCTTACATCTGCTGCCAATCCTCCTCTTTTTGCCAAGGAAGACTTACCCTGAGCTAACATCCGTGCCCATCTTCCTCAACTTTATATGTGGGACGCCTACCACAGCATAGCTTTATAAGCTGTGTATAGGTCTGCGCCTGGAATCAGAACTGGCAAACCCTGAGCCGCCACATCAGAGTGCGTGAACTTAACTGCTGCACCACTGGGCTGGCCCTCTAATGCAACTTTTTAAGCCTTGGTTTCCTCATCTATAAAATGGAGAAAACATTATTTACCTCATTGGTTATTTACTGCAGTAATTGAGATAATAATGAATGTAAAAGATGTAACACAACATTAGCATAATATATGGTAAGCACTCAATAAATGTTGGTCATCATTATTATTGATAATATTACTCTTATTACTAAGAACATAGAAATTGTTCAGGAGACTGAATAATGACTCACCCTTTCCCAAACCACAACTCCACTACATTTTAACACCTCAGCCCTCACAGAGAAGCTTAACTAAAGAAATGTAAAACCTAGAGAGTGATCACAGAAAGGAAGCTGGTTCAAAAAAAACGCGTATAGTTTTCATTTTCCTAAAAGAGAAGCCCAAGTCCGAGTTTAGAGTGTCAGGTCAAATTGAATGATGCAACCCAACTTTGGATTCTATGTTAGTGGGGCTGGGTGGCCAGGCATCGACAGCGAATCTGATCAGATGGTCATAGGTCAGCATTTAAGCAATGAGGTTCAAACTGGCTTTAACAGTCAGGAAACAGCAGAATCGAGGCCAGGAGATGAGGAAAAGGAAACCAGATGGCGTGGTTCACACGGAAGCGTAGCCGGGGTAGGACACAAAAGGTGCCCGTTTAATGACCTGTTCTCTGCGTTGATTCCAGCTTCCTTGTGGGTGTGAGTGATTAAGGACTAGCAGGAGTATACAGTTTCGGTGACTGAGGCAGTGTTCTCCAGGTGTGGGTGACTACGGAAGAGGTTCTTGATCAACAGAGAGTCCTAAGAGTTCTCAAAGCCCCCTTAGCTATTTTTGCTTGTGTATGTGAGTCTGACAGCGTGTTGATCAGGCACAGCGGTAGGAACTGGCCTGAGGTTCTAGACTAGCTACATTTTGACCTTGGTATATGATATATATGATAACTGTCCCCATCATGCATTTTATTGGTATTCTTTCTGTTTATGTTAAGATTGGCTAGGGGAGAGGATATGCTAGGAAGGAAAAGATAGGCCCTGATGGAAATAATAAGTAACATATAGAATATTTATCATATGTTGTTCTAAATGCTGTACACATGGTTCTCTCATTTAATCCCCCCAACATCCCTATGAAGTAGGTGTTATTATTGTCCTCTTTTTCGGAAGGTAACCCAAGGTACGGTGGAGCTAAGCAACTAGTAAGTAGTGAATCCAGGATTCAAAACTTAGTTGACCCCTAGTTTCCCTGCACCAATACTGAGCATCTAATAGTGCTTCAATATATACTTATTTCCCAATAGATGAGTAAATAAATGTTGACTGTTAGAAAAAGTTGTAATTGCATGTGTACACCCTTATCCTCTTAGTTTGCACGTACACTGGCTATAAAGAACATTTTCTACAATTCTTATACCTACTACTTCCTCCCCCCAGTCAGTGCTTACAGATCATTGGTACTGGTGATGGAAATAAGATTTAGATTTGATGTCTAATAGACAATTCACACTTACCATGTCCACAACAGCACTCTTGATTTTATTCTGAAACCTGCTCCAAGTTCAATCTGTCTAATCTCAGTTAATCCTGTTGACTTTATCTTCAAAATGTTTCCAAATCTGATGACTTCTCGCCACTCCCACCGTCGCCCCCAGTGGCCTCCCGGTCACTGCAGCAACTGGTCTCCCCGCTTCTGCTCTAGCCTCTTTTCAGCAGCCAGTTATCCCATTAATAATCTAAGTCAGATCATGTCATTCCTCTGTTCACTTCATTGGCTCCCGTCTCTTTCTGAATAGAAAACAAAGAGCTCACAAATGGCCGACACGTCTCGACAGGATTCTCTCTGAGGGAACCCTCTACATCTCTATCCCTCCCACCCTCACTCCGCTCCAGCCACACTGGCCTCTGCTCGGCTCCTCTAACTCACGAAGAATGCTCCCCACAGGACTGTTTCTCTGCCTGAAACTTTCCTTCTCCCATACCTGTATGGCCCACTCTTCACCTCCTTCAAGTCTTTTCTTGTGTGTCGTCTCAGTGAGGTGCATCCTGACCACCCTATTTAAAATCGCACCTTCCCCCCTGCATCCAGATCCGCTTAGCCTGCTTTGTGCTTTTCTGAAGCCCTTCGCTTTAGAACATGTAATGAAACCTACTGATGAATTCTGCTTACTGTCAGTCTCCTTCCACTCGTATGTGAACCCCACAAGGGCAAGCCTTTTTGTCTCGTTTGTACTCTCACGTGTCACAAGCACCTAGAGGAGAGCCTGGCACAGAGTTAGCACTCAATTAATACATGTCCATTGAATTAGCCAGGAGATTCTCATATGGAATACTGATGAACAGGCCTCAGGTCAAAAGAAATCTATGTGGTTGCACTTAAAGCAATATTTCAAGAGAATTCACGTTGATGATAAGTTGTTCAAGCAGGTAAATCCCGCTTCCCAAACCCCACCTAGTTTGTTCTAAACGAGTATAGGTTTATTCAAACTGGACCAGTATATTCTCTTCATATCTGACAAGCCTATGGTACGTACAAAGCAAACCCACCAGCCAGAACAACGTGTAAACCAGCACACAAAAATGTCAAAATAGAATAGTGCTTCTAAACGTCTGCGCATGAAAACGGACTGTTCCAAACGTAAACAGTAAAACTGACAAACTTATGACAAACAATACATTTGCTGAACTCATAAAAACATTTTTTTTTTAAATTTGAGGTTTTGTGTTTATTTTTCATTGTTGGTAAAAAACTAAATTATGTCCTTCCGTAGGTGAATGACTGAATAAACTGTGGTCCCTGCAGCCAATGGAATATTATTCAGCACTAAAATAAATGAGCTATCCAGCCGTGAATAGACATGGAGAAAACTTAAGTGCATATTGCTAAGTGAAAGATGCCAAACTGAAGAGGCTGCGTATTGTATGATTCCAAATATATAACATTCTGGAAAAGGCAATACTATAGTGACAGTAAAAGATCAGTGGTTGCCAGGGGTAGGGGTGGGCAGAGAGCGTAATACACAGAGCACAGAGAATTTTCAGGGCAGCGAAAATACTCTGTATGAGACCATCATGATGGATACATTTCATTATTCATTTGTCCAAACCCAGAGAATGTACAACACCAGGAGTGAATCCTAATGTAAGCTATGGACTTTGGGTGATAACGGTGTGTCCACGTAGGTTCGGCAATTGTAACGAGTGTTCCGCTCTGGTGGGGGATGTTGGTAATGAGGGAGGCTGTGCATGTGTGGAGACAGAGGGTAGGTGGGAAATCTCTGTACTCCCCTCGATTTTGCTGTGAACCTAAAAGCGCTCTAAAAAAATAAAGTCTGATTAGAAAAAGAAAAGATGAATAGCTAAGTGGCACATGTTCCATAATATTTTCATTTGCGATCCGTTGAAAAAGTACCATTTATTATTATAGAAGTAGTATATATGCATTGTAGAGAATTAGAAAATACAGGTAAGGGGGCGGCCTGATGGCGCAGTGGTTAAGTTCGCATGTTCCGCTTCAGCGGCTTGTGGTCCACCGGTTCAGATCCTGGGTGTGGAGCCACACACCACTTGTCAAGCCATGCTGTGGCAGGCGTCCCACATATAAAGTAGAGGAAGATGGGCACAGATGTTAGCTCAGGTCCAATCTTCCTCAGCAAAAAGAGGAGGATTGGTGGCAGATGTTAGCTCAGGCCTAATCTTCCTCAAAAAAAAAAAAAAAAAAATACAAGTAAGCAGAAATTTAAAAACTATTCATATTGCCACCTCCAGAGATCCCCTATGTTAACTCTGTGGTGCACGTGCTTCTGAACTTTCGTTAAGCATGGGCATATATACAATATATGGGTTTGTATACTTTTGACCAAAATAACGTTATCCTGTTTAGCACCTGCTTCCTTTTAGTTAATAATCTTCATCTTTCCATTTCAGTAAGATTTCATCCCACCTGCTACTCAAACTACATTGAAATCGCCATCCCCATTAAATGAAAAAAGGCATTTATAGCTAGTTTGTCAAAAACAGTATCCAATCCAGACAATACAGTGAAAAATCACTTTAAAAGTAGGTAACCTAAGCTTCTTTAATTGTATTATTTTATTTTTAAAACATTTTCAATGCAAACATTCTCTTATTTGAAAATATTTCATTGCTGCGTATCTGAATATGATTTAAACTTTGTTCAGCATAAATGCATCAGTGATTTGTTGAATAAAATTGTAGAGTAGATTTTATTTTTTTAGTTACCACTTTTTTTTCCCTTCTTCTCCCCAAAGCCCCCCAGTATATACTTGCACATTCTAGTTGTGGGTCCTTCTAGTTGTACTGGAATAGATTTTAAAATGTTCAAGATCTTCAAATATAAAAATAAGAGAAAACTCATTTAATTGTAAGAAAAAGCTTTCGATCATTGTAATTGTTCAAAAAATCCTCAGTACCATAGGACAACTTGCTTTTTATTAGTGTGATCATTATTCATCTGATGCTAATTTTTTAATTGCTTTTTCTCTTTTTGCTATATAATAAACCACTCATATTCTGTGACATTTTATTAAGCTTTTCCAGTCAAAAAAGTGAATCTTATTTCTGTTACTCTTAGTAATAATAAAGGGTTATGTGATAAAATGACAGAGACACTAGAAGTGATGGAAAATATAAATCACTTGCAGTCAACAACTCATTTTCTTCAGAGTCCCTTAAATTTCAATATATATTGTCCTTAAAAACGATTAATGGTGATTTTCTGAATGAATCCTCTTTCTAAACGTAAACTACAAGCACATAACATTTATAAAATTAATAAGTCCATCCATCTGTCCAGGCTTTAATCTGTCCTTGTGTGTTTGAGATTTGGGTATTATATGAAGAAAACCAGAGACTCTCAGGTCACGCCCCACATTACGTTTTTTTAAAATTCTGACAACATGGTCTCAACATCTTTGTCAAAACTACAGAGTTATCCCCAAAGATAAAACTAACACGTGGTCGGTTTAAAGTGTTATTTACTAGAAAAGTGTATGACAATTTCTTATAAAACTAAAAATATAACTATCATATAGCCCAGCAATTCTATTCCTTGGCCTTTATCCCACAGAACTGACAACTTATTTTCACACAAAAAAACCTATGTGTGAATGTTCATAGCTCAATTTATAATAGCCAAAAAGCATAAACCACTCAAATGTTCTTTAGTGAGTGATTGGATAAACAAACTTTGGTTCATCCATGTGGTTGATTACCATCAGCAATCAAAAGGAGCACACTATTGGTACACAAAACAACCTGGATGAATCTTCGGGGAATTATACTGAATGAAAATAGTCATTTTTCCAAAGAAGATATACAGGTGGCCAATAGGCACATGAAAAGATGTTCAACATCACTAATTATTAGGGAAATGCAAATCAAAACTACAATGAGATATCACCTCACACCCATCAGAAGGGCTATTTTTGTTTTTTTGAGGAAGATTAGCCCTGAGCTAACTACTGCCAATCCTCCTCTTTTCGCTGGGGAAGACTGGCCCTGAGCTAACATCCGTGCCCATCTTCCTCTACTTCATATGTGGGACGCCTACCACAGCATGGCTTTTGCCAAGCGGCGCTGTGTCCACACCCAGGATCCGAACCGGCGAACCCAGAGCCGCTGAGAAGCAGAACATGTGAACTTAACCACTGCGCCACTGGGCTGGCCCCCAGAATGGCTATTATTAAGAAGACAGGAAATAACAAGCGTTGGAGAGGATGTGGAGAAAAGGGAACTCTCACACGCTGCTGGTGGAAATGCAAACTGGTACAGCCACTATGAAAAACAGTATGGAGATTCTTCAAAAAATTTAAAATAGAACTACCATATGATCCAGCTATTCTACTACTAGGTATTTATCCAAAGAGCATGAAATCAATAATTCAAAAAGACATTTGCACCCCTATATTCCTTGCAGCATTACTCACAATAGCCAAGATGTGGAAGCAGTTCAAGTACCCATCAACGGATGAATGGATGAAGAAGATGTGGTAAATGTATACAATAGAATACTACCCAGCCATAAAAAAGACAAAACCGTGCCATTTGTGACAATGTGGATGGACCTTGAGGGTATTATGCTAAGTGAAATAAGTCAGACAGAGAAAGACAAACACCATATGATTTCACGCATGTGTGGAACATAAACAAACACACGGATGAGGAGAAGCGATTTGTAGTTACCAGAGGGGAAGGGGCGGGGGGAGGGCAAAAGGGGTAAAGGGGTACATATGTATGATGATGGATAAAAACCAAACTATTGATGGTGAACATGACTCAGTCTATACAGAAACTGATGCGTAATAAAGTGCGCCTGAAATTCACACAGTGTTATAAGCTAATATGACTTTAATAAAATAATTTAAAAGAAGAAAATAGTCAATCCTAAAAGGTTATATGTTGTATGACTCTCTTTATACAATATTCTTAAAATGACAAAATTATAGATACGGAAAGCAAATTAGTGGTTGACAGGGTTTAAGGACAGGGCGAGGTGTGGGGAAGGTAGGAATGGTTATAAACACGAGGGATCCACGTGGCAATGGAGCTGTTTGGTATCTTGCCTGTGGTAGTGGATACAGGAACCTATCCATGGGATACAATTGTGTAGAAATAAAAACACACACACAAATGAGTACAAGTGAAACGGGGGAAATTTGAATAAGATTAGTAGATTGTATCGTGCCAAAATCCTGATTGTGATATTGTGCTATAGTTTTGCAAGATGTTACTATTCAGGGAAGTACATGAGTAAAGGGTACATGAGATATCTATGTATTATTTCTTTTTTTTTAGATTGGCACCTGAGCTAACAACCATTGCCAATCTCTTTTTTTTTCCTGCTTTTTTTCTCCCCAAATCCCCCCAGTACATAGTTGTATATTTTTAGTTGTGGGTCCTTCTAGTTGTGGCATGCGGGATGCCACCTCAACATGGCCTGCCGAGCAGTGCCGTGTCTGCGCCCAGGATCCGAACCGGCGAAATCCTGAAGCGGAGCGCATGAACTTAACCACTGGGCCACGGGGCCAGCCCCTCTATGTATTATTGCTTACAACTGCATGTGAATCTACAATTATCTCAACATATTCACAACTGAATATTCACAACAGACTTTCTTCACAACTGAAAAAAAAGCTTTATTTACTGTCTCATGAGTTTGCTTTAAACAAGCTTTTTGGGGAGACTCTAGAAGGCACCATTACAGTATATATAAATAACTATTTTCATTTCTTTAACCTCAAAGAATACATGAAAATGGAAAGAATGTTTTTAAATGACAATGATAAAGCCAGCCTTGTTTTTATTTTTTTTCTTCATTAGAGATATTGGGAAAAAGAAAGTTATGCAGCTATACATTCCTTGAAATACAATTACTCAACTTTTCATTTAACATTGCTTAGATAGTCAGAGCTGGACCCCCTTTGGGCCTATGCACCAGGGAGAAACTAGAGCAGAGGTAATTGGTCCCAATTAACGTCGGCTGAGGGAGAAATAAAGTAAGCTCCCTTCCCCGGATTATTCTGCAAGGGTGGGGTAATGAGGAAAGAACGTTCTGGGAAAAGCAAAGTTCATGCAGAGATGTCAGGAGAATAGTGGAGCAGACCCCACCTCTTAGTTTTTACTTATGCTGGAAAGTTCTGTCTCATAACCTCACTATATCAGACATACCCAGCTTAGATCAATTCTCCTTCAACCAATCACGTTTGGATCTGCTTCCAGACCTTTACTTTGCCTAGAGTTTCTTTCTCATTCCCCTCATCTCTACTCTCACAGAAACCCCCAGTGGAGACAGCTTATTTCTTCTAGAAGGTTCTGTGTTCCCATTTACTTTTCCCAGAATATTCTGTCCTCTTCTCAGCCCCCACACAGACACCTTCTGTGAAGTGGGCTATTTAGTTCATCATTATCTTACCATGTTCTGAGCTGACCCAGTGACATTTACTTCTTCCAGATAGTTCTGTCCTTATCCCCCAACACACTGTCACAGAAACTCCAGGGGAGGGAACTTAGTTGACTCAACCAATCACATTCTGTCCTCATCTGCTGACCTTTACATTTTCAGGAAACTTCTGTCCTCATATCCCTACTCTATCAGAAATGTCCAGGGTAATGAGCTTAGTTCAGTTCTCCTTCGACTAATCACGTTTGGATCTGCTCCCAGACATTTACTTCTTCCAGAAAGATCTGATCTTACCTCTCTCCTCGAAAACTCACCCTTCAAAAAACTCCAAGGGAGGGATTTTAGTTCATTTATCCTTCAACTGATCACCTAACCATACCTCCTTGACCTTGATTTCTTCCAGAAAGTTCTATTCTCATGACTTCACTATGTCAGCAACTCCTAGGGGAAGGACCTTAGTTCAATTCCCCTTGAACCAGTCATATTCTGATCCCCTCCCTTACTTTCATTCTCTCCAGAGTGTTCTATCTTCATTCTCTCCACCCTGGAGGTTTCTGTTAGGATGGGTAGGGGAGGATACAGCATTCTAGGAAAATTACACATCTGGGATGGTGTCTGAACATGATTGCTTAAAGGAGAACTGAACTAAGTTCCCACCTCTTGGTGTTTCTATGAATGTGTCTGTGGGGGTGGGGGGCAGAGGGGCAGAAATTGAGACGGAACTTTCTGGAAGGAGTAAAGATCAGGAGGAGGACTCAGAACATAACTGGATGAGTTAGGACTAAGTCCCTACCCCTGGGGTTTCTTTTAGATTGAGTACATGAAGACTGAACATTCTGGGGCATGTAGAGACCTGAGGAGCAGAGAAGAACATGATTGGTGAAGGAGAACTGAACTAAGATTCCTACCCAGGGTATTTCTGATATGGTGACGGGATAAGGACAGAACTTTATGGTGTCAGAATGTGATTGATGGAAGGAGTACTGAACTATGTTCTCTCTCATGGAATTTCTGTTAGGGTCTATACTGGGGTGTAGAATAAGGACAGAATTTTCTGGAAGAAGTAAAGTTCAAGAGGTGGGCTCATGTAATTAATAGATGTGGAAGAACTGGATAGTTACTTAACCCTGAGGCTTTCTGTTATGGTAGAGGCATTTCTCTACACAGGACAGAAGATTCTGGGGAAAATATTGGTCTCGGAGCATGTTACAACATGATTGGTTGAAGGAAATCTGAACCAAACTCCCACCCCCTGGGTTTTGTGATATAGTGAGGACATGAGGACAGAACTTTCTGGAAGAAGTAAAAGTCAGGGTATTGGATTAGAACGTGATTTGATGAGGAAGAACTGATTAAGCCCACACCCCTGAGTATTTCTGTGAGGGTAGGTTTGAGAACAGCCAGCCCTGGTGGTCTAGTGGTTAAGATTCAGTGCTCTCACTGTTAAGGCCCAGGTTTGTTTCCCAGTCAGGGAACCACACCACCCGTCTGTTGGTTGTCGTACTGTGGCGTCTGCGTGTTATTTCAAATACCAGCAGGGTCACCCATGGTGGACAGGTCTCAGCGGAGCTTCCAGGTTACATCAGACTAGGAAGAGGGACCTGGCCATCCACTTCTGAGAAAACTGGCCTTGAAAACCCTATGAATAGCAGCAGAGCGTTGTCTGATACAGCAGTGGAAGGTGAGAGGATGGCGCGAAAAGACCAGGCAGGGTTCTGCTCTGCTGGACACAGGGTCGCTAGGAGTCGGAATCACCTTGATGGCACCAACAACAATGAAGGTTTGAGAACAGAATATTCTGGGAAAACAAATGTCTTAGAGCAGATCTGAATGTGTTGGTTTGAAGAAGAATGGAACTAAGAACCTTCTCTAGATGTTTTTGATATAGTGCCATTATGAACACAGAACTTTCTAGAAAGAAATGCCAGGAGGTGGGCCAGAAAGTGATTGGCTGAAGGATGACTGAACTAAGTTCCCTCCCCCAGGGGTTCTGCTAGGGGTTTTGTGTGTCTGTGCGTACAGGTGGGAGGAAGAGGGGTAGTGACAGAACTCTCTTGGAGAAGTAAATTCAGGAGTGGGCTCAGTACAAGATTGGATAAGGAAGAACTGAGTAAGTCCATTCTTTTGGGAGTTTTCTGTGAAGAATGGGAGAAGCAAACAGATCTGTCTTTGGGTTTTTTTGAGTGGAGAAGATTGGCCCTGAGCCAATATCTGTTGCCACTCTTCCTCTTTTTGCTTGAGGAAGGTTGTTGCTGAGCTAAAATCTGTGCCAATCTTCCTCCACTTTGTATGGGATGCTGCCACAGTGTGGCTTGATTAGCTGTGCTAGGTCCGTGCCTGGGATCTGGGCCTGTAATCCCCGGGCCCCCGAAGCAGAGTGTGTTAACCTAACCACTATGCCACCGGCTGGCCCCGGAACTGATGTTTCTTGAAAAGAGCTATGTAATAGAAGACAGAGCCAATAAGAGGCTGTTGGCTCTTATCACCATATATGATAATGAACTTCAAAGCTATAAATAGATTGGAGGACCAACTCCTTTTATCATGTGGATTTTCTTTGTCTATTATTTCAAAGCTGGCTCTCTTTGTCTATTTCTGATTTTAACCTGCATTATTGGACCAGTTTCAATGTACTGTCTTGCTCTCCTTCCGCTTATTTTTCCTCTCTTTACAGTTTTTAAATATGGATTATGTATATTGAACCTCCAGGATGAAGTATGTTGGGTCCAGATACTTCGGCTTCACAGTCAGGTGACTTATGGAGGTCATGTCCAAGAAAATATTCTTGCAGGCAGGGATGGAAATGGGGCAATAGGGTGGTAAGGAGAAAAATGAGAATGGAAGCAGATCCAGGGGAAGGCTTGAGTTTGGGTTTAGATAAAGAAACGGTCAACAAACGAAGCTCAGGGGAAAATTCAGGCTCCAGACGAACATCGAGACTAATTCCACTGACACTTGATCCTGGGCAAGAGAGTTATATGGTCTGATCCGTACAAATAGATGTATATCTGAAGTATGACAAGAAAAAGTGTCACCACTAAACTTAATTCCTGTAATATTGGATCCTGGAAGAATTAGATGGTGGTCTGAACCATATAAGAAAGGGCTTATCTGAAGGCGGAGAGGGAAAACCAAAACCATCAAAATTAATCCCAGCGATATTGGATTTTGGATGAGTTAATCTTGGGGGTATAACCCAAACAAATGTACACCTGTCTGAAGGAGAAGAAAAAAAATCCACCTCCAAAATTATAGCCAATGATGTTGGTTTCATGGCTAGTTATTTGTGTTATTGAATCTATATAAGTAAAGGCTTACCTGAAGTAGGGACATATGCCACAACCAAAATTAATTTCAGTGATCCTGAATCCTGGACAAATTAGTCATGGGGTCTGATCCCCAGAAGTAAATGCCTATCTGAAGAGGGAGAGGTAAACTGCTACCACCAAGATTAATTCCAGTGATTTTGGATCCTGGACCAGTTAGACATGGAGTCTAATCTAAGTAATCACATCTCTGAAGGAGGAGGCGGGCAGTGACTCCCAATGTGTAATCCAAAGATGTTTGTTTCTAAAGTAGGTAGTTGTGTTGTCTGATCCATGTAAGAACGTGTGACTCTGAAGGAGTACAGGGTAAGACCATATGTTTATTGAGAAGACTGTGTGGACACGACTGGCACAGTCATGCCTGTGATTTTTGTCCTGAGGTGCAATTGTGGTGAAGAAAAGTGCGTTGGAGTGTGAGAGAGTCTTCCAGTGTAAAGAAAATACCAGGGTATGATAGAAGAAAGTTATAATAGACAGATGTGGTATGAGTCTTGTCTCAGAGTGGGCAGGAAGCTCCAGAAAAGTGGCTAACCAGTTATTTAAGGCCATCGTGAAAAAGACAGCGGGCAACGAAAGTGGTCAGGAAATTCCACATACACTGGTTAGCAACCAAGACATCTGTCAGGAGATAAGACACTGCCACTACAATAGAGAGCAAATCCACCATCTTAGTGGAAAGGAAAGCGGACAACCATACAGCCAGGGTCTAGATCATAGCCAAGCAACCAGAAACTTCACAGTGGAAAGGAATGCGGGCAGCTGAGAGAGGGCAGAGAATTCTAGGAAGTCAGAAATTGTTGAACAGGGCTTGAAGTGGATAGAAACACATGCAGAAAGTGGCCAGCCAAGCATGAGCTGCAAGCTGTGCAATACAGAGGTGGAGATCTTGAAGACTGAACTACTGGCCTTTCGAGAGAAGTGCCAGGGAGTTCCAGAACCCCCACCCCCACCCCTGGGTGAAAGCAGCAACAAAAAGGTTGGGAGCTGAAGACTTTCTGCAGAGGCACAAGACATCAAAATGTACATTGAATTTATTACAATGATCTTAGTGAGTATTTGGAGGGAAGGAGGAACTGCGTTTCATTGTTCTGAGTAGTGTGTTCCCATGAGATGGCAGTTGCAGGCACTAAAGAAGAGAAATCAGAGTGTGCTCAGTCATGCCATGACTGTTCTCATGGTGGTAGAAGGATGACATTTGGAACAGTCATAATGCAAACTAACAGTTAGTAAGCACTTCCAATCCAGAGAAATTTTTTTTTTTTTTGCTGGGAAGCATTTTTGCATTCAATAACTTTCTAGAAATGACATTGCTAAGTATACATTGAGTGTAAATTATTGTTATTTCCTAAGGTAACTTGTTAAGATCAGAGTGAAAATCTGGTCCTGATGTTTATCTGAAAGTGAATTCTGGTTTAACACACTTCTTCTTTTGTTTTTTTATATGAAGGTTTTGGGTTTTTTTAATTGCTGTAACATTGGTTTATATCATTATGTAAATTTCCAGTGTACATCGTTATATATTTCGATTTCTATGTAGATTACATCATGTTCACCACCAAAAGACTCATTACAATCCATCACCACAAGCATGTGAACACACTTCTGATTTGAGCATTTCATTATGTGGCAAGTCAACGCTTTTCTAGCTCTTTAGAGAGCAATCTCTGGTTGTGGCTACATATGTATGCTAGAAAAATATCTCATGAATAGTGGGTTCTTGGAATAGCAGTGATTGTATATGTAGTTAAAATTTATATTTTAAGGAATTTCTTAAAGTGCTACTTTATCTTAACCCTATTTTTCAACTAGAGTTAACCCTTTGTGAAGAGCATTTGAGCTTTGTCTTCTAACTCTGACAAGAGATAGTGCTACTCAAAGTCAATTTGTTAAAGACCCAGAGATATAGAGCTTGAAGAAAACTGAGTTATCACCCTCATCGTCTGAGGGAACAGGCTCAAAGTTTTAAGCGATTTACTTCCGGACCCAATAAAGTAAATTAGCAGAACTGGGGCTAACTAAATCTCACTTCCAGGTCAGTTCTCTCTCTATTATCCGTATGGATTGAGCTTTTTTTTTTTTTTAAAGATTGGCACCTGAGCTAACAACTGTTGCCAATCTTCTTTGCTTTTCTTTTTCCTTTTCCTTCTTCTTCCCCCTAAAGCCCCCCAGTACATAGTTGTATATTCTAGTTGTAGGTCCTTCTGGTTGTGCTCTGTGGGATGCCACCTCAGCATGACCTGATGAGCATTGCCATGTCCACACCCAGGATCCGAACCAGTGAAACCCTGGGCCGCTGAAGCAGAGCGCGCAAACTTAACCACTTGGCCATGGAGCCGGCCCCTGGATTGAACTTTTAAGGACAACTATAATGTTGCAAACTTAAACTGTAGTAAGATATTAAGAATTTTCTGGATAGCATCGTTGTTTTTGTTGACTTATGTATCCCATAGGCATGGGCAATACTGGTACTATAAATTTAATGACAAAGTTGGAAACAAACTTTGGAAAGATATTAGACATTTTCTGGATAGAAGTGCAAGGTTTTGGTAGTTTTGCCCTCCTGTAGGCACTGATGTTAACCGGCAGTATTTGGCTAAGTCTCTTTTTTTGCAACCATAAAAACATTTTTATTAGTCAAGAAATCTGTATGGCATAATATTAAGTTAAAAAACAGGATACAGAATTGTATATGCAGCATTGTTGAGATGTACAAAATATATAGAAAGAAGATGAGATGAAAAGATCTCATTAATAATGGCCACAAAAAATTTTTTTGAAACCTAAGAAAAAACTATATGTGCGATATCCACACAAAGTAAACTATAAATATTCACTGAAGGAAATTTAAAAATTTTATAAATGAAAAGGCATACCATTTTCCCTGATGGGAAGACCCAATACTGTAAAGAGGTCATTTTATCCAAATAATTTACAAAGTCAATGTAATTCCAGTCAAAATTATGATAGGTTTAACAAAATTGCTATGCTAATTCTGAAATTCATCTGGAAGAGTACATGCTTGAGAATAACTAGACATTTTTGTGTGTGTGGGGGGGTCATAATGGCTTACGACATTGTGTAAGTATCAGGTGGCTGAGTCTTTGCACATGCTGCTTTCTTCAAGAGGTCTCTGTTGCGTATTCTGTTGAAAGCATTTTTGGGATGAAAATAGTATAATGTCTAGGATTTTCTTCAAAATAATCCAATGAGAAGGGGGAGTGGATATGTGTATAAATAAAACAAGATTGGCCATGTGTTGATAATTGTGGAAGCTACTTGATGAGTACGTGGAGCTCCATTATATTACTATATCTACTTCTGTATATGCCTGCAATTTTCCATTATCAAAAGTTAAAAAATAAAATTAGTATTTATATCATAAAAGAAAAGCCTGATGGGGAATAGGAGCTAGCTAGTAAGAAAGTAATGAAGCTAAGGGCAGGTGGTACATCTAGTAGATTTTACTTTCCTCTACAACATCTTTCTTCTGTTTTAGTATATGTGGACATAGCTGAACTTATTTTTTGGTGACCTAATTTTATATGAGATTGCAGAAATAGTGACAAATATAAAAGGCACTTTTCTGATCTGAGTTAAAGTGAGAGAGAATTGCAGATTTTATGTAAAAATGCATTTCACCAGGGGTTGCTAGATCTATGGGTATAAAATTCACTTTTATTTTTATTCACAACTGATTACTAGGGAGGAAGTCACATTTATAGAAGAAATAATGGAAGTGATGAGACTTGTAGTGGACAAAAGCATAGGGATGTGTTTTTTATGACCTTTTTTTGCTCCAGAACACTGAATCATGCCCTAGTTGTCGTTTATTTCCTAAACAATTAGGCCATTCTGGCCCTGCCCTCTATGTCCCTGGTGTAAAATTATGTGCCTTCAGGCTGAATGTTAATGCCTCATGCTGTAAAATGAAACGATAATCAACATGAAACAACATATAGTGTTTATTTTTTTTAATTTTTTTTTTAAGATTTTATTTTTTCCTTTTTCTCCCCAAAGCCCCCTGGTACACAGTTGTATATTCTTCGTTGTGGGTCCTTCTAGCTGTGGCATGTGGGATGCTGCCTCAGCGTGGCTTGATGAGCAGTGCCATGTCCGCGCCCAGGATTCGAACCAACGAAACACCGGGCCGCCTGCAGCGGAGCGCGCAAACTTAACCACTCGGCCACGGGGCCAGCCCCAACATATAGTGTTTTTTAAAAAACTTTTTTTTTAAAGATTGGCACCTGAGCTAACAACAGTTGCCAATCTTTTTTTTTTTCTTGCTTTTTCTCCCAAAATCCACCCAGTATTTAGTTGTATATATTTTTAGTTGTAGTCCTTCTAGTTGTGGCACATGGAACACCACCTCAACATGGCCTGACGAGAGGTGCCATGTCCATGCCCAGGATCCAAACCCTGGGCCGCCAGAGCGGAGTGCACGAACTTAACCACTTGGCCACGGGGCCGGCTCCTAAAACCTTTTTATTGTAAAATAAAACAGATATAGAAAACTGCATAAAGCAAATATATAGTGTAAGGAATTATTATGAGGCAAACACCCTTGTAACCAACCACCTAGGTTACAAATTAGGTTAAAAGATTAGAATTTTGCCAACCACCCCAGAGAGTAATCCTAATCACAGCCCTCTCCATCTCCTCAAAAGAAACCTCTATCCTGACCTTTCTGGTAATCAGTTCTTATTTTCTTTATAAGCTTATCATCCAAACGTTCATTCATAAACACTAGTTTAGTTATGCCTCCCCCTAATAATTTCCAATTTTCACCTAGAGTTTCTCTTCCATCCATTTTTCCTGGAAATTTATTTGTTGAAGAAACCATGTTGTTCATCTTCTAGAGTTTTCCACAGTCTTGATTTTGCTCTGTCCTGCATTTCCTGTAAATTGATAGTTGGTTCTATAGACTTGATCAGATTTTAGTTGATTGATTGTTTTTTCTTTTGGTTTCCAATGTGGTGTGCTCCTCTGTCTCGAGGTGTGAAACATGTGGTTGCCTCTCTCGTCTATGGTATCGACTGCTATCAGTGGTCAATGCCATCAGGTTTAGCTTGAGGATGTCTCTCCAGACATTTTGGTCATCAGAAACTCATTCTCTAAAATGTAGAAGACCTCACGGGAACAATATTCCTTGAGTTTTTGCATGTCAATAAATTTGTCTGTGGTTTTTTTATTTGAAAGTCAGACTGGATATAAAATCTTTGGCTCATATTTTCTCTCCTTGTTTATATTGAGGATGCTACTGCTTTTTCCCCTGACATAAAGCTTTGCTATCAAAATCTAACTATAATCTGATTTCCTTTCCTTTATGAGTGATTTTGAGCCTTTTACCTGGAAGGGGTTTTTTTTTCCTTAAAGTCCAGTAATTTTTCTAGAATATCTCTCTCTGTTGATCGATCTGGGTCAATTTCCTCAGGTACACAGTGTGCTCCTTTAACATGCACTTTTAAATGTTATTTTAGGAAAGTTTTCTTACATTACACTTTTTAGAAATTGTTTTATTTTGTTCCTACAATTTTCTTCTTTAGGGGTTGAGAGACTGTGGAAGGTAAAAAAGATTTCAAACAGCTGCTAGGGGCATCATCACAGTGATGAATGAAGAATTGCCAAGTAGCATTGAAGGCCCAATTGAGATTAAATGGCATAAATTTGTAGAAGAGCCAGTTGGCACTGTTCTCCAACTTTCTGCGGCGGAACTGAACACAAGCAAACAAAACAGATGTTTGGCTTTATCCAGTGCTGTATATTGGCAGGGCAGATAGAGTGTAAGGTCAAGGGGATGAGGAATTCTAGGTGCTAATTGAAATGTTGAAATTGTTATCAAAATGTTAATTGTACAAATAGATACACCCCAGAATTTCTAGGATGGCTCCAATTATGTGCTATTTTATTTTCAATAAAGGGAATTTAAATGTATGGGTAAAGCTAGTTTAATTCTTACCCTTTTGTAAGGATGTTCACATGTCATTAACAAATCAGAAAAAAGATCATGTGGATAAACCATTTGTCTCAATTTTTTATTCAGATAGAAATATTCTATATCTATATGTCTTTGGCGAGGCCATAAAAAATACACATTGTTTGTGTTGTGCAACAATAATGTCAATGAAAATGAAAACAGTGCTTGAGAAAAAAAAAAGACCAATTAATGTGAAACGTTGTTTTATCAGTCATGCAAAGCTGTGTTGCTAAGTTTCAGATTCTTACTAATATTATTTCTGCTAAATTCTAGGTTGCTGGAGCTGCAAGTTACCACCAACCTAGAAGATGGGCTAAGTTGATGTTTGTCCATAGTCTCCCTTTCTAAATGGAAAGTCATCAACGTTTTTGAGTATTTTCTGCATTTACATCCAGCTTAAGATAATACCAGACAATAGGGTAATGATGAAAAGCATAACATTTTCTCGGTTTCTCTTTCTTTCTAGGAGCGGTAAAAAGTGCCCCTTGGTCAAATCTCTTCTTATTCTCCTTTAAGTCTCCCAGTGTTCCCTGATTTTTACTTGTGATCCTGTATATCTGACATCATGAATGCTTACTGATTGCTTGGCTTTCTTGATCACTTTCCCCCATCTTCTTGTTAACCAGGGGCAACGTATGGAGTTGATGTTTATCTCCACATAGTTGTGGCCTCAATGCCAGCAAAGCTAGGTACGTAACAAATCCCACTCATAAATCTGAAGAAATTCTGTAGTCAACTTTAGAATCTCATATGACGTTTTATTACCTCTAATTAACCTCTCTTTGCTCTTCCTGTCACTCAAAGCCCATCTTTCTTTCCTGGTGCCCTCCCTTGCAATTGCCCAGTCAATAGCCATTTTCACATATTTGTCCTGCTTTTGTTTGCTCTAACTAATATGATGAAATATACTCAGGATGCACTGGGATCGGCCAATCAAGATCTTAATGTGAGCTTCCTGACTGTTTACCCAGGTTTCAGCCCTTATAAAAATCTACTTTTATAAAATCTCAGCCATTTCCTGTCCTCCTTAAACTCCCTGTAAGACATCTACTGCTGCTCTCCACAGATGGCTTTAGGATGCTAATGCTTTCATTAAGAATACCAATGCCAAAAGTCTTTGCTGGTAATGTTACAGATGCTGAGTCCCTCCTTGCGACAACGCTGCAGTTGCCTACACTGGGATTACTGAGGATAATGGGTTGAATAATATCCCCCCTAAAATTCATGTCCACCCAGAACCTCAGGATGTGATGTTATTTTGAAATAGGGTATTTGAAGATGTCATTAAATTAAGGATTGAGATAAGATCATAGCGGAATCCAGGTGGGCTCTAAATCCAATGAAAGTGTCTTTATAAGAGATGGAAAAGGACACCAGAGACACACAGAGGACAAGGCCATGTAAAGACAGAGGCAGAGATCTGAGTTATGCTACCAAAAACCAGGAAGCACTAGGTACCGCCAAAAGCTGGAAGAGCCACCAAGTTTGTGGTAATTTGTTACGGTAGCCCCAGGAAACTAATACATTGATACTGCACCAAAGATACTGCGTCATTACTGACAGAACTGTTGGCACCAACACTGCTGATTCTTTGACTTTGAAAGTCTCAAGGAGATTTACTCTTTTAACTGTAGCCTCCTTGCTAAAGGATTCAAACTTAAGTCTCTTGGGCTTGGCCTAGAATACAATCTGATCTACACCATGTTATACTTAGAGTCTAACTTCTGCTCTATTCTCAAACACTCGTCTATTTCCAGAGTCAAACTTGTTCATCTTGATTCTTCCCCTATAATTCTTTCCCAGAAGAATCCTCAGACCTTCGTGTAATATAAACGGATCTCTTGTTTGCAGTCCGAACAACTCTGAAAAGCCTGATGTTCTTGCTACATTCTTCCCATCTCTGTTACTCCTGAGTACAACTTGTGTTGTCTCTTTTAAGAGTCTACCTCTCCCCCATAGTGAGACTTTCTCAGGAAGATGGAGAAATTGACACTCTTTTGGATAAGTCTTATGCAATACCAAGGCATGGGGAAACGGGAAAGTGACTCCATCTGGTTCTCGCCTGTCATTTCACATAGGTTGCCACTGTTAGTTGCTCCTGTCCCTGTCTGGTGTCCCATGGGAGCCCATGGGGTCCAGAAGAGAGCTGCTGGTCAGTGCCTACTTAGGCCTTGGTAATCTGTCTGTTGCTTCTGTGCCACATTTGGGGCATGAGCATAATTCATGAGGTTGCTTGTGGTCCCAAATTAGACAACACATACCACAGCCATTTCCTCCCTGGAGTCGTGAGACCTCACCATCCACACTGTAGAGCATCAGGGTGAAGGATCCCTGTCTTCTTTGTTCTTATGATTTAATACTTCTTCCCTTTCATTTCTTCCCTCTCCAGGCTAAAGGGAATATCAAGACTATGGGGAACGCCTCTTTCTCGCCATCACTCAATTACTCCTATGAATTCATCTAATTCAACATAGTTTTCCCGTATAGCTTGGCTGGGGAGCATGTGGAAGCATCTTCGGCTTTACGATTTTGACAGAAATTGTGATTAAAAAGTCTCATTAAAGTAAAGCAAAACTCCACCATTAAATGCAGCCTTCCCCCTAAGCACAGCAAAAGAGCAGGCACTTCCCTATCTCTTAGATGTTACCTTAGGAACATTCTGACTCCAAGGCTGGGGAGGATCCTTTCTAATAGCCTGAAACACAAGCCTACTGTGGCCTTGGCTGGATAACACAGTGAGACAACCCCCAAGGGAAGTACTGGTAGAATATTGAGAAATGGGGAAAATAAGAAAGGAAGGGGTAGAGTTTTGGTTATTGTATAATATGACAAACCAAGGCTATGTGTTTAAGTTTCTCACATTTTTGTAGTTATCGGTCAATGTAAATAAATCAGGTGTTAGCACAGACTTCCTAAACAGGAACCAACAGCTCCTGTGGCCCAGGGATAAAAATCCCTTGGGATCTTACTAGGGATTCATAAGGAAGGACAGGAGATTGGCACCATGCAAGGTAATAGACTGCTTTGAAAGCGGTCTGTTACTTCAGTGGACTGCCTTACTCTTTTAAAGGAATAGGGTAACCTATACATGGAAGTGATTACCAATAAGATTCAAGAAAATAGATGCATTCTGATTTTAGGATAAGCCTGGGATGGTGAGTTAAGCAATCAGTTCCCATGAATACATTGCATTCTATCTATGCAGAAGCTAATCTTTGCATTCTGCCTCTGGGTGGGGTGGGAAGTGCTGCCGTGAATGTTTTCTGTTACAGAAGGACAAAGTTGGCAGGACTGTCCTTTGTTATAATACACAGCAAGCACAAAATTCACATCTGGATTTAACACTTTTACATATATTAAGCCAAAAGGGAGGGCTACATTAGTTCTCCTACTTTGTAAGAAGATTCCAAGGAATGGAAGGTATAGAACAAGCTGCTTATGTTGAGGCTTAAGTAAAAGAAACGCAGGCTCACCTGAGTCCAGGTCATTACAGTAGGAGAAAGCATAGACTAAAGTTCTATCTCAAAATAAAGTACATTTCCCGTGAGCTTCTTCTGTTTACATATCCTTTGTGATTCTCATGAGTTAGGTATGATAATATTCCTTTCATAAATTTAGAATGATAAAACCCTGGCTTCCTACCAAACAGTCCAAAGCACTTTATATTCAGGGTTCTGTGTAGTCTTAGTGTCTTAGCAGGTTAAAAGTGTATTAGTCCACATGTATTGGAATCTTTCCAGATTTCTTGCTATGATTACAGGCATATCAACAGTGGGATTCAGTGATGATCCTATTCTCCAAGGGTTCTTTGATTTTGATTCTCTGGCACAGCCTTGCTCCTAGATTATTCCCAGAATGGCCTTGAGTCATTCAACTTTATGACACACTGCTCCTTTTGTGCTCACTCCACCTCCTATGCAGATAGAGAAACACCTTGGGCCTTGCCGTAAATTTCCTCTTCAATCTCTCCTTCTACCCTCAATCCTGGAAAGTCTCCCAAGTGAAAGTCATTTTGATTCATGTTTCGGGATTTCTTAGAATGATCATCAGGGGGAATAAATTGGAATTGGGTGTTGCTTTCTTATTTGCTCCTATCTTCTTATAAGTTATTATGAAATGTGCATGGGGAGGGCTGGTCAATAGCAATTCACAACCTACTGCTGGTATTCATGTGCCAGGTGTTAAAAGTGGCTAGAGATAGTGCCAAATGGTGCCACCACTTCCTCTACACCTATGAAATCAGGATAATTCCAGTAACCGGCTCACTTCTTTCATTTCTACAATGCCCTAAAGAAATTCCAAACTGACAGTTAAGATACCAATTGTCTACCTAAAAGCCATTGTCTCCACTCTTCTTCCTGAATAATAGAACTTGATTTTTTTCAGGAAGTAGTCAGAGATCCCTTAATCTCAGGGTACATAGACCCCTAACCCAGTCCCAGAGGATAAACTAATTGCTCTAGTCATTTGAATTCTGTTTTCTTCCACAAGTGACTTGTCTAGGATTGGGCCCATAGCAGAGTGAATTCTGACCACTAAGACATAAATGGGAGTCTGGTGAGCTGTTTTTAGGAAATATTTTGCTTGCCAGTGAAGAGGACAGGGCATAAGAGGAGAGCTTGCTGACACTGTCCCCTCCTCCTCTCCTAGCTTTAAACTAAAAAGAGAAGCCTGAAGCTCTGTCAGCCATCTTACAACTATGAGATGACAATCATGAGGCTAAGAAGCCAATAGAACAGGAATGAAAAGACAGCATCTGGCAGAGAAAGCCGAATACTGTATATTATCCCTTACATGTGAAATCTAAAAAAGACGGAACTCAACAGAACAGAGTGGAATGGTGGTTACCAAGGGCTTGGGGGGATGGGGTGGGGAAATGGTAGACATGTTGTTTAAGGGTACATACTTGCAACTAGTAGATAATTAAGTCCTGGAGACCCAATAAACACTGCAAGGATTACAGACAACAAAACTGTTTTATAAACATTAAACTTACTAAGAGACTAGATCTTGATTGTTCCCACCACTAGGAAAAATGATAATTATGTGACTCTGTCACCAACTAGTTGCCGCAAGGAACTCAAGGGTGGGTTTGGAAGCATTTAACTGTTTTTCCAAATTGTTTTTTTTCCTTTTGTTATGTTAAGGAGATGCAATCAGCAACCACCCTGAACCAGAGGAAGCCTCACCAGAGCGCTAAGCCTGTGACCTTTGCCTTATTTTTAGTGCTGAGATCTCTCCAGGAGGAGCTTATGCCTTATTACGATCACCTGCAGTGTCTGTGGAAGCGCATTCTCCAACTGAGTCTGCGCAACCAAATACCCACCTCTCCCTTTTGAATATTGACTCCCCACCTGACATAAAGTTCCCTGCTTCCCTTTGTTCGGGGAGCCATGACTCTAGAAATGATTCCTCATGGTCTCTTATTTGCAGCAAATATCCCTTACTTTGTGAGATAACCACTTCTGGTGGAGGGTCTGATTTAACTCACCAGGAGGCGAATCCATTTTGGTTTCAGTAACGGCTCAACAGAGGTGTTAGGTAATGCTACAATAGCGATCCTGTTGCAATATAAATGTATCAACTCAATATCTTGTACACCTTAAACTTTCACAACGTTATATGTCAATTATATCTCAATTTAAAAAAAAACAGAGTCTGGGTCTTTGATGCCACTGTTGAGTAGCTGAACCAATACTACCAATGGCTTTCCCATAGACCAGCAGATCTCAAACTCATTGGTCTCAGAACCCTTTACAATCATACTCATTATTGAGGAATATTAATTTCTTAGTTTGATAAGTGTGCTAAGGTTATGTAAGATGTTGATATTAAGGGAAGCTGGATGAAGTGTATACAGGAACTCTTGTATCTCTAACTCTTCTATAAGCCTAAAATTATTTCAATGTGAAAAGCTTAAAAAAATTATCAAGGACCCCAAGAAAGCTTTCACTTATGTGAAATAAATCTATTGATATTTACCATATTATAAATAAAAATGGAAGATTTAAAATATGTTGTATTAATTCATTTAAACACTAAAAAAGGTAACTATTTTCCATGTTAACATAAGTAACATATATTTGTGAACATATTTTCCAAAACAAAAGTAAATTTAGTGAGAAGAGTAGCAGTGTTTTTTATTTCTGCCAATTTCTTTAATGTCTGGTATAATAGAAAATAGCTAGATTCTCGTCTCCTTCTGCATTCAACCTGTTGTGATATATAGTTCTGGTTCAATTATATGAAGAAAATCTAACCTCACACAGGTTATTTAGTTAGAAAGAGGAGTATGTCAATGGCTTTTCTAGATAATTGTAGATATTTGTCTTTGATATTTCACTTAAATTCAAGAAGTGGTTGTTTGAAAAAAGGTTAGTTGCAACATGGAATAAGATACTGTATCAATGAGCTTTTCATACTCTGGTATATTAAAATCTATTTGTCTATCTTGCATTTTGAATAGATCTTTTACCCACTCATGATTTTGTAACATGATGTATTCATTTGTCATTTGAAAAATACTAGTTCACTGAGTTTTATGCAGGATACAATATGAAGAATTCACATTTTTTTGTTAATACCACTATTGATCTCGTCAGGTAAGTCTTTAAGTGGGGAAGCTGGCAAGTTCATGATGGCAGATGTAAGTTTCCCAAAACTCTAATTTTCACTTGAAAGCACCAATGTTATTGGTAACAAATACTTTGAGTTGTTTTCCTTAAAATGACAGGCTCACTTTGTTCATTTTCAAGAAAGTATCTGCCGAATACCCCAAGTCTGTGTAACCATAGTTTGCCTGTCAGTCATTCTTTCAAGTAAAAATTATGTTTTCTGAAAAAAGCAGCCAATTCAGCTCATTACTCAATTGCATAAGCTCTGTTTCTGGAGGCAACCATTAAACTCCAGTACATGGAAAAAGTACTTTATGCAAACTCCCCTTTTCATCCCATAGAATATTAGAAAATGTGTACTCAGGGGTTGAGATTTAATAAAGGGTTGAGATGTTTTACTGCTCTTTCAAGAGCATCCTAAGTGGAACAGCCTTCTTTTTTCTTCAAGTGCATGGCAGTGAAGCATACAATGACTACGACTAGTACAGTTTGGTGCCCCTTTGTTGATTCGTGTTAGGAAGCCAGCAGTTTTAGCTTCTGTTGCTTTAGCACCAACAGTACAAATGTCAACACAGTGAAAAAGGCAAATAATATCTTAGAATTATTATTAAACTAGTTTTGACCTTGCAGAAGTCTGAAGGGGTCTCAGGAACCCACAGGGATCCATGGACCATGTTTTGAGAACTGCACTTAGACTTATGTGAGAAGAATCAATCCTTAATTTGCTTTATCCACTCTTAATTAGGTTTTCTGTTATCTGCAACTACAAGTATTCCTGATGCATTCAGCATAATATGTTCTCAAGTATTCCTTTGTATTCAAAATATCTACACTTCCACTTCTACTTGAGGCAAAAAGGTTTAATTACCTTTTTGAGTTGAGTCTCTTTGTGGCACCAGAGATCATTCACTCCTCAAAGTCCTAAGGCTTTTTCCTGACTGGTCCCTGAGGCTTACTTCTCCAAGTATTGGAGCAATGCTAAACAACTCTCACGCTACCTGTGATCCACCAGCTTGGAAGTATTTCCCATAATCTAATTCAGGAAATAGGAATCTTAAAAGATTAAGTTACTACTCATTTCCATAGGTGTATTTTGAAATCCTTCCTTGGCATTATTGCTGCCTCAGGCTAGAGAAGCTGCTTGTCTCAAGAGAGTTGAGTTATAAACAGGGACAAGCTATTGCCAAAGGTGTGGCACTAGAGACCTAGGCCACATGGTACTTGACACATTTCAAGGTGAACAAGAAAGAGAAAAGACCTAAGAATAAAGATGAGCTTCTCTGTGCTTCTGTTTTGGGGATTTATTGTAGCAAGAATGTTGGTTCCATTCTAACTTATTTTATAGTTTGGTAGCAGAAAAGAAAGTCACTTAAGATTCTAAATCCCCCTTTGCTGCAATGTCTAATTATAACACTTCACATCTGAATACATGTTGTACATAATAAAACCAGTAGGTAGCATAGAGAAGAGTTTGAGAGATTTGGGGACAGAAAAATAAATTTGACCAGAGTTTATCCACAGACTAAATGTTAGAAAAAGACTTTTAAAAAGACTAGGGGATTGCTATGCCCTGATATGTTAACCAGAAAAATGAAACTCTTTAGAAATGGAGAAACTGTGGTTTAAATGCCTAAATTTAATTGCAGATATTCTGATTTAAAAGATAGTTTCTTAAGCCAGTCACAGAAAGATAAAAACTGCTTGTTTCTACTTGTGCGGGGTTCAATCTAAAAGAGTTCAACTCATAGACTCCGAGAGGGGGATGGTGGTTGCCAGGGGCTGATGGGTGGGGGAATGGAGAGTGATTGATCAACGGGCATAGAGTTTCAGTTAAGCAAGGTGGATAAGCTCTAGAGGGTTGTGGTACAACATTGCGCCCATAGTCAACAATAATGTATTGTACACTTAAAAATTTGTTAACAGGGTAAATCTCATGTTAAGTGTTTTTACTACAATAAAATGAAACTTTAAAATAAAGAAATAAAACAAAAGATATAATTTCTTATTAGAAATAGAAGAGAACTTCCATGAACTGATAAAGGACATCTATTAAAAACTCACAGTTAACACCATATTTAATGGTAAAAGACTGATGCTTTTGCCCTAAGATCAAGAACAAGACAAGGATGTCTACTCATCTCACTTGTACTCAACATTTTACTGGAGGTTCTAGCCAGGGCAATAAAACAAGAGAAAGAAATAAAAGGTATTCACATTGGAAAGGAATAAGAAAAACCATCTTTATACATACATGACATTATCTTATATATAGAAAATCCTAAGGATCTGTTAAGAAAACTATTAGAACTAATAAACAAAGTCAGCAAGACTGAAGGATATAAGGTCAACACACAAAAATCAATTGTATTTCTATACACTTGCAATGAGAAATCTGTAAC
Source organism: Equus caballus (assembly GCF_041296265.1). NCBI lineage: Eukaryota > Metazoa > Chordata > Mammalia > Perissodactyla > Equidae > Equus > Equus caballus. Next base: position 95,896,172 of record NC_091715.1, read on the forward strand.
AAAATAAACAATTCAATTTACAATAGCATCAAAAACAATAAAATACTTAGGAGTAAATTTAACAAAATAAATTCAAAACTTACACTCTGAAACTACAAAACATTGTTGAAAGAAATAAAGAAGATGCAAATCAACGAAAAAAACATCTTTTGTTCATGGATCGGAAAACACGATACTCCCCAAATTGAGCTACACATTCTACATAATCCCTATCAGATTTCCACCTGGCTTCTTTGTGGAAATTCACAAGCTAATTCTAAACTTCATATGGAATTGCAAGAGACTCAGAATAGCCAAAACAATCTCGAAGAAGAGCAAAAGTTGGAGGACTTACGTGTCCCAATTTCAAAATTTGCTACAAAACAACAGTAATCAGAACATTGTGGTATTGGTATCAGGATAGACACATAGATGGATGGAATGAAACTGAGAATCCGGAAATAAAACCAAATGTCTATGGTCAACTCATTTTTAACAAGGGAAACAAGACCATTCAATAGAGAAAAATAGTCTTATCAACAAATTGTGCTGGGATAACTGGATACCCACATGCAAAAGAACGAAGTCATACTCTTACCTCATACGATATGCAAAAATCAATTCAAAATGGATCAGCAACCTAAACAGAAGAGCTAAAAACATAGAATTCTTAGAAGAATACATAGGGGTAAATCCTGATAACCTTGGATTTGGCAGTGGATTATTAGAAAAAATAGATAAATTAGACTTCAAAATTAAAAACTTCTCTGCATCAAAGGACATTATCAAGAAAGTGAAAAGACAGCCTATAGAAGGGGAGAAAATACTTGTAAATTGTATATCTAATAAGGGTCTAGTATTCAGAATATATAAAGAACTCTTAGAATTCTACAAAAACCGACAAATAACCCAATTAAAAATGGGCAAAAGACTTAAAATAGACATTTCTCCAAAGAAGATATGCAAATGACCAACAAGCACACGTAGAGATCCTCAATATCATCAGTCAATGGGGAAATTCAAATCAAAACCACAATGAAGTACCAGTTCACAACCAGTAGGACAGCTATAATTGAAAAAATGGAAATTATCAAGTGTTTGTGAGGATGTGGACAAATTGGAATCCTTGTACATCACTGGTTGGAATGTAAAATGGTTCAGCTTTCTTGGAAAACAGTTTGAGAGTTCCTCATAAAGATAAACATAGAATTACCATATGACCCTGCTACTCCATTCTGAGGTATATACCCAAAAGATTGAAAATAGATATTCAAACAAGTACATGTACTCACACGTTCATTGAAGCACTACTCACAGTAGTCAAAAAGTGGAAACAGCCTCAGTGCCATCAAGGGATGAATGGACAAACCAACTGTGGTATATCCATACAATGAACTATTATTCGGCCATAAAAAAGAACGAAGTACTGATACATGCTACAATATGGATGAACCTTGAAAACACACTAAGTGAAAGAAACCTGTCACAAAGGACCACATGTTATATGATTTTATTTATATGAAATGTTCAGAATAAGCAAATCTATAGAGATAGTAGATTAGTGGTTGCTTAGGGCTGGAGAAGATGAGAGGATAGAGGTGAAAGCTAAAGGCTACAGGGTTTGTTGAGATGATGAAAATGTTCTATAATTGACTATGGTGACAATTATACATATCCGTCACTATACTAAAAAGCATTGCATGTACACCTTTAAAAGAGAGAAATATATGGTATGCAAATTATATCTCAATAAAGCCATAAAATAAAGAGGATGTAATTTCTTAGATAAATATAAAAATGAGGTCTATATACGTTTTCCATTTCCTTAACATCTCTCAAGCAGAACAGGTTTTTCATCACCGTATTTGAGGGCCATTTCTCCAACAATTCTTGTCGGCTTGCTTGTGCTTACCATCCTAATAGGGAGAGGTAAGATGCTGGATATAGGCCTAGGAAAACTGCTCATGAAAAGAGCACCTGGCAGTCTCCATTACCAAAAGCATTTGAACTTGGGACAGAATTGACAGTACTGAATAATTACAGTGCAGTGAGATAAGTGCCATGATACTTGTATCTAGGTAAGCTGGAAGCTGGATAAGTAGACAGAGAAAAAGGCATTGAGGATCACGATCTAATTCATGAATCAGGGTCACAGAGGGCAAACAGCAAGGTTTGTATGGGAAGATTTCTGGGAGCTGCCACGGACTGAGTTAGTACAAGCTCTTGGGTTGGTGGGGAAGGGGAAAGGGGGGTCAGTGTATACGAACTAAGAGAAACAAGATAACTGAAGATAGAATCACGAGGTGATCTAACTGCAGAAAATGACTTTTCTTCTCTTTCCTTGATCTTACGCCTGCTAGGCCTTACATCAAAGCATCTTAAAGATGCCGTTTGTCATTTGAAAATAAAATTATGGGAGTCCTACTTTGAGTCTGTGTATGATTCACACGAGAACAGACCTAGCTAGCACACTGGTCGGATAAGCCTGATAAAAGTGTCTGAGTTCTGAGGAGCCTCTTGGAAGCAGTCTTCCTGAGGGAAGAAGGATCCAGGAGTACAGCCTTGGTCCTCCAAGGGGCACAGTGATATTGAGTAGAGCATGGTGGTTGCCATTTATATTGGTCTCCTGATCACAGCCCCAACTTGACTCATGGTTAAGTCCTAAACTCTTAAGTCCACTGGGAGTCTGGGCATCATTGCGTGGGTTTCCCTATCAACTGAGAGTAGTACCTGAGGCAAGTAAGAGCAAGGAACAGCAGCAGGTAGTCTGGTGGAGGTGCTGCTGCACTCAGTGGACGCCAACTTGCTTGGGAATACACATGAGGGATCCTTTGCAACCTTCCAGAAACACTTAGGGGAGGACTTTTGAAGAAACCTGAAGTCACGTGTCGTACAGATGGGGGCATGAGCAAATTGTTTGTGGTATTACTATTTATGTCATACCTACAGGCCGAGAGGCTGGTGAGGCCTGAAGAAATGAGACACACGGACAAAGCTCCTAATCCTTCTGGAACAGCTGAGGATCATCTTATGGTGGAAGTGACCTTCGACCCATGCTTTGAAGGAGTACAAGGTGTTAACTAACTACACTGAGTGAGGATCCAAAGGGCATTTCATATTAGAGCAGAGGGGATGCACAAAGACACAGATGCTCTCTATGCCTATTCATAAGGAGGAGTTTGCGTGGACCAAGTGTTTTTCATTTTGCGCGGCTTCACGCCTACATTCTTAGTGGGGATCCTGCTATTTGACTACCGTCGTCACAGAGAGCACTTCAACTATTTCTCAGAACTGTTGGAATTATTAAACTATTAGAATTGAAAGTAACCACAGATGCTACCTTCTCCCACTCCACCTCCCCACCGACTGCCAAGTGCAAGGGATAATTGCAAAGCTATGATCAAACTCTAAAGCTCGATAAACACCTTACTTATATACAACATCTGCTTTGTCATGTAAATTTAGAGGAGCAAAAAATCCCTCTGAGATTTAGAAGCCTGAAAGGATGCTAAAAATGCGGTCAGCAGGTCATAAGTGTTTCTTTTATTAATCCAATGGTCTAGTAATTCAACATACAATGAGGGCAGAAAGTTACCTCTATAATTCCCTGAGGTTCGGATAGCGTTTATACTCAGGAGACAAAAGAAAATGGCAGTGAGGGTGTTACTGTTTAATTGTCAGTGGATCACATTGTTTAACTCTAGCATCTAAATGTCTTGATAGAGCCAACAAATTAAACATTGTGATTCTAATTTAAATGATTATTGTGTCACTTTACAGCATTTGTTTCTTTCACACTGTTTCAAATAAGTGGCTGAATTTATTCATCAGAAATTATACAAAGTAGAATTCACTCTGTATGGAAAAGTAAGATGACCTTGTGTTACTGTGGTCAGACAAACTAAAGCAAGCACCGAAGGCAGGCTCAAATGTGATTTCTTTGCAAACCCGGCTCAAAAGAAAAAAAGCAACTCTAAAATTCAGTGAACAGATTAAAATGAAAAAATAACATTTCCATGGATTTTCTTTTCCAATGCGATCTGACTGTGGCAGTTTTTCAAAGATTATAAATGAAAACATTGATAACCTACACAAAAACTTCAAGAATACTTATATATGAAGGCATGTGCATTATATTTAGGCTTTCCATTGTAAAATTATCAAAACCACAACGCTATCGGAATTAACATCAAAAAGTTCTATGCCAAAGCTGAAATAGTCGCTAATATTTCATTTTTAGTACCTTTAATTTTAAACAATTCTTAGGTTCATAGAGTCATATTACCCAGGCACTCTTTCATTACTGTCAGCAGTAAAATCACTTCAAATCTGTATGTTATGCACATTGCGGTAGAACTCGGACTTAGCACCGCCTACACAAAGAATTGTCGGAGATGTAAAGTGTAAAGCTTTCCCCTTGAAGGATTTATGATCTGGTTGAGGAGATGAGATACACACAAAATGTTCAACATATGACAGTACCTCTGTGTCAAATGAGTGTGACAGCCAATAATAGCTACAGGAATTCAGAAGAGGGTCTGAGATTCCTCCGTACATATGGAATTGTTTCTGGCCGTAGGTAGAAGTTCAGAGTTTTCTTTATGCTGGGCATAATATGCTGAGATATTATTTGTTAGACAATAGTGTATTGGTTATGGTCTCCTAACCCCAGGATGGTTAATTATATCAATAGCAATTGTTTCATACTTCATTGAAAGATCTAACCATGTATGTTTCCAATTGCCATATTTAAAAAAATAATAATAATACAATTTGAGCAAAGCTTAAAGAAATTAAAATACCTAAATATCATATGGTCTTAATTTCTTAACAGCTGCTCATCTTTTTTCTCTATACCCTTTAACTTTTTCTCTATACCCTACTGACTTTCAGAAGTAGGAATGATTTAAGTTTTACTTGTTTCAGTTTCAAAAGCTTGCATAGACCCCCTTGACTTTCAGGCTTTCCCGATGGTGTGGATTTTAACTACACAAAGAAAAATGTACTTTCCTTGAAAAACTGGTTTTCTCTTAGTACCATTCGAAAATTCACTGACCAGTCTCTCTCATTCTCTTTGCTTGTAGAAAAAGTTGCCTGTTATTTAAACAAATGTGGCTTGACAGACACAGTAAGAGAGATGATGGCCATATACAATCTTATTCCTGTTTTCTGTAATGATTGTGGTCTTCCAATCATAAGAAAGTCATTTGTCCTGTACTTTGAAACCAGTGGATGGTTAGCCATTAATGGTTAGGCAGCTAGTAACTAAAATTGTTTTTGGCAATTATTAATTATGCTTTTCAGTTATTTGCCTACCCATGGTTAGATGTGCTGCTTAGGCAATATATTATCCAATTCCTACCAGGTTCCTCATAAACAACGTCCCTGCTGCTTGGGTCACCATGGTAACAGATGCTTGAATTGCTTTTCAGGAACCAAGAGTTGACCCCTGTCCAATTCAGGCCCATGGAGACCACCAACTCACCAACTGGGCCTGTGCAGGTGTTTGATAGGTGAACTCCTGACGTCAGGGAACTAAAAACTCCACCCTCAGATCATGCTAATGATAAACAAATGAAAAGCAACAGTATATATTGGAGTATATGAGAAGCCATGTGATATAAAACTAATTTGGCATGACCTTGTTTTTTCCAAAAGAGTCTGACGTGGCCTGTTGAGCATGTGTTGTACATCTGCTTTAAATGTTTATCGTGTCCCAAAGACAAGAATGATGCCCCTAAAGATAAGGATGTAACTTCCCCCACATCGACATTTCTTTAAGGATAAGCACCTCTCCCTAAACTAAGGATTAATTACCAACTTGCTGTGCTCACCTTGTGACCACTCACCTTGTGACCACCAACCTGTTGACCACCCATCTGCTGTGCCAGGTAAGCATCTCATGACTATTGTAAAAGGGACATTCCTATCATATGTGATGTATGCTCTTTGTTCCAAGACAGTATATAGCCACTCTGTACACCCCACTTCTTCAGTGTCCTTCCTTCCTTGGTGAAGGAAGGCCCTGGGCCAGTCTTCAGATCTCGCTCATAATAAACTCACCCCAATTTTGATTTTTAGATTGATTAAGGGTTATTTGCATCAACACTCACACCACCATTTTGTGACCATGCATCCTGTGAAGAGCCATGAAGCTTGACTATGCTTGCGTAGATCAATTATCTCACTCCTCTTTGCCTCAAATCATCTGTCCCCACACTTCAGATTACCCTGCCCCTCTGCCCTATAAATATCCCTAGTCCCCGTTTTCAGGGAGGCAGACAGATTTGAGATTTGTTCTCCCATCTCCTTGCTTGGCTGCCTTGTGAATAAACCCTTTCTCTGCTGCAAACTCATCATCTTGGTGATTGGCATTTCATACAATGGGCAAAACGAACCTGGTTTGGTAACAACTTCACTAATTCAACAAGCATTTATTAAGCACTTACTGTGTGCCTGGCACTATACTAGATATCAAGCATACAAAAATGAAAAGGAAAAACTCTCTGTGATCATATATACAAATAATTGCAACAGAATGAGATAAACAAAAGAAAAGTGATCAAACCATATCATGTCCTCTAAGACCTTGGCTACCTTTCTGATTTCATCTTGGTCACTCAGTTCCTGTCACATTGGCCTTCTCTTTTATCTCAAATGCACTAAACGCCTTTTCTCTTCAGGCCTTGGCACTCATTTCCTCTTCCTGCAATGCTCTTCCTTGCATTCATCAGCTGGCTGAGTCCTATTCACCCTCTCCTATAGCAATCAATGTAAATATCATTTCCTCAGAAAAACCTTAACTATCCCCTCAGATTAGGTTCTCTTCCTGTCATCTACTCTCAGTGCCCCTGTACTTTTCAATTTTAGCCCTAATCTCGATTGTAATTAAATAATTATCCATGTAATTGTTTATTGTCTGTATCTTTCACTAAACTAGACTATAAACTCAGTGAAGGCGGGACTACATCAGTATTGTTTGCTAGTGTACCTCTCATGGCCAGCACAGGGCCTGGCACATAGAAGCTGCTCGATAGACATTTGTGGAAGGAAGAGAGGAAGAGAAGGAGGAGGGAATGAGGAAGGAAGGAGAGAAGAATGGAAGGAAGAAAGGAGGGAAGAAAGAAAGATTGTATGTGCATAAAGAAGAGAGGGGTGTATCCCCGTTTATGGGAGTCAGAGGCACTGACATTTAAGGTTGTCTCTTCATCAGAGTTGCTTATTATCAGCTTCTTTGTCACCCCCTTTTTCACTAGTGACTTGTATCTCCAGTTTCCAGACCCAGGAAGATGTGCTAGCATCAACCACTTTCTGACAGTGACTATACCACTAGCATGAAGTTTTAAAGTGACCTCAATATAATACAACCCAAGTCGTTTTAATATGGGGCGTACTGCACGAGCAGTTACATACTTATCCCAAACTCCAGATTTTCCCCTCCTTCCCTCTTTAGTTAAATCTCTTGTGTTATATCCACACTCTATCTTGGTGATGGAGAAAGTAGAAAAGAAACATCTAAATTAGATCCTTTAAGTCATTTATAAACGTACTTTCTCACTCGATCTGTCCTCCATTCCCGTAGGTAATTATGAGTTGCTCGTCTAAAGAGATTGCCATCAGTCTTAGGGAGATTAATAGAAGCAAAACTAACAGTTCCCTTTCTTCTAGTTAATGCTCACAGTCATAAGTTTCCACATGTATATAAAAGAGAAAGCAGACAAGACGAAATCAGTCATCTTAGATGCTTCAACAGCAACCTAGACTCTTTCAAATAGCAAGCAGCAACTCCCCTCTCCATACTTCAAAAGATTAATATAGCATTTGAAATTATCTTTTCATTCTACTTTTATTATAATGCTCCAATTTTAAGTTACTATAGTAACCATTTTGAATTTGAGTGAAGGCTTCATTATTGTCAGTTTAATTGTTTGGTTTTGGTTTCTGCTCTAGCTACATGGGAATTTAAAAAACGGAAAATGGATTTGTCTTTTACTATTCTCTAAATATTATAGAACACAAAGACAATTCAGACAATGATTCTATATGACTATTATTGGAAATATCTGTTTGTATGCCAATCATTGATATCTGTTTTAGAAACATCAGACATTATACTAAAGCAGACCATTGTTCTATATAATTAAATACGAGTGCTGGTAACTAATCTTCAACACTCCACCGAAAAGCATACAACATCCAACTACTTCTGCGAGAATTAATTACTAAAGAACATTTACTTTTGACTTCTTATATTGAGAAATATAAAGACGGTGGTCTTGATATTTACATCATTACACAATTTGTGCCTTAAGAGAGCGGACTCCATATGGGTTAGCATGATATTGTCATAAGATTCATCAAAATTACCAATTACTGTAATTTAAGTTGTCCATGTCTGATGTTTTTCATTTCCCTATGCATCTTATTAGCTTCAACTGTTTTTCTGGTTATTGCCCTTAAAAAATTACTTGTGGCGATTCCCTGAGGTTGTAACAAGCGTATTTTCCTCCTTGCAGCTACCTTTTAGGGGCACTACAAGCTGGGGACCACATCAAACCAAGTTCATTGCCCATCTGTGCTGTATGTTCCTAGGGTGGAAATGTGTGTGAGGGCAGGTCTGTGGCCACATCTTCTCAGGAGTATTTTATCCTCTTTCCTTTTCCTTCTCCTGCTCTGCTTAAGTCCAGAGCGACCTTTTCTCCAGGCCTGTGGGGTTGAGGAGGATCAGAAGGTGACAGATTAGTTATGGTTCATACTAATCCTGAGAATGTAGCCTTTTGGGACCCAGCTTAACGCAGGAAGAGGTATCCTGTAAGAGTCTTTACATTGAATGTACTCCACATTCTGACTTCTGTCACCCTTACCCCTCCAATGTCTCTGAGGTAAAAGCAACCTTGGCACTCAAATAATCCTCTAGCCTCTTTGGATTCAAGCTTTCCCCCAAAATTGGCTTGGCAAGGCTGCGTTATCTTTTCACCTCCTCAGTGCTTTTAAGGTGATTTATCCAGAGTTGTTTTCAGCCAAAGGGTTTGATCTGAATAACCCACTACCTAACCTGCCCTTATGGGAAACAACTATTACATTTTTATTGTATAAAGTTATGCATTTGTGTTTAACAATTATAATATTTGCCTTTAGGAAATTTGCAGTGCAAAAAAATCAAGGGAATGCAGGCTCACAAGTTTTTATTTGTTTTAAGAGATTAGTAATCATATGGAAGACTGACTGGTGCAGACTTTTGGGGAAAAAAAGATGTGAGCCTTTCAATGGATTGTCCCATTAACATGAAATTGAAGAGCCCATCTTACTTGATGCCACTTGTTCCTTCCTCAAGGGGTATCTTCAATTGGTTGGCCAATAAAGTGTATCCTTGCTTTGAAAAAATAATCACCAAAGGAAAACCACTCTTCGCTGGTTTCCCAACCACCTTAGCCTGGGGCTGAGCAGCCCTGTAGTGGCCGAGGTCCAGCCTCTTCAGGTTAGGGGCAGCTGTGAGGGCAGCTGGCTTTGATTCTGACTGTAGAGACAGCATTAGCCAGCAGCCTCTTCTCTCATGCCCTGATGCCTTAGCATGCCAATGTCTGTCTGTGACAATGAAGGCTGGCTGATTCCTGGCTCTGGCCACAGACAACAGAATAAGCTTGGGCCAGGTTTGTGACTTTGTGACCTTTTAATAACAGCTCCATTCATGGCTCAGTGCTTAACTAGCCAAAACAACGAATTTGATTTCTGGAAGGACAAAGCAGTAACACTGGGCACCATAGCTGTGAGGGCAGGATTATGGTGAAAGCAGTATTTTAGATTGTACAGAGGAAAAACAAATCCACATTCACTAAAGACACAATTTAGGTATTAACATACTTCCTAATGTACACTTAAACCTTGTCTAAGTTATCCAAGATTAACCAAAAGAAAGTATAGAAATGTGTTGTAAAAATTAAAAAAACACTAAACTTAGAATCACAAGATCATGCTATTCTCTTAGCCTATTAAAAAAGAGGCCATCTGAAATTCATTAAGTATTAACTCATTGTTTTTTCATGGGCATAAATAGCACATTTTACCTAAGACACTGGACTTTTTCTGAAGATAATTGGTCCGTTAAAATTACTTTAGTGCTTTTAGAAATGAATAGGCTGAAATACAAAGCAAGGTCTATTTATTCACAAACAAATTGAACTAAGATTTTAATTTATTTATTAGTGAAACAAAATTGCTAATCTTCTATAAAATAATAATTTGTATTTGTATAATATTCCATGGTTTATGAAGTACTTACTCACCCAAAATCTCATTTCATCCTCTCACCAGCCCTGTGAGGGAAGCATCACCAGCATTTTACAGAGTAAAACACAGACTCAAGGTGCACTTAGAATACAGGCCTTCCTAAGGAAGTAGAGTTAATCAGTGGGAAATGAGTCTCAAATCCAGTCATCTGACTTATGACCCAGAGCTTTTTCCACTAAGTTCACAGTTTACATTGTTCTCATCATTGTAGAACCATTACCAAGGCCATTCTAGGAAAAGGACCAATCCTTATGAGTCTAGGCCGTGTGGGCAGATAAGCAATGAAAAAGATCAAGTTCCATGAACTTTCAGTTCAGGTTTGTCAACCAAGGGATTCTCAAACTGCAGACAGAAAAGCATTCCCCCATGATGAACTCATAGCAAGGCCTAGAGAACACTCTCCAAGTCTAAATGGACAATCTTTCAACTGTTAAATAAGAGAATTTTCTTTCTAACAAAAAGAATTTGTCCCTCCTTACAAGTGGAGTCAAGTCCTAACAAATTCAAGGCTAAATAAATAGCTAAATTATTTTTCTCATCCTTCAACCTGGAAGTTGCTTTTCTTAGGGAAATTCACAGAGGCAGTCTACATATTTTAAGAATTTTCATTTGGTGTTACATCGACTTTCACCTTTACTTTATGAAACTTTGAACAGGTGCCAATAAATCATGACTGAGATGAAATTGAGCAAGATCCTTAGAAGCAGAATAATCAAGACGTATACGCATTTGAGAGACGGGTAGAGAATGAATGAATGTTACCTGCCCCACAATTCTGTCTGTATTCAATTTATATTTATTCTGCCTAAACTTATTTAAGACTTGCATTTGGTATAACTCATCAGTCATTAGTGCTTAAGCTATCATACCATTTTTGAGGAAACATGTAAACGTTATGTAAATATTGATCTATACACTAAACATCTTTGCAAGAACGGTCTCAAAACAATTACTAATTCTGTTAAATTGGAGTGTTTCTATTTTTTTCTACAAATGGTTTTCACCAATGACATTGATCTCTATCTTAATATATTCACTTAATAATTAGAGACAGTTCGTATTTCTAAATTAAAAGTTAACTATATAATAAATATTCCAAGTTAACAGGCCAAAGAGACTGTTTTTTTCTAATTGACATTGAAACAAATGATTAGCATGCTACAGTGCTTGTCTAACTCTTTTATATTCATTAATTATTGAGGATTAATTCCATGAAAATCCAGAGAATGCTTATGATGATGAGTTTTTAAGATATACAACTGTTCTAGGAGATAAGAAATGTTCATGAATTTATCATGTATCGAAACACACTATAAAGATCTTGACAGCTAGAAAAGTCTCCTACCTGTTTTTTATATAATTACAAAATATTGGTGGAGAATGTGCATTAACATTTGCCCATTAAAACTCAATTACAATTTTCTGAACTATTAAGATTTATTAACCTTGGGCAAGGTTATATACAAATTATTCAAATGCTTTTTATTTGTGCAGTGGTTTATATACATTACCTGTTTCACATGCATTCCCTCATCTGGGCGTCTCAACAATCCTAGGAGACAGGTAGAGCAGTTAGCAAGCCCATTATAAAGGAAGAGAAAAAATGCCCATGCTTAGAAGCCCAGCAGAGGAAGTGCCCACTATATGACAGGTACAGTACGAGATGCTGAGGATACAACGAGCAAGCTGCATAATCAGGATCTTATAATCTAGCAGAGAAGACAATCAAGCAATATTATTTTCTGTGTCGTGAAGACGATTGGTGGTAAGGCATTTTTTCGAAGAGCGCTCCACTAGCGTGACCAGGCTTTTATTCAAAGCCACTGACATCCGTTCTGCAATTTTTGATGCCGAAGTCGTCTTGATCATATCAGAAAGTGCCAATACAAGGTTTTCAAAAAACAATCGTGACTCATATTCTTTTCTCCAATGATTTGGAAAAAATGCCTCACCACCAATCTTCTTCACCACACAGAAAATAATCTTGCGTGCAGAAACGTGGGCAATGATGACTCCGACTTGAAAGTATGCAGAAGAATTGGACTCATGTGAGAAAGGTTTTTTGTTGAGTGAAACACTGAGGGATTATAGTCGTCCACTCACGCCACCAGGAGCACCAACCATATTCATGCGCGTGCAGCATGACGGTTAGCCTACAGTGACTGGAGAAAGTCATCAATTCTAAGGCACGTTCCGATTTTAGAAACGAAAAACTGAGAGGAAAAAAATGTTTTTGAACTAAAGGAATATGGTAACTCATTATTTTGATTTTTTCAAAAAGAATTCCCCTGACTGCCAGTGAGCTTAGCATATTTACATTTTGGGGGTAGCATTTATTCTGTGATTTGCTTTTTTATATCCTTTGTCATTTTTCTATTGGAGCATTTTCTTTTTCTTGTCATTTTGTAATAGTTCTTATATATGATAGATATTAACTCTTTGTCATCTTTAGTACCAGAACTTTCCCCAATCTATAATTTGTCTTTTGACTTATCGGGTCTTTTCCCATACCAAATATTTTCATTTTTATGTAGTCAAATACATTTACTTTTTTTTATAACTTCAGGTTCTCCTGCTTTGCCAGTATCTCTTCTATTCCTAAGCTGCATATGTAGTCTCCTTGTTTTTCTTCCAGGATTTTTATTTTTGTTTGTTTACTTTTAATATTTAACCCATCTGTTTTTCTGGTGTTTCTTTTTTAATATGATGTGAGATAGGAGTCTAACTTTATTTTCTTTCAGATGGATAGCCAGTTATCCCAGAACCGTATATTAAATATTTCATCCTTTTCCCACTGAATTGGAAATACCATTTTAGTTATATATTAGCTTCTCATATGTGCTGGGATCTATTACTTGGTACATTTTGCTCTTCAGTTTATCTAGACTTTATTCTTGGCAAATGGTTATCCAGTTGTTTAGAATTGTTTATGGAATAATTGTGCCTTCTCCACTGGTTTGAAATGCCCCACCTATCTGTTCTATTCATCTTTCAATTTTGGCACCAGCATGACCCCATTTCAATTTCTGCAGCTCCATGCTGCGTTTTTATATCTGGTAGACAAGTCATCTCCCCCATTCTTTCACTCTTCTTTATCAGGGTTGAATTTGATAGATATTTATTCTTTCAGATGAACTCTAAGTTGCTCTGGTAACATCACATCTCTCTTCCCATACACACAGATGCTAAATAAATAATAAAGAAATACTGAGATTTTGTTATGACTGAGAGTGTAGTACATCTATAGATGGATCTCTCCATAAAGATATACTTTCTATAACGTGTTCCTGTATTTACTGAAATCTTCTTTTATGTCTACTAAGGCAGAGTTTTGTAGTTATCTTCATTTGGGGGTGCACAGGTTTTTGTTAACTTTATTGTTTTGTATTTTATATTTTTTGTTAGTATTGTGAAGATATTTTTATTTTGTTATCAAACGGGTCATTGTTGAAATATAAGAAATATATCGATTGACTAATGTCGTAGCTTTGTACTTTGTTCCCTGGGGGTTTGCAGATGGAGAATTACACTACCTTCAAATAAAATTTTCCTATATTTGATTTATATATTTACATTTTATGAACGCATTGACAAACATGTCCATATTGTGTTAACTAATAGAGATAATGGTGAACAATCCTATTTGTTCTCAACTTTACTGGGAATGCTTCTGATATTTCTTCATTCAGTATAATGCTAGTGTTGACTTGCATTACTTTTTTACCGTGTGAAGAAATTATCTTTCTATTTCTATTTTACCAGGGGTTTTCTTTAGGAATGTCTGTTGAATTTTCCCCTCGAAAAAGATATTTAAGCACCTGTTGAAATCCTTTTCTCCTTTGCTCTGTTACTATCAATTATTCTTAGTTTCTTAATATTGAGCCATCTGTGCGTTAACGGAATAACATTTACTTAATCAGCAAATATTATTCTTTGACTATATTATTGGATTCAATTTGCTTTGTCATTTAGGATTTTGGCGCCAACATGTACAATTGGTGTTGGACAGTTGTTTTCTATTTTTGTGCCGTCAAATTTTGGCCACAGATTTATAGCAGCTTTGTGAAAGAATTTGTGGAAGGTTTCTTTCTTTCCCTATGGTCTATTATTTGGATGTCTGAAATAATTTACTATGAAATTGTCTTGGCAGGTGGCTTTCTCCAAGGTGTTTTCTGTGATAAGTCTCAATTATAAAGTTTTCTACTTCCACTTGGGTTCATTTTAATAATCAGTATTTCCCAAAATATTCATCCATTATATTGAGATTTTCAGATTTAATAGTTTTTTTAAAAAAAACCTATTTCAGTCTGTAGTTATACAATTTCTTTACTTTCTACTGCTGCATATGTATACTTTCTTTCTTGTATTGCCTTGCTAAAAGTTTGTCCATTTTCCTGCTGCCCCTGAAGAAATAGCTCTTGTAATTGCTCATCAATAAAACTGTATATTTTTTCCTTAATAGATTTTTGTTTTTAATTCATTTATCCAATTTTTCTCGGTTTCTCATTTCTTTATGTCCTTTGCTGAGAGTAAAGGAGATTGCTCTTTTTTCCAACCTCTTGAGATTAATGTTATTTTCATTCCTTCCCGTTTAAGAACGCATTTAAAACTAGGAAGTTTCCTCTGAATGCCGTTTTGGCCTTATACATTTTGATAGCATTATTTTCACTGGTATTATTTTCTCAATAGTGATTTAAGCTAAGCTTCATTTTCTCTTAGATCCAATATCATGAGAGTGATTTTTAGTTGCTTAATTTTTTCTATTTATAACTCTGCTATTACTATATGGTTTTATACAAAGAGAGTTTAACCCATTCACATTTATCATGATAAATGGTGTATTTGGCCTTAATTTTGGCATGCTATTTGATGCCTTCAGTATTCAATATGTCCAGATTTAATATTATCATTGCTTTTTAAATTTGTTTCCTCATTTCTCTAGTTTTCCTTGTGCTCCCGTTCTGTCTTTCTGTTTTTAATCTACTGATATGGAGGTTGTATGACATAGTACTATTATGTGGTATTCTGGTAAATTGGTCCAAAAAATGGGGCTGTGATTTGTAGAGTTTTTGTAGTGTTTACCAAGTGCTAATTCTGGTGGTGTGAACACCCCCACCATGGCCAATTCAAGTTATCAACATGACGTAACTGAATGCAGAGACAGCTCCAGAACACCACTGGGGTTCTTCTCCTAATGCTTATGTGGACGTTTTAAAAGTTGATCTCTCTATCTCCACAAACATCAACAATATGCGTCAATCGATTGCCTCTATGTAAGATGAGAGGCTTAACACGCATTTATCCTCCGTCACCACCAATCGTCACCAGCCTCATGTTCTATGGAAATAATCCGTTCTCTTAAACTGAGGTTATGAAATCCTTTTTATCATATAATTGATCCTTTAGTCATTATTTTGAAGTTACTGTTACATTTTATAACCATGTGAATAATGATTATTTATATATTAGCTGTCTGGTTTTCTGATTAAAGCACTCATAATTATATTTGATGATATTCTTGGGGAATTATTCAAATGATATTCGGTTCCCTCACTTTTCTGGATATTTTAAATTCTACTCTTGGATTAAGCTAGACTATCTGGATGGTATGGCTATGGCCTCTACTACCTTAGACCTTCAGAAATAACGTTCGCCAGGTCCAACGTGTGTTAACACCGGGGTAATTTTCAAAGGACAACACAAGAAACAATAAGAACTTCACCAGAGACTTTGCTGCGATTTGAAATGGTTGCCTGCTATGCCACTCAGTCTTCATAATAGAAAGCTCCATGTGTGGGATTTCTTTTAGAATCCAACTGGTACTTGAAAAGCTTCCTTGAGGATCAGGAAAATGACCATGTTTCTCTTTTCCTCTGATTTCCAGGAATCTCAGAGCGAAGTCTGAAGCTCAACCTCAGGAGTTATGCAAACGCTTGGGCCACGATTGTTCCTGACCCTGACTTTCTGTTCCTAGTTTTCCTTTGGCTCACCCTACTAATTCCTATTTATATTTTCTCATTTCTTTATTATATGTGCTCCTCAAAAGGCTACTTTACATTCTTTGCAGACAGGGAGAGAAAAAGAAAATGAATAAATAGAAACTCTATAGAAAATCTAGAGTTTTCCTTTATGGCTCCTGATTGTTAAGATGCAATTCAACGCTGATATATTTCTTCAAGATTCCTATAAAAGATCAAAGCTGCCAAATTTTTGTTTGTTTGTTTATGAGTATTTGTGTGTCTATCAACTGATTTCTTCAGTAGATCAGTGGTTAACAAGAGACAAAATAGGCGTTCCATCCCTTATGTAGTGTGTTTCTCTGTTTCAAATAACATTGGGATATAGGTTAATTTTATTTTCATCCTGATATTATAGCAGTTTGCCTCATAAACTCCACTGAATTTAATAAAAACCTTATAGATGATGCCGAGGATAAGTCTTGTTTTTGTGATTTGAGTAGTGGTACAATGTTTTAGAAAGATTCCTGGAATAAGTGTCAAGAGTCTCGTTTCCAGTTCTAGCTAAGGTCCAGCCACAAATTCGCCCTTTTTGTTTTTTTGAGGAAGATTAGCCCTAAGCTAACATCTGCCACCAATCCTCTTCTCTTTGCTGAGGAAGACTGGCCCTGAGCTAACATCCGTGTCCGTCTTCCTCTGCTTTATATGTGGCACTCCTGCCACAGCATGGCTTGCCAAGCGGTGCCATGTCCGCACCCGGGATCCGAACTGGTGAACCCCAGGCCACTGAAGTGGAACGTGCAAACTTAACCACTGCAACACCAGGCTGGTCCCACAAATTCACCTTTTGATGTGTGGTAAATCACTTTACCTGTCTGAATCAGGAAGGGATAAAATGATAGGCATTTTAAAGTCAGTTCTAATGTCTTATTATTTGAATTATTAAAAAATAGCTGGTGAATACTTACTGATAAAATATGTTCATTATACCTTTATCATAGCTACAGTATTCTACCTTTGGGCATGCCTTTAATTTACACTTAAATTTATATGATTAAGTGTGCATAATAATATAGTTAAAATAAGAAGCAATAAAATAATGACCATCTTATTCATTCATGCATAATTCTTATTCTGATGACACTTTTGAAATCCATGGTATTACTACAAGTGCTCTTTTTTCTGTTTCCATAATGACAAAATAACATTAATAATACATTCCTGGAATATTAACTATGTTGTGTTAATGAGAAGTTTAATAGCTTAAAAAACTCTAGCAAATAACTCATGATTGTGTTTTCTGAGTAGTTCGTTCACCTTTGTTGCTGACATCATCCCCAAAACGCCATGGGCCCCTAGTGATGTGACTCCTATGTGTGAGATTATCATCCCTGGCGACACCTCATAGAAGAACAGGCTCACAGAGTCAGAAGGGTCCTTAGAGGTTATTGTCTCTTATATTGAAGACAGATGCATCTTTCTCTAAGAAATGGTACCTCCTACCATATATAAAATGTGAGTTGAATTTGAAAGCAAGGCTTTCCCTTAATACTATCATATCAGTACCCTATCCTACGGCCTACCACAAGGAAAGCAATTACATTTTTTATAATATCAGTGATAGAATGAGAAGTCAATTTATTTCTGGTTTACTTCCCACTTAGGTAGCCAGCTCCCAAGCTGGTCCCCAATGATCCTCACCTCCTGGTATTCACATTTTCCTGCCAGATTGTACCAGACTTGGTCTCTGTGACCAACAGTATATGGCAGAAGTGATGGTATGGAGGCCGGCCCTGTGGCTGAGTGGTTAAATTCACATGCTCTGCTTCAGCAGCCTGGGGTTTTGCTGGTGTAGGGGAGGAAGACATTTCTTCTCCCCACTCTGGGTCCTTCTGGCTGGAAAAAAAATTAAATTCACAAGAGACAGAATAATAAGAAAAAAATTAAACAAAGCTTTATAACTTGTATACATGGGAGAGGCTCAGGCAAACTGAGCAACTCCCCAAAATGGCCGAAGCCACCACCTTAAATATCATCTTCAGCTAAAGGCAAAGGAGGATGTTGGGGGTGGGGGGAGTCAGTTATGGGAGGTTACCAGACAAGCACAGTAAACAAGAGTAAGATTATTATGCAGACTTGAGTCCTTGCTTCCCACATTGATGAGAGTTTCTAGAGATAAAGTCATCCCCCCTTCTTCCTGGTACAGAGAGAGAAACACCTTTACAGATGGAGATTTCCTTTACAAATGTAGATGTCTCTTAACAAAGGGTAAGTAAATTCTGCTTTTCAGAGTTTCTTTCCTGTCTGCAGTTTTTAAAATAATCCTGCTGCCAGAGAGACATATCTTGGGGTGGCCAATTCCAGTCCCCCACACTGGTTTGGATCCCTGGCGCAGACATGGCACTGCTCATCAAGCCATGCTGAGGTGGCATCCCACACAGCACAACCAGGAGGACCTACAACTAGAATATACAACTATGTACTGGGGGCTTTGGGGAGAAGAAGAAGAAAAAAAGAAGATTGGCAACAGACGTTAGCTCAGGTGCCAAGCTTCAGGAAAAAAACCTGATGGTATGTAATTTTCAAGATCAGGTAACAGAAGACTATGACTTTTCTCTTAGCCCCTTCCTCCTCAGAACACCACTCCGGGGAAGCCACGCTGTGAGCAGCCCTATGGAGAAGTCCAGGTGGCAAGGAACCGAAGCCTCCTGCCAACAGCCTGTGAGTGAGCCATCTTGGAAGAGAATCCTACAGCCCTAGTCAAGTCTTCAGAAACTGTAGCCCTGGCCAAGAACTTGACTGCAACCTCATGAGAGATCCTGAACAACCACCCAGCTGAGCTGCTTCCAAATTCCCGAACCTTGGAAACTGTATGAAAGAATAAATGTTTGTTGTTTTCACCTGCTAAGTTTTAGAATAATTTGGTACACAGCGATAGATAACTAATACAGTATATTCTGTGTTAAAAAATATTTTTCAGCGTGCTCCTTCTTGGGTTTTTCACAATCTGTCTACACATAGAATGACATGAAGCCCATTCTCAAAGAAATGTAATTGTTTCTAACTAAGTTTTCAAATAAAATTACTATATTATGTAACCGACCCAGATTATCAACAAATGTCATGGGAGGAATCAAAGGTGAAGGGAAACTATGATTGATTAAAATAGATTTAAGAGACATATCAACAGCTTTAATATGTGACCTTGATTAGATCCGAATTCAAACAAACCAACTGTAAAAAGACATATTTGAGATCATCGGTGAACATGGACCTATTAGATGACATTTAGGAATTATTGTTACTGTTCTCAGGATGATAATAATACTGTGGTTATAAATTTTTAAAGTCTTGCCTGTTAGAGATACATGATAAAGTGTTTATGGATGAAATGACATCATAGCTGAGATTTGTTTTGACATTCTCCAACACAAACCAGTAGAATGAAATGTTGTTGGAGAGAGAATAGAAGAACTGAGCATGGCAGAATGGTGACAATAGGTGAAGCTGAATAATGGCTACATGAGGATTCATTATACTAATATCTCTAACGTTTCTATCTATCTGAAAATCTCCATAATCAAAAGTTTAAAAAATATTCAGCCTCTTATACTTGTCTTTAAAGTAATATGGGAGTATGAATATGAAATTGTAATGCTTATTGTTAGAAAATATGACACATTTCAAAAAATTTCTCCTAACGAAAACCTTATTTTAAGATATTTCAGAGTAAACAATTTTATAGTGGTCATCCAAAAGCTGAGAAATTTTTCTCTATACTCTAAATAGCTGTAATCATTTGTTTTGAAAAAATATAAGTAAAAAGTATAACTACAAATTGTCAAAAAAAAAAAAAGACTCAGTTGGAAAGGCATGGAAAGGTCACAATTTGGCATACCTCCACTGCTCCAAACACATTGCAATTCTAGATAAAATGCATAAAGATAAAAATAAGAGTGGGGCCAGCCCAGTGGTACAGCAGTTAAGTGCACACGTTCCACTTCAGCTGCCCAGGGTTCGCCAGTTCAGATCCCAGGTGCAGACATGGCACTGCTTGGCAAGCCATGCTGTGGTAGGTGTCACACATATAAAGTAGAGGAAGATGGGCACGGATGTTAGCTCAGGGCCAGTCTTCCTCAGCAAAAGGAAGAGGATTGGCAGCAGTTAGCTCGGGGCCAGTCTTCCTCAAAAAAAAAAAAAAAGAAGAAGACACAGCTAAGCTTGAAAGCAAGAAAACATCTCTGTGGACCAGAAATTAAACAGAAATGCAGAGTGACAGGGTTCATGGAGTCACTGGCCTGCTAATTCTAGGTCTTAGAAATGAAGTAGGGATGGCCAGGAGTTTGCCTCCAGTGGGATAACATGGATTAAAAGTGCTATAGAAATAAGCAAGGAAATGAGAAAGGTTTATTGTTTAAAGCCGGGGTCTGGGGTGGAAAACATACACTGCCTGCAGATAGAGCTCAAAAGAAGTTACAAGTCTAGCGAGACGAGAGGCCAATTTGGGAGACTCTTTGTTTATCTAACCAAAAGACTTTTTCTTTTTGCCAAGTAATTTTGGAGACTAGTCTGGCAATGATTTTGAGTATTTTTAGAATACTAAAAAAAATAAATAAATGAAGATTTCATATTGATCAAAAAACAGTAAATGATGGAGCAAGAACAAGCAGAACTGAAACATGAATAGGCAGATGAGTAAAAGAACCAAGCAGATATTCTGGAAAGAAAATATCGAATCTTTAAAAAAAAGCCTCAATAGATAGGATAAACTGTTGGATAATTAGTGAACTGGAAAGTGATGCTGAAAAATTCACCCTGAATGAGGCACAAAGACACAAAGAAAAGAAAAATATGGCCAAGAAATGAAGAATTGATTGGGAGACCACAACATCCCTTTAACAGAAGTTCCAGAAGGAAAGAAGAAGAAAATGGCGTAGAGTCAATATTTGTAGAATTTATGACCAAGGTTTTTCCAAAATATAAAGACACACATCTTCAGATCAAAATGACACTGAGTACTGAGTAAGACAAGTATAAATAAATCTACATTTAGACACAGAGTAATAAAGAAATAAAACATCAACTATAGAATAAAATCATAAATGTTACCAGTAAAAAAGACACATTACCTTACATAGGTATAAAAATTAGACTGAGCAACCTTTTTCTTAGCAATAATAAGTACCAGGAAAAAATAAAGTAATACCTTCAATGTGTTAAGAGTAGAAAGTTTTGTTCCCAAACTACCATTTAAGAATGATAGGAAAGGAGGGAAGGAAGGGAGGAAGAAAGGATGGGAGGGAAAATAAAGGATAGGAGGAAAGGGAAAAGAAGAAAGAAAATAGAACCCAGAAGGAAAGCAGTGGATAGAAAAACACAAGGCTGAACAAAGAAGTGCTCAGTAAATGATCTAAAATTTTAAGAAAAAATAAAATATTCCAGTGATTAGGCACATATATATGGTGATGGATTGCAGTTAGTCTTTGGGTGGTGAACATTTTGTAATCTACACAGAAATTGAAATATATAATGATATACACCTGAAATTTATATAATGTTATAAACCACTGTTACCACAATAAAAAAGAATAAAAATAAGTAATAATAATAAAAAAATAAAATACTGGGGCCTGCCTGGTGGCGTAGTGGTTAAGTTTGCATGCTCTGCTTTGGTGGCCCAGGGTTTTTGGGTTCAGATCCCAGGTGCAGACCTATACACCACTCATCAAGCCATGCTGTGGCGGCGTCCCACATACAAAAGAGAGGAAGATTGCCACAGATGTTAGCTCAGGGCCAATCTTCTTCACCAAAACAAAAAATAAATTTAAAAAAGGCCTTTATTTAAAAAAAAATTTAAACAGTTACCTATTTTTGAGTTTTAGAAAAAAAAATTGATGCAACGATAGCAAAATGAATTTAATGCATATTAAGGTCCTTATTGTCATCAAGAGGAAGAGAAAACCTGAATAGCTTGTTGGATATTGAGGGGCCAGCCTGATGGTGCAGCAGTTAAGTTTGCACGTTTTGCTTCGGTGGCCCAGGGTTTGCCAGTTCAGAGCCCAGGATTGGACCTACACACTGCCCGTCAAGCCATGCTGTGGTGGGTGTCCCACATATATATGCATACAGAGAGACAGAGAGAGAGAGAAATTTAAGGTTTAACTTACATTTCTACAAAGGTGGCAGACTAGATAACCTGAAAATTCCCCAACCACAAAATAGCTAGAAATGCTGGATAAAATATAACAGACACCGTTTTTTTTTTTTTTTTTAAAGATTGGCACCTGAGCTAACAACTGTTGCCAATCTTTTTTCCTTTCTTTTTTTTTTCTCTTCTTCTTCTTCTCCCCAAAGCCCCCCAGTACATAGTTGTATATTCCAGTTGCGAATGCCTCTAGTTGTGGCATGTGGGATGCCACCTCAGCATGGCCTGATGAGTGGTGCCATGTCCGTGCCCAGGATCCGAACTGGTAAAACCCTGGGCTGCGTACTTAACCACTTGGCCACGGGCCTGGCCCCAACAGACACCCTTTTAAAAGCATAGCTCTGCTGCAATGAAAGGGAAGGAAATCACCAGCGGCAAAGAATGAAGAGAAGACTGAAAACCAGAGAACTAAGCTTCCGAGCTGATCCCGCAGGAGTGCTGAAGAATGTTGCTGGTCACAACCATTCAGAAGTTCGGGTTTTAAAGTCCAAGTAGGCATTGGACACAAAACCTAGTGTATACATAAATTGTGGCGTCAAAACTGAGAAATCCCTCACAAAGAATGGCTCTCCAATAACTACGATTTTAATAAAAAGAAGAATGCAAACAGCTGGCACAAGGAGAAGATAAAGACAGTTGTCTGTATTGTCCTGCTTCCTCTGTGGGGAGTGGGGAGGGCAAGGAGTCTCCTCTAAGAATTCCTAGCCACCGACCTGCCTTTAAACAATAAGTTTGTGGTTTGAATTGACATTACTTTTCTCTACCTGTTTTAAGGAGTTGGCTCACACAATTGTGGAGGCTGGCAAGTCCAGCATCTCTAGGGTGAGCTAGTAGGCTGGGGACTCAGCAAAGAGCTGATGCTGCAGTTTAAGTCCGAAGGCCAACAGGCCAAAGATCCAGAAAAGAGTCCATGTTATAGTTCAACTCTGAAGGCCGTCTGCTGAAGAATTCCCTCTTACTCCGCGTGGAGTGGAGGAAAAGTCAGTGTTTGTTTTATTCAGGCCCTCAACTGATTGGATAAGACCCACCCACATTATGGAGGGTAATCTGCCTTGCTCAAAGTCCACTGATTTAAATGTTAATCTCGCCCCAAAACACCCTCACAGAAACATCCAGAATGTTTGGCCGCATATCTGTGCACTGTGGCCCAGCCAAATTGACACATAAAATTAACCATCACAATTGGCTAACTCAACAGCCATCTTCCACTTTGCTCTCCCTTGCCTCTTACTCACAAGTGCCAGAGACACTAGAGAAACTAAATGTGTGCTTTTGCAGTCTCTAGGAATGCCTATATGACCCAGATCTGGTCACTGAGACTTAACTAGAAGTTGGTTGTGGCAAAGAGAATGTCTTTTTTTTTTTTTTAGGGAAGATTAGCCTTGAGCTAACATCTGCAGCCAATCCTCCTCTTTTTGCTGAGGAAGACAGGCCCTGAGCTAACATCTGTGCCCATCTTCCTCTACTTTATATGTGGGACGCCTGCCACAGCATGGCTTAATAAGAAGTGCGTAGGTCTGCACCTGGGATCCAAACTGGTGAACCCCAGGCCGCCGCTGGAGCAGAGTACACAAACTTAACCGCTACGCCACCAGGCCAACCCCCGAAGGGAATGGCTTTCGAAATGTCTTCCATGCTTTGGTAAAAGAAAAGGACACAGCTATTGCTTCTTGTCTCTTCTTTTACCTGCCTTTAATGTTGACATCATGCCTGGAGCTGTAGCAAATACCTTGCAACCATGAATTTGCGACCTACTAAGGGTGGCATATCTGAAAGTCATAAATCCTGGGATTTTGATGCCGTTTCTGAGCAATTGTATGATCCCTGGCCTGCTTACTTACAGACGTCTTGTGACATGAGAGTGATTGTTTTTTATTGCTTAAGTCACTCTTACCCAGATATTCTGATACTTACAACCAAAATCATTCTTAAGTGATACAATTTTGAAGAGGCATTTGAGAGAAGAGATTACTGTCCACTAAATATGAAAATGTGCTCAACCTCACTAGCAGTCAGAAAAGTCACAACACACAACATTGGTGAGAGAGTTTGGAAATGGGCACACACTGATGTTACTGGTGAGAGTGTGAATTCTGCAATCTTTTAAAAAAGTAATCTGTCAATATCCAGCTTAAATATATATATATATACATATATATACATTTATGTATATATTGTACATATATCTATCATTTAACCAAGGAATCCCACTCTGGAGGATATAGCCTAAGAAATAAAAACTATCAGTATATAGGCATTGGGAGGAATGGTCCTCTGTGGGTCTCTTGCAATCCTACACTTCCTGCTGGGTATGTCAGCAACATAAAGGCCCAATGGCTCCTCCTTGGTCCATTTCTCAGGTTGTGTTTGCAGTGAGCAGCCTTGAGGGATGAAGTAATGTGTCCCTCCAGTACAAAGGGAGGGAGTGTTTGCTATAGAATTGTGGATACCCTAAGCTCAGTGCTCCTCAAGTGTGACCAACCCACTGCCTGTAAAACATCCATCGGGGCCCATAACACATCTCCCTGTGGGACTTGGGAGCAAGGGGAACTGGTGAAAACACGCTGGTGCTCAGACTGCTTGCACTGTTGTGCATAATAAAGTCCTTTGTTTTTGACCCAGGAGTATTGTGTCTTCTGTAAGCATTCAGGAAGTCACGTCAGTTGAACTTGTTAGCTTATAAGTAGGGTAAAATCAAATCCCAGACCTTTATAGTAAGAACATATGTGAATTACTGTTTTGCATTACTGACTTTAGTGGCAAACCAAAAAATTAACGGAAATAATATAAATTTCCATTGACACAGAAATAAATAAAATGGTGCATTGATGCTGTGGAATATCATACAACTATCAAAAAAAAATGTGCTGTATCTATATGCGTTGACTTGTAGAAACATATGTATATATACATTTGAATGAATGTAGAGAAAGGTGTGGCAGGAAAGTTAACTTTGATTACCTTAGGGAATGGGTTGAAACAATGAGATAGATAGGTAGGTGGATAGGGAGATAGATGGATAGATACATAGATAGATATAGATTGGTATAGTTTGTATTTTTAAATAAGCGTATGCTATTTTTCAATTAAAAATACAATGAACCATTAAAAATTTATTAAAACTAATAAATGAGTCCAGCAAGGTTGCAGGATACAAGATCAATATACAAAAATCAATTGTATTTCTATACCCTTGTAATGAACAATCCAAAAATGATATTAGGAAACTAATTCCATTTATAATAGCATCAAAAAGAATAAAATATTTAGGAATAAATTTAACCTAATAGGTGTAAGATGTACACTGAAAGCTACATATCATTGTGGAAAGAAATTAAAGATCTAAATAAATAAAAAGATATCGCATGTTCATAGACCAGAAGACTTAATATTGTTAAAATCTCAATTCTCCCCAAAATGATCTACAGATTCAATGCAATTTCTATCAGAATTAGAGACTTCTTGGTTCAAATTAACAGGCTGATGATAAAATTCTTATAGAAACTCAAAGGACCCAGAATAGTCAAAATAATCTCTTAAAAAGAAGAACAAATTTGGAAGACTTACACTTTCAATTTGGAAACGTACTACAAAGCAACAGTAAGCTAAAAAGCTTCTGCAAGGCAAAGGAAGCCAAGAACAAAATGAAAAGACAATCTATCAACTGCGAGAAAATATTTGCAAATCATATATCTGACAAAGGGTTAATTTCCAAACTATATGAAGAACTCATACAATTCAACAACAAAAAAACAAACAACCTGATCAAAAAATGGTCCAAGGATATGAACAGACATTTTTCCAAAGAAGATGTACAGGTGGCCAACAGATACATGAAAAGACGTTCAACATCACTAATTGCTAGGGAAATACAAATCAAAACTACAATGAGATATCATCTTACACCCATCAGAATGGCTATAATTAACAGGGCAACAAATAACAAATGTTGGAGAGGATGTGGAGAAAAGGGAACCCTCATACACTGCTGGTGGGAATGCAAACTGGTGCAGCCACTATGGAAAATGGTATGGAGATTTCCCAAAAAATAAACAATAGAAATTCCATATGATCCAACTATCCCACTACCGTCTATTTATCCAAAAAACATGAAATCAACAATTCAAAGAGATTTATCCATCCCTATGTTCATTGCAGCATTATTCACAATAGCCAAGACATGGAAGCAACCCAAGTGCCCATCAATGGACAGACAAATGGATAAAGAAGATGTGGTATATATATAATGGAATACCACTCAGCCATAAAAAGACCAAAATCATGCCATTTGCAACAACATGGATGGACCTTGAGGGTATTATGCTAAGAAAAATAAGCCAGACAGAGAAAGACAAACACTGTATGATTTCACTCATATGTGGAAGATAAACACATGGATAAGGAGAACAGATTGGTGCTTACCAGAGGAGAAGGGTAGAGGAGAGCTAAAAGGGCAAAGGGGCACATATGGATGAAAACTAGACTATTGGTGGT
The DNA here is from genome assembly GCF_041296265.1 of Equus caballus. Classification (NCBI taxonomy): domain Eukaryota; kingdom Metazoa; phylum Chordata; class Mammalia; order Perissodactyla; family Equidae; genus Equus; species Equus caballus. Next base: position 95,923,094 of record NC_091715.1, read on the forward strand.
GAATACAATGCAGTCTATACAGAAACTGATATATAATAACGTACACCTGAAATTTACACAATGTTATAAGCCAATATAACCTCAATAAAATAATAATAAAAAAAGAAATGAAAAGACAATCCACAGAATGGAAGAAAATATTTGCAAATCATATATATGATAAGGGACTTGTATATAAAACATATAAGTAACTTTTACATCTCAATAATAAAAACACAAATAACCCAAATAAAAAATGGGCAAAAGATCTGAATAGACATTTCTCCAAAAAAGATAAACAAATGGCCGATAAGCACATGACAAGATGCTTGACATCATTAGTCATCAAGGAAATGCAAGTCAAAACCACAACAAGATATTTCTTACACCCACTAGGATGGCTTTAATAAAACAGTAAGATAATAAGTGTTGACAAGGATGTGGAGAAAATGAAAACTTCATCCACAGGAAATGTGAACTGGTGCAGCCACTTTGGAAAACAGTCTAGCAGTTCCTCAAAAATCTAAAAATAGAGTTATCTATTGACCCAGTAAGTCTACTTTTAGGAGTATATCCAAGAGAAATAAAAACACATGTCCACACAAAAACTTGTAAATAAATGTTTAGAGCAGCATTATCCATAGTAACCAAAAGGTGGAAAAAACTAAACTGTCCACCAACTTATTAATGGATAAACAAAATGCAAGATATCCTTACAATGGAATATTATTCGGTCATGCAAAGGAATGAAATGATGATTTATGCTACAATATGGATGAAGCTTGATTCAATTATGCAAATTGAAATAAGGCAGACACAAAATGTCGCATTTTACGATTCTGTTCATATGAAATGTCCAGATTAGGCAAGTCTATAGAGACAGAAAATAGAGTACTGGTTGCCCGGGGCTGGAAGGTATAGGAAGGATGACTGGGAGGTGATAGCTAAAGGGTATGGCTTTCTTTTGGGGGTGATGAAAATGTTTTAAAATTGATTATGGTGATGGTTGCAGAACTCTGTAAATGGTTAACATACTCTAAACCATTGTATTGTACACTTTAAATAGGTGAATTGTGTGATATGTGAATTATATCTCAATAAAGCTGTCACCAAAAATATATATTATGAAGGAAAAATATTTGTTGCTTTACATCATTTTTCACTTTCTTCACATTATGATAAAGGTACAAGAGGGGCTGTCCTGGTGGCAAAGCACTTTGGTTCACACATTCTGCTTCGGTGGCCTGGGGTTCACCAGTTTGGATCCTGGTCCCTGGGTGCAGACATGGCACTGCTTGTCCAGCCATGCTGTGGCAGGCATCCCACATATAAAGTAGAGGAAGATGGGGCACAGATGTTAGCTCAGGGCCTGTCTTCCTCAGCAAAAAGAGGAGGATTGGTGGCAGATAGCTCAGGGCTAATCTTCCTAAAGAAAAAAAGAAAGAAAATGATAAAGGTACAAAAATCCCTGCTTCTTAAAAGCAGAAAAGAAAAAAAAAAAGAGGAAAAGTCACTCTGCCAACTCCATACAGGCCCCTAGGAGAGCAACAATCCAAACCAGGTTACTTCCAGTTTTCTACATGGTAGTGAATGCCTGGCCATACAGTATATCAGATTTGATTGCCTTGTATTTTTTTTATACTTTGCTGCCTATCACCCAGCTGAAATAATCTCTGACACCCCTAGCAATATGCTTGGCAAGTAACTTGTTCTTAGGACTCAGAAAATCCTCTTTATTAAAAACAAAGGGTGGGCAGTGGGCAAAGCCACCTGGCTTTGCCTTTCTTTTTGGCAAATATATATTAGCAAATAAGGTTCCTTCCATCCTCATATAGATTCCAAAGGTAACAGACACGTACAGTGCAGTTTTTAAAGCTAAAACAAAAGACATCAGAGAAATTCAAGACTGGCCACTTTGGACTAGGCTTCAAGAGTTACTAAAAGTGCCGGTGTGACAGGCAGCTTCTAAAGTGGCTCCCAGTAAGGTCCACCTCATGGTATTCACACCTACTGTAATTCCCTCCCCTCAGGTGTGAGCTGGATGTACTGACTTTCTTTCAACAAATAAAATATGCCAGAAGTGATGGGATGCCGCTTCTGAGATAAGCTTACAAAAAGACTGGTCCATCTTGGACTCCCTCTTTCACTCTTTTGCTCCAAGATAATCCAGCTGTTGTGCTGTGAGTTGCACTGTGGAGAGGCCCACACAGCAAGGAAACGATGCCTCTGGCCAAACACAAGAAAAGACCTGAGGCCTGTCAATAGCCATGTACGTGAGCTTGGAAATAGACTCTCTCCCGGGTGAGCCTTGAGATGATGGCAGCTGGAGCAGACACTTTGATGGCAACCTTATTAGAGACCTTGAGCCGGAGACACTCATGTAAGCTGTACATTGATTCCTGACTCACAGAAACTGAGATAATGCATGTTTGTTGTTGTAAGGCTCTGGGATTTGGGTAATTTGTTAAGCAGCAATAGATAACGTGATATAACATGAAAAATAAATAACACGTCTCTCCCAATGAGCTACAAAATAAACTATTAGGATCCCTGTCTTTTAAAGTAGAACCAACACCAAGGAAGAGGGAACTAGTTACTTTAAGGATTTGAGGGAGATGGTCTTACTTTCTGAACAACCGTAATTCTTCAGAAATAGAAAAGGAGAGAGGAGTTTGGCTCAGTCCTGATCCCTGCCTTCCAATTTTGGGGGTGATCACCAGCCAAGTATGAGCTCCTTCATGACTGAAGATTGAAATATCCAATACTAACCTTATCCAAGGATAATCTTAATTTCCTCACATTTTCCAGGACTAGCCAGTCACATTACAAGGAATTCCCTGGAAAATACCAGCATTTTACTTCGCTAGTGTCCATCTCTTTAAACAGAGGTGGTACAGAGCTGAGCTGCAGTTTCCCTACTGTCGTCAAAACAACACTCTTTTCAACACTTTACATTACATAAAGCCATTTATGTAATATCGTATAACGTGCTTACAGTTAGGCGGTTTTGAACATCCTGTACACAAATCTTACCCTTCCATGAAAGGGCGCAGGAACCTCTGTGTACATAGATGGTAAAATTTCACCGCATTGTAATAACTAGAAAAAAACCTCCCATCTAGTGTGGTGAAAAAGAACAAATTTTTAAGTATTTTTCAAAATACATGTTTTGTACCTTCAGGCACATCATTAAGAAAGATATAAAATATTCATGAAAAAATGACCGTAATCAACTACATTACACGACAGTGCGTCATAAATATTGACGTTCAGTTTCAGACCAGGAAATGACTTCTTTCGTGTGCCTTGAGTTTTTGATACCAGGATTAGATAAACTACTGAATCTTGATTCCCCTTAATCTTTAGTTCGACCTTAAGGTTGTAAGTGCAAGAAATTTTGAACTTCTTCCTCCCTAAAAATTATGCTGGGCCCCAATTATTATGAAACGTAAATTATAAGTGACATTTCATTAGCAAATATGCTCTGAAAAGTTCTCACACAGAAACTGACTTTGTTAAGTTTCATCTGCTTTCCATTTTTCCTTACTGTCTGTCAGTCTGTGAAAAGGAGGAAAATGAGTGGCAGCACCTAAATTAATGCAGAGTTTGAATTTGAGTAGCGGCAAATGAGCAGGCAGGGTACAGAGGACAGGCTTAGTATGCTTGGTGCGGCCCACTTAACAGAAGAGTGACTAATGTATGCTCAACGAGCCCTTTCACTCGAGCTCTAGTTCTGGAACAGATGGCAGTACATTATAACTTACTGACATATCCAGATACATAAACTATATAATTTACGATGCGCATCAGTCCCCTTTACACAATCCCTTACAAACCCATCCCTGTTGGGAGCAGAATGGTGACCTCTATCCTATAGGTCTACACAAGTCTGGTGCTCTTACTAGCATCGCTGTTTCACCCTTTCCCTCAATTTGACATGCATATCACTTAAGGGTGTGATTTTTCCATTATTAAGAATTATACATAAACTGATTTTTTTTTGGCACTGCAGATACTCCTAGTGAATTACACATGGGTCTTCCAAGGAAGGTATAATTCTGTCATTCCAAATACATTGTGCAACCAGGAGACCCGGACTGATTTAAAAGTATGCTGTGATTGTAAACCACTTTGGGATCCTTTGGGATGAAGCACAATGTATAATAATGTTACATCATATGAGAACAGGTAGGAACAAGAATGACAGAACATATGAGGTGTTAATCATTTAATATTATTTCTAAATTATTCAAAGTGATTCCCAAGACAAATGTTACCTTCATTTTGACATCAAATACATGTAGACTTGACAAGTAGAAAGCATAGTGCCTCTTTATATTTTCCCTGCCTTTTTTCTTCAGATTCACAGGCCAATAGTAAGTTGGCCTGCTTCTTTACAAAAGACAGAACTGCATCAACAGATATCATCCGTGAAATAAAACTTAGCTCATACCCCAGGGAAGCCGATTTTCCCCAGATGCTCTTAAAATCCCCACAGTGGTCAACACACTGTTCTACCTTCTCCGTCTTTTGCATGGACAGAAATTGCTTTCTTTCTTGAATTCAATAGAGATTTGGCTTTTTCTAAGGCAGCCCTCTGGGACGTTCCGAAAGCTTTCTCAAGATTGTATCATTTATTTCTCTGTCACAAAGGAAAGCAAGCAAAGAGCCAAGCTGTAAGTAACAACTAGACATTACATTGCAATTCCCCTCCCCTTGCCCAGGTCAGGGCCTGGCTGTTTAGTTCTCAACCACAGAGTAAATCGCTGTTACTATTTGGTAAACGGAAGCAAAGTGAAGAAAAATGAAGCAACTCTTCCAGGGAAGAGAAAAAAAAGATCAGTGAAACTCAAGAATCTACCTTCATCATTGGCGAGCAGGCTTTTGTCTTCCCTTTCAAGAATATATATGGACGTGCTCATCTGTTCCTTCAGTCAAGTCAATGAAAATTTTCCTCATGTTGCTAATGAGAGTTCTGAAGACGTTTCCAAATGAGTTTTGACATCATCTTTATGATTAAGGGAAATACATCTAAATGAAAATTGGGAAGATTGCAGCAGAAAATCACCAAAACAAAATTTAGCATTTCAGTTTAGGAGGCATCTCATATTAGTGGATTAAAGACTATATTTTTAAAGTCCTGCCTATTATAAAAACAACCAACTTCTGTAAAAGAGGTTATTTCAAAGCTCAGTGAGGCTTCAAAGAACATAGCACCCAACACAACATGGGCAATCAATCTACTGGATGACTCGATGAATTAAGAACACCAGATTTTAGTGTTTCAAGTTTCCTTAAACGATACTGTGTCTCAAACATGTGTATAAATCTGTATCTCTCTGCAAACGAATATACACTGATGGCACATGTCTGTAGAATTGAATTATATGTGGACCGTAGATAATTCTACTTCTCTCTTTTTTTCTTCTTCTTCTTCTCCTCAAAGCCCCCCAGTACCTAGTTGTATATTCTGGATGTGAGTGCCTCTAGCTGTGCTATGTGGGACGCCGCCTCAGCACGGCCTGACAAGCAGTGCCATGTCCGCGCCCAGGATCCAAACCAGCGAAACCCTGGACCACCGAAGAGGAGCACACGAACTTAACCACTTGGCCAGGGGGCCGGCCCCCTACTTCTCTCTTCAACTGCATATGTGTCCAGGAAAATTCCACTTCTTTCACCATTTATCTTCCTTTTCAAAGACCACTTCTCGTGCTCTTTTCCCTTATTCTTTCCTTATTTTTGAATGTTATGTAGACTGATCTCTCTATATGTATGCGTCTCCCACTATACTAGAAACTGCAGGGGAAGAAAACTTTACCTTTCTACCCTTCTAGGTTCTTTGGTGAGTCTAATAATTAAACTGACATAAGACAGATCAACAGGAGAAAAAAAATTAGTTTTGTATGTACAGGAGCTTCACAAAGAGATGAGAGGCTCTCTGACAGTCAGGCAATTGTGGTTTATGTGCCATCCTGAGCTAAGGAGAAGCAGGCAGGAGTCTGAGACTCCAAAGGGAAGGAAAACAATTTACAGGAAGATGAGAAGAGCAAATGTTTGGTAAACAAATGTTTTCCATGCCATTTGAATAAGTCTTTCTGATATCAAAAGTTATCTCTGGTAATAGCTCTCTTCCTGGTACAGGCCCACTATCTAAATTCTTTCAGACAGTTAAGGGAGAGGTAAAAAGTTCTTCTTGAGTCTGTTGGGCCTTGATTGTCTTCAGCTTGAAATAATCCACATGCCAAAGTGGCACATTCTGGGGCGGCCTGCCCTGAACTCGGTCAGAACTTTTTAAGGGAAAAGGACATTTTATTTTGCTTTCTATTCTTATCACTTCTGCTCTAGCATAGCGCCCTGTGTTTAACTCTATTTTTTCTGTATTCTAATTGTTCATTCGCTTAGAGAAGGGCAGCGTTCCTATGATTTGAATCTTTAAATTCTGCCATTCCAGAACATCTTCATTATGTGAGTCAATAAATGCAAACAAGTTTGAATTGGTTTCCTGTCCCTTGCAACACAAACACTTTTCATAAAATTGATATTGATATCTAGAACAGTGGTATTGGAAAGTGACAGCTCCCCAAAGTGGAACCGGTTGATTGCAGTTAGAATGAGGAACACTGCATTCTCGTGCCTCCATCAGTGAAACTGCCGAGCCCTATTTTGCAGTAGCTTATTAAACTGCCCCTGTAGCATTTTAGGACTCAGACTTGGGCGGACGAAAGTTAGGGACTTTGTATAAATACTTCAGGATATTGGATTCCATTGACTACTACTTTTGACCTTGAATAAGTGCCCATCAGGGGGCTAAAAGCTGTGGTCCAAGTTGGTGTGTCTGAAAGCAGATAGAAAAGAAAATAGAGAGATTTTCTGGTTATGACCAGCAATACAAAATGGCTGACAGGCAGATAATCATGAATCTTACCAGGTTGGAACTGCCTTATACTCTGCTCCAAGCTAAACTTTAGTGTGAATGAACTTTGAGGAACAGCAGACAGAGCAGGAGATAAGACTGGTACTGATTCCCCAGTTCCCTACCCAGGACCTTATCCTACGCATTCCTTGCGTGACAAAGGGCACAAGTACCTGCACTTTCAAGGACAGTCCATTAGGATTCTGCCTTGGGCAAGGGGCACATGAACTGTATCTCCGCTACACCATAACCTACTATTATAGTCTTCCCTTGGTATCCTGGGAGAAGGGAGGATGGCTCCAGGATCCCCTCCATACCAAAATCCCCTGATGCTCAAGTCCCTTATATAAAATGGTATAGTATTTGCATAACACCTATGCACATCCTCCTGTATACTTTGTCATCTCTAGATTACTTATAATACCTAATACAATGTAAATGCTAGGTAGATAGTTGTTAGACTGTATTGTTTAGGGAATAATGACAAGAAAAAGTCTGTACATATTGAGTACAGATGCAAGCATTGTAAGCCTTTCGATCCCCAGTTGGTTGAATCTGTGGATGTAGAACTGGGGGATACAGAGAGCCTACTGGACTTGTATCGTCCCAAGAAACAGCAAGATCAAGATACCATTTGACTAAGGGCTGGGTCGATGGGCAGAGCAGCTTGGTTTGTTGCTTCAAGGCAGAAACTCTGAGGCCCAGATTCAAGGACTGTGACTCAAAAAGATATGTGTCTTTGGTTACCAGCCTGTGAAGCTGACCAGATACAAACTGGCAAAAAGCCAATTAAGATTCTAAAAGGATTGGATTGATAGTCTGCCTGAAAATAAGCCAAAACAGTGGAAAGTAGTGCCAGGAGATAGAAGGACGTTCTAATGGCATTGGTGGAACCCCTTGAATTTCCCATTTAAAAGAATGAACATATTCCTTTCTTTAAAAATCCTGTTTGGTGTAGGTTTCCATCACTTCTAACTAAGAGTCCTGACTAACACGAGGCTAAAGGGAATGAGAAGGAAATTAAACTGTATTGAGAACTTATGATGTGCCAGAAACTACTAGGTGCATTCAAATATTCTTATCTAACATTCGCAATAACCCTGTGAGGTACATAGTATCTTCTCTTATTTTCTTTAAAGGAAATTGACATTCAGAGACAGAAGTAAACACTAAGCGCCCATGGCCACGTTGTCAGTAAGTGGTGGGTTCAGGATTTAACTCAAGTTTGTTTGATGCTAAAACCCATCCTATTTGTACTGTACACCACACTCCTCAATAAAATGGGAATCCTAATAATGCTTGCCTCATAGTATTATTGTAAATGCATAAAATACTATCAGGCACATAGTAAGTAGTTAAATAGCTAAACAAAATACAAAAGGATAAGATCAATAAATAGACAAATAGTAGATCAAGGGGTTCCTTCTGGATATGAGAATTTAATATAATCTACCAATGACATGCTGTTTGATCCTGGCAAATCCTACGATACCTAGTGGCCTCCATTATTTAAAATCTGTAATCAGAAGATGGTTATACTCACTCAAAAAAGATTTTAAAGCTTGATTATAAAGATTAAAAAAGCTTAAAAAAGATTAATTATAATTGCAGTAAACTTTTACAATATAAAATCTACCTATAGTCAAAGTCGATTTATTTGCTCCTTTTTCAGGAAGGCTAAAAAAATTAAAATATATGCATTATAAAAACATTATTTGGACATTATAATTCTTTGAGGGTCCCAAGCTTGGAATTTTCAGCATGAATAATATAAACTAAGAAACATTAAATGCATGACTTTTGTAATGAGATTTCTCACTTAATATATAATATGACTTGTTACTGCTATCTCAACTAGAATCTGCTTGAAAATTTAGGCAACATCAACTTTGCTGTGTGCAGAGTTTCAAGCTATAAAATAAATTATTCATAATGAGTTAATTATCATCTCAGTGTACCATCATTCCTACTTTTAAAATGATATTCAAAAGATTAAGTACCTAGGAATTTAATCATAATTTGCATACACTAGTTTTGAAAATAAGTAACAGTCTCTTGATCAATGCAAAATTACAAAATCCTCCAGATGAAAGATAACCTTGACACCATAATACAGATAGAAGAATAATTTCCCCACAAAAAAAAGCTACAGACCACCCTCAATTGATTGAGGACATTTTACAGGTTAGGTTAGTAAATTGGCTCACATTCCCCTTTCCTATGAAAAGAGGAAAAATTTTATCTCTAGTTCTATGTGGACTTTTGATTTGCAGTGCGTGGAGGTCTCAGCTTAGACAATTGTCTGAGTTCATGTGTCCCCTCTCTTTCCTCTGAATATATAGGTGCTTGCTCATCACTGAAGCTCCTAGACACAAAACAGTGACTGAAGCGCAGTGCCCGCTCCAAATTACTTAGACTTGCATCGACAAGAAACTACCAGACCATCCCAGTAATTATTATTTCCTCCCTGAAGCCACCGGGAAACGTAACAGCTGAACAGTATAAACATCTCTGCTTCCTCCCGTCCCCAGTGCAAGCCTTTGTGATAACCAATCCTCCACATGGAAAACAAGAAGCAAGTTCAAAACCTTACCAAGTAGGAGACACAACATCCCTTCCACTTTGAAAATGCAGAATATATGGATGTAAAAACTTTATGCTTCGCATAGTTTGCTAACAGATTATATTTTCCTCTTGTATTTCTTCCTGCGCAGAAATACGCATCGTTGTAACATACTGAGAAATTATACAGAATTAAACCATTTAATTTTATAAGCATATTTGTTCCTTGGTTGATCACGTAACAGATCACAATTAAGCCTAGTTCTTATAATTTATCGCTTAACCCGAGAAATGTATTTAACCAAAATTTATTATAAATTCAAAGTATTAGTGTCTGAAGACTCTAACATTTTCATATTAAGATTTTAGACTGTATCATAGCATTGACACAATATCCCATACTACTTCAGAAACAAAATGTTTGCTATGATTCTAACCAAATAGTGTCTAGACATCAAAGGCAGCTTTTTCTAATCTTTCCACCTTTTAAAATACTCAGAGAATTTACTGGAGAGGAAAAGAAGAAAACTACATCAAAGTGTTAACATTTTGTAAGCTATGCGTTCATTTCTTGAGAGATAAAGAGACAATAAATAAGATCTGCATCCTGTGATCAATAGAAATGTAGAGGTTTGAGTTTTACTATTTTTCTCTTGCTTGCCTTTAAAAAATAAATAGGACTTGCCGGTGACTTCATTACACACAGCACTTCAAGGTAAGCATAATAGAATTCTTTACTGGCACACAGCGACGGTATGTTCTTTGTGGTAAGTAAAAGACGACATTGAATTAAAGAACTTATTCCTTTGTACGAACTCAATTACAGTCTTCTCTGGTATTTTTCTGAATCAAATCCAGTGCTACACCTTGAGTTAAAATTCCCATACACTCCCTTGGCACAGAGGCAAAGAAAGGATTCTCTGCCCTCCTCTTTGATTTTCCTCTTCAACCAGGTTAAAATCCAACCCAGGATTTTTAACAAAGACAACTGCATATCAAAAACAATTGCTAGAATATCCAAATGTCGCCAAGTTCTCCAGTCTTCTAAAGCCACTCTTTCGTTTAATATCCAACTATCAAATGACGTAAATTGTCATGGCGCACACAGTAAGTCTAGCGCTCTGCCTAAAATCCAATGATTCCTGGAGAGGTGATGGCTCATCCCGAAACACACCCCACCACCCACTGATTTCTCAATCCCGTCTCATCCTGTGTCTGAAAGCTGCTGCTGACCTCTAACCTCCCCACTTTGCAGCCTTCCATCTCCTCTCCCCCCATATAGCGCTCTTCCTCCTTGATTCCCCAAAGGGTCACTAATACATGCAACATGAAGTTCGAGGAAAGCACGTTGAACCAAAGCAAGCCAAAATGAGATGTGGAGGTAAAAAATCAAGCGGGAGAAATGTCAAACCAGAAGCCCAAAAGTAACAATGAAGACGGAGGTACAGCTCAGAAAATATGAGAGAGATGGTCTTTGCCTTCAGCGACTATCTATACAGTCCATCGGGGCATTTTGAAACATACCTGAGCACGGCTTAGGCTCCACCTGGGCCCTTTGTTGTATACTTTATGTCTTTTCAGGATGGTGGTTTTTCTTTTCATAAACCCAATGATCAGAGATATGTCAAAGTAAACAGCAAGCCAGAGAGTAAACCAGGTAGCTAGTGTTGTGTTTTATAATTGGCCAGATGATTGAAGACCTGTGTTGAGTGAATAACTGGACAGGAAGAGACTAGGGATGGACAATGTTTTCAGAAGTTCTGGCTGAGGGAGAGTTGTATGTTTCCAGTGTCTAGCAAGATGTCTAATATCTGCCAATCATTACACATGAATCAGTGAGAAGAGAGGCTGTTCAGCCCGTTCAGTGCACCTGCGTGATAATATTCTAATTCCTGAGCAGAGTTCACCTGCTCTATAGGAAGCCATTTCCAAATGAAGTAGTATTATTTCATCTTCCAGATTTTATTCTTTGTTCCTTAGAGTCAAAGAAGTGCTTGCTCAAAAGGGAGAAATTTCCTGAAATATCCAGTGAGCTGAGAATTCAAATAACTGCTGGATCCTAATTGTAAACAGAAAAAGTGGTAAAGAAAGGACGTCTTAACATTGGACAGTAAAAATGTGTAATCAGAGTTGGAAACACAGATATAGAATAGGCAAGACTGTCAAAAAAGAATCTTCCAGGCACTCTTGTAATCTACTTAGACATTTCAGTGTTTGACCTTGAAGCAACTTCTGGCAAGTTGGATGGCATAATTTCCTAGAATATCATAGTGGATAAATCCATTAGCCTGATGACCCTCATTTGGCATTTTCAAAGAAATTTACTGCTGCTAGTGATAAGGTTGTGAACACTAAAAGCTGCCTGGCTGATGAAAATCCTGTTTGAAAAAAATCTAGGCAGATTTCACATAGGAGTTGCACCAAATTCACTCACACACCCAGACGGTTAAAATATATACCTTCTTGAAACATGCATTAAGGTCTGAGGATTTCATGAGCATTACAATTTCTATTTCATCTTTGAAATGATTTTTAATCCAGCAAAAATGTTTTGAGACCTACTATGTACAAGGCACATGCTAGGTGCTTAGAGGAGCACAAAGACGCTTAAGAGAGTCCCTCCTTCTTTCTTGTAACAAAGATAAGACAACTAGGCAAATAACTAAAGCAGAATAAGTAAGTACTAAATAGAGATACAAATACTTTATTGGGAGAGCTCAGGGAAGTGACTGATTTTGATCACCAAGGATTAGGGGAGGCTTAACGGAGTGGAGAATTGACCCATAGAAACCAAATTAAGCCACGTCCTTTGTGGAATCAAACAAGAATCCACATTTCTTAGCTGTCTTTAATACGCAGTGGGAAACCTACTCAAAGATTATCCATCTCACAAAGGGAGAAATGTTATTAATGAAACAAAAGAGCCTTTGGCCACGTCATCGCAAATTGTACAACCGAAAATGCTATTAATGAATAATATCTTTTCTTATGGGAATTACAACATGTTACAAAAGTATAAACTACTTAATTCAAGAAGAACAATGTCATGAGTCTTAGTTGTAGAAAAAGAATATTTTGAACAGTGCCAAAAGGAATAGAACGTAAATATTCTGTCCCTAGAAAGATGTACTATAGGGTAAAACAGTAGTTTGCTTGGCTCAAATATGACTGAAATGTACTCTTCTCCCAAGACTACCAATTATTTTGCTCTTATTCCGTAATTACCTAGTAGCCTTTTGATTACTAATGTAGTCATGAATCCTAATCCCAGAAGTGAAACTGTTTTCAGGATAGCACTAATCTTTGAACTTCTTGAGGGCAGGCACAATATGCTGGTTGGCATAGATCAATATGGCAGTGCTTGATGACCTCTTAGGTAAACTGGCAAAATTGCAAATCCACAAAACTGTCAAAATCAGAATTCCAAGTACCAGCAGAGCAAAACTGAGTCTTAATTGTCATTTTACTCTTACACATCCTACCATACTTGCAAATTTACCTATTATATCCTTACTTTCCAAAATAAAAGAAAGCCAGTAGAAAATTATGGAAGAATCCCACATAAAGTAATCTTATATATACCATGGACCTATATTTTCAGTTTGACTACGTGTATTTGACATCAGAATGAAGTGGAAGGCTAGATGGTTTGGGGGAGGAAAATTTTTCCTCTATCCTTCTAGGTTCTTCTGGCTGGTCTAAGAATTAAATCAACATGAGACAGACTAACGGAAGAAAGTTAAATTTGATTTTGTACTTATGAGGGCTCCATAAGAATATGAGGCCCAAAGATAGTCAGGCAATTGAGAATTATATGCCATTCTGAGCTAAGGAGAAGGGGTAGGGGTCTGGGACTTCAAAGGGGAGGAAGATAATTCACGGGGACATGGGAACAGGAAATACTTGGTAAATAGATGTTTGCCATGCCATGCAGAGACAAAGGGACAGAGACAGGAATGTGAATAAACAGGCCTTACTAAGTTCCCCTGAGTTTAGCACCTAGCTCACATTCTTGTACTTATCTCTGGTAATAACTCTTCTTCCTAGAATAGGCCCTCTATCTAAATTCCTTTAGGCAATTAAGAGGGAGATAAGAAAAACTTCCTGAGTCTTCTGTTTCTTAAAAGAAATATCAACTTAAAATAATCTGCTTGCCTAAGACACATATTTGGGGTGGCAAATTTTGCTCCCCTACAATGGTCAAGGACCTATTTAAAAATCATGTCAGGAACATTTTAAAAATAAATATGATGACAGAATGTGGACTATTTTTCAAGTAGGTCAAAACTAGAGCACAAATGAATTTAAGAAAACAATCTATTGAAATGAGTAGATCTTGATTCAGTTAAATTATTTTAAAGTCTGTTGTGGCTCAAATATTTAGAAATGCTTCTTGTTTAGCAAAATTTTAATCCATTTATTCATTTGAGAACTATTTACTAAACATTTACTCAGTATTAGGCATTGGGTGTACAGTAGTGACCGAGATAGGCACTGCCCTTGTCTCTTTGAAGCCAGGGCCAACTTATCCATTAGGCACAGTGAACACACTGCCTAGGACCCACAATACTTTTTAGGGGGTCCATGAAAATGTTTTAATTTCTTTTAAAATTAGAAAGAAAAAATGAATATAATCCTAGCTCAATGGTATTAATCTTTATACTAATGCAGTCATAAAATATAATTTTAATATTTTTATGAAGAAAGAGGTCCACGAAGGCAAAGGTTGCTGGGGCTCATGAAAGTCATAATGTGGGTCTGTGTGGAGTTTATATTCTATTAGAAGAGATTGGCAGATAATTAGATAAAATATAATATAGTGTAAAAAGTGCTGAGATAATGGTAAATACAGGGTGCTATGGGAACCCATCTTGAGGGGTTATGGAAAGTTTCTCAAAAGCCTCAGCAGAAGCATGAAGGACGATAGAGTAGGAAAGAAAATGCACTGGAGCAAGAATATGCACAGATCTGAAAGTAAGAGAGATCATGATGAGTGGGAAAAATGCCAGGTACCTCCAAACGCTTAGAGGAGTGGTTCTCAACTCAGGGTGATTTCGTCTCCCAGAGGACATTTGACAGCGCCTGGAGACATTGTTACTAGCATCCAGTGGGTAGAGGGCAGGAATGCTGCTAAACATCCTACAGCACACAGGACAGCTCCCCACAACAAAGAATTATCTCGTCCAAAACATCAAGAGTGCCAAGGTGGAGAAACTCTGTGTCAGAGAATTAAAATTGGAGATTTTAAAGTTTTAGTCTTTGCCAATTTGATGGTATCTTGTTGCTTAAATTTACATTTCCTTGATTACTAGTGAGTTTAAATATTTTTATGAGCTATTGCATTTCTTCTTTAGTATATTTTCTGTTTGTGTCCTTTGGAGATTTTTCACCTGGTTGTTGACCTGTTGCTTAGTGGCCTGGAGGAACTCTATACATATTATAGGTAGAAAATCTGTGTGTCATATATGTTGCAAATATTTCCCCTACTTTATTATTTTCCTTGATGTTTTATTTTTATTTCTGTGCAGTTTCTAACTTTAATGTAATCAAATCCATTGTTCTCGTCTTTTCATATTTTCTGCTTTTTTATTATAAAAGCTGTTTTCAACCCAAATTGCAGAAACTGATTTTGATACAGTGTGATAAACAGTATAGGAGAACAGTATGTCCCATATTAACAGTGTGGAGGCATGAAAAAAGTGGTCAACTTAAATGAGCAGAAAGGGTAGGATGCATTTTTTCCTTATTGTCCTATGTATCCTAAGTGACTAGCAAAGTGCCTGGCACACAATAGGCTACCAATAAATATTCATTAAGTGTTGAATGACTAAATGGGTGGTATTTAATTGGTCTTATAACTACAGTTTATGAAATAGTAAACAATATTTATACTTGCAAATGTTCTCTGTGGAGTTGGATAATGAGTAGAAGAAATCATATACTTTTGCATTACTCCTAGTTACACCCCCTTCAAAGCTATGTCTGAAGCTAGGGCATCCAGGTTCTCAAAGTCATCCCTGGACTGTGCATCAGGCTTAGGGCTGGTCCAGAGGACCTCGGAGCTATCTATGCATCTCCAGATCCCCTTCTGAACCCAAATTGAGTTTTATTTTTATTTTAAAAGGAAAGGATTATTCTCCCTTCCCCCAGATACACACAAGCACAAATACATTTTAAGAAAAAAATGGAAAGTTCCTCTGGCTTCCATCCCACTTCCCAGAGATTTGATGCATCTTTCCTTTCTCTTTTGAACATATTTGTGATAGGCGTGAATTTGTTCCAGATTGTTTGGGTACAAGAAATAGCACATGTTTTTCCATTTGTTTTTAAAATTGAATCCAACTTGGTTTTTAGCCCTCACATTCTTAGCTGGTAGGGCATTCACCATCAGTCATTATTGGAGCTTCCCTCCCCATCAGATCCTACAGGAAACTCAGATCTTACTAAGTCACAGGAAAATGAGAGAGAAGAGGCTAATCCTTAATAGTTAGTGGTCACCCTCATTACTGATGATTCTGCTATCCAGTGATGCCATTGAATTTTGGTTCTCTGCCAG
This sequence comes from Equus caballus, assembly GCF_041296265.1. Taxonomy (NCBI): domain Eukaryota; kingdom Metazoa; phylum Chordata; class Mammalia; order Perissodactyla; family Equidae; genus Equus; species Equus caballus. The sequence continues at coordinate 95,939,104 of NC_091715.1, forward strand.
CTGCCAGCTGCCAGTGCTTTGCAATGTGTATGGCAAGAAGCAGAATGACAGACCTGTCTTTCGTGGATGTTTTTTCCATGTCTCCAATGACTCTAGGATTTACCCCAGGGGGTCCTCACTGGTCCTCTCAAGGCAAGACTGTGGCTCTTTCTGATCAGTCCCCAGCATATACCTCCTCTCAACGGTAGTACTGCCACCTTCCTGACTACAGTCTCAAGGTAATTCTTCGTCTCCAACAAGAATCACTCACCAATTCGACAGCAACTATAAACTCCTATCCACCCTGGCCCTCTAGGGCAACTCCAGACTTTGCCAACAAAGACCTGGACGAGTGTTATTGTTTGTTTTAGGAGTAGTTGTGGTTTATGTGTTCTTCCTTTAGGGCTGCTTCTATTAAAGAAAGATAAGGAGAAGAAAGAAAAAAGAATGAGAAAAAGAAAGAAAGGGAGGGAGGCGGGGAGGGAGGGAGGAAGGAAGGAAGAGAAAAAGAAAGATTGATTCCTAGAAATGAGGGACTTTGGGCCAAGCAAGACAGGTTTAGAACTCCAGGAGTCATACCCAATTTGAGGAAGATTTTAGGAAGACTCTCAAATAAAGGGCATCTTTAATAATTCTCATGTAACATATTTAAAACCTATTCAAAGGAAAGATCTCAGAAGATAGCAAAATATTTCCATCTACCCACCAGGCCCTCCAGATATAAAGCTCTCTCACTTTGACAGGACACCACACCCATTTCTCTTTCCTCCCTCCTGTTGGCAATGACCCAAATGCTCCTTGATTGCTGAAAGGGATAAGATCATGTGACCTGCTAGGAGATTTTCAATCAACGAAAAAAGAGCAGCAGGCACAAATATCTGGAGTTTATCAAACACTGAAGCAGCAACTTAAGATTTGATTAGAGTGGATTTCCACTTAAAATGACAACATCAAGCTACTGTGTTATCGGCAAATCTTTACAAGTGAGGATGAAGCAAAGCACGGACTGCTTCAGGAAGAGCATACTTTAGAATCCTTTAGCAGTAAGTGGAAAAAGTTATTTTATGATATCTTTGCAAAGCTTTTCTCTTCTGAAAATACTCAGTTCCAGTCAACTTTAACACGAGCTTAAATATTTTTCCAAGGATAACCTTACGCTAATTTTGCATCAAACTTGTTGACATTGTTTTTCAACCCCAGAGGATCAGTTCTATGATTACACTGCCATTTAAACTGTCTACTGTGGATCCATTGCACCAGAAGTTATGATTGGGAAAGTTGTGGGAAGTATTCTGCTACCTTAATGGAGAAAAAGCCCTGGCTTCAGAGAACTGAATCAAGTACCTTATTTACATAAGTTGGTGCATTACAAAGGTTGTGGAAAAGAAATTGTTATACATTAGATGATGTATAAATAATCAGTCTTCACATCTTTGAAGGAGCTAAAAGAATGTCACCACACACACACACTCAAATATCTCTGAGGAAAACGTACTTGCCAATACCCATGTGTAATCATAGCAACTGTCTTGTCTCCGTTTACGAGTGGGAGAAGACCTCCTCAAGACCTATTCTTAAGGGTACTTACTGACTCATACATGAGTTCCTTTGCCCAGTCTGTCATTAAATTGTGACAAGTTTTTGTAAAAGTCCCTTCATAGCTCCGGATCTTTGTCTCCTCATCTATAAAATGGGCATAATAATAAACCACTGTAGCTACTAGTTCATGAAAGCTTATGAAAGGCTGAAATGAGATAATGTGTGTAACAGTTATTCACAGAATATAAAGCTATTTTTTCATCTAGTCCACATTCATTTAGCCAGGAAGTGGACTAGGTGCTCAAGATATAAAAATGAATTCGACAGAGTTGCTGTTCTCATGGGTCTACAACACGAGGTGCTCTGTCAACCAGCGGACCTATGCCAGCATCCAATATTATGATAGTCACCATGAGGTAGTCATCAAGTGAAGGAGTTAGAAAGATGAAAGACAGGGTCCTTACCCTTAAGAAGCAGGCAGTCGAGGCAGGGGGCGTGCTCACAAACCCGCAACTACAAAATAGCACAGTAAATGCCATGCTAGAGAAGAAGACAAAAGAAAAGAGGCTGACGTGCATTTCTGCTCATTCCTAATGGACTCTGCCCGCCATTAGGAGCCATCGCCAGCACGCCATTGGTGGTTGGTGCTGACTTGGATACGCTCTTTTGACTTGAACAGTCATGCTCCCCCTATGCGTGGTTAACTGAGAAAGAAATCAGCATACATTCACTCAATTATCCATTTTATGATCAAAAAATCAGAAGTCTTTATTCAGGTAGGTTAAACACCGATACTAAAGAGTGAAGCAGATAGTTATCTAAGTATAACTTAGATAGTTATCTAAGTATCTGCTTAGATAGTTATCTGCTGTGAAAAAAAAAGATGTGAACTCCTAAGGGCAATTTGTTCTCTCTCTCACTAATGATTAACAAGCATCGGTCAGGTCAGATCCACATTTTTCGCATTGTAGTCCTCCAGACCCATATATCTGTTTCTTGTTGGAAAAACATCTTAGAGTAGAATTGCTTTTATTAATTACATAATTTAATCTTTCTTGAAAAATTTAAGCAAAATAAGTTTAAAATTCCAACTAGAAACATAAGATTCACTAAAGGAAACTTCTGCTCTAAGCACTTCAACTGATGGGAGATATTGTTGTGTGAGCTCTTTTTTTTTTTTTTTGAGGAAGATTAGCACTCCCTCCTTTTTTTGCTGAAGAAGACTGGCCCTGAGCTAACATCCGTGCCCGTCTTCCTCTACTTTATACGTGGGACGCCTACCACAGCGTGGCTTCCCAAGCAGTGCCATGTTGGCACCCGGGATCTGAACCAGCGAACCCCGGGCCACTGAAATGGAATGTGTGCACTTAACCGATGCACCATCGCGCCGGCCCAGCTCTTTTTCTTTTAAAATAAAATATCAAATTTTCCCAAGATAACATCCGATGAGAGCTGGGACATTTATGTTTAAAGGGTATAATTTTTTTTATTGAATATGCTGCTATAATTCTAGGACAGCATTGCTTTCTGGGGGGAAAACAGGCATTCAAGTGATTGCCATCTGTATTGCCCCATTCCAAATGATAGGCGCAAGCTGGTTCCGAGGCTGAATGACAAATATTAGGAATTTTGAACAACTCTAAACCTGCCGTTCTTTTCAGCTCTGATGCTTAAGAAATCACTTAGAGCATTTAATAGCCATGTCTTTGCACACCTTGAGAGGTGGGTTCATTTCGGGGATTACAATTACCTGAGAAACACGGAGCCATTTGCCTTGCAGAAGCTATTTAGATCTGAAGACCTCTTCATGACAGCCCCGAAACTTCAATTACCGCAGGCTTGTTTTTCTGACAAGTCTTGCAGACCGCGCTAGTAATGATAGGCTGTGGCATAGTCAGGAACTTTCGAGAAGAGAGGTTAAATCCTAGAGGGAACAGGGTTTTGGGAACAAGTGATTTTAGCAACAGGAAGAAATCAGTTAGCCAGCAAAGCAGCAGGACTGAACAGGTATCTAGCTCTTTAGGGAAACATGCAGCTATGTCTCAAGGTCAAGGTAAAGCATGAGATCAATTAAAGTAGATATTTACAGGCACTTAATATTTGATGATGCTGGTATTTCAAGAGAAAGGACAAAGAATTCATTTTTTTCTGTGTGCCATTCATTTAGAAATATTCTGCATTTGAAAATAAGGTTTTTCACAGAAATGATGTCCTTTTATCATCATTCCTTTTTGAAATGTATTTCTTGTTTGATTTGTTTTCAGTAATTGAACTATATTAGAGCACACCATTTAAAATGCTTCTTCATTTAACCCCAAAGTAATTAAATCAGCAATAGGCATGTATTATGAATAACTTTATCAATCAATGTCAGCACTTCAAATGTTTAAAATTGTGCAGTAATATCCAAGATAATGATTTCAGAAATACAGGGAGGCATCATGATTCTTAATGTGTATTATGACATTTATGAAATGTTAAGGAGAAAAAAATGAGAAAGAAAAAAAGGAAAATGAACTATTAAAGGCACGCACGTCAGTTTCACGAAGTGGCTCAAGATTAGCATTTTATTCAGAATGAGCTAATTTTATTATTATTTTATAATCCTCCGACCAATAGACCAGTTTCTACTTCAGAGATGTTCAGATTTTTCTAATTTAATGTTTCTCTCTACTTAAAATTTACCTATCTGAAAAATAATATTTGTAGCAATTACATTTCATTTATTTTACCTCACTTGCCATGATAGCCTCAAAAGATTTCTTGCCTTCAATGGCTTGATGGTTTCTTCCAATACTTTAGTTATCAAGGTTGTAAATTATTCCCTGGGATGTGTGGGGATAATTAGATCATTGTCCTCAAAATCTGTGTTCAATGGCAAGGGTTTTCTTTTCAAGTTTTGAAAGAAGTGAAACAGCAGTTATCTCATTAGAAGTTCATGGGATATGGCTTTATTAAAAGAATGACTTGTTTCAGGGGTCATTTTATTTTTTATTAGAAGCCTGATAGATCCTTTCTAAAATCCAAAAAGCATAGATCCCCTTCAAATTCTCAAACACGTTTGTAATAAAAAATATTTTTTATGTTGAATTTGTTTCAACTCTTAAATCCTTGTTTTAGAAAATTTTCTCCTCTGTCTTTCACATACAAGTACATATTGTAAAGACAGTATATACAGTCAGCTTTGTGTATATCATCTTTGTATACATTGTGTTACTATTATAAGCTTGGACTGTCAAAGATATTTTCAGTCTTTAGGGTGTTTCATTGATCTCTCAAATAATAAAGTGAAACTGAGGTTTATATTATTCCATCATTACCTCCTTTTTTCTATTTCTGTACTCAACATTAATCATTCATTCAACAATCATTTTTGCTAACCATTGTGGGTAACACGAAAGAAGTATAATGTAGAGCCTCTGTTCTCAAAGACACACACACTCTCTAGGAAGTCAAGACACATATATCATTTAGCAGAAAAAATGATTAAGTGCCAATATGTATGATACAGGAGTTACAATAGAAATTTTTTTAAAGAGAGATTCATGGTCACTGAAATGCATGTAGAAAGTTTCACAGCGGTGATAGGACTTGAACTCGGTCTTAAAAGATATCAGATTAGGTTGAAATGAGGGGAGAAAGTATACACAAGGAAGAATAAAGAAATGAAAGAATGAATATGACCAAGAGACAGTAAATGGAGACTGGTTTACACAAGTGGAAAGACCTTGATGGGCAGTAGAAAAAGATAAAGTCAGAAATAATTTGGGGTCCGATTTTGTACTAAAGGGGAGAATTTGAACTTGATGTTATTTGGCTTGGGCTAGGCTAACAGTGGGAAAGGGGTAGAAAAGATGAATACAGGAGGCCTATGGGGAGAAGCATCAATAGGGCTTGTATCCATTCATTCTAGCAAGCATTTGTTGAGTATCATTTAGTTGTTAGGATCTGATGGGAAACGAAGATTCTAAGATGGCTTCAAGGCTTTGAGATTTCACAGAGAGAAGTGTTTATCGTAACAGAAATTTTACCACGCCCTCTGGTCCCTTTAAAAATAAGATTCTAGTCCCCAAAGGGTGCTCAAACCACACGAGAAAGATAATGAAACAAATGAACTAAATTTGTGTGATTAGTTCCTGAACTGACCTTCAATCGCATTGTGCTTTTCCTTGCCTTTGAATCATTCAGTTTCCGAATCATTTTGTCTCCAGCTCCTTTCTTGTCTCATCTCTCCAACTTCCCAGACTTCAGCTCATTACTTTCTTCCTAGATGTTGCTCTTTCTTGGAGATTTAGTTTGCCTTAGGCAAAGCCTAAGACATCTTTCTTTTTCTCTTTGCACTGGGAAAAACTGGCTTGGAGAAAAATTAGGAAGTTTAGGAAGGAAAACAATTGAGGTAGGGGAAAGGTGATCAATTTTGACTGTAATTCTGTTGATTTCGTAATGCTAGTGGGATTCACTATCATGTTCATGATTCGTAATAGACAGTTGGAAATATCAAATTGGAAATTAAGGTAGGAAACCAGGTTGGAATGCAAATTTGGGAGTCTTCACCAATGGCAATTTAAGGTCTCCCAGAGGCACTAAAGAGTATTCCCTTCTCCTTACCCCAGAATGGGCATCAGTGGTGAGGAGAGAGGTCTAACGTGTCATTCAAGGTCAACCAATGTCAGTGTGTTAAGTCTTATCTCATTAAGTCCTTGCAACAACTCTATGAGGTGGGAAGGTGAGGCAGATTATATATAATTTCTCATTAGGATTTTTGTTCTTATTTGATCAAGAATTTGATTCATATTAAGGTTTATATACATACTTATCCCAGACCAATTTCTTCTAAAGCCTTATGCACACAGACCAATCCTTATTTTCCTGACTGGTCTAATTATTCCTAAAATTAACTGATTCTGCTGTCTTTCCTATCAGCATGCGCAGTCTTGCTCTCTCAGATAACTGTGATTAGAAAAATTGCATGTGTTAAAAAGAAGGCCAGCTTGAGGAAATTTGGTCTATAACACACAGATTTCTATTCAGCTAAAAATAAAGCCAATATGTAAGGGAAAGCATGAAACAGAAAAAGGTTGTTATTCTTTGAGGGCTGTGTTTTGAAACGCTTGGTAACAGTGCCTGAAAAAACAATAGACTGTGAAAAAAACCTGCCTTTTTATTCTTTATATACTAATTTTCTACTAAACATTCTATGCTGTATTTGAGTTCTTTTTTAAAAAATATCATTTGGTTATATATCATCAAATAGAGCCATAAATATAAATGTCAGAGGATGGCAGAACATTCAGTAACTGTAAGGCATGGGTGAGAAATTAGAAACATAGAGGACTTTCATTCACTCCTTTGGCTCATTGGATCATAAAATTGAAAGGAATTTGAAAAAACATTCAGTTTAGGCACCTTTGTTTTAAAGAAGAAACCGCAACTCAGAGAGACTGTGAAAAGGTTAAGGTCATATAGCTAGTAAATGGTAGAGCTCAGTCTTGAATCAAATTCCCCTCACTCCCACTTCAGTGCTCATTCCACTGCCCCACACTGCTTAGACCAATCCCCATGCCTTCACTAAATGAATGAATCCAAAAGTAATTATTGAGTTCTTACTATATGCTTTCCATGGTGATATGTGTTGAAGGGAAAGCTAAAGGTTAAAAAAAAAAGGTTTTTAATTTTAAGACATTGACCATCTTGCCATTGGGGTTTGACATTTATGTGAGGTCAGCAAACAAGAAGCAGTTAACAAGTAGTATCAACTAATCTATAATCAGATGTTCAATGGCCACAGGGTGTTGACTAGGGAAGAGAAATTGGAATTGGATGGAGCAGAGGTAGGCAAGCATCTGCTATACTCCAAAGCTACTACTAGACACAGTTTGGAGAAATCATTCTTTGACGAGGCCATGTGTCACCGCCGATATACCAGGAATAAAAAGGCCTCTATATTCACCTTCATTGCAAGGTGCATCTAGAAATGAGATGAGAGTTAAAGTTTGCTAAGGAATGTTAAATCCCTGTCCCCAAAATAAGCTGTATTCTCTCTTCCTGTGAAATTATTAAAATTCCTGCCAAAGCATTAAAAAGTAGTTTCCTCAGGGCCGGCCCAGTCGTGTAGTGGTTAAGTTCGCACACTCTGCTTCGGCAGCCCAGGGTTCACAGGTTTGGATCCTAGGTGCAGACCTACACACCGCTCATCAAGCCATGCCGTGGTGGCATCCCACGAACAAAATAGAGGAAGAGTGGCACAGATGTTAGCTCAGCACCAATCTTCCTAAAGAAAAAAGAGGAAGATCGGCAACAGATGTTCACTCAGGGCCAATCTTCCTCACAAAAAAAAAAAGTAGTTTCCTCAACTTTATGATCTTAGATCTCACAAACAGATGATAAATATAATAGTCTCCCTTTTTGGCAAACAGCATGAAACTCTAGAAAAATGTAGAGTAAGCTTTGAGTGGAAGTCCTCATTGAGGTGGAAGCATTCAGTGCCTCAAATTGCTTTAAATTAATAGGTATTGCAAAAAGGCTAGGATAAGAAATGTATACTTAGCAAATGATTTGAGGCAACCAAAAGAGAAATGGAAAAAATAGGCAAGTAATATTAGTCTTTTGTTTTACTCATTTAAAATAAAATTATTGCATTGCAGATATTAAGCCCCCAAATGTATATAATCTATTTCAAGGAAATATTACCTTATCTATTGAGGAATTTTAAAATGTATTTTTCATTGTCATTGAATCAGTTTTTAGTATAACTATATCCTTTTTTGTCTTTACTGTTTTCATATGTTTTGTTCACTTCTATGTTTCCCCAGGGCCTGTAGCTGTGCTGACACTTAGCAGGCACTCAATAAGTATTTGTTGAATTTTTCTAGATCGGGTCCTTTTCTTTCTCCAAATGGATTAACATTTAATCCTGATTGTTGCTTAGGCCACGAGGGCTACACAAAGAAACGAATGACAATTTGAAAACATACTTTCAAAGTCATTGCATAAACAATACTAAAATTAGACATAGTCCTGTGAAAAAAAGCCGTTTCTCTCCTTCATGTGGAAAGATCAGGGATTAAAACTGGCATGACCACTCAGAGCCTCAGCACGAGGGAGAAGAACCAAAACAAAAGGAAGAAAATAGAAAAAGCAAGTCAACGCAAAACAGAATAGGAGAATTAAGAACTACTTTTACCACTAACCCTCAGAAAAAAAGTGAATAAACAGAGCAAAAAAATGGTCAATATTGTTCCCCAACAATAGAAAACTGAAGCTGTATGAGGCTGCTGCCAGCTGATATCCCTTACCTACCTGGCTTGAAACAAATTAGAGGCAAAGAAGTTGAGTTAAGAGTGCTGGTTTTGGGGCCGGCCCCGTGGCCAAGTGGTTAAGTTAACGCGCTTCACTTCAGCAGCCCAGGGTTTCGCTGTTTCGGATCCTGGACGCGGACATGGCACCGCTCATCAAGCCATGCCGAGGCGGCATCCCACATGCCACAACTAGAAGGACCTACAACTAAAAACACACAACTATGTACCAGGGGGCTTTGGGGAGAAAAAGGAAAAATAAAATATTTTAAAAAAAAATAGTGCTGGTTTTAACTAATTTGAAAAGATGTTTGTACCCCTATGTTCATCACAGCATTATTCACAAAACCCAAGACTTGGAAGCAACCCAAGTGCCCATCAACAGATGAATGAATAAAGACGATGATGTAATACATATACATGATGGAATACTACTCAGCCATAAAAAAGACAAAATGGTGCCCTTTGCAACAGCATGGATGGACCTTGAGGGCATCATGCTAAGGGAAACAAGTGAGATGGAGAAAGACAAATGCCATATAATTTCACTCATATGTGGAAGATAAGTCAACAACAACAAAAAACATATAGACACAGAGAACAGATTCGTGGTTACCAGAGGGAAAGGGGGTGGGGGAGGGCAAAAGGGGTAAAGGGGCACATATGGATGGTGATGGATAAAAACTAGACTATTAGTGGTGAACACAATGCGGTCTATACAGAAACTGAAATAGAATAATGTACACCTGAAATATACATAATGTTATAAACCAATGTGACCTCAATAAAAATATTTTTTTTAAAAAAAGAGTGCTGGTTTTAGAGTCAAATAGAGCAGAATGTGCATTCGAGTTCTGTTCCTTACCAGAAGTGAGATTTTCAGGGTTACTGTGACATTAGAGACAACATCAATAAATAGCAGCTATCAGAAAGTACAGCCTTTTCAGGTTCCTAAGTTATAATTAGCATTTAGATTGTAGACAACCATGGTGTGTTTAGTCCTAATAAGGCATTTTTTCTGCCTAAAACGAATACCCACACCATAGGCACTGTGAACATGCCAGTAAAACCTTGTTCAAATATTTTTAAGCAAAACTTCTTTCGCATTAATAATATTCCCCAAGTCAGTGTAAACAAAAATCATTGCTCTAGTCCAATCAATTGTTCAAAAACTAAACATGAAGTGAGTGTCTACGTGAGTCAAATGCTTTGCAAGGCACTGAGATGCCACAATGGGTATGGCTTCATCCTTGCCCTTAAGCAGCTAAGAGTTCTGTGGGTGAAGATTCTTTTATATTTACATATTTATAAAAGGGTAATGAGGAGGTCCTTTGTTTTAAAATCAACGTGTCATTTGGCAGAAAAAACTCAGGATCAGAAATGGGTCTAGGGGCCAGCCTGGAGACGCAATGGTTAAGTTTGAACGTTCCACTTCTCGGTGACCCAGGGTTCGCTAGTTCGGATCCTGGGTGCGGACATGGCACCGCTTGGCAAAAGCCATGCGGTGGTAGGCGTCCCATGTATAAAGCAGAGGAAGATGGGCATGGATGTTAGCTCAGGGCCAGTCTTCCTCAGCAAAAAGAGGAGGATTGGCAGTAGTTCGCTCAGGGCTAATCTTCCTCAAAAAAAAAAAAAAAACGATAAAAGGAAGAAAAGAAATGGGTCTAAATATCCTTGGTCCCACTTTCCATAGTCCTGCTAACCATGGTTGGAGGTGTCAAGTAGGTTACCGCTAAAATGTGGGCCACGTAAACTCACTGAAAACAATCACATTTAGAAAACAGAGCAGAGTCCATATATCCAAATAATGAAATCAATTACTGTTTAAAAACTAAAAGTAAGAGCTAACATAAAATTAACATTTTTATAGAGTGTAAAATTTACAAAGCACTTTATATAATCTCATTTGATCCTCATAAATCTGTGAGTTAAGCAGCCATTCTTTGGTGCATTTTATAGGTAAAAAACCTGAGGTTTCAAAATGTGAAGTGAAGAGAAGATTGAATTGATATGACACCCTGCGAAATAGAGACAGGTGCTCTGGAGGACCTGAAAAAGAAAAAGAAATGCCCCAAAGATAGAAGTCAGATGAGGTCAAATTAAAGAAAGAGAGAGAGAGGGGAAGGAAGGAAGGAAGAAAAAGAAAGAAAGACAGCCACAGCCCAAAGGTACACAGGAGGGGCTCCTGAAAAGGGAGAAGAGCTCTAGGAGCACTTCTAGCAGAGATGACAGAGACTGGGACTACAAGGGGACCATGGGGCAACCAAAATGGTAAGTTTGAGCCCTGCAGAAGAAGCAGCGAGGAAGTTTGAACCCATTGCAATGCCCCTACCACCATCTTGGACCAGATCGCCAACAACAAAGTTGTCTATGCTTCCTGTCCCGATTTCCTCTCCTTCACGCTGTTAGGACCACCCTAACCAGGTTCTAACCCTTCTGTCAACTCCAACGTTGCTCTCATCAAGGTGGCTAATGAACTCCAAACTGCTAAATCTAATGGTCCTTCTCAGTCCTCAACTTATTTGACCTTTACTATGGTCTGGACGTTTGTGTTCCCCTAGAATTCATATGTTGAAATCCTCTTGCCCAATAAGATGGTTTTAGGAGATGGGGCCTTTGGGATGTGCTTAGGTATGAGGGTGGAACCCTCATGAACGGGATTAGTGCTCCTATAAAACAGGTCCCACAGAGCTCCCTAGCCACTTCCACCATAAGGACACAAGAAGTCAGCAGTCTGTGAACCAGAAGAGGAACTTCACCGGATCATGCCGGCACCCTGATCTCAGACTTCCAGCCTCCAGAATTGTGAGAAATTTCTGTTGTTTATCAGTCACCCAGTCTGTGCTATTGTATTATAGCAGCCCAAACAGACTAAGACAACCTATTAGGATTGAACACAATGACTGACACCCCTTCCCGCCTACCTAAGAGACAATTCAAACTCAACATGTTCAAACCTGAACTCCCAGTTCTCTCCCCAAGCCTGCTCTGCCTGCTGCCTTCCTCATCTCAGAGGATGGCAATCTCATCCTTGTTGTTCAGGCCAAAAACTTTGAAATTATTATTTTAAAAAATTATTCATTGCAAACAAGTGTATATATCAAAAGTCTAATGCTTAAAGAATTTTCACAAATTGAACAAACACATGTAAACAGCCTGAGATCAAGAAAGAGAACTTTAACAATACCCCAGAAGCCTTCCTTAGACTGCTCCTTTCTAGTCACTCGCTTCCACTCACTAAAACGAATGTGTCTCCCAGAATGCAATGCAGGAGAACAAGGAAGAAAAGTTAGGAGGCACAGAGTATATATCCGGAAGTTCCAGCATTCATCTACAATCCGTGCCCAATGAAAAAGAAGAGATATAAAAAAGTGGATAAGAAGGATAAGACAAAGCAATAACAGAAGAAAACTTCCAAGAACTAAAGAAAGACATGAGTACTCAGAAGTACTTCTAGTACTCATAAGTACTCAAAGGTGTATCACTTGTCCAGCAGGATATATGAATAAGGATACCCACCCAGACACACTGGGGTGAAATTTCAGAACAATAAAGAAAAAAAGCTCTAGACAGTAAAACATTGTCCTAAAGGAATAATAATTAATGGCATCTGAATCAATGACAGCAATGACATCTAAATTGTCATAGGCAACATTGTGAAGAAAGAAGATGGGACAATATTAGACATAAGAAAATAAGATTTTCTTTAAGGTTCTGTATCGTCTTTGTACTTATGCACATTATTGAAAAAATATATTAAAAGTCTGCATTCTAAAACAAAAAATGTCCACAATCCCATCACTTAACCAAGTCAATGTTTTCATTTAGCCAGGTTTCCTTCTAGTCCTTGTTTATAAGCATGTTCAAACTTTACATATTTGCAATAGTATTAAAGGTAGAAATTACATTCTGCAGGCTAACATTGTGGGGTTTTTTTCTTTTTTAAAGATTGGGGGGCCGGCCCAGTGGCGCAGCGGTTAAGTTCTCACGTTCCGCTTCTCGGCGGCCCGGGGTTCGCCAGTTCAGATCCCGGGTGTGGACGTGGCACCGCTTGGCACACCATGCTGTGGTAGGCATCCCACATATAAAGTAGAGGAAGATGGGCACGATGTTAGCTCAGGACCAGGCTTCCTCAGCAAAAAGAGGAGGACTGGCAGTAGTTAGCTCAGGGCTAATCTTCCTCGGAAAAAAAAAAGATTGGCACCTGAGCTAACATCTGTTGCCAATCTTTTTCTTCTTCTTCTTCTCCCCAAAGTTCCCCAGTACATATTTGCATATTCTAGTTGTGAGTGCTTCTGGCTGTGTTACATGGGACACCACCTCAGCATAGCCTGATGAGCGGTGCCATGTCTGTGCCCAGGATCTAAACCAGCGAAACCCTGGGCCACTGAAGCGGAGTGCACGAACTTAACTCCTCGGCCACGGGGCCGGGCCCTCTACAGGCTTACTTTGTAATCTATCATGGGAATTGTTCTATTTGGGAAGCTTTATTTCTTATCTTCTCCCCTCTCTTCTCCTTTCCTCTGATTCTCTCCCTCCCCTATTCATGGTAACATTACCACTTCCATTTTTGTTTTTTTTTTCAAAATTTCTCAATTTTTCTTGCTTATTTTCTCCATCTCTTAAACGTTAGCATCTGCCCTTCAAACTTCATAAAAAATTTCTCTTGGGCTTTAATTGAAACTGCAAGGGATTTACAGGTTAATTAGATGAGAACAGCCATCTTTGTAAAATTGAGCCTTTCTGATTAGGAAGACGGCGTATCTCTCCATGTATTCAAGTTTTCTTTTGTGTGGAAAACTACTAGTGTCACTGTCACAGACATTTGGGAAGACAATTTGGCCATATCATAGTAAAAATCCATGCATCCTATAACGCAGCAATTCCTTCTCATCAACTCTAGAGAAATACTCATACTCAAACACGTCCTACGGTATTCTCTATAGTAGCAAAAAAACCAAAAACCAGGGAATAACCTAAATGTCCATTGATAGGGAAGTGGATAAGATAAAGAACGTATTGCCATCCATACTTCTAAATACTTTGCAATAGTTAAATAGGAAGAAGCATATCTACGTGATTTGGCATGGGGCAATAACTAGGACATATTCATATTATTAAACAAATAAAGCACATTACAGAATGTACATGCTTATGTAAGGCACACACACATACACACAAAACCAAAGCACGTATTTCTCCCTCTCACCAGCTTTACAATCTTGAACATACCTGTTACTTACTTAACTTTATTGTTATTTTTCTGATTTGTGTGATTTGAAGAGGATTGTAGGGAGGGTTAAATGGATCAATGCTTGTAAAGTCCTTAAAGCAGCGCCTGGTACCAAATAATTGCACTCAACGTTAGCTATTATTATTAATATTATTAATCTTAGTCCAATTCAAGAAATACTCATTAACCAGGCCCCGTGCATCAGGTGCTGCACATAGCCATTGGTGATACAGAGATGACTAAGAATCAGTCCCTGCCATTTAAAAAGCTTACACAATGTGGAACAAATAGACATACACGCCCACAATGTCAACACAATGTGGTAAGCACTTTGGAAGAATAATGACAGGCTGCCGTGAGCATACAGACGAGGCTCACCCAACCCAGGGTTGAGCAGGGAAGCGTGGAAGAGCGGGCCACTTTTGATATGGAAAGCTCTAATAACAACTTTCTCTTCATTCCCTCTCCTCATTAAAGGAGAGAAAGTCCTTGGGAGATTATTTATTCCTCTCCAAACCTAAAAGAGACCCTCCAAAATTTATGTTACCACGAGATTTTCTGATTGCCACTCAAGCTTGGCCAGCGAGAGTAGCCGTGATGAGACATGACAGGATTGTTCCGCAGGACAAGTTGGGAAACAACTACAAATCGTGTTGCAAACCTTGCAGAGAATCTGCTTTATTCCACAGGGTGCCAGCCTTTCATAACATAGTTTCCACATTCGGAGAGCATTTTATGGTAACTTTCCAAAGATTGTGTTTCACAACAAATATCTAAATCCGCCGCCAAGGACTTAAGAGCGTATAAACTCAAGATAAACATGAGTCAGCACTGCATCTCTATTTTTTTGAAAAAAGGCATGAAAATGGCTTGTGTTAACTAGAGCATATTATCTAGGAACTATTAGATAACCTTCCAGCCATAGGTCAGGATCTTATAAGATTCAGACAGAATATTCAAGAGAGAAATAGAAAATGTTATGCTGATCGAAAGACTAATCTATTCGACTGCAACGGGTTAAAGGAATAAGGAATGCTTTCCAAATAATCCAGTAAGTACTGCCCACTCCAGGACAAGCAAAAGGAAGAGATTTCCTGCCCATAGGAGCTCATGATCACGGAAAAACAAAGCACACACACAGAGAACAGAACGCGATCGAGTCTTTTACAGTATGAACTTTAAGTATAGGCTTGAGCACGTGGGATTCTAGCTAGATTTTTAACAAGGATTACACATCCCTTATAAAAAACTTGTAATGGATTCTCACTGCTGACAGGATAAATCTGTTTTTCTCACCTTATCCCATACGCTACATCCCAATGGCAATCGTCTGGTCCGGCTAGAATGAAATGGCTTAAGCAGTATGCTTCAAGTTTCCCATCCGGAGTACTCCTCTGTATAAATCCTAACCGTGGGCGGCCACATTAATCCCATCTCTTCCATGAAAGCTCTGTAGCTACAGCACCTTATGCCCTCTTCCTGCACCCAATATTCTTACCACTTACTTATCTGCAGCCTGCAGTCTGATCTCTCCTGGCAACCTCCACCTCGACCACAAGAACTTGGTCATGAATGAAGATAATTCACAAATAGATCAGAACAGAAACATGCAAAGTCACCTTATATGGTCAGAATGGTTCACAGGCCTCCAACACTTGACTGCATCCTAATTGAATTAGTTTATGTCTCTGAGGAAAGCAAGGGTTGAGCAAAAAACGGAAAACAAATCTCAAAGGCTAGTGCCGGCTTTATCCAAACAGCACCTTCCTGGGGAGAGGGAGGCTTGGGCCCTGGACTTGAAAGTTTCTATTCCCTAAGGCAAGACATCCTTCGTGTGGAGAGAGTGCAGACTCTTCCAGCCAATAGATTTCACATATTTCTAATCCCACTGATGCCAGCGTTTCCTAACCACTGAATGAGAAACTCCAGGGGAAGGTGCCCTACAATTTGCATTTGTTAAAGTCAGCTTTATTCCATGATAATTTACATACTGTAAAAATCACTCCTTTTAGGGATATGGTTCTGTGAGTTTTGACAAGTGCATATGGATATATAACCACCACCACAATCAATTACAGAATATATGACTTAACTTCTTATGCAAGTGTGTTAACAAGGAGAAAAATGCACTCTTCATGAAGACATGCCTATAACAATTATTTTTCACTAAGAAAATAATACAGTAGTCCCCCCTTATTTGTGGTTTTACTTTCTGAGGTTTCAGTTACCCGTGGCCAACTGTGATCTGAGAATATTAAATGGAAAATTCCAGAAATAAACAATTCATAAGTTTTAAATTGCACACTGTTCTGAGTAGTGTGATGAAATCTCACACTGTCCCGCTCAGTCCCGCCCGGGACATGAATCATCCCTTCATCCAGCGCATCCACTCTCTGTATGCTACTCACCCATTAGTCACTTAGTAGCCATCTTAACTATCAGATCAACTGTGGCAGCATGGCAGTGCTTGCGTTCAAGTCACCCTTATTTTACTTAATAATGGCCCCAAAGTGCAAGAGTAGGGATGCTGGCCATTCAGATATGCCAAAGAAGCCATAAAGTGCTTCCTTTAAGTGAAAAGGTGAAAGTTCTCAACTTAATAAGGAAGGAAAAAAATCATTTGCTGAGGTTTCTAAGATCTATAGTAAGAACAAATCTCCTACCCATGAAACTGTGAAGAAGGAGAAAGAAATTTCTGCTAGTTTTGCTGTTGCACCTCAAATATGTATGTATAGGAAAAAATATAGCATATATAGGGCTTGGTACTACCTGTGGTTTCAGGCATCCACTGCGAGTCTCGGATGTATGCCCAGTGGATAAGGGGGCTACTGTACTGTTGTGTTAGCTTGACTAGAACGAGTCAATTCCTAATGTACTGACAAACTCCTGGAAACAAGAGAAAGAAAATTGTCCTCTCGGACCTAAATTATTTCAACATAAGGTATCACATCAGAATTACGAAAAGTGACCTTAAAAGGACAGAATATTTCACAGGCCTGCAAGTCTTGGTGTCTATAACCTGACTGCAAATTTTGTATTAACCTAGTGTGTCAAGCAAAAGAGAGGTCGGGTCAGACATTTTCTAGACAAGTGCTACTTAAAGTATGATCCTTGAATTGGTGCCCGTACATGAACTCTTATGGGCCCACGATGGCATTAAGTACCAAAACTGAGAGTAAGCAATTAGAAACTCTTAGCGCAATTTGACAGAGTAATTTTATATTGATTGAATCTAATACTAAAAACTTTGGGCTTCTATTTTGTCTTTGTTTCATTTTTCTAGTGATTTATTTTTATTTTATTTTTAAAAAGTATTGATCCGAGATGAGTGGAATTGGGGAAAAAGTTAGTTCTTCCTCTCACAGATTGAGAAGCACTGTTCCAGGGTCAGCCCGCTTCCCACTTGCACCTACTAAATCTTGATCACTTAGCCCTTAATCATCTACTGTCTTAAATCAAGGGTAAGCAAACTTTTTTTCACAGCAAGCTCCATGCCTCTAATAAAGAAGTTCTAGGGGCCGGCCCCATGGCCAAGTGGTTGCATTCGCGTGCTCTGCTTCAGCAGCCCAGGTTTCGCCAATTGAAAATCCTGGGCGCGGACATGGCACCGCTCATCAGTCCATGCTGAGGCGGTGTCCCACATGCCACAACTAGAAGGACCCACAACTAAAATACACAACTATGTACTGGGGGGCTTTGGGGAGAAAAAGGAAAAATAAAATCTTAAAAAAAAGAAGTTCTAAAAAGGAAGCATAATATTTTGTTTAAAAATAACTGATGCTAGACTAAAGAGCTTCTTCAAGGCAAATGAAAACAGGATTGAAACAAAAAAACAACCCACTAACTGGGAAAAAATATTTGCAAGTCATATATCTGACAAAGGCTTAATATCCATAATATATAAAGAACTCTCTAAACTCAACAACAAAACATCAAACAACCCAATCAAAAAATGGGCTGGAGACATGAACAGACATTTCTCCAAAGAAGATATACTGATGGCCAATAGGCACATGAAAAGATGCTCATCATCGCTGATCATCAGGGAAATGCAAATCAAAACTACACTAAGATATCACCTTACACCCGTTAGAATGACAAAAATATCTAAAACTAATAGTAACAAGTGTTGGCGAGGTTGCGGAGAAAAAGGAACCCTCATACACTGCTGGTGGGAATGCAAACTGGTGCAGCCACTATGGAAAACAGTATGGAGATTCCTCAAAAAATTAAAAATAGAAGTACCATACAATCCAGCCATCCCACTACTGGGTATTTATCCAAAGAGCTTGAAGTCAGCAATCCAAAAAGTCCTATGCACCCCAATGTTCATCGCAGCATTATTTACAATCGCCAAGACATGGAAGCAATCTAAGTGCCCAGCAACAGACAAATGGATAAAGAAGATGTGGTACATATATACAATGGAATACTACTCAGCTGTAAAACAGAACAAAGTCATTCCATTTGCAATAACATGGATGGACCCTGAGGGAATTATGTTAAGTGAAATGAGCCAGCGAGAGAAGGATAATCTGTGTATGATTCCACTCATATGAGGAATTTAAAATTATGGACTAACAACAGTTTAGTGGAGGGGCCAGCCCGGTGGCGCAGCGGTTAAGTTTGCATGTTCCGCTTCTCGGTGGCCCGGGGTTCGCTGGTTTGGATCCCGGGTGCAGACATGGCACTGCTTGGCAGCCATGCTGTGGTAGGCGTCCCACGTATAAACTAGAGGAAGATGGGCACGGATGTTAGCTCAGAGCCAGGCTTCCTCAGCAAAAAGAGGAGGACTGGCAGTAGTTAGCTGAGGGCTAATCTTCCTCCAAAAAAAAAAAAAAAAAACAAGAACAGTTTAGTGGATACCAGGGGAAAGGTGGGGTGGGGGGTGGGCACAAAGGGTGAAGTGGTGCACCTACAACACGAATGACAAACATTAATGTACAACTGAAATTTGACAAGATTGTAACCTATCATTAACTCAATAAAAAAAAATGATGCTTCATAAACCAAGTGCCCATCTACTGAATGGATAAAGAAGATATGGTATACATACACAATGGAATGCTACTCAGCCATAAAAAAACCAAAATTGTGCCATTTGCAACAACACGGATGGACCTTGAGGACATCATATCAAGTGAAATAAGTCAGATAGAGAAAGACAAAGACCACACGATTTCAATCATATGTGGAAGACAAACACATAGACAAAGAGAACAGTTCAGTGGTTACTGGAGGAAGGGGGGTGGGGGTGGGGACAAGGGGTGAAGGGGAGCACTTATATGGGGACTGAGAAATAATAATGTACAACTGAAATTTCGCAAGGTTAGAAAATATTATGACCTCAATGAAAATCAAAAAGCTGATGCTTCAAATTATGCTATATATACTGTTTATATATTTCTGTGCTAGTAAAAGTATACGATCTAAAATAAAGATTTCCTTTTTTTTTCTTTTTGAGGAAGATTAGCCCTGAGCTAACATCCATGCCCATCTTCCTCCACTTCATATGTGGGACGCCTACCACAGCATGGCATGCCAAGCGGTGCCATGTCCGCACCCGGGATCCGAACCAGCAAACCCCGGGCAGCCGAGAAGCGGATAGTGCACACTTAACTGCTGCGCCACTGGGCCACTCCTCAAATAAAGATTTTAAGAGAATTATTCATTATAATAGAAGAGTAAGATATTTCAGGCTTTGCAGGCCACAGAGTCATAGTCACCATGCCTCTACTCTGCGGTTGTAGACCAAAAGTAGCCACAGGCAATATGCAAATGAATGAGGTTGACTGTGTTCCAATAAAACTTTATTGCAGCAACTGGAGGCAGGCTGGATTTGGTCCACGGGCTGTAGGTTGCCAGTCCTTGTCTTACATTATCTTTTAATTTTGTCACATTAGATTGCAAACACTTCATCAAGAGCAGACCCGGGGCTTATCTTTTAGATTTTTTTTTCCTTCCCAGCAATGACTACAAATTCCAATAACCACTTTTGGAATGAATGAAAAAATAGTGGATAATAAACTGGGAAGAGTGCAAGGAGAGAGGATGCCATATAGTGGAGGCAGGAGAAGCAAAGACATGGAGTTAGGAATGCAAGCGAAGACAAATCAACCAAAGCTGAGAAGACTGGGGATAATTTCAATGCTTCCATCAATGATATAAAGTGTTGTTTTAAAAAAAGGTACCTGGCCAATTCCTTTCCTATCTTACTGACTACAGAAAAGAGAAAACAAGTTGATATTTTCCCAGAAAGGTTTTAGATGACCCATAAGGAAGGACTGGCAAGCTTGAGCCTGGGTTACCAAAGGAACTTACTCAGCAGGGGGATCTCTCAAAATAATATTCATACAAATTGGTCTGAACTATTTGAAGAGATTATGGTGGGAATCCAAGAAATGTCCTGGATAATTCCTCAGGGTAGCTTTCATTTTCAAGCTTATGAATTCACCAGATGACCCGTTTTTTTCCCCGATATAAGCTCCATTCCTCCAATAAAGATGCTCTAAAAAGGAAGCATAATATTTTGTTTAGAAATAATTGGTACTTCAAATTATATTACATACACTAATTATACATTTTTGTGTCCAGGAAAAACATATTGTCTAAAATAAAGATTTTAAGAAAATTATTCACTGTAAAGGACGACTGAGATTTAATTCAAATTTGATGGCTTTAGCCTTAGGTCATATAAATTTCCATTTGGGCATTAATACTTAAAGAGTTAGAGGAGGGGAAATAGGCTATAAATATTGCAGAGGTGGAATATGAAGAATGTTAAATAAGTGAATTGCCAGTCTTCATTACAGGAGCAAATTGTCATGTGAAGCCACGTTCATTTAGTCCATATTTATTGAGTACCAGCTATGTGCCAAGAATTGTAATGCACAAGATGGATCAAACAGAACCACTGCCTTCAAGGAGTGTATACTCTAGGTAGAGCGTAAAACCTGGTGAATAAAATAGCGCAGCTGATGAGTCAAATGTTACTGCAATTCGACAGACTATATTGGTGTTTTCCAAAATGTGTCTTTCAAAAATTACTCAGGTAACTTTATTCACACGTTTTATCGTCACTATATCTCCAGAGTAGAAGAGCTTTGCCAGAGGAAAAACAGCCTTTTGGAAGCAACAGAAAGGTAATTAGGCTAATGTGATTGCCTAAAAAGTGTATCTAGTGGAAAAAATGTAACGGAGAGCAAAATGAAAAAGTTTCAGACCTAAGAAACTCATTCCAAGATGTTCTGATCTATACTTGATATGGACTCAGTTCACAGTTATTTAAGAAATCATTTAAGATTCATAAAAGTCACACTACTCATTGGAAAATTCTTAGCAGTTGAAATATTTACAAATGTAAAATGAGTCATGTTGTGAAAGAACTATCTGCAGCTCCCTTAGTTAAATCAATTGTATATTGATTTATACATTAAAGCTAAAATGTAAAGTATATTATAAGGTCGCTCCTTTTGGGTTCTTAATGGCTTTATTAACCATGGAAATCGCTGTAAAAAAAGCCTTTTAAAGGCCAATTGAATATGACAATTTTGATTTCTTTAACCACATGTTGCATTATGCTCAGCTTTCACAAATAGGAGCACTTTGGTCTGAGCCTCACACGGCAATGCTGAATACAAACGTGGTTAACCCGGTGTGGCGGATATTTGCATCTGCCAGATCTCTAGATCTAATCCAGAATCACAAAGATTTTCCATCTGATCCAACGCTTGTCATACGTGAGGCCCAGAAACCAGGCATAAGCCAGCTTTTGGACATTCCCACTCAAGAGCTAATCTATTACTTAAGACTTTTCACCTAAACTAGAGGACCTTGACCAATTCACCACCAACAGCCTCCCTGCATTGTCTCTGTGCTTTGGGACTTACAATCTTAATCTTGCTCAGATTAGATTTTCACCCTGGTTTATGATCTTAGTCTTTGTTCTCTGTCCCTAGCATATTAACCCCATCACCTGGGCCTTAATCATGGTTGTGTTAAATTTCTTTCTGCCTTGTCTTGCCTGATATTTTGATTCTAGTGAATTACTTTGCTTCCCTAACCTAAGCCTCAGTCTCTGGGTTACATATGTTCCAATTTCTGCCCCATGGTATACTGGTCAGAATCTTCATGATGAAGTTTATATCCATTTGTTCACTTAACAAACACGTATTTACCTGTGCAAAGTACTCTCTTAGCTTTGATGATTCAAAGATGAATGAGACAAAATCCTTGTTTTCAAGGAGTTTACCATCTAGTGAAGGACATGGAGAAGCTGATCAATAATTGTAATAGAATGTGTTATAATATTATGTCAAGGGAGCCATGCAAACACAGAGGGCGATATCAAGGAAGGCTTCCTGGAGGAGGGGATACTTAAGCTTAGTCTTGAAGACCAGATAGGAATTGGCAAGGCAGAGAAAATGAATAAGGAAGAAGGCAGGAAGAGTATTCCAACAAGAGGGAACAACATGTATAAGCAGGAGACAGCATGGCAGATTAGAGAAACTACAAGTAGTTTAGTATGGATGAAAGATATTTGTGGCAAAATGGTCAAATGTGAGGCTGGTTGGAGCCAGATCATGAAAAGTCTTGTATATTCTATCTGGTAGGCCCTAGGAACCCACTGAAGGGGTTTAACCAGAGGAGCGCTATGATCAGATGTGTGTTTCAGATTACTCTCCAGGGTTGCGGAAGATGGATTGGAGACAGGTGAGCGAGGGTGAACAGAGAGGAGACTTACTATAATCCAGACCACATGTAAGGAGGGACTGAAAGAAGATGGTTACAAGAGGAATGGAAAGGAGGGGATGGAAATAAGGGTAAGATGTAGTATTTGATCACACAGAACCTGACAAATCACTGGACACAAGACTTTTTTAAAAAGTCTGAACTAACCTTGCAGTTACAAATTTGCGGTACTAAGAGAAGAAATTCTTTGTAATTGAAAGTTTGATGCAGAAGATCACAACTCCTTTTTTTTTTAGTTATGCTTTTTTGGTGAAGAAGATTCGCCCTGAGCTAACATCTGTTGCCAGTCTTCCTCTTTTCTTTTCTCTCCCCAAAGTCCCCGTACGTAGTTGTATATCCTAGTTGTAGGTTATTCCAGTTCTTCTATGTGGGATGCTGCCACAGCATGGCTTGATGAGCAGTGTGTAGGTCTGCGCCCGGGATCTGGACTGGCAAAGCCCAGGCTGCTGAAGCGGGGCACGTAAACGTAACCACTACGCCACGGAGCCAGCCCCCAATGACGACTTCTTTAATGATGCTGAGTGTGTGGTATAATACAAGCATCCAACTGGAGATAATCCACAGGCAGGTGAGAATGCCGCTCTGCAGCTCAAGATCAAAGTTACGGCTGGAGTGGATTTGAGGGTTGTCTGCATAGAAGTGATAGCTTATAGGAATGAGTATATAAAGAAAAGCTGGAAAAATTTTCAGAGGAAAAAGGAAATTTCACATTCAGGCTAGAGTTTCCAGTAGGTTTAGCATTGTGGATACACAGCATGTATGGTGTCAGAAGGAAAGTCATTGTCTTACCTCTTTCCTTCTAAAAAGTTTCAACCAATGTTTTTCAAAGTGCTTCCTCCTACCCGGTTTCATGGTAATCCTGGCACCTCTGTCCTTTCCCCCAGGCAGACTCCTGATCCTAGCCAAACCTAAAGACTTTTGCTCTGCTGTCACCCATGCCCTAGCATGGCACTCGTCTTATAGGTGGGAGGGCCAGGGCACTAAGTGTTCAAGTGTTTGCCAGAGCCCACACAGCAAACAAGCACAGGAAGAAGCGAAGACCTCAGGACTGCCGACTTCATCTCCAGGGCTCTGTGCGCTACATTTTATGATGAACTTTCCAGGAATCTATCTGTTTCCCAAGGCAAAGCAAAAAGTATTTGCAATATTGAATTTGAATATACATGTATAGTTATAAAAGTATATTATTTATATACACATGCACAAAGGTGGAAAAATTTAAACATCTCATAACTAATATTTACTTTCACTTTTTACTAACCATGTATTACTCTAAATTTGAAATCAGTTCCCATGTGGAAGTCCTTTTCTCTTCCTCTCGCACATAAATAAGAATGCTCATTAGAAAAATGTGGTGAGAGCCGGCCCAGTGGTGCAGCGGTTAAGTGCGCACGTTCCACCTCGGTGGCCCGGGGTTTGCCAGTTCGGATCCCGGGTGCGGACATGGCACTGCTTGGCAAAAGCCATGCTGTGGTAGGCGTCCCACATAGAAAGTAGAGGAAGATGGACACGGATGTTAGCTCAGGGCCAGCCTTCCTCAGCAAAAAGAGGAGGATTGGCAGCAGATGTTAGCTCAAGGCTAATCTTCCTCAAAAAAAAAAAGAAAGAAAGAAAGAAAAAGGAAAATATGGTGAAACTCCTAGCATTAAGGGACTTTAAAATTTCTATCAAAGTGACATAGCACACTCTAAAATCACAGCCAGGGAGTTTTCACAAAAACACAGAAGGCAAAAACTACAAAAGAGAGAACTGTATCTGAGAAATAAGGAGGTAAGTGTTTTGCATACTGTACAAAGTACATGGAAGAAAGTGGGGGGAGTGCATAGGGAAGAGTAAGATATCTTCTAATAGCTTGAAACTATGAACATCTAAGAGCTAAAACTATAAAATCAAGCCCTATTGGACCTGGTCATAGATAGGTAAAGACAAGCTAAAGAAAGAGACTGCCTCCCAGGCTAGAGCGAGACTAACAAAATTATTAACATATCTAAAGAAAGAATGGGTCCGTGAGAAAGTGGACTGGCAGACAGGAATTTAGGAAGAGAATGGCAAAGGCCTCGACAACACTCATCCTAGCGTTGTGCAGAGGAGAGACTGTCAGGGCCACAGGGCACTTTAGGCCCTTTAGCATGTATATGCCTATTCCAGAAATGGACACATTGGTCCTTCAGAGCTAGCTGTGTTTACACATTAATTTCTACTGATTAATTTCTACACATTAATTTCATCCCACTAATACTCCTTGCTTGCTCCTCCAGCCATCCTCCTGCTTGGTAGGGCTTTCTGTGGGGAGAGAATCCTTCGGTCATGCCAACATGAGCATTTCATCCACTAGGAGAGTTGTAATTTTTGTTGTCCATCAGTTTTTTGGCATTCTGGATTGTTGCTTGTGAACTTAGTTAGTACGAGTTCATCTCTGGGCCACAGAGCCAATCTCCAGGTGTAGACAAATCAAGTGTCTGAGGCTACCCTGTTGACGATCAGGCTACCCTGACGTTCGCTGACATCAACCTTGAAAAGTGCCTTTTAGCCACACTTGAAGGGGAAGAGATGGACGTAATCAGCACCTTAGTAATTGCTACCTGGCCTACAGGAAAAGTTTGGGTGTGAACATAGAATCTGTGTGTGCCGTTGCTAGCAATGTGGTACTAAGGAGTGAGAACGGTTTTAGACGGTAAGTTAAAAAATCAGTGTTCAGCTATGAATTGTGTCTTTGGGCTGAATCTGACTCCCAGGTGTAGAACTTTGCTTCGTCTCTACCTCAGATATACGCATACTGACAGTCCCGTCCCAAAGAGAGCTGTGTAGCGCTGTGTGGGTTATGTAGGTGCACACATTCTCCTTTGCTTCTTTTCCCTTTGTTTCTGAAAAGTAGATTAGTGGAACGAACAGAGTTTTGCTGTTAGATCTGAGACTGAATCTCAGTTCTACTACTTCTCAGTTTCTTACTTTCCCGATGCCTCAGCTTCTTCATCTCTAAACTGTAGATAGTATTTGGTAGGATTGTTGTAGAAATTAAATGAAATAATATGTGTATAAGTACTTAATTTTGGTTCCATTCCTGTTCCTTTCTCTTTTTTTTTATTTTGAGGAAGATTAGCCCTGAGCTAACTACTGCCAATCCTCCGCTTTTTGCTGAGGAACACTGGCCCTGAGGGAACATCCATGCCCATCTTCCTCTACTTTACACGTGGGACACCTACCACAGCATGGCTTTTGCCAAGCAGTGCCATGTCTGCACCCAGGATCCGAACTGGCAAACCCCGGGCCACTGAGAAGCGGAACGTGCACACTTAACTGCTGCTCCACCAGGCCAGCTCCCCATTCCTGTTCCTTTCTATGCCTTGGCCTCTTCAGTTTAAAAATACGCACACACACACACACACACACACACTTATAGTGCATATAGCTACAAGCTTCATGAGAGCAGAGATTATAGTTTACAACTATGATTTTTGTTTACAATTCTACCCCTAGTGTATGGCTTTTAGGGGGTCCTCAAATATATTTTGAATTATAAAACTAGATTAGTTAAGAAGTTGAGGTTTTGTTTAACTGAATTTCCCAGTCAGTTTAGGGGTCTTTCTTAAACTAAAAAAATCTACCATATACGCTAAAGGCCTCATCAGGCGTCACTTCTGTAGACACTATTATATGATCTTTGATTAATCAATGTAAGTCTACTTAAGTGGCTTTCTAAAGTATCTGTTTTGGTCTGAAACTTAGCTGGACAACTGTACTCATTTGGTAGGGCTGCTGTAACAGAGTGCCACAAACTGAGGGGCTTGAACAACAGAAATGTGTGGTGTCACAGTTCTGGAAGCTAGAAATTCAAGGTCAAGCTGTCAGCAGGGTTGATTTCTTCCGAGAGCTGTGAGTGAAAGATCTGTCCCAGGCCTCTCTCCTTGGCTGGTAGATGACTGTCTTCTCCCTGTGTCTCTTCACCTCATCTTCCCACTATGCGTGTCTGTCTTGGTGTCCAAATTTCCCCTTTTTATAAGGACACCAGTCATATTGGATTAGGGTCCACCCTAATGACCTCATCTTAACCAATTCCAACCGTAATGACCGTATTTCCAAATAAGGTCACATTCTGAGGTACTGGGGGTTAAGACTTTGTCAGGGAGGAGGGAATTCCCCCTTTTCCCCTCTCGAATTTTTATGGCCGGACTAACAATAAAATTGACACAAGGCCAGATTAATAGGAGAAAAAACAATTTAATACATGTGTGTGGGAGATCATCATAAAAAAAAAGATGCTTTCCAAGATGAGCAAGGCAGGCAGCTTTTATATCTCTTTACAGAAAGAAACAATAAATTTGTGAGGAATTGGCTGGACAAATAAACTTAGGGTTGAGGTACACAATTAGTGAGGAATTTAAGCAGAGTTTAGGCTTGAGGTAGTAAATTAGTAAAAGTAACAAGGTTTGTTGATGCAGGCTTCTTGGCCCTGAATTCCCAGCTCTGGTGATGAGGATGCAAGGAGAGCGCCTTTCATGTGGGAGATTTATTTCCTGCTTTCAGGGGGAACAGAGAGAGGAGGGTCAGAATGCCTTTTTTTCCCATCATCTGCTTCTCAAGTAACTTTAATGCAAAACAATAAATATGCCATTGTGGGATGTTTTGGGGCAGCCTGCCCTGGGCCCCAGCAA
Source organism: Equus caballus (assembly GCF_041296265.1). NCBI lineage: Eukaryota > Metazoa > Chordata > Mammalia > Perissodactyla > Equidae > Equus > Equus caballus. Next base: position 95,966,553 of record NC_091715.1, read on the forward strand.
CCGCAACACGTGAATTATTGGGGGGACATGATTCAACCTACAACAATAGCTCCTGAGTGATTATCTTTAAGGCTTCTAGGCACAGCCTGTCACTGGACTGCTTTCTTATTATTGCGTGTAGAGGAAAACACTTGACATTTACTGAATTGACATTTTAGGATGTTTTGACTGTTCTTAAATAACCTTAAAATGCACATAATAGAGTGCGTTACTTAACTTGTGAGGGTATCTAACTATCTACAAGCATCTGGATCTTAACTGACTTTGTTGTTTTCTAGTCTTGAGAACGTTTAGTGTGTTGGAGGGGGGGCACATGAGGGATGGCTATCAATCCAGGGTGAAATTTTAGTGAATTTTGAAAAGTCAGTATATGAGGATACGTTAAAGAAATGGAAATGTGATTCGAGAGAAATACAGGGGACTGTAAAAACATGAAAACATGTTCATGAATTTGTGTATAGCTGAATTTCAGAGGAATATCAAGGACCTTCTGGACATAGGACAAGATTAAGCCTCAGTCACGATTATATATTTCCACTAAAATGAGTCAAAATGCAGCTGTTCCAATTGTTTCAGTCATCTTCACAATGGATTTCAATGTAGGGGAATTGATCCAAATATTGATCTTTAAAATGGTTAAAGTAATTGCTTTTTTAAAACTGGCAAAGAACGTCATTGACTGAAATTGAAAGAGTTTCATTGAACACGTGTCCTGTTTCCCGTCAGATCATCCAGATCAAAACAAGGAAGGAGTTTGCTTTGCTTGATTTGGGGGAATAAAGGTGAATTGATGCAATGGTCTTTTGAAGGACAGAGCTTTTTATAACCATGCCTCATTGCCCATCAGTGTAAGGGGAGCACTTATGTGTTTGGTATACTGGAAATTGTCATCTTTATGCTTAACTTGACATCTAAAAATCTGGAGTGCTTTGTAAAATTGCACTTTTGTCTCAAATGTAAAGTAATATGTTACAGAGGAATGAGTTTTGGACCAGGAGAGAGAAAAATCGAGATTCCAGTCCCAGCTCTGCCTTGTGACCTTAGGAAAGTCACATAAAGCTCTTGCTTTGCCTCGGCAAACTGAAGGGTTCAATCAGATGATGTGTAAGGTCCCCTGCAACTCAGATGGTCTATACTTCTGTTGTGTATAATCTTTATATCTCTAGTACAATATTTTCACCTAAATGCAAAGTATATTAATATAAAAGAGGATTTTTCACTTTGCTTGGTGTAGGATGTGGGAATAGAGGCGATTCATTTGAAGAACCTGTTCCATCTTTCGGTCTGAATATTTTCGTATTGTTCTTCATAAGCTGTACCCACGTAAAATGCTAGATGCCTTTAAATGTTTTTGTCTTCTACTCCAAAAGATTAAAGTCTCTTTGTTATGTCAACATTACTACAATACAACTGCATGCCACATAATTTTATTTTGCAGAAATCTTGGCAGGAATTTCCCCGGTGCTTTTGTCTTAGCTAAGAACCAGGTGCGTTTGTATGGATCTATACCAACTGCTCTTTTTATTTTAAAACTTTACTTGGGTCCTATATAATTGAATTTCCCACCTATCTAATTACCCTTGATGATGTTATAATTATTTTAAATAATTAAATGGGCTATGACTAGTTTTAATACTGATAACAAAATTTTAACTCGATCCTGCAATTTTAATATTGGCAATGTGATACTTGGAATGTAAATGCATTTAACCCACATTCCAAGTATTCCATTTTGCGACAATTGTATTGAATAATAAAGTGTTCAACATGATACAACATTTATAAATCTAACTCTTTAATGAAATGGGAGGGCCATATATTGATTAGTTTATGAGCAGAGGTTAATTTTTGAGATACAATATTTAAAACTGAAGATTAAAATTTTATTTTTTAATTCCTGAACAAATCCATTCTATTACTATACATCTTATTTTATCTTAATCTGATAACCAAAAATAATATTTTCATTTTGTTTTCTTTTTTGTCTAATATGATAAGCAATGACCTCTTTGAAATGGAACTTTATTTTCATTTCGTAGTGTGTTTACCTTGTTTTCCCTGTTTGTTTTAGCGGCACTCAAATATTTTGTCATATTTAAAAATAATCTTTTAACTAAATAGGTTTAGTTTATTACATTTTCTCCAATTGAAACTTACTTGAAATTACATAAACTCGATCCATTTTCATTTACATAATTTTAAACTAAATGAAATCTACGCAACTTTCTTCATCATAGCATGCAATAATGATCAAAAAAATCCCTTTCTATATTTTGGCACACGTTCCTTGTGCCCGCCCTCCTTCCCTTTGTAGAGTATGAATACATCGTATGTATTTTTTTTTCCTTTTAGAAGCAAGTTGCCACCTGAGAATTTTTTTGACCTAATTTCTAGTGTATCTCATAATTTAAAGTCATAAGACCAAAGTTTTGTAAATGTTTTGTAAAACTGGAAAAGTCACAATCCATATTCTTATCTGTTTTTCTCATCAGTAAAATGGAGATAATTATCTTCGCCTTGCTTACTTCATAGAGTTTTTGTGAGGTTCAAATGACATAACATACACAAAGGCCTTGAACACATATAGTTAGAATGCTATGCAAATATATGGGCCTATATTGTTGTTGTCGATAGTATTATTCAGTTACTAAGATGTTTGATATGGGAAAAGAAAGTAACTTTACTAGAAAATAGTTCTATCTAGATTTCCCCATGTGTCCTAGTGGAATATTTCAACATATAAAAATATCTAATGATTCTGAGCTTCCTATATAATGTCATATTAGTTATAAGATTTTTGAAGCATGAAGTAAACTAAAGAGGGAAAGTCATACTATGGACAGGCTTAGAGGAGAACCAAGCCAAGACTTCAGCACCAGGAGCCAGTGGAGAAGGAGAGGAAGCTAAATAAGGACAAAATGGGAAAAGAACTCAGCTGGGGGGTTAGCCCCTCCAGAAAAGCCAGGCAATCCAGTGCAGCATCCACAGGCAGACAGCTCTGAGGAAGTCCAACTGAGGAATGGACCACAGCAACAAGAATCTAGGCCACAAGTCATATTTCGAGTTGGGAACATGATCCTACTGTGGTTCTGGGCGATTAGTCTATAGATAATAGGACGCCTCCAAAGTCTTTCTCTTGCCCCTGCTTTAATATAGATTCAAGGATCACCTCCTCCAGGAAGTCTTCCCTATTCACCACGCAGACTGTGTTGGAGCCATTCTTCGGCGCTCCTATACTTTCTGCTGACCCAAAACACACATTGCAATCATTTAGCCATTCATTCCACAGATAGTTATTAAGCCCCCACTGCATATCAGGCCTTGTATTGGGAGTGAGGTATTCAATAATGGACAAAAAAAAGCCCCTGCCCTTAATGGAACTTACATTCTAATAAAGGGAAAGGATTCGCACAATAAAAAATAAACAGGTGAATATAAAGTATGGCATAGTGATAAGTACGATTAGAGAGAATAATGCAGGATAATGGGGATAGAGAGTGGGGGGAAATTGCTATTTTTATGCATTATACTTTGACGTAATCTTCTTTCTAAAGTTAGCTTTACCTTTGTTAATGAATATCCTTCTAAAACATTATTTTAGTGTTTGCATATACATTCCCTTATATGGGTGTATGTAACATCCTTATCTAACTCTTCCTTTCTTGCTGGGCCTTTAGCTTTCTTCTGTTGCACGAATATTGAGAAGAGCATACTGAAAGCTACCCCTGGGGAACGTCCCTGATTATTTCCACAGGATAAGCTCCTAGAAATGGAAAGGGTGTTACTCAGCTGCTGCCATGCCAAGCAAGCCGGAGTCATCTCCGGGCCTTTGGACCCTGGCTTTGGCATGGACAGCCACTTTCTGTATGAGTCAGTGCCAGAGCTTGGTTACTCCCCCTGATCCTGGACCCACCCATTCAGCTTTCTCTTTCTTGTTCCAATGACCCACAAAAAAGGATCAACAAACATAGTGGTGGCGGCCATGAAGGTTATGATACTACCAGATGAAATTCCCCAGAACTTAAGGAGCCTTTGTTTAAATCGAAAAGTATTGGTGCTTTAAATCCTAAAATTTCTACTGCAGGTATGAACTGTGTCAACCTTAAAGTTGACTGTAAACGTCTCCAGTTTTCCTTCAGCTCCATGGTTAGCTCCATGCAGAGCAAACGGAGGCTTTGAAGCCATTCTTTGATCTTCACCTGCCAAATATGTGACTTCTCTTTCGCCACATTTCTGCTGGATTCCAACCTTCCTCAACTCTAGTCTCCTAGCTGACTTCCTAGTTTGGGTCCCTAAGCTATACCTTGACCATGCTTTCTTTTTCATCTACTGTTAAGTGAGTAACTTAGGTACTGTCCCAGTAGGGATGAAAAGGCCCTGGCCCGGGTGTTAGAACCCAGAATAGGATAACACATCATTCCCCTTTTTCTCTTGACTCACTACCACCTCCTCCTTAATGGTTAAAATTGTGCAGAAGAGCTAGAAGGGATGCAGAGCATCTCAACACACTAAATGTGTGTTTGCCTCCAACGCTCAAAGAAATGCCTGGGAAATGGTGTGCAGATTGAAGAATGTAATAATTAGTCAGTTTAGCTATTTATCGGCAGTTTTTTAAAGAACAAACAACTTGATGACTAAGGAGGTCAAGCTAATGATTAAAATAGCTTGAGGGCAGAGTTTGTGTTTTTTATTTGTCCATGACTTCACTTTCTCATAAACACAAATGATTACAAATTGTCTCTAAGTAAACTGTTCTATTTTTCTAACAGAGTTGGAGTAACTCTAATTTAAGACTTTTGGGAAACCAACAGTCATGTTAGCATAAAAGACTACTGACAAGGAAATAAAAAGACCAGTCAAGTGAAAATATTTAATTATTAATTGGATTTTAAATATAGGGACCCCATTGCATTGACTAATTCATTTCGATCAACTCAACCTTAAGAACTAGAGCTTATGAAGTCACACCAAAAACACAAGATCTTTCAGGCACAGGAACTTTAATACAATGGAAGAAGTATGTCTACCTTAGAAAAACATATTCACTTTTCTTGATCTGACTTTTCAGTAAGCGATGCTACCATTTTCTTTTTCTCGTTTGAAGTAACGAATACACAAAGCTAGCCATGTTCAACTGGTTTTCTCAAGGTGATAATGGGGAAATTGGAAGCCACAGAGTCCTGCACAGATGTGGCTTTCCTACAGTTTGTCTATCTCCTCCTTTCATCACTGCTTTCATCAGGTGATGTTCTTCAAACAGCCAGACCGTGCTGCACACCACAAGTTCACATTTTCACTTTCAATCTCCCAGACTGAGAACAAAAGTTACTGGTCCTCAAGTTATCTTGCGAGCACCTTTTATTATTTTCTTGGTTTCATGGATATACAAAGGAAATAAACAACTTTAATAGGAATGTGAGATTTACCTGACCTGGAAAACAATATACTACACAGCATGAGCAAAGCCAATAGGTATCACAGGCCTTCCTAGAGATGATAAGTGGTGTCATCCCACCTATAAATCATAGGTCACACTATCCAATCTCCTCTATTCCTTGAATGATGGATTTCACAGGGTGTTGTCCATCGTATAATCTATATACTATTATTTCTTTCACTTTCACCTGAAATTGGAGCTGGCAAGACCATCTAAATTTGGTACTGAAAAACGTGGACGTAGAAAACGCTGAGAGAATCAAGTAGCTGCATTCACATTAGTTGGAAGGCATTTTAGAGTCTGCCTTGAAGTGATTGTCATATATTCACTTTAACCTTGATCAAATGTGACAGGTTTCCATTGAAAGCAAGACAGACCAAACTGGAGATGACCAAGGATCAGGAGACAAAACTGATTCACGAGGAAATAACAGAGATCCAAACGGCAAGCCACACAGTGTAGTACAGATAGATGAACAGGTAATGTCAGGAAGAGCCAGTGGGTGATAATAGACAAGATCCTTGAAAGCATGGGAAGTATGACACTAGGAATACAGGAATTAGGAATTTTATTCTGCTATTAGTGCTAGAGACCTAAAAAATATTGGCTTACATGCGTTTTTTTTCTTTTTTTTTTCTTTCATGTAATTAAAAATCTGGAGATTTTTACACCAGGGCTTCTATGGCAGCTTTCAATGTCATCAGAGAGCTAGTCTCCCTTATTGTCTTCATTTGTCATTCCTGGGGTGTGTGACCCTCATCCTCCTGGTTACATAATGGTTGCTGAAACTCCAGCTATTACATATGCTTTCATATAGGAGGAAAAGACAAAGTGGGAAAGGACACAGCAAATTCTTTAGAAGAGACTTTCAAGAAGTCCTGACTACTTCTGCTTACATGTCTGCTTAAAGCAATCCTATCTGTAAAGGAGAGCAGGATTTATAATTTATCTTGACACACTGACATCCTCAAGTGTATAGAAATTCTGTTCATAAGGATGAAGGAGAGAGTAGATATTGGGTAGGCAACCAGCAGTCTCTCCAACAGTCTCATGCGGTACTTGGTGGGAGACCTTCTCTTCAGCGATTCAAGGACCCAGGCTCCTTCCATCTTACCAGCTATTTTCAACACGTGGTTTCTGTGGTCACCACAAAAGGAAAAAGATACGGTAGAGAAGACATACCTGCTGGGCAACAGAAAGTAGGACGCTATTCCACAAAAGGCTGAAAGAATGCTTTCACACCTTGGCCGCAAATCAGAATTATGAGACACCTTAGAGCTTTTAACAAACATCAATGCCCAGGCCCAAGCCAAATGGAGGGAGAAGAGGCATCAGTACTTTTTCCTGTCTTCCCTAATGTTCAGCCAGAGTTGAGAACCATGTTCCTAGAAAGACACAGCTGAACCTCAGACCCAGAAGAACTGAATGCTGGACAAAGATTGAAGATAGAGATTTAGTTAATTCATCTCATATGCAAATTCATGGAACCATGCAGCAGAGCAAACCGGATGCTTAATTCTGGGAATCTGAGCCTTGGTCTACTTAGACAGCTTTACCTGAATGTCTGAGGTGAGGCTAGTATAAATAGGGGCTATATGGTCCCAGCACTGAAGTTTAGAGGACTCGTGGCCGGAAAGCCAATGACACCATCAAACAAAGTCAGCCTCTAGAATCTCTGGAGTGTATGTTGTATAAGGCGTAGACTTTAATGACTTCATTCCTCAGTAATCTCCAGTGCCTGGAACAGATCCAGACACAGAGCCAATAGGCAGCAAATAGTTTCTGAATTCACAAATTAATAAGTATTTAGACAGACTATTCTATGCACTCAGAATGGTGATTTTTTTAAAAACTGGAAGAGTAGACAAATATTAAAACGATAATTGCCTGCAAATGACAAGAAAGAAAGGAAAGAGAAGATTTAACACACAGAGTGACAGAAATCAGAGAAAGTGACAGAAATCAGACAAGTGGTTGCTCACTGCTGGGGGATGGATCGATGGTAAAGGAGCATGAGGGAATTTGGGGCATGACGCTAATGTTCTATAACTTAGTTATGGTGGTGTATGCATTTGTCACAACTCATCCAACCATAAACTTAAAACGGGTGCATTTTATTGTCTGTAAAGTATATCTTATCTAGTCTTCTAATGCTGGGTAACAAATTACCCCAAATCTACTGGCATAAAGCAGCATTCACTTATTACTCACAGTTCTCTAGGTCATAAATCTGGGTACTACATGGCTGAGTTCTTTGCACAGAGTCTCCTCAGGCTAAAACCAAGGCGTCAGCCAGTCTGTGTCCTCATCTGGATCTCAGGATCTTCTTCCAATGCCACATGATTGTAACATAATTCAGTTCCTTGTGACTGCACGACTGAAGTCCTGGTTTCCTTACCTGCTGTAAACCAGGGGATGCTCTAATCTAGAGCTCATGTCTCTTGCTGCATGGATGTCTCCATCTTTAAATCCATCAGTGGATGAATCTCTCTTGCATCAAATCCCTGCTATGCTTCAGATTTCTTTTCTAAGACTAGGCCAGTTCCTTTGAAGGGTTCCTGTGGTTAGTCAATTACATCTGAAACATCGTTTGGCTGTAAAATATGACATAATCACAGGAGTGACATCTCACACATTCATAGGTGCCACCCGGACCTAAAGGGAGGAGACTGTAAAAGAGTCATTGGGGTCATCTTAGAATTCTGCCTACAACATACTCCAATAATATTTATTATAAAAGTAGATCAACACATAGGAAATTAAGGATACTTTAGTATTGACCTTTAGCCATTCACTCCCACAGCCACATCCTGGAGCTGACCATCATCCAGAATTGCTCCTCTTCTGAGATCTTAATCCACTTCTGAGATACAAAATGCTGATGGATATACTACTTGTCAATAGAAATGGAGCAGCTCCATGATCGGCAGGGCCAGGTGATAGAAAGGCTGAGCTTCTCCTTCAAGCATTAATTTTCCTATCATTATAGTTGACGCATTGGCTTCTTTCGCATTCTCCTGGGATCACATTCCAGTTGTCAGAAGAGTGTGCGTGGGAGGTGGGATTCACCGGCACCCTCTTAACTCCCTCCTTCTTCTCACACCGGTGACTGATCATTGGTGAATTCCTTTCAGTTGTCAAGAAATTCTTTCTTTTTGTGTGCACGTGCACGTGCGCACACGCACCGACTGCAAAAAGATGCATTTCTGGATTTATGACCCAGTGCTAATGCACATCCCATTTATTTTGGCAGGGAAAAATAAACACTCTATAATATTTATTGTGTATATTCATGGATTTTAAAAATCGACATTTGGGAAAACTAACACTGTGATTGTCACTCAGCTACTTTTAATTTATGCTTAGCAAACACCGTACAAAGGAAGGTACTATATTATTTCATGGACATTATCAGACAGCCTGTATTATGGATCTCTGCTCACCTCATGGAAGTTGTCTGTTTTAGGAAAATGATTCATTTTTATATTTGTACCCATGAGAGATTAATTGCTTTTCAGCATTTCTATGAGAAAGAATGATAAAATATAAGCACACTTGAATTTTCACAATTTAAAAACTCCAAATTCATCACTAAACATTTTTAAACCTTCAGAAATGTTTTTCCCTCAAAATACATGATGATGAGCTAATTCCAAATGCTTTAGGTTAAATCACAGTGGTATTTTTATTTAGTAAATTACGTGGCAGCTTGTAGATGCTATCATAGTTCAAGAAATGAATCTTGATAAGTGATTTGTGCTTTTTATATATCCCTACATTTTATTAAATATATTTAGGCTGTGTTCAAATATGAATACGATATAAAGACTTAGGATAAGTGACATGCTTTTCCCACTAGCCTATTACTCAAATGATATAGGGCCTACTGCTTTTCTGGTCAGAATGATAGGTAATGACTTTGTACAAGCTAATTTGAAATTCGATCCTTAATTTTCATTCATTTAATTACAAAGCAGCATTATAAAATCCCGACCAAAATAGTTCACATAGCAGTCTGCCATGAGGAAGCTTTTATGTGAAAGCACATTGTCTAAGCTTGGGCAGTTGCCAGAAGTGGTAGGATTTTGCTGAGCAAGTTGTGGCATTATTAGAGGATGCTGGCATAAACAGAAAAGCAGATCAGTAAACGAAATGGAGGACAGAAAGAAACCAATAAAGATGGCGTATTAAAAAAGTTGAACGTAGCTTATTAGAATACATGTTTAATGTGTGAGTAAAGACCTGAGGAAATGACCTTTCATTTCAGCATGAAAGAAATGTAACCATATTTTATTCCAACTGTGCTCTTTTACAATAATATAGGATCATTTCAACTTGCCCATGAAAATGGTTTTATTGATAGGCTGGCACTAATGATAAATTAACACCTCATGATACCAACGTGTTGACTGGTAGAGAGCTTATAGAAATGAAAAGGAGACGTTTAAGAAGAGCTATGTCCTCCAGGAGAAAAAAATAGTGAAGAACCTATGCCAGTAAAAACAATCTAGCTTTTAATGATATTTGTATCTATTGCAAAACTCAGGCTTTGTAACTGAAATAGCATGGCAGTCAAATTTTCTTTTAAAAGACGAAGTGAGGGGCTGGCCCAGTGGTGCAGCAGTTAAGCTTGTGTGCTCTGCTTTTGGCAGCCCGGGGTTCGCTGCTTTGGATCCTGGGCGCAGACCTACACACCGCTCATGAAGCCATGCTGTGACAGGTGTCCCTCATATAAAGGAGAGGAAGATGGACACAGATGTTAGCTCAGGGCCAGTCTTCCTCAGAAAAAAGAGGAGGATTGGCAGCAGATGTTAGCTCAGGGCTAATCTTCCTCAAAAAAAAAAAAACAAAAAACAAAACCCTGCCTCCTGTGCTCCAGACACTAACCTGATGCTCTTGGCTTTGCATGAAAAGGAATAAGAGTGGGGTGCCACCAAGGATAAGGCTCATCTTACCACACCTTTCACATGCGAGCACACCTGAAGCTTGAACTTTTACTTCTTTGTTTCTAGCACCAGAAACTCAAATTATGTGTTCTTTACCCTGGTTAGAGGTGTTGCTTCTAGAAGATGGAGTTGTCGGGGGAATAGTTAACCTTTCCCAGCAGTTAGAACATGCCACTAAAAATAATTAGGACCACAAGTGCAGAATAATTAGACACCTCTTGTCGGAGTTACTCTTCTTAATCCGAGGACACAAATCCTATCTAACACTTCATTGACCTGCTGCATAGAAAGAAGCAGGAGCTGAAATTTTTTGGCTCTATCTGCATTTCCATTACCTAGTTGTTTCTATAAAATCAGCAACTTATTTTTTCGACAAAGAAATATACACATTTTGATACATATTCGGAAAAATATCAATTCGTTAATTGGTCCATCCAGCTTTTGAAGAACTGGTTCTGCAGCCAATCTATTCAAAATAAACACATTACATAAACAACTTATAAATAAGATAGATGATGACAAACTGGAAGAGATGTAGAGAGGATATGAAATACATGTTAGAAAGAGGATCTCCTACTCTGAGGGAGAAGGAATTGCTGTATGGAAGAGGTAAGATTTAAAGAGAGATTTGAAATATGTATCATCTCTCAACAGCTGAATTTCACAAATATATTCCAATCCAGTAATTATCAAAATGTGGTTTGAGGACCAGCAATATCAGTGCCACCTTAGAACTGGTCAGAAATGCAAATTATCAAGCCCTACCCCAGATTTCATGAATTATAAACTCTAGGGAGAGGGCCCAGCAATCTGTGACTTGTCAACCCTCCATGTGATCCCGATGCATACTAGAATTTGAGGCCCACTGGACGAATCAATCAATAAGCCTATATTTATTGATTGACTTATGTGCATGGTGCTAAATAGATACTTGGAGAATAGAAAAAATTACAAGATGCAGTTCTTATTATTTAAAACAATCCAATAGAATCAGAATAGTCATCTTAACAGGCACACTATAAGAGAAGCCTAACAACACAGTCACCGATAGGGCCCGAGGGACTCACAGTGAGAGGTGGAGATTACAGAGACCTTCTACCTGAGGGGAGAGTTCCAAGGTACACAGTGGAGGAGTGTAGTAATATATATCTCTCCCTCTTTGTCAACGTGGGCATTATCATTCCCTTGGTCCAGATGCAATCAGTTTTGAGAAATTGGAAAAGATATGAGATCAGGAAGCCAGAAACAAGTTAAAACAGAGCTAAAGAATCAGGATCCAATCCGGTTCATAAGCCAGGATTCAGGGAACAATAAAACAAATAAACACAAGTGGCCAGTTGATTTTTCCTGCTTTGAGTTTGCTGAACTCCTTGGATGTGTAAATTTATAGTTTTTAGCAGTTTTGGAAAATGTTTGGCCATTATTTCTTCAACCTTTTTTTTCCTACCCCTTCACTTTCTTAGGACTCCAATTACAAGTATACTAGACTGCTTGATATGGTCACTGCTTGATATGGTCACTGATATTGATTCACTTTTTTTAGTCTTTGTCTCTCTCTCTCTGCTTCAGTTTGCATAGTTTCTATTGCTATGTCTTCAGTTTCACTGATCTTTTCTTCTGCAGTATCTGATGCTATTAATCCCATCTAGTGAAATTTTCATTTCAGATATTGTATTTTTCATCTCTAGAAGTTCCATTTAGTCTTCTTTACATCTTCCATTTCCCTTCTCATGTGTATGTTTTCCTTTCTCTTCTTAAGTGTATGGAACATATATATTATAGATGCTTTAATGCCCTAGTTTGCAAATTCTATCATCTCTCATTTCAGGTCTGTTTTCCTTCTGCTTATGGGTCACATTTTCCTGCTTCTTCACATGTCTAGTAATTATTTTACTGAATGATGGAAATTGTGAATTTTATGTTGTTGAATACTAGATTTTATAGTATTCCTTTAAAGAGCATAGGACTTTATTCTGGCAGGCAGTTAAGTAGCATGAAGATCATTTTAATGCTTCTGAGGCTTGTTTTTAAGTTTCTTTTAGCTCCACTCCCAAGGTAGGATCTTCTGAGATCACTGGAATTCAACAATGGATATTCAACAATGCCTCTCCATTCTGGCCACTTGGAGCCAAAATGATTCCCAGCCCTGTGTGAACTCTTGAAACTATTTGGCTTACGGCTTCCTGGTAACTGTTACTTCCCTAACCATTTTTCTTTCCCAACCTGATGGAGTTTCACCCTACATATGCATAGATGGGTTTTAGCAAAAGACCTAGGGAGACTCTCATGTAGATTTCTGGAGCCATTTCTCTGCGTAGCTCCCTCTTCAGTACTCTTCCTCACACATTCTAGTTGCATTGGCCTCCCTGAGTTCTGACCTCAACTCCGTGAGAGTCCCTCTCCTTGTGCTACTGTCTGGAAAGTGTCTCTACCAGAAGGTCAAGGTGGTTGTAGGGCTCACCTCATTTACTTCCCTCCTCTCAGGGATCAAAATACTGCACAGCCTACTGTCCAAGGTCTGAAAACAATAGTTTCATATATTTTATGCATCTTTCTAGCTGTTTATGGCAGAAAGGCAAGTCCCACAGGAGATATCCTTTATGGGTGGAAGCAGAAGTCCCCAAAATACTCGCTATAAAAACATGTGAGAAAAATACAGCCAGAGACAAAAGGGTCTTAAGTATGGGAAGCTGAGAGTGTCATGCTGATATATATTTGGTAAATATCTTTTGGAGTGGATTGCTTCCCACTGAACCCTGGTTGATTTTAAAAGTGTCTTGAACTCAAGTGACAGGGCATTCCATATGCACTGACATTAACAAATAATTGCTGTAGACATTAAGTGCTTCTGAAGGAATGACTAATTTATTCTCCTTATCAACAAGTCAGATAAAATGCAGCATTTGCTTTATCTAGTAGATTTTTCTGTTCCTTTTGAGAGCTGCCTTTTCATTATATGAGTAATGTATGCTTATTATTAAAAAAAGTTCAAACAATTCAGAAATATATAAAACAGAGTAAGTATAAAATCTCTCCATTCTATCTCATTCACTGTTAACAGCTCCATATACATATATACACATGTATATATACATATAAACGTATCTATATGTCCATATACATATACATTTATATCTATATCTCCGATCACAAAAATCGATTTCTCTACCACTGTCCAGTCTCACTGAAAAACCAGAACTTCCTCTACTGTACCGCCATCACCCCACTGTTTTGGGGGATTTACCAGAGTCTTGGGCTATTGCCAAGGAGAAGTACCCACAAGGTGCAGCTTAGATGGGACCCAGAAAAGCTCAGGGCCTGCTTCTGCTGGATGAGCAGCAATGAGGAGCACAGGCAGATCTTAAAGGAACGTTTTGTCTCACAGCTAAGAGGTGACATGATTCCTTGGCATTGTTATACACTCTCTTGACTAGTGAGGAATGTTTGCCGGTATTGACTCAGCTTTCATTTGGCTCCCTAACAGTGGCCACCAATAGAGTAGGTGCCCCTCAATGCCAATTCCCTGCTATCATCCATATTCCCTGAGGTCCGGCCCTTTTGTCTCCAGCTTAGGACCACCTCCAAGGCCTTTGCCTTTACCTGGCCCCCAAACACACTCTCTCCTAGACTCTAATCTAATCTCTTCCTAGGACTGGGGTGGAGTGGGTAGATAATGTCCTTTTTTCTTCTGTTTACTTTGTAAGCTTTGTACTGTCACTAACTCTATGTTCTACTTTCCAGAGGGCCTTCCTTTTTGTTTCTCCACAGACTTGTTTGGAAGTAAAAACAAAATGAAAACAACCAAGGGTGTATATTAATTCTTTCCCTTTTTACTCTTGCTATAACTGTGCTAATGTAATTCATGTAGGTGACTATGACTGATGAGAGAAAGGGTCAGGATATTCAGAAAGTGAAAGAAAGGAAGAACAAACACAAGGATAAAGTTCAAGGTCATATCCTACATCTGTACAGGCCATGACATATAGAAATGCTTTGTAATATTAACATATTATTAGACTGTGTAAATTACCATAATATAGTGAACCAGTCTCTTATTGATACACACAATGAAATACAAAATTTTGTATCTCCTCAAGCTTCCAGCAGCTCTATATATGTACGGATCCTAACACTTTAGAACTTATACATTGTCTATATATTGCGCATATTTTTTCTAGTTTGACATTTGTATTTTAGCACCATTTACAAAGGTGTTTTTTTTTTGCTAGGCAGAGATTAATCCATTCAACAAATATTTATTGAGACCCTATAATGTGCCATCCACCAGTGTGAGTTATGGGGACATAGTGGTGATCAGGACAGACGAAGTCCCTGCACTCAGGGCACCTACATTCTAATGGAGAATTAGGAAAATAAGTAAATGTACAGACTGTAGTTGTGCAGTGATGAAAATAACAGGATGGCAAAGAGTAAATGGGGGAGAATGGTCAGTGAAGGTGTAAGTGAGGAGATGACATTTGAGGTAAGACCTAAAAGATAAAAATGAGGCAGGAAGTAAAGAACATAGGCAGTGGAGGCGGGGGTTGGGGTTAGGGAAAGTTGAGGTAGGGGAGGAAGTACAATCCAAAGGACCAAAGGCAGGAAAGCGTTTAGCGTATTCAACGACAAAAATAAAAGCATGGGCACTAGAACCTAGTGGGGAACAGGGAAATGATACGAATGAGGTGGGAGAAGAGGGCAGGGGCCGGACAAGACAAGACCTTATTTCATTCTAAGAGTAACAGAAAGCCACTGAAGAGTTTTTTGGTATGGAATGGCATGATTGGATTTGTGTTCTTTTTTTTCTCCCCAGCTAATTTTATTGGATCATAATGGTTTATAACATTATGTAATTTTGGGTGTACATTATTGTTTATCAATTCCTGAATACACTTCATCGTGCTCACCCCCAGTAGTCTAATTTTTATCCATCACCACACATATATGCCCCTTTATCCCTTTTGCCCATCCTCCAACCCCCTTCCCCTCTGGTAACCACTAATCTGTTCTCTTTATCCATGTGTTTGTTATCTTCCACATATGAGTGAAATCATGCAGTATTTGTCTTCTCTGTCTGGCCTATTTCACTTAAGATCATATCCTCAAGGTCCATCCATGTTGTAGCAAATGGGATGATTTTGTTTTTTTTTATGTCTGAGTAGCATTCCATTGTGTATATATATATATATATATCACATCTTCTTTATCCATTCTTCTGTAGAAGGACACTTGGGTTGTTTCCACATCCTGGCTGTTGTGAATTGTGCTGCAATGAACATAGGGGTGCATAAATCTCTTTGGATCATTGATTTCAAGTTCTTTGGATAAATACCCAGTAGTGGGATAGCTGGGTCATATGGTATTTCTATTTTTAATTTTTTGAGGAATCTTCATACTGTTTTCCATAGTGGCTGCACCAGTTTGCATTCCTACCAGCAGTGTGTGAGGGTTCCCTTTTCTCCATACCCTCTCCAACATTTGTTGTTTTCTGTCTTGGTGATTACAGCCATTCCAACAGGAGTAAAGTGATATCTCATTGTAGTTTTGATTTGCCTTTCCCTAATAATTAGTGATGTTAAACATCATTTCGTGTGTCTGTTGGCCATGCGTATATATTCTTTGGAAAAATGTCTGTTCTTAAAGCTCTCTCTCTTTTTTTTTTTTAGCTATGCAGAGCATAAATTGGAAAGGAGAAAAAATACAGAAAGAAAGTTAGGCAACTATTGCACTAGTCTAGACCAGAGAGTGTGGCAGCTTAGGTGATGGTGGCAACCACACAGAGGAAATAAAGTGAGGGAAAGTTTTAGGCAATCCAATTTCCTGTTCTATTCCCTCTCCCCACATATAATACATCTTCATCTTCATCTATTCTTCTCTCATCCTTTCTAGCATCAAGGAATAAGGTGCCCCATCTCTTTTGTAAGACCAACCTCTCAAGGCATAGCAAAAATCAACTATTCAAAAAGACTTTCTTGAACTTTTTGACTGTGCTAAGAGTCACTAATGTGTGCAAACCTCTACTAAAGCATTTAGCATAATATTTTAATTACGTTCATTTGTCTTTCTTTTAATTAGACCATAGGCTCCATGAAGTAGGTGACTATGTCTTATTCACCTATATAATGCAGCGCCTGGGTTAGTATCTGGCACATAGCAGATACTTAATTATTAATTATCCTTGAATTGAAGGAATGAGTATTAAATTTTACCTAAGTCATCTATGACAATACTAATTTATTTTAATCTATTGATGCTATATATAAATAGCTTATCTTGAAAAAAATCTCTGTGTTCTTGAAGTAAGTCCTATATGGTTATGACAGATTGTTATTTCCATGTAATGCCAAATCTGGCCCACTAATACTTATATAGTTATTTTTCATCTATATTTATAAGTGAATTTGATATATCTTGTTCACATTTTGGGACCAGAGTTATACCGAATATAAATATATATTGAGTAGATGTACAGTCAAAGGTCTTAATTTCAAACAGCAGAAAATGACACTGGTTACTATAAACAAATATGGAGTTTATTGGAAGAATGCTAGAGAATTCATAGAAGATCGAAGACCTAGGATCAGTATAAGTCAGGAACCACAGGAGGATAGGGGTCAGCACAACAGTTTACATCATGCCAGTCTGGTGAACATAACGCCAGGATTGCTGCCACTGGGTACTGGGTATTGCAGCCTACAGCCACTGTCAGAAGAGGTGCTCCCTGTGCCAGCTTCTTTGGTGTGGACTCCTAGTCCCTGGTAGGAGAAGCTGATAGGTTTAGCCTAGGTGACATGTCTATATCTCAGGGTTTTGAGGTAGAGATAGTATCTGGCCTTTTCAGCTTCTGTTGTGGGTTCAGTTCCCAGGCACAGGCCTACACCACTCGTCTGTCAGTGGTCATGCTGTGGCGGTGGCTCACACACACAAAAAAGAGGAAGATTGGCAGTGGATGTTAGCTCAGGGCTAATCTTCCTCAGCAAAAAAAAAAAAGGTTGCTGTCTCTATATTCTAACACATAAAGGTAATATTTCCTGGAACTCTTTCCTTATCTTTCCCATCAGCATGCTTTCTCCATCTTAGCAGCCTTCTGATTGCAGTCACATTGCGTAGCTCCTGCTTTTTTTTTACCTCTCTTCCTTGCTCCTTTGACTAGGCTTTCTGTGTGAATTGTTAGGTTCTCCATATCAGCTTTGGTCCCATGGCTCCATGCTCTGTAGGCCATAGGCCAGGTCTATTCATAGCTCAAAGGAGGCTCCTGGATCTATGACCTTCGGGATAAAGATGATCCGAGTTAGCAAAAATTCTTAAGTTTATAAGTATGTAAGAGATTTTAAAAAGGAAATAACCATTTGTCTCTCTGATCCAGGCAGGGCTAGTACTGACTATGCCACTAGACTAGAATACAAAATCGGCCCCCTGCCAACTTGGGACTTTGACCATAAGAGATTTCAGATTTAGCCATTAATCAGTACTATTCCTGAACTTCTCCACCTTTTGGATGCTATAGGATAATTTGTGAGTATGTCTGGCTCCTTCACTAGGCCGAAAACACCTGTATCTTGTCCACCTTGTGTTCCCCACCCGGCCTGGTAAAGTATGTCACATGTATATGCACTCAATAATCATATAAAATAAAGAAGGAAATAATAAAACAAACTGTGGAAAAAAAGAGAAGAGAATCAATAATAGGGGAAAAGATGACTATTCAAGAATTGTGTTTACATCAAAGTGGGATCTGATCAATTGAATGAGGATTTGTCTAGATTGGTTGGTTACCGTAGTGATAGAAAAATAATTGTAAACATGTATAATATGGCTGTAACTTTAGTTTCTTCAGACACTACTAATGAAGCTGGGGAGAGGTGGGTCCAATAATAGTTAAATCCAATCACTCTCCCAGCTTCCATTAGCTGCATTTCTGGAATCCATTCCCCCTTCCAATTCAAGGGGGTGGAGCGGAATCAAGGAGTGGTTCACATAGTTTATGAATGGCTAGGGATGGTTTTCCTCCTCCTTATGGCGTTTGTCATCTCTGCCTCTGCTGCTCCAGACTTGTGCCCTAGCAGAAACTACTGCTTCTGTCATAACTCTGGATGTCAGCCACAGTGTTGTAGCCTTAGCTGCTTTTCCATTCCATTCCAATAGTCATTTCTGCCCTTACTTGTACATCAGTGTATTACTAAGCCACAAATAGCACTGCCTTGTGCTTTCAAGTTCTTAGGATGACTCTAATGCTAGAGCTCTTTTATTTGACCTACTATCTATCAGAGCCAGCACCACCCCTCTGACCCTGAGCCTCCAGCACGGCACAGATCCACAGGTGCCCTACTCAACCACCTACTCTAACACGGACCTTTGTTTTCCTGATCAAATCAGTCTACCTCAACAATAACTCCCCTCAAAGTTGGTTCTTTCCCATCTATTAAACTGAATTCTTGTTCAAAGGAGGGCTCTTATTCTCCCAAAGCTCAGAAAGGCGTCTTAGTGCTTGGGGCAGATGTCAGTTTCAACTTACCCAGTTGTTATAACTCATCTGAGAGTCCTTAAGCCCTCATATAAATAAACCCCTGATAGGTCTGCCCTGCTGGCCATCTGGATCTGCCTGGACACGTTGGAATCCACAGTGGGTCCTTCCACAGCTTAGCCTCTCACTCTAGAACTCCTGCTACACTTGAGTAGCTTTTATAATTAAAAAACAACAAATAAACTTGTGAGAACAAAATGAGAGCAAGCATGTGAAAGTGCTTTGCAAACTGCAAAGCGCTTTGCAAATGCAATGTATTATAATTGGTTGCTTATTTTTTTTTAATAGCAATCCATGTTCACGGGGGAACTGAATGCATCAAATAAGACAGGTTAAAAAATAAAGTCAGGGGCTGGCCCCGTGGCCGAGTGGTTAAGTTCGCGCTCCCCGCTGCAGGCGGCCCAGTGTTTCATTGGTTCAAATCCTGGGCGTGGACATGGCACTGCTCATCAAACCACGCTGAGGCAGGGTCCCACATGCCACAACTAGAGGGACCCACAACGAAGAATATACAACTACGTACCGGGGGGCTTTGGGGAGAAAAAGGGAAAAAAAAATAAATAAATAAATAAATAAAGTCAGGAATGATTAAGTAAGGGAGAAATCAAGTTGACCAACACATGGAAAGTAATTCAAAATCTACGTACTAAATAGAATTTCTGTGGGCCTATTTGAATGCAACAGACATTTACCAAATGAACAGAGATAGAAGCTGCAAGGTGGTCCTGGAGTACCTAAAAGGTAGTCATCCTCAGCCTACATACGTTAGGCAACAAACTACGACGTGGAGAATCACAAAGCTTGACTCCAGAGGTCAAATACCTGGGTTTAAACCTGAGCCCTACCACTTCAGAGCTCTAGGTGAATTTTGACAAATGACTTAATCTTAGTCGCTCATCTATAATAAATTACAGATATAATAGCACTGTCTCCCCCATGGATTTTTACAAGTTTTATATGAGCCAATACATATAAAGCACTTCCTACCAGGTCAGGCACACAGCGAGTGCTCTGTATGAATAAATTTTACAATTCCTCTACTCATGCCATTGTATTTCATGAAAGTAAATCGGGCTAGAGTTTATCCAAATTCTCACTAAAGCAGAAACCAAGGGGCTTGTATTTTTCAGTTAGATAGAATTTGGTAAATGTTACCTGTAACCGAATTGAAAATGATTTCTTTAGTTTTTAAACAAAAGTTAGGGAGTAGTCTAGAATGTTCAAGTGGCTTAAACAACTCACATTATAGAAAACTAGTTCATTTGCCCTTTTGCTCACAATATGGGCAAAGGGACACACTATCATAGGACGAGATCAAGAAATAACAGTTGATATTAAAATGATTAAAAATCTCATTTACTCAAAATGACTGCTATAAATGGAGATTACTCTCACAATCGCTATAGAAAACAATTAATATTCATGTGCAGATACAGTTTTATTTACAAATATCAGATAGTTTACAGTGTACTTTGTTTTAAACTACTGCCATAAATGGAAATCACTTTCACTACCACTATAGACAGCTACATTAATAATCATAAGTAGATATAGTTGAAGCTCTGAATATTAGTGAGTGTATCAAGTAATTTGTCCTAGAGTATAGCTTTATAAAAGGAAATTACTTTCATAACCATTTGAGAGCTTAATTACTAATCAAACATAGATACAGTTTTAGTTACAAATATTGGAGTTTATTGTGTAATGCTTGAAAATAACTGCACTCTAAAAACATTTATTTTCAACAATTCTTGAAAACCAAATGCTTAACATAAACCACAAAATGTTCACCATAACAATACTTTCAAAATTCTGTTTACTAAAACATGAATTTGGAGCAATGATAAAAAAAAAGGATTTGGATCCCAGCAATGCTTATATTCTCTCCCAGAAAGGCACGGGAGTGAGTCAATAACATTCCCATTGGTCTAAAAACAGGGCTGCCTGCCAGAGGCCTGACTCATAAGCAGACTGTTGGCCATATTTAGCAGAGGAGCCTGCACTTGATTAGCTGTGCTCTGACAATAAATATCCTATCATTGCCGCCAGTGAAAATCACCACAGTATAGAGAATTTCTAAGACTACGCCGTAATTCACGCTAACCAAGATAGAGCTGCCTGTGTGAAAAGCCTTAATATGAAGATCTGGTTTCATGACATATGTCCTCATGGAATTTCGTGAAGCAGATATTTAATAGCGGATACTCCCTTCAGTCAACTCAACCATCTTGAGGCTGATTATCCAGTTTCTGGGTTATCCATGCCTTGCTTCTTCTCCTACTGCTTCCTCTGGCTGACAGCCTTTTGACCATTTCACTGTTCATTAGCACCTGCAAAGGGGAACTGAAAGCAGATGAACTCAAACCACTCAATTATGCTTCTCATTAGCAGCTCAACTGAAGGGTTCTGTCCAGGAGGTGGTTGCAACTATTAGGGAAAATTAGGTTTCTGGATTCTCAGTGGATTTCAATTATCCACGTAGTTTCTGTCCCCCATGACCCTGAATAATCTAGGGTTGGCCATATAGACGTTATTTGCTTTGCCACATGGAGAAAAAAGTGGATCTTTAATGGGAAAATTAAAGATACTATCTGTTCTGGTTCTATTGAGAATTTTCTCCTGTCTCCTTTTTTGTATCGTTAACTAAAAAGCACGTGAGGTTCTGTGAGAATTTGGACTAATTGTTATTTGTTTAGATTATGACTGTAATTGGTGAAACCCTGAAATTATTTGGACATGTGAGTATTTAGCCACATTTCTCACATCTGAAGGGCTTTTTGTGAATGTTTTAAATACCTAACTTGGCAACTCATTACTTATACTAATCTCAATCAGAAATATTGTAGCCAGGGAGTGCCAGTAATAATACGCTGTTAAAGGTTGATCCTATGATGCATGAACAAGGGTGTGTCTCCAGGGAAAACAAGACTTGTGAGTGTTTCTAAATTACGAAATACTTTAGTGTATTGTAACCCTTGTTGTTTCATGCATTTGAACATTTTTTTATAAAAGTATTACAGGTTTATTTTAGAAAGTAGAGATAACCATAAAAATGGCCCATACTCCCACCAGTGATAACCAGTTACCATTTGTAGTATACACTTGCAGAATTTTTCTGTTTGTAAATAGATTAACCCACCACCCTTCAAGTGAGGTCATATGTAATATTGTTTTCTAACTTGCTTTTGTCACTCAATGTGTCAGGCAGTTTTTTCTGAACTAATAAATATGCTTCAACAACATTCTTTAAATTGGTTGCATAGTATTCCATTGTATGAGTGTGCATAATTTATTTAAATACTCTAGATTTGGATATTGAAATGTTCTCCAATTTTTGTTATTATAACAAAAGCCATGAGAAACACTCAAGGATGTAAATCTCTGTGCACGTTCTTTTTTTTTTTTTCTTTGGTGAGGAAGATTGGGCCTGAGCCAACATGCTAACATCAGTTGCCAATCTTCCTCTTCTTTTTTCTCCCCAAAGCCCCAGGACTTAGTTGTATATCCTAATCGTAAGTCATTCTAGTTCTTCTATGTGGGATGCCACCACAGCATGGCTTGATGAGCTGTGTGTAGGTCTGTGCCTGGGATCCAAACCCATGAACCCCAGGCCACTGAAGCAGAGTGTGTGAACTTTACCGCTTGGCCATGGGGCCGGCCCCTCTGCACATTCTTAATGTCGCCTCAAGAGAAATTAGTAGAAGTGGAATTCTGCATCAAAGGATGTGGATGTGTCTCCAAATATTTTTTTTGCTTAACAAATGCCCTAATATTAGCCATATTGAGATTGTACAGATTTTTCATGAGAGTGAAATTAGTAACACACTCTTTAGAATTTAACATGCAGAAAGCAGTGTAATGTCTGAGGGCTGTGTGTATGAGACCTTTTTAGTTTAATATGATGTGGCTGATTGTCACTCTGATCTTGTTTTTACTAGTGGTTTCCACCTTGTGCACTGACATATATTTAATCTTTACAGTTTACTAGTATCGATCAATTTAAGAGGACAGATAGGCACCAAAAATACTTAATTTCTTTTGGTGAATTATCACAGTAAAGCACTAAATGAACTTAATGTGCTCATCAATCTACTGCAATAAAATCTATTCCTTCCTTGGTAGATGTTCTGAATATTCTTTGTACTACATCATAGTCAATCTCAGAAGTAAAAATAAAAAACAAACCAAAAAATTCCTACCTACAGTTTTGTTTCCTTAGCTAAACGATCAACAGTGAAATGACTAGTATCCACCACCACCCCCAGAAGCCACCTAAGGAAGAGACTCATTATCTGAAAACATTGAAATCTCCAACATATTTTTTTTTGAGGAAGACTAGCCCTTAGCTAACATCTGCCGCCAATCCTCCTCTTTTTGCTGAGGAAGACTGGCCCTGAGCTAACATCTGTGCCCATCTTCCTCTACTTTATACGTGGGACGCCTACCACAGCATGGCTTGCCAAGCAGTGCCATGTCCACACCCAGGATCTGAACCGGCGAACCCCGGGCCCCCGAAGCAGAACGTGTCCACATAACTGCTGTGCCACCAGGCTGGCCCTCCAACATATTTTTTAACATCCCAAATCTTCCAACCTATTAAGTCTTTTCCATTTTGGTAAACATCTCCATCCTTCCACTTGCTCAGGCCAAAAACAATGGTGTCATCCTTGACTTGTTTTCCTTCTCTCACATGCCATATCCAATCCATCAAGAAATCTCATTGGCTATACCTTCAAAATATATCCTCAATCTAACCAGTTCCCAAAACCTCCCCTGCTACAACCCAGGTCCAAGCTACCATCATCTATCTTTTGACTTATTGTAATGGTCTCTTAACTGGTCTCCCTGCTTTGGCCTTTTTACTCTTACAGTTTATTCTTCACACAATATCCCAAGAGATTCTGTTAAGACATATGTCGGATCAAGTCACTCGTCTCTTTAAAACCTTCCAATGGCATCCTACCTCCCTTTGAGTCAAAGTCAAAATCCTTATAAGGGACAACAGGACCCTACAGACTATATCACTCTGTCATCCTTCAACATTCTCTTTGAACCCGTCTCCTGTTGCTCTTCGCCTTTCTCACTTTGCTTCAGCTACACTGGTCTCCATTCTATCTGTCTAATAAGCAGCAGCTAGAGAGAACCTGTACTTTAAGATAGACTCTACATGGCTATAGAAGCAGTGGTCAATAAACAATCCACTGCAATGAGCTCAGTGTGCTTCATACCCTTCACTCATCCACTCTGGAACATTCCATACTCATTTCTCAAACCTCACTCGCCTCATTCTTTGTCAGCAAATATTTATTAAGAGCCTATTATATTCCAGACACTGCTGTATATGTTAGGCATATGTCAATAAACAAAACAGAACTTTCTACCTTAGGAGAGTTTCCGTTCTAGAGAGGGAGAGAGAAAAGGTACTTAATAAGTAAATTGTGAGGTACGTTAGAAAGTGAGAATGCAATGGAAAAATACAGAACAGGGACACAGGGTTAGAAGCGTGTGCATGCGTGTGTGTGGAAGTGCTGTGTGTGCGTGCAGTTGTACTGTTGTTCGTTGCCACAGTGTCATACTTGGATTTGTCATATTTCTTGGGTTGTGTTTTGTGTAGGTCATAGATTCTATCTACATGCAATATCCTAGTTTCTGACATGCTTCCCCCATAAATCGGCTATTATCTGTGGTGATTTTCCTGCACTTTCCAGCATGACCTGTTCCTTGAATTTACTCTTACTCATTCCATTGCTTTAATAGCGAATGCATTTATCTCCCTGCCCTCTGGGCCACTGGTAGAAATTATGGCTGATGCTTTAAGAATTTGCAGGTGATCTTCTACCAGAACCACTTCTTCCCTTCTGTTTGGTCTTCTCTCTTGTTTATGCCTCAGGCCTGCCAGCGGCAGTCAGTGACACCCACTTGCATTCTTTAACCCCAAAAGTTTGATTGAAATTTCCACAGTCAGAAATGAATTATTGGCCTGCAAAGAATTACACGTGATGAGTCAGCTGGTTCTTTTCTTAGCAACGCGCCCGGTTCTAGTCAGAACCGGTATATTTAGGTTTACCTCAGTTCATCACTGATCCTGAAGATGGTAGAAATATCCAG
The DNA here is from genome assembly GCF_041296265.1 of Equus caballus. NCBI lineage: Eukaryota > Metazoa > Chordata > Mammalia > Perissodactyla > Equidae > Equus > Equus caballus. The sequence goes on from NC_091715.1 coordinate 95,991,568, forward strand.
CATAGTTCTGGGCTCCCTTGATTTCTCAGTTCTGAGATTTTGGCTTACTGTGGGACAATGCCTTGAGTTATCCCTAGGGGTTTCAGGCAGAACTGAATTTCTTAATCTACTGAACAGCCTGACTGCTCAGATAAGAGGAATTTAATTGACATCTATTTAGGAGATTCTGCCTGGAGATGAGCTATGGAAAAGTACAGCTCCACGAGCAACTTTCCATTTTTCTTTCCTCAAAACTCTGATTTTCTCCTAGTCCAGCCATGCTCACAGGGATTTTAAGCGGATTAATTAGTGCTTGAAAAGTACCTTTATAAATGAAAAGTGGCTAAGTGCTAATATAATCTTTTAAACTCTGGATGTTTGCCATTTTTATTCGTATTACAGTTCTAATTTCATCCTTTTTCCATAATGTCACCAGATTGTAGGTGAGCTCCCAAAATAGGCCGTTACTAGGACTAAAACTGTTGTATGACCCAATATGCAAAGTAGCTCTGGGAAAGGAATGCTGAAATTGACTTGATTGTAGCAATGGCCTATTCTTTGAAAAGGATTCTTGTTTATTCAAGGTCATCACGAGTAATTTTTCAGGGATTTGGAAATGAGAGCATTTTGTATTTGGTGTAGTGCAAAAAAAGCTATTTATGTAACAGTCATCGCAGATTAGCTGTAATGCCATAGAAAGTTTGTTTCAAAATTCAGACTTGGAATTTGAGTTTAGCAATAGGTCAGATTAATTTTCATGAAAATCTTGGTATTGTAAGTCTTTCCTCCTTCCTTAAACTTTTCTTTACATTCTTTACAATTTTACACATAAAGCTTAACAGGTTGTCCTGAGATGTTTCTCTTCCAAGACTGATTAAAAAATATTCATTTGGATTTATAACCAAGGGTCTACGAGAGAAACAAGCAAAAATATTAAACCTACAGGTAATGCAGAAATACCATGGAATTGTAATGATTTTTCTCTACTATTTCACCTTTCCCAAGTATCTCACACACACACACAAAAAGTAGCAGCTAATAATATGAGCTGAAGCTACCAAGTTTTGAAACAGGCAGGTTACTGAAAGGTGGCTGAAAGAGGATGTGGGTGTATCATTGTTTCTAACTTCGAACAAGCTTAAACTTTGGCAGCTGCTCTATAATCAGTACCTAGCCTCTATTATAAAGGAGGATTTGTTCCTTTGCTGCATCTACCCGAACGAAGTGAGAATCTGCTGTTCTCCAGAATATAGATAATGATCACTTAGTGATCTTCTAGCCTGGCTCCACGCATGACAATATTAAAGATGCCAAAACTTTAACTACCTTGTCATATTAATTTATTAATTTTGCAAACCTTTCTTTAGAAAAGAATGCTTTGGGGGCTGACCTGTGGCCGAGTGGTTAAGTTTGCACTCTCCACTGCCAGCGGCCCAGTGTTTCGTTGGTTCGAAATCCTGGGCGCGGACATGGCACTGCTCATCTAAACCACGCTGAGGCAGCGTCCCACATGCCACAACTAGAAGGACCCACAACGAAGAATATACAACTATGTACTGGGGGGCTTTGGGGAGAAAAAGGAAAAAAATAAAATCTTTAAAAAAAAAAGAAAATAATGCTTTGTTTTTGTCCTTTTAGGAATTCTATAGTATAGTCTGAAAAATTAAGTGAAGAAAATTGGTATATCACAAAGATGCATACGTTAAAGTCTGATGTAGTTTTCTCAACTATTGCTCCCTGAAAAAACGAGTTGAACGTTTATACCCTAAAGTGTCCTATGAATACATATCTTCAACAATAAATATGTCAGATGCATTTAGTCAGTTAAAGCAACAATAATCAATACCTGAGCAGAGCTGGAATACCGGACAATCTATTTTTAATGGAAAAAAGAGAATTATGATCTGTGATATTCAATACATAAATTACATGGCTCACCTCTAGAAAAAAAGCATTTGCTTCTATGAAAACAATGCTATTCTCACATCCTTTGGTACTTATATATTAAACTCGGTAACTAAAGGGTGAGCATGTACTACTTTAGCTGTGGACTATAAAGTGTTTAAGAGTTGAAAGCTAATAGTAGGAATGAATGACCAAATTTCAGTGTGTATGAAAGGTTAATAGGGAGGTGCTACCGTCCTGCGTGTGACTGGTGGGTGGCAGTTTCATCAATTTATCAAGAACCAGAAGAAGGATGAATATTAGTCAAGATGAGGGGGGAATTATGAAACACTCCTGGGGAACTAAGCAAATGTTATCGTTGGGCAACAGATGAACAGTGACAGATACAATTTAATATGTCTGCCTACAAGTCAATGCACATCGGAAAAAATTCAACCTCTTGCATACCCTGAAAGCTTCTGAATTAGTACAACTTGAGAAGGGAAAAAAAAACCCCTTCAATATCCAACACAGGCGGTTCAGGGAGATTGTCTGCTCTGTGATCAGCTGTGGTCAAATGCTGAGCAAAATATTAAAAGTGTTTTGGAATAAGTGAAGAATTATTCAAAAGACATAATGATACACCACATACATATACCTAAGCTTTGTGACCACAACAAACACACACAAAATAATACACACATACATACAATAGTTACTTGGCCTTGTTTAGGGCAAACAAATGTCTTTCAGCTTTATTTTGGTAACATGAAACACAATTAAGGATATACTTAGTATTTCACTGTCCCTTGGTGTCATAAAATAAAATGGGAAAAGAAATACACAGAACCACAGATGTTTAGCATAAGTAGGTAAGGAAGAGAATATCTAATCATTAGGGAAAGTAGCATGGGATAGTGGCTATGAGCATGGGCTTAGAAATCAGACACATCAAAGTGCCAACCCCACTTCATCTATAAAATGACAATCCCTAGCTTGTGGAAATTAATAAACAGAAACCTCATCAAAATGGAGTTGGGAGGCCAAAAGGGGTAGCTCTCACACCTTATATCAATTGCGAGCCCAACAGGAAGAAAAACTTTCTCTTCTTGATCGGCAAGAAACTCAGCCAATGAGAGACTGTCACAATTCAGCCAGTGAAAAGCCACTACACTCAGAACTCTTTGTTTACAATAGCTCTCTCAACTTCCTCTTTCCCTCTATAAGAGTTTCTCCTTTCCTTGTTGGGAGGGAGTCACACGTGGCTTGCCATGGTTGCAGACCCTGAATTGCAATTCTTTGCTGATCCTGAATAAACCCGTTTTTGCTGGAGAAATAACTGGCTGTCTATTTGTTTGTCAACAAGCTCATGAGATTCATCTATTGTGTGGCTTACTGATTCCCAATGAGTGAGAGTTTGAGAAAATGTAGACTTCCTGTTACAGATATTCTGATAGCTTTTATAAATCTCAGTAGGTCCAAGTGAATTGCTCATAAGTTTCTTTAACGAATGTTTGTACTGAAATATAACAATATGCACTCCAAAAAGTACACAAATCACAAGCATACAGCTCGATGAATTTTCCCGGAATGAAAGGACCTGTGCAACCATCACCCAACTCAAGAAATAGAGCATGACTCAAACTCAGAAAGTCTCCCTTATTCTTCTTCCCACTCATTATTCCCCTTCTCTCCAAAGCGAATCACTATTATCATAGATTAGGTTTGTGTTTTTGAACTTTGTATAATTGAAATCAAAGTCTATGTAGTCTTTTGTGTCTGACAACTTTCACTCATTGTGTTTGTGACATTCATCCACGCTGTTGCCCAGGGTAGTTTGTTCATTTTCATAGTTGTGAAGCATTGAATTGTCTGAATATACCTTAGTTCATGTATCCATTCTTCTGCTGATAAATATTTATTTTCCACTCTGATTTAATGCTGCTGTGAAGAAATTTCTTTTTTTTTTTAATCTCCCCAAAGCCCCAGTACATAGTTGTATATCCCAGTTGTAGGTCATTCTAGTTCCTCTATGTGGGATGCTGCCACACCATGGCCTGATGAGTGGTGCATAAGTCTATGCACAGGATCCAAACCAGCAAACCCTGGGCCACCGAAGCTGGGCGTGCAAACCCAACCACTTGACCACAAGGCCAGTCCCCAAGAAATTTCTTGTACCTGCTTCTGGTGAATATATGCATCCATTTATGTTTGAGTGTGGAATTTCTGGGTCATAAGCTAAGCAAATATTCAGCTTTAATCAAGACAGGGAAGCAACTTTCCAAAGTGGTTATACCAATTTACACCTCCACCAGCCGCATATGAGAATTCCAGTTGCTCCACATACTGCCAACACTTAATTTTGAAAGATTTTTTTTTAATTTTAGTAATTCTAGTGGGCATCATAATTTGCTATTAAAGCGTGTTTCTTGTTTCATATAGGAAAGCAATGGTGGGAGTCTTTGATTATCCAGATTAAGCAAAATTAGGCACGTTTAGTAGAATTACTTAGATATGCCTCTACTGCTCATTCTATTTCTCAGGCTCAAGTTTCATAATTGAAAGTTTTAAAAGTAAAGCAAGCCCCAGTAAGTTATTTTGTGGACATCAACAAACTGATTCTGATTCTAAAGTTTATATATATGGAGAGGCATAACACCCAGAAGAGCCAACACAATATTTGTGGAGAAGAAAAAGTCAGAGGACTGACACTGCCTGACTTCAAGATTTACTATAAAGCTACATTAATCAAGACAGTGTGGTATTGTTGAAAGAACAGAAAAATAGATCAGTGGAACAGAATAGAGAGCCCAGAAATAGACCCACACAAATATAGCCAATTGATCTTTGACAAAGGATCAAAGCCAATACAATGGGGAAAAGACAATCTTTTCAACAAATAGTGCCAGAACAACTGCACATCCACATGCAAAAAAAGTGAATCTAGACAAACCTTACACCTTTTGCAAAAGCTGCCTCAAAATGGATCTTAGACAAAATGTAAAACACAAAAAACTATAAAACTTCCGGAACATAACTTAGGAGAAAATCTAGATGACCTTGGGTCTAGTAATGACTTTTTATATACACTACCAAAGGCACAATCCATGAAAGAATTAATTGGTATTAAAATTAACTTCTTTTTTTAATTATAAAAAAAATTAACATTCTGCTCTGCAAAAGACACTATCAAGATCATAAGAAGACAAGCCAGAGACTAGGAGAAAATATTTGCAGAACACATATCTGATAAAGGACTATCACCAAAAATACAAAAATAACTCTTAAAACTCAAAAATAAGAAAATGAACAACCCAATTAATAAGATGGGCAAGATCTAAACAGACTCCTCACCGAAGAAGGTATACAGATGGCAAATAAGCATATGAAAATATCCTCAACGTCATATGTAATTAGGAAACTGCAAATTAAAACAACAATGGAATACCACTACATCCCTATTAGAATGGCCAAAATCAGAACACTGACAACATCAAATGCTGGTGAGGATGTGGAGCAACAGGAACTCTCATGCATTGCTAATGGGAATGCAAAATAGTGCAGCCACTTGAGAAGACAATTTGATAGTTTTTACAAAACAAAACACACTTTTACCATATAATCTAGCACTCATGCTCCTTGGTACTTATCCATATGAATTGAAACACGTCCCACACAAAAACCTGCACAAGGATGTTTATAGCAGCTTTATTCATAATTGCCAAAATTTGGAAGCAACCAAGACGCCCTTCAGTAGGTGAATGGATAAATAAACTGTGGTACATCCAGACAACGGAATATTATTTAGTGCTAAGAAGAAATGAGCTATTAAGCCATGAAAAGACTGGGGGAATCTTAAATGCATATAACTAAGTGAAAGAAGCTCATCTGTAAAGGCTACATACTCCATGATTCCAACTTTATGACATTCTGGGAAAGGCAAAAGCATAGAGATAGTAAAAAGATCAGTGGTTGCCAGGGCCAGTGCGGGAGGGAGAGATGAATCAGAGGAGTACAGAGGATTTTTAGGGCAGTGAAACTATTCTGTATGAAACTACAATGGTGAATACATGTCATTATACATTTGTCAAAACCCAAAGAATGTACAACACCAAGAGTGAACCCGAATGTGAACTTTGAACTGTAGATGATAACGACATGTCAACGTAGGCTCATTAGTTGTAACGAACGTCCTGCTCTAGTGCAGGATGTTGAGAGTAGGTGAGGGAGGATCTGTGTGTGGGGAAGGAGGCGAACTCTCTGTACTTTCCACCCAATGTTCTGTGAACCTAAAACTGCCCTAAGAAATAAAGTCTATTACAAAAAAGAAAAGGAAAGCAAAGCTAACGCTTCCTGGGGAACATAATAAGGAAGTGGCCATTGTGAGCTTTATTATAAGAATACTGAAAAGCAAAGCATTGCAGAAATTCTTAAAAGCATGTAAGCTTTTATTCAGACCCATGAACTTCTCAATTAAAATGATGTTTTTATTGTCTGCATTATCTAAGAATGGGAGGCCAAAACTGGGAATACATTTCTGGGCCTCTATTTCCTACCATGTGGGGTAGGGCTGGTCTTTATGTAGATAATCACCTACATGGTAGGATACGAGAGATGCTTAAAGGCTGCCTTTAACCTAAAATCTCACTTAATATTGTCATGATATTGCCTTCTTCCCCTTCTGAATTGAAATATATCCTGCCTGCTTCTCTTACTTAACACCTCTAGTATGTAGCCCATCACCAAATGACACATCGAAGGTGTTCTATAATTGTTCGTTGAATAAATTATTGATTCTAATGACTTAAAAATAGGATGAACACCCCACACCATGTAAAAGAGAAAAAGTTGAGCACTCTCTTTTTACTTCTTGAATGTGTCAAAGTCAAATTCTTAAAGCCTAAATATCTCACAACTTTCTTTTAAACTACTTAATTTTGCTTTTTACAAGGGCAAATAACATGACTTTGAAACACACGGACTCTTTCAAAGTGGGTTGACAGTCCAGTTGATTTCGAATTCATTGATGTTACAGTTAGGCATGCTCGTTCTCAAATGGGCTGATTTCCATATTTGGGGTACAAAGTGTACATGGAAATGAAAATTATTCATACCTTTTATTTACTGTTTCTCCTAGTAGAAATGTCAGATGGCACTCCAGAGCCTTTAAATATAATGCGAAGTCAATTAGAGGCTATTCTATGAGTTCGGCTTTATTTCTTGTCCTTTTCCTTTCTGTTGTACTTCTCTCAAGGCGTTATTGCTTCTTCCTGTACCTTCTTGCTTCCATGCAAAGCAGCAGTAGTGTAGACTTCTGTCCTTGTGGCGACTCCCTTACCAGCTGGCCTGGCTCCAATTTGCTACAATGCCTTCAGAGACATGCACCTATTTCCTTCCTAGCTTTCTGATTGGCGAGCCTTTGATTCTGTACTGGTATATAACTAACCTGCTTTGGAATTAACACAGTTTGGGATTCTGCAAGGTACCCTAGGAGATGGAAGGTAGAAACAGTAATTGAGGTAAATCAAAAGAAGATCACACACTTGTAAGAAAATGATCTGTGATGAGGTTGTGGGAAGGAAAGAAAAAAGAGGTGAAATGAACCCTTGTCCTACTGGGTATAAGGTGAATGTAAAGCAGAATAAAGAAAACATTCCCCTTGGAGTGTTTTCCCATTCAATCCCAGAGTGTGAGATTTATGCTTCCCCCGATATCAGAAAGGTGTGAATTAAACAGAGAACTAAAAATACATTGGATGCCTAGGTCTCTAGGCCTTGAAATGATAATTTAGCAAATACTATCCTTGTGTCTGCTTCTATCTACTTCAAAGAGTGTTTCACAAACTTATGAGCATCCAAAAAAATAAATTTTGTAAAGTAATCCTTTATTTTTCAGTTTTTCCTTTGAAATGCTGATAAAGCTCGAGTGAACACAGTCAACAACTTCCTAATCCACATTGCCAGTTCATAAGAACCTAATTATTTCACAAATCTCTTGTGTTCCTCCCATCACACTAACATCCTCTCCTGTATGAGTTGTCTTCCCCTGTTTAAGAGCAGCAGCACACCTGTAGCAGCAGCAGCTTTTCAAAGGCTTTTCAGTGCCCTCTTCAGATCCATTGAATCCAGAAGGCAGTCGCAACAAGCCAAATCCTACCAAGATGGAATAAATGGTTACCGTTCTCTAGTTACTTTGTCCAAAGACGGGCTTCTGGTTTACGCAATCAAGTACAGAAGTCCAAGCGCAGCCAACCCTTTCCAGTCATTGTTACTAGACTTTGGCCATCATGGCTTTCACTGTTAAGTACACGGGCTGACAATAAGCGCCAGTCTACTCTGCACTTCCTCCAGATTTGGCCAAACTAAAGGAAGGACATCTAGGTGGAAAAGAATGGGGGTGGTTTTGATTCCCTTTGCTGGCGAGGGCTTCTTATGTGAGTACTCTTTAGGCTGGATTGAAAGGCACAGACTGCGAAAATATTTTAGTGGACATGTCAAGTAAAACTCAAAATTGCGTCATCACTTAGCAGTGCCTGAAGCACGCATCTCCCTGCCACCATTGTCACAATAAACTCATAAAGGTGTAAAACTATGCAGAGCTGCGACAGATACATGAAAACAACATCTGCTAAATGTCTCTTATGGCATGCTTCTTTCCTTTTTATTCTTTTCCATTTATCATTTTCTCCTTACCGAGCTTTGAACTGGGCTGAAATAGGAAACAAAGAAATAAACAAAAAATGTTACTATGGGGCCTGCCGTACAGCTCTTTTGGGGGTGTTATTTTTGTTGTATTTTTTTAACAGTGTTCTAAGAAATATTAAAGGACAGCATAAACATAGACTACTACGTTTCTACGTAGTATGTGTGAAGATAAAATACTATTATCTCTATCTCGATCTACTTAGGACTTTTCTGAAAATAATAAATTCATATAAATGTCATCTTTTAAGAGCTGTGGCCGTATTATCACTACTTCTGAGAGATATTTTTACAATTGGCAAAATATACTTAAATTTGCTTTGGTTCTCAGAGATATCAGAGTTTGAATAGTTTCTTAACCATCATCTCCTCCTGTATTGCCTATCTTGGTGACCCATCTCATCATCCAAGACAGAAACTTCAGAATCATCCCCGAGATGTTCTCTTTAAATTCACACATCCAATCTATGTTACACTTTTTTTGTGTGTGTGAGGAAGATGGGCCTTGAGCTAACATCTATTGCCCATCTCCATCCCCCTTCTCTTTTTCCCCCTCTCCAAAGCCCCAGCACATAGTTGCATATCCTACTTGTAAGTCATTCTAGCTCTTCTATATGGGATGCCACTATAGTGTGGCTTGATGAATGGTGTGTAGGTCTGCATCCAGGAGCCAAACCTGTGAACCCCGGCCGCCAAAGCAGAGTGCATGAACTTAACCACTCAGCCACAGGGCCGGCCCCATCAATCTATGTTGATTCTACATCCTTGATGTATTTTGAATCTCTTCTTGACACGTAATTAGTAACTCCAATTTCGTCTATCAATTCCCATTTTCTACTACCTTACTTTTGGTTTTTAATCACCTGGATGATTAAAAATTTCCCATCTTGTCTGCCTGCCATCAGTCTCTCCTCTCCCAAAGACTCAAATATTCAAACAAAATGTTTCTAAAACGCAACTATTAGGTCATCAGGAAATCCATAAGAGACGCTCCACTGCCTTTGCAACAAAGCCCCCACTCCTTAATACGGGTTACAAGGAACTGGTCTTTACTTACCTCTCCAACTTTCTCTCTGGCCATTTGCCCTTCAGAACTCCAGCCAGTTTGGTCTCCTTACAGTTTCTTCATCTTGAAGGCTTCCCACTCCACGCCTGTGGACGTGCCATGGTTTCCTATGCCTGGGAAGTTTCTTTTGAACTCTCTACTACCAAACCCCAGTACTCTTTTTATTATTTAGAATTGTGTTTAACGGCACATAATAGAAAAGTGACTACAACGCCTTAAACAAAAGTCCAAAGGAAATAGAAGTTGCATGATATCCTCAGGGACCAAGACTCCCGCTATCTTTTTATTTTACCATTATTATAATGAGGCTTCTGTTGATGGCTATGAGATGATGACCATCTCTAGTTTTCAGATCTGCATTCCAAGCACGAAGAAAGAGAAGAGTGAAGAGCCTGTTAAATTCGTTGGCATTGAGAAAAGATGATTTTCAACAAAGCCCCATCCAGTAGACTTTTACTTACATGGCCACTCATACCTAGAATGGTGTATGAAGGGGCGAGTAGGTTTTAACCAGACACAAGGCTGCCTCAGAAAACTCAAGGCCCTGTTTGTGTGCAGGAAGGGAAGAATGGATGCTGTCTGCCACATCCTTTTATCTGGTTATGTCTTACAAGATTTAGATCAAGCTTCACTTTCTCTTGGAAGCTTTTCATGACACCATAAGTCTAGGCTCAGGGCCATCCTCTGCATTCCCAGATTAGTGCCTGAAAAATAGAAGGCACTCAATACATTGAGTTGATTGAATGAATGAATGACAGTTACCTCTATTTCTTGAGCTTTTAGCATACTATGTTGTAATCATCAGTTTAGATGCTTGCTCCTTCAGGAACCTATAAGTTTCCTAAGGCCGGTGGCTGTGTTTTATTTACCTCGGTATTCCACAGTATCTGAAATATAGTAATCATTTAATAAATGTTTGTTGAATGAGTATGTAACAGAACACATTTTAAGATGAGATTGTATAAGCAAGTTGCAATATTCAGAAGGACGCAAAGATTAAATTCTCCTGTGTGTTGGAGAATTGCGGCAGGCATCTATCTAAATAAAGTTAGCACAGAAATATATTAATCTTAGTGTCTAGTTTAGAACCCCAACAGCTGACTAATTCCAATAGCTGAAGCCTTTGTATTTCTGCTCATGGGTTCGACTTCATTCCCAGTTCTGGAACCATAATTTCAATGATCAGTACTGCCATCTTTATTTTAGCTCTCATTCTGATGTCTTGCCTTATTATAACCAATCTTAGCTTCCTATCTAACCTAGAATCCGTGTCTAGAATTGGTCTTTCTTTGTGATTAGGTTTTGTCCACTTTGAACCTTATCCTCATAACTTGTCCCTTGTCATCTGTTGAAAGACCCCTTTTATACCAATTATTGGCCTGTCTGGACCTCAACATATCATGTGGGCTCTGTTTAACCGTGTGGGTCTCTTCCTAATGCCTGCTACTGGGAACTTTCCAGATTGCCTGCCTCCCTGCCTGCCTGACACCTGTAAGTCTGTCTAGGTCCTCAGCCCCACTCCCTCCCTCTCTGGCCCATCCTGTCCATGCAGCTCAGGCCTGGTTCTAACATTTGTGAGTGGGGCAGGACTCACCTAAGGAGCATCTTATCAGAGAATAACTGGAATCAAAGAGGGAAGCAGATATTTGATAAGAATGCTGAGAAATAGTCACAGGTGAATTAAACCAGAATCTTTATTAAATACTTAATCGTCTCAACTAATTTGCATAATGCTTTCTGTTTCTTAAAAGTTTTAGGAAGCCTATCAATGCATTTTTCTTTTTCACACAAGTGGCAGCTACCATCACGCTTTCTATTTCCTATTTATGGTTGTAGCTGCAGGAAAATGTAAGTTTAGTGTTTTCACAACAGTTAGAGTTAACTTGTTTTCTCTAGTGACAGTTGTTAGTAAAGTGGAAGTGTCAGTAAGAAGACAAAAATCTAACATACCTGCTTATTATGAAACAGCACCATACGTAAAGTCAAATCCTCTCCTTTGCATATGAATGGCTCTACCTCTATGCCCAGTTGTCTACACAGCGGACAATTCCTCCTTACTCCTCGTATGCTTATACACAGATTCACCTAAAATAATATGTATAGGGGTAGGCAGCAGATAATTCAGGTCTACACAAATACTGTGGAAGTGACAGATTCACTCCAGTATCTTTGACTCGTACACTGGGGCCTGTAGACACTTGTTTCATTATTACAAAGCATAAGGATGATTCCTTCTCTTCAACTCTGGTGACGGAGACCTGCTAATTTTTTTAGTCCTCCACCCAGTTTGCTAATAATGATTCAGCTATAATCAACTCTGACTGTCACAGCTTAAGGGTGCATAATATAAATAGCAGTGCTGGGGCGGATTTACCAATGTCATCCCATCCCTTGTCCCATGCTGCTCTGTGACTTGGAACTACAACTAAGAACAGGAGGAGTGGACACGTGCAACCCTTTCATTCCTGTCTCATTACACTCTTGTAAGTTAAATCTGTATTGAAAGGCTGCTATGTGCCGGGTCCTGTGCTAGATAGAGGACTATAAAGAAGTCTGAGACAAGGTGCTTGCCCTCGGGAAGCTTACCATCTAGTTGACTGGAAGAGGAGACAACCCTCTCAGTAATAACTAACAGTCAGAGGCTTACATAACAACAGAAAACTACAGTATGTGTGGAGTCTCAAACTCAGTTTAACTGCCTGTAGGAGCTGTGCCCTCCAGCTCCCCCATGGATAGAAAGGCAACCAGCCCCACCTTACATGGCTTTTCACAGTTGAAGGGCATTTAATACAAAATAATGAGATGGTTTCACAAAATACACTGCAAGAAAATATAAACACTTCCTTCATTTTTCAAATATCACTGAACAAATATTCCTCCTCACTTAAAAAAAGTCTAAGTGCCTTTTCAAATAGTCCACATTGTACACCTTGTGCTTTCATTTCAAATGCATTCCTAACATAATTTAACAATGAATAATAATTCAGGAGTCAATTCTGATACTGTGACAGAGGAAACCACTTAAGCCCTGAGAGAAATAAACAAGAAGAGGGGTTCGAGAAGTCAAAGGAAAACTTCTTCTATTTCAGATCTTTCCTATTCCTCTCGTCCATCGTCTCCAACTGAAAAAAGAACTCGCGTCTGCCAGTTGGCCTGACCTTAGACCAAGTTTAATTAATTAGCAGACTTCTCCAGCTGTCATCTGGCCTCATTTGCCTAGGCTGTAACCACAGCTCAGTACATAACTGACGCGAAGACTCCAGCCGTGACCTTTTTGGACCACTGGGCTGCAGTGACTCGACAGCTGATCTGATCTGCCTCTTCTTTCCACTGGGCCCCGAAACCACGTGGCTCCTGCCTACAGAGGCCAACTTTAACTTCTCAAACCTGGAGCAGTGTTTCTCAAAGTGTGGTTTACAGACTGGTGCACTGCAAGTGACTGGGATTTGTAAAAACACAGATTCCAGGGTCCTGTTGTCAGAGACTCTGATACAGTAGCTATGGGATGGGGCCTGAGAATATGCATTTTCACATGTTCCCCTTTGTGACTCTCATGCTAACGAAATTGATTGACGATGCTGATACAGTTAGGGAATAAGACCAGTGGCCTTTGGACCCAACTAGTATAGTAAAAGGCCAAGACGGAAATAATTCAATTTGCTGGTAACACGTTTAATGTGAATACGAATCACTCAGCAAGCTTGTTAAACATACATATTTGGGGGTCCCACCTCCAAAACCAAAGGAATTATAATCATAAAGTGGGCCTGAGCACTGTATGTTTAAAAGGCTCCCCTAGGTCATTCTGAGTTATTTTAACAGTTGAGATCTGCTCCACTCAATCAACTGCTTCAAGGAATCCAGTGACTGGCAGAGAGAAAGGTTCCTTGCAGAAGACCCAGGCACCCATCCCCCGTTACCGGAGTCTACATGTTTTAAAGAACAAAGCTACACACGTTTTTTTCAGTGCTTAAGGGGTACTTTAAATCGAATGTGGTTGGAGTAAACTCTCTCTAGTCTCTGGGCATGGGGGGAAGCAAACATTTGCAATATTATAGAAGAAAGGAGGAGGGAATTAAAAGTTCCCACAGTGAGAGGTAGGTGATGACAGGTCTGAGATAGCCAAGTGTTTCTGGCTCTGGCCTTACTCCCTCTATATTCCCAGCGAATCAGCCACCCATCCCTCATCCGGAAGGGCTGAGGAGTAAGGGGGCCTTAAGGAAGAAGCAAGTCCCTACATGGAGACAGTAGGGTTCTGTCCTCAGTCGGTTTAACTGGTCCTATCAGTTCCATAAAAAATCAGCAGAATACCCTGTCCCTAGCTCCAGGAGCAAAGTAGGACAGCACGAATAGACACAGAGCCAGCTCACATTGCCACATATGTTCTCGCACCATCTGCTATTAGTCTGTGCTCATCAGTTGGAGTGACCCACCTAGGCAAGCAGGTGCCATGCTCTCGTGGAAGAAGAGAACACTTCCATCTCATCCCACTGCCTATAGCTCATGACTGTCTATTAATTCCTGCTCTCTTTTCCCTCTGTGTCTGGAAGGGTGTCTTAGGGGTAGAGGTGACAATCAAGTAGAAGGGCGAAACTAACTTAAATCTACTACTGAGAGTCATGGTATTGTCACACGTGGCTCCAAAGTCTAACTAAAAAGGAACTCAGGGCTAAAAGAAGCACATAAGAACTCTTCCCACAGAGCCTGTTTCACTCGATCTCCTGGAACACATCATATTCCACCTCCAGGCTTTAGAGCACCAAACTCTCTCCAAATGTCCAGGTCCAAATCCATAATGATGCAGGCTCGGTGAACCGAGGAGGCAAAAGAAAGCTTCCTTGGACTCTCAAGTTCTGGCAGTAGTGCTCTTTTGTTCAGAGAATAGCATGGGGACAGGACCCATGGGCAGCGAGGAGCTGCAGGCGTGGGGACAGGACCCATGGGCAGTGAAGAGCTACAGGCATCATCCATCAGGTCATATATGATGTGGATTAAGGCTGCCCCAGGGAGAGAAGCCCAAGGTGACCTGGCCTACATGCCGAACTATATGACCAGATTCATATCTAAAGTTATACGACCGCACAATAACTAGACCCCATCTGCACTGAAATCATTTAATGACTTTCTACATCATCTTTTCTTTTTCCAGTAAAAATAAGTCACGTACCCATGCCTTATAAATTTAGCCCTAACCCTCAACTCAGGGCAGCAGCAGGAGCTCTGACTGCCCATGGGTCCTGTCCCCACGCTATTCCGTACTATTCTCTAAATAAAAGAGCACTACTGTCAGACCTTGAGAGACCAAGAAATCTTTCTTTCGACTCTTCGGCTCGCCGTCCCCGCATCAATATAGATAGGCATGTAGGCCAGGACACCTTGGGCTTCTCTACCTGGGGCAGCCTTGATCCCCATCAATAATCCTGGACATCATCTAAATGTTGCACTAGCACCTCTAACACTACATATCAAAAACGAAACCTATCTCCTCCAAACCAATTTGTGTTAATGACATTACCATCCTCCCAATTAGAAACCTACAGGCTGTCTTCTCTTTCTCCCTTGACTTTATCCTCCACCTTCCATCAAGACTTTAGACCCTTATTGATCCAAGCAGTAATGACTAGAACACTGGGGAACAGAGAGGAAGGGACGTTAGGAGACAGCTGATAGGATTCACCTCCTACATCTTCATTTCCCGGCTTCCGGTCCCCTTCTTCGCAATTCTTCCCACCCACAGAGTTGTTTCTCCCCTGTCCAAAAACCCTCACTTGCTCCTCAGCCTTAACTTCAACCCCTCCTTCGGCACACAAAATGGTTTTTAGCTCTCTCCCGTTATTATGCTACTTACAACCTAAAATTGAGCCAAATTGCCCCATTCCTTCTTTCCTGAACACATCCCTTATTTCCCTTGCTCAAAGTTTTTACTAATGCCCTTCCCATTGTTTGCAAATTTCTTCCCCTTCCATCTGTAAAATCCTTATTCATCCCTCAGGGTCCAGCTCCAATGCTACCTCGGCCTTCCTCCAGATGAATGCATTCTTGCCTTCTCTAAACTAAAGCACTTTGCATTTTAATGTTGCTTATCACCTTCTGCCTTGTCACACTCTTCCCCCACCTAGAGGATGGAAGGCACGTATTTCCCGCGCCACGCCTAGCTGTGCCTTTCCCACGGTAATTACTTCAAAATTGTACTGAATGAATGAATTTCCCCTTCCTCACTTTCTGGAGAAATTCCCTAAATGAAACCTACTTTTATTAATAACAGAGAAGTTCTCATGCCAGCACGTCTTCGTATCCATCTCTGTCTTGCTTGTCTGTCTCCATCCCTATTGTCTAGGTCTTTCTACCTCTGTTGCTTTCTCTATCTTTGTCTCTCTGTATCTCCTCATCTTTCCCCTTCTCTGTCCAGCACTCTGTCTTTCTGTCTCCTTTTTCATGGTCTTTTCCCTTTTATTGTTGGTCTGTCTTTGACGTTTTCCCTGCCTTTTCTCCCTCTGTCTGTCCGTTTCTGTTCCTCTGACACCCTGCCCCCTTCTTACCTGGCAGTCCATCTCTGAAGCTCTTTCAAAGCC
Organism: Equus caballus; assembly: GCF_041296265.1. Taxonomy (NCBI): domain Eukaryota; kingdom Metazoa; phylum Chordata; class Mammalia; order Perissodactyla; family Equidae; genus Equus; species Equus caballus. Next base: position 96,007,770 of record NC_091715.1, read on the forward strand.
TCGCTTAAACTACAACTCAAAGTAGAGTGTTATTGGGCCTTTCTTTTCAAGATGAAACTCAGAGAGGAGGCTAAAGTCTGAAAACTTTGTAACTTGGAAGAAAATCAACTTTCCAGGGACAGGTGGCATCAGTGCCTCTGGTAAAGAGTTTGAATAGAAATCCTCAGACACTCAGAATGCTTAATTTACATGATAAGGCATAAAGATATAAAAGGTGACCCACCACAGCTAACCACAATAGCAATGCTAATTTCTCTAACTCTGGCTTCAAAGATAAGGACAAGTTAGAAAGCAAACAAAAAGTTCTAGAAAATCATTGGCCACTTTGGCACCTTGCCCGGGAGACTCTAAGGATTCATAAGTAAGTATAAATGAATTGAAACTAAAGATACTTAATAATAAGAATGCCAGCTATTTTTTTCAGTGTCCACTGTGAGACATATGTCTTGTATGCATTAATTTATTTAATCCCCATACATTTTATAGAAGTGGAGACCACGGTTGACGTGGCTAATTGACTTCCCCATCAGTTATCCTCAAGGAGGGGAGCTGGGGTTTGAACACAGGTGTCGCCTGATTCCAAAGCCTGGGGTCCCAAGCTCTCCAAGCTTTTTGCCAACGTGTTGGATCTATAAGAATTCCCTGGGTGTTCATTAACCCTTCAGATTCCCTAACCCCATCCTACATTTACCAAATCCCAGGGCAAGGGCCTGGGAGTCCATTTGTTTAACAAGTGACCCAGGCGAGTCTTATCAGCAGGTCTCTGTGGGAACAGTGCGCTCTGCTAAATAGCTTCCATAGCTGCGAGGTGAAGGAGAGGACAGCTCCGCTTCCCAGGTCCTTACAGGCACCCCTTAACCAACTCTCTTTCTTTCAGTGCCTTTCCTCGCCTCTCCTCCCCAGAGAATCAAAATCAGGGTACCCTTAGATTCTTCATTCAATCTTAATTGTACAGAAGTATCCACCCTGGTGACATCTGAATTTTGACTTGAATTTTGACCAAAGTCAGTAAAGAAATGGAGCTTTATTGATGGATTGAAAGTGATTAGAAGAGCGTGCCGCATTCACGTGGGGGGAGGGGAACCAGGGGATTGGAATCTTCCCGATACTCTTCAAATCTTACCTTATAGGTGATTGACTCTCTCACCTTTTTAAAGCTCGGCCCTTATTATAACAGAGGATTTTTCTTTCCATTAATAAACTGGACCTGATACTAATAATAGGAAACACCAAGAAAACGTACAGGCTGAAAACACAAAATAACAATGACTTACTATGGCTTGATTGTCCGGCTCCACGCTAAATGATTTACATGCATCTTCTCCTTGAATACCCGCGATAAACTGGTGAAGCAGCTGCTTCAGTCATCTGCATTTTACAGAGGACCAGAAGGAGGTGCAGGCAAATGACTTGGCCAAGATCTAAGATTCCAACCCAGGTTTGTGCGACTGCAGTTTGTGCTCTTGACGCTGCTGCACAGCCTCCACTACAAACAGGTCAAAGAAAGATTTAGAAAATTCACTGATTGTAGATCCCTAGTGAGATGTGAAAGGACGTTTTAGGATATTCAGGGTGTTTTGAAAAATATTTTGAGGTTATTACTTTGGAGGGAAAGCACAGGGCTCTTCCATCAAAATATTCCTTGGTGTCTTGGACAGAGAGTCACTGATTTGATCCCGTATGGCATTTCCTGAGTTCTTATCTTCTTAGGTTTATTAGCAACTAATTCCTTTAGTCGGTGAGGGTACCATTTGGAGCCATTGTTTCGAATTCACTATGAATTCAGAACTCTCTTTCTGAATCCTCAGAACCTCAAATTTTCCAAATTTACAGACTTTAAGACATGTATTTGTTAAGAATGTCCTTTCTCCTGATCAAAGATTACCCCAAAGTAGAGTGGTAAGGGGAGGAAGCATGAAGATATTCTTTATCCTTTCTTGAATTCTCCCCTCTTCCTGAAATTTTTCTCCCCATTATGCAAGGAAGGATAATAATGATGTGGAATAAAATTACCTCTCAACTGGAAGTACAAGATATTTGATATATAAGAATAAGTAGCTTGTCAACAATTCTTTTCATCTCATAAAGCCCTACCAAAATTATATACTCTTAAATAAAAGCTTAACAGCTTTCAAATATCTGAGTACTTATAATCTCCAAATTTAGAATCCTTTTCTTCTACCAAAACTGTATAAATAAGAATAAATCAGAATTTTTTAGAAACTTCAGCTTTCAAAAATCGTGATTATCAAAATGGCTAAATTTACTGCATGAATCATTAACTAATTTATACAACTTAGTGACTTCACATAACAGAAAAAGAACACTTTTTTATGTATGTCTGATATTGACCTTTTGCAAAATTGCTTTTATTTTTAACAAAGCAATACAAAAACTAGGTACAACTGTGGTTTGTTTGTTTGTTTGTTTGTTTTGGGGAGGAAGATTGGCCCTGAACTAACATCTGTTGCCAATCTTCCTCTTTTTGCTTGAGGAAGATTGTTGTTGAGCTAACATCTGTGCCAGTCTTCCTCTATTTTATGTGGGATGCCACCACAGCTTGGCCCGACGAGCAGTGCTAGGTCAGTGCTCGGGATCTGAACCCATGAACCCTGGACTGCTGAAGTGGGGCGTGTGAACTTAATGACTACACCACTGGGCCTGCTCCAAATTAGGTACAAATTTAATCAGTAAAGAATGGCTGACCCCTTTTCCATAGTTCCATTCCTAGTAGGCAACCACTTTTGAATATTTTGGGTTTTTGTTCTTCTGTTAACTCATATGCTAGGCTCATAAGATGTTTTCTATAATAAATCCCATATACCCATCATTCAGTTACACAGGTTATGAACATTTTGCCAATATTGCTTCTTCTAGAATTCTTCCTCCTCTTTTTTCCTTGGGCTTCTTTTTGTTTCACATTTTCTCCCCCTCACTAACCAGTCCGTGGGGCAGGAGTGAAGTACAATTTAGCTACAGTGTCCAGTTCCTCTATGCCTTCCTCAATGCCTGGAAACTGTGCTTTTGCCCTATTTGCAAAGGAAACAATCTAGGTTGCTGGGAACATGGGAGATAAGGGGGAATCTGTAAGGCTGGGCCACTTTTTCTCATAAATGGCATTAATTAGTTTTATACTTTTTATATAATTGACATACAATGAATTACAATATTTAAAGTGTATAATTTGGCAAGTTTCAAAATATGTACACACTGGTGAAACCATCATCACAGTCAAAATAACGAACACATCCCTTTCCCCAAAATGTTTCCCGATATCCTCCTGCCTCTCCCTGCACTCCTTCCCCAAGCCGGAAACCACTAACCTGCCTTTGACTTATAGATAGGTTGACATTTTCTAGAATTCTTTGTTTTTTTTAAAGGTTGGCACCTAATGTACATTGTTAATCTTTTTTTTTCTTCTTCTTCTTCTCCCCAAACCCCCTCAGTACATGGTTGTATATTCTAGTTGTAGGTCCTTCTGGTTGTGCTATGTGGGACGCCACCTCAGCATGGCCTGATGAGTGGTGCCATGTCCGCACCCAGGATCTGAACCTGCGAAGCCCTGGGCTGCCAAAGCAGAGCACACCAACTTAACCACTTGGCCACGGGGCCAGCCCCTAGAATTCTGAATAAATAGAATCATACAATATGTACTCTTTTCGCCTGGCTTCTCTCAGTGTAATTGAGATTTGTCCGTATTGTGTGGATCCGTAGTTCTTTCCTTTTGGATGCTGAGTAGTTGTCACTGAATGGATGGATAGCCAACAATTAATTTATCCATTCACCTCTTGATGGACCTTTGGATGGTTTCCAGTTTTGAGCTATTACAAAGAAGGCTGTTATGAACGTTCATGTATAAGTCTTTGTATGAACACCAGCTTTCTTTTCCCTTGCGTAAACACATAGGAGTGGAATGGCTGAATTGTATGTAGGCATGTGTATAACTCTTTAAGAAACTGCCGAACTCTTTTTCCAAAGTGATTGTACCATTTTACACTGACACATGTGGCGTATGAGAGTTTTAATTCCACATCCTTGCACTTGGTGTGATAAACCTTTTTAAGTTCAGTCATTCTAATAGGTACAAAATAGTAGTTCATTGTGGTTTACTTTGCATTTCCCGGATGACTCATGTTATCAAGCAGCATTTAATGTACTTTATTAGCCACTCATATTTTTCTTGGTGAAGTTTCTGTTCAAATTCTCTTCCTGTTGTCTCAGGGGTCTCAAGACCGCCCTGAAGTTCACTAATTTACTAGAAGGACTCATAAGACTCATAAAACAATAGGTTTTGCTCATGGCTAACATTTGTTACAGAAAAAGTATAGCAACAGGAACACGATATGGACTAGGTGGAGTCCAGAGTGGTTAGGCACAGGCCTCCAAGTCCTTTCCCACCTGGAGTCACACAGGACAGACTTTTTCTCTGGCTGTGAACTATAGGGTCGTATGTAAAGACTCTGTGGGGGGAGCCCATTCAGGTCTCAGAGTCCAGGGGTTTTATGGAGGGCTGGGCATCTGGGCACATCCTACTATGCAACCAGCTATGGCAACCAAAACTCAGGGCCCCAACAATGAAATCAGGTGCACATGGTCAATGTTGACATTTGTGCAAAGCAATCATGATAAGATAGTATAACACGGTCCTCTGCTCCAGGCGTACACAATAAAATCCTCAGTCGTTAACATAAAGAACTATCCAGGTACCACAGTGCCAGAGGTCGTCCAACGAAGGGTAACGGCTCTAAGCTCTCTTGGAGATGTGTGAAGAATGAGCCACAAGATCTACTGTGCGAACTCTTTTCTCACACCCATTTTATTATCAAATTGTTTACTTATCATCGAAATTTAGGAGTTCTTTAGTCTGTATACAATCCTTTATCAAATATATGCTTAGGAAAGATTTTCTCCCAGTCCTTGGTTTGTCCTTTTATTCTCCTAACACTATCTCTTGAATAGCAGAAATTTTTAATGTTGATGAAGCCCTATTTATCAATTTTTTCTTTTATGTATTGTGTTTTGGGTATCATATCTAAAAAGTCTTTGACGAACCCAAGACTTTAAATATTTTTTCCTATGTTTTATTTGGGCATTTTTATAGTTTTTGGTTTTTACATTTAGATCTACGATCCATTTTGAGTTAATTTTTGTATATAGTTTGACCTGGAGTATTTTAAAGCAAATCTTTGGCATCATATCTTTTTACCCATAAATACTTTGGTATGTATCTCTAACAGATGAGGAGAATTTTAAAGACATAATTCCAATAACTTTATTGTAATTATTTAATAGCATCCAGTACTCAATCTGTGTTCAAATTTCCCCAACTGTGCCCAAAATATCTTTTTATTTATGTGAATTAGGATCCAAACACAATCAGTGTATTGCATTATGTTGACATGTTTCTTAAATCTTTAGTAATCTATAAGAGTTCCCTTATCCCATTTCCCCATGCCATTTATTTTTTCTTAATAATTCAGGTCCCTTGTGCCAATGAATTTCCCACATTCTGGATTTGGCTGATTGTACCCTTGTGGTATTTTTAACACATTGCTCTGCCAAATCCTGATTTACTGATCTTAGACATATATTTACTTTGTGCTGTGAAAGATGAGGATTTGGCTAACATGCTACCCTCTACTTCCCTCTCTCTAGTTATCTCTTCAGCATCTTTAGGAATGGAATAAACATGGAAGATTTTTGAAGAACCAATATGTATAATTATTTGCCTTTTACCAAGTAATGTCTCTATTTAGTCTTGGCTCTACTATAAACTACCATATATTATAATAAACTAATTTTTATCGGATGCAGTAGCAGTGGAGGAGTGGAGAATAGAGATTTGAGAAATATCTCAGCAGATCTGACAGTCGTGAATGAGGGAAGGAATGTAGAATGACTGCTCAGTTTCTGGCTTCAACAACAGAGTAGAAGGTAGGGCCATTTAGAAAAGAAGAGGAGGAGCAAGTTTGGGGAAGGGGTTGGGGCCGCATGAAGAAAATAAGTTCAATTTTTGACATTGAGACATGGGGTACTTATAATCAATTAAGTAGAGATGTTGCGTAGACCACTGGAAGTATGGGTCTGGAGATTAGGAGACAGATGTGGGCTAGAGCTACAGATTTGAAAGTTATCAGTTTTACGGATGACAGTGGAAGACACGGGCATGGATGATATTGCCCAGGGAATGTGTAAAGAGTAAGGAAAAAGGAAGACAAACAACAAAACGTTAAGGAACACCAAGATTTAAGGAGACAGAACAGCATGTGATAAGTACCATAATAAAGACATGCATGAGATACTGTGGTGACTCGAAATAAGATTGATCAACGGGGTGGGGAGAAGTTATCATAAAAGGTTTTACTTTGGTTTGGATACTGAAGGATGTATAGAAGTGTGCCAATGGGATGAGGGGCAGGAAGGTGGACAAACTCACCTATTTTACAAGGAAAACAGAGAACTTCAAATGAGAGCTCTCTCAACCATCCCCTACACTGATACATGTGTTTCTAGAGCAGTGTTCCTCAAATTGTGGTCAACAATTCACTTGCATGACAATCACATAGGGGCTTAATTAAAATGAATATTATTGGGTTCCACCTTAGACCTACTGAAGCAGAATCACTGGGTTGGCGGGCACTGAGAAATCCACATTTTCAACAACTTCTCTGTAAGTGATTCCGATGCAGATGGTTTGTGTGCTAAATTTTGTACAAACTAAGGTGTGTCCATGGGAACATTTAGCTGAAGTGGAATGGAAATAAAAGGCTTTGGGGTTGATGAAGTCAAAGAGTTGTGATCTTCAAGTTGTCACTCTCTTCTTGCCAGTTTTAGCAGGAAGGCCTAATGGGAAAACAGGGAACAGAGAGGTTGAACAAGGGTATAATTGACTCCATCTGTTTCCCCTCATTAGAAAGGAAAAATGAACCACATAAGACTAGGAGCAGAGCAGTTTTCCTCTGAGCGAATCCCAAGTCAACCAGGAAGCACACGCAGGCGCCTTGATGAAAAAGAAATCAACAAGTGATTTGGTTGATTGAATGTGGTCATTAACACAATAACAACAACACGCCCATGAGTTCCCCTGATTTTGCTTTCACTTTTCAGTTGGTTATCTGGCACTTTACACTCAGCTCTTCCTAGTGAATTCATGTTACCTGAAGTCACTAAATGTTTAGTGTTTCATTTGAGCAATAATTCAGAGATAAAAATTTCCATGTTTCCCATAATTTTTATCCTAAAAAGAGGAAATCTCAAGTCGAGTCATTGTCTACTGTTCAGTCAGAAAATATTTCTATGTCTTCATAGAATAGATAAGTATATATTTGGAAATACGTTATTTGAAGTTCATCATGAAATAGATTACTCTTGAGAATTAATTCATTTGTGTACTTATGGAATCCCAGGAATGTACTCTCAAACTAAATTTGGTGCCCTATGAATATTCTGCTAAGGCTAGAAATATTATTCTTCTGAGAAATCAGCTAACGGGTTTTGTTATTTTGTCAAAGCAGCTGTCTACACAGCTCTCCAGAGTTGGGTATAGCTTACTAGAAATATGCCATCCAACTTCAAAAGATGGTAGCATGTTACTTTGTTTTGAGAAAAGCCATGAATATTTCTATTCATTCCTTGTAATTTTTCTAGAAGAAAAATCATGTCATGAAAACAATTGCTTCCTTTGAAAAGATTACTATACCAGGCCCTTTCCTGTGATAAAATGAAGTCAATTCTGATTCCAAAATTAAACATGAAGAATGGTAAGACTTCATAAGAGAACTAACTCTTCTCTTTGTGTATCTACTTATTCCATTTAGCATTCGTAGTTTTCTAAGACACATTTCGTGGCTCACATTTTCTGCTGGTTAGTAGCACAGGAGAAGCAGATGCTAGCCCCTGGCTACACAGAGGTTAGAAGATGCTTTAGAAAGAGGTGCGATTGGGAAATAAACTGCCACTTCTACTGTGATTCCAACCAGAAGTTGAGGGATTATGTTGGAAAAAAAAAGAACCATGAAACCTAGAGAGAGGAGAGCCAGAGAATGAGGAATTGTCAGTGTGTATACAAATTTGTGTAAAGGAAAGATACTAGAGAAAAGAAATAAATACTGGTCGCTATAAAGTTACATTTTCTATAGAGGAGAAGAGGCTCTATTGTAGTGTATATATAGTCCCACAGGACCACGAGATTTTTTTTTAAATTTCCTACTTATTAAAACAATGTTTTGGTTATTGCATTAGTTTGCTAGCTATTGTGTTAGCTGCTAGGGCTGCCATAATAAAGTACCACAGACTGAGTGGCTTAAACGGAAATTCAGTCTGAGATCAAAATATCGGCAGAGTTGGTTTCTCCAGAAGCCTCTCTCCTCACCTTGCAGATGGCGATCTTCTCTCTGGGTCTTCACAGGGTCTTCCCTCTGTGTGTCTCTGCCCTAATCTCTTCTTAGAAGAGCATGGGGCATGTTGGATTAAGGCCAACCCTAATGACCTCATTTTAACTTAATTACCTCTTTAAAGACCCCATCTTCTTGTACAGTCATATCCGAGATACCAGGGGTTAGGACTTGAACAGATGAATTTTGTGGGGATACAATTCAGTGCACAACAGGTATTATTTTAAGTTTCCACATACATTAATACAAAGAAAGGTCCCTGTAGGGGCCGGCTCCGTGGCCGAGTGGTTAAGTTCACGAGCTCTGCTGCGGCGGCCCAGGGTTCAGATCCTGGGCGCGGACATGGCACCACTCGTCAGGCCACGTTGAGGTGGCATCCCACATCCCACAACTAGAAGGACCTGCAACTAAGATATACAACTATGTGGGGGCGGGGGGGGGGCGGTGGGTTGGGGAGATAAAGCAGAAAAAAAAAAAAAAGATTGGCAACAGTTGTTAGCCCAGGTGCCAATCTTTAAAAAAAAAAAAACGAAAAGAAAGGTCCTGTAAATACATATCATCCAATAAAAATTGGATTTTTAGCAAAATCTAGTTGACTGTGAGTTACCTTTCTCAAGGTCTGATCTGTCTGGGGAATCGACATCCAATTCTAAATAGCTACTCTGTTCCAGGCACTGGCATAGGTGCCGGGGCCAGAAAGACGAAGGAAATACATTTCTCCTTGCAGAATCTGCAGTCTGGAGGAAGGGAAACAATATAAACAAGCAAGTACAATAAAATGTGCTAAATATTATTACAGAGGAAATACAATGTTGAAGGAGCAAATTCAGCTAGACCCATGGCGACTCAACCAAGATTAAGGAATATATTAAGCCCTAGAATACTGCTTAATTAATACGACTGCATAAAACATCAGAGCTTATTATTTTTAAGACTTAATTTATTCATCTGTTTAATTTTTTTGATTAAAGTCTTAAAACCCATTTCATTTACAGGCAGACCTCAGAGACATTGCAGATTTGGTTTCAGCCATGGCAATAAAGTCAATATCACAATCAAGTGAGTCACACGAATTTTTTGGTTTCCCAGTGTGTGTAAAAGTTACGTTACACTATACTGTTGTCTATTGAGTGTGCAATAGCATTGTGTCTAAAAAGGCAATGTTCATACCTTAATTAAAAAATGCTTTTTTGCTAAAAAACAAATGCTGACCATCATCTGAGCCTTCAGTGGGCTGTGGTCTTTTTGCTGGTGGAGAGTCTTGTAAAAAGCACGCTATCTGTGAAGTGCAATGAAGTGAAGCACAATAAAAGGAGGTATGCCTGTAGATGTTTGTTTGAAAAAATTTTACAAAATGCTGTTTATATTTATAGAAAAAATCAGGGGAAGTATGTTAATTTTTTTCATAATATGATGGTCATGACCTTGCAGAGTGTGTTATACAAATTAAAAATCAGTCTTGACAGGATACTATAAGCTAAGACATCATTGAACACAAGGCTGTATATAAGAACTATGAAGTACAAAGACAGTTAAAAAAAATCAAACTATACATGAACTGTTTGTCAAGAACTAGGACAGGGATGGCCCGATGGCATAGTGGTTAGATTTGCATGCTCCACTTCGACGGCCTGGGGTCCACAGGTTTGGATCCTGGTGCAGACCTACATACCACTCATTACGCCATGCTGTGGTGGTGTCCCACATGTAAAAGATAGAAGAAGATTGGCGAAGGTGTTAGCTCAGGGTGAATCTTCCTCAAGCAAAAAGAGGAAGATTGGCAACAGATGTTAGCTCAGGGCCAATCTTCCTCACCGAAAAATAAATAAAGTAAATAGTTAAAAAAAAAAAAAAGAACCAGAACAATCTCTAATGATATATAAGAACCAGGGTACAAAAACCAAGAGTGACACATGTTGGAGAGGCTATGGAGAAAAAGGAACCCTCATACACTGTTGGTGGGAATGCAAACTGGTGCAGTCACTATGGAAAACAGTATGGAGATTTCTCAAAAAGATAAAAATAGAAATACCTTATGACCCAGCCATCCCACTTCTGGGTATCTATCCTAAAAACCTGAAATCAGCAATTCCAAAAGTCCCATGCACCCCTATGTTCATTGCAGCATTATTTACAATAGCCAAGACGTGGAACCAACCTAAGTGCCCAGCAACTGATGATTGGGTAAAGAAGATATGGTATATATATACAATGGAATACTACTCAGCCATAAAAAAGGACAAAATCGTCCCATTCACAACAACATGGATGGACCTTGAGGGTATTATGTTGAGTGAAATAAGCCAGACAGAGAAAGATGAACTCTGTATGACTCCACTCATAGGTGGAAGTTAACATACAGACAAAGAGAACTGATCGGTGGTTACCAGGGGAAAGGGGGGGTGGGGAGAGGACACAAAGGGTGAAGTGGTGTACTGCCAACATGACTAACAATAATGTACAACTGAAATTTCACAAGGTTGTAAACTATCATAATCTTAATCAAAAAAATTTTAAAAAAAAAGAACCAGGGTACAAAAGTAGTGAGATAACTCATTACAGGCATACTTCATTTTATTGTTCTTTGCTTTATTGCAAATATCACAGACATTGCATTTTTTATCCTCCACCAGCAAAAGGATAATGACTTGCTAAAGTCTCAGATGATGGCTTGCATTTTTTATTTTATTTAACTTTTTTAAAGATTTTTTATTTTTTCCTTTTTCTCTCCAAAGCCCCCTGGTACATAGTGGTGTATTTTTAGTTGTGGGTCCTTGTAGTTGTGGCATGTGGGATGCCACCTCAGCGTGGCCTGATGAGCTGTGCCAGGTCCATGCCCAGGATCCGAACGGGCAAAACCTTGGGCCGCTGAAGTGAAGCACACGAACTTAACCACTCGGCCATGGGGCCAGCCCCTAATTTTTTTTTTAAGGTGTACTTTTTTGGTGAGGAAGATTGTCCCTGAGCTAACATCTGTTGCCAATCTTCCTCTTTTTTTTTTCCCTCCCCAAAGCCCCAGTAAATAGTTGGATATCCTAGTTGTAAGTCCTTCTAGTTCTATGTGGGATGTTACCACAGCATGGCTTAATGAGTGGTGGATCTGAACCTGTGGATCCTGGGCCGCCGAAGTGGAGCTTCAGTGCCTTCTAAATTATTTTTTATAATACTATCATTTTCCTAATAACCAAGGATAGATTGATCACAAATCTCCACATACACCAGTGAATCTTCATTACAGACCTCTTTTCTCTTTAGTCCTTCAAAGATGCTATTAGAAGTGGAAGAAGAAGGATTTAGGTCAGAAAACGCCACCAAGGAAAGGTCAGAGAATCCTCCTTAGTGTTGTGTATGTAAAATGGTACTCTAATATGAGTCTAACAAATACAAAGAAATATGGCATGGCTGTCAGCATCATGCCAACAACTTAAGGACAAAGTTGTCAGGGTTAATAAACCTATTCCATAAAGAAACCAGTTTTTTTCTTCTTATTGATATATTCCTCAGCTTTCTTAAAATAAAATACATAGCTATGTGATTTAGCTTTGAAATATGTAAAATGAGGAAGTTGAACTAACTTAATTTTATGGTCTTTGTCAAGAACTTTGAAGAGTCTGAGATTTTAGTTTATGGGCAAGTTAACAAGTTAGTCAGCCACAGTTTCAGAGATGCTGGCAGAAGACACAAGACTCCAGGGTCAGAGACAAAGGACAGTTTATTAACATCAGCAATAGCAGCTGCTAGAGTATCAGCGTTTGAAACAGTTGCCTGAGGCCCACTTCCCACAGAGGGATGCAAAGAGGGCTAGAAGATACCTGTCCATACAGTGGGGTGTATTATGAAAGGAATCTCGAATTTATCATTTATAATGGGTAGTAATCTCTGGAGGGAAACACTATCTCTGTTTTCCATGGCTGTTTACTATACAAAAGTTCTTCTTTAAAAGTTGAGGTATAATTCACATGCCATCACCCTTTCAAAGTGTACAATTCAGTGGTTATGAGTTTATTCCCAAAGTTTTACAACCATCACCACACTGTAATTCCATAACATTTTCCATCATCTGAAAAATAAATCTCATAACTGTTAGCAGTCACGCCCCATCTCCCCTCCCCCAAACCCTGGGAACCACTAATCTGCTTTTGTCTCAGAGGATTTGCCTATTCTGGACATTTCATGTAAATGAGATCATATAATATGTGACCTTTTTCTGACAGGCTTCTTTCACTTAGCACAATGTTTTCAAGGTTCATCCATGTTGTAACATGAATCAGTTCTTCATTTGTTATGGCTGAATAATATCCATTGTATGGATATAACACATTCTGTTTATCCATTCATAAGTTGATGGACATTTGGGTTGTTTCCATCTTCTGACTATTATGAATAACGATGGTATGAATATGCACGTACAAGTTTTTGTGATGATATATATTTTCTATTCTCTTGGGTATATAACCAAGAGTGAAATTGCTGAGTCATATGGTAGCTCTATGTTTAACTTTTTGAAAAACTGCCAAGCTGTTTTCCAAAGCAGCTGCACCATTTTATATTCCCAGCAGCTATGTATGAGGGTTCCAACTTCTCCACATCCTTGCCAACACTTATTTCCTGTCTTCTTGATTACAGCCACCACAGTGAGTATGAAGTGGTGAGTATCTCACTGTGGTTTTGATTTGCATTTCCCTACTGGCTAATGATATTGAGCATCTTTTCATTTGCTTATTGGCCATTTTCATATCTTCTTTTGAAAAATGTTTATTCAAATCTTTTGCCTTTTTTTACATTGGATTATTTGTCTTTTTATTGTTGAGTTCTAAGAGTTCTTTATATATTCTAGATACTAGACCTTCATCAGATATATGATTTGCAAATATTTTCTGTGCCTTATCTTTTTACTTTCTTGATGGTGTCCTCTGAAACACAAAAGTTTAATTTTAATGAAGTTCAATCTATCTTTTTTTTTTTCAGTTGCTTGTCCTTTTAGTGTTATATATAACAAACCAAAGGCAGGAATATTCACACCTATGTTTGCTTCTAAGAGTTTTATAGGTCTAGTTTTTCCACTTAGGTCTTTGATCCATTTTGAGTCGATTTTGTATATTATGCGAGGTATGGATCTACCTTCTTTCTTTGTCAAGTGTTTACCTGGTTGACTCAACACCATTTGTTGAAAGGACTACTATTTCCCATTGAATATTTCCCTTGTCAAAAATCAATTGACCATAAGTGATTGGTTTATTTCTGGTTTATTTTTCTGAGAGTACCACACAGTCTTGATTACTATAGCTTTCTACTAAATTTTGAAATCAGGAAGTTGACAAAATCCAACACTTTCTAGCCACTTCTATTCAACATTACTACTAGTGCTTCTAGCTTGTGCTATCCAGCATGAAAGAGAAATGAAATATATCTGGATTGCAAAGGATTGAGTAAAACTATCTTTATTTGCAGGAGACATAAGTTGACAACTCAATAACAAAAAATCAAACAACCTGATCAAAGAATGGGCTGGAGACATGAACAGACAATTCTCCAAAGAAGATATACAGATGGCCAAAAGGCACATAAAAAGATGTTCATCGTCACTGATCATCAGGAAATGCAAATCAAAACTACACTAAGGTATCACCTTACACCCATTAGAATGGCAAAAATAACCAAAACAAAAAGTAACAAATGTTGGAGAGGTTGTGGAGAAAAAGGAACCTTCATACACTGCTGGTGGGAATGCAAAATGGTGCAGCCACTATGGAAAACAGTATGGAGATTTCTCAAAAAATTAAAAATAGAAATATCATATGACCCAGCCATCCCACTACTGGGTATGTGTCTAAAGAACTTTAAATCAGCAATTCCAAAAGTCCCATGCACCCCCATGTTCATTGCAGCATTATTTACAATAGCCAAGATGTGGAAGCAACCTAAGTGCCCATCAACTGATGATTGAATAAAGAAGACGTGGTATATACATACAATGGAATACTACTCAGCCATAAAAAAGAACAAAATCCTCCCATTCACAACAACATGGATGGACCTTGAGGGCATTATGTTAAGTGTAATAAGCCAGATAGAGAAAGACAGTCTCTGTATGACTCCACTCATAGGTGGAAGTTAAACATGTAGACAAAGAACAGATTAGTGGCTTCCAGGGGAAAGTGCGGGTGGGGGGTAGGCACAAAGGGTGAAGTGGTACACCTACAACATGACTGACAAACAATAATGTACAACTGAAATTTCACAAGGATATAAGCTATCATAATCTCAATAAAAAAATTTTTAAAAATATCATTTATGATAGTATCAGAAACTATGAAATATTTAGGAATAGATATGAGACAAGTGAAGGCTTTAAACTGAAAACAGAAAATATTAATGGAAGAAGTTAGAAAATACCTCAATAAATGGAGAGAGATACCTTTTTCATGGATTGAAGGACTAAATTTGTAAAGATGCCAATTTGCCCCAAATTGATCTGTAGAATTAATGCATTCCTACAAAGCCCAAGCTGGCTTTTTTTTTTTAAAAGAAATTTGTAAGCTGATTCTAAAATTTTTATAGAAATGCAAACAACTTTGAAAGCAAAGAGCAAAATTAGAGGGTTAACATTATCTAATTTCAAAACTTATTATAAAACTACAGTACTAGAAAAGCTATGGTACTGACCTAAGATAGACAAATAGATGAATGGAATAGAATATAAACAGTCCAGAAATAAAGCCACACATACATGGGCAACTGATCTTTTACAAAGGTATGAGATGGAGAAAAGTACAAGGTGGAGAGAGAAGTGTTTTTTCAACAATTATCGTAGAAAATTGAATGTTCCTATACAAAAACAAAAAAAGGGCTGGCTCGTGGCCGAGTGGCTAAGTTCACGCGCTCCACTTCACGGCCCAGGGTTTTGCGGTTCGGATCCTGGGCACGGACATGGCACCACTCATCAGGCCATGCTGAGGCAGCGTCCCATATGCCACAAC
Source organism: Equus caballus (assembly GCF_041296265.1). NCBI lineage: Eukaryota > Metazoa > Chordata > Mammalia > Perissodactyla > Equidae > Equus > Equus caballus. The sequence continues at coordinate 96,023,143 of NC_091715.1, forward strand.
TAGAAGGACCCACAACTAGAATATACAACTATGTACCAGGGAGCTTTGGGGAGAAAGAGAAGAAAAAAAAGGAGATTATTGGCAACAGATGTTAGCTCAGGTGCCAATCTTTAAAAAAAAAAAAAAAGAAGGCTAGGCCAGCGTAGCTTTCCTTTAAAAAAAAAAGAACTTTAATCCACACATTGCACCATTACAAAATTTAACTCAAAGGAGATCATACACCTAAAAGTAACACCTAAAACTATCAAACTTCTAGCAGAAAACATAGGAAAAAAATTTGGTGAACTTCGGTTGGCAAAGAGTCTTAGATATCATACCCAGTGTACAGTCCATAAATTAAAAATCAGCAAATTGGACTTCATCAAAATTAAAAACTTCTGCTTTTCAAAAGACAATGTTAAGAGAATGAGAAAACAAGCCACAGATTGGGAGAAAATATCTGCAAAAGCATATATCTGATAAAGGACTTGCATTCAGAATACAAGAAGAATCCCAAAACTCAATATTGAGAAAACTATCAACCCAATTAAAAATAAATATTTGAGCAGACACTTCACAAAAGATATTTGGATAGGAAATAAACATATGAAAATACGCACAACATCGTTAGTCATTAGGGAAATACAAATTAAAAGCATAAGATAACATCACACATCTATCTATCAGAATGGCCAAAATTAAAACAGAATGGCCTTAACCAGTATCGCCAAGGATGTAGGACAAACGGAACGCTTAGATATGGCCACTAGGAATGTCAAATGATACAACTTCTTTGGAAAACAGATTGGCAGTTTCTTTTCTTTTTATATCTACAAAATATTTGGATTCATGACATTTTTAACAGCTCTATTGAGGCATCATTGACATAAAATGTACATATCTAAAAGGACAGTTTGATACGTGTGACATATTCATATACTCATGAAACCATCACCACAATCAAGATAATTAACATACACCTCAGCTCTAGAAGATTCCTCAGTTCCTCTCTAATCCCTCCCTCTTGTCCCTCCGTCTCCCTCCCCTGATGCTCAGGCGATCACTGATTCCCTTCCGTCACTATAGATTATTTTCTATTCCCAAGAATATTAGGAAAATGGAAGCATATAGTATGTATTATTTTCTGTCAGGCTTTTAACTCAGTATAATTATTTTGAGATCGATCTTTTTTTTCTGCATATCAATTGTTCATCCTCATTGCTGAGTGGTTCCATTGTTTGGATGCACCATAATTTTGGCAGTTTCTCAACAAGTTAAATATACTCCTACCACATGACCCAGCCAATTCCACTCCTGGATATTCTCTCAAAAGAAATGAAAGCCTATGTATCCTCAAAGACTTATACTTGAATACACAAACTGTGGTATAGCCATACAGTGGAATACTACACAGCAATAAAAAATGCAACAGCATGGAGGAATCTCAAAATAAACATCTGAGTAAAATAAGCCAGAGGAAAAAAGAGTACATACTATATGATTCCATTTATATAAAACTATAAAATGCAAACTAATCTACAGTGACAGAAAGTGGATCAACGTTTACCTGGGGCCAAGGCTGGAGTGGGAGGGAGGAGCTACACAGGGGCAGGAGGAACCTTTTTTGGGCTGATGAATATGTTAATTTCCTTGATGGAGGTGATGGTTGCACAAGGTTGTATACATACGTTTATTTTTACTTTTTATTGCAGCAGCGTCGGTTTATAGCATTATATAAATTTCAGATGTACTTCATTATATTTCTATTCCTGTGTAGATTACATCATGTTCACCACCCAAAGACTAATTACCATCCACCACCACACATGTGCTTAATCACCCCTTTCACCCTCCTCCCTCCCCGCCTCCCCTCTGGTAACCACCAATCCAATCTCTGTCTCTATGTGTTTGTTTGTCGTTTTTATCTTCTACTTAGGAGTGAGATCATATAGTATTTGATTTCTCCCTCTGATTACATACGTATTTTTAAAATTTTATTTTACTGTGGTAAAAACACCAAACGAGCTCTACCCTCTTAACAGATTTTTTGGGTGTACAATACAGTGTCATTATCTATAGGTACAATGTCGTGCAGGAGATCTCTAGAACCTATTCATCTGCGTAACTGAAATTTTATACCTGTTGATTAGCATCTCTTCCTTTCACCCTTTCTCCAGCCCCTGGAAACCACCATTCTATTCTTTTGTTTGTTTTTTTAGATTAGCACCTGAGCTAACACCTGTTGCCAATCTTTTTTTTCCTTTTTTTTCCTTCTTCTCCCAAAGTCCCCCAGTACATAGTTGTATATTCTAGTTGCATGTCCTTCTGGCTGTGCTATGTGGGATGCCACCTCAACGTGGCCTGATGAGCGGTGCCATGTCCATGCCCAGGATCTGAACCAGCAAAATCCTGGGCCACCAAAATGGAGCGTGGGAACTTAGCCACTTGGCCACAGGGTGGCCCCTACCACTCTATTCTTTACTTCTATGATTTTGACTATTTTGGATATAGATTTTATCAATTTGTACACTTTAATATGTGCAGTTGATTGTATGTCAATTATACCTCAATAGTTTGGGGAATAACCCATAACCTCAAGGAATAATAATTGTAGTTAACATTTATTGAGTGTTTACTATGTGCCAGGCACTGTATGAAGCATTTTACATGCATTAGTTAATCTCATTCTCCAAGCAACCTATGATGGTGGTATTATTATTCATAACCTTATTCTACTTATGAGGAAACTAACGCATTGTTAAGTTACTTGGCCAAGGTCACGAAGTCTCATAAAAGGTGGAATGAACCATAACATGTACTTCCTTCCACAATAATAGCTGAAATGCATTCAGTGGTTTACGTAGCCGACCCTGAGTTAATCATTTGACATACACTACCTCATTTAATCCTAACCAGCACTATGAAGTAGGCACTATTTGACGGATGAGGAAATAGGCACAGTGGAATTAAGCAACGTGCTCAGAATGATATAGCGAGTGGTGGAGGAGCAGAGATTTGAATGAAGGATCTTCACCCATCAGGTGAGTCCCAGTGGAAAATAGGTTGAAGAACTACTTCTCTGTTTAGAAGTTTGGCCTGTGGTGCAGGCAGATGGATCTGATACTTGCCTGATCAGACAGGTCACTAGTTGCCTGATGCTGAACACATTCATTGCGTGGGTCTGTCACTGCCTTGACCCACCTACCTGACTGGAAACACAGGCACCGACCACAGCCTGCGTTACAGTGGAGCCTGCTAGGCTCTACCAGATTGATCACCTCCTTGCCCCTCCCCATCACCCCAAGCCACACTGTGCAGATGAGTCGGTTCCCCCACGTCCTTGACCTTAAATGCCTGGGTCTCTACCAGTCTCAGTTAGTTTCGTCTCCTCACAGACTTTGTGTTACTGATAACCAGAAAGCTTCCAAGCAGAGTGTATCCAAATTATGACAAAGGCTAGTTCGCAAACCATCTTATTCAGATTTGAACGTATCTGCTTTCTTATAGATCCATTGATTTATGTCGGCGTTAGACATTCCACGCATGGTTGAGGGCCGTGAATGTGGACTAAGGCAGTTTCATAAGCCATACTCCCTGCTGAAATATCAAGGGCCCGGATTACACTAAATGTCTTGTTTATTTCAAGCATTTACTCAGATAATTTTGCAACATAAGTATATCCCCTCCCCTTGGCCCCATTCCCACCCTGGGAGCTGCTGTTCTTCTCTCTGGTAGTACGGTGTTGAGTGTCAGGGTCATCAGAGTTTCCCGAAACCGTGAGAAGCAACCAATTCACCTCTTGTGAATTGTGCTCATTTACCACTGCTGTGCTTTGGTCCAATCCCAACAGCCCCCACTGGTTTGGATTTGATCCATCTCTTTTTGTGTTTTGAGGAAGATTAGCCCTGAGGTAACATCTGCCACCAATCTTCCTCTTTTTGCTGAGGAAGACTGGCCCTGAGCTCACATCCGTGCCCATCTTCCTCTACTTTATATGTGGGACGTCTACCACAGCATAGCTTGACAAGCAGGGCGTAGGTCCGCACCCAGGATCCAAACCAGTGAACCCCTGGGCTGCCAAAGTGGAACATGCGAACTTAACCGCTGTGTCACCAGGCCGGCCCCTGATTCATCTCTTATACCATCTACTCTGACTCTGTTCTCACCCTTCACTCAACATTTGGTCTCCCATTCCACTCCATTTATTGCTGTATTATAAACATGTAGTTTAGTCCTTTTAAAACATCTGAATTGAAGGGTTGTTCTCAGTCTGAGTGATACCATTCCATGTACTTCTCTTTCAGTATTCTCCTCCTTCATTCCACTCCATCTTCCTCGCTGGTACTTTGTTTTTCTCTTTCTTCTGTCCTATAACCTGTCCTATAACCCCCTCATGACCTGTTTTCTTCTACCTCAGTGGTTCTCAAACTGTAGCATGCATCCAAATCACCTGGAAGGCTTGTTAAACCACAGATTGCTGGATCACACCACAGAGTTTCTGATCCACTAGGTCTGGCTTGGTGCTCAAGAAGTTTTAGGGTTTTTTTTTTTTTTTTTTTGGCGAGGAAGATTGGCCCTGAGCTAACATCTGTTGCCAATCTTCCTCTTTTTGCTTGAGGAAGATTATCCCTGAGGTAACATCTGCGCCAATCTTCCTCTATTTTGTTTGTGGGATGCCACCACAGCATGGTTTGATGAGTGGTGTGTAGGTCCGCACCCTGGATCTGAACCTGCAAACCCTTGGCTACTGAAGCAGAGTGTGCAAACTTAACCACTACACTACCAGGCCAGCCCCAGAGAATTTTTAGTTTTAACAAGTTTCCAGGTGATGCTGATGCTGTTGGTCTGGGGACTATACTTTGAGAACCACTGTTCTAGCTGAACACGGTTCATATTGACCACCTGTCTATCTCTATGGCTTGTCCTCTAGGCCCTCTCTTGTGAACTGCCTTGATGTGCAAAGCAGGCAGGTATGGCTAAGAATCCTGACCTCTGAGGTCCATATGGTAAACCCTCTGGATATGCCATAATCATCCAGACAGAGGCAAATCTTTAAATTAAGCCAATGAGGGGCTGGCTCCGTGGCTGAGTGGTTAAGTTCGTGTGCTCCGCTGTGGCGCCCAGGGTTTGGATCCTGGGTGCGGACATGGCACTGCTCGTCAGGCCACATTGAGGTGGCGTCCCACATCCCACAACTAGAAGGACCTGCAACTAAGATATACAACTATGTACAGGGGGGTTTGGGGAGATAAAGCAGAAAAAAAAAAAAAAAGATTGGCAACAGTTGTTAAAAAATAAATTAATTAATTAATTAAGCCAATGATCTTGGGTTACCCTAAAGGTAGAAATTCAATGTGACTCTAGAGGTAAGAACTCACAATGAAGATGTTGGATTTCTGTTCTAAAGCTCTTGAAACATATTTCCAAAGTGTAGTTCACTATCCAAATTAAGCTAGTTCAGCTTTCTAGAAGTAACAGAGAAGAAGAATAAATTTAGAAACTGAAGTGCAATCTCCTGAATAACCAAAATAAATGTGGTCTCATATTCATCTCCATTCTCTCTTTCTCCCTCTCTCTCTGTCATTATTAAAATGCATGTTTGTATGTGTATACATTAACATGATAAATTAAGGATTATCTGTGTGTCTATTTGTGTATACTTTTTAATACATAAGGATACATCTAGGCAATCCTTAACTTACCATAATTTGCATGTTATAAACTTCTAGCACTTAGAACAGGCTTACAGCACACAAATAAAATTATGGTAGTCAGTCTACTTTCTGATACATTCTGAGTACTGCTTCCCTTGGCTCTTAGCTTCGACGTGGCTCCTTGGACCTAGCCTCCACCCTATATAGCCCCTCTACCCTGTGTCTGGTAGGCCAACACCAGCAGAGACCTTCACGGAACATGGAGTGAGGGGTTTGAACTACTGCATCTGGCAGGAAGGGGAGGAGAATGAACTCAGCTGAGCAAAGGAGAGAAGGAGGGAAGAGAGAAGAGAGCGGAGTAAAAGAGAGAGAAAGAAGCTGACGGAGACACCTCTGTATGTCAAGAGTGAGTAATCTCTGACCGCGAAGAAACCAGAATGTTTTTCTTGTTTGGCTAGTGAACTGTCTCTGAAGGCAACGTCAGAAGTACAGTTCTGAGCGACATTAGCTTTATTTTAATGTGCGTATAATCTTCTAAGTGTGGATTCTTTCCAAAAAGACATCTGCTCACCAGTTTCCTGATTTCTGTCTTAAGTCAGCAAAGACCTCATCCTTCCTGACTTTTCTGCTGGCCACCATCCCTTTAAGGTTCATGTATGGTCTCTATGTTATTGTAGTCTCCCGGATGTCATTGTACCTGTAGGAATTTTTTTCTTAGCATCCAGCTATCCAATACCAAAAATGTTTCTCCTCCTAGATTCTTAATCTGCATTCTAGTATCATGGTATCACTACCCTCCCCGACCCGCAGTATAGAAATCTCAGAATCTACCACGAGTAATGAACTCTGCTACATTATATCCTTGGATTATTTCTTTCCCCCTGTCCACACTTCAAATGAGCTTTCAACAAACGTCTTTCTTTGGTTCTCATAACCCCTCCACTCTTTTCCTTGGTGATCTCCCCTATTCCCACATCTTCAACTAATATTGTTATGTAAATGACTCTAAATCTTCATCTCTGTCTCCAAACTCTCAGAAACAGCAGACCTAACGTCTAATGAGGTCTCCATTTGCAGGCACCTGCAATGTGGCTTCTTCCATACATAGCTCAGCATCATATTTTTCCAAATATATTTCTCCTCCTAGATTCCCAATCTGCGGTGCAGTATTATCATCTCCCAGTTACTCGGTATTGAAACCTCAGAATCATCTTCTACTTTTCCCATTCCCCCATCGCCTATATCAGGTCATTAATTCCTGGGAGTATTACCTGTGAAATCTGTTCCCATCTTTCCATCCTCTTTTCTACTACTCCAGTTCATGGTCTTTTTTTTTTTTTGATTTGATTTTTTCCCTTTTTCTCCCTAAAGCCCCCCAGTACATAGTTGTATATTCTTTGTTGTGGGTCCTTCTAGTCGTGGCATGTGGGACGCTGCCTCAGCGTGGTTTGATGAGCAGTGCCATGTCCGCGCCCAGGATTTGAACTAACGAAACACTGGGCCGCCTGCAGCGGAGCGCGAGAACTTAAGCACTCGGCCACGGGGCCAGCCCCAGTTCATGGTCTTATGATTGCATTGAAATATCTAACTAACTGCCTCTGGTCCCTTGAACCAGCCCAGCACATCCATGCATCTCATATCCACCAACCAACAAAGTTAAGCCATGGATGCCTCCAGGCTGTTTACCATTGATTCTCCTTCCTTAAGACAGCTTCTCAGTATGATCCTGACTCTATCCTACAAACTCTTGGGCCTACAAGCCAAGTCTAACGGAGACTTCGGTCCTTTGCACTATATTTATTTACTTACTTTTGACTCTTGGTTATTCTCAGCAGAGTCTGCCTTGGCTCATCTTTCCAGCTCCTCCTTCTCTGGACAATGTTGCATATCTACACCAGGTCAGGTTCCTATAGCTGGCACCCAGGTTGAGCTAACACACTCATTCCCCAATAAGAGAATGGTGTTTGAAAGTAGTGTCCTAATTTATCCCCCTGCCTCCAGTTTCTCATCTTACAAACCATCCTACATACCAGTGCCAGAGCGTTTTTCCTAAAACACAGGTCTAATCATGTGTTTTTCCCATTCATATATCCCTGGTGATTCTCCACAGCTTACAGAATAAATTCAGAATTCAAGATGGCGTTCAAAGTCTTCCTGATTTGGTCCTACTCTACTTTCCCAGCTCTATCTCCCACTATACAATCACAAAACCTACTCTTCAGCCCCATTAGACGACTATTCAGCTTCTAAACTTAGCCGACATTTTCCTTTCTGCATGCTGTTGGTCATGCTGTTCCTTCTCCCTCAAATGCCCTTTCCTCTAATTTCCAACTTTTGGGATCCTACTTCTATTTAAAGGCCCAGCTTCTCCATGAAAGTTTCCCTACTCTCTTCCTCCTATATGTTTCTGGTAACATTCTTTTGCAGTTAGATGTGTCCTTGTCAGTTGCCTTGACTACATCCTAAGCCCGTTGAGATCATGAATAGTGTATCATTCATTTATCCTTAGCACCATGCCCTGGACATAGTTACCACTCAATATTTGTTAAGATAATATGGTTTACTTAAAATCATATGTATAAGTTCTATTATGCTAGCTAAAATATGATCTAGTTACTTTATAGTCCTATATCACAATTAACCATCAAAAATAGTGAAAAAAGAAAAAAGCAATCTTCTAATAAGTTATATATTATCATAGGGCCATATACAGGGCTGTGCCTGTGATAGAAAAGCTTGATTCTGTAGATTTGGGGTCAAGCTCAGCTCTGTGTGTCTTTGAATTTGGCCGCTGTTGAAGCCAAGCTGTGAGGCATTTTGATGGTGAAAGGAAACAACGTGGTGAGGGATTAAAGGATGAAAATTTTGATGCAAATCAGAGTTGGTTCATAGGGTTTAGAGGCCGGTCTGCCCTTGTATAACATCTGAGTGTGAGGTGAAGTTGTCAGTAGTGATGAGGTGGCAGCTTCCATTAGCCTTTCTGTTTTGAAGGCAGCAATGAGCCAATGTTACAGGGTTATTTGAAAAAATAGATAAATAAAATAAAAGCAGCAGCAAAATAAATATCCTTGAATCTACTTGTCAAGAAATCATCCTGTGACCAAAAGCCTTTCCCAAAAATTTTCTTAAAAATTCATGCAGATCTCAAAGAAGGCCTTTTGAATGAATCTGATGCCAACACAGATGGACATTTTAGCTTCTAATATGTTGGAATGGAAGACTTACAAATAAGTAAGATAAGCCCTATGTATTCTCTGCTACTGTATTAGGTAGAATACAATTTAATGTAATCGGTTTCTGGGTTGCCCTGTTTAATTAATTTATATAAACTTCTAAGAGTCGTTCTGGTACATAACGTATACTTGAGTAAATACAGTGTTCGAGGTCATTTCCATAAAATGTCAGATATCAGGCCCTGGGTCAGAAAGAAATTCTTCTGCATCACTGTATAGGAAAATTGAACCGTAAATCTCCTGCTTCTGCCAGGAGAGGAGGGGCAAGATAGGTGTTCACGTGAGATAGCAACTCTTTGGTACTGTAAGTAGGTATAGGTTTGTCACTGTGTGTAGCAGGGAAGGTGGCTTACACAACTGATTTGTATTTGTGTCCAAGAAACAAATAGGTAATGAACAAATAAAAATTGATGTGGAATGGATGAACTTTGAAAATATCATTCTCAGTGAAGCCAGCCACCAAACACCATATATTGCATGATTCTGTTTATGTGAAGTGTCCAGAATAGGCAAACCTACAGAGATATAAAGTGAATTAGTGGTTGCCTTGGGCTGGGGAGGGGGTTGGTTTGGGAGGACTGGGAGGGGTGATGGCTAAGGAAGGGACTCTTTTTTTTTTTTGGTGAGGAAGGTTGGCCCTGAGCTAACATCTATTGCCAATCTTCCTCTTTTTGCTTGAGGAAGATTATCACTGAACTAACCATCTGTGCCAATCTTCCTTTATTTTGTATGTGGGATGCTGCCACAGCATGGCTTGATGAGTGATGTGTAGGTCCGTGCTCAGGATCTGAACCTGCAAGCCCTGGGCTGCTGAAGTGGAATGTGAGAACTTAGCCACTATGCCACCAAGCCGACCCCCAGGAAGGGATTCTTTTGGTGTGATGAAAATACTCTAAAATTGATTGTGGTGATGGCCGTACAACTCCATGAATATACTAAAAACCGCTGAATTGTACATTTTAGAAGGGTGAATTGTATGATACTGTGAATTAAATCTCAATAAAGCTGTTAAGATTTCTGTGGGAGAATATATAAAACAGAAATAAACCTCTTTCTAAGACTTGCCTAACTATTGATGCCCAGATATGAAAACACATTTTTATTATTTACAGATGTCAAACATGTGTTCCTTAATTTTCATGTAATTAATTATACTTTGAAAAGGTCAGAAAATGAACACAAACCAGAAAGTAAAAGAAACAATAGATTTAACTGCACAATTTTAGTCTCACTTTTGAAGTACAGTCATCTTCGAGAGACTGTTTATACTGAGTTTTTTTAAAACCTCAACTTCATAAAATAAATAGCATCCCTATGAACACGAGTGTGTGTTTGTCTGATCCACACAATTTAGCAAGCAGATTAAAAGTTTTCCTTTCGCTGTTTATTGCTATACCGATGTCTTAGTAACTTACATATTGGACAATTACCATTCACGATCTGTTAAGCCACTCTTGAAAATCACTTTGGGGCTTTGGTTAATGTCTAACAGGGAAGTCTGTTCTTTGTTAGAAGCATATTTTCCAGATAAAATTCAAAGGGTTGGTTTTCGGTGTACTGTATAAAACCATAGGTGGCACGAATCTGGGAATTCTCAAAGTCTCTAACAGTCTCAACACTTTCCCCAAAAGGAGAAATTGGCACCATTGTCCCTTCGACTAATTGTTGTGGGGCTATGTTGTAGCTGCCTGGCTTTCTAGCCCAAACCCTGTAATCATCACAACTGAACACGTTAACCTTTACCTCTAGGTAAGTGACCATTATTGGTCATTATTGTTTCCAGGCCTTTTCTTGCTGTCTACTTTTCCTTTACTGGGACCAATCCTGCTCCTGGTCAGAGAGGATTTAAGGAGCACTATTTCAATAGTGTGATGGCTTAGCATCAAGTGGACCTATCGCTTCTCGTCCCACTGTGATCTCACAGACCAGTTGAAATAACTGGGTGTCTTGGGTGCCATTTTCATTCGCCTGTGTCTGCCTCTCTTCATAGACTTCATCTGCCATGCCGATTCCTTTAGGCCTGGTGCCCTGCTTTGTTTGGCACTGTATTGCCAGACCTCTTAAGGGACTGCTAATTTGTTTCTTAGCCCCAATCCCCATGACTGGACTCCTGCTACATACAGTTTGCTTCAACCTCTGCCTACTGCCTGCCACCAGACTGTCTGGAATCTATTCTCTGCCTGCCTGCCAGGACATCCATTGCTAGACTTTCAGAGTCTAGCTGTCTGCCTGCTTATTGCCTACTGATACACAACCCTGCTGCTTTACCAGCCTGTCTGGACTCTTCCTGTTGGTGACTACAGGAACCTTCTTATCTTTCCCATCCTGCCCTAATTTGTCTCTAGTTTCTGGGTACCAGGCTCCTTGGTCTGGCTCTGTCTGCCAACGACAAGTACCTGTTGAGATACTCTCTCTCAGTTTACTACTAGGTTTTTATTTCCTTGGGCCAACAGTTTAGTAATTCTTGTTTACTCTTTCTTTTCCTTCGTTTCCTGTATATAATCTGTGGAGAGAAACAGTTTGTTCCTTTAAATGTCTCTTGGATTCATTCCTGTCTCTAATTTCCTCTGGGGCCGCTCTAGTTCCAATCCTCATGACTTTATCGGCCAGGACTTTATCTAGTTTTAGCCAGAGATCAGCAGCGTGCCTCAAAGGGTCGCCTGAGAGGGTGAGAGAGAAGCCAAGTGGTCATGAGCAGGGCCACCGTCTCCACTCCCACGCTAACTTCAAACAGGTCAGCTAGATTTGTATCTGTTGTCCATAGCGGGGTCCTGTGAAGAGTTTTCTTTAGGAAAAAAGTCCTGTAGTAAAGGAAAAATAAGTTCGGAAATCAGTGTTCCAAGTTATTCTGCATACAACTGCCAGACCAGCTCCTTAAAATACTTCTTCATTTTATATTATCCTGCTAAAGATCCTTATCAGTTACCACTACTATATCTTACATTCAAATCTGTTTACACACTGGGAAAATGCTATGGGGATAACCATGCTTCCTACTATTATTCAACATCTATGTTCTCACCATTCTACTCAAGCCCTCATATTATTGGTGCGTATTGTTTCCAGGCCATTCTCTACATTGTCTTTTCCTTACTTCCTTTCTTTGCTTTGCCTATTTAAATCTCATTTCTGCTTCATACCTCAGCAGCTCAAGCTCCACTTCCTCCTTGAAAACTTCATCTATTCCAGGCCCAACTAACCTCGCTCCTTCACCGTGTTATGTTGAATTCAGAGTCAGCACCTGCCAGTTAGGCAGCTCATTTTCTCTTACTGTTCCACAAATTTATTGTCTTGTTTGTTTTCTCAAGTAGATGTTATACCTATGGATGGCAGAGACTTTATGTTTTACAGTCTGTTCCATTACAAGTGTTTGCGTACGATGAACAGCACATTCACGATTGGCAAACAGGAGACTGATGTCAAAATAAGGTGGAAGTACACTTGGTCCGCGTATGAATTTTCGTAGCGTTCTAAGTTTGGAAGGATCAGGAGCAAGCTTTCTCACAATTAGGGAAAGTCTTAGCAATATATGAAGACTTTAAGAAAAACAGAAGAATCCTGCTCCAGACTCCGCCCCTTTAGTGTGACTGGTTTAGTGGCTTCAACCACCTGTAAGTTTCCCACGACATCAAACTATCTGGTCAAGCTGTGAGTACTGATAACGAAGCTGTGAAGACCTTGTACTGCATGTTTTCAAAAAGCTCGGTATTCCTCTATTCGATTTTTAATTCTAATGAACATGGCCTCTATTAAAAGTGAATGCCCTTGAGGATCCACATAGGGAAAGAGGAAGCGTGAAGGTCACGAAGCACTGATGGCTGTGAGCCTGGGTGCAAAAGCTTGTGGAAATGGAACCTCGTGAGTGTTTTTAGTAGGATGGTTATCGTTTTCATTAGTGCTCTGATTCCAAAGTTCCGTTGGATTTCAGTGATTTTCCCTATCCACGGTCACCCCAGAAGCCCTATTAATTTTGAGTGTGCAATTTTGCAGAACAGGAAATTCTCCAGGAAGACGTATATGACATTATAGCAGAACATCTGGTACTTATTTATCCGCATGACATCTAGTTTGGTGTTGACCACGTAGAATACATTTAATAAATACTTGCTTATTCTTGGGCAACCTTTAATTCACAAATATTTTTCCATGACCCTGAAAGCGGTCATTTCTCATTTTTGTCTAATCCATGTTTCCTTTAATTTCTCTAATAATGACCTAGATTTTTTAGATGAGAACACGCAGCGGAAGGGAGACACAGAAAGCCAGAGGGACACTCTGAAGATCAGCAGAAACCTCTGGGGTCATGGATGGCTCTAAGGTCAGCTGGAAGAAAGATAGGGCCTACCAGCCTTGTACCTTTCTTTTCTCCCAGGGTTGGCTTTTTTTTTTTTTTTATTAAGATTATGATAGATTACAACCTTGTGAGATTTCAGTTGTACATTATTGTTAGTAATGTTGTGGGTACACCACTTCACCAGGGTTGGCTTTTTAAGGCTGACCGGGTGCTAAACTTGTGAGAGGCGAGAGGCAGAGACCACAAGGTCAGCGGGTCTAAGCTACGCTTTTGACATCCCCACAGGTGGTAGGAGCCTCCTTCTTTCTTCAGCATCAGAGAAAAGATCTCTCTCCATCCACCCCATTTGTGTGTCCCAGGAAGGTAAAACAAAGGAAGGGGGGTGCAGGGAGAACAGCCTAGGACTGCTCTTGGCGAGCTGCCTGGTTCATAATCAGCGGACCCAGCACCCCTGCAGGAGAGCCGGGGATCCTTTCGCATGTTAGCTTCCAAGCGACGCCAATGACCCTGATGCCTGAAGTAAGGCTGTTTGTTTTTAATTACTGTTTCCATTAACTGGAGCAAAATGCTGAAAAACAAACATGAAGAATTAAGACGGGGCTGCGACAACCACAATAAAGGCACATGTAAGCCATATTAGAGACATACTGTTTCAGTTTTTGCAGGAAAGATTATGCATCTTTTACACATACTTCTAATTTGATTTCAAATGCAGCTTTGCCTGGCCGGAGGATGGTGAAACCCAACCTCACATTGAAAATAATGTCAATCCATTTTCATGTCTATTTACACACTCCAAACAGAAGTCATCTGTATGATAACGTCTTCCCCCCTTTTAAAACCACACCAATGAGACCTGCAAGTAGGGACCTCTGTGTTCTGGAAGCTGCTTATCTGTTCTGCTTCTTCTCTTGCCAACAGCAGCCCCCACCCTTAACCACAGGGTCTCTGCACACGCTATTGTCATTTCCTTTGCCAGGAATCCCTTCACTCTCCTTCGCCTTGCAATTGCTCAATACATTTTTGTTTAATATCCTTCTCAATAGCCAGAAAGCTCTGTAAGAGCAAACAACATCTGTCTTGTTCACCATTGTACCCACGATGCCTGGCACGGTACCTAACAGGAGGCTGTCAACAAATACTGACTGACTTTAACTAGACCCTTAAGACTCAGCTCAAACAGCATCCTCTTTGGGAAGGTGTCCTGGAGCCTCCGACACTCCGGTGGTTACCTCCTGTCAAGTGCTCCGTGGGCTCCCTGTTCACATCTGTTGTACCCAGGAGCAGTTCGTTAACAGTCTGTTCCTTCTAGAAGACTAGGAGGTTCTAAAGGGCAGAAACGGTGTCCGCTTCATCCTTCTAACCCACAGCATTGTGCGTATCACGTGGTGTACTCTAAGGAGCTCAGTAAATGTCTACTGAGCAGGTGATTGAGCAACATTTGAGTCTAGAGGACCCTCAGGTATGGCCCACACCCACATCTCTCAAACAGGAATCACATGAAAGCACTGGAAAAACAGGTCATGTCTTTCCGCAGCATCCATTTTTATGCAGTTTTTCAGGAGGGGAGACGTAGTAAGTCATTTAAATCACATGCGTGTGTGCATGTGTGTGCATGCGTGCACATGGCGTGTGTAGTAAGTCGAATTCAAAATATGCACCCAATTTTAAGTCAAACAGGAACTTCAACAAAGCAAATTTACCTTAGGGCTCCTTGTCCGCCCTGTCTGGGAGCATGGACTCCCTCTTCTCTGCTTCCTCAGGTAGTTTACTACCTGCACGATTAAAAAGAAAGTGAATGACAATCACAAAGCCAGGATTAAAACTGCTTTCGGATATCTGACGTTCTTTTCACTCTACTGTCCAAGTTAATGGCCTCATCACGCCTATCGCATGGTCCAATTTATGCTAACGCACTCTCCATAAATATGCTTGTAAAAGAATTAGATTCAGCAAAGCTGAATTTAAGGTGAGAGGAGAAGGGCAAAAGGAGTCGGAGCCTGAAGATCTCTGAGCAGCAGGCATCTGGACATGTTTACAGACTTGGGATCTGAATTTACCCTTCAGGCAGCTTCTCTAGCCTGTGCGCTCTTATTCGATCCAGGGGGTTCATTCAAATCGTGCCCTGCCCTTCTAACGTTCTTGGTGTGAGCATTATTTTTAAAGGGCCCTGTTTTCAAAGGATGGATGAAACATAACGTGGGCCTCTTCCTGACAACTCAAGGACTGAAGACGAACAATACCCACCCTCAACGTCCCGCTGCTGCTGCTGCACAAAAACACCTAGCGCTGGTCTCGAGATTTACATTTTTAACAAAGCTTTGATACACGTGATCTTCCCTCCCACAACAACCCTAAACTAGTTCAGCCACCTGGAAATAGCACTCAATCCAATTGCCAGCTCTCTTAGAGGGGCTTGGGTTAAAGAGCCTTACATCCCCTGGGGATTAAGCGGTGGGCGTCTGCTGCTTCTCCTCCCCAGCAGCATGGGAATAAAGGGACGACTGTATTTCTCGGGTCGCAAGGCAATCCTGGCAACAGAAAGCACACCCACTCTTTCCACTTTGACCCATACAGTCTGTCTAGGCAATTCATCAGCGCTCTCGTTGGTGGTTGCTCCTCCAGGACTCGGTTGCCTTGCCAATCAACCCCTCCCACAGAGCGTAGTGGGACCACACCCCCGGCCAGGCGTCTGCCAGGGAAAGTGCTCTGGCCTACGCCAGGGGCAGCGGCTACCCGGTGGGCCCGCCAGTGAAACTCACACGGGATCCTCCCGGGCCTCACTTGCCCCATCTCTAAAATGGGCTGTACCGCCTCGATCTGGCCGAGTTCCCTCCCCTTTCCCGCCGGGCCCCCGGGAAGTGAAATCTGCGCTCCGCCGCAGCCCCCGGCGCTCTCGCCTGGCTCGGGTGGCCGCGCCGGGCATGCTCAGTAGCCGGCCGCCTCGGCCCGGGAGTAGGAAGCGGCTTTCCGCGCCCGGGCGGCTGACGGCGGGCACTTTGATGAATCACGTGTGGCGAGGCCCTCTTAAAGAGATAGGCACCTACTTTTTCTCCACCCTCAACACCGCCTTGAGGGCGGCGGCGACCGTGGTAATTGCAGCTGCTTAGGGGCAGGGCTTGCCCCAGCGCCGGGTAGTGGCAACGGCGCGTCGCGTCGGGGGCGCCTGGGAGCCGGGAGCCCCGGGGGCCTGAGATCGGCAGCTCCCCGGGCAGACACCCTCTCACCCAGGAAGAGGTGCTGCCGAACCCGCGCGGGGCAGCGGGACCGCCCCAAGGGGCTTCCTCCCGGGAGGAGAGGTGGGGTGACAGGGCACAGGTGACAGGGCCGGAGAAAGATGGAGCAGCCCGGGGCGGCGGCGGCGGCGGGCGCGGGAGGCGCCGGCGAGGAACCCGGTGGGGGCCGGAGCAACAAGCGGAGCGCGGGGAACCGGGCCGCCAACGAAGAGGAAACGAAAAACAAACCTAAATTGGTGAGTGCTCCCGCAGCCCCGCCGGCCTTGGGGACAGCGAGAGCCCCGGGATCCTCCTGCCGTTGAACACGGGGGGACCCGGGGCCCCCTCCCAAGGGTGACCGCGACCTCGCTGGGCAACTCGGGGAGCCGCTCAGGAGCGGCCACGCCGAGGCGCGGAGACGGCGTGGGGGCGGAAGAGCACCCCTTCTCCAGGAGCCCCTTTCTCCCTCTTGTCACCCCCGGAGGCAGTGCGGGAGGGAGAAAGGCCCCACCCCAACTTGCGGAGACCCCGAGTCCTGGGTAGGGGCTGTTGTTTGTCCAACTTGTGGGCACGAAGCTGCTTTGCGCAATTCCATTCCCCTCCCACCCCTCTCATTTGCTAGCTTTTGCCTCTTAACGCTTAGAGACCGGGCAGGGGACCCTCTCTTCTTTTCAGTCCCAATATTTGGGAGCCCACCGCAGACTTGCAAACCAACCCCCTCCCCTCAAACCAAAAAACACACACCGTAGGCCCCCAGTCTTTCTACTTTACCAGAAATCTAAGGAAGAGGCGCCTACGTGCGTTTTTTCCCTGCCTCTCCATGTGCTCTTCCAAGAAACATTTCTTTGGAAGAGTGGGGGGAGCGTGGGAGTTGGAGGCTGGGTGAGGTACCACCAACTGTCGTGTGTGTGTGTGTAATAGGCAGACTCATAACAGTACTCCGACTTCGTTGATGAAGAACCCTCAAAAGCAGTAGGCAGACCGCCCAAATCGCACCGTCCTGAGAGTGTGAACCGGTGGAAGCAGACCATTTCCTGCCCCAGACTTCATGTGCAGAGGAATGAAATCTGTGGGGCCTGCTATTAGATTGGGAAATACTGAAGTTTCCTCAACTCATCAGTTCAAAGGGTTCCTCTTTTTGGTAAACTTTCTAATTCGGGTGGCATGAGGGGAAACGGTTTTCCTGCACAAATTCAGCAACTGTTCCTTCTGTCCGAAGGTTCTTAGTTTAGATCTGAAGCACAAGCCACATGTTGCATATCTAGTTTTCATTTTACCCAGCAGCTTGACTATCATGAGGAAGGAGACAGTGACATGGAACCGAAGCCATTTCTTATGGCATCTGGCCATTTGCTGTGTACCTGTTGTGCTTCTCTCTCCCCTGCAATTTGCCTTTCAATTATGGACTGTCCATATTGGAAAACGGTCAAAGCATGACGATTTCAGGAAATAGGCAGTCTTCCAGTATGTGGGAAGGGACCTGGTGGGGTCAAGGAAAATGACCAGTTTAGAGTCTCATCAATTTCACCCTAACTTGAAGCAAATTGAGAACTTACTTGATGTGTCCTGTTAACCCAGTATTTAGAAGTGAAGAAACTGAGTCACAGCTCTTAGTGAATTGTCTCTGCTGGCAGAGGGTTAACCGGTTTAATGGGTGCCCCCACTATCTTGAAATTTAGAAAAGTCTTCTGAGTGTATCACCAAAGTTTAATGTATTTCAAAATTCTGATGTGATTTTTGAGATTTATCAGTTTGCGGTAAAAGAGTGATCATTTTTCCTTTCTTTTTTGACCTAGTACAAAACTGTGGTTTGAACAGTGATTAAAAGTTTAAGCAAAAATAAAAGTGAACTGATAGTTTCCACAAAGAGTTTGGTACATCCAGCAAGAACCTTCCACTTTTAGGAAGTGTGCTGTCAAGAGAAAGCACTTAACTCTGCCTTCCAGTAATAACACCTTGATTATATTATTCCCTTCCCTTCGGTCATTTGTCCTGTTTCATCTTTTATGTTTTACTTGCTTTGACAAGGTAACTAGATAGTTATGAGATAGTATCGCTTTCAGTTCCTGGCTAACACTGGTGTTGAACATAGCTTGATATAGTAGAACAAGTTTCTGAATTCGAGGGTTGGTTAATATCAATGGGAACTTTCTTTTTTGCTCAAACATAACTGTTGAGCCTTACATGATTTTACGAGCAGATGTGTCAGAGTTAATAAAAACAAATTTCGGAAGACATTTCAGCACATTTTAAGGCAAGCAAGTTCACCAAGCAACAAGACTTGGTAAACTTTTTTTATAAATGCCTTATTCTTTATTTTGAGTTGTTTTATTGACGCGCTTAGCATGTTTTTCTAAGGCCTTTTAGAAAGGAGTTCGACTGGGATTCTTAATTGAAGATATTGCTAGTAAGATAAAGCTTTACCTAGACTAAATTTTATTGTTTTGAGTATTATGTTGTTAATCAGTGTAATAGTCCTTTATTGTGTACGTGTGTGTAAAGGAGTTGTGATGTGGGATTATAAAAGGGAGCCATATGGTAATAGAAACTATTTGCATAGGTGATTGTGAGGGTTAGGGGTTCTTAAACTCCTGAAATTGTATGAAAAAATTTGCATGTGTATGTAGGTACCTTCATTGTTCTGGGCCCCAGAGCTTTCGTCAGTTCCTCGAAGGCATCTGGTGCCTAAAGAAGAATAAGACCTGTTGGGTTACCAGAGAGAGTGAGTCAAGGAGACAGCAGTTGATTCCACTTGAAGTTACTGAGGAGAGAAGGTCAGGGATGAAGGGAGAAGGGAAATATCAATCACTGCCCACGTGAGTGATTGATATTGAAGATTATTCATCTGGGCTTAAGAAGAAGTTAATTACACAATGTCAATATAGTGTGAGCTAAGATGAAAGTTTCCACTACATAGAAAAATTAACTCATTGGCTATAATATAGTGGACTCATGAAGTTTAAGGCTTGTGATTCAGTTGTTTTCACTTAGTTCCTCATTGTTTTGGATAACTGGAGAAGGAAGGCACGTTTTCTATAGAGAGGAACTACTTTCATTTATATCTTCAACTTTTTTTTTTCCTTCCCCAAAGCCCCAGTACATAGCTGTATATCCTAGTTGTAGGTCATGCTAGTTCTTCTATGTGGGATGCCGCCACGGCATGGCTTGATGAGCCGTGTATAGGTCGACACCCAGGATCCAAACCAGCGAACCCCAGGCTGCCGAAGCAGAGTGCATGAACCCAACCACTTGGCCACAGGGCCAGCCGCCTATCCTCAACCTTTTGATGGGTATTGGTGAGAACTTTTTCAGATGGACATTTCAGGACTTTAGCAACTTTGGCTTAAGATTAATTAAATCAAAATTTACTTCATCTATGCATTCTCATAATGACCCTTTTATTTTGATTCTTTCTAGTGAAGGCAACCTTGTCTTGGACTCCTCACATTTTGAGTAACACATTAGTAGTAGAACTTTGTATTTTATGTAACTATCTGGTTAGGCCCAGATTGAGCATGTCATCAAACAGCATGAATCTTAGATTAATAATTTGATGTCAAGCGTACAGTGTATTTTGTCAAATTGAATCGTAGAGAGAGCTCTAGAAGTGTTCTGAAGGAGCTACATCTCGGATCCCACATATTTAAGGCAGTGACTTAACCGTTAAGAGAGGCTTGTGTTAAGGTAGGACTGACACCCCTCACACACACACACACACACACAATGGTGCAGTGTGGCTTCACATTCATTGATGTTTTTGCATTTTGACTTTGTGTTTCTGTAGAATTCCTGAAGCCTTTGGCTCTATTTAGATAGTGGAGTCAAATTAGTAACTCAGAGTAACAGAATCTGGTAATTATATAATTTGCTGAGTATTTTGGCTTTTTTTTTTTTTTTGTGAGGAAGATTGGCCCTGAGCGAACATCTATTGCCAATCTTCCTCTTTTTGCTTGAGGAATATTATCATTGAGCTAATATCTGTGCCAGTCTTCCTCTGTTACGTGGGATGCCGCTACAGTGTGGCTTGACAAGTGGTATTAGGTCTGCACCCAGGATCTGAACCTGCAAACCCCAGGCCACCGAAGCAGAGTGCGCGAACTTAACCACTACACCACCGGGCCGGCAGCTTGGTTATTTGTTTTTAATTGGATAAATCATGTTTTGATTTTAATTGATAAAGCCTGAGTATAATAAGTTCATTTATGCAACAAACATTTTCTGAGCATTTGCTACATGCTAGGTGTGATTCTGAGGGTTGATGATATAAAGATGCTCATAGTGTCTAGTGAGGGAGACAGGAAAGTTAATTAATGATTAAAGAGCTATGTGATAAGGAAAGCTAGGAATATGCATAGGAGGGGTGATATAGAAACGTTATGGAGAGGCATCTAAATCTAATTGGATGCTTGAGCACGGTAAGGAAAGGCTTACCATAGTTGGTCACATTTGCACCAAGGCTTGAAGAATAAGGCATTGATTGAAGAGGGGGAGGGAAAGGCATTTTAGGTTGAAAGAACATATACAAAGGTAGAGTGATATGGTAGCATGCCCAATAAAGGAACTGTGGGTAGATGTTAATGGCAGAAACAAAGAGTACTTGTGGTGGACCTGCTAGAAAAGAGACAGAGTCCAGACTGGGATGGATATTGGTATGTCATCTGTTAGAGTTTCACCTTCTTTCTGAAAGCCATAGTAAGCCGTTGAAGAGATTTAAGGAGGAGACTGACCTGATCAGAATTGTGTGTCGGAAAGAAACTTAATACAGTGGAGACTTTCTTGGAGAGGGGTGCCAGGATGGAGGCAAGACGACCAGTCAGGAGCAGCACAGTGGCATAAAAGAGGTTGATGTTTAGAGTTAGAGACCTGGATTCCAATTGCAGCTCGTCCACTCAGCCATTTACTAGCTCATCCATAAACTGGGCATATTTCTCTGCATCTCGGTTTCCTCCTGCCACTCCATTGCCTCTCCTTCCTGCCACCCACCCTGAACATCTTCACAAATCTGAGATGTTCACCCTGTTTCTCCTTTATAAATCTCACCCGCCTTTCACGGCCCAGCTTATGCCTCAAAATTCTATCATTCTGCCGTTACATCTTCGCTGATTACTTCAGCTTCCTGAAGGTTCTTCCTTATTCTGAATTCCTGACTGTCACGAGTCTGAATGTTATATGTTGATTTGTATCTACAGAGATTTTCAAGTGCTTCTGGGCAAGGATCCTGCAAACCCTTGAAAACCTTGCAGGTCAATGCTTAGGTGCAAAACTACTCGGTAAATGACTATTAGCTGGGAATTCTTTCCCTAATAGCCCAGACATTTTGAGAGTGTAAATTGTTGAAAAGAGGCTTTTAAAAATACAAATGTTTACTTATATATGCCATTTTTTTCTGAGTATATATACTCATCAAATTAACCTATCTGTACATTCTTCTGTGTCCTTTAAGTTTGAAATTTAAGAAACTTCTTGGCTATTAGAGCCTGAACTTTCATGTGGAGAAACAGTATCAAAACTGATGATCACCCAAGTCACATTTTATTGTTATTAGTAGGAGACTTCAGATTATTGGCAAAAGAATACTGAATGGAGGACCAAAGGACCTGGGTTCCAGTGTCCGTCTTATCTTTTATTGGCGTGTGATCTCAGATAAGCTTGAGCCCTTTGGTTAACTTCTGCCAGTTGGAGATAATATCTACCTGATTTGCTTCACAAAGTGGTTTAGATACAACACAGTAATGAATGAGAAAGTGTTTAGGAAATTCTATATTGCTGTACAAATAGAGAGCATTATTGTTAACCCTTTATATTACCCCAGTCAAATGTGATTGTAGTTGGGTGATTTAATGGCTTTCTTGCAATTTTTTTTTTAATGATTTTATTTTTCCTTTTTCTCCCCAAAGCCCCCCAGTACAGAGTTGTGTATTTTTAGTTGTGGGTCCCTCTAGTTGTGGCATGTAGGATGACTCCTCAGCATGGCTTGATGAGCGGTGTCATGTCCACGCCCAGGATTTCAACCGGCGAAACCCTGGGCCGCCAAAGCAGAGCGCACGAACTTAACCACTCAGCCACGGGCTGGCCCCTCTTTCTTGTAATTTGATAGCTCTAACATTATTATTATATAAAGTACCATAATATGGTTATATGTTGATTAATTCCTGTCCCCTCCCCACTTCCATTTATCCATTTGGAAGATTATACATTCTGTCCTTTTATTAATAATTCTTTCTTTTTTTATTTTATTTATTTTTAATTTTTTGTAATTGCAGTAACATTGGATTATAACATTATATAGCTTTCAGATGTACATCATAATATATTTCGAATTCTGTGTACATTACATCATGTTCACCACCCAAAAGCTAATTATAGTCCATCCCCTCACACGTGAGCCTGATCACCCCTTTCGCTCTCCCCCCCTTCCCCTATGGTAACCACCAATCCAATCTCCGTTGCTATGTGTGTGTTTGTCGTTGTTTTTATCTTCTACTTATGAGTGAGATCATATGGTATTTGACTTTCTCCCTCTGACTTGTTTCACTCAACATAATACCCTCAAGATCCATCCATGTTGTCACAAATGGCCAGATTTCATCATTTCTTATGGCTGAGTAGTATTCCACAGTGTATGTATACCACATCTTCATTATCCATTCGTCCCTTGATGGGCACCTAGGTTGCTTGTAAGTCTTGGCTATTGTGAATTATGCTGCAGTGAACATAGGGGTGCATGTATCTTTATGCCTTTGTGCTTTCAAGTTCTTTGGATAAATACCCAGCGGTGGGATAGCTGGATCATATGGTGGATCTATTCTTAATTTTCTGAGGATGCTCCATACTGCTCTCCATAGTGGCTGCACCAGTTTGCACTCCCACCAGCAGTGAACAAGGGTTCCCTTCTCTCCACATCCTCTCCAACAATTGTTGTTTCCTGTCTTGTTAATTATAGCCATTCTGACCGCAGTGAGGTGATACCTCATTGTAGTTTTGATTTGCATTTCCCTGATAGCTAATGATGTTGAGCATCTTTTCATGTGCCTGTTGGCCATCCATATATCTTCTTTGGAGAAACCTCTGTTCAGATCTTTTGCCCATTTTTTAATTGGGTTGTTGGTTTTTTTGTTGTTGAGATGTATGAGTTCTTTGTATATTTTGGATATTAACCCTTTATCTGATATATGGTTTGCAAATATCTTCTCCCAATTGTTGGGTTGTCTTTTCGTTTCGTTGATGGTTTCCTTTGCTGTGCAGAAGCTTTTTAGTTTGATGTAGTCCTAATAATTCTTTCTGTTGAATGAATGTAAGATGTGAGTTTAACTTTTTTCACTGTAATTTTTTGAAGAAAAAATTACCCTTGTCTTTCAATTTATCAGTTTGATGCATTTAAAACTTTTGTTAAAAAGCTTGCATTAGATATCTGTGACATTCTGCCTTGTCAGGCAGCTTGCTGCTGTTGTACTAATAAGGAGACTGAGTCACTGATTTGTTAAGGGGTCTGACCTAGAGATAAGTTTAAAGGCTGTCACCTCTGTTGTCGAAGTTAGCTGTGGCACTGAGTCATCATGCTTCAGGGACACTGAAAGTGAAAAATTATTCAATCTTGCTCTTTTTTGGTTCCTTTTTGGAACAATTATAATTGTAATCCACCTAGACTTCACTCCAGGTATCAAGAGCTCTGGCAGGAGCAACGCGTCATTGAAGTGAAATCGTATTCTTTTCCAGCGTGGTCTCAAAGAACCCTGTAAATAAAAGGATGCTCTGAAAATAGTACACACAAAATATATGCAAAAAATTTACATGAATCAGCGCATTTGGCTGAATATTACTGGATATCTGAGCACCGTAGAGATTGTTATTGAAGACCCAACTTTCTCTTATTCCTGTGTTCAGTCTGCCATGCAGAAGAGAACAGTTCCTTCTGGCAGATTTTGGCTGTTTGAGACTTTTTTTCGTCTCAAGAGTGAAGAAACTAAGATGGTGGCCAGGTGACTTGAAATGTAGTTGTATACTTGATATGCAGGTGGGCATCTTGTAGAAGACACCCATGTGGAAGACAGGTCAAAAATGGTGCATGTAAAAGAAGATTAAGATACATTTTCACATAGCTATTTATTAGGAATAGAAAGAAATGAACGTATACTAATTTAAAATTTATTTACCTCATCAGAATGAACCTGAATTTCAGTCTAATTCAGTCTAAATGATTCACTCTGGCTGTGGTTTGAACAGAAACTCAACTGAATCCTGATACTTGCTTGCTTTACGTGAGCTGGCCTGGGGAAAAGGGTATTGATGCCTTTCTCGTGAAAGAATGCAGAAAACAAAATTCTTACTAATCACCATTTACACGGCTTTGGTTTAATGAAAGTTTTTCTATATTACTTTAGGAAGAACAAGCCGCATTGCTCCCAAATACAGACCAGCAAGCGGCCACCAGTCTTTCCTTCTGTTAGGGCTTTGTGGAGCGGCGTCTACTTCAAGTGAGAAACTTCGAGGTGGCTATTCAGGCTGGCCTAGGTGGAAATCCAAGACTTGACTGGGAATGAATTATTCCCCAAAGGCTATTGATTCAATCACCTGGCAATTCTGGTGCTCACCCATGGGAGAAAAGATGTTGGGTGCAATCCTTTACAAAAAAATCTATTTGTTCTGTGGTAGATGTCCACGTACTTTGGTATTATGAGGGATTTTCATCTGCCCTTAATTTGTTGGTTCTCTCACTCAGCTAAAAGTAAAAAAGATAAAATGTTCACCTTATTTGTAATATGGGCTAGTTAATAAGACTTTTTAATAAAACGTATGAAAAATTTCAAACATATTAAGAAGTTGAGAGGCCAGTATAATGAACCACTATATAGCCATTACTCACATTCGGCAGTTATCTTGATTTTCAGCATTTGCTTCATCCATCCTCTATTTTTTCTTCCTCAAGTATTTTAATGTAAGTCTCAGATATCATGTCATTTTACTCCTCTGTACTTCAGTGTGCGTCTCTAAAAATTACCGACATTTTTTTACTGTAACTGCTCTGCCACTGTTGCATCTTTAAAAGTTCACATATTCCTGGGGCTGGCCCCGTGGCCGAGTGGTTAAGTTCGCGCGCTCCGCTGCAGGCAGCCCAGTGTTTCGTTAGTTCGAATCCTGGGTGCGGACATGGCACTGCTCATCAGACCACGCTGAGGCAGCGTCCCACATGCCACAACTAGAAGAACCCACAACGAAGAATACACAACTATGTACCGGGGGGCTTTGGGGAGAAAAAGGAAAAAATAAAATCTTTAAAAAAAAAAAAAAAAAAAAAAGTTCACATATTCCTTGGTACCATCTAACACTCAATTTATAATCAAATATCCCCCATTGCCTCAAAAAATAGATTTTTAATTGAATGTGTGCCTAATAATGTACATGTCACCGGGCTCCTTAAACAAATACAGCTTTAAATTAATGGTAAAATCTCATTGAAAAAGTCACTCCACATAAAGTGCTGTCATAAACTATCTGCTCCAGTTAAGTTCACTTCTGTCTTTAATTCTGTAGAAGTATCTAGCAAGGTTTACTATACAAGTATGGAGAGACTCCTTAGAACAGCTACTGTGTGCCATAGAAGACACCAAGTTAAAACTTTTGGCTCCACTCCCTGGTTGGGTAATCACTCATTCCTCATTTTGCAATTTGTGAAGTGGGGTGGGGTTTATGTGTATGAATTTTCCTCCCAGGGAAACGGTCTAGATAGTTGGGCAAGGAAAGGTGTTCTTGAGTTGTCTAGATAAAGAGTTCATATAACTCTGTGATACACACACACACACACAGCTATGTTTATGTTACTAGCTCTAGTTTTTATTTCAGTACAAATGCCTACTTGCTACTTGAGGTGTCTGTCTTTGGTTTTTAGCTGCTTTAATATGCTCTAGGTTGCTGAATAGTTGGGTGAGCAAACCTTTACAAAGAACTCTGAACTGTTAAGTTTCCTTATTTAGATATTTGTGGGGTTAAAATTGAAAACCAGCCTGCACTAATGAGGCGATGGAGCTGGGGATGGGTGGGGTGGGTAAGTATGAGAAGTCGACTTGGGCAAACGGCCTAGACTCCACGCAGATTTACTAAAGAAATTGTGTAACCACTACTTTCCAGACAGTAATTCAGTGCTGTTACTGTGCTGGGAGGCAATAGGCATATAATTTCTCAAACTTTGTGGACTCGAGTAGATTTAGACTAATAATCCATCTCCACTGTGCAGCTTCTAGGCTGACCATTTACTGACTCCATCAGGTGGGTCATTTTCGTCAAAACGGGAGATGACTGATAATTGTTGGGCCTGGACAGGTGGCGTTTTTACCTCTTGTTTTGCTCAGGGGAGAGCAAGCTATGGAAGTGTCGTTTTGTGTGCTTTGAAATCAATCACTGAGGAAATCTCAAGTGCTTAGTAGCTTATTATGCTGGCTGAAGCTGTTTAGGAAGATTCTGTATGTAGAAAGCAAAACTTTGTATAAACTGTACACTTACATTTTGAACTTATGTGTAATAGAGACCAGGGCCGCTATGCATGGTTGGGCCCTGCTTGAGGGTGTGAGACCCCAGAGGTCGCATCACTTCCCAAATCGTGTGCCCAGTCACAACACTGTGTCTTCTGAAGGCCACTTTTTCTAATTCACACAAAGGTGCCAGGTGGGCCAGCTACTGCATTTAAAACCAGATAGATTTTATTCTCATACCTGATAGGAATTTCAAGGCACAGGACATAGTTTAATGTCTCATTTAGAATAGGTATTTACCATTCGTCATGGATTCTGAAAAAAGAATATAAGATGTATATCTATGTCATATGTTGTCCTAAACCTGACTACGTTTGCTTTTCAGTTATTGCAGTCCTCAAGTGTAGAGAGGGCTGTGTCCTTGGGGACCTGGGTTACAGGTTCCATATGTTGATTGCTTCCTCTTACTTAAGGCCCCTTCCTTTCTGCACTCCTCCCAGTAATTTTCCTGACATTATTGTTCCACAGTGCTTTGCATGGTTACTGATTGTATGAGTAAGACTGCGTTTTTTTTTTTTTTTTTGGAAGTCTGTGCCTTAACTTCAACTTATTTTCATTTACATTGCCCACGATATAAGACAAGAACCTATAGAAAGTTAAGACGGGTTAAAATAAATTTGGCAGAAGCATTTCCTCTAATAATATGCTCTGCAGTCTAGTACCTCTCATTTCAAAATCAGTGTTTTCCAGAAGAGTCAGTGTGTGCATGAAACATTTGTGAGTAGAAATCATCTTTTCTTAGGCTGACCTCACAGCTTGTTTTTCACTGGCAGTGCATTCGCCTACATTTTTCCTCCCCTTTCGTGGAGTAGCTAATGGTCTTTAAACAAGCTATTAAAGGGAAGAATAATTTTACAATGCAGAAAAATAAAAATGGCCTGGGTTTAATCCATGCTGGTGGTTTGGCTTCTTGTGTATTTGTTTTACTAAAGCAGAGCTAAGCCATGTTCTCTAATCGCTAAATTCTTGGGCTTCCTCAGAATAGCCTATACTTGCTTCATCAGACCGTTTGCAGACAGCCTTGTCAACTTCTGAGATCCAGATCCTCCATTTTTAGATAAGCTGAGCAGGTCTGAGACCAAATACTAACTTTTAAGTGGCCATATCTCTGTATAAAATGGAATTGAGGCATTAGTTGTACTTTAAAGTAGCAGGAATTGTGCAGTGCTGTGGTCCAATTTTCCACGCTTCCTACCAGCTCTGTTGTAGCTAATTGCGGATCAAGATATGTGATGTTACAAACCCCTGCTTTCGGCCCCCTCCCTTTAAATAATCTCTGATCACTTTCATGTTTCTCACTCTGAAGATCATCTTCTTCCTTGTTGGTTTTATTGGTTTCTGCGAATATTATTCGTGGTGTGTCCTATTGCCTGGCCACAGAAATAACATGCAGAAGGATGGCCATTAGATATGAAATCAACTACCGAATGTGACAGAGATTCATTGAAAAGTGTTTCCTGTCCACACGCATCACCAACCATGTTGCCATCAACTAGCAGTAATGGCACTTGGATCTTAGCCCCACCATTTTGTGTTTTCAAGACGTCCATTTTATTTTACAGTATCTAAGAGTATTTCATATGCTATGCGGAGTTAAAATAAGCAAAATAGGATGTCTAACTGATCCTATTAAGTCTTTTTTATTAAAGAGTTAGTTTCTGGCAATTTAAAGAGGTTGTATAGAGAGTAGGCTGACTAATTTTGACAGTGTAACTCTGGGCAAGTCATTTCTCTGTCTTCTCTCTGGGTGTCAGTTTATTCTGTAAAATAAGGGAGTTGAAATAAACAGTCTTCAAGGTTCTAGTCAGCTATGACATCCTGGGAGTCAAAGGTTGTTGAGAGCTGTAATGAATCTGCTCTAAAGTAAATATATGACCTCTGGGTTCTAGTTAGATGAAAAGTTGGCAGTCACGAAAGATGACTATTTAAGGCTGAATGCTAACGAGTGAAAGTATCAGTTAACTTTACTGTCCTGTTTCTGGAGTCCGAGTTCGCCTAGTTTGGTGAAGGTCACATCAACATTGTTTTAACCATGCGTTGTGTGCAGGGCCCTAGAGAATGCTGGCTCTTCTCTAGGTCATCCTAATCCTTGGGTTGTTGCCTTGGTTCACTGACCAAGGACAGTACTCAAGCCTGCCCAGAAGTAATTCTCAATAACGAACAATATCATATGTGCCAGTTGCTGTTCTAAGTGCCTTGCATATATCTGTCAAGACCTGTGTAAGGTTTGGGATTTTATCCTGCTTACTCACCTGTTGCTGTTTCATGGATGACTGCAGAAGACTCAAGACTCCTGGGTCAGAGACAAAAGATGGTTTATTATTCATTGCAAAAGCATTAGCCAG
Source organism: Equus caballus (assembly GCF_041296265.1). Lineage (NCBI taxonomy): Eukaryota > Metazoa > Chordata > Mammalia > Perissodactyla > Equidae > Equus > Equus caballus. Next base: position 96,052,389 of record NC_091715.1, read on the forward strand.
GATGTCATCATGACATGCAGGTTCCCTATGGTCCTAAGTCCCACAAGGTAGACCAGGATGGATGCCTACACAAGCGGGCAGTTGCATTGCAGGGGAGGAACACTGAGCGTGGAGGATTTACCACTTTTCTGGTAAGCAGAAGCAAGCCTGCTCTTTGTCTGGGGAGGGAGGACGTTATCACCTTATCGTCAAGGTCACTTGCTACAAACATAGTCCTGGACCTTTCAGTCTTGGCACATCCAGCAAAGCAGGAATGGCCGGGGATTGATGGCAGGTATCCTCCCTCATCAACAGTAACTCATTTGATCCTCACAACAGTTACTCTGTAGTTGAGGAGAAAGGCCCAGAGCTGATAAGTAACTTGCCCAAGGATATGCAGTGGTGAGTTTGGAATTGAAGACCAATGTGACTGTAAAATCCATGTTTTTTTTTTTTTTTTTTCCTGAGGAAGATTAGCTGTGAGCTAACATCTGTGCAGTCTTCCTCCACTTTATATGTGTATTGCCACCACAGCGTGGCTGACAAGTGGCATAGGTCCACACCTGGGATCTGGGCCTGTGAACCTAGGCTGCCAAAGCAGAGTGCGCTGAACTTAACCACTATGCTATGGGGCCAGCTCCTAAAATCCATGTTTTTAACCGTGATTTTCTATACTGCCTAAGACCCTAAACTTCAGAGTAGCTTGAAATTGACCTAAAGACCTAGTGGTTCTCTGGACTGGTGATGGGTGGACCTGGCCTAGATTTGCGCTATGCTTATGTATAATTTAGACAGAGTTCAGGGGCCATTCATTTGAGTGCCACTGATAATCAAATTAAATATTAATTATTTAATTAAATAATTAAAATTCTTTGAATCACTGCCATGAGGCAGTGGGTCAGATATGTGACCACTTGCTAGAAAAGAGCCATGAGAATGAAAGTGATGTGGCTGTGAATTTTAAGGATACATGAACATAATTCTTAAGAATATCACTCTGACATCTGTGAAATGATCTCCTGGTTAACACAAGGGCTACGGTTTCTCAGTGCGGTTGCATATTGCATATGATTCTCTTTTTTGTCTTTTGTATGTTAAGAGAGTAGCTTCTGAACAAGAATCATGGCAAGCCATACTGCCTGCTTCATTTTTTAATTTCTATCTTTCCTCCTCTCCCTACTCCCCTTCTGTTTGTTTGTGAAATTTTGTGTGAAGGAACACTGCTTTGGAAAAACGAATGCTGTCTGCTATTACACAAGTACGCGATATGCATTGTTTCTTGTTTAGGGAGTGCCAGGAACCACCTACCTTCTCCTGCTGCTTCCTGTGTCCGCTTCGCCTAAAGATTGGCTGCTATACAAGTGTGGCATATTCAGCCAAGTGCTATCTTTTTTAATTAGGCTGTTGAAAGTGTCGTGACAAACAATTTTTGCGTTGACGTGTGGCGAGGAATAGAGCCCTAAACGATGGGCGTAAGTGCCAAATGATACAGACGTGCATAATGTGATATGAGTTCTAGTCCCTCAGCCTTAGCCATCATCCCTCCCCAAAGGAAAAGGGAGCCTTTAATTTAAAAAAATTCGATGAGTAAAATAGATCATGAATATACCAGTATATGCCTGGAATTGGGCTATTGCACACTTACGATCACTAATCTTAATGAATTAACATTTCTATGTTCTTTTCATAGAACTGTGTACAGTAAGTATGAAATGAGGATGTAAAGGGTCACATCATGATATAAACGTAACAGAGAATGCTGATAATTAAGCAGATTAAGTAGTTTTTTTTTAATTTCTATTTTTAAATATCCCTCTTATCTGTTCTTACAAATTCATATTTCCTCCAAATATGGTCCTGGTTGTTGACGTCCCTCTTTTATTTTTGACCTCATCTAACCCGAAGAGCTTTGTGTTTGGGACAAATATAGCTAGGAGGGTGTAGCATTCCTTTGTCTCAAAAAGTATGTTCTTCTCTTTCTTGACACCAATGCTTCTTAGTGGGGCACAGTTTTCCCTCTCAGGGACATTTTAATGTCTGGAGAGTTTTTGGTTGTCACAAATGGGGGAGGGTGCTATTGGTGTCTAGGGAGTAGTGGCCAGGGACGCTGTTGAACATGCTACAGTGTGCAAGAAGCCCCTCAGGACAAAGAATTATCCCACCCAAAATGTCAGTAGTGCCAAAGTTGAGAAACCCTGCCTTGGACTCTGTGACTTTTTGTTTATTTAGCGTGAAAAATTCCTGTGGCTCCTTAGCCGTTCTTCACTCTCCATTCTGTCCTTTCCTCCATGTTGAGACAGGGTCGGATCACATCCCTGTCTTTAAGGAAGCGTCATTTGTTTCATTGACTCCCACCAATTTTATTTTCATTTCCTTCCTTTCCACTGCTGGAAATCTGCTGGACTGGACTGTTTACAACTTTGTAGTTGTAAGCTAAACCTCTTATCGCTTATCTCATTTCGGACTCTAACAAAAATATTCATTCTCAACATAAGGAGTTTGAAAGGCTCTTTTTCCATCTGCTGATTTCTTGATCCCTCAACAGCTTTTGAGGCTGGTCGCTTTTAACTCATCGTCTATATGGTGTTTAGCTTCCATGGGACAGTCTTCTCGGGCAGCTTCTGCCTCTGGATTTGTTGACTGCCAGAAGTTAACAGCTTTCCTTGCCTCTCATCTCAAAAGCTGCTCACTCTTTATCTTCTCTTCTCATACAATTGCAGGCAGTCATATGCCTCTTCAGATACTACCTGAATGCAGTTGACACCAGACCTTTCTAGCTACTTTGACATATAAGTTCAACGCTGTGTCATTGTTGGCTGAAAGACATTTCCTAACTATGATGCAGTTCTATTAACAACGGCATAGGGGCCAGCCCGGTGGCGCAGCGGTTAAGTGCGCACATTCCGCTTTGGTGGCCCAGGGTTCACTGGCCCGGATGCCGGGTGCGGACATGGCACTGCTTGGCACGCCATGCTGTGGTAGGCGTCCCACATATAAAGTAGAGGAAGATGGGCACGGATGTTAGCTCAGGGCCAGGCTTCCTCAGCAAAAAGAGCAGGATTGGCAGCAGATGTTAGCTCAGGGCTCATCTTCCTCAAAAAAAAAAAAAACAAAAAAACCCCAAAAAAACAACAGCATAAAGTTGTTGATTCATTTCTCTGAGACTCATCTAGAACCTGGAATACTTTACGGCAGTGGGTGTTTTACTATTCTTCCTCTTTGTAGGGAAAATGAAAAATAGCTTGATACCCCCGACCCTAACATACACAGACACAGAGAGAGACACACACATGCACACACGGTGTTTATCAAGTTTACTTATTCAAACTAAAGTTTACTCTTGCCTCGCTTATCTACTGCAGACTGTATTACAATAATGTTAGTTACCGACTGACGTTTATGATTTCTGGTCCAGTTGAATCAAGGTTAACTTCTCTGTTTGACCAGTGAAAGTCAGTGACTCCTTCTCACCCAAATTGTCAGGATCAAGTTGATTTTTATATTTAGGGTTACTGGTAAGCTACCTAGTTTTATTTTTTTATCTTCCTCTTTCTATCTGCACCTTTATTTAAATGAAGCCCTTAGCTGCAGTGTCTCATCTACCTTAAATAACTTCTTAGCCTTTTTTCTCTCCTCAGTGAATTCTAAGTACTTTCCTTCTGTTTCTTCAGAGAACTTCTTAAAATCTTTGTTGCCTGATTGAAGGTGACGTGATCAACTCATTCCCCTTCAACCTTCAATTTCCCATAGAGAGCCAGTTGATGCTGCAGCATGCGTGGCCCTGTTCACAGTTGTGCTTATTATAAATGTGTATTACAGTGTCTCATCGTTCCACACACATCACGTCCCTGTCATGTGTGAGGCATCATGCTGAGGGGATGAACACGACTCTACATAGGTCTGCCTCTTGAGGGGCTCATGGCCTAGTGAGAAAAGAGGGACAAAGGAGTCTGAAGGAGTAAGTTCTATAGTGAATAGCTGTGAGCAGAGTGCTTGTGGGAACGCCTCCTACTGTGCCTGGAGGGGAGAGGAGAGACTTCGCAGAGGCCACGTCTGATCTAGGTCTTGGAGAAGGAAGAATAGTTTAGTAAAGTTAAAAGGGAGGATATTCTCAATAGAGCGATCATCGTGTATGCAAGTTGAGAGTTATGTAAAGGCAGGTGTTTTGTTAAGTGTCATTATTTAAAAAGGTTCCAGTCAGGGGGGAAGGCTGTTACTGAACTTGTTTCGTAACCAAATATGAGTGATCGTGGGAAGCATTTTTTAACAACTCAGAAGTGAGGTGGGAAGAAGGAACTAATGTTTACTGAGCACTTACAATGTTTCAAGCACTGTTCTGGGAGCTTTACGTCGCTGTCATGCTTAATTTTTATCGTAAACGTGTGTAGTAAGTATACTTGTTTCCCACATTTTACAAATAAGGGAAATGAGTCTCAGAGAGGTTAAATGATTCTGATTCCAACATACATGCTTTTTTTTTTTTTTGAGGGCGATTAGCCCTGAGCTAACATCTGCTGCCAATCCTCCTCTTTTTGCTGAGGAAGACTGGCCCTGAGGACACATCTGTGCCCATCTTCCTCTGCTTTATATGTGGGATGCCTCCCACAGCATGGCGTGCCAAGCAGTGCCATGTCCGCACCCGGGATTCGAACTGGTAAGCCCCGGGCTGCCTAAGCAGAGCATGCCAACTTAACCGCTACGCCGCCAGGCCGGCCCCCAAAATACTTGCTATTTTATCAGAGCGTGCTACCTTCTTCTTAGAAGTAACAGACTGTATTTAAAATTTCGAAATAAACTGTAATGTTTTTCAACTTTATTAAAATATACTTCATATTTTCTATAAAAATATTTTATATTTATTTTTCCACCTATCACAAACGTCATTAAGAGACTAATGCATCTTAACACATTTCCTCATTATTGGATTAAGTTAGTTGAGAAATAATAGAGCTTGTGAAGTTTGCTGGGACTTGTCCACAAACATCTAATTTAGAGTTATATACGGTTAGTTTTATTACTGAGGATTTGGGTAAGCTACTCCGTCGGAAAAGTTCTAGCTCTGAAATTCAATACTTCACCTAATTTCGTAAATGTTTTGGAGAAACCCACCCCAGTGCTGTGCTAAGCATTATTAGGGTAGTAAAATAAACAGTCCCTGCCCACTAGGAACACAGCGTTGGAGAATCTGATGTGTACCAATTGATGGTGCAAGGTGGAATGTGGTGAGTGCCACTGCAGAGGTAAAAAGTGCTCAGAGTATTAGGGCTGAGTTCATGGAAAGAGTGGCAAGAGAGGAGTCTTAAAGCGGAGGCAGTCTTTCTGAAATAAATACTGAGAGAGAGTGGAGACGGGGCGCTCCGTGTAGTGAGAACAGTACGCACAGCTGTAAGGGGCTAGGAAGTTAGGGCAAGTTTGAGGAATTGAGTTAGCCCAGTGAGGCCCAGAGGTCCTTGTGAGCGTGGTGGAGGTCAGTCTGGAGAGGGAGCTCGCAGCTCCATCATGGTGAGCATGGATGCTTCTCTAAACAGTTTGGGCTTCATTCTGTAGCCCAGGGGGGTATGTGACCCGGGGAGTGATGTGATCAGACCTTCCAATCAGACCTTCCTTCAAACTTTTTATAATTGGAAACCTCACAAAGTCTAAAGTCTTTTGTCAAAACTCCGTGGTAATTGGCCTGTTTGTAGTGTAGATATAAAGGTATCTATTAATTCTGATACCTTTTGACATACTTTAATTTGACAGCTTTGAACTTGTGAAATTGAACATGTACTATAAATAGTGTGCACTTGGATAATTTACAGTTTTATAGTGACTTAATTGGCCCTTGCTCCCCACCTACCTACTCTTCTGTAGATCTGTGCCTCTAAGCCTAAAGTTTTTTGTTTCTTAGGCCTTTTTACAAGTAGATACTGCTCTAAAGGTCAGGTAGTTTAGCATACAAGGCTGTTGTTGTCAAATTGAATGTGCTGTGTCTAGGGTGAATTACAGTCCCCGGAATATTCCAAGAGAAGCTGCAAGATTTATGATATACAACACTAGGGAGAATGAACTTCATTGAAGCGTTGTCATGATTTGGTTGTTTATTTCCATTTTCACGTATGAATCTCCTATGATGAAGTAAGGAGGAGACATTGCTCACAACGATGGCAAAATAGTCTGAGGGCTATGATTTGAACCCAAGTCCCCTGCTTAGGATAATTCACTTAAATGAGTGGCTTTGTATTAAGAAACACCGTCAACTTAGCTTTATTACTACAGCTTTTAAAGCTTTTATTACTACAGGAGTCCAAATGCATGGAAGGTAAGAACCAGAGGAATGGAAATTTGTCCATATGCAGAGGACTTTGCATACCCGGGATATCCAAGTATGTGTAAATCTGTGTTCAAATCTAATTCCTACACAAAATCCTGATTCGTAACATGTGAATGAAATAATATCTATTATCCTTATGATTAATGATTATGTTGATTTGAATGTAAACTTTGATGTTGATTCGAATATAGGGTTTTAAGGTTTGTTGCTCCCTTGAAAGTAAAACAATCTCCCTTTCTGTTATGATACATAACTGATGTTCAGTGTTTTGGTTTAGTTGAGGGCAAAGATACTTAGGCCAAAATGGAATGGTCTGTGGTTATTTTGTATTTCTTGAGTTTAGAGAGATTACCTATCATGTGTGTTACTGAAAGCGAATGATAATTTTTTGTGCAGTGGTTTGTAGCTGTAGAAATGGGACATTATTTTGGAAGGTATAGGCTGGGAGAATTTTCAAGCTCCTCGTCGGATCACAGGATTATTCGAAGAAGACATAGGTCTTTGGGACATGAATCATCCTTTGCTAGACAACTTTCTCATGAGAGATTTGTGATTCTTGCAAAATCCCTTTTGAGCCCTTGAAACATGAGGAGTATTACTACCAAAGCAGTGGACAGGAACTCCCTGAGTTATAAATATATGGCCATACGAGAGGCCCTTGGGCAGGGGCTCCCCTGGCATGTTAGAGCCAAAAATATTGTGTTGGTTTTTCCCGTCCTTTCCCACTGATATTGCCTTGGGACTTGGCAGGCCAATCGCCAGTAGGAGTTGTCTCTGTTTTGTTTCTTTCTCAGTGACCTCCATAAATGCAGTGGTGCCGGAAACAGTTGACTTCTCAAGTCTCTCTCCCACTTGCCCTCTCATCTGACTTTATTGCCAAAAAGTTGGGGCTGATGATAGGCGTGAACTTTTCCCTCTGCTACTGGCCCCTCTCCGCTTTTTGCTTAATAGTGTGGGACTTATTTTCCCACAGACATTATTCCTTTATTTGATACTTATTATAGTGTCGTTCAGTTCCCTCGTATTCTATTTAGTGCTGAAAGATAAAGAGTCATGAGAAATAGGTGCTTGTTATCAAGGAATTTTACAATATAAGGAGAATAAACTTGTATACACATCAGTATTTGATTAGTGCCATATGAATGGCTGGGATTTAGAGAAAGGAGAGATTAATAATTTGGGTTAAAATAGGCTAGGAGCTAACTCACTAGGTACTTCTCCCTATCCTACCTCCACCCCCTACATTCCCCATGGGAAAAATGCATTCAGAATTCAAAACACAAGACTTAACTGTGAATTCATGGATTATGGTATACCCAGTTTTGGAATTTTCATATAGACCGAATCAATGTAAATATTATAAGAAAACAAATAGTACTTTTTAAATAGACTTTTTAGTAAACAAAATAAAAGTTTCCTGATCTTTTTTATATTTTTTAAAGCTTGGCACCTGAGCTAACAACTGTTGCCAATCTTTTTTTTTTTTTTCCTGTTTTTTCTCCCCAAATCCCCCTGATACATAGTTAAAAAGGTTCCTGATCTTTTTGGAAGACCATCTTATATTTTAATACTAATTATAGCCCTGCCATACTATTGATATGAGATGTCCAGTGCATTGAAAAAGGCAATTTCTTAAGAAGTCTCACTGGTTTCATATATTGCTTGAAAATGTTTATCAGTGAGCACTATTGTTCAACGCTGGAACAAGTATGATACTAAGTTGCATTTTCCTGGGGCAGCAAATGAGAGTATTTAAGGTGTTTTAAGGCTTTAGAAGTATGGATTCCATTTTTCCATTCATCTCATTCCCTTTAAACCTCTAGATTCCCTTTCATACAGATATGTTAAAAAGTGGTTTTAGGACTTCTTGCCTGAAAGCCACCAGGAAAGCTTGCAAAAAAACTTAGTCTCTGTAGCCTCAGTGGACCTACTGAATGAGAATGGTTTTGGTGTGGGCCCCGGGAATCTGCATTAAGAAGCTGCCTAGCTGCTTCCCTGCTCTAAATAAAGTCGGGGAAGCACTAACCTCATGCGCAGCTCACAAAATGGCAGCCCTGCACGTCGTATCTGGCCCACAGATTTGTTTTGTTTGGCTTGCAGCATTGGCAGTATGGTTTTTAAAATTCGATTTGTTTGTCGACTTTTATAAATTGGGAGTTTACAGATATAAATCCAAATTCCTGGCTTCCCTTGAAACATGAAAAGAATTTTGCAATACTGAGCCCATGTTCCCACGTGGCTGTCTGCAATCCACTGTACCTGAATAAGGTCTGTCTCATCTGAATGGGCCATGTGCTCTTGGGTTTGCCCCAGTCCTCCTGTACTGCATTTCAGCCTGGGGACAAGTGTTGGTTGACATTTTCTTTTCTGCAGTTGGCCTGCATCGCTCAATTGTATCACCTGCTTAGAATCCGTATGCATTTGAGTTTTTGACTCTGGATCTAAAAGTTTAAAAAATGTAAGGAGAAAGAGGTGAAACTGGAGGCTGGAAGACCAGAGAATTTATTACAGTAGTAGAGCCAAGAAATGAACTGCTGAACTAGGACAGTGGTCGTTGGGATGGAGAAAAAGAGAAAGGTTAGGATTTAGAACCTACCAACCTTGGCGATTGGCTGAATTGGCGGCGGGGGGCGGTGGGGGTGGGGGTGGGGGGGATGGGGGGTGGGGGGGGGCCAGGGGGCTCGGATCTGGGTGGGTGGGAGAAGGAGTAGGGACGGAGATGGAACTAGGTGGAGAGATGAGTTGTTTTTGGACTCAGTAACTAGGGGATTGTGGGACATCATTGCTAGGTGCTGAGGTATAGCTTGTTAGGGAGCAGAGACGCCCCCCCCCCCATCCCATGTTGGGGGAGAGGATGACTCCTAGAGAGCATATAAAAATCTCCTGGGTATATGTGTTTAGATTGAAGAAGCATATTCAAAAGCCTACTTGCTCTTCCTAATGCAAGTTGAAAAAAATCTACAAAACTGCAGCTAGCAGGGACAGATAGAAAATAGCACATCCCCACCTTAATCTATCTGTGGGCCGAGGCGTTGCACACACACTCCCAGTGTGGAGGTGTGTCAGAATCCTGGGAGTATGTGAGGTTTTTATCTAAAGGGGTCAAAGGTTAGCAAAGGTTGACACGTTGCTGTAGCATGTCACAGAGATTTAGTGACAACCACTTCCTTCTTGCAAATAGTAACTTTGGTTTCTTTCTCCCTTTGTCTCTTCTACATTTTAAATTTTGCTCTGTGCATATTCTTTAGTCCTGTGGATACTTAGCAACATGCTGTATTCCAAAAAGTGTTTGTAAGACATTTTTCTTTCTCTTTTATGTTTCTGACAACATTATTTCTTTGGGAATATGTAGGGAGGTTAGTTTCCCAGGGTGGCTCCCCCTTTTCAAATCCTGTTTAATGTACATTGCAGATGAGCTGTTTTATTAATAGTCTCAATCTGAGCTCTGGGATCAGCCATGCGCCGAGGAGTACAGGAAAGTGATGAGACAGTTCCTTCCTCTTTTGCAGGTACAAGGGTGACCCGGGGCAGTATTTTTAAATTGGTAAATTTTATCTTTGGGCTTCCTCAAACCCCTTTCTGCTCCCCTTTTCCGTATAATGGTGCCTTCCTTTCAGGTGACACCTCACCTTCTGTGACACCGCTCCCAAATCCTCAGTGTTCCCACATCACCTGCCTCTTCTTCCTAAACTCTTCATTGCTGTCGTACATCTGATCTCTCCTAAGTATCCGAATGAACTCACTTATGCTAAAATCACTTCTGGAGGTGCTATATTATTGTTCTTTTTCAAAGATGATTATCAAAAAAAAAATTAATTGCTTGGCAAAATACCCAGCAGGTAGCACAGGAGAGTGAATAAAGTCAGACAGTGAAAGGAGAATGTTTTGGGGGAGCGGTAATCATATAAGTAGCCCTGATTTAAGGTTCTTCTTTGGGTATAATCAGCTCTAAGCTGTTTTTACTTCTTTTTTTTTAAAGACTGGCACCTGAGCTAACATCTGGTGCCTATCTTATTTTATTTTATTTTTTTCTTCTTCTCCCCAAAGCCTCCCAGGACATAGTTGTATATTCTAGTTGTAGGTCCTTCTAGTTGTGCTATGTGCGATGCCTCCTCAGCATGGCTTGACGAGCAGTGCTAGGTGTGTGTCCAGGATCCAAACTTGGCGAACTTAACCACTCAGCCATGGGGCCAGCCCCTACTTTTTTTTTTGGTGAGGGAGGGTGGCCCTGAGTGCCAATCTTCCTCTATTTTATATGTGGGATGCCGCCACATCTGGGCTTGATGAGTGGTGTGTTGGTCTGCACCTGGGATCTGAGCCTGCAAACCCCCGGCTGCAGACGTAGAATGCGCAATCTTAACCACTATGCCACCTGGCTGGTTTCTGGTTTTACTTTTCAAGTCTTGCCTTTATTCACTTAGAAGCCCATCTCTCTCACAGCTTCTCTTCATTCACTACTTCCATGAGAGTGGCAGAGAGTCTTCTGGAGTTGAGGGTGGGCAAATAGGACAAGAAAAATGGCTCTTCTGAGTTTGGGACTGCTTGTATGGCCTTTTGAGTGACGAGTATGTTCCAAGACAACTTAATATAAGCAGTATTTAACTAATAAAATATTGCTTCGTATTTCTTACCTGCAAATGGTCCTACAATTTCTAAGCATAGACAGTTTGATCATTGAGGCAAATGATGAATATCGTTAAAAGCATTGGTTTCTACTAATTTGTAAACTACTTCTGTTCCTGTCTGTTGAGTTGTATGCTTTTGAAGGAGCCAGTTGTATTAGTTCCCAAACCTATAATGCCAGCTGTAATTGCAGTTGTAATTCTATGATTTAATGAAACATCAGGAAATTGGTGAAATGTGAGTGTGAGAAGAAAGAGATTCTTCTATGAAAATTAGGTAGGAGTCTCTTGCATGAGCTGATAAAGCAGCTAAAAAAATTGCCGTTGAATTGAGCGTAGGTGAGACAACTGAAAGCCTAGGAAAAAAAGAACAAAAATCCAGAAGGATTCCTATGGTTTTGCAGGTATCTTTAAGTTCTCTCTTCTAAAGAAAATGCAAATAGTAGAGAATGCATTAGGGGTGTGGTTTATGAAAGGAAGACTGCTCCGCACTCCAGCTAAGGAGCCTACGTTAAAAGAAAAGTTCTTAGCTCTACATCAAAAGATTGATGAATGAATGTATTTTACTGTGTTGTAAATAAAATATTGAAAATAATTTTTGCTGTTAATGATACCTCACTTTAACCAACTTTTGAAAAGTAACCACCTAATAGACCTTGTCGTTACTGTTCAGTAAAACTCATTTTCTGGGCTATTAAATGAAATTCTAGTTAGCACATCCCTTTGCCATTTGTAGGCATGGTGAGGGACCAACTTGCCTTCAGATCTTTTACGGAATGACTAGGATTGTCAAGCAGGTTGTATTCTTATTCTTTAAAATTTCCTAATCACAAATTAATTTATTGTCACATCCTTTCCATGACAGATGAAGGCATTTATAATGATAGAGAGTGATTTCAATATATAATCCTTGTAATTACAGATTTTTTCCAAGACCTTTCCTGGGATACACTTTCTGGAACTTTTGTGGTCCTCATAGGTAATCTTGAGGGACTCTATATATTTGTACTTTGATTTTTATTTTAGTATTCCTCATTCTTCGTAGTATTTTTAGTAGGGAGATTGCTAAGTATCATTTACAAGTGAAGTCTGATAGGGAGACTCTGGAACCATTCCCATATCGCAACAGCTCTTTTCAGATGCAGATGAAGTGGCATTCAACTACCTAGGCTTACTCTGTTCTGGCTCAGCCTTCAGGGTAGGATGAATAAAGCAATTTGTCCCCATGGAATTGGCTGGATTCACTTTTTGTCCCTGCTGTATGGAAAAAATAACATACTTAGCCACTGATCCTTTATGTCTTTTTAATGGTTATATGTATAATAGTCAGATGGTTAGAAGTCGTATGCAGGGGGTATACCATATTACAATTTTTCTTGCAAATTGCTGCTTCACTATCCTGTCTGCCAAGTTCTTCCTGGTGATTTTAAATTTGAGTTGATTGCTTTTGATGAACAAAAAAGAAATTTCCATTTTTCTCTTGTTCTTTTGTGTGGATTAGTGCCCTAGATTTGAGGGGCTGGTGCTAGTCAGTCTTTGGATCACATGTATAACATCTCCCATGATCCCTGTCCTCAACCCACCACTGTAGGATAAGAGGGAAAATTAGCAGCTGGTTAGGATAATAGTTTTAGAATTTGCGTATCTGGGAAATATTTTGCTGATATAAAATGATTGAATGCCTATGTGTTACTGTGGTAGCTGGGTATTTAAATGGGTGAAATATCAGAGAAAGTATATGAGGTAGAGGAGAACGTGTCTCTCCTTTTAAAAATTCTCTTTTTTTTCCCTTTTGGGAATAACTTGATTTTTCTTTTAGTTCCACTACTGCTGTGTTATCTAGATTAGTTTTAGATGTGACAGCCTATTCAAATACTAACATTTGCTAGCATTTTCTGTTCTTGCACATAATCAAGGTGGACTTTCTATAGAAAACAGGCCTGCAGTAAAAACAAAACGAAATTAAAAACCCAAAACTTCTAAAAAGGCAACATCCTTAACAAACTGAAGTGGTTATCTGGCTAGATATTGAATTCTTAGAATTTTGAACTCTACTAAATCCGCAGATTTATTACAAAGAGGTTGTAAAAGGCTAGAGCTGGGTACTGCTCTTGACTCTTCTGTGACTTTGGCCACACAACTTCCCTACTCTGGCTCTCCTTTCTTTTCCATATCTGTCATCTCATAATCATGGTATATTATTTGTTGCAATTTTGTCTCTGATTTCCTCAGGGCTGCCAACCGTCAACCTTGTCCCTAACTTTGTTTTTTAGCCGTTTTTTTTTTTTGGAGGAAGATTAGTCCTGAGCTAACATCTGCTGCCAGTCCTCCTGTTTTTGCTGAGGAAGACTGGCCCTGAGCTAACATCCGTGCCCATCTTCCTCTAGTTTATATGTGGGACGCCTACCACAACATGGCGTACCAAGCGGTGCCATGTCTGCACCCAGGATCTGAACCAGCGAACCCTGGGCTGCCAGAGCGGAAGGTGCACACTTAACCGCTGCGCCACTGGGCTGGCTCCTTTCAGCTGTTTTATTCTCTTTATTGTTGTTACTTTTTTTGTGGATTTATTTATAATTTTTCTTCATTCTTTCTTTCCAGAACTCTGCCAGCTTGGTTTTTACTTCCTCCTTTTCTTTCATCATTTTTTCTCTTAAAAGGATCTTTATTTTTATCAAAATACTATATGTATATAATTAAAGTCAGTGGTACAGAAGGGCTTATAATAAATAGTAACCATCTCTTTCTATCCCTAGTGGTGTTCATCAGTGGCAACCCCTTTTAACTCTTTTCACTGGTTTCTCTGGTAGTTTTCTCCTTATCTCTAAATAATGTGCTTATACTGCTTATGTATTTTAGATATTATCTCTTGACTTCCTGCTGTGATAGAAGAGGATTAAGTTCATGCCACCCCTGACCACCCCATCCTTATCATCACAGTATGGTTGTCACTATTTTTAGTTTCACTGGTCTAAGAGTATACCTTCTTTGATCTCTTTTTATGTGATCACATGTAATTTATTTGAGACTATGAGGAACAAAATCTGAAGCCCATTTAGATTTTTTGCAAATTTTATGTATAGATTCTCTGTTGCCCCCTTTCTGATCATTTATCTTTGAATTGGTCTGCTTACCTACTACTGTGAAGAATGGTATAGTGTGTGTATGTGTGCACAAGCCTGCGCATGTGCACACCCTAGTACGTATTTCCAAGTGCATGCATCTGAGAGGAGATGGTAAGGGTGAGCCAGAGTAATTCACAGCCTGAGCTTGTTTCCTTGCACACATTCTCTCCTGATTTTGTTTTTATTTCCTTTAGCCTGAGAGCATGTCTTCCTCAGTTTTTGCAATCAGTGGTCTTTGCAGCGATGTCAAGTTTGCTCCTGCCTCAAGGATTGTGTGTGTGTGTGTGTTTGTTTTATTTTATTTTAAAATAGACTTTATTTTTCAGAGCAGTTTTAGGTTCACAACAAAATTGAGCAGAGAGTACAGTTTCCGTATACCCTTCCCCCCCCCCCCCCCCCCATATGCACAGCTTCCCCTACCATCAACATCCTGCTCCAGGGTGGCATATTTGTTACAAATAAGGGACCTACAGCAGCACATCGGCCTCGCCTAAAGTCCATAGTTACCTTAGCTTCACTCTTGGTGTTGTCCATTCTGTGGGTTTTGACAAATGTACAATGACGTGTAGCCACCATTACAGTATCATACAGAGTAGTTTCACTGCTCTAAAAATTCTCTGTTCTCTGCCTATTCATCCCTCCCTCCACCCTAACACCTGGCAACCATTGATCTTTTTACTGTCTCCATAATTTTATCTTTTCTAGAATGTCATAGAGTTGAAATCGAACAATATATAGTCTTTTTAGATTGGCTTCTTTCACTTAGTAATATGCATTTAAGATTCCTCCATGTCTTTTGGGGTTGATACCTCATTTCTTTTTAGAGCTGAATAATATTCCGTTGTCTAGATGTACCACAGTTTATTTATCCATTCATCTGCTGAAGGACATCTTGGTCACTTCCAAATTTTGGCAATTAATGAATAAAGCTGCTATAAACATTGGTGTGCAGGTTTTTCTGTGGACGTAAGTTTCAACTCCTTTGGGTAAATACCAAAGAGTGGTAAGAGTATGCTTAGTTATGTTTAGTTTTGATTTCTCCTTTAATTTCTTCAGTGATCCATTGGTTGTTCAGTAGCATATTGTATAGTCTCCACATCTTTGTCCCTTTCCAAGCTTTTTTCTTATAGTTGATTTCTAGTTTCACAGCATTATGGTTGGAAAAGATGCTTGATATGATTTCAGTCTTCTTAAATTTATTGAGGCTTGCCTTGTTTCCCAACATATGGTCTATCTATCATTGAGAATGTTCCATGCACACTTAAGAAGAATTTGTATTCTGCTATATATATATATTAAGTCCATCTGGTCTAGTTTTTCATTTAATTCCACTATCTCCTCGTTGACTTTGTATCTGGATGATTTATCCATTGATGTAAGTGGGGTGTTGAGATCCCTCACTATTATTATATTGTTGTCAATATCTCCTTTTAGGTTTGTTAATAGTTGCTTTATGTACTTCGGTGCTCCTGTGTTGGGTGCATAAATATTTATAGGTGTTATGTCTTCTTAGTGGAGTGTCCCTTTTATCATTATATACTGCCCCCCTTTGTTTCTCTTTACCTGTTTTATCTTGAAGTCTACTTTGTCTGATATAGGTATGGTAACACCTGCTTTCCTTTATTTGCCATTAGCTTGGAGTATCGTCTTCCATCCCTTCACTCTGAGCCTGTGTTTGTCTTTGGAGCTGAGATGTGTTGCCTGGAGGCTGCATGTTGTTGGGTCTTGTTTTTTAATGCATCTTGCCACTTTGTGTCTTTTGATTAGAGAATTCAATCCATCTACATTTAGAGTGATTATTGATATATGAGGGCTTAATGCTGCCATTTTGTCACTTGTTTTCTGGTTCTTCTGTATTTCCTTTGTTTCTCGTCCCCTGTATTTTGGACTACCAGTTCAGTTAGGTAGTTTTCTATGATGGTTTTCTTAGTTTTCTCTTTATTTATCATTTGTGTCTCTGTTCTAATTATTTGTTTAGTGGTTATGTTTAGGGTTGTATAAAAAAATCTTGAGGCTGAGATAGTCCATTTTCTGATAGCCTCTTGTTTCCTTAGACTAAGCTGATTCCATCCCTCTCCTCTTCCCTTTCTAAGTTATTGTTGTCTTATCTTATTCCATCTTGTGTTGTGAGTTTGTGGTAGAAATGATGAGATTATATTTATTTTTGGTGTTTTCCTTCCCTTTATCTTTAATGTTATAATTAAGTGTTTGCTAACCTGTTCTGATAGAGAGCTGCAATTTTCTGATTTTGCCTACCTATTTTTCTTCTTGCTCAGGGCTTTGTAGCCCCTTTCCTATTCTTTTTTTTTTTCAGGTTATGAGGGCCTTCTTGAGGATTTCTTGTAGGGGGTCTTGTGGCAATGAACTCCCTTAGCTTTTGTTTATCTGGGTAAGTTTTTATTTCTCCATCATATCTGAAGGATATTTTTTTCTGGATATAATATTCTTGGCTGAATGTTTTTGTCTTTCAGAATTTTGACGATATCATTCCACTCTCTCCTAGCCTGTGTCTGCTGAGAAATCCGTTGAAAGCCTGATAGGGATTCCTTTGTAGGTTAATTTCTTCTGCCTTGCTGCCCTTAATATTTTTTCTTTGTCATTGACTTTTGCCAGCTTTGCTACTATATGCCTTGGAGAAGGTCTTTTTACATTGATAAACTTAGGAGATTATTGCCTTCTTTCACTTGTATTTCCAGCTCTTTCCTGAGGTTTGGGAAGTTCTCAGTTATTATTTCTTTGAACAAGCTTTCTTCTCCATTTTCCTTTTCTTCTCCCTCTGGAATACCTTAAATCCTTATGTTGTATTTTCTAATTGAGTCAGATATTTCTTGGAGAATTTCTTCATTTCTTTTTAGTCTTAGTTCTGTCTCCTCTTCCATTGGAAGCATTTCTATATTTCTGTCCTCTAAATTGCTAATTCTGTCCTCCATAAATCACCTCTATTTTTTAGGGAGTCCAGATTTTTCTTTATCTCATCCATTGTGGGTTTTTTTTTTTAAATTTTTTTAAAAGATTTTATGTTTTCCTTTTTCTCCCCAAAGCCCCCAGGTACATAGTTGTATATTCTTAGTTGTGGGTCCTTCTGTGTGGTATGTGGGACGCCGCCTCAGCGTGGCTCAATGAGAGGTGCCATGTCCGCACCCAGGATTCAAACCCACAAAACCCTGGGCTGCCTGCAGCGGAGCGTGCGAACTTAACCACTTGGCCACGGGGCCGGCCCCATCCATTGTGGTTTTTATCTCCAACATTTCTGACTGGTTTTCCTTTGTAGTGTCAATCTCTTTTGTGAAGAAGTTCCAGATTTCGTTAACTATCTGTATTTTCTTGTAACTCATTAAGTTTTTTTATGATAGCTATTTTGAATCCTCTGTCATTTAGATTATAAATTTCTGTGCCTTCAGGATTGATTTCTGGGTACTTGTCATTTTCCTTCTGGTCTGGAGAGTTCATATTTTTTTTCATACCTCTTGATGGCATGGATTTGTGCCTCTGCATAGTGATAGTATCTGTTCATAACTTCCACCTGCCGCCTCTGTTTGGGGGTCAGAAGCTGTGTATTCTGAGCCTACTGTGATGTGTAGCTCCCTCACTCCAGCTGCCTGCTTTTCTGTCTGTGCAGTGCTCTCGTGGACCAGCTGAACTGGAGCACTGGGCGGGGGACGAGGCGCTTTATTTTGCCTGTGCAATCCCTCCAGCTGGTGGCTGCTTTTCTGTCTATGCGGTGCTCTGGCTGATCTGCTGAACTGGCGTGACAGATGGGGAGTGGGGTGCTTTCTTGCGCCTGTGTGATCCCCTGCGTGCTCTCACTGGTTCCTCAGTATCTGCTCTCCTGGGATGCCAGCTTGATGAAGACACCCCTGCAATAGCTTAGTTACCTCTGTGTGGGGCTTTCCCACGGGCTGTGAGGGAACTCAAAGAAAGATGGTGTTCCCATGGAGGGCCGCCCCTCCCCCTCTTCCTCTCAGCCACGTGCAGTCCCAGGGTGGCCACCATTCAGGAGGAAGAGAAGATTCCTCTTACCTCTTTCCACTTCCTCTGGGGGTCCAGCTCCTCCACCCTCAGATGTATGGCTGTGTGGGTCTCTCAGACATCTTTTGTGTTGTGTGACTGTCCTCTGTTGGTGTATGAATGTCCTTTTTGTTGTTGTTTTTTTTTTTTTGAGGAAGATTAGCCCTGAGCTAACTGCTGCCAATCCTCCTCTTTCTGCTGAGGAAGACTGGCCCTGAGCTAACATCCATGCCCATCTTCCTCTACTTTATATGTGGGACACCTACCACAGCATGGCTTTGCCAAGCGGTGCCATGTCTGCACCTGGGATCCGAACTGGTGAACCCCGGGCCACCGAAGCAGAACGTGTGAACTTAACTGCTGTGCCACCGGGCCAGCCCTTTTTGTTGTTTCTTCTAGGGGACAATCTAAGGGGAGAGCTCAGTCTGCAATGATGCTGATGTCACTCTCCTAAGGAGCTCGTTATGTTTAGTTTTGTAAGAAACTGCTAAACTGTCTTCCAAAGTGGCTGCATCGAGAATTTTGCGTAGGCTGTTCCTACGGCTCCCACTGTTTTCTAATTAACCTCTAGTCTTCCTTAAGATCTCAGCTCTGTTATCTCTCATCACCTCATTGACTCAATAATTTCCTCCCATTGCATGTTTTCACAGCATATGTATTTCTCCTTCATAGCTCTTATCGTAAGTTTGTGCATGTGATTTTTTAATGTCTGTCTTTCCCACTAGCTTGTGAGCTATATGAAAGCATGGATCATGTTTCTTTTTTTTGCTCACCATTTTGTCTCTAGCACCTTACCATAGTGTCTGGTATTTTGGCAAGTATTCATTAAATATAAAATGAATGAATTAGTAAAGAAATAAATTGCATCAGTGTTCTTTTTCAATGATGATTGATAATTATGTTTTGATTTGGCAAGTTTATTTTGCTTGAAGAATTTTGCCTAGAATATTGCATAAAATCTAGGCAAAATCATTTGGAACTTCATGTCAGAAGAGATGAGCCACAAAAGTTCTCTAAACCCCAAACTCTGTATGTGTCTCTGTGTGTGTGTACCCATATGCACACGTGCTTGTGTATTTTTATGTTTAAGCATTAAAAATAGTGTGATTTCAAGTAGATTAATCAATTTGTGATATTAGGTAACTCTTTTTGAGAAGCATGTTGTTATTAAACAAGAGATCATTTCTGACTTTTCTTAAGTGCCATGAATGGTTAAATAGTGAAGTGGAAAGTTCTGTATGTTTTTAAAAAAAAATCACTACACTAAAACTTGGATTGCATTCTTACAGGATAAATGTATACTGCACTTTAAAAAAAATACATAATGTAAATCTTAAGACTTGCATGTAGTTTATTTCTGATAGTCATTTGATTGCTTTTTAAGACAAAAAAAAATCTAGAAAGCAAAGCATTTCTTCAGATCCTTCATTTTTGTGCAGCACTTTAGTCTTACAGTTGAAGGTGAATTTCAGAACAAAGATTTTGACTCGGCAACAATTATTGACTTATGATGCAAGCTATTAATGGAGCCAAGACTCACTGAAAGTCACACTCTAGGGACACTTCTTGCAATATTTCACTTATTATGGCTTGATTATATATGCTTTCACATGACAATATTGATTAAACAGTGAAGATTTATTCTCTGTCATCATTGGAGTTAAGCAGTCATAGTTAAGAGGAAGTGGGGCATGCACAAGATGTAATGTGATGCTTTGCCTCATGTTTATTTCTATTTTAAGCTTCAATGACCTAAACTAGAGTGTTTTGCAAGAAATTTTACATGTAATTTAGAATGAGTGTCTTCATGTTTGAGTATTGAGAAAAGATTAGGGTATGAGTGAGTAATTGCTCCTCAATGTATATTTAAACGTAGCCAAAAGTAGGAGTCTTATCATAGAAATTATTTCATAGATGTAATAGCATAAGCATAAGATGCCTGCATTGTATTCTTTACTTTTGGATTAATCTTTTTTTTTTTTTTTGGGCTCATGAGATGGCTTCAAAACAAAAGGCACAACCTAAACCCTTTTATGTATTTTGAGTACCTTTCTTCTGAACTGGGTCTTTTAGTCCTCTGGTTAGAGGATAAAACTTATTTTGCCACAGTGTTAAAAAATCTCGGATTACAGATGTGAAACTAAGGTTATAAAATAATAAACCCACAAACTCTTGTAAATATGGTCAATTGTCCCTTCAATATAGTTGCCCTGGGTGACAGAGGTTTTGTTTGTATTTTGTAATGATGCTGCTACCATTTCTCAAAATGCTTTTGAAATGTTTGGGAACTGTATTCAGAACTAGTTTTTAAGAGACATGAGAAAGCCACTTTCAAGGTCACATTTTGCTTTGAGTCTAGCATATATTTGAGGGCCTACAATGGTAATCAGAGTTTACAGTTTTTGAAAGGGAACGAGTGATTTGAATATATATATTCTACTATATTAACGAATCAATTCAGTCGTGTTATTTTACTTTTATACTTTGTAAATGGAGATAAGTTGGTTACTGGTATATAGTCATTTATCTGTCTGTCTATTCTGTCTATCTATCAATCTATTTAAACAGCTTTATTGAAGCATAATTGAGATATGTGAAGCCACATGTATTTAAAACGTACAGCTTGCTAAGTTTTGCATATGTGTGCGCCCATGAAACCATCACCACAATTAAGATAGTGAACATAGCCATCCCCACCAAAAGAGTTATGCCCCTTGGGAATCCCTCCTTTCTCCCCTCATCCCCATCCTCAAACTAAGAAACGTTTACATTTTCTTCAGTTTTCTGAAAGCGTTTCTACACAATTGATTTTGGTAGAGGACGCCAGTGAAGCCATAGTGTTGGGTCTTGTCTCTCTCTTTTTTTAATCAGTTTTGTGGATCTTCTTAAAGAAACAACTTTTGGTTTTATTGATTTTTCTATATTGTTTTTCTATTTTATTGATTTCCCTTTTGACTTTTGTGATTTCCTTTCTTCTACTTGCTTTGGGTTTCATTGCTTTTCTTTTTCTATTTGCTTAAGGTGGCAGCTAAGGTCATTGATTTGAGAACTCTTATTTTCGACTGTAGACATTTTTGTTATAAATTTCCCCCTAATTACTGCTTTCGTGGCATTCCGCAAATTCTGATATGTTGTGATTTTATTTTCCTTTAGTTCAAAATACTTTCTAATTTCTTTTGCTTTCTTCTTTGACTCATCTGTTATTTAGAAGTATCTTTCTTTCCAAATATTTGGAGAATTTCCAGAAATCTTTTGGTTTCGATTTCTAATGTAATTTCACCGTGGTCAGAGAATTTACTTTGTATGATGTGAATACTTTGAAATTTATTGAGACTTTGTTTTGTGGTAAATATACCACGTGCACTTGAGAAGAATGTGTATTCTGCTGTTGTTGGGTGAAATGTTCTGAAAATGCCGATCTAATCAGGTTAATTGATAATGGTGTTCAAGTCCTCTCTATTCCTGCTGACTTTCTGTCTACTCATTCTATCAGTTATTGAGAGGGGGAATTGAAGTCTCTGACTGCAATTGTGGATTTTTCTGTTTCTCCTTGTGGTTCTATCAGTTTCTGTTTCATGTATTTTGCAGCTCTGTTATTACCGGCATACACATTTAGAATTGTTATATTCTCCTGATTAATTGACCCCTTTATCATTACGATATGACCTTTTTTATCCCTGGTAATATTTTTTACTGTGAGAGCCACTTTGTCTGAAATTAATCTAGCCACTCTAGCCATTGTTTGACTTGTGTTAACCTGGTTTATCTTCTTCTGTCCTTTTGCATAGCATGTCTTGTTTTTCCTCTGGCTGCTTTTAATATTTTCTTTTTATCACTAGTTTTCAGTAATTTGATTAAGATGTGCCTTGGTGTAGTTTTCTTCCTGTTTTTTTGTGCTGGGGTTCTTTGGGCTTTTTGGATCAGTGGGTTTATAGTTTTTTTTTTTTAAACACATTTGTAACATTTTCGGCCATTGTACCTTTAAATATTTGTTATTCTCCCATTCTCTTTTCTTTGGGTCAGTTGGTCGGTTGAAATTATCCCCCATATTAGTGATGCTCTTTTCATTTTGATTTGTTTCCCTTTCCCTCTGTTTCATTTTGGGTAGTTTCAACAGCATATGTCTACAAGTGCACTAATCTTTCCTACTGCAATGTCTAATTTGCCGTGAATCCTATCCAGTGAATTTTTCTGCTCCAACATTGTGTAATTTTCATCTCTAGAGGTTCAATTTGGGTCTTTTCTATATCTACCATGTCTCTACTTAGCTTTTTAAATATATGGAATACAAGTTGAAAATAACTTTTAATATCCTCGTCTGTTAATTTTAATGTCTCTGTCAGTTCTGATTGATTGGTTTCTTTTTCTGTTTATTATGGGTCATATATTTGTGCTTTTTTGCATGCCTGGCAATCTTTGATTAGATGCTGGATTTTGTGAATTCTGCCCTATTAGGTCATGGATATTTTTGGATTCCTATAATTATTCTAGAGCGTTGTTCTGGGATGCAGTTAAGTTACTTGGAAACAAGTTGATCTTTTTGGGTCTTGCTTTTAAGATTTGTT